>NW_026526666.1:30138088-31338088 GCF_024362965.1 Panthera pardus
TAGGATAAAGACCGAGGGCAGGGGTCCTTCATCCCCCTCAATGGGGCTTGGTCCCACGGGCGCCCTTTGGCTCCCAAGATACGAAGACTCCTGTCTGAGTCCGAGGCCCTAAGAACACTCTGGGGGGGGGGGGGGGGGAGGGGTGGTGAGCTGGGCGAGGACGCAAGTGGTGTTACTGGGCGCCCCCAACCACCCTAAGCCTTTCCCTCTACCTGAGTGCGAGGGCAGAGGCTGCGCTCCCAGGGCCTCCCCGTCCCGCCCGCCGGCCTGCCGTCTTCTGCCCTAGGCTCGCCCCCGGCCCCGAAGGCGGCGGGAATCAACGCCCTGCCCGCAACGCCTGACCCGAGCAGCAAAGGAGCAGGACGGGGACCCTCTGAAGGAGGCGTAGGCAGCCATGCGGAGGGCGGGGAGGAAAACCATATTTATTGGATTGGCATTTCTCTTAACGGAGCTCTTTCCTAATGATATTTACTTAACTGTATTTGACAGCAGTTACGAACACGTCTCCGGTAAACAGGATCTATACTCCTGCGCCTACAACTGCCTGTCAGCTCCTAAGCCAATCGCAGTAATAACCGCTGCATCATTTTAAATGTGGCTAAACCGATGTTGGACAAAATCAATCTGCCATATGCTGGCTCTGAAGGAAATCACTTGCACAGTTTGACGAATGGCTTGCAGTCCCTCCAGCAATCCATAACTCGCTCTCTTTCTTCTCCTTCTTCCCTCTCTCTCTGCACCCCCTTTCCCCCCCCCTTTCCTCGGAGACGCTCCCCCTTCTGTTTTACCCTTTTTCGCCGACTCCAGGTAATCCGAAATGGCACTGACCCTTCTCATCCTCCGATTACCTCTCTGAAGCATGAACTTGGGATAAAAATCACACATCAGAAAATTCGCGGTAATTATTTTGCGATGCTATCAGCACCGATCAATCACGCGCGCGGCCCACTGCTGGAATGCCCGGCGAAGCCCGGGACGCGGACCCGCGTCCCGCCTGACTGACAGTTTTGGTAATTAAGTGATTGTATAGACCTCTCCGACTGTTCTAACAACCTTGTCAGGGCCTGTCTGTGGACAGAACAAGCTGAAATCAATGTGCTTCCTGCTCTCTGAGCAGTTCTGATCGTGTACTCAGACTGATCCGGGAGGAGGAATCTGACAAAAGGAAAACAGCAGCTCTAAACGATCGGATTATGGGGGAGGGGCAGGGGAGAGGTAGAAAGTTTACTTCTTTGTTGGGGGAAGGAAGGACTGGAGGCTTGGACCGGGTCTTTAGAGCGTCGCTGGGCCGGGCGGCTGGCGGGGGGTGAAGCGAGAGTCCGGAGGCCGGGTACTCCCCGGCGCCCCGGCTGGGCTGGAGGTAACCGCCCCTCCCCTCCCTCTCCGGTGGGACGGGGTAGAGGGTAGGGGCCTTCTCTGGTTGCAGCCCAGGGGCCCGGCCAGGCCGCGGACCATAGCGTCCCCGCACGCAGAAGCCACGATTCGGCGGTTCAATACGTTTTCACCCGGATTAGAGGCAGAGGCTGGAGGCTCAGTGTAAATGTCACGCAGCAGCTTTTAATAAAGAAATGTTCAGATTGTTAGACTGCGCAGTACAGTGTGAGTTCTGTGCCCCCCTCTTCCCAATCCGGCTTCAACCTCCCCCCCCCCCCCCCAACCATTCCCGAACACACATCACACCTCATCGCGCGTTACAAATATATTACATATTCAGAGTGATCTCGCCGCGGCGCCTGCGGGAGGGGCACTCTCCCGGAGCTTAACATGCACCTCGCGGAGGGCTGCAGGACGCCGGGGCCGACCGCTGGCACCGAGAAGAGGAAGAAGACCCAGACCGGACCTGCTCTGCGGGAGCTTCTTTTACACTCTCTCCCTCGAGTCTTGGAAAGGAATTCCCATCGGGAAGGGGGTCCTAAAAGCACCTAGCTAGGGGGCGGGACCTTCAGTTCTCGGCCAAGGGGCTCCGGTTAAGAGTATTTTAATTCTTTCACATCGGCCCTCCCAAACCTTGAAAACCTAACCAATTGAAGGCACACACACACCAGGGGGAAAGGTAGCAAAATCAATCCGCCGAGTTCAAAGAACCGAGGCGCGGGAGGAGGCTGCAGGGTGCTCGGCGCTGGGCCGAATGCGCAGCAGAGGGTCCCATCGACCCTGCCGAGACCGCGGACCCCACTCAGCAGATTCCCGGCGGTGTGTGTGTGTGTGTGTGTGTGTGTGCGCGCGTGCTAAGGGGCGGCACACCCTAATCTATCCCACTGCTTGTCTGTCTCTTCTCTGCCAGCCAAGAGCCGCCCATCCTCAGAGAGAAAAATGTGAGTGTGGGCACATTACGCACCATTAGGGAGACACTACAGTTTTAATGTGGCCTAATTAGTGCCGCTAACCGAGCAAATATTATTATATTGAATAATGATAATATGATGAAAATATTAATGCTTTCGAACTTTGCACGTGGGAGCCGTTCCTTCGGTTCTCCCGGGACACCCCAAGCATGCTCAGACCCACTAGCAGGCGCAGTCCGACGCATCCCTGGGAAGGCAAGCCCACAGGCCAGCTCAGAACATTCGTGTGTCATCGCAGACCCATTAACCACACCCTGGGCCACGCCACTTATCACCCGCCACGCAAAAGACCTCCTTCTAATGGCGTCTTCTTCTTCTTCTTCTTTTTTTCTTTTTTCCCCTGTAGCAGGCCGTAAGAAGCAAACCATACAGGAGTCCGCCGGAGTCCCTCTTCAACTGAGCTTCTGCTCTGCACCCCAGGAATGTTGAGGTGTGCGCGCCCGGTGCATTCTGCTTTAACTAGGGCCGCCAGGCAGGTGGAGTTGCAGGAGAAGGACCCATTTAATTAGCATTTAAATTCACAGCCCCCTCTTGTTGCCAACTACTTCTCCCTTGGGAATTTGGTGAAAAGTAGGCATTTAACAATTAGGAAGTGGGGAAGGCGCCTCAAAAATAGAGATTCAAAATCTTAATTCTCTTAGCGAATTTGGAAGACCAAAGGCATGAGGAAACGCGAATGGGTTGGCTGGGAGGCACGTTAGTGGCTGGACGTGGTGTGCCCGCGTCCCAGATGATTAGCACACCCACTCCCTCTCCCCTTTACGCATCCCACCCGGTTCTTGAGGAGTCCAAGGAGACCGAGCCGAGGTGGCTGGCTACCCTGTCCTTGCTGCCTGAAGACCCGCCAGTTCTTTCCTGGTTGCTGAGATGGATGTGGGCAAGGGCCTAAGAGCGTTGAAAGTAAAGCGATCGCTGGGTCCCGGGAAATGGGGATGCGTGGTCCTGGCCAGAGAGCGCCCCCTCTCGGGCTGAATTGCTTCCTCTCCCTGCTTGCGGCCCACAGTTCGAATTTCTGCACATTTTTGGGAGCTCCTTCCGGGGAAGCAAAGTCCCCATTAGCTGATCCCGTTGTTCTCGCACGCAATCCCTTCTCCCCTGCCCGGTGCGTCTGGACTAGAAATCGCCTCCTAGACACTGGCCCAGTTCATCAGGTCCCAGGGCAGGAGCGGGCAGTTCCGCAGGGCTGAATCTGGCAGTTGGAGATTCTGTGGACCTCAGCGGCTGCCTGAGCGGTCGCCTACCCCGCTAGGTCTGGGGAATCCAGCCCCTCCCGCACCAGAAGCAGGAGCCGGGGCGGGGAGCTTTCAATTTGTTCCAGTGATGGCTCTAACTTAATAAGGCGATTGATTAGCACTCAAAGTGCCGTTTTAATTAGCCGCTTGTTAATTAACATCGCAAATGAATTTCCCCTTTTCTGATTGGCATCTTCGCCCAGCGCTCTGAGGCTTTCTTTTCTCCTCTGCCTCCGCCCCAACATTCGCTCTTAACCTCAGGAGTTGATACAAGCTCCAACTACCTTACTGAACCTTAGCGGCCTCAGAATTATTTTTATAGTGGGGCGTGGCTGTGTCACCCGGGGGCCCTTTCATTTCCCAGGAGCTGGTCTTCAATGGACAATGATTTAGTTTAGGAGGGGTGAAGTAAAATCCTCCTCCCCCCTCCTCCTCCAACTGCCTCCACTTTGTCATCTTCTGTATCTCCACCCCTGCCTCTAAGGAAGACTTCTTTCTCCCTACACATGTGGACCCGTAGAAAGAAGAAAGGAAGTGGGAGTAGAGGTGGAGAAGAGTGGTTACATTTAGTTTGTGGGGGAGATTTGACCATCTCGAGATCACATCAAACGTGCTGCAAAGTTCTGCTGCGGAGGTCTGTAGGCATGCGTAGTCAGTTTCTGTTCCCTCCACAGTGCTCTAAGAGAATTTCGTACCTTCCTGCAGCAGAGATCTCTACAGCCAACATATGCCCACAAATTGCTGCCCAGACCCATTGTCAGGAGAGTAAAGGTTTGGACGATTTGTGGACATTATTGCACCATTAATACTCTTAGCTACCCTACAAATCCCTCTATATATCTCTCTACTTGGGATGTACCTGCTTTTTTTCATGACCAAAGATACACTTCATTTCCTTCAGGAAACCTCTCTGTTCCCCCAACTCCTTCCAAGGCAGGACTCCCAGTCTCTCTTTTGTATCCTCATGATAGCAGGCGTCATGGCATTTATGACAATTTCCATCATGTTCAAGCTCTCAGCAGCCCTCTGAGGTGGGCTAGTGTCTCATTCTCAAGCCCCTGGCAGAGAATGCACACACAGTGTTTATTGACTGAGTGAGTGAACAAAATGAGTGAGGGAAGGAAGAAGGGGAATTAAATATGGTTGCTGTACGGTACCTGTAGCTGGAAATAACTGCCACCTTCGCGTTGTCCACTTGTCAATCTCTTGCTTCACAATTTGCAAGGAGATTTTACATAGAAGGTCTTATTTGGTCATCACAACCACTCTATTCTAGGCAAGGACTATTCTTCCCTTTAATGGACAAGAAAAGTGGTCATCAGAAAGGTTAAGTGCCTTGCTCAAGAGCATTGGAAAGTGGCAAAATGAGATTAAAACTCTCTCTTCCAGCATTCTTTCTCTACTATCTCCACTGGCCTGCCTCCTGATTGTTCTGGCACAACATATATCTGACTCCCAAAGGACTGCCAGCTTCACTAGGTCTCTGCTAATCTTTAAAGCTGTGATGAACTTATAGCTCTCACAGGTTTTATTATGATACCAGCACTATCTCTCAAAACTTTTATTCCTCTAGGACGATTAGTATTTGCAAAGGCTATCATTTTAACTTATTATTCTGTTAAAACAGTTTTCAGTGACCTTATTCTTTTTCATCTACTCTACTTGTCTCTCTTGGCTCCCGTCGCCACTTTCCTGGTTTCTGTCTATTTAAGGGACTCAATTTCAGTATTTCCAAGTCTTTCTCTTGATTACATTATATTTCTAAGCAAATATGCATCAAGTCCTTAAGCAGTTGGAAATATCTTTATATACTGAAAAGAAAAATAAAGAAAACTTCCCATGCTCCTCTAGCTTTCAAACGCTGAGAGGTCAGGATGTGGTCAGGGAGTCAGCCTTACTAGGGGGAGAGCTTATATGTGCATCTGGCATCTTTTATAGAAAGAAACAATAGCGGGCTTTCTCGGCTGGGGCCTCTTGGCGCCGCCCTGTGGACGGAAGCGCCTCTGCACTTCTTTCCTGTAAATTGGCATTGTCATCATGTGGACCTTTAGAAACGTTCGAATTAAACATGATAAGAAGAAACACCAGTTCCAAGTTCAACGTAATCTAGAGATGCATTTCTTCAAAGTTCAGTTCCTTTAAAAACCGATGCTCCAGTTTAAACACAATCCCAAAACTCTCTTGTCAAAATGAATGAAGAAAGTATATATATATATTAAAGAACAAAACTTGTTAAATACATGAATGTTTGAATCATGATTTTGGCAGGGAGGGAGCATCTTTAGTGGTAATCAGGACTGACATATCCTTTAAAGCAGAAGGAAAAGTTTGTTCTCTATTATCCACATTTGGCAAATAACTGTTTTCTGTGCAAGAATTCCAAAATCTTCCAAAAATTAAATAATTTTCTTTCTTTCTCGTGTCTTTTTCTTTAAGGACATGAAGGCCTGGAAATGGAAGAACATTTTCAAACTTATGTTGCTTTAGGGACTATGTTTATTTGTGTCTTAAATTCAGTGGGAAATTCTGAGATTAAATCCAGTTAATGCATTTCCTTTCCTATACTTGGGAATTGAAAATGTTATTAGTCTACACCCTGTTCTATTTCTGAATTTTTATTTTTAATGAAAAGTTAATTATGTTTGCTCTGCTAGACGGTACATGATTTCCTGGGTGTTTAGATTATATACACTGTCAGGAAAAAAAAAACAATGGCAAAAGAGGAGTGTGTGTGGAGAAAAAAGAACTAAGAAAAGTTAAGAAACAAAAGTCCAGCTCTGAAGAATTTGGCTTTCATTAAGTTTGCAATGCGGTCTTTGGGTCTCTTTTAGATAGATATTCAGGCCACCACTAGCATTTCCTCTCTAGTAGGGACCCAAAGATAGGAGCCTTGATAAAAGTCAAGGTCATATTTTCCCCTCACAATTGTTGTTCCTGAAAGCTGATCTCCTAACATCTCACCCAAAGAAATCTTCTATGGTCTTAACCTTTTCTTAAGAAAACATAATCTGAGACACGCACAAGGTGGGGCCTACTGGGCTTCCGGTTTCTTTGCTTTTTAGAGTTTTCACAAAAGGAACGCTATTTTTTTTCTAAAACTTCCACCTTCCTCTCTTCCTTTCTTTTTAGATTTCGTTTTTATTTTCTCATACGGCCACCTCTCTCTCTTCCCTGCTAATGTTGTGAATTATTCCAAGCTAAAAATCCTGTTAAACTGCCCAACACAATCTGTGCAAGAAGCCTTTTGAGCTCTTGAGTCATTTTAGGCGTCAGAGCGAAACAAAAACAGGCTTAAATGAATAATTTATCAAGGTCGAGAATACCTGATTTGTGCAGTGCCGGTTAGTTCTGGATCAAAATTTGTTTTTTCCTCCTCCCCGCTTCCCCCCCAGAAGAGTCAGAGAGGGAAGTGCGGGTGGTACCCCGGGTTTGGGGGCGAACGCACTTCATTTGGGAAGTGGTAGGTGATGTCAGAATGAGAAGATCCCTGGTTGGTATTTGAGGGGAGAATAACGTGTAGCATACACCTGTAGTCTGGGCAGCCCCAACGCGCTTCCCACACACGCCAGGGGTGCGGGATGCCGAGGCCACTAGAGTGTTCGGTTTCCTGGCCGCATGTATGTGACGCCAGGGGCTTCCCTAAGATTAGATGCGCGCGGAAGTCCGGGGCCGGTGGTTCCGAAATACCCGTCCCGCTGGCAGGCCGACGCGCGGCTGGCAGGCTCCCAGGAGCGTCTGGTCAGTGAGCAGTTGCCTCGTTGAAGGCGGCGGATTCAACCCCTCTCCGGGCATCACCCAGGCCCTCTGCGGCCTCCCAGCGCTGAGGAGCTCACCCCCACCCCGCGGGCCCGCCGCGCGCTCTCCAGGGGCTCTCCGCGGCGCCTCCGGCCCGCTACGGCCTTGGCCCGCAGCTCGCCCCGCGTCCCCGCCTCGGCTCACCAACCCCGACTCCTCTGCCAAACTCCCCTCGCCTTAGGAGAAAAGCGAGAGCTGCCAGGATTGTACATCTCCTCGCCTTGGTCTTTTCTCTCCCTGCTGTTCTCCTCAGAGACCGACCCGTGGAAAAAAAAAAAAAAAAAAAAAAAAAAAAAAAAGGACGAAAGAAAGAAAGAAAAAAAAAAAACGGCATAAAGATAAGAAACAGCTCAACACAGCCTTGCAATAGCGCGGGCTTTTTCTGGGTCAAACACAGCAAATTCCCTAGGAAAACGCAGGGAGGGTGAGTCTCCAACCTACTCCCTTCCTGACTGAGGGCTCACACGATGCCGTTCCGACAGAAAGGCAGTATCTCGTCCCAGGAGGTCATTTGCCTCCCCGACACCACGCGGCCCCACCCCCGTCCTCAACAGAAAAAATCTGTCCCCCAGAATAAGACTTTCAGAACTGCAACTAAACCCCAGATTTCGGTCCGGCCCTTGGAGACTTTAAAGGCCATTTCCTACCATCATTCTGCACCTAGTCACGGAAGCGATGCCAGCCACTCAGATTCATAGGGTTCTTAAAATGGTAATTTGGAGTAAAATGTAACTCAAAGAACTTTGAATCATTCATTAGCACCTTATAATTACTCTGCTAATTAGGTTGACACGGCACTTAATCAGGAGTAATACGCCGTCTTGTCACTGGCACTTCCCATTACTCTGACATTCAACAAGAGACAGGTTGGAGACGTCCTAGAGAAAATAATGTAAGTTGATACCCTCCGACGAGGCGTCACAGTCAAGCCACGCTCCAGGTCCCAAGTGGATCCGCAGTGACTGTTTCCTTTCCAAATGAGCGGACGGATAGGTGGGGGGGGGGGGGGGGGGGGCGGAAGGAGGGAGGGAGAGAGAGTGAGAGAGGAGAGAACTGGCTGGTGGCGAGGCGGAGTGCGCGCTGCGGACCCGCCACCTGGGTTCCTGAGCCCCGCTCCAGACTGACAGTGCGGTGAACCATCGCCGCCCGCGCCGCTAGAGAACGCCTCGGGGCATTATTTACCCCGCTCAGGAGAAAGTGTCTGGCCAGGCATTTTTTTGCAGCACGGGCCCTGATTGGTGACCACACTTGGGTCCGCGGTTTTGAGCAGCAGGCCCCTTCCCCACCCCACGCCTCCCGTGAGTGCCGGGTGGATGCGTTCAACCCCCCTCGGAGGCCGGCCGCCCAGCAGGGCCACAGCCCGGGCCCCTGGTCTCTTTGGGGGCCAAATCGGAGGTCCGAGTCCACCGGCCCACCCAGCGGTCCGGCTGCTGGAGTTACACACTTTCCCGTGGATTCCTTCAGGGATCCCCTTCCTCTGCTCTCAGTGCCCTCGGACTATTTAAGCGCGTGTCTGGGGATGCTGCGAGGGCGGACGCGCTGGAGTCCAAAGGTAAGCCAGCCAGATTCCTTTTCCCTCACGGTCCTTTCTCTCCTCCCTCCCCGGACTTCGTTAGAAAACGGACACATCGTTGCTACTCTCTAGGTGGATTTTTTTGTTGTTGTTGTTTCTAATTTTACCCCCTTGGTTCCCCTCTCTAGTCTACCCCGGCTCTCCTCTCCGCCTTTGCCCGCGCACGTGATTGTGGACACCGGCACCACCGCAGGACTAGGTGTTGGGCTTTGGGCTGCAGGCAAAGGGTTGAGCAGGTTCTCAAAAGAGCAGCGGGGTCCGAGCCGCGCTCGCTGACGGGCTCGAGAGTCGCGCGTCCATTGGCTCCCAGTACGTCGGCGTCGCTTGCTCGCGCGGGCGCGGCCAATGGGAGCGCGGGGCCCGGCGCGCGGCCTCGGTGGCGGGGGCGCGGGCCCCGCGCAGCGCGGAGAGCGGCGGCAGTGGCCGTGACGTCACGTGAGGGGGTCGGCGCCGCCCGCTCGCAGCCGGATTACAAGCGAACGCGCCCGGCAGCGGCCGGAGTCGCTCGGCGCCGCGTCTCCGCCGCCGCCTCCGCCTGCGCCTGCTCCTTCTTTTCCTTCTCTTCCTCTCCGTCCTGCGTGGCTGCGACCACTGCGGCGGTGTCTTCACAACTTTCCGAGAAAGTTCAGAAACTCGGCTCCAGAGCGGCCGAGTCGCCCGCGGCAGCCACCTCGGGGAGCTGCCCGGGAGCTCCGAGGGCGCGCGCGACCGCCGGGGCTTCGAGGGCGCTGCACCTGCCAGGTCCGCCGCCGCCGCTGCCGCCTGGTGCCAGGCTGTGGGCAGACCCAGGCGGCGGCGGCAGCGGCGGCGGCGTCGGGGTCACCTCCTGCCGCCTGCGTCTTCGTCTGGGTCCCCTGCGCCGCCACCGCCTCCCGCACGTGCGCGGTGGTCCCTGGAGCGCAGGCTCCGTTCTTCCTCGACAATTTTTGTAACTTTCCCCCTCTGTCTCCCCTTCTCCCCTTCTCCTCACCCTTACTTTATGAATAAGGAAAACAAAAAGTGTCCAAAGTGTCCACCGATTGCCACCTCCCGATTATCCTTCCTTCCCTCCTCTGCCCCACTTTTTTGTTTTTTCAAAGCGGCGACAACATTGTTTAGTGTTTATTTTGTTTTACGATCGATAGCTTCCTTTGCTCGGTCGCGGCGGCTGCTGAGCGGCGAAGTGGCGCGGACCTCATGTAGAAATGACAACAATGGAAGGGGCCAGCGGGTCGAGTTTTGGAATAGACACGATTTTGTCCAGTGCCAGTTCGGGCAGCCCCGGCATGATGAATGGAGATTTCCGCCCGCTCGGCGAGGCCAGGACCGCGGATTTTAGGAGTCAGGCCACTCCGTCCCCCTGTTCGGAGATTGATACCGTAGGAACGGCGCCTTCTTCTCCCATCTCCGTCACCATGGAGCCCCCGGAGCCGCATCTGGTAGCAGAGGGGCCCCAGCATCACCACCACCTCCACCACAGCCAGCAGCCGCCGCCGCCAGCCGCGGCCCCCACGCAAAGTTTGCAGCCTTCACCCCAACAGCAGCCGCCGCCGCCGCAGCAGCAGCAGCCACCGGCCCAGCAGCTGGGCCCGGCCGCCTCGGCCCCCAGGACTTCCACCTCTTCTTTTTTAATCAAGGACATCTTGGGCGACAGCAAACCTCTGGCGGCGTGTGCGCCTTACAGCACCAGCGTCTCCTCTCCCCACCACACCCCGAAGCAGGAGAGCAATGCGGCGCACGAGAGCTTCAGGCCAAAGCTCGAGCAGGAGGACAGCAAAACCAAACTCGACAAGCGGGAAGATTCCCAGAGCGACATCAAATGCCACGGTGAGTCGCGCCGCCTCGGCTGGCTGGCTGAGCCGTGTAGCTTCTGGTCCTCTGGTTCTCGGTCTCCCCTTCGGACCCCTGCGAGTCTCCGATGCGGGGTTACTCCGGGAGCTTCTGGGGCGATCGTGCCCGGGTCGAAAACTGCTAGCGGGAGGGAGGCCTGGGCGCGCGACTGGAGGACTCGTCCGAAGTTCGGTTTATTGTTACATTGCCACCTCTCAACCTCCCCGCAGTCCCACTCCTTTCTTTGTTTTACTTAATTTCAATGTATTAGGAATAGGGCGGAGGCGGAGGGGATCTGACGGGCATACTTTCATTGATAAAAGGGAAGTACTTGAGATTTTTCTAGCTGAGACCTTGGGGGTGGGAATGGGGGGAGGTGGGAGAGAGGAACGCGCTTAGCTAGCGTGGTGTTTAGGGGTGTGTGCAGAAAGAGTTTATTCTTTAATGTAAATTATTTCGTTCTTCCCCCCCCCCCCCCAGCACACCATATTTTCTGAACACCGTCACAGGAATCATCAGATTTAATGAGGGAAAATTTTCCGAGTTGAGTAACAAAGCAACTTTTTAAAATTAGATTGTGATTGATATAGGGAAGCCGATATGGTAAAAATTTATAGTTTTTCAGTTTTTAAAATACCCTTCTGACTCCATGGCCCCAACTGAATCTTTGTATTTTAGTAAGATTTTCGTCTCCCTGCAAGTAATTGGGAAGTGGCGCTTATGAAAATAAAATTGGATGGAATTTGGATTTATTTATTTTTGTAAAATCAGAAGATGACAATTGAAACTATCCTTCAACTCCCTTTTTCCATTTTCTACTCATACAATTTTATAAGGAAGTGTTCTGGTCTTTGCATGACAAAAGAGTTTTAATGTGCCAGGAGAGTTATTTTTTTCCCTTACTAATAAGTTTATTGTTATTATTATTAACCTTTGCCATCTCTGGGAAAGATGCGTGCTGACTATCTGGAAGGTAGGATACTGGCTCCTCGGTTTACTATTATCACATTAGCATAATAGTGCCCAAAACAGATGTACAGTCTGGTCTGGCGATTTTTTGTGCACCAACCTCCCCAGTGGGTCAATTAGAGAGATTATTGTTCTTCCTGCAGGGAAGATCAAGGAGCGCAGCAAAAACGGGTACAAACAGAGAGGGGCTGACATATCGATTTCCCAGCATTTCAGTAAAAAACCAAAGTTGACAAATAGAATCCGGAAATCTCTGGGCTGTCACCTGGATGGGCTCAGTGATTTTGAGCTCTGCTTGGTGTCTGGGTGACATATTCTCTCTGAAGCTTTACAAGACTCAATGCAAGCAACTGCAGAGAACTTGATTCCAACATTTGCCAAGTGCATCTGAAAAAGGAAAACAAGTGCCTGTAACTTTCAATAAACAGAAAAAGTGAAATGAAAAAGGTGTCCCTTCCTCAAAACAAAACAAAACAAAACAGAGTGGAAAGATCTTTTGAAAACTCCCAAATCAGGCAAAAATGAGGTCATAGTGAAAACGGTTAAGGAATAGGACAGCGCCCTCCCCCCAGTGAAGGAAACAATAACGAAAGGACCCTACTATATTGTAAAATATTGTTTTTTCTTTTTGACTTCCAAAGATGGGAAGATCAGACAACCTTTTAGAACCCTTTTAGGAGCGCCGCACAAAGTTCCAAACTCCTTGGCCTTGGTCTTCTTTCTTCATACTGGATAGGGTCCAAGTATGTGTGTGATGAGGGTGGCAGAGTATAGTCCCCTGAGACCAGCAGCTGAGTTGGGGATGTGGAAGTGTGTGCCAGGAAGGCATTTCCCCCTTCCTATTCCACAGTACCTTACGGCTATGGGTTTCTACCATAGGAACAAAGGAGGAAGGAGACCGGGAGATTACAAGTAGCCGGGAGAGTCCCCCTGTGAGAGCCAAAAAGCCTCGAAAAGCCAGGACAGCTTTCTCTGACCACCAACTCAATCAACTGGAGCGTAGCTTTGAGCGGCAGAAGTACCTGAGTGTGCAGGACCGCATGGACCTGGCAGCTGCACTCAACCTCACCGACACCCAAGTCAAGACCTGGTACCAGAACCGCAGGTAAGGGAGGCTGTGGCAGGGAGCAAAGGCATCTGGCCATCTAGGTCATGACCATCGTGCCAATCTTCTCCCCTCCTGGCCCCGGGAGACCCCAGGAACTCAGATAGAGGCCCCAGAGTGGGCCCTGGGGGTTGAGGGGGGGTGGGCTTCCAGGCTGGAACAGGGATTAGCCACATCCCCAAGGTGAGAGGGACGGATAGGCAGCTGGAGTTTGGAACATTTTGCATTGCTGAGTGTCTTAACATATGCTGCTTTCCCTCTCAAACCCCAGTGGCTGGAATCCACCCCCCCCCCCCGCCCCCAAATCGATCAAGCCACACCTTCTCAAATTGAGACATCTGTGCAGCTGACACTCAAGCCTATAGAGCCCGTGCCGTGCACCCTTTGGGCCTGCCCCAGGCTGGTTCCGAATGTCTACAGCTGGCCACACAGCCTGGCTATTTCGGTCCGGGAGGAACTGCCCCACTGGCCTCAGCTTAAATGTCCTTGCCTCGGCTTATGAGGCAGCCGGCCAGGCATCCAGACCGAGGGTCTGTCCCCTGTATTTGTCACCTCAGAGCCTGCCAGGAATCACTGCTTCTGTTGAAAGGAAATCAGGAAAGGGCTTGCGGGCCCTTGAAGTGTAGTGCGAGCCCAGGCAATCTGAGGCTGAAGTTATGCTGTGTTTCCAAGCCTGGCAGTTGTCTCCCTTGTCTCGATTTTTTTTTTTTTTAAATTTTGGTCTCCTCCTCTTCTCTCATTTGTCTTCTAATCGTCCATAAGTGTGGTTGGAAATGCCCATCCAGTTGTCATCTTTACCATAATTTTCTGTCTCATTACATACGGTTTCAGCCACCCTAATTCTGTCGGAAAACATTAGTGTCATTTGTAGCCAATTTAAAATGGGCGACATGTTTATTAATTTGGCTGAAGCTGCCGGGTACGGATGGCCCACCAGCCCTGAGTTCTTTCGTGGGGCATTTGAGCAAAGGCCTGATCGCCTCTTCTTCCTAGCGGGGTATGGTGGGGGAGGGAGGAGACTGAGAAGAGCTGATCACAGGTTTTAATTGTTACTCTCTCCCAGAGGAGAGAATATCTTGAAATGCATTTTTCCCCTCCTGAAATGGCCCCAAGGTACTGTCACCTTGGGAGAGTCCTCCCTCAAACCAATTCCATTTTGAAACCTTGCTGCCTCCCTTGCCCCAAGCCTCCCCCCCATCCGCCCCACCCGCTGTAAGGTCCTATCAGAATGGGGAGAGAGATGTATCTCCACAGCGCTGGGGGACTGAGAGGGGCTCAGGAGTCTCTGTGTCCCTTTGTTTATGGTTTCTACTCACTAGGCCTGGAGGAAGGGGGGAGGGGCAGAGAGTGGACACTCTGGGATTGTTGGGGGGGCCACTTGGGGAAAGGAATTAGAGGAGGAGGAGAAGACCCGCCTATAGAAAGAGTGGTCCCAGTTGGCCTTCAGGAAAGTTTCAGGAAGTAGCCTAATTATAAAGGGGGCAACAGCAGAGCAGAGGGTCAGGTAAAGGCAGCAAAGCTTGTAGAATTTCATTTATGAGTGTCTCAGATATTAAGGGTGTAATTTACAAAGTTGACTTGAATTTGGGTTACTCTGTGAGCAAGATCGTGGGGGAGGGGGCTAGGAGGTGCGGTTCATTCCTGGTTCTCAGAGCTCTCGGTTTTCCTGTCCCCCGAGAAAGAGAAGGCAGGAGAGGATGAGAGAAGGGGCCTTGGTGCCTGGACGGAGCCCACAGCGGCGGGGTGCCTGCACGCCTGCTTTTTTTCAGGACCAAGTGGAAGCGGCAGACCGCGGTGGGCCTGGAGCTGCTGGCCGAGGCGGGAAACTACTCGGCCCTGCAGAGGATGTTTCCGTCGCCTTATTTCTACCACCCAAGCCTGCTGGGCAGCATGGACAGCACCACGGCCGCCGCGGCCGCCGCAGCCATGTACAGCAGCATGTACCGGACTCCTCCCGCGCCCCACCCCCAGCTGCAGCGGCCCCTGGTGCCCCGCGTGCTCATCCACGGCCTGGGGCCTGGGGGACAGCCGGCCCTCAATCCCTTGTCCAACCCCATCCCAGGCACCCCGCACCCCCGGTGAAGAACGAGCGACTGACAGCGCCGCGGTCCCTTCCCCGCCCCCTCCCCGACCGGACAGCTGCCCCTCCTCTCCCCGCTCAAGGCCGCGAGGCCTCTCTCGATAGCGACCCCGGGAAGCAGGGAAGTGAGAGAAGAAGCCGCACACCAATGGGAGGGGGGGGCCCCAAAGAGGAGCCAGCCCTCCACTCTCCATCTCCCCACCCCCAGAAACAGGGCTGGAAAGCTCCCCACAGCAGTGTGACTGGCGAAAATGCTGCCCCCACAGAAAGTGCGACCAGTAAGTGAAAACATCAACAAAAACAAAACCTCAAGTTCTTTTTAAAAATGACTTTACGGACAAGCAGGAGGGAGGGAGGGGGGAGGGGAAAGGAGGGAAGAAGGAAGGGCACGGAGAGGAAGCCGTAGGGGCAGAGAGAATTGTAGATGGACAGCCAGCCTCAGATTCCGAGGCACAGGGCGTTGCTGTGGACATTCCGTCTGCCCCAGAGAAAAGAGGAGGGTAACTGAGAACTTTGCACTGATTTCTCATGACCTTTTTTCTTTTGGAAAAGTGGCATGCTCCATAATATGAAAAAAAAATGTACATTTGAAAGACTGAGTGATAAGTGATATATCATATTTATTATATGTTGTCCAAAAAAGAGTCACTTATATACGTTAGTAAAACATGATTTTTCTTTTCATGTCTTTTTGATTCAGTAAAATAAATGCTTAGACAAAAATATAGATTTTTTTGTGATTGAAAATTACAAAAATAAAGTTTATCTTTTTTTAACAAGCGATGAAATTCAAGGGAGCTGATTTTACTAAAGCAGAACGTACTATGATGAAATGCCTGACTTGGTTTAGGGGGAAAAAATCCCTCCCATCATATTAGGAATTTACAAAATCTGTAACGACTTTGGGTTGAGTTATATAAAAGCAGCTCCAGTTTTCACGCTGGTCTCTTCCGAGTCGTTATTTGATGTGTGAATTCCTTTCTTTTTAAGAGGATGATTTCAGAGCAGCCCGGGAGGCGGAGGAGGAAAAGTCTCCGCTTGTAGGCCGCTGGTGCTGGCTGAGTGGGGCGGCCAACTTCCCCCGCTCCCAGACTGCCGGGCAGCCGCGGTCTGTCGGCCCCTCCTCCTTCTCCTAGGCTCTTCCCGGGGCAATGAGGGTCCCCAGCGCTGGGCTGCGGGCGGGTGGACGCTCCTCGGGCCTCGCAGCTGTTCTGCAGCCCGCAGCCCGGCGCCCACGCGGCGGGACAGCCTGCGAGCGGGCGGCTGCAGGGCGCGCAATTAGGACGCCCGGGGGACTCGGAGAGGCCCGGCTAACAAACCCTCGTTGCGGCTTTGATCCTTGCGTTCTCGTTCCCCAGCGGGCATCCAGCCCCCACCTCCGCGCCGCGCGCCGAGGCTCTTGTCCTAGTGAGTTTGTTGTGCTGGGATGCCTTGGAGCAGGAATCCAAGTCTGGCCACGACAGGCTTGCCAAGCTTTTTATCCGCACCCATGGATGGGTTGGGACCACAAAATGAGGGGCCCTGCCCAGAGGATGGAGGTCTCTGGGAGCGTGTGTGAACGGATGTGTAAATACTTGTAGCATCTCTGCGAGGGCTGCAGGTGCACCCCCCCAGACTGGCTCCCCACCAGGCTCAGCACTCAAGACTATCTAAGGGAACAACAAAACAGGGGTTCAGTTCTAGGGCTGCTCCCACCTTCTGCAGCCCCAAGGGTATTTCCTGAGAGCCAGAGTTAGATCCCCCAGGTGGGTATTCTCATATCTCTAGCTTCACTCCTGCCCTGGTCCGTGTCAAAGGGACACACAGCCAGAACACATCCAGACCCATCCTCCAACTTTCTCTGATGTTGAACCTTAGTAGAGTTAAAAACATTTTTTAAAAAGTGGAGTGCTGTGGGAGTGTGGATTGGGGAGGGGTGGGAAGGAAGAAGGGAAGAAAGGGGTGAAATCCAGGAGGAAATTGCCTCAGGCGCCTTGATCAGTCTTTGGCTAATTAGGGAGTGGTTTGCAGATTTCTATTTAGCTCATAAATTTGCTTCAAAAGTGGTCTTGGTCTTGTTTGATTCTAACAAAAGGGTCTGGACTGGCCCTTCTCATTTTCTTCCTGCTGAGCTGGGGGCACACTCAAGATAGTTGGGTTGGGCTGGAAACTGGGCACCACTGTGTCCAGTGGGGAATGCCCAGTGCCTGGGCACTCTAGCAGACTCTCCTTGTTCCATCTTAGCTGCTGGTGGGTTTTACAGTCAAGTTTAAATGCCTCAAAAATAGTCTGCCTGGGCCTAAAAGGGCACTCTCCACGTCTTGCGGGGAGGGGGAGGAGAGGGGTGTGTGTACTACAGCTTTTGTCTGCACTGGCCCCGGGGCCAGTCAGCTTCGGGCACAAGAGGGACCTGGAAGTCACTGGAGTTCACACATCACACATTCCCTATGAAGAATGACCCCAGGTCCAGTTGGGAAAAACACATAAACAAACTTACAAATACAAGCAATGCCACAGCACCCATCTGCTACCAGCAGTCAGCCCGCAGCTCACCAGCCACTCTGCGGAGGAGCCTGCCTGTTGCCCCTTCGCTCTCAAGGCTGAACTTGGACTCCATAGGTGGACAATGCAGGGGGAAGCGCTATGTCTATACAGACCAAGTTTTCTTAATTAGCCTTATATTCCACTGCTGTTAGCCATTACTCTGGATCCCCCAGAGTCCTCCTAAATTTGCTTTTCATCAGAGTCATGTTTTCTTCAATCCCCTAAACTGGGGAGCTAAAAGTGTCAGTTCCCCTCTGAATTTGTTTTAGTTATTTCCTGCCGCATAAAAGTTGGCAAACTGGATATTAGGGATGGGTGTTGTTTCAGGAAGAAAACTGAGTGCTGGATTTCTTCTTTTCATTCTTTTCTTTCTGCTGCAGCACTGCCAAGGGCACTTCATCAGGTGCCCTTCTATCTAAATGTCCCCAAACTATGGCTTAAAAGTCAAATGCAAACCCATCGTTTTCCTCAAGAGGGGTCCTCTGTTCCTCTGTGCTTGTCCAACAAAGATGGGGGTTGGCTAAGAAATGAGGAGTGCAACCCTAGGTTTTCTGAGAAGCAGGAACAAAGATAACAGGCAAAGGTCTTTTCTCATGGGAGATCTGGAGTCAGTTATGGAAGCCCAGAGGACAGCTGTCCCTGGGAGCTGTGCTCCTTTTCTTTTTCCTTAGCTTCACTTGGTGTCTGAAGGGCACTCCACGGTTGGATTTTATTTGGATTGTGCCTTTGATTAAGGTGGGGACTGGTAAATCAGGGAATTGCAGTGGCAATCTTTGCTTCCTCCAGAAACCCAGGAAAACGAACTTGTTTCAGAGAGATGTTTACACACCCACAATGACCCCCTTAGATTTGCCCACTCCAATATCCGCTCTGGGACCACAGCAAACCTAGCAGAAATCTGTAGTCAGGTGAAGTAAAAAGTTAACTCCCCGGCCAGCAGCCAGCTAGTTTAGTCCAAGCCAGCAATTTTCAGTGAGTTGTAAAGTAACGATTGCAGCCTGTCTCTAGCCTCCAGCAAATATACCTACACCTTGTATCAGTTTATTTTTGCTCCACCCCTTAAAATGAAAGCCCACACATGGCAAATTAGACAGCGGATTTCCTCTGTTGCAAATAAAACCCACTTACCCTCAAACCAAGACTTCCCTCCTCCTTTCTCCCTGCCTTCTGACTCCTACCTAGGCAGCCCTTCCCCAGGAGTCTGCTGAATCCCACCTCCCCGCTTTAAACTGCAGCTTGTGAGTAGTTTGTTTTGTTACATTTTTTAACTTTCTAAAAATATTTGGAAAAGCTCTCCCCAGGGCTAGGGAAACTTTAGTTCCTGTTAAGCCATGTGGTTACAAAAATACACTGGAAGAGAGCTGCTTAGTTTTCTAAAGAGCCAGGCACGGCTTGAAGTCAACAGGCTTGGAAAGAGATTGACTTTTCTCCACTGGTGGGAATGGGCAAGGGCAGGGTGGAGCCTCCAAGGGGATTGATGTTTCCTCCGTAGCTCGGAATCCTTAGTGTGGGAAAGCTGCCTGTTGCCTTGGCTGTTGGCTAGAGAGGTGCGGGCAGAGGGATGAGTAGGGGCTTTCCCAGGGTTTACCTCATGGGCCCTGGAAAGTGCTTCTGGGCTCCTTGAGTTTCCCACTAGGTCTTTGTCTTGTCC
Source organism: Panthera pardus (assembly GCF_024362965.1). Taxonomy (NCBI): domain Eukaryota; kingdom Metazoa; phylum Chordata; class Mammalia; order Carnivora; family Felidae; genus Panthera; species Panthera pardus. The sequence continues at coordinate 30,157,171 of NW_026526666.1, forward strand.
CACTTTCTTGGCTAGTTCCAGCCTTCCTCTCTACCACTTGATTGTTTCCCTGGAGCATGGCCAGAGCCCAGTGCCCCTTCCTTCTTACTTCTGGCAGGCTGAACACCCCCAGGGCCGAGTGGGGGGTTCGTGTGTAGAGTTGGGTGTGTGCGCTTTCAGAGAAAGGGAGGTGTCACTGGCCTCTTGCATTGGAAAAACAGGTCAGCTGCCTCAGGGCGGTGCGGTGACCCAGAAGGGACTTTGTTCCTCCCCTCCTTCCGGCTGAATTTTGAAGGTCTCTATCAGTCCGAATGTTACGGGGCGGACCGTCTTGGCCAACACTGCATTCTCAGTGTTTCCTCTCTGTCTCCTGGTCTCTTCCCCCGGGCCTCCCTCTCCTGAGTTCTCTCTCCTAGCACCACAGACAGCTCCCAGGGCGCGCGGTGGAGCGGAGAGCCGGGGGCTGATGGGTTCCCTGCAAAGCCTAGGCGACCGCAAGGGGCGCGCCGGGGAAGGGTCGACGGCACCAGCGGGGGAGGTCCGCGAGGTGATTACAAAGAGCCCTCCTGGCAGCGTTTCCTGATTAGCTCTAAGTCCAAACAGGGTCACATTCCAAAGAAGAAAATCTTCAGATCAATAAAGTAATTCAAAAACCCAAAGATCTCGGGGTAAGTAGTGCTCAGTGACAGATCAACTCTAAACCGTCCCTATTTAATAAGTTCTTAGTGGAAGCCGACTGGGGAGGAGTGGGGCCTCAGGTCTGTTGCTTCGAAGCCCTTGCGCCGCGGCCGCAGCGAGGTCGCCAGTGGAATCGCTCTAAATGGCACTTTTTACTTCCTTCGCTCGCGCTGCCCTGACTGCTCCGCGAACCGCCGCCTCGGCGGACGGAAGCCCGAGAGAAGCGTTCCCGAGGCGGCTGCCCAGCCGGGAGGGTGGAGCGAAAGGCCGGATCTCCACCGCGCTCTCACCCCGGTCCTCCTCCCGGGTGAGAGTCTCCCCGCTTCCGCTACTATCGGGTCCAGGACAGCGGGTCGCCTCCGCGGGAGCTCCACCAAAAGAAGAGGACCTTCCAGAGCGCGAGGTTGAACTTGATTTACGATAAAAGGGCTTTGTTACTTTGTGGAGCTGATGGATTCCCGCCCCCACCCGCCCCTATATCTGGCCGCCAGACTCGATTCTTTACTGCAGAGGCCCTAGATGTGGCGGTCCTCCCGCCTTCTGCTAACGATTCACACACACATTGCAGCCCGCGGTTTGAGCGGAGGTTCCTAAGGTCCGCGGCCGCGCTAGGGCTCCGCACCGGATCTCCCAGCGTGCGCGCCCCAGCCGAGATTCTGCGCTCCTCTGCCCCAGGACAGCCCCGCGGCCACAAGTCCCCGCGCCCGGTTACCGACCGTGTTTCAGGGAGGAATGCGTGCATTAGGACAGGGACCCTATAGAGCAGGGGCAGGAGTCCAGATGCTTTCACGATCCGTGCTTGGGCTGGGCCTACAGAGCAGGGCCCTTCTCTCACATCTCGGTGGACTCGGGAGAGATTATAAAGACTTCTCCTTTTCCGGTAATCATGTAAATCTTTGCCCAGGTGGGAGCTCATTTCTGTATTCCCTTTCCTTTCCTCCTCCCCTCAAAGGGCCTCGTGGCTGCAAACGACTGCCTCCTTCAGATTTTCCCTCAGTTCTTGAAGCCAACTCCTCTTTGTTGATTACCTGCCCCCTCCCCATTACAGTTAGAGGGATGGAATTGCTAAATGGAATTTAGAGCGGATAGAGACTTGCAGTGGCACGGATTACTTACATTTTGTAGGTTCCGGCACCCCTGGGGAGCCCCCAAAGAGCCTGGGGGCTGTAGGAAGCAGTGTTACAGGGTGCGCATCTTTACCTGAAATGGGAGGGAAAGTTATCTATAGAGTAATATGTATTTATAATGCCGCCTTAGGGGAGAGAAATTAGGCATTGGTGGTACCTTGATTCCCCACTCCTATGCTGCACCGTACCCACGATGGAAAACTAGTCTACATTCTGTCGACAAAAAAAAAAAAAAAAAAAAAAAAAAAAAAAGAGGCAAGCTCAAAATCGTCAAACAGATTAGTTTGGGAGTAGCAGAGGAACTGCAATTTGGGACATGATAACTGTAGCAAGCTACAGGCAAGCGTATTGAGGGTTTGGGGCAGGCTATATTTATGGGTAGAGAATGTAAAGAGAGGAGAGTTCAGTTAGAATCTTTTAAAATAAAAAAACAAATGGAGACCAGCTTTGAAAATTCCCTGAGCAGACAAAACCAGTCCAGTCATACAAATAAAGCTCAATTCAGCTTGTTTTGTAAGATCAACCAGACCTGGGTCATTTCTTGTTCATGTCTCTGGAAACCATAACCCCAAATTCCCCAAGGTTGATATGAAGTAACTCCTGACCAACTCTCTATCAACTTAAGAAAATTCCAACATTATCAGCTTTTTATAAATCAGGAAATTATGGGAAATCAGTCTCTCAGTCCCTAAATATTGTTTTCCTGAGGGCACACGTGTGAGATTTTACATTTTATATCCTCTGGTTCCATTTTAGTTTGAAATTCTGTTACATTTCCCCCTTTTGATCAAGATCTTTAATAGAAAGCACCATTGATCAGTTATGTCATTCAGGTGTTGCTTGTTAATTTTTGTCAAAGGTGGATTGCATTGTATGTCCTGTGAAGCCGAGGAGGACCGCCAGGTGTCATTTACCATGAAGCTGAGAAAGGCCATCCTCAGGAGTCTTGTCACAGGGAGGAGGGAAGTGATATGGAATTTCTTTGGGCTCATTTGAGCAACAAGATGATTGAAAATTAAGAATTTCAGTTATATCCCTCTAAAGTGGACCATTTAGTTTCTGTGGTCAGTTGAGTTTCAGGAAAAGCCTTTGAAAGGAAAAAAAAATAGTATATACATTTGGGAAGAAGGCATTTGTACTAATACAAAATAGTAGAAATTTGATAAAAAAGATTAAACTGAGGACCAAAAGCCCACTGATAGCTATTGATTGAAATGCACCTCTCAACCATTTTCCCCAATTGCCTATGTTAAATAGATTGAAAATGTCCCAGGTTCTGGGAGCTTGGCCAACTTCTGCTAACAGCTTGATATTGTCTTTTGTTATTTTTAGTTCTTGCGTTATTTCCCCTGACTTATTGACATAAAAACAGCATTCTTCTCCAAGTAAGGTGCAGCTTCCCCCTGTGGGGCAGTGAGGAGGTTTAGGGCTCTGTGGTTTCATAGGATTACTTTCAAGGCTGTCTGTTTGGGTTTGTTGATATTCAAAAGCTTGAACAGAAGCATTGAAAGTGGTAGACATGACTATAGAAAAGATTGTGAATTGCTTTTTCAAGGTCTGCTACTCCCGGTCTAAGGAAAAAGAGCTCTGGCGAAAGCATGCCCCAAACCCTTTCTGTTTACCGTAGGGTTATAGGTAGGCAGCCACCCCAAATTATAACATTCCCAGTTCCAACATGTCCTTTTAGCTTGACAGGAGAAAGACCTCAGAGTAGGTATATAAGTAGTAGAGGGAAGAGTTTTTCTAATTTTGGCATTAGGGGTGAGGGTAATGATCCTACAACCTCCTTTCCAATTAAGGAGAAGTATAGAATATATGTTTCTTCCACACAAAAAGAAATACCCAGTGTATTCTAAGACTAAGGCATAATTGGTTCTCTTTGCCCAGATTCTTATTCCTGGAATGAAAGAGGGAATCTCACGATCAGAAATATGATCATTTATACAAAGTTCTTGACAATCTGGTTTATGAGCACTATGGGAATGGTTATGTAAGCATCTTAAATATCTATAGAAGTAGAAGAAAGTAGATTTGAAGACACAAGCGAACTGATCTAGCATAAGTAAGGTTTTGTTGGAGATCTGGAAGATATCTAGGGAAAAAGTAAGTTTCCACCATTCATCAGATTCTTGGCTAACTCCCAGTGAAATACCACTGAATGAGAACACATTAGCTTCCCATTTTCTGGCATTATTATGGCTTTCATTGCCCCACCGTTGAGATATATTAATGGAGGAGATGATATAGTCTTCTGGACGCCAAATAGGGAGGGAGTTCATGTGGATTTGGATCATATAAAATAGTATGGTCACAAATATTTAATGGGAGATATCCTAGAATTTTGCCATTTCTGTCACTGTTTGTGAAACATAAAGAAAAATTCTGCATAAGAGTCCAGACCTGAGTGAGAGATAACCCTTTATGAGTGGGTAGCACACAATGGAAAGCCATAGTATTTGGTACCAGTCTTCTAGAAGGAATAACATGTGTGGTCTCAAAGGTACCAAAGGAAAATCTTACATTATTTACCAGATTGGTTTTCTTTTCTTTTCTTTTTTCTTTTCTTTTCTTTTCTTTTCTTTTCTTTTCTTTTCTTTTCTTTTCTTCTTTTCTTTTCTTATTTTATTATTTAAAACTTTTTTTAAATGCTTATTTATTTTTGAGACACAGAGAGACAGAGAGACAGAGACAGAGCATGAGTGGGGGAGGGGCAGAAACAGAGAGAGGCAAAGAATCAGAAGCAGGCTCCAGGCTCCGAGCTGTCAGAACAGAGCCCTATGCAGGGCTCAAACTCACAAACTGCAAGATCATGACCTGAGCTGAAGTTGGACGCTTAACTGACTGAGCCACCCAGGTGCCCCTTTACCAGGTTGGTTTTGTTATCTAAAGACAGCAAAGATAAAGACAGTGGCCAGGCCACCAATTCAGGTTCATCATGAGTAATACTTGGTCTGGCACAAAAACTAAGGAAAGAACAATTAAAAGCCTGAATGATCTGATTTAACAAAACAGAGAGTAATTAAAAACAAACAAACAAGAAAGTTATATAGGCCTGATACGCATATCTTGAGTAAGCTGTCTACTTCAGATGCCATCTGCTTCAGTTCCTACAAATTTTCAGTTTCAGATCACCAGTTGGTGTACAGCTTCATTCAGATTTGGGGTATTTCTTTAGATGTGGTGTATGAATCCCAGATATCTATTCCTTGAGGTCTGGCTGCACAGAGATTAATTAATACCTGGTAGGGACATTTTCAGCAAGGTTGAAGAGAGTCTTTTTAGCGATGTCTTTTCCAATAGACAAAATCTCCAGACTAAAGGTATGATGTTTGACGTCTTCATCTCCAGAGAGCACTCCATGGAAAGACTGTTCTACCAGAGCATGATTATTTTCTATGGACTTCATTGGGTGTTTGCAAAATTAACGTATACACCTCTTTGTTAGTTTTGGGTTAAAAGAAGCAGGGACTAAGTGCATTGGCTATCCTGTAATTATTTTAAAATGTGAAAGTTTATGCATCCAAAAGAAAGTAGGTCTAAGATTTAGAAGGATCAAAAGCAATGCTTTTGCCCAAGGTATTTGGATGGTTTCCACTAATTTAGCTGAGTCAATAATTCCATTTGTATGTTAGACCAGTCCTGAATGTTGAGGACAACAAACACAATGAAAATGTTGCAGAATTGAGCAGACAGCACAGGCTTGTTGAAGTATTTGGCCAGTAAAATGAATTTCCCCATTACTATGAAGACCAAGGGGGAAATAATCTTTTCCAATAGGATTTTAGCTGCAGAAGAGTCACCTGTCTACATGGGAAATCTTCAGTCCAGTGTGAAACCATGCAAACCATTACTGGAATGCACTTATATCCATGAGATGGGGGCAGTTGTATGATATCCGTTTGTCAAGCCTCAAATGGTCCACTGGGTAAACTAAAATGTCTAGGGGCAGTATGGATGAGTTTCCTTGGGTTAAATTTAGGACAGGTGGAACAAGAAAAAAAAAACTTTTTTTTGTGCCTTGCAGATGTTTCCCACCATTATTGATTCATGAACATTATCATTTTATCAGTTGACCAATGATTTAATTCATGTATGATAGTTAATAATGGAAATTTTAGATTTTCTGGCAGGACTGGTTGTCAGAAACCAGAATTTCTTTTCTTCATGATACCAATAGCCTTTACACCTCAATTTATTTTTTATTTTTTATTTTTTTTAGGGGCTAATTGTTGTATATCTCTTAGGTTGTCACCAGAGGAAGCAGTTTTCTGGACCGTGATAGAGGTTTGCTCTATGGATCCTGTAAAAGCAGCATTTTTTGCAAAGACATCTGTGAATGGTTTCCTTTGGCTTCCAGAGAGTCAGACTTAGAATGCCCAGGGCCTTTAATAATAGCCAGAACTGCTGGCAGGAGTATAGTATCTAATAAATTTTGGACACAAGGACAATTTTTAATGTTCATTTATTTTTGAGAGAGACAGAGACAGAATGTGAGTGGGTTGGGGGCAGAGAGAGAGGGAGGCACAGAATTTGAAGCAGCCTCCAGGCTCTGAACTGTCAGCACAGAGCCTGACGTGGGGCTCGAACTCAGGAGCTGTGAGATCATGACCTGAGCCGAAGTTGGTCCGACTGAGCCACCCAGGTGCCCCACAAGGACAATTTTTAATTTTGTCTTTGCTGGAAGGAAGGAAACTTTGTTGTTTCCATAACATTCCAAAATAATGGGCTAGTCTGAAAGTATATTAACTGTTAGTATAGATGTTTGTAGATTTACCCTTAGCTAGAGTACATGCTTGAGTAAGAGCATGTAATTCAGCTTGTCGGGCTGAAACAGCCAAAGGTAAGTGTGCAGCCTCAATGACCTCAAAAGGTGTTGATAATGCACATTTAGCACACTATTTACCATTTTCATTTATCAGGTAAGAGCTATCAGTAAACCATGAGAAATCAACATTTGCCAAGGAGGTTTCTTATAAGTTATCAGGAGAGGTTAATGATCTGTCAAAGTCAAATAGTCATAGGGACTTGACTCATGAAATAAGGAAGAGGAGTGGCAGGGTTGAGATTGATACAACAAACAGTGATATGAGGGGAGGTTAGCAAGAAAATTTTATAAAAGATGGCTTAATGCAAAGTGTTGGGTGTGGCTTGAGTTCTAGAGAGCTTTGATAGCATGAGGTAAAAGGCTGTCAAGGAGGATCCTATAACTATTTCTTCAGTGGCCTTTCCCAGAAGTGACAGCTCTAAGGCATGGAGTGTGGGGTTGTGGGATCTAATGTTGGCTGTAATAACCTAGAGTTTGGTGTGGTAGCCTCCGTTTTTTTGGGTAAGTACTCTGGGGGTATTTCCCTCCTTTTCAAATACAAAAAGGAGAAAAAAAGGTAGTTGATAGTTTTGATATCCAAGGACAGGTAGATTCATTAAGATTTATTTCAAGGTTTTGAAAGCCAATTCATCTTTGTTTTCCTAGGTAATAGGGTCAGGTTTAGTAGTTTTTAATAAGACACATAGGGGCTGGGCCATTAAGAAGTTTGGAATCCGATTGCAACAATAACTAGCTCAAGAAAGCTCTGTAACTGACATTTGGTTTTAGGTTTTGGGAAACTCGAGTTGCCATGAGGTCTACCAGGGCCTAGATGTAACCCTTGTTTTGAGATTAAATGTCTTAAATATCTGGCTTGAGTTTGAACAAATTGCAACTTTTTCTTTGAGACTTTGTTTCCCTTAGTGGTAAGAGTTTTAACAGGCAAATATTGTCTTCTTGTGAGGAGACCTTAGAAGGTGAGCAGAGAAGTAAATAGTCTACATATTATAGTAAGGTGGAATCTCCAGAAAATTTTATTTTGTCTAAGTCAGCTTTTAAAATTTGTGAGAAGTATAGAGGACTTTTAGTATTCAGTACTGTCCAGGTATACTCTTATCCTTTCCAAGTAAAACCAAAAAGATATTGGCTAGCCTTATTGATTAGAATACTAAAGAATGCACAGCATAAGTGGATTACAGTGAAAATTTTGCTTTTGGTAGGGATGGATGCTAATAATGTATGGGGATTAGGGATTACAAAATGGCAGGGAATAACAATGTTATTATGTATTGCTCAGAGATCTTGGACAAATCTCTATTCTTGACTATTAGGTTTTCTTACAGGTAAAATAAGGATATTAAAAAGGCTGGCACAAGGAATAATAAATCCCTGTGCCTTTTAGCCTTCTATGATAGGTTTTTATGTGAAGCTTCCTTGTTCATAGGTATTGGCTAATTTGGGGGAGAGGTTTTGAGGGGTCAATTTGGATCTTAAGGGGGAGGGGGGCACTATGAATTCTACCTATGTCTGTAGAGGACTTTGCCCATAGAGTAGGGGACACTAAATCTAATAATGGAAATGAGTCTGAAATTTGATCTTTATTGGTTTGTAAAGTACATGTGAAAGAAAAAGGGTTTGGAATTTATTGGGGATTAGGCTCAAGGGATTTTAGTTCAGGAGATTTGAACTCAAAAGTTATTTCTCATTTTCAAGAGAAAGAAATCTTATCCTAATAAGTGGTCAGGAGCAGATTCATTGAAGAGAAATGGATGTTTATCTTGCAAAGGTCCCAAACAAAGAGGTATAGGTTTAGAAATAGGGACATATTGTGGTTTACTTGAGATTCCCACGATTTGAGTAAATGTATTACTCTGAGGGAAGACCTGTTTAATTGTAGAGGGGTTGACCACTGGTAGAATAGCTCCTGTGTTGATTAATATTGTAAGGGGTTGGTTCCCAATCTGGAGAGTAGTTCCCCCAGCCTATTGAATGGTAGAATGAACAGTCATTGTGTTTCTTCAGAGTCCCATCATTGGGATGAGTCTGGCCCCGGGCTCATGGAAGGCTGTAGTTGTCTAGAGCTTTTTTATTTGTAGCAATCCTTTCTCCAAAGGCCAGGGTTTTTGTTGTTGTTGTTGTTTGTTTGTTTGTGTGAATAATGACAGAGTTTCATAGAGAGAGTTTGTGAGATTCCATCTTTTGAAATTGGAAATTTAAAATTTTATTTGCTGTTGGTTTGGATTTGCCTTTGTTTTCAATTCATCTTCTAGGGTGCAGGCTAACTGATGAGCCAGATTGACAAGATCAGGGATATACATTGTTTCCCAGTCTACACAGGTTCTATTGACTAACAGATAGATCTCTGTTTAAGCCATTTATAAACATTGAATTAAAGGCCACCCTGAGTCAACACCTCTAGGGAGTCCAGAATTTAAAATAAACGTGGAGTCTGCTGTAGCAATCATGAACAGATTTGGCAGGCTTTTGGATGCATGCCTGAATTTTGCTCCAGTCTACTGGTTTAGGGAGAGCCCTTGGGATGGCAAGATGCAGCCATTTGGCTATGGCATGAGCTTAGTTGTATAAAAGAGCTGGTGGCTGAGTTACTTGGAATTCTAAAGATTGTTCAGGACTTTCCACATTAGCAGTTTTCATCCAATGCTGGGCTTGACTTTCTCCAACAAACACATGGACTAATTGACAAAGATAGAAGTGAGGTTGATAAGTTTGAATTACAATGTTGAATTTTTCTGCAAGTCTATGAGGATCCTCGGTTACCTTGGGAAAATATTTTACTATATAAAGCTCTAAGTTCAGATTTGGTGCATGGGACATAAGAAATTAATGGTTTAGCTGGATCCTCAGAAGACCTAATTTTAAAAGGCAGAGTTTTAACAGACTTGGTTGGTAACGTTTCAGCAATAGAGAAGAAGGGGAGTTCAGATAAAGGAAAGGGTTAGAAGAAGACAGAGGTGAATCTAGAAGAGGTGGAACAACCTGGGGCCTGGGCCAGTGTTGCCAAGGAAGAGGCTTCAGATTTTTTCTCAGATCATCTTCCAGTAGTTTATTTGCTTCAGTTACTTAGAAATAGTATTTTGTAAAGAGGCAATTTTCGAATCCTGAATATGTTCAGAAGCCTCCAGGTACCAATTAAAATAGCTATCCCATTCCGATTGTTTAATTCTATTCCTGCAGTCTTCTAATTTAGTCTGGAAAAAAGCAAGTTTGGGGAGATTGGAAGTTCCCCATAATAGGCACTGAAGTTCTAAATTACCTTTAGTAAGATTGGTCAATTTAGTTAAAAATGCGCATGAGGAGAGGCCATAATTTTTTCACATAAAACCATCCAGGGTCCCTGAAGGAGGGCCACCCTTAGTGCATTTAGATGACTGGGATCCTGTGTCTCAGAGGTTTCCTTGAGAGCAACAGAAAACAATACTCTTAAATAGCCTGATGGGTATGCTTTCAGGGTTGGGAGTTTCAGGGCTGGGAGTTGTGTTTTGTTTTATGATGTGCCTTTCACGGGATACCCTTTTTTTCTCCCCTGGCAGATGGCCTTTGCGCTAGCTGTCTGACCCATGACCAGGTGTCCCCTTGTTGCATGGAAATTGTGTTGCATTTGGCAGGCAAACTAATGTCAACCTGGCCGTCCCTGACCACCTTATCCTTTCAGGGGAGTCTGTTGCTTCCGAGACCAAAGTCTTTGAAACGAGGTGGCAACCACTCTAGTATAATTTATTTGCTCAACCCATGCCCACTAATATCATGTTTAAAAAAAATTGTTTTGCTCTTAAGAATTCCAAAGAAACTATACTGAAATTCTAGTGTGCTTCTAATAACACAACGAACGAGTATTTACCAAAAGGGACAAAGCTTTTAAACAGATCCCGAGTAAAGTCAGAGAGCTCAACCAAAGGCAAGGAGCTTGGAATCCAAGAAAAGACTTCACTAAATTGAAAGGAGACAATGACCCGCAGAGGTAATAAATGTAAGGGACTCCTTGTGGGTACCTCGCTGGATTCCAAGGGTTGTTCTTTGAGGGTTGACTCCTTTGGATCCTACTTCTGATGTCAAGGAATGTTAACTGAAAAATGAGGTAAACTGAGTCAAGCTCAAAATTGTCAAAAAGATGAGTTTATTTGGGTATAGCAGAGTAATTGGAATTCAGGACTTGCAAACTGTACCAAGCTACAGGTGAGCGTGCTGAGGGTCTGGGACAGGCTGTATAAATGGGCAGGAAATGTAAAGGGGAGAGAGTTCAGTTAGAATCTGTTAAAGTAAAAAACAGAAACCAGCTTTGAAAATTCCCTGAGCAGACAAAACCAGTCCAGTCATACAAATAAAGCTCAACTCAGGTTATTCTTTAAGATCAACCCAACCTGGGTTATTTTTTGTTCATGTCTCTGGAAACCATAAGTAAATTTTTTCTCTGAGGTTGATATGAGGTAGCTCCTGACCAGCTCCCTGTCTTGAAAGATAATCCCAACATTACCAGCTTTCTGTAGATCAGGCATTTACAGGAAATCAGTCTCTCAGTCCTTAAGTTTTTTTTCCTGTGGGCACTTGAATGAGATTTCCCATTTTAGATCCTCTGGTTCCATTTTAGATCAAAATTATTTCATAATTTAAAAGCCAACTTGCTGATAGTGTTAGGAAAAGGCTATGGAAGTCAGAGCTACTTCCTGCTGAAGGGAGGCTAAGCTTGATGTGAAAGTGGAAGTCTTCCAGGTGAACAGATCACAGTAGGTCTTTTTTTCTGTAGAGAGGTTTCTGGTTGTATGAACTGCTATGAAATCACTCATTTCTTTTCTTTTTTTCAAGTAGGCTCCACACCCAGCGTGGAGCGTGAACTCATGGCACGGAGATCAAGAGCTGAGCTGAAATCAAGAGTCGGATGCTTAACCAACTGAGTCTCCCAGGTGTCCCTAAATCACTTTCTAATAATCTAATTCAAAGCTTTTGATTTTCTAATAGTTCTCATTTGAGAAAATTGGCATGTCATAATTTCTGAAAGATCAAATGATGTTTGCTAATAGACTGAAGGAGCTGATTGCCCAACTTCCTCTTGCATCACCTCCTACTTCCCCAAGCTGGGCATCTGCAGGTCATTGGGCAGGAAAGTCCTAGCCTAGATATCAACAAAGAGAGTTGTCCACTGAAAACAAAACAAAAGAAAACAAAACCTCACATTGTTATTCACCTGTTCCATTTCCTACAAACTATTCTATTTTGTTTTATTTTTAATGTTTATTATTTGTGAAAGAGAGAGCATGAGCAGGGGAGGAGCCGAGAAAGAGGGAGATACAAAATTGGAAGCAGGCTCTAGGCTTTGAGCTGTCAGCACAGAGCCTAACATGGGGCTTGAACCCACAAACTGTGATCATGACCTGAGCCGAAGTCCCAGGCTTAACTGACTGAGCCACCCAAGTACCCCCTCCCCACAAACCGTTCTAGTAATGGAAGCTTACCAAATCGTTTCCATTAAGAGGATTTCAAAGAGACTCCTACTTCCTCACCAGACTTGAGTGACCACATTGTGGGATTACATGAAACATACTCATATGTAAATAAATGTATAATTGTCACATAATCTTTCATTGCTATGCATCAATAGATTTAACCAGAAAGTCACATTAAGCCCAAATGAATAAATGCAGGCATGGGATGTTTAATTTTGTCTTTCTTCTTTTCCGGATTGCTTTAGAAATTTCTGGCAATCCGTATTTTGGAATCCTCCACGTTATTCTCTAGATTTATGTTATAGCCTATTATCAAGAACCAATTGTTTGCAGCTGGAGATAGCTCCACCCATTCCCATCATGTGTCAGCCTTCTGCTGCCCTCCCCCTCCCACCCGTGTCCACTCAGAGTGCAGGAAAGAAAGCAACTGCCCAATCACTTGGGTTTCCGGGTTTCCTTTGACTCTGCTTACTCTTTGCTAGTCATTCAGTCCCCAGGTGGAGTTTTCCCAGGTCGGCCCGGCTGCAGAGACCCAGCCCAAACTTGTTATTTTTTTCGTCAACTTCTCTCTTGTTACCATTTTTGGTTTAAACCTTTCGCCCCTGACGGTGCCTAAGGGTTGACATTATGCAGCTCTGCACATGTTACCGTGCGTCCTGTGGCCTAATTATCCCCAAAGAAGGTACAATTAGTTTCACTTGTGGAAAGTGCTCCCACGAAGATATTTATTAGGGTAGGATTCGATTAGAATTTATATAAACACCAAGACTTTCCCACCCCGTTTAGTAAAGCAATAACGACTACTTTCATTTCAGGAATTGGTAATAGACATGCTGGCCAGGAATCTGGTGAGGAGCGTCAGGTGAGTGAATTCCAGAGCGGAAAGCCCTGGCCTGCCTGGAGACTTTTAAAAAGGCGTAGGTTCGTAGAGTCTATTCTGCCCGCCATTCTCACTCAGCTTTTATCCTCTGATTTTTGCTTTGCCATTTTATATGTCTGGGATGTTTTTAAGGGGCGAAGGTGATGGACCAAACATTGCTATTGAAGGATGTCAATGCTGAAAAGTTGAATTAAGCTTGTAAATTTATTGCATATTACTGTTTTGGAACAGGACTTAAAAAAAAAAAACCCAACTATTCAAAACGTTTCTTATTAACAGTGGTGTTTCATACCTCCCTGGCATTTCAGGGCGTTGCCTTTATTTGGCAACATGTTTTACAGGCTATTTTTTTTTTTTTTTTAATCCTATGAATGATTTAGTCCTGTAAGGGGAGCATGACTTTAACTTGGTTCTGTTCAGAAACTTGGCAAAAAAGATCTTTTCCAACATCCACATTAATAGGTAATTGGATTTTAAGCAGAACTGATCTTGATGGAAACCCAAGGTTGGAAGGAATCTCAAAGGTCATCTAGTTTAATACCTATACTAAGCTTTAGTTCTTTCTACAACATATTAGGTTAGTTTTTTTTCTTTCCACCCCTACCCCTTCTCCCACTTTTTTTCTGTGAAGATAAAGGTTAAGGAAAGAGATACTACAAGATTACAGCGTTTTCAGATGCTTCTTGACTTTCAATTTTAATGGAGTTAAACTTATGTGGTCAAATCCTACTGCAAAAGAAACTTGGGATGTTTTGTAAAGATTATTAAATAACTTTCCTATTGAAAAAGTAGTGCATGCTCACTGTAAAAAATTATAAAATACTGAAGAGTCAAGAGAAGAGAAAAAGTCCATCTTTTATCACTCAAAGAAAGCCACTACTAATATTTGATTTGTTATTTGTAGATTTTTGCCGTGAATTTTTATATAGTTGTGATCTATTTCATCTGGGATATTATTTATGTTTTTCCCATGTAGTACAAGTGTTTCTCTGTATTATTTTAAACTTTTGTAAGTATCATACTTGATATATGTATTCTCTTCCATAAATATGTCATAATCCAGTCAACTCTTCTTCAATAGCTGGACGTTCAAATTGCTTTCCTTAATTTGAGATAAATAATGCTTGAATGAGCATGAAAGCAAGATCTTGGAGATCAGGTCCTATATGTTATTTGCTGTGTCACATTTATTATTTATCTTGTTTAGGGTAGTGGAAGCAATGAAATAGCAAGATGATCATCTCAAAAGGGGAAATGGATTACCCCTGACCAAAGGTAGTGGTTACAGTGAATAGTGCAAATTCAGCCTTAGTGAATTGAAAGCAACTTGAGTTAGCCTGTATATGTTGTGGCAAAGTAAGCTAAGAACACCACTCACCCTTTTTTTTATATATGTTTTGAGATTCCCTGACTTTGGGTATGATGAAGCCTTCTTATCACGGGAGGAGACTTGCCTGGCTGAAGAGGGAGGAAGAGGTTAGGTCTCTTCTGATTTAGGTTGGTAGCATGTTGCCTGCCTATCTTGCCCTACTGTTTTCTGTGCTCCAACTATTCTGTGGGTAAATAGAAGGCTTTGCCTTCTAGGACTGTCAATCTGGCACTTTTCATCAGAACTAAATTCAGGTTAAAGAAAAAAGAAAAAAGAAACATAACCCACAAAGAAATTTGAGGGTGGGGGTGGGCCTTAAGGAAAAGAAGGAAATAGCAGTAGTCTACCCTTTCATTTACATGACACACATTAACCGTAACATAGAAGTTCCAAGAGAACTGTCTTGTTCTCTTGTCTCCAGGAGCCCATGTAGGGCGCTTTAATTGCCACATTTTCAAACCGATATAATGGTGGGGATGTCTTAGTAATTACCTTAATGAGATAACACCTTTCCTTCCCTCAACCTACTCATTATCACGCCTCTTGTTCAAATTTCAACTACAAAGAACTATACTTGTAAAAAAAAAAAGTCTGAAATGTATTGTACCAGGTCTCATACCCTTAAAATAATCACATTGCACATATCTTAAAAATATGAAAGAAATAGTACACATAGGCAATTCACATATGTTAAAGGAAAGGCTTGAGATAAGTAAACTAAACATCTGGGTGCCCTTTAATTATTCTTGGTTGGATTCTTTATCTTGACCTATAGTGATGCTAAGGTGCCAAAGTGATGAATTTTAAGATGTTGGGCTGTGAAGACGTGCAGCTGCAACACTGATGGATTTAGGAAGGGATGGTAACAAGGTTAGCTGCATGTGAAGTGTGAATTGAGATTTTTGCAAAGAGACTGTGATTGCAGATGGGCATAATGTTGTACCCTTGCATGAAATCTTGCTATTATTGTATAATGGTCAGACAGAGTGTGAAATGACTTATTACTTTTCTTTTATTCTTTAATGAAGTTGGTTAGAGTAGCAGGACTACTGCTAGTCAATAGTAGTAAAGCACACACACAAAAAACTATATGACAGGTGCTGACATATTAAATATTTATTTAGTTTTGACGTTTTTCCCCCTAATTTTCATGAATATCCATATGCAAACACAAGCATCTCTTTATCTATATAGGCCAACTTGCACTGATTTGCATATCTGCACTTAGCCTTATTCTCCTGTATAAATATCTATACAAGTCTGTGATGGATAGAAAAGATTTCAACGTCCACGAAAATTTTGTGGCACTTTTAAGTGTTTGAAAATGCTGAAATGCTTTGCGGTTGATTTCTACATGGAGTTCAGATTTGAAAACTCTATTTGGAGTTACATGGGTAATGTGAAGTATCAGTTTATCACTCTGTTGACTCAAAATACTTTATGGAACAGAACATAATTAAAACCCATTTTGAGGCACTCTCTCTAACATGCTTAGTTATGGGGAAGATCAAATCATGGTTCTTCTGTTTTGTAGTCTAGAGTACATATCTTTCATTGTAGCACAGAGCCCATAATGTAAATGTTTCTTTACTTCCCCATATCGGCATCACAAAAAGATAATACCTTAGGCTTTACGAGTCAAAATGCTATGATGTTAAAAACAAAACAAGACAAACAAAAACCCCTCTTTCTCTGTAGTCAGTTTTCCAGTCCAAGATGCTTGTGTTAAAAATATGCATTAAAGAAATATTGTGGGGTGGTGCTTGGCTGAATGGCTCACTCAGTCGAGCATGTGGTTCTTGATCTTGGGATCATGAATTCAAGTTCCATGTTGGGGGTAAACCTTACTTGAAAAAAAAATTGGTTTTGGAGATGAGGGATTGTATTCATTATAGAATGATTTCTATATGGTCTATAAGAGTCATAATAATTCTTAATGCATTGGTGATATGAATAAGGAGTGTTTAGAAAAGACACAGAAATATGTCTTTAATATATCCCCTTAAATTGAAAATTTAACATTTTATTTTATTTTTTTTTAATTTTTATTTTTTTTAAATTTTTTTTTTCAACGTTTTTTATTTATTTTTGGGACAGAGAGAGACAGAGCATGAACGGGGGAGGGGCAGAGAGAGAGGGAGACACAGAATCGGAAACAGGCTCCAGGCTCCGAGCCATCAGCCCAGAGCCTGACGCGGGGCTCGAACTCACGGACCGCGAGATCGTGACCTGGCTGAAGTCGGACGCTTAACCGACTGCGCCACCCAGGCGCCCCGAAAATTTAACATTTTAAAAGAAAGCTTAATTCAATTGGTTTGCATATTTTCTATTGTTATATAGTTAGACCCTGATATAATCAAAATTCTTGTTCTGTGTTTGGAATATACTGAGAGTCAGATGGTGTTCTTCAAAGCAATGCGGATAGGCCTTTAAAAACAAACTTAGAACAATTGACCTAGAAAAACAATGTTTAGTCTTGTCCCTCAGTCCATATTTATTAACCTTCTTCCCATCCCCCGGCCCGCCCTTTTTCTGGCTTAACTTGCTCCATGGGCAGAAAGAATTTCGTGACTGTGTAGTTCCTCATCACTCAAAGGATAGAATGACACTTTTATTTGGATGAAAGCTGGAAATATAACATATATCATACTTCAAAAAAATTCTTTTTTGGACAAATGTTATCTTTCACTAGGAGCCTCTTGGAGTGACTGTTGTCTAAGATAGCAGTGGAGTGAGTGTTAGAGTTTCTCAAGATTGTTCTAAGAGTATATATGGTGTGGGGCATTATGCATAGAGCAGATTTTTGAGGTATCTTAACCACACATATTTGTGATGTTAGTTTTAGGAAAGACATACACTCCCACTGCTTACATGGCAACTTGGCCACATCTATAGAAAACTCAACTTTTGGCTTTTGGCAGCTTTATTCTATATTCCCTAGAGAGAGAAGGACTGTGATTGGCTTGCAGTCTACTAAGATCGGCCCTTCTATAATTATATGAAAGTGAATCTGTTTAAGAGAACCCATTATGTGACATGGGTGAGAATCTGTTTCACTGCCTTATCAATTTCATGTTTTTTAAAAATTGGCTGAGTTGTATCTGTTGCAACATTTTAGGAATCCCCCACAACTTAACACCAGTGTTGTAAAACTTTGCATACTTCCTCGTTAAGGAAAGGTTTCATCCTACTATAAATACACAGTATGTACATAAACACTTATCTCAACTAATTTTCCAGCTGATAACTTTACCCTTGAAGTTTACTTTCCAGTTGCATTCTAGGATGAGAGATATTGGTCTTTACCTTTGAAAGTTCTTAATGGTAGGGGTGCCTGGGTGGCTTAGTCAGTTAAGTGTCTGACTCTTGGTTTCAGCTCAGGTCATGATCTCATAGTTTTATGGGTTCAAGCCCCACATCGGGCTCTGTGCTGACAGCATGGATCCTGCTTGGAATTCTCTATCTCCCTCCCTCTCTGCCCCTCCCCAACTTGCACTGTCTCTGTCTCTCTCAAAATAAATAAATAAACTTAAAAAAAAAAAGAAAGTTCTTAATGGTAGTTTTCCTTAGCAAGATATGAAATAGTCCTTGTGGATTGGTAAGGGAATAATGAAACACAACACTCAAAGTCTCTAATTAAAGAAAAGTGCCATCACATCTCTCTAAGCACTGGTTTCAAAATTCTGGATGGTTATCAAGAACATTAATCTGTACATATTTCCTGATCATAACTAGTGAATTAACATCTAATGTTATCCTCAGTATGTGTTATATATGTCTTTTTGTCTCCAATCCTTAGGTCAGGGCCTATGCTAAAGTAGGAACCAAAAAAAGTTTATACAATTGAATGTGAAGTCACCAATTAATTAAAAATATTCTATCCAAGAGATGTTTGCAAGTTGATATATATTTCTTGAAGGGAAGAAGCATATCTGATCTTTCATTGTGTTTCAAGTACCTAGCATAACCATAGGGGCACAATGAGTATTTGTTAACACTGTTGACTGTTGGTGATATAGTGCAAAATTTAAAAAGATCTAATTTTTTTTATTAAATTTTTTTTAAAGTTTATTTATTTTTGAGACAGAGAGAGACAGAGCATGAACGGGGGAAGGGTCAGAGAGAGAGGGAGACACAGAATCTGAAACAGGCTCCAGGCTCTGAGCTGTCAGCACAGAGCCCGATGAGGGGCTCAAACTCACGGACCGCGAGATCATGACCTGAGCCGAAGTCGGACACTTAACTGACTGAACAACCCAGGCACCCCTAAAAAAATCTAATTTTAATTTTCAGGTGGTTTTTGGCTAACAGCTTGTAGATGTCAATAAGAAGACAGCACTGATAAAATTGTACCAGCTATAGGACATCAGCTTATTCTTGAACTAAGTGTACCACTGGCCTACTTTTTATTCAACTTCCATTTTTGTCATAGCTCCAAAGTAGTTATTTGACTCACTAGACTTACTTGTTGCTGATCATGTGTAGCAAGTAGAGAAATGCACAGAATACTCCTTTCCCAACTCTTTTCTAACAGTGAGGCTCTTTAATAGGGATAGGAGTGAAGGCCCATGTCAGGAATTGACTCCACTTTCCATTGGATCCTATATTCTAAATTGTATTGGTAAGTAAATTCAGGCAGCTACATAAGCTAAGAAAAGGAATAGAGAGACCTTTAGCTTATTAACAATACTCTTAACAGGGTAATGACAACCGGGAAAATAAATTGAGTTGGCAATTTAATACATATAATTCAAAGAGTAAACAGAAGCAGCTAAATTTCATGGTTAATAGTAGTACTATTGAAACAAGGCTGTTGGAAGACACTGTTAATGAAAACAGTGACTTTCAAAATGAAGCTACGTTTAGCAACTCTTTTGCACTGGAAGTATTTGGCATGATGTTTGGGCTCAAAATTACTCTTCTGTATTGCTTAATGCACTGTTAACTGGAATCTGAAATGCGTGTGGCAGGAGAAGAGAGAAAAAGGATGCTTTTTCATATAAGAAAGCTCACGTCTAGTTTCTCTTTGGATTTTACTGCACCCATATTTTAAGATGCTTGGAGAACAAAAGCATAGCAATAGAGAATAATCTGTAAAATCTTGTCAGGTATTATTTATGTATTATTATTTTGTTGGAAAAGATGTGAAAATATGAAGAATTAGAAAACAGAACAGCTAAAATAAGTTATAATGAATCACATCTCAAAAAACACACACAAGGGAATAAAAATGTAATGACAACACATTTTCATTATTCTGAAAACAAATTCTGTCTGACGGTTAAACCCTATTAATTGGGTATTTTAGCTACTTACCGAAGGAATAAGACTGGAATAAGTAGCCTTTCCTTCTGAGGTATAAAATGGAACTAGTATTATTTCATTTGGGGATCTTCTGGTTCTTATGGAAAGACTGAAGAATATGTGGAAAGAATTCATTAATGTATTTCATATGGGGCTTCAAATTTCCTAGATGCTTTCAGTACCAAGGTATTTGAAGAAAAGATTGAAGAAACAAATAGGAACTTTAGACACATGACAACTATCCTCAGAGTACTACAATGATTCATAATTCACAAGAGACCAAGGCTCAAGTGGATCGTACTTTTTATGGTACAAATGGGATTAATATTGCACATCATAGATACAACATGTCTACAACAAAGAAGACCACATTTCAACTCCCTCCTACTGTATTAAGGCTTAGGAAAAACAACATTAGAATATTTTCTAAGTTTCCAAATTAAAGAAAAACCTATGGTTATTGCTGTTCAAAGTTGGAGATTATTTTAGAATTATTTTATTTCTTAGGGCGCTCAAATCGACTCACGCTATCTAACATCGCTACGATTCATACTTACTGTTTGTGAAACATCAAAACGTGTTATCACCTTTTCAACTTAGAAATTGTCTTGCTGGAATATAAACTTCAAGACTATCTATCCCTTTTCTAAGTTATAACTCTAGGAAAGAAGTAGATCCTAATACTTATTAGTGTGCACATGGTGCATACCTCGGTGAGACTTACATACTCCTCAACCACTGTGAAAGTGTTGGTTGTGGACAGCAAGGGGCAGAGCCGGATAGATTCCTGCACAAATACATGGAATGGGGCTTGAGCCAATTTCTGGAGTCATTCTACCCTTTCCCTTCTCTATGTCAGTGTCTTTTCTCTGCTTTCTTTGTTTCCTTTCTCCTCCTGCTCTTTCTACTCTTTCTTCTTTTTAAAATCCATTTTAGGGGCGCCTGGGTGGCTCAGTCGGTTAGGCGTCCGACTTCGGCTCAGGTCACGATCTCATGGTCTGTGAGTTCGAGCCCCGCGTCGGGCTCTGGGCTGATGGCTCAGAGCCTGGAACCTGCTTCCAATTCTGTGTCTCCCTCTCTCCCTGCCCCTCCCCATTCATGCTCTTTCTCTCTCTGTCTCAAAAATAAATAAAAACGTTAAAAAAAAATCCATTTTAGCCTCCATTTAGTACTTTTGCTGTTATTTTGTATATTTGATTACTTGTCTTTCTCCTTAGACTAAGCCTTTTGAAGACATACAATGCACATTAAAAAAATTCCCTTAGTGCCTGTCAGAGATGCTCAATAAAGGTTTATTGAGCTCCTGCAAACTAACATTCTTGTCTTGTAAATTATGTATGAGGCCGTCAGGATTAAACTCTAGAATCAGGATTTTTTTTTTCTTTTTAGTATCTGCATATATAAATTTAAATTTCTAATTTGTTTAATTTAGGCATAATATTGAAGTGTGATTGGTTGGGATTTCCAACACAATGTTAATGTGTAAAATATTAAATGTTTGGCAGATCAGAATCTCCTGTACAGTTTCTTATTTATGAAATGGAGCCTGTGGTTTATGAGGATTTTTCTCCAAAACATATTAATCCCCTATTTCTTTTCTATAGCAGCAAAGAAAGGCTCGAATATAAGATTTTAGAAAGGGAAATTGGAGCTGTGAAATCTTATGAGCTAGCTCCTTTCTAAAAAATATTATATATATATATATATATATATATATATATATATACATACACACAATACATTTATGTATGTGTATGTATGCAATATAAGTATATGGTATGAATATATAAAATTTTATATATATGCATGTATATGTATATATGGAGAGAGAAAGAGAAAGATGTCTCCCATTCATAGACTTTGGGAAAATTAAATAAAATTTATTGGTGAAATGTCTAAGAAATGTAAGAGTTGGCATTCACCAACTATTTTGACTATTTTATCATGAAGTAATTTTTGGTATTTATTAAAACACTGCCTTAGCTCCTAGTTTATTACTGGTTCATCTAATTTGAAAGGATAATTGGAGAGCACTGATAGATGAATATGAAACTGTGTCTGGTCTCCTCTTCTGCTGGGGTTCTGTCCAGTGTTTCTCTGCGATGCCAAATGACCAGGGAGTCTTGGCAAAGAGAGTCTTCAGGCTTTGGCAGTCGAGGATGGGCCTACATTTTCTCAACTGCCCAGATACTCTGTGACTTTCAGTCTCAGCAGGCATCCCCTTCTCTTCCATAGCAACAGTACCTTTCAGGGATTACTGTGTGTTTTGTCTCCTACCTCCTGTGGGAGAATACCACTATTTCTAAGCTGGGATAAATCAGGTCACTGGCTAGAATTCAGTATGGCCCTGTTAGACGCTGTTTCTAGAGTTTGATATAGGCCTTCTTTGGGAGATAGAGGGAAAAACATAACCAAATTCAATATAATGTCAAGTTCCAGCTTGTATTTTCTTTTCCTGCTGTGGGGTGTGTCAAAAACGACCTCTCTCCTTTATGAAATAAACATAGATGTAAGTAGTATGTGAGGAACTAATCCTCAATTGTAAGGTCATTTCCATAGAATATTCTTTCATTAAACCAAAAATTTACAGTGCATAAAGGATCAGATACCTGAAATGAGACAAGACTACATTTTTAGAGGACTTCACTGAAAGCATTTTATGGTACATGGATCATTTTACTGTGAACATTCCTAGTGATTGGTACAAACCTTTGCCAATGAATGACAAATTTACAGACACATCATGTCAGCCAGCAGTATTTTGCGGCTTTAATTGCTTTAGCTTCAGGCATTTCACGTCAAAATAGAGTGTTTAATGTCCTGCAAGTTGTTCTGTTTCTTTGCAACATTAAATTATTCTGTAATTTCCCTGTTTTCTTTCTAATGCATTGTCCATTAAGTCCTTTAATAATTTATCATTTAAGACGCATGATGCAACTTTAAATCGCCTATGCAGCTTCTTTTTTTTAGAAGATTCTGGGTGTCAGGAAGACTAGAAAACCTGAGATGAATTTGCATAAAGTGCTTACCCCTACCTTATATCTCACTTAAAGAGATCCTCACTGGGGCGCCTGCGTGGCTCAGTTGGTTGAGCGTCTGACTTCGGCTCAGGTCATGATCTCGCGGTTTGTGGGTTCGAGCCCTGCATTGGGCTCTGTGCTGACAGCTCATAGCCTGGAGCCTGCTTCAGATTCTGTATCTCTCTCTCTCTCTGCCTGCTCCCCCGCTCACACTCTGTCTCTCTCTCCTTCAAAAATAAATAAACATTAAAAAAAGAAAAAAGAGATCCTCATTTATGTTGGTTAAGTTTTGTCTTAATGTAAAGCATGCCATTTATACTAATAGATATGTAATATTATAATACTTTTCAATTTTAAGTAAAATCATATTTTTACTTAAAGAAAAAAACTCCAGGAAGGCAATGAAGAATCCATTAAAAGGAAAAGGATAATATTCTATGCAGCCAAGAAATTTTAATGATAAAGTTGATTTTATTCAGTAGAGTCTGAGAGAATGAATGAGATGAGAAAAGGTTATTTGTACCCATTTAGTTAAGCCAAGTTCAACAAAGATGTATCAAGACAGAAACACAATCTTTTTTTTTTTTTGAGATTAAAAGAAATGTTTACTGATTTTAGAGAAAAAGAGAGAAAGAGAGGGCAAGCAGGGGAGGGACAGAGAGAGGGGGATAGAGGATCCGAAGTAGGCTCTGTGCTGACAGCAGAGAGCCCGATGCAGGGCTCCAACTCACAAACCATGAGATCATGACCTGAGCCGAAGTCAGCTGCTTAGCTGACTGAGTCACCCAGGTGCCTCAACAATCTTTGAGATGTCTTTGGTTGTTATAGGTTTGAAGCAGATTGAAAAAATAATCTTCTGCTTATATTATATCTGAGTGTTAATTGTTTTTAATGGTTAGAATTTTACCTTGTGTTCATTTGTAAAGAATGACCCTTGTCCAAGTTCGTGTTTCTGATGTGGTACACTGCTGTGTGCATATATGTTGTGTCTTAGGTATTAAGATAAAATAGCAAAACTCAGATAAATGTATAAAAGCTAAAGAACACCAAACAACTGTTCTGCTCTATTAATAATGCCATGTTCACAGATAGACTATTCTTTAGTTATATATGATCATTTAAAATAAGTTTCAAATGAATAGCAATAACACATTCCTCAGTATATAGAAAATGTCTCCCTATTCAAAGTAGTGTTAGAGTCTTAAAAGACCAAAAAGAATTTATCTTCTCTGTTTTGAGTACTTATATTTGCAAAAATGGGAAGTTTTATTTAAAACATGAAAAATTAAAATGTATACATCCACGTGTTATAGTAATGGATTTAATAGTATTCCCCTCTTGTTTCTTCAATGATTATATTTATGATCAAGTTCCCACAATGTCCTTGGACAGATTTAACTGTAATTTGGTTATTGGGCCTTTGTGATCCTGAAAACAGATTGACAATTATATAACTGGTATCTTAAGAAGTTTGGAGCACTGTGGCAATTTCTAGTCCAAACTTACCTAATGATATATTCAAGGCTTTTTATACTTTTTGGGCTCATAGAGAAAGGTGTGTTGTCTTATTAAATAATCTCCAGAGATATTTAACCCAAGATTGATACCATCTCTTAATAGTTCCTCATATGGAACAACACTTCACACTTCAATGGTATTTGTGAATCAACCATAATACTTATTGTGGGATTTGAAAATAATGTACGATGACATTACAATTGAAATATTTTAGCACCTTGAAAAGGGTTGTTTCAAATGGCTTTAACTTTAATGTTTCATTTTGGCAGGGGAGTATCTTAAAGGAAAGATTGGTCAGAGTGTATATTTTGAGTAGGATTTTAACTATAACCTTAATTGATCACTTATATAACCTTAACTGATCACCTATCTATAAAGTACTTTTTTTTTTAAGATGAGAGTATTAAAAGAAAATATATGTGCACAAAACTAAAGCTGTACCATGCCTGGATTTGGTGGGCTCAAATTCTATGCTAACTTAGAATATGAAGTGAGGAACCTGTATCTATGTTGACCTTTGAAGCCTGAATTAAAAGTGTTACAGGCTTGCTTTTTTCAACTTTGTGTTTCCCAAACTGAGTGGAATAAATTCAGAAGAGGTTGTTGATATTCAGAAATTCAGAAAACATTCTGAAATTCAGAAGTTGATAATTTAGAAGAGGTAAGAATATACTTTAATAAACAGTAAATTCCTTCCCTGCATCAGAAAAGAGCATACTTGGATTATCAAGTAAATTAGAGTTATCCAAAATAACGTATATATTCTTTCATTTCTGTTTATTCAATTTCTGCTGGAAACTGTGGCCAGAAAATTTTATGAAGCAACGTTGAGATACATGTGGCCTAGCAATTCTAAGAGGAAACTCCCTCCCACTTCTCATTTCCAGAATGTCCATGGTAATTAGAACCGTCCTCCACCAAAAAAGGAGAAAGCTAAAATAAATCACTTACTCTTCTGCTTGCTTCCCCAGGCTGGAGCCTCTTTTCCTTGCTGTCTTTTTGGAATCCTAAGGAATAACGTGATACTCCATCACATGCCTGGGGTGGGGAGGGCGCAGGAAGGGTGAGGAGAGGGGTATTGTGGCTACATTTCTGTATTGAATTTAATTTTTCATTGATAATTAGACTCTCAAAGCCACCTGATATTTTTGACCAGCAGGAAACAAAAGCCCACTGATTGACTCAGGGGATGCGGGGGAGCGGCCCCCACTGTGCTCACACAGCTTCTCCACAAAGACTAAAAACAAGAGCTGTGGCAAATTGGATCACCATGCAAGTTCCAACTGGCCCATTGTGTACAAGTAGTAAATTGGGAGCTGATATTTCTGAGAACTATTTATTAGCAAAGCTTGGTGTTTTACTCCCTCCCTCCCCCGCCCTCCTCCCCCCCATCCCTTACTTGTTTTTTCTTTTTTTTCTTTCTCTTTTATTTTTAGCAAACTGGTTTTTTACCAAGTTAGGTGAGCAAGCTGAAGCACTTAACAAAAAAAATCGGGTGATTGATTATCCAAAGAATTGTGCAGACGAGAAACATACTGATTCTATGTAACAAATTGAATAAAATTTTATTCAGTCATTTTAATAGGTATTTATGTGTGCATAATTGTACAAAAGGGAAAAATGGACGGCATACTTGTAAGAGTTTACTGAAATGCGAAAAAACAGGAAAAATTGTAAAAATTCAATCTTATTGCTGCATGTATTAAGATTTTTAAATGAAGATGTCTCACTGACAGCTTCCGGTGGAGTGATCAGTTCTAACCATTTAGTACAAAAAAGGTGTGAAAATACTAGCCTGTGGCCAGTTAGCAGAAATTGTAGTTATACAAGCCTAGACCTGCATGTCTTACAGAAGAATTGATAACTCTGGAGTTTTTTCAATTTCAGTAATACAGAGAGGGAAAAATGGAGTCTGTTTCATTAGTTCCTTATGTATGTTCTAGCTTTGAGAGTTTTAGTTTTTCTTGACTTGGGAATATGGTATTATTTCTATGACCAGTATCATAGGGGAAACGTATACAGAAGCTTTTATAACTGTAAACATAAATAAAGTTTATATTAATCTTTAAGAGTAAAGTTTTTGAGATGATACCAGTTCATATTATGGGTATTTATTCATTTTATCTTTTACGACCACTACCACGTATGGTACATTTTTGTTTATGTGTGCTTCCATTTTCCACCAGTGTATAACTTAATTCTTGTTAAAAATTTTTTTTAATGTTTATTTATTTTTGGGAGAGACACAGAGCTTGAGCAGAGGACGGGCAGAGAGAGAGGGAGACACAGAATGTGAAGCAGGCTCCAGGCTCTGAGCTGTCAGCACAGAGCCTGACTCAGTGCTCGAACTCATGAACCGCGAGATCATGACCTGAGCTGAAGTCAGATGCTCGACAGACTGAGCCACCCAGGCACCCCAGTGTATAAATTAATTCTATGACTAATGAACTGATTTTGTGAGAAAGCTCAAACTAACATGGTTAAATATTGGTGTCCCAGCCCAGAAACATCAGGAAGACTATCACAGAGAGGATGCATGCGTGTTCTGGTCACTATTTTGCATCTGAGTATTACTACTCAACCATCAAATATTAATAAATGCCTGTGGTGCCCAATAATTTATAAGGTATTGCAGGGAATGAGAAGAATATGATGTTTGGTTTCAGACATCCAGAAGTTGATAATTTAGTAGGTAAATGGAAGTTACCAACAAAAACAATTAGCAAACTATTTAATTGCAGAGGTTGTGAGTGTGATATTGCAGAGCTATGGGTATTTGAATGCCCATATTGAGTTTAAGTATGCTTCTAGAAAAAATGGAAGTGTAGCCTTTCTTAACCTGGTTGCTAGCATAAAGTGGGTGGGGTTATTTGCCTCAGAAAATTATAAGAGAATTCAAAGGTATCTTAAAAATTATTTTTATTTTTAAAAAATGTTTGTTTATTTTGAGAGAGAGGGAGGAAGAGAGAGAATCACAGAGCCTGACGTGGGTCTTGATCTCATGAACCATGAGATCATGACCTGAGTCAAAATCAAGAGTCGGATGCTTAACTGACTGAGCTACCCAGGCGCCCTTGAACAATTTTTATAAGAAAAAAAATTCATTTAATTCTTGGGAATCAAAGCAGACAATGGAGACTCAGGATTCAGAGATACTGAACAATCTCAAAGACTAGGGGGATGTTCTTGGAACAGGGCGCATTGTAGAAAAGTATTCAGTTTTTGCCATTACATATATATTTTTTTTAATGGAGAGAACTTGAAGAGGAGCAAAATAATGTATATTCATAAGTTCCTAATTGAGTTGCTGTAGGATTAAATGAGATAAGGCATATCAAGTGCCTGATACATACTAGGTTTTCAAGAAATAGGAGTTGTTTTTAAAATAAAGCTGTCAGTAAAGGTTGAGTGTTTTCTCAGGTCCTGGGAATAGAGAGTGAGTGGAAGGTGATAGTGCATGGTTTTGCTCTCTCAGTTTTCAGGGGCTCCAATGGGCATGTATTTGTTGGATGTGACGCCCTGAGCTATCCGGTCCCAGGTGCGATCCTTACAGTCTTAGCACTGCTCTCTAATGTCTGCTTCCCTTCCCATCCCCACAGGAAATAGACCCAATTTCCAGGACCCAGTGGATTCTTCTCTACACCATTTGACATTTTTGCCCTTCATTTGGATCTTGTAAAAAAATTCCCTCTTTCCTTGGTTTCTGTGACAATCACCATCTCTTATTTTTCCCACTTTCCTCTCAGTTTCTTTGATGAGTTCTCTTTCTCCATGAGCATGCACATCCCTCACTTTCCCTGCCCCAAACCTGAGTCCTCTTCTCACCCTCCTTTTCCTTTTACTATAGAAGCCT
This sequence comes from Panthera pardus, assembly GCF_024362965.1. Lineage (NCBI taxonomy): Eukaryota > Metazoa > Chordata > Mammalia > Carnivora > Felidae > Panthera > Panthera pardus. The sequence continues at coordinate 30,185,162 of NW_026526666.1, forward strand.
CCCTAGGAGATTCTCATCTCCTGAGAACTGACATCAGTTTTCATGGAATGCCTGACAGTTGTCCATGTCCAGCTCCAGCCTCTCACTGGGCTCTAAAAAGGCATTTCTGGTTTTTTTTTCCTTGTGTCCTCTGCAGTTGTCTTAAATTCACTGTGTCCATACAGAATTTATTTTCCACGGCAAAAGCATTCCTACTCCTGTATTGTGTATTTAAGTTAATGGTATTCCTATCACAGGGCATTCAAATGTACCTGTGCCTGGGACTGAGGGGTTTCCCAGGACACAACACTTTCACGGCTAAAACTGCCAAAGCCCTGGGCCATCCAGGACTAACCAGACATATCTGAGTTTTCCTCTACTTTTCCTTTCCCTCATCTCCTACTTCAAAGTGGTTGCCAAGCTCTGAGTATCCTCTCTCAGGACTCTCTCGAAACCTACCCTTCTATTTTATTTTCAATATGACTGCCTGCATTCAGGCCTTTATTATTTCATATCCGGGATATTGTCATAGGATTCCACCTGGTGTTCTTGACTATAGTCTCACTGATGCACTGACAGAGTTGTCTGCATACATACAGATCTCATCATCAGGGCACTATTAAGCAATAAGCCAAAACATTAGGAAGTGATAAATCCATGGAGGAAATTGAGTTCTGCCATAGATTAGAGGGTTTTGGCTCTTCAACCTGACCACAAGAACCCTGTGACTCTGAAAGGAACGGATTGTAACCTCAGTATAATAAATCTCTGTTAGAGATCAACACAATTTTCTCCTCAGCATCTGGATCAATTTTTCCCCTCTGCCTGGACAGCAGTGCTTGCTTTTTAAAAATTGCTATGGGAACATCAACTTGCATTATAGCTGAATCAAAATAAAACAAAAAAAAATCTGTGATCATCTATGTACAAAGAACTAGGTACTAGTGATAGGGAAAAGAGATAAGAAAGAGAAAATATACATTAAAAAATTTTAATACTTATTTTTGAGCGGGGGGAGGGGGAGAGAGAGAGGGAGACACAGAATCTGAAGCAGTCTCCAGACTCTGAGCTGTCAGCACAGAGCCCGACGCGGGGCTTGAACTCACGGACCCATGAGATCATGACCTGAGCCAAAGTCGGACACTTAACCGACCGAGCCACCCAGGCGCCCCCTACTTTATTTATTTTTGAGACAGAGAGAGACAGAGCATGAACGGGGGAGGGTCAGAGAGAGGGAGACACAAAATCTGAAACAGGCTCCAGGCTCTGAGCTGTCAGCACAGAGCCCGATGCGAGGCTTAAACCCACAAACCACAAGATCATGGCCTGAGCTGGTCAGATGCTTAACCCACTGAGCCACCTAGGCACCCTGAGAAAATATACATTGTAACCAAGAAACAAATTAGAAATTTTGCCTCTCTAGAATATTATCTTAAACACACCAAAAGCAGCCCACCTACCCACACCCTACTCTGGGACCTGTCTGCTTCAACTACAGTCTTACTAGTGGCCACATCATATATTGCTTACTAATAATATGCTCCTTCATTGTGTCAAGTACATACACTTGGAGTGTGTGGTGGTTTTAAAATGTATCCATAAAGTCTTTGTTACTGTACTCTTTAAGATGTGAGCTCAATTCTCTTCCTCTTGAGTGTGAGTTGGACTTAGTGACTTGCTTCTAATGACTAGAATATCAGAATATTAGTGCCTTCTGAGACTAAATCATAAAAAGCATTGTGACTTCTTTCTTGATTTCTCTTGGATCACTCACTCTTGGGGAAGCTGGCTTGCATGTTACGATGTTCTCCTTGGGGAGGGGTAGGTGCTGAGGCTTCTTGACCACAGCCAGTGCTAACTTGCCAGGCATGTGAATGAATCATCAGTGTGGAAACAGATCGGCCAGCCCCAGTGAAGCCTTCAGGTGACTGTAGCCTTAGCCAACCTCTAGACTGCAACCTCATGACTGACTCTGAACCAGAACCAGCCAGCTAAGCTGCCCCCAGATTCCTGACCCATGAAACTGTGTGAGATAATAGGTGTTTATTATTGTGAGTCATTATGTTTTGAGGTAATTTACTACATAGCAATAGTTAACCAATACAGAGTAGTTTTGTTGGATCCTTTCTTTCCTACTTCTTTCCTTTCAACACCCGTTCCAAAGATTCAGACCTTCAGATCATAATACATTTTTGCTGATTCTTCTGCAAAGAAGCTGTATTCTTTTCTCCTCACTTATTATATTTCCTGCTCTGTTATATTCCTTCATCTCTGACATCTTGACTTCCTATGCATTCATTTTGAGGGTCTTCCCATCCTCTACTTGTACAGAGACCACTCTCTATAGGTCTCTTGCATTTTTTAATATCTTGTGAGCAGAAAGACCAACTGCCTTTTTGTTCTGGATGATCTTTTCAAGTATGCAGGTTTGCTTACTGTCCAGTATAATAAAATGATACCTTCTATTGGAGCAAAGATCAGACAGACTTGCTTGCTGCTCATTATAGAAGATTTGGGTTTCCTCAGCTCAGTATTCCTCAGCTGTGATGCAAACCTACTGTATGTGCGGGATCCACCAGCCCTTCTGTATCACCCCTGTGGCATTTGGGGAGTAGGGGTAACCAAAACAAAACTGATGTGCAGGTGTCTGGTTGTGCCATGAAAAAGTAGGACCTTTGTCTCTGATGCAGGAGCTCATGACTTCTGCGGGCTCACTTGTAGGCTTGCAAGTAAATTAAAATCTCAGACTCTTCATAGTTCTTGACAGTTTTAACCCATTCTCCGCAATTCCCCCTGAAGCTGTAATCATGCCCCTTTTCAGGTCTCTTATTCGCCAAATGAAAACTATCTGTGCTAAATCTCTAACTGCTTCCCATTTTGATTGCATTTTGTTTTGTTTTGTTTTGAATACATCTTAGTAAATGCTTCAGGAAAATCTCAAGCATCCTCTTCTCATTTCTGCCTTGGAACTCTAGAAGGTGACAATATTTTTTGTCTGTTTTATCTTCCTCTTCCTCTTCTCTGTGGAACCATGACACCTATTACTTATAAGAAATGTGTGAAACTTCCCTCCTCTGGGAAATAGTTTCCCATTGTTCTTTTTTCTCATTCTGGTCATCATCTGAATCTCTTCCATCCTTGCTTTCTTCTACTTCCCTCAAGTACTTAACTCTTACATGTTACACAGCAGTAGTTAATGGGAGACATCAGCTTATGGTTTTTAAAAATCATCTGTTACCCCACACAGATGTCTTTTCTCCTGTATAGGGTAAGAAAGTCCTTGAAATCAAGAGACTTGGAATTTGTTTTCTTAATAAAGACATGCAGATCTGGATAGAGTATGCTTTACATTGTGGTCACTTACCCAGTGCTGACAGACCTACGATGTCTGGTTTCCTTGGATAGTCTGAATCTCATCTGGTGACATTGCCTTGTTTTTCCGACATAGGATTAGAAACAAGCACTGATAGAGCTCCAGTACCAAGAAGCAGATGGCAACCCTTGAAACTGCCTCTGGCTGACTACCACAAGGCCATTCCTCTTTTTTAGCTCAAGACTTTCTTACCAGTCTTAGCCTTTATCCAAGACTTCTTACTCTTTCCCTCAGGCTCCTGTAGTGTAAGTTGTCCTCTGGAAAAAAATACCACCAAAGCTCTTCAATCTTTTGTCCATTGAATAACTCTTGAGTCCTCTTTCTTATGCCCTTTAATGCTCTCTCTCTGAGATAAGATTGGGCTCCCTGGTTTCATATTCTATTCTCTGTGGGAAAGCATTAAAAATAACTAAACAAAAGATTTTACTCTAAGGAGAATATCTTTTTGGTCTCTTCTTTTCTTTTTGATCTTTAATCTATTCTGCAAACACAGAATTTTGCTTACTCTGTCCTTCACTTCATATACCTGTACTCCTGGAAGTTCAGTCCTTGTGGGCAGTTTTGTTTTTTGGGTTTTTTTTTTTTTTTGGAACATATATATATGGCTTTTAGAGATCCTTTCCCTTCTCCACACCCACTCTGCTGACAGGCTTGTGAACTTGAAGCCACATGTGTGTATGTGTGTGTGTGCTCGTGTGCATGCGTGTGCACACATTAGAAAGAGAGAAAGATTTCTTACTAAGCAGGCTCTTTCCAATGTCCTCAGCTAGTTTTGGAATCTGTGAATAGGGTGAGGAGGCAGAAGGTGAATTTACCACCTGATGATTCATAGGGCCAACAGCTTTTTCACTTCCATAAAGTTACAAGATAGCAGTTTTCCCTACCAGTTTTTTGATTTGACATCCTGTATTTGAACAGTTCCAAGGACTAATATGTAAAGTAGTGAAAGGGTGAAATTATGGCTCATTTTCATGTTGTGGCCATGGAACGTGAGGATTCATAACTAAAGACATTTTATTGATAACATGAAATAATATAAGAAGAGTGCAGTATAAACTTTTTAATTGTCATATAATCTTTTATTATGTATGAAATTTTCTTCAACATAAGTTACAACTTGATTAAATGTGATAGACATTTTAAAATCTCTTTAAAGTAAAAAAATTCTCTGTGTACAATATCTTTTGTCTACAGTATAGCAAATATGATACCTTTCATTTCAGGATTTCTGCTTAACATAAGCAAAACCAAATAACCAAAAAATACAAACCAAAGCTACTGTGAATACCAGTATTGAACAAAGCATCAAAAAGACAAACATAGGATAATTTTTTTTTGTTTAGAAATGCAGAATTAATACTAAAGTTAGTGCATCCCCCCTGACTCCCGGGGGAAAAAAAACACCCAAGGAAATAATCACCCACCTCCAGGGGTAAACTTTGCTTTTCAGGGGCACAATCTGACTCTAGATTCTCTCTCGGCTCCTGTGGATAGCACAGCACAGGGTCATACTGAAGACTTCCAGATATTATCACCACAGCAGTCCCAAAGCCCATGCACTGATGATGTGGGATTTGTTGTCAAAGACCTCTTTGATGGCCTCAGAGCAGTGCTTCACTGGGATGTTTGAGAGTAAATCCTTTTGGGGGCAGATGTCGGAGATAAATTGTTCCACTCCTCCAGCCAAACCACAGTAGTCCAATGCAGAGTGGATGGCTTTTAGCATCCCGCTGGGGCTTGTCCTTGGTTTTCAGCTTGGTGTAGGTATCCTTGTAAAACTCCTGGACTTAATCACCTCATCTTTGTGGGAATATCCCAGCTGGCTGCAGCTATTTCAATGGCAAATGTCACCAAGAGGAAGCCAAAGAATAATCCCAGCATGCCCTGGGGCTCCTGCACAGCAGCCTAGCAGCCGAGAAACCCCACCAGCATCCTGAGGCACCAGCTGTAATCAGAATATATACTCCACTGTAGAAGCTGGAATGATTATTTCCAGCTCCAAGATGCTCTTGGCCTCAAAGTCGATTCAGAGCTAAGTCCAATGGCAAGGAATACAATCCTGGCAAGCCAGAAAAATGAAGTTAAATCCAAAAATCAGGTATTTGATGCACTTGGTGCCTTTTTTGACCAGCATGGTAAAGGCTGGACAGGCTGGCCTACTGGTGTGGCCCAAGGGGTGTACATTGCCAGGACCCGAGGTGTCAGTGGCAGCCTAAACCTCTTTTTGATAGTCTTTCTTGCAAATTGCTATTAAAAACCTAATGAAAGGAAATTCTGTTAGAAAAGTCTATCATTTTGGTCTTGTAAGAATAGAATATTTGTTTTTATTGCAGAGTTATTTTTCTCTCTAGACTTTAAAAATATTTTTTACAAGCGACTTTCAGAAAAAATTAGCTAAGCACGTGTAGACAATTTCACTTGACATCTCAATATTTAAAGGTTTCGCCCCACCCTTGGTCCAGATTATTAACTACATTGCATACTGTGGATTTTCGAGAAGTTACTATGTGACTGGCAGAAATAATTGGCTTAAATTACTGTGATATGTATCACAATGTCTGCTGGAGACATACATATGTTTTTCGAAATTGTAAACTATTTCAAACATACAAAAAGTAAAATAATATAATATATAGCCAGGTTAAGCTTATAAACTTTTTTCTATTCATGTCTCAAATTCCATCCTCTCCTCTGCCTCTCTAGAGGTATACTTAATTTTGCTATATCACGGGTGGGATTCCCCAGGAAGCAGGCTCTGAGACTCTGGTATTTATATGTGGAGGTTTGTGGTGGGGTGTTTTCAGGAGACATACCTGTGAAGGGTGAGGAAAGCAGAATTGGGTAAAGCTTTTAGCATTTTAATTATATGTCTTGGCGTGGTTTTCTTTAAATTTATCCTCTTTGGTTTACTGAGATTCTTGGATCTGTAAATGTATGTCTTTCACCAAATTTGGGGCATCTTCAGCCATTATTTATATATTTGTTGGTACCATTTTCTTTTCCCTCCTTCTGGGACTCCAGGAGGATGAGTAGTAGACCTTGTGATATTGTTCCAATATGAAGCTTTGTTTATTATTGAACCTTCGCCCCTTGTTATTCTGATTGGATAATTTCTACTGATCTGTCTTCAAGTTTACCGGCTCTCTTATCTCTGTACTACTACTGAGATCTGTCTATTGAGTTAAAAAAAATCTGTTATTGTATTTTTCAGTTTTAGAATTTTCACTTAGTACTTATTGTGTAGCTTCTATTTCTTTACTGAAAATGCCTAAATTCCATTTGTTTCTAGGTAGTTGTTTGCCCTTACTCCATATGGCCTGGCTATAATAACTGCCATAGCTTTTTTTGGTTTGATAATTCCAATATTTGTGGTCATCTTAGTGTTGTTGTGTGTTGATTGCCTCTTTCTTTCAGTTGTTTAGATTTTCCTAGTTCTTTGCATGTTGAATAATTTTGGACTGTATGTTGGCCATTTTGAATACTGTGTTTTGAGATTCGGAGCTCAGTTAAAATCTGGAGAATGGTGTCGGCTGCTGCTGCTTCTCTTTTTTTTAAAAGCAAGCAGTTAACACCATGAGACTTATATTTCAAGTCCTGACTTGGTTTCTGTGGGCTTAGATGTCAGTTTAGTTTTCAAAGACTCTGCAGCACTATTCTGGTTTTCACAGTTTGTGCACCTTCCTTGGTGGTCTACAGAGGTTCAGTCCTCAAAGCCTTTGCTGTGCTGATTCTGGTAGATTTTGTGCATGTTCAGGTTGAGAGTGTGTTCAAGGCTTCATACAGAGGTTTAAAGAATCATTTTCAGCTTCTTTCTTTTCAGATTTATTCTGCATTTCTGTACTATATTGTATGTATGTGTGTGGGGGGGTATCCATATTAACTTAGCTTATTATTTTGACAAAACCAGAAGCCTACACAATTTCATTAAACAATTTATTACATTCGTGTAATTTCTTTTACAACACAATGATGTAATTTTGATACTTAAAAGTTGTTTATCAAAAGTTCATGTAACAGATGATTTTAACATTCCCCTACTATTTCTTCAGATCCCTTTGCCATTTTGTTCATGTTGACCCCCAGAGGCTTTCACTCCTGAAAGCCAGCACCTGCATTGTTTTGCCAGAAAGCTGCTTTTAGGCTGTGAGTGTATAGTTTGCCTGCAAATGCCCGAAAAGTCTAGGAATTTACATCCTTGGCGGATAGCCCCCAAACCAATGGTCAGTTGGGACGGGGGTATAATACTCCAGGGCCCTCACTCTGGATCTGGACAGCCCTTAGTTGTAACCTAAATGGTGCAACCCACTGGTAGAATGGAGTTAAGGTTATCCCTCATGAGACTTTGCTGAGTAATGGCATCCTGTTCGGCTCCCTTAACATTTTTGCCCACTTCCCCATTCCTTTGCTGTTTTTTCTTGGAAGGCTTCTTCATAAATAACTTTCATATCAATCCTTGTCCCAGGATGTGCTTCTGGGAACACACTGCAGCAGATAGAATTCTAAGATGGCCCTCAAGATTCCCTGGTATACATGCTTTGCATAAGTAATCTCCTTCTCTTGAGCATGAATGGGGTCTGTTTTTATGATGAGAAAGTCAATTCCTTAATTCGGTTGCATTATATGGCAGAGGTGATGGGATAATCACTTCCTTGATTATAATGGACTCTGTTTTAGCACTCTGGAGAGAGATTCTCCTGGGCTGGAGAGAAGTAAGCTATTATATTGTGTGGGGGCCTCATGGCAAGGAACTGCAGGGTCTCTGGGAGCTAAGACTGGCCCCCAGCTGACAGTCAGCAAGAAAGGTGGACCTCAGTCCTGCAATACAAGGAACTGACTTCTGCCAACAGCCATGTGACCCTCAGGAAGGTCCACAGCATGGCTCATTCTGTGGTAATAGAGCATAGTCATAAGCATGGGCTCTGGAGTCCAGACTGTTTTGCTTAGAATTCAGTTCTTCCACCACATTCTTTTTTTTTTTTTTTTAATTTTTTAATGTTTATTTTTGAGAGAGAGAGACAGAGTATGAGCGGGGGAGGGGCAGAGAGAGGAGACACAGAATCTGAAGCAGGCTCTAGGCTCTGAGCTGTCAGCCCAGAACCCAATGCAGGGCTCAAACTCACAGACCATGAGATCATGACTTGAGCCAAAGCTGGACGCTTAACTGACTGAGTCACTCAGGCGCCCCGTTTTTCCACATTCTTGTAGTGACTTTGGGCAAGTTAGTTAATCTCTCTTCCCTTTCTATTTGTAAAATGGGAATGCTAATAGTACTTATTGCCCAGGATTGTTGTGAGAGTTTACTGAGTAGCTATATACCTTAGAATAGTTCATGGCACAAGGAAAAATACTTTGTAAATGGGAGCTTTTGTGATGGGTAATATTGCTAAAATGCATGAATTATTATTACGTAATAATAATAATTACAGCAATAGTTATTAGTAAATAAGATATATTAAATGCATCAAAATATAATGTTAAAATATCAACATTTTAATAAATATGTAAAATATATGAAAATATATCAAATGTATTTTATGAAATACATGAGCTAATCAGTCCTTTAATAAATTAAAAAAAAATTTTTTTAACGTTTATTTATATTTGAGACAGAGAGAGACAGAGCATGAATGGGGGAGGGTCAGAGAGAGAGGGAGACACAGAATCTGAAACAGGCCCCAGGCTCTGAGCAGTCAGCACAGAGCCTGACGCGGGGCTCGAACTCACAGACCGCGAGATCATGACCTGAGCCAAAGTCGGACGCTCAACAAACTGAGCCACCCAGGCGCCCCATAAAATTATTATTAATAGTGGTGGCATGGTAGTCATATGTTATTAGAGGTGTGGAATTATGAGGCCTTCCTCCTATCCTTCTTTCTTTCCAGCTACTCTTCATGTCTTAGAGCCTATCCATCCTCCAGGGTTCAGCAAAAAACATCTTTTCTATAAATTCTTCTGTGATGCCACTTACCCTCTGAAATTTCTTTAGTATATTTATGTTTTTCTTATATGCTTATAACTCCTCTGTCATTGTCCCCTGGTTAAAAAGGCCTTATCTTGAACTGCATATGATAGAAGCTCAATAAATATTTGTTGAGTGAATGCATGAATTAAGAGCATTAATAAAACTTTTAAGAGTTCTTAAGCTATTCACTTACCTTAATCTATTAATTTCTCCCTAGCCACACTGAGTGCTATTCTAATTCTTCACAGGAGCTCTCAAAATAAAGATTTCGAGTACACAAAACAATGCAAGCTTTCATTTGTTCTTTTTGGAAATCTGTCTTCATGGGGATTCTCTGGCTGTCTTTTCTTGGACAAAATGGTAGTGTGGAGAGTAGCCAGGGGGAGTTGGAGGGGTTTGAAAGCATGGTGATACTAAGTGGGGGCAAATGCTGTCTCTGCAGATGGGAGTGTTGTCAGTTCATTTAAAAATGATTTGGGGGCTCTTTTAAAGTCTGATTTAAAAATTCTATGTAACCTACCAAAGGTATCCCTTTGGATTGGAAGTAGGCATTTGCTTTGTACAATTGGACAACGGTTTTGAGCCTTGCATGTTGGTGTTCAGAAGATGCTAACTTCCTAGGTGGACATGGATGCTAGCATCCATTTCTAGGATGTTAATTTCCTCAGGTGGCTCACCCCACGATGTCAGAATGAGAAGATCATGTTTTTCTTTGACAGTGAGAGTATAAGGATGGGTAACATATTAAATAGCTCTTAGAGGATATGAGTGGTGTGCTTTTTGTTACCCAGAACACGTGCTTTTTCTCTTGTACAATGCAAGATAGATATGGCTGTAATTATCATATTACCTAGCCAGTTAGTTATTCTGTGAGACTGTGATTATGCAGGGTGTAGAGAGAACTTTATTTATGAACTCATTCTCAAGAAAAAAAGAAAAGCAAAAAGCTAAGCCAGCACATCATCTAATTCTCAATGTAAAATAATGCAGAAGTGCGGAAGATGAACATCTGATTTGTCACATCTGATACACTAATGTTTTATCCAAAAGGAAGAACACATTGTAACTTGCTCAGTCATCTGCATAAACACCACCTGGCCCTTTACAGGCACCTACTCAAATAACAGGAGTCAACGAATGGCAGCTCTGCTCATAGCCTTTTCACTGGTAGAAATAGAAAAATCTCTTTTCTTTTTTAAAAAACAAAGCATTTATGTATCAAAGCAACATCTAATATATTTTTTTCCAATGGCATAAGACCTAGGTGATTAAAGTGAAGCCACTAGAACCTTCCATATTAGGGAATATATGATCACAAATTACCCAGTTTTTGAACAGCTAAAAAAATTTCATTATCCTTTAAAAAGAGGGTAGATCAAACCATTCCTTGTACAAACCAGACCTTATTATTATTGCAACATGAAGCACGTTCTCCCCTGGGTATATCACTTAGTAAGTCTTGCAATGGAATAGCTATAGATTTTAGTGTAAAATATTTTGCCAGAGATGGGAGATTTTTTTCCCCTCTGAACTGACACATTCTGGTTGTATGCCTCAGTGATCATACCTTTGTGCTACATTGCACACATGGAGGTAGCATCTCTTTTCCAGTTGCACTAATGTAAAAATGAGGGTCCTGGATACCTAAAGTATATCATACCAGTTTGCATGCTTTCAAAGAAAGGGTTAAAAAAACAAATCTCACTTGCCTTTACATTTTAGATTCAAGCTGGCTAACTAGGAGGTGTCAACTACTTTATTATTTTTTTTTCATTGAGGAAACCCTGGCAAAGTCTCAGTGTATTTCTGTCCACAGAGGACAATTGAGTAGCTTAGTCTTCTGGGCACACCAACTTGTTGTTTTTGTTTTATTTTAAAGAGGAGACAGTGTTCAAAAGTCATTGAACTCTGCCCTTGGCCCATTCTTTTATAAAGAGTGCATTAGGCTCCAAAATTCTTATCTTTAAATATATCTTCTGGTCGTCTGTTACCCTATTCTTCCTGGGGCCACTTGAAAAGTGACAGTTGGTAGCTCTTTCATTGGGTTTCTGGATCACATGACCTGAGTTAATGCTTTTATTAATAGCCTCCTTGTGCATCTTAAATGGTGGGGGTGGTTGGACCCTTCCTGTTTTTGCTTTAATGTATCGTGATATCATACAGTTTAATTGACCAGGAAAATCTACGTCAACCCAAGACAAATGTTTAATTTTGTTTACACTGTTTACCTGCATATTTCATTTGCCTTTCATTTGACATTGAATACTATTTTAATTGTATCTCTCAATTCATGTTGGAAAAGTATGCCATGGATTAGGGAGTGAGGAGGAGTTTGCTCTTTTCCCAACTCCCAGTGCAGCCTGGAAAGTCATTTCATTTTTTATTTATCCTACTAGCAAGTTTAAAGTTCTTACTATGTGCCAGTGTTGGGGAGAAAACAATGAAAGGTAGACACGATCCCTGCCTTCATGCTTTATGCTTTATAGTCTAATAAATTTGAACAAATATTCATGAAATTTAAAATTCCAGAAATAACTCACAAGGCCCTTTTCTTCAGGGCCAGAGAGAGGGTGTCATTCCAGCATTTAACATGAAATCACACTTTAAAAAAGTACTTAATATACACTAAGCATTATATTACATGTAATCTCATTTAGTCTTCTGCAAACTCACAAAATAGGTAATATTAGACTAATTTCCTAGATAAAGGAATTGATACATGAAAGTTCCTATAACTTTCCAATGTTAAACAGATATCCAGATCTATCTGATTGTAAAGCCTGATTACTGAGTATCTGTATTGTTATCAGGAGCTGAACACCCTGCCTCTGCAACATAAATCTAAACTTACATTATTTAGATGAATAAATCAAAAATATCATTTCCTTTTTACGATGACCAAAAGTTGTAAACTGAAATGTCTGTATAGAAACCAGGCAGATCCCCAAATATAGTGAAGCAGGTGGGTAATAGGGAGTGGTGGGGACTGGAGTAATTTCAAACTTACGTTCTTTGTCAGGCGGCAGGTAATTGCTGCCATGTGGGAATGAAGGCCCAGAGTCAGTATCATTCCAGACTGTGTAGCATCTTTTTACAAATTAGATAAAGGCACTCCTTCATTTTGTGGATACAGACCTGGCACAACAAATAAGTATGTGTTGCATGTCAGCCTCACTTACTACTTAGGTTGATTCTCTGTGCAGAGCACAGCCTATATGGTCTTTCTCAAGAAAAGCTTGATACCTGGATTTTTAAAGTGAAATTTCCTGACTTTTAAATGTTGATAATGAATTCAAATTAAAAAAATCACTGTGTAGATCAAATAAAACTTATCTATGTGTTGAATTTGGTCTCTCCTGGTCACCATTTGAAACTTCTGATTTATAGGCTAGCCCTTAGAAGTCAGAAGTAACAGTTTTTATTAATTTGGTTACCATGTTCCTAAAAATCTAGAGTCAAAGTGTTTTAAATTTTGATCCCAGAAGTAAGAAGCATTTTAAGTATCTGAATCCTAAAGGCTAATTTGAAGAGAAATCATCTTTGTCTCTGAGAAGTCTGTGTTAGTCATGAAAAATTCTCAGGTGTTTTGCTATACACACACACACACACACACATATATATATATATATATATATGTATATATATGTATATACACACACACACATATGTATATATATATATGTGTATATATATATATATATATATATATATATATATGATTACCTATATATAACATGAGTACTTGAGAGTTAAAAATGCATCAAGGTTAATTGTAAAAAGTCGGTAGAACTTGTGTAAATCTCAAATTACCTTGATTTTTTTTTTAGATATACAGTATTAGTTGTGGGCTGTGATTGGTGTTACCATAATATTTGATGATGCTAATAAGATGAGCTAAGAATAAACACCAAAATTTTTTCATTATCTCACCCATAATTTACCTTCTGGTTATGGAATTAGGTTGTCCCCAAATAATTTTTCCATAGTCTGAGGTAATTATTTCTCATTTTAAGTTTTAGCTTGATTAAGTTTTATCTTTATAATGACTCATCCTTTCTATGTTATTTTATTTAAGCAAATAAACCACATCATGCCCTACTTTGGTCAATAAAATCATGAAAGATATGTATTGCAGTGAAAAGGGATAGGTACCAAAGGTGTACCTAACAGCCCTTGTGTCTTCTAAACTGGTACTTCAGGGAAATCTTGTCCTGAGGAATAATGGGAAGTTGCACACGCACACAAAGAACAAACTGATATTTTTCATGGAGGTGAGAAGAAAATACCAGGTCTGTGTGAATGATTACTAATGACCTAATTTGATGAAATGCACTTCTTTCCAGGGACTAGAGTTCTTTGGACGTTATGTAGTCATTACTTTTGTGAAGTTCCATAAACAGAAGTCCCTTTTTATCTGCAGGGAAAGTAGAGCATAGGTCAGTGGGAACATTTTACTTTATTTTTCCTTCTTACCCACAGATGAAACTTATATAACTCTGTGCCTAAGCTCTTAAGGACCCAAACTGCAAACCTGCAAAAACTTAAGCCACACGTGTGAAATTGCCACAAGCATATCTAATTGTATAGGTTCTAATGCATTCTGGAGAAGAGTGTCCTTTTTGTTCAGAAAGAAACCTAGAACTAATTTCAGTTGGGTTTCTAAAACCTGACACTGAATCAAAAAGGTTTCACTAGAAAATAAGGTGGAGCTGTAAAGTAAGGACATAGTTTTTCTTGATTATTATGGCATTTAAGGGCATGTATCTTTCTTGCCAGAAAAAAAAAAAAACAGTATCAGTGAAACAGATCTTTTAGGACATTCAGTTGTCATTTTTCCCCTAATATGTTATTTTTGGCTAGACTATTAGAACTGGAAGGAATCTTAGTGATCCATTTCATTTCTAAACTATGATACTTGGAACCCCATGTTGCTTTGTATATGTTTCAGTATTCCTCTAAGAGTTTAATTAAAATTTTATGAAAAATATGTGGTCAATTCTAAATTAACTAGGTTATCATCATCAGTAAAGATGAGGTAATTGTTAGGGCTTCAGAGCCCCAGCCACATTTCAGCCGAAGTGGCTTTGATTTTATTCATTCAATTATTAAGTAAATATTTATCTAATATCTATAATATGGCCAGACACTATTTTAGGTGCTGGGAGTAAAGTATGGAACAAGGTAGACAATGTCCCTGGTCTTATACAGAGTATGTAATGGGATAGAGTGGGATGGGGACAGGAATGGATTTCCAGTAAGTGTGCTTGAGGAATAACTAGAAGGCCTGGAGCAGTTACCCACAATATGTATCCAGTATTCATGTTCTGTTCACTCTGCTAGAGTGCAGTGAACAAAGAGAAGAAAGCTAAGAGATGAGGTTAGGAAGGTATCAGGACAGGAACATATAGGTCCTTGAAGACATGATAAGGAGTTTAGATTTTATTATAAGTGCAGTGGGAGTGACATGATCTGATTTATGATTTAAAAGGATCATCCTGGTTTCTGTGTGGCAAATAGCTTACACTGTGGCCAGAATGGAAGCAGCGAAGACTTTTAGGAGATTTGTGTAGATTTCTCCTTTTGAGCATGATGATGTAGATTGTGGCAAGGCAGTGTTCCTGTTGAAAACAATTATGAAAAACTGGGTGAATTTTAAAACTGATGATATAAAAAGTGCCTGAGAGATATGGGAGGACAAGTTAGACTACAGTTTCAGAGAGAGAAGCTGATGATTATCCCCTTCTGAGGGCAGGTGATGATTGTAGGCATGGCCTAAGGATCAGAATTTGTCCCAGGCTGAACCTACTTCTGGGAAAATAAAGGTTTTAGTGATTGTATGAAGCTAGAGTGACAAAATTCAAGACTGGAGACATGTCAGATGCATGGCCAGTTTTCCCTATAAGACATTTGCTGAGTTTCGAAGTTTTACAGGAGATTAAGGAGCTAGTTTGAAAGCTTCCAAAAAGTAGAGTGAAATATCTCATAGTCTTGTGATGCTCAGGAAACAAAGAGCATTCCAGGGGAGGAGGATTAAAAGGAAAGTAGGCAAGGGATGAATTCTCTAGAAAGAGTGGTGAATTGATCTACAGGTACTTTTTAATTTGAGATACTTACTAAATCTGAGTGCATCTAGAGTTTTAAAATCCAGACCTGGCTTTTGGCAAGAGACCATTCCTGGGAGGCAGAGAAACCAGCAGAAATTTGGGCTTTTTTGAGGCTAAAATAACAAAAGGGGAGATTTAAGGAATCTCCGACACATTATCTCATCTTTCTTTGAAGACATTTGCCCCATTTGAAGCTGTGTGTAGTAGAAAGCTAAAGAGCTAAGTGGTAAACCTCTGAAGAGAAGAACTGAATCTATCTCAGACTTTCAGATTTGGTAAATCAAAGTCATCCCAAGGTTATAATTAAAAGTCCTGGGAAATCATGCCTTAGGAACAGGATCAAGAGAACTAGATTGGGTTTTCCCAAAACTTCATCACAGCCCTAGTCCAGCTCAATCTTGGGTTGGCTTGAAAAGATTGATTCTGCCAATAGCTGCCCTTGCTATTGCTGAAATAAAAAAAGGTTTTCTGGAGACTCTATGGTTTTTTGGAATTGGAAAACAAGCCAATAGAAAATACCCACACAAAAGCACAGAGAGAAAAATAATACAAAAACAGGTAAGTGCAACAGGGACATTCTGAAAAGGACACGTAACGGAAGTCCCAGAAGGAAATGAGGAGAGATTAGACTATAAGTGATATTTGGAGAGTTAATTTGAAGAGTTAATGACTACCAGTTTTCCAAAACTATTATAAGTATCAATCCACAGATTTAAGTAGTATAAGTACAATGAAAACAGTATCTGGAATCTCATATATAAAACTGCTTAAAACCTAATGAGTAGTGGGGTGCCTGGGTGGCTCAGTCGGTTGGGCGTCTGACTTTAGCTCAGGTTATGATCTCACTGCCTGTGAATTCATGCCCCACATTGGGCTCTGTGCTGACAGCTCAGAGCCTGGAGCCTGCTTCAGATTCTGTCTCTGCTCTCTTTTCCTCTCCTGCTCATCCTCTGTCTCTCTCTCATAAATATAAAATAAAACATAAAAAAAATTAAAAATGAGAGAAAGTCTTAAATTAGGCCAGAGAAAGGGGTGCCTGGGTGGTTCAGTTGGTTAAGCATCTGACTCTTGATTTTGGTTCAGGTTATGATCTTATGGTTCGTGAGTTCAAGCCCCATATCAACTCTGCACTGACAGCACAGAGTGTGCTTGAGATTCTCTCTCTCCCTCTTCCCCTCTCCTGTTTACTCTCTCTCTCTCAAAAATAAACAAATAAACATTTAAGACACAAAAACATTGATAAATGTTTAAAAAAAATTAAGCCAGAGAAAGATTACTTTCAAAGGAACATCAACAAGACTTACAGCTGACTTCTTGACTTAGACCATGGAAATCAGAAGGCAATGGAATAGCATCTTTACCCTACCCCTAGTTTTATTGAGAAATAATTGACACACATCACTGTATAAATTGAAGATGTACAATATGATGGTACAATATACAATACGTATATTGTGAAATTCTTACCACAGTAGGTTCAGCTGACATTCATCTTCTCAAATTAATAGAATAAAAAGAAAAGAAAGAGGGAAAGAATAAAGGGGAAATTTTTTCTTCTTGTGGTAAGAATTCTTAGTATTTACTCTTTTAGCAGCTTTCCTGCATATCATACATCACTGTTAGCTATAGTCATCATGTTGTGCGTTACATCCCTAGTGCTTATTTATCTCATAACTGGAAGTTTGTACCTTTTGGCTATCTTCCTCCAATTCCCCTTCTTCCCACCCACTGCCTCTGGTAACCACAAGTCTGATAACTTTTTCTATGAGCTTGGTTTGTGTTTGTTTTGTTTGTTTGTTTTTAGATTCTACATATTGGATCATGCAGAATTTGTCTTTGTCTGATTTATTTCACTTAGCAAAATGCCTTCAAGTTTCATCCATGTTGTCACAAATGGTAGGTTTTCCTCATTTTTTGTGGCTGAATAATATTCCATATTCATTCACTGATGGACACTTAAATTGTTTTCATGTCTTGGCTATTGTAAATAATGCTGCTATAAATATAGGGGTGCAGGTATCTTTTTGAGTTAATGTTTCCTTTGGATATATTCTCAGAAGTGGAATTGCTGGTTTGTGTGGTGGTTCTGTTCCTAATTTTTTGAGGATTCTCCATATTGTTTTCCATACTGGCTGTACCAATTTGTAATCCCACCAATAGTAATCCACCTTTTCTCCACATTCATGCCATTCATTTGTTATCTCTTATTTTTTTCATGATGGCCATTCTAACAGGTGTGAGGTGATATCTCATTGTGGTTTTAATTTGTATTTAATGTGTATCTTAATTTGTAGGACTAGTGATGTTGATCATCTTTTCATGTACCTAATGGCTTTTCTTGTATCTTCTTTGCAGAACTGTCTATTCAGGTTCTTTGTCCATTTTTTAATTGGGTTATTTGTTTCTGTTTCTGTTTTTGTTTTTGTGGTTTTTTTTTTTCTATTGAGTTGTACAACTTATTTATGTTTTAGATGTTAACCTTTCATCAGATAGGTGTCATATCCAAAAAGATCATTGCCATGACTCATGTCAAGGATATTTATTCCTATGTTTTCTTCTAGGAATTTCATGGTTTCAGATCTTACATTTAATTGTTTAATCTATTTTGAGTTAATTTTTGTGTGTAATAAATGGATCCATTTTTATTCTTTTATACATGAATATCTAATTATCCCATTGTGACAATTTATTGTAGAGACTGTCTTTTCTCCATTGAGTATTCGTGTTTCTGGTAGCAAATATAAGTTTGCCATACATGCTTAGGTTTATTCATGGGCTTTTGATTCTGTTCTATTGGCCTATTTGTTTTTATGCCAGTACTATACTGTTTTGAGTACCAAAGCTTTATAGTATAGCTTGAAATCAGGAATTATGATACCTTCTGTTTCTCAGAAGTGGAATTGCTGGATTTTATGGTAGTTCTATTCCTAATTTTTTGAAGATTCTCCATATTGTTTTCCATACTGGCTGTACCAATTTGTTGTGGTTTATTTTGTGGTTCCAAATTTTAGGAGTGTTTTTTCTACTTCTGTAAAAAAAATGCCTTTGGAATCTTGATAGGGATTACATTGACTCTATGGATGGCTTTTGATAGTAGTGACATTTTAATAATACTAATACTTCCAATTTATGAACACGGATACTTTTCCATTTACTTGTGTCTTCTTCAATTTCTTTTACCAATGTCTTATAATTTTTAGAATAGAGCTCTTTCACATCCTTAGTTACATTTATTCCTAAGTATTTTATTTTTTTGATGCTATTGTAAATGAGATCGATTTCTTTTTCAGAAATTTTGTTAGGGTATAGAAATGGTACTGATTTTGTATGTTTATTCTGTATCCTACAATTTTACTGACTTTATTGATTGTATCCAACAGTTTTTTGGTTGAGTCTTTAGGATTTTCTATGTATAAAATCATGTTGTCTGTAAATCTATGTAGGATTTCCAGTACTGTGTTGAATAGGAGTGGTCAGAGGAGGTACCCTTGTCTTGTTCTTGATCGTAGAGGAAAAGCTTTCATCTTTTCACTATTTAGTATGATGTTAGCTATGGGCTTGTTACATATCCTTATTATGTTGGGATGTGTTCCTGCTATGTCTAATTTGTTAAGAGGTTTTTTTTTTTTTTTTTTAAATCATGAATGGATGTTGAATTTTGTCAGGTGTTTTTTTCTGCGTCTATTGAGATGATCATATGATTCTTTTTCATTCTATTAATGGGATGTATCACATTGACTGATTTCCATATGTTGAGCCATCCTTGCATCTCAGGTGTAAATCGTACTTGGTCATGGTGAATGATCCTTTTAATGTGCTACTGAATTCAGTTTGCTAGTGTTTTATTGAGAATTTGTTTTTGAGAATTTTTGCATCTGTATTTATTAAGGATATTGGCCTGTAGTTTTCTTTTCTAGTTTTATCCTTTCTGATTTTGGTAGAAGGATGAATCTTGCCTCATAAAATGAGTTCATGAGTTTCTCTCCTCTTTGATTTTTTGGAAGAATTTAAGAAGGCTTGGTGTTAACTTTTCAAATGTTTGGTAAAAATCACTGGTGAAGCCTTTTTGTTCTGGTTTTTCTGTGTTGGGAGTTTTTGATTGCTGATTCAGTCTCCTTACTAGTAATTGGCTTATTCAGATTTTCTAGTTATTCTTCATTCAGTCTTGCTAAGTTGTGTGTTTCTAGGAATTTTTCCATTTCTTTTGGGTTGTCTAATTTTTTGGCATTAAGTTGTACATAGTAGCTCTTATAATCTCTTGTATTTCTGTGGTATAAGTTGTAATGTCTCCACGTAAGAGACAAATTGTAAGACTGGATGAAAATATAAAACCTAACTATATGCTGCTTACAGAGAATAAAGAATGCAAATATTTGAGGACATAGAAATGGTAAAAGGCTAGAAAAAGATAAGCTTAAAAACACTGACCAAAGAAAGCTGTTTCAGCCTTACTGATATCAGACAAAGTAGACCTTTAAGGTAAAAAGCACTATTGGTGATAAGAAGAATATTTCATAATTGTAAAAGGTACAATCCAACAGGGAGAAGGCTATTGCAGTAATCCATGGCAGAGATGATGGTGATCTGGAGTAGAAAGACGGCTGTGGATGTAAGATGGATGTAGTCAAATTCTGGATATGTATTGTGGGTAGGTGCCAATAGGACTTGCTATTGGGTTTGGTATGGGATAGGGAAAAAAAAAGAGGTGTCAAGGATGACTAAGGTTTTTTTCTTGAAGGACTAGGTAAACGGCAGTGCTGTTTACTGAAATGGAAAAGTTTATTCAGATGTAGGGCTAGGAAAGAGAAATAAAAGTTATTTTTTGGCCCAGTGGAACAGAGTTCAGGGAAATAGCAGTAATTCAATTTTGAACATATAGAGTGATGGTGCTGAGAAGGCATTGGATACATGAATCTATAATCTAGTGTAATTCCCTCATTTTACAGATGAAGATATTGAGGCTTCAAAATTGGCTTGTAGTTACATAGCAAATAAATGGCACAGCCAGCACTAAAATCCAGATCATTTGGAGCTAAGCCTAGTGTCTTAAACCATACTATGTGTTACTTCTAAATTTGCCTCATTGAACTTTAGAAAATATTTCATATGGAATAGAAATTGTTAAAGTGTTCCTATGTACCAAGAATTGCACTAAATACTCAGGATACCTTTTCTCTTAAAGTCTTTTCTTTTTTCTTTTATAGCCCAACAAGGTAGATACTGTTATTATCCTCAATTTTACAGTTTAGAAAACTGAGCTTTTGACATTAACTTATGCAAGGTCACATAATTGGTGAAGCTATTCAAATTAGCTTGTCCCCATGTTCTTAACCACTATGCTTTACCTTTTCCAGCATGCTAGAGAATACACATCAAATAGTGCTGTGTCCCATTTCATTTTCTTGATTCTTTCGTGGGCTTGTGATTAGTTCACTTGCAGACTATTTGACTTTTTGGCCTCCAGTTTTTCCTTTAGATTTTGAATTTGACCAAGGAGCCATTTCCATTCAGTTACATTTAGGGAACTTACTAATACTTACATAGGGCTCTTTTCCCAGGGCCCAAGAGGAATGCTTCATTAAGACATAGTGATGGCTTCTTGTTTCAATAGCTGTAACTGCTGTCTTTGGAACAAAGGAGTAATTAGAAATCATTTGTAATAAAAGCCTCCTGTCTTTTTCTGATATAAGGGCCTTTGTGTTTTTGTGCAGTTCTTTGGAAATTACAGGAAAAATAAGGGAGACTAGAAAAAAATTCCAGAAAACCCAACACCTCATCCAAATTACCTCCCCAACCAAAACTGAAATGTCCTCAGAAGAAGAGGCTTTTTTTTTTTCCTTTCTTTAATCTAAGGGCAGTATAAAAGCCTAGGTAGTCTCTGGGACTACTTTAATCAACTTAATGCAGTCTGTAGACTTCAGGCTTTGGGTCAGTACAAAGAGATACTCAGATGTAAGCCAGTGAGTGAATGCTTTCACAGGGCACTGGACTAAAAACAGCTCTATGCGATAAAAGGAGAGGTCCAACAGAAGTCAATGATATGGTCCATTCTGGCTGGATTGATACAGTCTGGAAATGGGTTATGTTGCTAAAGGTATAGTGGCAAGAGCCAGCTGGTCCCTCCATCTAGCATAATTTCCTTCACAAGTCGCCTGTGTGAAAAAAAAAGTGCATGGTGATGGACCTTTGTTAGTTCAAAGGTTTTTACCTCTTTATTCTAAAGCCCCATTGTGAATTCACAGGGCTTAAAATATGTATTACTGTCCCTTTCATTTTATCATTCTAAAAGAAATCAAAGACAAAACTTTTTTCCTCTCAATGAGCTTATCTGTTTGAAATCATAGGGTGTTTGTACATATGGTCTTCTAAAATCTCAACTGAATCTTTGTAATTTCATTGGGAGCTGGTGAGACCTTTTTCTTCCTAAAAAGTTGCAGGGAACTCTTGCCAAAAGACTGATTTACTTTCTCTTCCTCTTCAGTTATTAAAGTTTAGTTGATTGTAAAATAATAAACTACAAGCACATTTTTAAACAGAAAATGTGAAAGACTGTTAATCACCCCCCTCCTTTTCAATGACAGTTGACTACTTTGTCTTGCTATCATCTCAGTCCTTGAGTATTTCTGTCTACAACTTTTGCTTCAGCAAAACTTCTGGCTAAATAAAATAGGTTTTGAGACTCAACATTGTGTATTACATCAGGTGATACTAGCAAAAACATGAACATTTTTGCTGTATGATGAACATAATACTCTCATGAACATTACTAATTGCTGTTTGCTATGCTTGGCCTGAGGAATTTTTCCTGAAGACACATATTTTATATTGCGAATTGCTTGTTCACTGGATTCTGTGTGTACTATTTTTTCTCCTCTGACACAAAATCCGCACTTAAAAGTCTATCTTTTATCCATTCGATACAGTTAAATGTGTAATTTCAGTGATTGACAGTTTATAAAAAAAAGGAGAAATGCTGTTTTTTTTTTTTAACTGGGAAAACAGAATAATCTCTTACCAGTACAAAAACATCGGTGACACTACCCAGTTTCCCAAAGAAATATTTTGCTCATCATCTCCTGAAATGTGAATCACAACACTCATGACAGGTGAATGAAGAGAGGAAAATTAAGATATGGGCACAAACAAAGCAGCATTAATAATTCAGGTAAATAAAATTTGTATACAAAAGAAAGCTGTCAAGGTGATGGAGAATGTTTCTGCAACTACAGGACATTTAGGCAACAGGAAAATGAGTTGAGCTTTGAATGTTTTACATTCCACGTAAGGGCTTTATATAGTTTGAGTTTTCTTTTCCTGGTTCCATTGTTGTAGCAAGCATTATTTACTATGATTTAGAATCTTTCCCAGGTGAAATGAATTGAAGTGTTTCCCTTATACACATTGCTACAAGTTTAAAGGACCAACCACAGGTAGACTGTGAACTGTTCTTTAATATTTTATAGTTTATTTATATTAGCTTTAATTGGTTGAAAGCCATTCCTTTCTTACCTGAGCCATTTATACTGATTTTGTCACATCTCATTGGTAATGCCCCTCAGTGGGTGGTTTGGCTGCTTTAATTGTTAAGGCATCGTGTAAAAACATTATTCACTAAAGTTATCTTTAATATGTGAGTTAGAAGAACAAGTGGCGTGGACAACAATCAAAAGATACATTGACAAGAATCACTGTTTTCAAGAAAAGACCTTATAGGAAGCTAGAGAAGTTGTCATCACCTGCATTAGAATGATACCTGGTTGGGGTGCCTGGGGTGGCTCAGTCAGTTAAGTGTCCTGCTTCAGCTCAGGTCACGGTCTCATGGTTTGTGAGTTTGAGCCCTGCAGTGGACTCGCTGCTGTCAGCACAGAGCCCCCTTTGGATCCTCTGTCCCCCACCCTATCTGCCCCTCCCCTGCTCATGTGCGCTGTCCCTCTCTCAATGTCTCAAAAATAAACAAACATGTTAAAAATAAAAGAATGATACCTGGGTTTTTGTTTTTGTGTTTTTTTTTTCTTTTTTAGCTTTCTTCATTGATTCAGCAGGTATTGACTGAGAGCTCTTTATGTGCCTGGATTTGAAGATAGGAAAATAAAAGAGGTTCATATAAATATAGAGGGGTTCATAATCACAGTTGAGGTACCAAGCAAAACAACACTGAGGAATAATGTCAATTGGGTGCAGAAGTGGGCAAAAATACTTCAGGAAGAAGGAAGAACATGGGGCCTGCATAGTGAAATTAGGAGCATGCAAGTATTTGAAGAGGCAGGCTTGTGTGTTGAGGGGGACGGGGTAGAGTGGGGGGGGGGTGTAGACGAGGCAGGCATGGGCCAGATTGCAATTATGCCATAAGAAGACAAAGAACTACTGATGAATTTTCAGCAGGGGAAAGGCTGATCAAACTGGGGCTATGGAGAAGTCACCTTGGCAATTGCGTGGAATATGGATTCAAGAGATACTGGCTGCAGAGTGAGTAAAAAGGACACTAGAATAATCTGGGGGAAGTATGATAACTTGTGTTCATTAAGGCAGAGGGGATGGCTGGTTGGGTGTAGACTCATGAGCAGTCAAGGGGGTAGAATTGATTGCATTTGGAGATTGGATATAGGGGTCGAGGGGAAAGGTAAAGTCTTGTACAACTTCCAGGTTTCTGATACGAGAGGCTGGATGAAGAGTGGACAGATTAGGGAATGTAGGAACAGAAATGTGTTTCATGGTGGCAGCAGTTGTGGGTGAGGTGGCCACATCAGGAGCTTAGTTTTAGACTTGTTGGGTTTTAATTTTGCAAGTCCCACTGTCAAGAGAGAATTCTAGATTAGAATATTTTATTTCTAATAGTAGCTAAGGGTTCAGATAAAGGTTCATGACTTTAAAATAACTTTTAAAATGTCCTTTCAATATTTTGTTTGCTTTTTAAATGGAAAAATACATGTACATGGTAAAAAAAAATCAATCACATGGATGCAATAAAAAACAAATCTTCCTCCCATCCCAGACCCACGATTTCTGTCTTTAGATGTAGCTATTGTTAAGTTTTCAGAAGTGCACACAAAATTTTCTTTCCAAGTACAAGCACAGGTATGTTTGTATAAATAGGTGTGACTGTGTGTAAATATCAATATATATACATATTTAATTTTATTTATTTTATTTTTTAAAGTTTATTTATTTTGAGAGAGAGAGAGGGAGAGAGAATGAATGGGGGAAGAGCAGAGAGAGAGAGAGAGAGGGAGAGTGGGAGAATCCCAAGCAGGCTCTGTACTGTCAGCGTGGAGCCTGATGATGGGCTTGAACCCATGAACCACGAGATCATGACCTGAGTCGAAATCAAGAGTGACAGACTTAACTGACTGAATCACCCAGGTGCCCTATATATGTGTTTTAAATAGAAAAGGTAGTAGATTATATTTACTTTTCTGCATGTAATTTGTTTTTACTTTTCACTGTACCTTGGAAATCATGCCACATCAATACATATAGATCTACTTCATTCTTTTTAGTGTTTGTGTATATTACTGAGTGTCTTAAACCATTTTTCTTTTTTTACTGGTGGTTAAGTTTTTTTTTCTTTCAGTTAAAAAAAATTTTCTTAACGTTTATTCATTTTTGAGAGAGACAGAGCGTGAGTGGGGGAGGGGGAGAGAGCGAGACAGACAGACAGACAGACAGACAGACAGACAGAATCCAAAGCAGGCTCCAGGCCCCAAGCTGCCAGCACGGAGCCCAACACGGGGCTCAAACTCACAAGCCGTGAGATCATGACCTGAGGCGAAGTCGGACGCCCAATGGACTGAGCCACCCAGGTGCCCCTCTTTCAGTTTTTATGATAAGCAATGCTTCAGTGAACAACTTTGTGTATATAGTTTGGCTTATTTTTGCAAGTAAATTGCTAGTGAAATTGCTGAAGGGTAAACCACTGGCAGTTAAATTGCTGTGAAATGTACTGTCCAATCGCTTTCCAAAGAGGTTATGCCAATTTACATTTTCACCACTTGTGTATGAGGGAGTCTGCTTCCCTATATCCTCGCCAGTATTGAGTACTACCACATATCCTGCGCTTTGCCAATCTTGTAGTGAATAATTGCATATTGTTTCAAGTGGATTGGTGGCTCTAAGCCCATGAACCCAGGTTGTCACTGTGACTTCCCTGTAGAGAGATCTGTTTCCTGGAGAACCTGTAGTGTCAGTGTCTTTAGGCCTTTTCTCTTGCACTAGTTAGAGTCTAATGGGGTTGCAGACACTCCTATGATCTCCTGCCTGAAGGGTGAGTGCTCCATTGCCAGTGCTCTGGGAACCAAGGAGAGAAATCTGTTTTCAGTACAGAACTCATGCCCTTCACTGTATATGGGGTCCCCAGGTCAAGGACCTTGTTACCAACCCTCCCCCCAAGTATGAAATCTCATCTTTTTTCCTAGATGAGAGAGGGGGCAGGGCTGGAGGAGGAGGTATGGGGGATCCAACTGCTTCTCAAACAAAGGTTTCAGCTAATTCTCTTTATTTTTAGTGCTTTTCCCTTTCACCTCTGCTTCCAAAAGAACCTGAAATTCTTACTCCTGATCATTGCAGCGTTCTGCCTTTTTTTTTTTTAATGTAAATTTCAGTTAGTTACTATGCAGTGCAATATTGGTTACAGGAGTAGAGTTTAGTGATTCATCACTTACATACAACACCATGCTCATCACAACGAGTGCCCTCCTTAATACCCATCTAGCCCATCTCCCACCTGCCTCCCTCCATCAACCCTCAGTTTGTTCTCTATTGTTAAGAGTCTCTGGTGGTTTGTTTCCCTCTCTCCTCTTTTCCCCCTTCTTCTCATTGTTCCTCTGTTTTGTTCTTTAAATTTCACATATAAGTGAAATCATATTGTATTTCTCTTTCTCTGATTGAGTTATTTCACTTAGCGTAATACATTCTAGCTCCATACACATCATTGCAAATGGCAAGCTTTCATTCTTTTTGATGGCTGAGTAATATTCCAGTGTGTGTGTGTGTGTGTGTGTGTGTGTGTGTGTGTGTGTGTGTGTAACAGATACACATACATATACATATACATACACACACACACACACACACACACACACCACATCCTCTTTATCCATTCATCAGTTGATGGACATTTGGACTCTTTCCATAGTTTGGCTATTGTTGATAATATTGCTATAAGCACCGGGGTGCATGTACCCTTAGAATCTGTATTTTTGTATCCTTTGGGTAAATACCTACCAGTGCAATTTCTGGATGGTAGTGTAGTTCTACTTTTAGTTTCTTGAGGAACCTCCATACTTTTTTCCAGAGTGGCTGCACCAGTTTGCATTCCCACCAATAATACAAGGAGGTTCCCCTTTCTTTGCATCCTTGCCAACACCTATTGTTTCTTGTGTTATATTTAGCCATTCTGAGAGGTGGGAGGCGGTGTCTCATCGTGGTTTTGATTTGTATTTGCAGGGGTACTGCTTTATGAAGTATTTGGTTTGCTGTTTCCCCCACCACCGGTTTAGGATTCAGTGCTCTCGGGTCTGCTAAGTCATTTGCCATTCTCAGTGTATTTACCGTTTTGCAAAGATCTTGCCCCCTCTCCTGTTTACCCTATCTCACTTAAATAAAGTGTGTGATGTATTTAAAGGGAGCAAGAGTGGGAGGTGTGCATTCAATCTGCTGTTTCATCTGGTAGTCTATGAATCCCTCTACTCTCATTTTCCTCATCTGTGGAAATGGGGTAATAATAGTATTTTCCTCAGTTGTGAAGATGTAATTGAGGTAGTACAGGGAAAGTACAAATCATGATCTCTCAGTAAATGTTGGTTGTTAGTATAGTATTAATACTTTTTACTACCTGTAGGACTACATCCCCTCCCACACTTTTTGGAATATATTGCAAATGAATGACATCTTTGTTTCCTGCCTGAGTGTCACAGACAGCAATTACCAATGGATTGGAGCACTTGGCATTTTCACTATAGGTGCTGGGCCAGAGATTAATCTGAGACAGAAAACAGGCTATATTTAAAAAAACCACCTTCTTCTCTGACACGGGTCAGATTTGTGTGCTTTGCTCTCTTTCTACTGTTGACATAATAAAGTGAGGAACTGACTTTTCATTGGGAATCCCCAAATGTCAGTGTGGGTAGGTCTTCTCTTTGGGGGCTAGCTGGTTTCCTCCAAGGGGAAATGTGTCATGGTTTACCTGGGAATGGCAGCCTGTTGCTAGGCCTTGGAGAGCTGAACAGGGTAAAGGCTCTGTGGGCTTTGCTCTTCACGACGTAGATTTGAGCAGAAGCTCTGTTCATTGTCACTTCAGTCCTGTCTTCAGCTATGCCAGCGGCCCTGAGTGTTCAGCCTGCCAAGAAGAAAACCTCTTATCTCCTGCTAGGGTGGGAGAGAGCAGTTTCATGGCTCTGTAGGATGTGGGGGCAGTTCTGGGAATTGAACGGCTCTTTATACCAATGCCTCACAACCTTTAATGTGTTTACAGATCACCTTGGAATCTTAAGCAAATTAGTAGGTCTAGAGCAGTACCTGGATTTCTTTTTTCTTTTCTTTTTTTTACTTTATTTATTGGGGTGTCTGGGTGACTCAGTTGGTTAAGCATTTGACTTCAACTCGGGTCATGATCTCACAGTTCGTGAGTTCAAGCCTCACATTGGGCTCTGCACTGACAGTGTGGAGCCTGCTTGGGATTCTCTCTCTCCTTCTCTCTGCCCCTCCTTTGTTTGTGCATATGCGCTCTATCTCAAAATAAATAAAACTTAAAATTTTATTTATTTATTTTGAGAGAGAGAGAGAGAGAGCGCATGCATGAGAGTGGAGGAGGGGCAGAGAGAGAAGGAGAGAGAGAATCCTAAGGCAGGCTCCACTGTCAGCACAGAGCCTGATATGTGTGGCTGGAACCCATGACCATTGTGATCATGACCTGAGTCAAAACCAAGAGCCAGGCACTTAATTGACTGAACCACCCAGGTGCCCCTGGAATTCTGTATTTCTAACAAGCATTTTAGAGACGCCTATGGTAGCTGGTCCACAGACTGTGAACAACAAAGCTTTATACAGACTACCCATCCAACTCTCCTGGTGCCTTGTCCTTCTTTGCTTTCCTGGGGTTCTGGTGGCATGAATAAGGTGAATAAAGTTGCTTTTTCTTAGTTTTTCCTTCTACAGGTTCGGGCTTCAGATTTTCTGGCTTTGTGAAATGAACGACCACTTGTTCACTTCAAGTGAGATAAGAAAATCTCTCTTCTGTTTTTGTTTCCTTTTCTGTCCTCTTTGTCCTTGTAGGTTTGTAGCCTTCAATTCCTCTTTTGTCATTTTAGTAGGGGGCCAGAGGGAGTAGAGATAATACAGGAGTTCAAATTGCCACGTTCTCTGAAGTCAACTTAGACAATTACAGGTGTCTGAAAAATACTTTCCAACTGTAAAGTTCTATGGAAGTTAGTTAAGGGATTATTTGTTGAGCATACCAGGAGATAATGTTCAGAGGTCCCCGTGCAATCTTGTTCCATCCAGTACATAACTACTTGGTATGTATGGCTAGGATCCCTCAGGTGTAGAGGTGGGATTTCGAAGAACAGGAAGAGGGAGAAAATGCAGTAAAAGTAGGAATATGGTGACTTTGGGAAATTATGGATTTAGCAATAACCAGTTTACTGTTGCATATCTTTTGGAATTTTCCCACCTTAAATATTGGAATAATAAGACTTTAGTTCTGATTGAATTTAAGACTGAAGGTTTGCCTATGCAAGGGTAGCCTCAGAGAAACAACCACAGGGTATGAGCTAAAAAAGATTCTATGTACAACTACCTATCATTTTTCTACCACATATATATGTAAAGGCAGATATATCCCCTCCAAGTATATATCCATATCCTCTAGGATCTATTTATGCATCTGGCAGCAAATACAAATTAGACTATTTTCCTCTTCTTTTAAAACAAAAGATAGCTGTTATATATATTATTCTACACATTATTTTTTTCCATAGAAGTATTTGGTATACATCTTCATGCTTTTTAGTAGTTGCATACTATCCTACTATATGAATGTACCATAGTCAGTTTTGTTCGTGGACATCTGGTATCTGGGTTGTTTCCAATCTTTTGCTTTTATAAATGTTGCTGAAATCAATGTAATTTCATGTGTGTGCTGATAGATCTTCATGGTAAAATTTTTAAAATGGAATTTCTAGGCCACATGGGACATTAAATTTATCAATATTGCCAATTATCAATTGTTTTCCATAAGTATTAAACAAATTTACACTTCTGCTAAGCAATGCTTAAAAGTGCATATTATCTCACAAATAATACATTAACAGTTTCATATCTTTGCCAATAGGATAGTTTTTTCTTTTTTCTTTTTTTTAATGTTTATTTGCTGTTTTTTTTTTTTTTTTTTTTTTTTTTTTTGAGAGAGAGAGAGAGAGAAAGAGAGAGCATAAGCAGAGGAAGGGCAGAGGTAGAGAGGGAGACAGAATCTGAAGCAGGCTCTAGGATCTGAGCTGTCAGCACAGAGCCGGACGTGGGGCTCAGACTTACTAATTGTTGAGATCATGACCTGAGCTGAAGTCAGAGGCTTAACCAGCTGAGCCACCTAGGCATCTCTGATAGGTTTTTTAAAAACGTATTTTTCTGGGGCACCTGAGTGGTTCAGTCGGTTAAGCATCCAACTTCGGCTCAGGTCATGATCTCACAGTTCAGGTCATGATCTCACAGTTCGTGAGTTTGAGCCCCATGTCGGGCTCGTGATGACTGCTCACAGCCTGGAGCCTGATTCGGATTCTTCAGAGAGAGTCTCCCTCTCTCTCTGCCCACCCCCCGCCCCCCGGCTCGTGCTTTGTCTCTCTCTTAAAATTGAATAAACATTAAAAAAAAATTTTAAAGGCATTTTTATTGGCATGTATGAGGTTGAATTTTTGCGTATGTTTAAGGGCCACTTGTATGCTTTATCTGGTATGTGTACTTTTCAGATATCCACTTTCTTTGCCAGTTTTTCTACTGGATCTTTTCCTTACAGATTTTTTGGGAACTCTTTATATATTAAGGAGATATGGCACACATCCTAAGGCGATCCCTATTGAGTGATACCCTTATATAATTTCCTCTCCTTAGATGAGGGCAGAACCTGTGACTTCCTTCTAACAAAGAGAATATGTCAGGGATAAAGAGATTTTGTAGATCTAATTAAAGTCCTTAACCACTTAATTTCAAGTTAAGCAAAAGGGACATCCTGGGTGGACCTGACCTAATCAGGTGAGCCCTTTAAATGGGACTTTAGAGGTTAGAGACTGAGAGCAGCAGAAGCTTGTTCTCTTTGTTGCTGGTCTTGAAGAAGTAGCTGCCATGAATTCTGGCAACCACATGAGGGAGTTTGCAAGTGGGTCCTTCCCTAGTCAAGCCTCGAGATGAGAACATAGCTTTTAGGTTTTGAGTCATAACTGGAAAAACTTTCCCTGTTCTAAGATTATAAAAAATTTCTGCATGTTTTCTTCTATAATTTTTAAGATTTTATTTTTATACACTTAAAGATATTTGATCCATTTTGAATTTAGTTTGGCTTAAGGTGTGAAAATGGATAAAATTTGTTTTGTCTGGATGGCCACCCAGATATCTTGATACTCCTTCTTTAGTGGTTCAACTTATACCTCTTTGATTGGAGAGGATATTTTTTTTCATGAATTATCTTATGTATTGGGATTTTCTAAACTTTTAATGTTTTGGTAGCATAATTTCTTGAATGTAATTTGATACATTATTTCTTTGAACTTTTTTTTTAAATTTTTTTTAACCTTTATTTTTGAGACAGAGAGAGACAGAGCATGAATGGGGGAGGGGCAGAGAGAGAGGGAGACACAGAATTGGAAGGAGGCTCCAGGCTCTGAGCCATCAGCCCAGAGCCGGACACGGGGCTCGAACCTACGGACCGTGAGATCGTGACCTGAACTGAAGTCGGACGCTTAACCGACTGAGCCACCCAGGCGCCCCTCTTTGAACTTTTTTAAGGGGAACCTATTTTCTTAAAAGTCAGGAGTTTTAATTGGTCATCTTTGTATCTCCATGGCTTACCCCACTGTTTGGTATATAGTAGACTCTCAATAAAAGTTTATTGAAGGGATGAATAATGGTATTCATACAATGCTGAATGTAATTTATAGAATGCTTTAGCTCAGTGTTAACTTTCCTTAGTCAGCAGTTGAATCTCAGTTTAAGGAATTAGGATTTTGGGCTCAAGCTCTGTCCCTAAAATGAGTCTATAGATACATATTTGGTACATGTCTATAGACTTATGGTTGTAATCTTGACCAATAAAACTGAAGAGAAGTGAAGCATATAGCCATGTGTCTATATTCTCAACCTGCATTTGAGAGAGAGCAAAATAAACTTGACTGCAATCAGTTAATAATCATTTGCATTTATGGGAATCACTGCTCAAACCTCTAGTTTCTATAGGGAAGAATCTTCCTCTTGCCCTACCCTTTAGTCCAATCCACAGAGGAATTCACAGAGGTACCGTGATTTATCTATCTAGGGGGTTTGGAAGAGGAACTGGGCGTACAAAGCCTGGCCATTTTCTCCTGTGTGCATGTGTGCATGTGTGTGCGTGCATGTGTGCTCACACTCATGTGTTTGTATGTGTGTGTGTGTGTGTGTGTGTGTGTGTGTGTTCAACTGCACACATTCCAATCTGATTTTCTATGTAAAGGTTCTAAAGTAGAACTTGGATGAACAGATGGTAGTATTTACACAATGGGGTCTTGGAGAATGCATTCCTTCAATGCTTGATGTTCCTAATGGCCGGATAGGTCTGCATTTCTGCACTGCACAGAGTTGAGTGAATGAATTTACTTCCATCCATTGATGACACACCTAAGTCATGTCCTTCCACCTTGACTGGCCTTTGCTAATAATCCTGCTGATAGTCTGATCTCTATCTCTTGTGTAGCTCTCAACTGGTTTGGAACTCTGGCTGAGTAAAGGGTTCTATTTAATGGGCTTCCTCAAACCTCATGAGCATTAATCTGAATTACTTTAATTGTAGTCTTTTCCAGATCACCTCCCTAAACTCTGTCTTCTGAAATTACCTAATTCACCCAAGTTTTCTTTTAGCAAGGCTAAGTATTTAAAATTGAGATGACTGACTAATTTTACTGATGGTGGGGTGGTGTGTTTAATGTAGCTTAATATCTCATCTCTATATACTCATTGAAGGCAGTGCATTTTATGTATATAGGTTCATTCAGTATTTTCAGAGAATGAGCAGAGCCTGTGAAATTCATTAAATATTGCCACAATAAGAAAAAAGGACAAACCACAAGAGAAAAACAATCTGTACATGAGATTTCACTGCAAACTAGACTGTTTCAGTGTTTATAAATATTCGTCTGTGGAGAGAAGTACATGTATTATAATAATTATGCATTAGTGCCTCATTAGTAGGGGGTTACATCCGTGCTGTTTCTTTTTCCTCTAGTGTATTTCTGATAAGTTAGCATTTTTAAAGTCTTATTTAAAATGTAATAAAAACAGAGAAGAGAGAATGCGTGTATATTCAGGAGTAGATCATTTGTAATTCCTTCAGCTGTGTGAAGAAACATTTCATGGACTTCTGAACCTACAGAGAAGATGTAAAATATTGCCTTCCTCATTCAGAACCAGAATCTAATTACTTGAAAAGTGACAAGCGGGTCATATCGGAATAGAACTTTTATTGTATTGATGTTTTACTTTTATTTTTGTCAAAACAATTTTTTTAATGTTTATTTATTTTTGAGAGACAGGAAGAGACAGAGCATGAGTGGGGCAGGGGCACAGAGAGAAGAAGACACAGAATCTGAAGCAGTATCCAGGCTCTGAGCTGTCAGCACAAAGCCTGACACGGGGTTTGAACCCGTGAACCATGAGACCATGACCTGAGCTGACACAGGACACTTAACCTACCCCAGGTGCCCCATGTATTGATGTTTTATTTTTGATGCCATTATATACATTTAAATTCTCGGTCCCTGGGGAGCCTGAGTGGCTCAGGTGGTTAAGCATCTGACTCTTGGTCTTGGTTTTGGCTCAGGTCATGATCTCACAGTTGGTGGGATTGAGCCCCAAGTCGGGTTCTGTCCTAACTGCAAGGAGCCTGCTTGGAATTCTCTCTCTTCCTCTCTCTCTGCCCCTTCCTTGCTTGTGCGCACTCTCTCTTTCTCTCAAAATAAATAAATAAACTTAAAAAGAATAAATTCTAGGCACTCAGTTGATTAAGCGTCTGACTCTTGATTTCGGCTCAGGTCATGATCTCATGGTTCATGAGTTCAAGCCCCGCATTGGTCCCTGTGCTGATAGCTCAGAGCCTGGAGCCTGCTTCGGATTCTGTGTCTCCCTCTCTCTCTGTCCCTCCCTTGCTCATGCTCTGTCTCTCTCTCAAAAATAAACCTTAAAAAAAATATTTGGTAGCTTTCTGAATCTTGGAAAGGGAGAACCGTGTTGAGGATGATACAGACAGGAGGTAACAAAACGCAACATCCAAAATAACATGGAGGCCATCACTGTTGTGGCCACTGTGTGGACGGTGCTGGCCCCGGCCCCACTGTTGTTGCTTCTCAGGATCTCCATCCTCCTGTCCCTGCCATCACCACCGCAGACACACATCTTCCTGGTCCCTGCAAGCCTGGGCTGGGTGCTTTGTTTAGCATAGCCTAGATGCAATGAGGGTTCGGAAAACAACTATCTGGGATTTTCAGGGACAATGTCAAGAAGAAATTATGAGTAGGGACTCTGGAACCAAAGTTCTTGGGTTGCAATATGTTCATCTATTTATTGGTTGTAACTCTTGGCAGGTTACTTGACCTCTCTGCATCTCGGTTTCCTTTTCTGTAAAGTAGGGATAATAGTTATAACTGCTTCATGGGGTTGTAGTTAAAATTAAATAAGTTATTTGAGGCAAATTGCTTAGAAATGATGATAAATATATGAAATGTTAGTTATTATTATTACTATTACGATTTCAGATTATGTAGTGAAACTTGATTCTTCCCCTTAAGATGTATGTGGAAGAGGAGGATTACACAAATTTAGAAAAGGAGTTCATACAGTGGGCATCAAGTATTTATTTTCACAGGTGTCCTTCCAGACTTTCACAGATCCATTTGCAATGAAGACCTGTGTGTGTGTGTGTGTGTGTGTGTGTGTGTGTGTGTGTGTGTATCAGTTAGGATACTCAATTCAAATCTAGTTCAAAGAACCTCAGACACGAAGAGTGGGAATTTATTGGCTTTTATAATCAAACCACAAAGAGGACAGGGATGCAGCAAGGTCTTAAGGACAACTGGAAGCATAGCATTCAGTGGCACTAACACTCTTTCCATCACTTACCTCTGTTTTCTCTTGGTCTATCAGTAACATTCTCTTATGTCGAATTCTTCTACAAGATGAAAAGTACCATCTCTGGCAACATTGGGCCTTATATTTTTCTGCTTCAACATCAGTGAGGAAGTGGAAGTGTCTTCCCCTGATGCCCAGGCAAGTAATTCTGGGAACAGGTGTGGGTTGGCTTGGGCCCATCACTGTGGCTGGGTAGGTTATCATCAGGGAGCATGGAAGCTCCTACTAAGACTGCGTTTTTCAAATTTGGGAAAACCATTTTTCAGAAATAGGGAAGGAGTATTTGGCATGCAGTTTTATGTACTTTATAATTAACCTTTATGGCAAGCTAAAAATTCCTTTAAATTAAAAAATCTATTTTTAAGATAGAAATAAAAGTCACATATAACAGAGGTGCTAGGTACTGATTTTTAATACATTGGAGATCAGCAGTGTGTTAACTTGGGCTGCCAGGTTAACTTCTACGGTTCCTTGGAATAAACCTCTATCATCTTTCAATCTTTGAATATCCTGAGTTGCAAGGGAGCTTTAAAAAACAACTGTTACTATTTGCAACCACTTATCTGTGTGAATCAATTCTCTGCAACTAAACAAAATACAACAAAACAAAAAACAGGGATACAGCTATGACTGTGGCTGTTATCTGCCACTCCCAATTTCCTTCTTTTTTTTAAGTTATTAATTCATCAATAGGAAAAGATCTTTTATTTTTATTTATTTATTTTTTAAATATAATTTATTGTCAAGTTAGCTAACATACATTGTATACAGTGTGCTTTTGGTTTTGGGGGTAGGTTCCCATGATTCATTGCTTACATACAACACCCAGTGCTCATCCCAACAAGTGCCCTC
The DNA here is from genome assembly GCF_024362965.1 of Panthera pardus. Classification (NCBI taxonomy): domain Eukaryota; kingdom Metazoa; phylum Chordata; class Mammalia; order Carnivora; family Felidae; genus Panthera; species Panthera pardus. The sequence continues at coordinate 30,220,788 of NW_026526666.1, forward strand.
CTCAATGCCCATCACCCATTTTCCCCTCTCTCCCAGCCCCCCATCAGCCCTCAGTTTGTTCTCTGTATTTAAGAGTCTTTTATGGATTTGCCTCTCTCTCTGCTTGAAACTGTGGTCTTCTGTTCAGTTTCTCAAGATCCACATCTGAGTGAAAACATATGGTATCTGTCTTTCACTGACTGACTTCTTTTACTTAGCATAATACCCTCCAGTTTCATACATGTTGCTGCAAATGGCAAGATTTCATCTTTTCTCATTGCCAAGTAGTATTCCATTGCATATATAAACCACATCTTCTTTCTTTTTTATGAAATTTATTGTCAAATTGGTTTCCATACAACACCCAGTGCTCATCCCAAAAGGTGCCCTCCTCAATATCCATCACCCACCCTCCCCTCCCTCCCACCCCCCATCAACCCTCAGTTTGTTCTCAGTTTTTAAGAGTCTCTTATGCTTTGGCTCTCTCCCACTCTAACCTCTCTCCCACTCTAACCTCTTTTTTTTTTTTCCTTCCCCTCCCCCATGGGCTTCTGTTAAGTTTCTCAGGATCCACATAAGAGTGAAAACATATGGTATCTGTCTTTTTCTGTATAGCTTATTTCACTTAGCATAATACTCTCCAGTTCCATCCATGTTGCTACAAAGGGCCATATTTCATTCTTTCTCATTGCCACGTAGTACTCCATTGTGTATATAAACCACAATTTCTTTATCCATTCATCAGTTGATGGACATTTAGGCTCTTTCCATAATTGGCTATTGTTGAGAGTGCTGCTATAAACATTGGGATACAAGTGCCCCTATGCATCAGTACTCCTGTATCCCTTGGGTAAATTCCTAGCAGTGCTATTGCTGGGTCATAGGGTAGGTCTATTTTTAATTTTCTGAGGAACCTCCACACTGTTTTCCAGAGTGGCTGCACCAATTTACATTCCCACCAACAGTGCAAGAGGGTTCCCGTTTCTCCACATCCTCTCCAGCATCTATAGTCTCCTGATTTGTTCATTTTGGCCACTCTGACTGGCATGAGGTGATACCTGAGTAAACCACATCTTCTTTATCCATTCATCCATTGATGAGCCTTTGGGCTCTTTCCATGATTTGGCTATTGTTGAAAGTGCTGCTATAAACATTGGGGTACACGTGCCCCTGTGCATCAGCACTCCTGTATCCCTTGGGTAAGTTCCTAGTATTGCTATGGCTGGGTCAAAGGGTAGCTTTATTTTTAATTTTTTGAGGAACCTCCACACTGTTTTCCAGAGCAGCTGCACGAGTTTGCATTCCCACCAACAGTGCAAGAGGGTTCCCATTTCTCCACATCCTCTCCAGCATCTGTTGTTTCCTGAGTTGTTCATTTTAGCCACTCTGACAGGTGTGAGGTGGTATCTCAGTGTGGCTTTGATTTGTATTTCCCTGATATTGACCGATATTGAGCATCTTTTCATGCCACTCCCAATTTCTAATTTTGCGTTCAACAAAACTGCTGGCTGTTCTCATTGATTGACTTCATATTAAGTAAATTTTGTACATTTTAATTTATAAAATTAATGTATACTAAAAATATTGCTTTCAGATGTTTTATTGTCTTGTAAGATTTCATTGGAAAGGGTTCTACTGGTAAAGATCTGAAAACCAGTATATTAGAGCAGGGGTTAGCAAAGTTTCTGTAAAGGGCCATGTAGTAGATAATTTAGACTTTTGTGGGCCATATGGTCTCTGTTGCAATGATTCAACTCTGCCTTGATAGTGTGAAACCAGCTATAGATGATACATAAATGAACTGTGGTGACTGTTCCAATAAAACTTTATTTACAAAAACTGGAGGCAGGCTGGATTTGGCCTGGGGGTTGGGCTATAGTTTGCCAACCCTTGTATTAGAGCTTTTGCCATAAATGGATAAATTGGACTATTCAGACTACTTACATAGTTACCTTTAATAAAGGAAGCACATGAGCCTTGCTCTCATTCTGTATTAGGACTTACTTTCAAGAGGACTCGTCTTAAACAATTCTGATTTTAGTTAAAGTTACCTTGCTGGTAGCTTAACTGAAATTGTTTGGTCTCATTGTTTTTGAAATCCACCAACTTTAATTTTGTTTAATGTTTATTTATTTTTGAAGGATAGAGAGACAGAGTGAGTGGGGGAGGGGCAGAGAGAGAGGGAGACACAGAATCTGAAGGAGGCTCCAGACTCTGAGCTGTCAGCACCAGAGCCCGTTGCGGGGCTTGAACTCAAGAACTGCGAGATCATGACCTGAGCTGAAGTCGGACGCTTAACCGACTGAGCCACCCAGGTGCCTCTAAATCCACCAACTTTGAATTATCCCCAATATGCAACGTTTTATATGTTCCTTAACATAAAATAATCTGAAAGAGTTTGTATGCCTTATATTTGATGATAATTATTTTTTACGATAGAGATTTACTCATGAACCCAGTCTTTACTTCTAATCTCATTTGCTAGGGTAAGTGAAGAGTTTAAACTAGGCATCTAATCTAATCTTCCAAATTGATGCTTCTTTTTCTTTTGCTCACAATAGCTTGTATCATCTGAAAAAGGGCCCGAATAAATGTATCATTTGTCACTGGCTAAAAACTGTCATCATTAACTTGATTAATCAAATGCTGCTCTTAAAGATGGATTGAAACATAAAATAGCCAGCCTGGTTCCATATAATGAAGAGATTAATTTGGCACACAAGACAACCAATTTAGTATTGCTCAATGTTCATGCTTTATTTAGAAAGCCATCAATTAGTATTTTTTTCCTTGATATACTATTTTGTCTTTCTAAGAAGAAACAGTAATTTCCTCAAAAGTTAATCTGCTTCCTATAAGCATAAAAGGTTATTTATCTTAGCACTCTTAAATTCCAGAATGTGAAATTCTGTCTTATGAGTAAAGAGAAAATTAATGATGGATTAAAAAGCTTACAATGGAAATCTTTAGTTTGGGATATTGCTAATTTTCTTTTTTGTAACATGATTAGGGTTATGGTAGTAGAAGGCACAGCAAGGGAGACCCAAAGGCCTCTGTTCTTACTTCCTTTGGTTGGAAATTAAAATGGCCTGTATACACATACTAGGATATAAATTGTGCACTAACTTGCAAAGAAGTTAATTAGATTTTACTGCCTTTTTTTTTTGTGTGTGTGTGTGTGTATGTGGTGGTTGAGAGGTTTTTAGCAAAGTAAAAAGAATATTAAGCCACAGTATTAGTTCTCTTTTTGTGATTGATACTTAAAGCAACTGAGAGAGCTATATTCATGAGGTTTATGGGGCATATGGGTTTTTTAATCATCCCCTGTTGAGTAGCATTTCTTATTATGATGGGAAGAAATAGCAGCAAATATTTCATTAACTAACTTAGGGCTAATGATGCTTTCTGAACATGGTGTTTACTGTGAATGGGAAGTTGGATTTGATGTTTAAAGGGTTCTGAGTTGGCTGAGATTTCAAATGCTAGACTTGAGGAATTTTTAAAAAGAGAGTGATGCTATTTCATTAATAGTTGATGGAAATTTACCATTTGAAAGACTGATGTGTTTTACAACCTATTACAAGTTATTAGATGGCATGCCATTTATGGATTTGACAGATTGTTGAAATCTGTTTTGTTTTGTTTTTTGTTTTTCTTGGGGAGGGGTGTTGACATAACGCTATGTGTGTGAAGTGTGTGTATTTCTTACATATGTGTGAATGGTTGCTGTTTCTCCCTAAGTGTGTCGGTGTCCTGGTGCTTGTGGAAGCTTTACAGAATTCCAGGGGACTTTCAACATGGATAAGGAGACTGTAGGTGGTGGCCTAAGCTAGACTTTCCTGGTTCCGCAATTCATGTTGTAGGCTTTCTACCCACTGATGAAGCAGGATAACAACCAAATAAAAAGTAGTGATTAAACATTCCTTAGGTACCTAGTATTGTGGGCACACTGGTGTTTAATGATCTTAGTGTGTCTTCTTCCTCCAAAAGACAGGAGTCTTTGGAGGCTGTTTGGAATTGGGTCCATAATCGAAGTGGTCAAACTTTCCTTGTTGCTACTTGAAGAAGAGTATGTCAAGGACAAATATTTCAAAATTGTTGAATGAATTTTAGAGACTTGTTTCCCAAGAGGACAATCTTGGACTAGGAGCCAGGACTACTGTGGTCTAGGCCTATTGCCACCAGTAAGTAATTGTGTCACCTTAGGCAAGTTTCCATGCTCTTTCAGAGGTTAGAAAAGTATAGATTTATTGCTCAGATAGAAAGTGGGCAACATGAGAGGACAACATGAGAAGAATACATTAATATTTTAATAGTGTTCAGAGGCATAAGCATGAACAGTTGTAGAAAATATGTACTTGAGGGAAAAATAAGTTTATCATTGAGAATGGATTCCCACAAAGCTAAAAGAATCTGTTAAGGATTGATGGCTTGACCTTCAACCCATCCATATATTTTTCATTTCTGAAAAGCAAAAACACCTCTTCCTCTCCTTCCTGCTGCCCATCCTCCTGATTACAAAAGAGAGGTTTTCTTTTTGTAGAAAATTTGGAAAATACAGAAGATTACAAGGAAGAAGTGAAAAAAATTTTATTCCCCAGAAATCAAGCCTTTAGGATTTTAATTATTGTTCCTTTCCTCTGTACGTGTATATGTATATACATATAATTGGAATCACACTGACTGCAGTATTTCCAGTGTATTGTTTTAATTTAATAGTATACTGTGAACACTTTCTCAGCTCGAGTATTCTTCTAAAATATAATTTTAAATTAGTATTCTAGAGCATGCAACTTATTTAAAAGATTTTCTTTCCCATTACAAAATGTTCATTGGCAACAAATTTGGTAAATGTAGAAAGAGAGAAAGAAGAAAAATAAAATCAATGATAATTCTATTCACAGAAATCAGTCTCTGGTCTGTTTTTCTTTTTCTTTTTTTTAATGTTTCTTTACTTTTAAAAAAAATTTTTTTTAACGTTTATTTATTTTGGAGACAGAGAGAGACAGAGCATGAACGGGGGAGGGTCAGAGAGAGGGAGACACAGAATCTGAAACAGGCTCCAGGCTCTGAGCTGTCAGCACAGAGCCCGACGTGGGGCTCGAACTCACCGACCGCGAGATCATGACCTGAGCCGAAGCCAGCCGCTTAACCGACTGAGCCACCCAGGCGCCCCTAGTGTTTATTTACTTTTGAGAGATAGGGCACAAGTGCGGGAAGGGCAGAGAGAGAGGGAGACACAAAATCCGAAGCAGGCTCCAGGCTCTGAGCTGTCAGCCCAGAGCCCAAGGTGGGGCTCGAACTCGCGAACCATGAGACTATGACCTGAGCCAAAGTTGGACACTCAACTGACTGAGCCACCCAGGCACTCCAGTCTGTTTTTCTAACCATTTTCACTATGTTTATAATTTGTCTTCTGCCTTTTGTTTAACTGTATGACATAGATATTTTCATTTATTATTAAGATTTATCTTAAGTGTGTTTAACATTAAACATATTGTTTAATGTACAATTGTACATTAAACAACTGTACTGTATTGTACAGTCTTTGTAATTAATGTTTCTGTATGGCTAGTTGTGTTTATAATGTATATAATTACATTTCACCAGTCATGCACTTGACATATTTAATGAGAACCTACTGTGTACTAGACACTTGGCATATACTTGTGAACAGAGCAGATGGTCCACATTATGAAAGATAGTATATATTCTTTCAAAATCTGTTTCTGTTTCTTTTACCAACATGTCCTTATTTTGATCCTGTTGTTGTGATCCTGTTGTTTCACTAATTCACCACTAGTGCACCTTAGATAGTTGTCAGTCTTTCCCTGAGAGTATTGTGATGATGAATATTCTTACAGCCAATTATATTCTCACATTCTTAATTATTTCTCTTGATTAAAAGGCATATGTATTTTTAACACTTTTGATACCTACCATCAAAATGCCACCCAGAGAGTTTGCATCAATTTTTTCTTTTTATTGCAATGACTGAGGGCCATATTTCCTTGGTAAAAATGGCATATCATTGGTGTTTTGATGATCATGTCTTGCTTTTATGCCAGAAAGTTCCCTCTTCTCCCATCACTGCTAGACTGTACACATTTAAAATTTACATGATTTTGTTTAAAAATTTTGATTCCCAGTCTACATGAAAATGATTTATTTTTGTGAATAACAATGTAAGGATCAACTTTCCCCCCTCTTACGTAGCTAACCAGTGACCCCAGCACCATTTATTGAATCATTACTCTTTCCGCACTGATGTGAACAGCCATCTATGTATATGCTTGGGTGCATTGCTGGAAGTTCAAGAGCACTTAGTTATGTGCCACACTCTTATTGTTCATTTTAGTGTCTGGTAGCACAGCTTCCTTCATTTCTAAAATCTTTCAGCGTTTCCTTTGGTCTACCTTTTTATTCTTTCAGATGCATTTTCTCCTTGTTCAGATATGGTCTCTGTTTATTTTCATTTTTGAAATGGAGGTGACTGTGTTCGCAGCTGTTCCTGTGGCAGGGAAAATAAGGTCAAAGAGCAGAGAAGAAGCCAAATGCTGTTGTCTCTGTCAGCCTTTTTCTTGTTGACTTTCCCGTCTCCAGAAATTTCTCCTTGTTTTGATTTGTAGGTGGCACCTCTCCTCTGCTTCTGGCACTGCAGTGGATTTTTTAAAAATGTATTTATTCTGTAATTTTTGCATTTTGGGGAGGGAGAAGAGGTAAACATGTCATTTATCAGCCATCTGAAATAAGAATATTCAGCCCATTTTTTTAGAAAAGTGAGCATAGCGTAAGAGCTGTTGAAAGTAGTAAACATACAGAAGTCAATGTCATGGCGGCTCAGCAGCTCTGGCCTGTCAAAGAAATATGCACAAGTACGTTCCCAGCATTTGGATCACTGAAGCTTTGCCACAAGCTTTAAACATGTAATTGTTACTGCCATACTCGAGAAGGAAGACGAGAAAGAAAATTATGACAATTGTGGCATGTTTGTTCTTTTAGCAGCTGTAACTTGGCCAAAATTTTTCTGGATGACGTATGTAGCAAATGCCTCTGGCAACCTATGTCATATCTCCTCAGCCCACCTCTGTTTACAGCTGCAACTCCAGTGGACAGTTCCATTCAAGTTCATACTCACCTTGTGCTGACGATACCATGCTCCATGTGTGCACTGTGTTTCTTTCCGTTCTCTTCCCTAGGGCTTTCTTTGATGCCGCAAGAGTCTGTTCAATTCCCCATGCAGGCCCCAAAGTGTGGGGATGTTAAGGCCCCCAAGCTCAACCCTCAACCAGTGGGGGATGAAACACAGTGGATAAAGGCTCCAGCCTCCTGTCTTTTGGGTAGACAATTTGGGGCGGGGTGATCATTGTGTGTTTCTCACGTGGTCCTGACTTGATCGAATCTTTGTTGCTTATAGTAGGGAGGCTGGTAATACAGCCTTATTTTGTGTTTTCCTCCTTTCTTCTCTTCCACTCCTGGTTCCCTCACCTTGGAATCACCTTCCAAGAAATCATTTGTACCTATGGTCTTGTCTCAGACTGTTTTTGATGGAACCCAAACTAAGACAATATCATTAAGTATCTACTCTAGAATTTTAATGAAGCTTTGAGGTTGAGGTGCTTCACTGCTGGCCTTGACCGCGTGGAGGATGTAGAAAAAGAATAGGGAACACCACTGGGGTTCTCATGTTCTATTGACCTCCAGAAACATTATCACATATAAGACTATAACTGCCGAGAAATTTTTCTAGTTTTTCAGCATCCCAGGGCCACAACAGTGTAGATAATGAGAGTAGGGATTTTGAGTAGGATAATGAGAGAGGGAAGTAGCTGCTACTGTGCCTTTAAAAAATTAAAAAAAAATTTTTTTTTTATTTTAGAGAGACAGAGTGTGAGCAGGGGAGAGGGGCCGGGGTGGGGGGGGTGGGGAGAGAGAGAGAGAGAGAGAGAGAGAGAGAGAGAGAGAGAGAGAGAATCTCAAGCAGGATCCCTGCTCAGCATAGAGCCTGACACAGGACTCGACCAAGAGATCATGACCTGAGCTGAAACCAAGAGTCGGTCGCTTGCCAACTGAGCCACCCAGGTGCCCCAGTTGTGTGCCTTCTGTAGGGCTATTTTTATGGATTACATTTAATCCACTGAATAAACCTTAATGATGCACATTAGAATACCCACTTTACAAAAGTCTGAGGATAAAACAATTAAATAACTTGCCCAAGGCCACAATATCCAGTAAATGGCAGATTATAGCTACTAGGAATTCTACTTCAAAATCCATGCTTATTTATATGATTCCGATGGTACTAATTTTAAATCGATAATTTATTTACATTTATTCACATGTTAAATATTTTAAAAAACTTTATTTTAATGATAAATATTGTTAAAACTCTTATTCAAAGTAATATGTGTACCTGCTACAAAATTTGAAGATCCAAGAAGGTATGCAGTAAAAAACACATCTACCTCCCACCTCTGCTCCTGTTTAGGAGGTATCTGCTGTTTATTGGTTTCTTGTATATTTTCCCACAGTTATGCTCTGTGTATATGTATTATTTTATTTTTAATTTTTACATTTACCACTTACATTATTCTTTTCTTGGCCTAGCTATTTTCACTTAAGATATCTCAGAGATCCTTTCAATTATTCACAGAAAGGTGAAGTTATTTCTAACTGCTGCAGAGTATTCTATTGTATGGATGTATCCTATATTAGCTGTTAAATTTTATCATTTAAAAAGTTAATACTTTTTGATATTGGTTGAAACAATTATTTTAAAATTCTTGTAATACAAATTAGTGGCAAAAATTACCTATAACTTTAAAACATAATGAGGCGCCCAGGTGGCTCAGTCAGTTGAGGGTCCGACTCTCGATTTTGGCTCAGGTCATGGTCTTACGGTTGGTGGTAAGATCAAGCCCCACACTGGGCTCTGCATGTTCTCTCTCTAAACAAAACCAAACCAAAACACCAAAAAACAAACAAACAAACAAACAAAAAAAACAACAAACCCGTATAAGGAATGTTATCTAACAATCAACAGTAAATGGTCCTTTTATCTGTTAATGTATAGGAAATTTTGAAATGAGTAGAATTTAAATTCCTTTCAATTAGATATCTCTGTCTGTCTCTCTTTCTCCCCACCACCCTTGATAACCATCTTTTAAAATCGTGATATGCTTACTCTCAGAAGTCAAGGATTGAGTATGGAACTTGGTCAGTGTCTGCTTTAATTCCATTTCTGTTAGTTTAGAGGTCTTTTCAGAAGCAGGCACAAATCTCAGAAACTTGGTTTTAAAAATTAACATTTATAAGGTGGTTATAAATATATATTGGTTATAGATTTTTTCAAAGACATAAAAAATTCAAAGTGCGTACATAAGATGACCCTGGTTTATTCCTACTTAGATTTATAAAGCCCTCTTAAAATCTGTGTTCGGATCATACCACTTCTGTGAGTAAAGGAAGATTCCGTGAGCCTCCAAATGAAAGTAATTAAACTAGTAAATTATAATTTGCAAAAGGTTCATATTATCTTTTACTCTATCCTGTCTTGGAATTATGCTGGAATAACCTCACTCAAGCTCAGTTTTTTAAAAGCTGTCCATTAATGTTTTCCATAGACACATATGTATTTGTCTTTTCCTTTTTTAAAAAAAACTTTAAAATGTTTATTTATTTTTGAGACAGAGGGAGAGACAGAGTGTGAGCAGGGGAAGGGCAGAGAGAGAGAGGGAGACACAGAAAACGAAGCAGGCTCCAGGCTCTGGGCTGTCAGCACAGAGCCTGATGCAGGGCTCGAATTCACGAACCACGAGATCATGGTCTGAGCTGAAGTCTGATGCTCAGCCTACTGAGCCACCCAGGCGCCCCTGTATTTATTTTTTCTTAATTAAACTTTTAGTTTTGACATAATTGTAGATTCACACACAGCTGTGAGAAATAATACAAAGAGATCCCATGTTCCCTTTAACCAGTTCCCCTCAATAGTAACATCTTGCAAAACTGTCAATTACAATATCACAACCAAGATATTGACATTGATACAGTCAAGATACCAAACATTTCCATCACCATAAGGATCCTTCATGTTGTCCTTTTATGACATCATCTACTTCCCTACCTCTGACACCCTTTAACTCCTGGCGACCACTCAACTGCTCTCCATTTCTATAATTTGTCATTTCAAAATTATATAAATGTAATCGTATAGTGCATACATACATTTTTTTATAGGCTTCTTTAGGAATAATGACTAAAATCATAGATAATATTCCTAAATTGACTTGACACATTTTCTATGTCACATTGGGCTGATTTTTTTTTTTTTTTAAACACAGCAAATCATCCCTTACATGTTCAACATTTTCATTTATAGAAACTCATTCAGGGGCGTCTGGGTGGCTTAGTTGGTTACACGTCCGACTTCGGCTCAGGTCACGATCTGGCGGTCCGGGAGTTCGAGCCCCGCGTCAGGCTCTGGGCTGAGGGCTCAGAGACTGGAGCCTGCTTCCGATTCTGTGTCTCCCTCTCTCTCTGCCCCTCCCCCGTTCATGCTCTGTCTCTCTCTGTCTCAAAAATAAATAAACGTTAAAAAAAAAAATTAAAAAAAAAAAAAAAGAAACTCATTCAAACCTATTGAATTAGATTAGGTTCCCTGGATACTGACTGGGAGGTGGAGACTTGTTTGTGCATAGAAGGTCTACAGGGGCGTGGTCTCAGTAGACACGCCCATAAGGAAGTGAGGGAAGTGGGCTTGGGCCAAAGGACAAACTGCTGCACAGTACACCCGCCATTGAGGCCTCAGCTCACTTTACCAGGAGCTCTGAAACCAGATGGTCCTTCACAGCTGTCCGAAATTGAGAGAGGGGGGCTGGACTTCTATATTTCTTAATATATATTTTATTTAACTTTTCTTTTAATGTTTATTTGTTTTTGAGAAAGAGTGAGAGCACATGTACACATGCACACGTAGGGGAGGGGCAGAGAGGGAGAGGGAATCCCGAGCAGGCTCCTCGCTGTCAGTGCAGAGCCTCACAAGGGGCTCCAACTCAGAAACTGTGAGATCATGACCTGAGCTGAAATCAAAAGTTGGATGCTTAACCGACTGAGCCCCCAGACACCCCCTCATATATATTTTAGAATCAGCTTAAAGATTTCTACAACCTGCTGGGATCTTGATTTGAACTGTGTTGAATCTATAAATCTATTTGGTAGGAAATGACATATTAAGAATATTTTATCTTCCAGGCATCTGTGTGGCTCAGCCGGTTAACAGTCTGACTTTAGCTCAGGTCGTGATCTCAAGGCTGTGAGTTCCAGCCCCGTGTCAAGTTCTGTGCTGACAACTCAGAGCCTGGAGCCTGCTTCAGATTCTGTGTCTCCCTCTCTTTCTGCCCTTCCTCTGCTCACGCTCTGCCACTCTCTCTTTCAAAAAAAAAAAAAAATAAATAAACGTTGAAAAAAAATTTAAGAATATTGAATATTCTAATCATTAAATATGTGTATCTATTCATTTAGGTCTTGTACTTTTCAACGTCTGTACATAGTTCGTCAAATTTATACCCAAGTATTTAATGTTTTTGCTGACAATGTAAATGGTACTTTTTAAAAATTCAATTCTCAGTTGCTCGTTGTTTGTATATATTGTGATCTTGCTAAACTGACCTATTAAACTGACCTATTAGTCTTATTTGCTTTTTTGAAGATTCTTTAAGATTTTCTCCTTAAATTAGCGTTTATCTGCAGAGAGAGTGTGTGTGATTTTATTTCTTCCTTTCTAAGTGGTATGGCTTTTATTTCTTTTTCTTGCTTTCTCTAACTGGCTATGTTCTACATTTCAATGTCAACCACAAATGGTAAGAGCAGACACATCTCTGCCTTGTAGCTGATTTTAGGGGGGAAACATTTAATCTTTCTTGTCCTTTTTCTTCTTTACTTGGGAGGGGGTACAAAAACTTTACTGTTTCCACCTGGCCCAGGCCTGGGCGAGGGCTCCGCGGTGGTCAAAAACCTGCCTAGGGGCCGCAGGGCGAGCCTCAGCCAGAGGCCCTGACACCAGGGCCGGGGTGCCAGAGGGGCCCCTCAAAGCCTGCCGGGCTCCGGAGGCTCCTCGTGGCGCCGGAGGCTGGGCGTTTGGCAGCTGTGCCCGCCCAGCCCGGCCCGGGGCCGCCGGCCTCCCAGGTGAGTCAGGTGGTCTCCATCTTCTGGATGAGCTTCACCTGCTGACCCCCCGGCGGTTCTGCAGGAGGCCCCGGAGATGGGCGCCTGCGCGGTTGGAAACGGGCGCGCAGATAAAGGGCCGGGTTCAGGGTCCGCTCCAGGCCCCTGGTGGCTCGCGTGGCGTCCAGGGCTTTCCCCCAGCTCTTCTTGGGACGGCTTGTGCCTCTGCTCGTCCCGGAGGAGGCCGGCCGCCGCCGTGGCTCTGCCTGTTCAGGAGAGGCCTTCTGGCTTCACCTCCACCGGCTCTCGAGAAGCGGGCCGCGCTCCGGAGCCACCTCCTGGCGGCGGAAAGAGAAGCGGGAGAGAGGTGGGTGCGCGAGCCCGCGGCTGCGTGTTGACCAGGCGGTGGGCGGCTGGGCGGCTGGGCGGCGGCCCCTCGAGGGGAGGCTTTCCGACCGGCCCCGGGGCTCGTGCTTGATCCGCTGTGAGGAGCCGAGCGCAAAACACGGGGTCTTCCGGTCCGGGAGGCACAGGGGGCCCACGATGGTTTCCAAGGTTGGGACTAGAGAGGGGGTTGTGAAGTGGTGGGAGGCTGGAAGACGGGGTCCCCGGGACTGCTGTGCCCAAGCACTGTGGAAGCAAGAGGCAGATCCATGGGACCTCCAGGTGCACTGCTGAAAACATTTAGTCTTTAACATTGTGGATGACGTAAGCCACAGGTGTTTTGTAGAAGCCCTTTATGGAGTGAGGCCTCTCTCTTATGTTTCTGGTTTGCCGAGGGGTTTTATGGTGAATGGATGTTGATTTTTATCGGATTTGTTTTCCTGCTGCTATTAAGACGATCATAACAATTTTTTCCTCAGTCTTTTGATATGATGAATTACATTGTTTGATGTTTTCAAATGTTTAGTCTTGCATTCCTGGGATAAACTCTATTTGGTTATGCTATATAATTTTTACAAATGTACGCTGGATTTAATTAGCTGATGTTTAGTGAAGATCTTTGTATCTATATTCATGAAAGATAATGGTTTGTTGTAATGTAATGTTGTAATGTTGTAACCCTTCGTTGTCAGGGTTATGGGTAGCTTATAAAATGAGACAGGAAGTGCTCATTTCTATTTTTTAAGCAGAGGGTATGTGGAATTGACATACTGTTAAAAGTTTGAGTAATTTTGCTAGTAAAGCTATCTGGGCCTGTGGATTTCTTAGTAGGAAGTTTTAACTACAAATTTATTTTCTTTAGTAGATACGGCAAAACTCAAATTACCTTCCTCTTGAGTAAGCTTTGGTAGTTTGTGTCTTGTAAAGGTTTTGTCCATTTCATCTATTTTGTCAAATAAATGGCCCTAAGATTGTAATATTCACTTACCTATGACTGTATGATCTGTGGTGATATCTCCTCTTTTGTTTCTGATGTTGGTAATTTGCATCTTCTCTCCTTTTTTCTGAATCAGTCTGGCTGGAGTTTTACCAATTTTATCTATCTTTTCAAGGAAATAACTTTTTGTTTCACTGATTTTATTTCTATTTTTGAATTTATTGATTTCTCCTCTTGTCCCTATTATTGCTTTTCTCCTGCTCGCCTTCGGTTTAATTTGCACTTCTTTTTGTTTCTTATAATGAAAGCTTAGATCATTGATTTGAGACCCCCTTTTTCTCTAATGAAAGAATTTAATACTATACCTTTCTCTTTATGCCTTGTTCTTGCTCTGTTTAATTTCTAAATATTATAATTTTTTTAGGTATATTTCTGGTTTTGATTTCTAGTTTAATTCTGCCATTGCCAGAGAACGTAGTTAATGTCATTCGAATTATTTCAACTTTGGAGGAGGGCATGATTTATATCCTGGAATATTGTTTGGTGAATGACCCACGAGCACATCAGAGAATGTGTATTCTGGTGGTGTTGGGTGTCAGTTATGTCAAGCTGGTTAATAGTATTGCTCATATCTCTTTTATCTTTTTTTTTTATTTTTTTTATTTTTTTTATTTTTTAATATATGAAATTTACTGTCAAATTGGTTTCCATACAACACCCAGTGCTCATCCCAAAAGGTGCCCTCCTCAATACCCATCACCCACCCTGCCCTCCCTCCCTCCCACCCCCCATCAACCCTCAGATTGTTCTCAGTTTTTAACAGTCTCTAATGCTTTGGCTCTCTCCCACTCTAACCTCTTTTTTTTTTTTTTTTTTTTTCCTTCCCCTCCCCCATGGGTTTCTGTTATGTTTCTCAGGATCCACATAAGAGTGAAACCATATGGTATCTGTCTTTCTCTGTATGGCTTATTTCACTTAGCATCACACTCTCCAGTTCCATCCATGTTGCTACAAAAGGCCATATTTCATTTTTTCTCATTGCCACGTAGTATTCCATTGTGTATATAAACCACAATTTCTTTATCCATTCATCAGTTGATGGACATTTAGGCTCTTTCCATAATTTGGCTATTGTTGAGAGTGCCGCTATAAACATTGGGGTACAAGTGCCCCTATGCATCAGTACTCCTGTATCCCTTGGATAAATTCCTAGCAGTGCTATTGCTGGGTCATAGGGTAGGTCTATTTTTAATTTTCTGAGGAACCTCCACACTGCTTTCCAGAGCGGCTGCACCAATTTGCATTCCCACCAACAGTGCAAGAGGGTTCCTGTTTCTCCACATCCTCTCCAGCATCTATAGTCTCCTGATTTCTTCATTTTGGCCACTCTGACTGGCGTGAGGTGGTATCTGAGTGTGGTTTTGATTTGTATTTCCCTGATAAGGAGCGACGTTGAACATCTTTTCATGTGCCTGTTGGCCATCCGGATGTCTTCTTTAGAGAAGTGTCTATTCATGTTTTCTGCCCATTTCTTCACTGGGTTATTTGTTTTTCGGGTGTGGAGTTTGATGAGCTCTTTATAGATTTTGGATACTAGCCCTTTGTCCGATGTGTCATTTGCAAATATCTTTTCCCATTCCGTTGGTTGCCTTTTAGTTTTGTTGGTTGTTTCCTTTGCTGTGCAGAAGCTTTTTATCTTCATAAGGTCCCAGTAATTCACTTTTGCTTTTAATTCCCTTGCCTTTGGGGATGTGCCGAGTAAGAGATTGCTACGGCTGAGGTCAGAGAGGTCTTTTCCTGCTTTCTCCTCTAAGGTTTTGATGGTTTCCTGTCTCACATTCAGGTCCTTTATCCATTTTGAGTTTATTTTTGTGAATGGTGTGAGAAAGTGGTCTAGTTTCAACCTTCTGCATGTTGCTGTCCAGTTCTCCCAGCACCATTTGTTAAAGAGACTGTCTTTTTTCCATTGGATGTTCTTTCCTGCTTTGTCAAAGATGAGTTGGCCATACGTTTGTGGGTCTAGTTCTGGGGTTTCTATTCTATTCCATTGGTCTATGTGTCTGTTTTTATGCCAATACCATGCTGTCTTGATGATGACAGCTTTGTAGTAGAGGCTAAAGTCTGGGATTGTGATGCCTCCTGCTTTGGTCTTCTTCTTCAAAATTACTTTGGCTATTCGGGGCCTTTTGTGGTTCCATATGAATTTTAGGATTGCTTGTTCTAGTTTCGAGAAGAATGCTGGTGCCATTTTGATTGGGATTGCATTGAATGTGTAGATAGCTTTGGGTAGTATTGACATTTTGACAATATTTATTCTTCCAATCCATGAGCAGGGAATGTCTTTCCATTTCTTTATATCTTCTTCAATTACCTGCATAAGCTTTCTATAGTTTTCAGCATACAGATCTTTTACATCTTTGGTTAGATTTATTCCTAGGTATTTTATGCTTCTTGGTGCAATTGTGAATGGGATCAGTTTCTTCATTTGTCTTTCTGTTGCTTCATTGTTAGTGTATAAGAATGCAACTGATTTCTGCACATTGATTTTGTATCCTGCAACTTTGCTGAGTTCATGTATCAGTTCTAGCAGACTTTTGGTGGAGTCTATCGGATTTTCCATGTATAATATCATGTCATCTGCAAAAAGCGAAAGCTTGACTTCATCTTTGCCAATTTTGATGCCTTTGATTTCCTTTTGTTGTCTGATTGCTGATGCTAGAACTTCCAGCACTATATTAAAGAGCAGCGGTGACAGTGGGCATCCCTGTCGTGTTCCTGATCTCAGGGAAAAAGCTCTCAGTTTTTCCCCGTTGAGGATGATGTTAGCTGTGGGCTTTTCATAAATGGCCTTTATGATCTTTAAGTATGTTCCTTCTATCCCGACTTTCTCAAGGGTTTTTATTAAGAAAGGGTGCTGGATTTTGTCAAAGGCCTTTTCTGCATCGATTGACAGGATCATATGGTTCTTCTCTTTTTTTTTGTTAATGTGATGTATCACGTTGATCGATTTGCGAATGTTGAACCAGCCCTGCATCCCAGGAATGAATCCCACTTGATCATGGTGAATAATTCTTTTTATATGCTGTTGAATTCGATTTGCTAGTATCTTATTAAGAATTTTTGCATCCATATTCATCAGGGATATTGGCCTGTAGTTCTCTTTTTTTACTGGGTCTCTGTCTGGTTTAGGAATCAAAGTAATACTGGCTTCATAGAATGAGTCTGGAAGTTTTCCTTCCCTTTCTATTTCTTGGAATAGCTTGAGAAGGATAGGTATTATCTCTGCTTTAAACATCTGGTAGAACTCCCCTGGGAAGCCATCTGGTCCTGGACTCTTATTTGTTGGGAGATTTTTGATAACCGATTCAATTTCTTCGCTGGTTATGGGTCTGTTCAAGCTTTCTATTTCCTCCTGATTGAGTTTTGGAAGAGTGTGGGTGTTTAGAAATTTGTCCATTTCTTCCAGGTTGTCCAATTTGCTGGCATATAATTTTTCATAGTATTCCCTGATAATTGTTTGTATCTCTGAGGGATTGGTTGTAATCATTCCATTTTCATTCATGATTTTATCTATTTGGGTCATCTCCCTTTTCTTTTTGAGAAGCCTGGCTAGAGGTTTGTCAATTTTGTTTATTTTTTCAAAAAACCAACTCTTGGTTTCGTTGATCTGCTCTACAGTTTTTTTAGATTCTATATTGTTTATTTCTGCTCTGATCTTTATGATTTCTCTTCTTCTGCTGGGTTTAGGCTGCCTTTGCTGTTCTGCTTCTATTTCCTTTAGGTGTGCTGTTAGATTTTGTATTTGGGATTTTTCTTGTTTCTTGAGATAGGCCTGGATTGCAATGTATTTTCCTCTCAGGACTGCCTTCGCTGCATCCCAAAGCGTTTGGATTGTTGTATTTTCATTTTCGTTTGTTTCCATATATGTTTTAATTTCTTCTCTAATTGCCTGGTTGACCCACTCATTCGTTAGTAGGGTGTTCTTTAACCTCCATGCTTTTGGAGGTTTTCCAGACTTTTTCCTGTGGTTGATTTCAAGCTTCATAGCATTGTGGTCTGAAAGTATGCATGGTGTAATTTCAATTCTTGTAAACTTATGAAGGGCTGTTTTGTGACCCAGTATATGATCTATCTTGGAGAATGTTCCATGTGCACTCGAGAAGAAAGTATATTCTGTTGCTTTGGGATGCAGAGTTCTAAATATATCTGTCAAGTCCATCTGATCCAATGTATCATTCAGGGCCCTTGTTTCTTTATTGACTGTGTGTCTAGATGATCTATCCATTTCTGTAAGTGGGGTGTTAAAGTCCCCTACAATGACCACATTCTTATCAATAAGGTTGCTGATGTTTATGAGTAATTGTTTTATATATCTGGGGGCTCGGGTATTTGGCGCATAGACATTTATAATAGTTAGCTCTTCCTGGTGGATAGACCCTGTGATTATTATATAATGCCCTTCTTCATCTCTTGTTACAGCCTTTAATTTAAAGTCTAGTTTGTCTGATATAAGTATGGCTACTCCAGCTTTCTTTTGGCTTCCAGGAGCATGATAAATAGTTCTCCATCCCCTCACTCTCAATCTAAAGGTGTCCTCAGATCTAAAATGAGTCTCTTGTAGACAGCAAATAGATGGGTCTTGTTTTTTTATCCATTCTGATACCCTATGTCTTTTGGTTGGCGCATTTAATCCATTTACATTCAGTGTTATTATAGAAAGATATGGGTTTAGAGTCATTGTGATGTCTGTATGTTTTATGCTTGTAGTGATGTCTCTGGTACTTTGTCTCACAGGATCCCCCTTAGGATCTCTTGTAGGGCTGGTTTCGTGGTGACAAATTCCTTCAGTTTTTGTTTGTTTGGGAAGACCTTTATCTCTCCTTCTATTCTAAATGACAGACTTGCTGGATAAAGGATTCTCGGCTGCATATTTTTTCTGTTTAGCACACTGTAGATATCGTGCCAAGCCTTTCTGGCCTGCCAAGTTTCAAAGGAGAGATCAGTCATGAGTCTTATAGGTCTCCCTTTATATGTGAGGGCACGTTTATCCCTTGCTGCTTTCAGAATTTTCTCTTTATCCTTGTATTTTGCCAGTTTCACTATGATATGTCGTGCAGAAGATCGATTCAAGTTACGTCTGAAGGGAGTTCTCTGTGCCTCTTGGATTTCAATGCCTTTTTCCTTCCCCAGTTCAGGGAAGTTCTCAGCTATAATTTGTTCAAGTACCCCTTCAGCACCCTTCCCTCTCTCTTCCTCCTCTGGGATACCAATTATGCGTATATTATTTTTTTTTAGTGTATCACTTAGTTCTCTAATTTTCCCCTCATACTCCTGGATTTTTTTATCTCTTTCTTTCAGCTTCCTCTTTCTCCATAACTTTATCTTCTAGTTCACCTATTCTCTCCTCTGCCTCTTCAAGCCGAGCCATCGTGGATTCCATTTTGTTTTGCAATTCGTTTAAAGCGTTTTTCAACTCCTCGTGACTGTTCCTTAGTCCCTCGATCTTTGTGGCAAGAGATTCTCTGCTGTCCTGTATACTGTTTTCAAGCCCAGCGATTAATTTTATGACTATTATTCTAAATTCACTTTCTGTTATATTATTTAAATCCTTTTTGATCAGTTCATTAGCTGTTGTTATTTCCTGGAGATTCTTCTGAGGGGAATTCTTCCGTTTGGTCATTTTGGAGAGTCCCTGGCGTGGTGAGGACCTGCAGGGCACTTCCCCTGTGCTGTGGTGTATAACTGGAGTTAGTGGGCGGGGCCGCAGTCCGACCCGATGTCTGCCCCCAGCCCACTGCTGGGGCCACAGTCAGACTGGTGTGTGCCTTCTCTTCCCCTCTCCTAGGGGCGGGATTCACTGTGGGGTGGCGTGTCCCGTCTGGGCTACTTGCACACTGCCAGGCTTGTGTTGCTGGGGATCTGGCGTATTAGCTGGGGTGGGTAGGCAAGGTGCACGGGGGCTGGAGGGGCAGGCTTAGCTCACTTCTCCTTAGGTGATCCACTTCAGGAGGAGCCCTGTGGCAGCGGGAGGGAGTCAGATCCGCTGCCGGAGGTTTGGCTCCGCAGAAGCACAGAGTTGGGTGTTTGCGCGGAGCGAGCAAGTTCCCTGGCAGGAACTGGTTCCTTTTGGGATTTTGGCTGGGGGATGGGCGGGGGAGATGGCGCTGGCGCCTTTGTTCCCCGCCAAGCTGAGCTCTGCCGTCCGGGGGCTCAGCAACTCTCCCTCCCTTTGTCCTCCAGCCTTCCCGCTTTCCGAGCAGAGCTGTTAACTTATGACCTCCCAGACGCTAAGTCGCGCTTGCTGTAGGAACACAGTCTGTCCGGCCCCTCCGCTTTTGCCAGCCAGACTCGGGGGCTCTGCTTGGCAGGCGAGCCGCCCCTCCGCCCCGGCTCCCTCCCGCCAGTCCGTGGAGCGCGCACCGCCTCGCCGCCCTTCCTACCCTCTTCCGTGGGCCTCTCGTCTGTGCTTGGCTCCGGAGACTCCCTTCTGCTAATCCTCTGGCGGTTTTCTGGGTTCTTTAGGCAGGTGTAGGTGGAATCTAAGTGATCAGCAGGACGCGCTGTGAGCCCCGTGTCCTCCTACGCCGCCATCTTCCCTGGACCACATATCTCTTTTATCTTTACTGAGTTTCTGTTTTTTGTATAATTACTGTCGAAGTCAGTGGTATTGAAGTTACAAGTGAGACTTGGTAGCTTGGTGGTGGGAGTTGGGAAAGTTCTCTAATATACTGGCTTGGCCTTAGTCCTTTTTTTAAAAAAAAAAAAAGATGTTTATTTATTTTTGAGAGAGAGAAAGCGCACGCACAAGCATAGAGAGGCAGAGAGAAGGAGACCGAGGAGCTGAAGCAGGCTCTCAGCTGACAGCACAGAGCCTGATAACAGAACTTGAACTCTCAAATTGCAAGATCATGACCTGAGCTGAAGTTGGACCTTCAACCAACTGAGCCACCCAGGTGCCCCCAGCCTTAGTCTTAGGCAGGCCTTGTACCCTTGAGTCTTGGAGGCTGCTTTTCCCAGCAGACTAAAGCTTTGTCCATAGAGAAGCAGGTTGGGGCAGGGCTTCAGGCTTTTATTGCTGTGGCAGCTCTTCCTGTCCTCTCATCCTGCACCACCATAGGAAACTTTCTCTGACGGTCTGCCCTGAATGTATTTTATGTACAACGGTAGGTCAGAGGAGAAGGGCCACGTGAGCTCTCTTTGTTTCTGCAGACATCAGTAACACTACACTCTGATACTACGGTACACTCAGTCTAACAATTTGTTAAAAATTTTAGTTGAATAATTCTTAGATCCTTTCTTGGTACCTCGAGTCTATTCTCCTTTGCTCTATCACAACTGAGCCAGCGTTTGTGTGTTTGTCACCTTAGAAAGGCTTTTCTTTATATTTCTGGCTTCTTGGCTGCCATGTGACTTTTAGCTCTGGTGGATTCAAGAAAAATTAAGATTTTGTGCTTTATCTGGATTTGTTGTTGTTCAGGTAGTAGTGATGCTCTTTCCAGCTTTCTACATAATAGATGGAAGAGGAATCCCTTCAGTTAGTTGCATCTTTAAGAGGCCATTCCACTGCCTATAAGGTCAGAGGCTCTGGATGGTGTGGTATGTAGATGCCATGGTTATGTGTCTACAGCTACACCTTTGCTATAAAGCAGGTCCCTTGGTTTGATGGAGTATTTTGTGGGATCTCATGTTGGTGAATTAAGCGCCCTCTGAGTCCTTGGATATTAGTACTGGCTTAGGCCATGATTCCGTGTTGTTCCCAGGGATGATCCCATATAAGGTGAATCTCTACTCCTTCAAGGATGCAAGACTTCGCAGCTATCTATCTTGTCACAAAGGGGCTATTTGGGCTCAAGGAATGGTGCCATGTTAGGGACTTAGCATGGATCTCAGTTGCTGCCAGGTTGAACATTGAGCAGCGGTGGTAACTAGATCAACCATGGTAAGTGGAAGCCCATAATATTAGGCCCATCCATATCCTGCATCCCTGCTGCCCTGTTTACTTCATTAATGAACTATGCTAGCACTGTTACAGGAAATGACAGGGGTTTCAGGACATCAACTGGCTAAGTCCTACTGTCTCTGGCTATTTAGTAACTCTTCCATGGTGAATGCCTTCTGGTGATAGTGAACGTGAAATACAAAGATTTTCACATTTTGTGCTCACTCTCACGTATCCTTCTGAATGCCTTGTCCTTAGACTGCCTTGTTCTTAATCCTCCAATCCATTCCCCCCAAGCCTCTCTGAAAAGACAGCTAGGACATTATCTGCTGCCCATAGGTCTATGTATAGTTCTTACCCTGGGCTACTACTCTTTTCACAGGAGATGGATGACAAAATACACTACCTGGAGCTCTGTCCATTGGGAGGATTTTACCTCCTTGCTTTCTGTCACGATCACTCCTGAGTGGGATGTTGTACAACAGAAGTCTATTTTTGGCTTTTACCACATACTGAGAGTATGTACCAAAATCCATCTATGAACCAAACTTTACATTCTTTTTCCACCATCAGCTACTCTTAAGTAACCCCTCCCCATTCCATACAGCTGTGGTTGAAAAGTGAGTGGGAGATGTCAGTGCAATAGTGGTGGACAACAGGCAGGACATGACTCACCTGTTCATGCAGCCTACTTGTGATTTCTGGTTGTATTCATTCCCAATGCTGAAAGCATGGCTTCCATCTCATTTTGGATTGTTGCTGTGCCTTCTCAACCTAATGACTTTTGTCATTAGCTCATGATGGGAAGCTTTGGCTGCATGGTTACTTGATGCCCCTATCAGATTCCTGTTAAATGGTAGGAGTTGCTTTTGAAGTGGTGTGTGCATCTCTGCTGCAGATGGCATATCTTTGCCCCAGATTCCCCAGCTGTGTAGTATCTTGTGGGAGGGCTGTCCTGTGCATTTTAAGATGTTTAGCAGTGTCCCTTGCCTCAACCCACAAGATGCCAGTAGCCTGACTTCTCGCCTCCCTTAGCTGTGACACACAAAAATGTTTTCTTACATTACCAGATGTTTTCTTTGGAGCAAAATTTCCCATGGTCCAGAACTACTGGTCTAGACAATGGAGGTCCCTTTGGACTAGATTATTAGATGGGGATGGAGAGTTAACATAGTCCTAGGGGAAAATGATAAATGTATATTGTCAGTCCCATGAGAATGTAAACTACTTCTGATCTTTTTATAGGAATGGAAAGGAATACATTCCCCGGATCAGTGGCCTCATACCAAGGGCCTGACGCTGTGTTTTTCTCTGCTGGTAAAGATACCACATTTGGCACAGCAGCTGCAATTATGGCTACTGCTTGGTTTATAGTACTCTGCTCTCATGCTCCATGATCTGTTGGATTTTTTTAGGGGCCAGATTGGTGAGTTAAATGGAGATACAAGAGGAACCATCACCCTTACATGCTTTAAATCCTTAGCATCGTATTAATCTTGCCATTCTCATCAGGATATGATGCCATTTTTTATTTACTGTCCTAGGAGTAGGCTAGGAGTAGAAGGAAATTTCTAAGGCTTTTGCATGGTTTTCTGCCTTACAATAGCTCTTACCCCATGGGTCAAGGAGTCAAATGTGGGTTCTGCCAATTACAAACTATGTCCAGTCCAATTACATATTTGGAGACTAGGAAATGATCACCACTGGGTTGAAGTAGTGATCAATGGATTGAGTAGACCCAACATGAACCAGAGCTTGGCTACAACTTCATATTATTAAAGTGCTTCCTTATGGCCTCACTCTAAAAAGAAAGCCATGATGGTGCTTTGGGTCCCCAGATAGCCATGTCTTCTCAGACCCTGTGTCCAACAGTTCTCAAAAGGTCTGAATATTCCCCTCTTCTATTGCATGGTTATTCAAGTAAACAGCCATACATTTCTTTAGGGAAGGACTGGAGAAGTACTATTGAATACATCTGAGGCAGTGTTGCAGGATTCATTCTCCTAGGGACTTGGCCTGTCTTTTGTCTAAAAGGGGTTCTGGATTTGAGAACTGGCTCGGTCAGGTGAGAAATTGTGACTTGACTTGGGTGGCTGCTCTTGGTTCCCTAATTATGTATCTTTGAGTGTATAAATTTAGGAAATCCTTTGTTGCCTGCCCACCTTTTTTTGCCCTTGTGAACACTGTGTTCCAATAACCATCTCCGTATCTCTCTGGAGGTTGTGGTGTCCTGGCTGTCACTCCTGTGTTACTATTCGTCTCAATAATTGGGCCCACTTTGCTTTGGTTGGTTCTGTGTTACAACTTGACTTCTTTTATTCCAGGATTCTAGAATCTCTGTTCTATAGCAGTATCTTCTGCCACCAGCCTTGGCCTACAGAGTGCACCACTGAGCTGCTCAGTAATGCTGGTATCTCTTTTCCTAGCACATTCCATATCCATAAGTTTGGTAAATGGAATGTACTCTGGTCCCTTTAATGAACATAATTGGTTGAGGGATTTTCTTAAGTCATATATCCATTCTAGCATACCAACTTGTATGATCTTTTAAATTCCCTTTTCCCAAATTACAGTAATTCTGTAATTTCTAGTTTACTAGGTATGAGCCACTGATTTTCTAGGCTTTCAGGAGCTATCCTAGCAGTGTGTTAGCATTGCTTACTGGGATCATTACCATAGACTTAAATCCCCCCAGTAGCTGGGAGATGGGTAAATCAGCTCTGAAGAAGAGATTTCATGGAGCCATGAAGTAGATACCACAGTATCTACTCACTAACTCACTGAGAAACACACTATACCCACAGTCATTAGTTTTGGAATGACTTTTGTCAAAAGTAATACAATCCAACATGGTAGCACTATTTCCAAACAAGTGACTCAGACTATATAGTACAGAGGATTTAAAGACTACATGCTGTAGGTATCAAGGAAACACAAGATACTTATACTAAAGGAAAGCTTTAAATGATATGACAGAGTTGTGGGGAATTGCACCTGCAGTCAACAGACTAATCAGTGAACAGGTCAGAGGGAGTCTTCCAGTCAAAGAGAAAAGTTAGCTCCTTTATATTGTAATATAAAAAACCCCAAACTGAATTCATCTACATGGACAGTTCACTGAGGTCTGTTCATTATTATTTGGCCATTTCAATCCCGTAGAGAGGTGATAGTCACCAGTGCTACAAGTCCTTCAGTATACAATATAATGATAATAGCAAACATTTATTGAGTTTTTTGATGCTTGATAAAACATTGTCTTCCTAAATACCCACGTATACATGAGAAGGATGATCATAAGGAAATGTGACCCTTGTCATAGTTGTAACCTGCATAATTCTGTACTTATTCCAGTGAAGTTTGTTATCATTCAAACAAATTCATTGCTCTTGTTCTGGAATTGCTGTCAGAAAGTGTGGAATGTTACTATGAGATTGTTGAATGTGGTAGTGTCATTCTGTGCAAGAGGATTTGGTGTTATGGAAACCATTGAGTCATTCACGACCAAATTGGGTGAATAATTTGGAAAGGTAGTCAAAGTAGATAAAACAATTTTGGTTCTTTAAAATAAAAGATTTGGCTTCTTGACTACTAAGCAACAGTAATCTCTGTTTTCTTGGGTGTTTGGAAGCCATCTCTAAAGCATTTCTCAAAAAGTAGTGTAAGAATATCCTCTAAGCAATGACAGAATTGTTGGAATGAAAGTGACTTCCTAAGGTGAGTACCTGAAGAGCAACACTTACTTGTATTAATTTCATTAATTAAATTTATTTTACTTTGTACACAGGCAAAGAAATGGAGGGGAACTATTATATTGACTTAAAAATGGGTGCATTTCCTTAAATGCAAAAAAAAAAAAAACCTTTATCCATTTTCTTTTTTTTTTTAAAGGTTTTATTTTTATTTATTTTTTCTTCCTCTCCCCCCATGGACTTCTGTTAAGTTTCTCAGGATCCACATAAGAGTGAAAACATATGGTATCTGTCTTTCTCTGTATGACTTATTTCACTTAGCATCACACTCTCCAGTTCCATCCACGTTGCTACAAAAGGCCATATTTCATTCTTTCTCATTGCCATGTAGTATTCCATTGTGTATATAAACCACAGTTTCTTTATCCATTCGTCAGTTGATGGACATTTAGGCTCTTTGCATAATTTGGCTATTGTTGAAAGTGCTGCTATAAACATTGTAAAAGTTTTATTTTTAAGTAATCTCTATACTCAACGTGGGGCTTGAACTCACAACCCTGAGACTGAGTTGCATGCTCTACTCACTGAGCCAGCCAGGCACCCCAATTGTATCCATTTTTTACACTTAAGTCATAGTTGCTTTGCTCAGTCTATTTCATAATATAAGGTTTTGATAGACTTGCTTTCATATACCTTATCTTGAGAATCTTGAGTTATGTCACCAGAGTGTAGCAAATTGTAGCTATATTCTTAGCTATTTTCCTCTATATATTCACTTTATTTTTAAAATTATTGACTGTATTCTCTAGGCTGAACTTTTCATTCCTGTATATTTTGTTTTAAATGCATGTTTCTTGATGAAGATATTGACAATTTAAATACAAAACTTGTTTTTCTATTTATGTTCTTAAACTTATAATACTAAATTATGTGTTTTTATAGGAGGAGCATTACATTTGATGACTTCTGACAAATCCCATAAATGTCTTTTGACATTTATTTTTATTTTATCTCTTCTACTAGTGGGTAGATCAGTTTTATTGTAGCCTTGGATGACAAAAATGTGTGCAAGAAATGGTCAAAAGGATTTAGGAAAATTGACATGTGCTAACATAAAACGATTTAGATCATTTTATAAAGGTAAAAAAAGACAATTCGGAAAATAAACCACATCCACGTTCTTAAAAAACAAATGCTTCTTGTATGGATGTGTCTATCACAGGTAGACTGCTGTGCATGTTAGATGCTGTATGTTAAGTTGCACTGAGGATTTACAACAATTTTCATAGGTGTGAAGGTGTGTAGGTAACTTCAAAATTGATTGTGTCAAATGTCATGCTTAATTAAAAGGTGTTCGTTGCAAATGTAGATCTAAATTTAGGCCTAAGAATTTATCCGTCCTCCCCCATCTTTCTCAGAAAACCATCCACTGTAATTTGGGGGCTTGCTGAACAACCCCAAACAGAGGATTGCTTTTTGTTTGAAGATGAGAAGAACATTTCTCCTAGCAATGTGTGCAAAGAGCTTACTATATAGCAAGCACTAGTTACAGATTTGATTTGGGCATTTATATCTTGGCTGAAATTCTCATTGAAAATTAGGATTTTTTAAAAAAATTACACTTTAGTTTCCTTGCTACAAAGTTGTTATATTGCGCTGCTAAAACAGATCCTATAGCCCCTGTCGTTGTCAGGCTAAGAAATCGATGTTATTATTCTAAAAATTGGTCACTGCTTTGAAACAGAGGCACAATCAGTCCTGTAAAACAGCATAGCAAATTTGTTGAGAAACAGACCAGATTGTTATTTTGCCTATAGTTTCATCAACGTGGTTTATTACATTGTGATTATGACAGTTTGGTAGTGATAAACTCCATTATCACTGAACATGCTGAAAAATAGATCTTGGTCTTAAGCACTCCTCTTTGACAGTCTTTTATCATTAATGATATATTTCCACGTTTCCGTATCATGCTACTGAAATTTGTTAGATGCTAAAAAGTAATCATTATATAAATGGCAGATTTTTTTTGGTAAATGTGCAGATTTTCTGCACATTTTCTGGCTAAAATTAAAATTTCAACTTTGGTAGAGAAACCGTAAAAATGAATTCAACTTCCTGAAAATACTTAAAGGAAATTAAAATGCAAAGAGGTATTTTTAAATCTGGCTATTCTTTTCCAAGTCAAAAAAAAAAAAAAAAAAAACCCAACCAAAAAAAGAAAAAAGGCTATTCTTTTCCAAGCAAGCAATCTCTTGTAAAAATCCACTTTGTTGCCTCTACTCGAATCATAGAGCAAGATTGCCTCATTCACTAGACTTTGGAAATAAATCAAGGACCATTGTACGTGCTACTAAATAATGTCTGTGATATCACACACCCAGCAAAGATACCTTCTTTTTTAGTTGCCTCCCTGTCTAACTTGCTCTGTATACTAATGTGGTTCTGTGATGATTGTGGGAGATGTTGATATTTGGGAATGCCGCCGATCGGCTTTCTGGTTTCAGAAATTGCACCAAAGACTTGAGGTTTTAGCGGAATTGATAAGAGGAAAGCCAACATAAGAGCTCTTGCTTTGATGCATGTTATAATAGCCAGCAAACCCCACCATGGGCAGCCTGAGAGCAGGCCACTACTCTGAGGAGCACTCAGTTCTTTGGGGCTGATTATGGCTTATTGAGGCAGAAAACTTGTTCGAGTTCAAACTCTTTGAATTCCTTGTTCACTCAATAGTGTGTCAAAAAAGAGCATTCAATGTTTCATGTCACAAAATCACCGCCGGCCTAAATTGTTCCTATTTCTCTTTTGCATATGGTGTGCAAGAAAATTTTCAGCACTCTTCCGTAGCACCAGAACGCTTTGATATGGGTAACATTGCCATAACAGCCTGCATTAAGGAACTTATATTTTATTCTTCTTTTCAGTGTACATAAAAATCCCAGCTTAGTCCTTTTTTGTCTTTTAGATCCTTTGAACTCTTTCAAGCTATGTTTCAAGACTTTCTGGGCTTTGACGGGGCTGGGCATTCACTGTAAAAGCAGTCAATGCCTCAGTGAGACCACAAGCAAAACTGTGAGTGTCTTAAGCAGGGACCACACAACTCTTGTGAGTATTTGCATATTTTAGCAACTCTGTTGAGTGTGAATCTCAAAGCCGAGAATGCTGCTCATTAATTTCCTTCATTAAATATCTTGGGCCATCTACTTTTCTGAACAGACATTACCTGTGTTGGATCCCTTGGAGCTGATTGTGTGGGTGTGGGTGTGGGTGTGTGCGCATGCTGGCTGGAATATAGGTGTGTATATGTGACCGCCTGCTTGTGTATCAGAGTCCTGGCTTGATGTTATCATTAGAGAATATGTTTACACTGCAGTGTGAGATTCTAGAATCAAGTGCTGATTCAGACACACAAGTATATACCCTGAAGTAGCCAACTGTGGGCTCAAAGAGAGCCAGGCTAAAGCTGGACTGCCCAGTTCATTTTCCAGTTCAGTAGCTGTAGTAATCCAACTTCGCCAGCTGCTAACAAGATTGGGTCTGAAGTTTACCTCCACAATGAGATAATCAGATTACCAGCCACAAAGATCAAATAATGACCCAGCTTTCGAGCAAGTTCAGCAGGCCCTTGATAACACTGTGTGGTCCTTGAGGCTTGATTAAAAAATTAAATGGCTAAACTTTGCCTCAATATTTTGCATTGGGATTTTGAGTGACTTGATGATTCTTTTCATGGTGCACTTTCCTATTCTTCTGTAGGTTTGAAATTAAGAGGTAGGAGAAAAGGAGGATGCTCCCGCTGTGCAGTTGTTCTTGAGCTGGGCTTTAAATGAAGCATGTAGAATTTTTAATTTGGTGGCGTAGGGAAGACAAGGCAAACTCAAAATCACTCGTGAGCAAGGGGCTGGCCTGTAACAAACTAACAACCGTTGCCTGTGCTCCACGCTGTCTCCCAGTCCTGTGCTTCTGGACCAGAATGGATTTGGTCTTTCGCTCCCAGGCCAAAAATGTTTGAAAGTTTTGGTTTTGGCTACTATATGATAGCTGTTTTCAGTAGTAAAGGGATTATTCTGAGAGGCATACAAATGTGATTGTCTCACAGCAGATGGTGCGCACTGCTTCACCTTTGAGAAAAGTTAATTAAGCCAAGCATATTGTGCCCATAGAGAGGAAAATGTAGATGAATATTGAGCAATCAAACTCAGTGTCTCCTTTTTTCATGCCTTTGCAATGGGACACAGAATCCCATTGAAAAAGAATTATGTACAGAATCAAATTAATTCACATCCAACTTTACTCTCTTCCCACGTTTTAACAGGGGTGCACACCAGGCCCTTCAGAAGTTTTGTCCACAATCAATGGGCCACACTGCGGTGTCCACTAAATTAAATGAACCAGTGCAGAAGAATCTCTTGTGAGATATTAAAAGGGTGAAAGGCTGTTTAATTCAAATCCTTCCGTAGAGTCTTTTCACAGCCCCCTTTCCATAGTACAGTATAAATTATTAACTAACTCCTTTCATCTGAGATCAATTTACAAAACAGAAACAATTACCCCTTGTTAATGAGAGTGAACGCTTCTAATAATTATGAAAGTTGCGTTTGATTCGGTTTCCTCACAGGTCCTTGTTTACAATCTAATTTAGAGTTGCATCAAAGTGAAATAAAACAGGAATTCTCAGTTTGAGAAATGGCTGGTCTTAAATAAATGGGCTTCACATGTTAATGAGTGTTGCTTGAGGAATACATTCAAATATGGTTCATTGATACCTGCTTCCATTTCATTAATTTGACTCTTGGACGGGTGCTTGCAAATACCTAGGTTTCTCAGGGGGCTGCTTTTCAGTTTGGGGGTTTGGGAAGGTGTTCACGCCACTGGCTCTACAAATGGCGGGTAATTGTTGATGGACAGCCTTACTTCGAGGAGAAGAGGGAGAAAGGGCTTTACTGTGGCCTCCCGCCATGCTGAGTAGTTTGAGGCCTTAGGCAGGCTCCATGGGCTTAACTTTATCTTTCCCTTCAGAATCAGTGACGAATCCAAAAGGATAAAGGTAGACTTTAGACACCAAAGGAGCATTGCGACTCAAATAGAAAGGCAAATTTTCATCTCAATTGGATAAAGAGGGGGCAGAGGAAATGACTCAGATCAATGAAAGAAAAGGCCAAGTCTGAGGTAGGCCCAGCAGCTGGGTTTCTGCACCTGTCCAGCCCTCCTTCCCATGACTGGCCAACCCCCAGGCTCAACTATTATTTTGGTTTCTCAGGGTGTATTCAGAGAGGCGAACAGTGTTTGTGGAGCTTGAAGGGGAGAGGGAGGCAGTCATTGGAAGAGAAGGGAATGGTAACACAGGCCAGCAGAGGCCAGAGTACTTACTAGGAGGTCTTCCTTGTCTATGGGGGAAAATCCCAAGTAGGAAGAATTTCAGTAACCACCTCAATCATAGAAAAGTGACTTTATAGATGAAGCCTTACAAATCATCACTTTGTGGTAGGTTACAATAGCTCACTATGGGGAAAGGAAACAATATTATCTGAGGACCTAGAAATGATGAACATAGTAGACAGTAGTGGCCATCTAACTGCTTTGATAAGAGAACTTTATTTTAGAAGTGTTATTGCAGAAATTAAGTCCTTAAGTAACTCATTTTTTGTATAGATTTTACCAAAATCTCTTGTGAAGGAGCACCAGGGTATCATTTTAAGTATGCTGTATTTTTTTTCCTATACTTTAAAAAAAAATAAGCTTTTGATTTTTAGAATAGTTCTTGTGGAGATAGTACGGGAAGTTCCCATATACATCCTACCCAATTTCCCTCATTATTAACATCTTCCATTAGTATAGTACCTTTGTCACAATTAACCAGTATTGACACATTTTAAAAATTATTTTCAGCTTTTTTTAAGTTTGTTCATTTTATTTATTTATTTATTTATTTATTGAAAGCGAGAATGCGTGTGGGAGGGACAGGAAATTCAAAGCAAGCTCTGTGCTGATAGCAGTGAGCTTGATGTGTGGCTCAAACTCATGAACTGTGAAATCATGACCTGAGCTGATGTCAGACATTTAACCAACTGAGACACCCAGGTGCCCTAAGACTATAGCTTGCTCAGATTTTCTTGGATTTTCCCTGTTGTCTGTTCCAGGATCTAATCCAGGATACCACATTACATTTATTTGTCCTCCTGGATATAAGTTTCTTGATTTTGATGGCCTTGACACTTTTAAGTAGTGGTTGGATTTTTCAGGGAAAATCCTTTCATTTGTCTTATGTTGTTCCTATCATTAGATGGGGGTTACGGAATTTGGGGAGAAACACAGAGGTAAAGTGCCATTCTCATCACATCCTATCAAGTGTACGTTATCAAAGTGGTGTCACTATGGTTGTTAGCCTTGATCACCTGAGTGACGGTGTGTGTGTCCTTTCTCTGTTGTAAAGTGACTCCCCCCTCCCCCCCCCCCCCCCTTTGCATACTGTTCCTTTTGGAAGGAAGTCACTGTGCCCAGCCCACACTTAGGATGTGGGGAGTTATCTTCCACCACTAGGAGGGTGCAGATATCTATATAAATTACTTAGAATTCTTCTTTTTAAAAAAGATTTTAAGTAACCTCTACACCAATGTGGGGCTCGATATCAACCCCCGAGAGGAAGAGTCACATGCTGTACTGAGTGAGCCAGCTGGGCACCCCACATGACTGAGAATTCTTATGCCTGGAGTATTCTTCTTTTGTCCAACTTATTTATTTATTAATTTATTTACTTATTCATTTATTTACTTATTTTGAGAGCGAGAGAGAGAGAGCAAGCACATGTGCAGGGAAGGGGCTGAGAGAGAGGGAGAGCTAGAATTCCAAGCTGGCTCTGCACTGTCAGTGTGGAGCCCAACATGGGGCTCAAACCCATGAACTGGGAGATATGACCTGAGCTGAAGTCAAGAGTCAGACACTGAAGCAACTGAGCCACCTAGGTGCCCCAAAATTTGTGATCTTTTTTTTTTTTTTTTTTTTAATGTTTGCATATTTATTTTGGAAGAGAGACAGAGAGAGTGCATGGGGGCAAAGAGAGAAAGGGAGAGAGAATCCCAAGCAGACTGCGTGGAGTCTGATTTGGGGCTCAGTCTTACAAACCATGAGATCATGACATAAGCTGAAATCAAGAGTCAGATGCTTAACCAGCTGAGCCACCAAGGCACCCCTTTTTTCTAACTTCTTTATTCAGTCATTTATATCATTATTCATTTTATGCTTTGGGTTATAATCCAGTACTACTTTATTTGTTGGGTTGCTTAAATTGTTTTAGCTTTTGGGAGCTTTATCATTGGCTCCTGTGTCGCTTTGGCAAACTCCATTTTTTTTTTTTTTGAGTACTTCCTTACTTTCCCACATTGTAAGATGTTCCAGACTCATCTTGCATATTCTCTGTCCCAGCCAGCCCCATACTCAACCTGGAATCACTTATCCAAGAATCTCTGGTTTGTTGTATTAAAAAGTAGTATTAGAAACCAAGATCTGGGAGCTAAGCGTCCCTTATCTTTTTAAAATGTTGCACTGCATTAAGGAGATGAATTGTGAACTCTAGTAACATCCATTCATCTATCCAAACATTCACTGCAAAAATTTTTGGAAAGCTTACAATGTACCAGGCTCCGTGCTAATACTGGGAATAAAAAATAGAGCAATATTTGTTTATATAGAAGTTCTCAGTTGGCTAGTAGCAGGAGCTTAGGCCCCTACACAAATGCCATGATGAAATCTTATTTAATTTTATTTGACAAATAATTGTCATGCGCAGCAGAAATTGTGCTGAGTACTTGAGATACAAAGAGAAACATAGCCCAGTGGTTGCCTTCAAGGAATTTACATGTAAGTGAGGTGGGGATGGGGATCAGAGAACACATGTAAACAATCAAAATACAGTGCGGTCTGGGATGTGGAATCTACTCCCAGTAGATAGTTTGAGAGTGGGATAATGCATCCTTCCCCAAATAGCTTTCCAATGGACAATATCCAAGAGCAATACCTTAGTCCCCAAAGGTCTGTACTATCAATAAATCTAGCCGTAGTCTTTATTTTTATTTTTAAAGTTTATTTATTTTGTGAGGGTGAGTGTGCATCTGTATGTGCAAGC
Source organism: Panthera pardus (assembly GCF_024362965.1). Classification (NCBI taxonomy): domain Eukaryota; kingdom Metazoa; phylum Chordata; class Mammalia; order Carnivora; family Felidae; genus Panthera; species Panthera pardus. The sequence goes on from NW_026526666.1 coordinate 30,254,000, forward strand.
TGGGGAAAGGCAGAGAGAGAGGGAGATAGAGAATCCCAAGAAGGCTCCTTGCTGTCAGTGCAGAGCCCAGTGTGGGGCTCAATCCCACAAACCATGAGATCATGATCTGAGCCAAAATCCAGAGTCAGACACTTACCAAGTGAGCTGCCCAGGCACCCCTAGCTTTAGTCTTTCTTAGTGTCTGCTTTCTCATGTGTTAAAAAATTCTTCAGGATTTTACTCGTATAAAATGTTTGCCCTATCTCACCAATAGAACTGAGCTTGTATAGAATAATCCTTAACTTATCCCACAGACTGCTCTAGAAAGAGTGTCTGTGTCCAACTTTGAAGACTTTGTTCTTCTTGTCACTGCTGCCACCCCCTGGAGCTAGGACACATTACCGCCCCCTTCCTTGAAGCATTTTATATTGGGGCTAAGTTCCTTGCCTTTGTTCTATTTACTCAAGTATGGAACTGTCCAGTCTTGCAGGTTTGGAGACTGGATCTGCAGCTTGGATGTAAGTATTTATATGTAATGGAAAAAATTAATAGGTACGAAAAATGCTGTAACTTAGCCTGACTTTGTGCAGGATTGCTAGACTTGGAGTCATGTCATTTGGGTGTATAAATGGATGACTTTGGCCAAAGCTGTTGATGGCAGCAGTGAGTTTTCATAGTGTCCCCTCAGTCTCCCCCTTCTAGGTATGTGATCTTGGATAAGTTGTTCAATATTTCAGACTCTCAGTTTTCACATTTGTAAGGAGTGGGAGTATGACAGCTTTGCTAACTTCTTCTTGGGGCTGTTGTGACTATCCAGTGAGTTAATGGATGGGAAATCATTTTTCCTAATGAAGAGTGTGATAATAATAGTACTACTAATAATTATTTTTGTCATCAAAATATTCATTGAGTTTATAAGCACATAACTTTGGAGCTAGATAGACCTGAGTTTAGTGCTTCATTCTGTGTCCTTGAGCAAGTTATTTACTGTCTGAATCTCAATCTCCTCATCTAGTAAAGGAGTGATAGTATCAATTTTAGAAAGGGTGCCAACATATGTGATTGTATACTTGGTGTTACAGATGCATGTTTGTGTCCTCCCAGGATTCCTATGTTGAAACCCTAATCTCCAGTAGGATGGTATTAGGAGGTGGGGGCTTTGAGAGGTAACCACCAGGTCATGAGGGTGGAGCCTCCATGATAGGCTCAGTGTCCTCAACAGAAGGGCAAGAGATCCACCTTCTTTCTTTCTTGCATGTGAAGACACAGCAAGAACATGGGTCTTTGCAACTCAGAAGAGGGTTCTCCCCAGAATCTGTACTATGTTGATGTTGCCATCTCAGATTTTTACCTTCCATTACTGTGAGAAGTGAGTTTCTGTTGTTTAAGCCACTCAGTATATGGTATTGTGTTAATAGCAGCCGAGCTAAGACTCTTGGACTAAGGTTATTTATTGTCCTTATCTAAACAACACTGATGACAGGATTCACACCTAAGAGAGGCATTAAAAGACGTAATTTCTGTGAAGATTAAATGATATAATTGATTCACTCCTTTAAATATTTATTGCTATTTTCTAGGTGCTAAAGAATATCAGTGGGGAATAAAGCACACAAAAATTCCTATCTTTAGGGAGCTAACATTCTGGAAGTGGTGGATGATATACAATAAAAGAAAATTAACAAGTCCTGTATGTAGACTATTAGGTAGTAGTAGGTGTGTTATGGACAAGGATTAAGCAGAAGCGGGGATTTCTGATTTTAAGTAGGGCGGTCAAGGAAGGCCTCACTGAAGGAGGTGGTCTTGCGTAGTGACCTGAAGGAGGTGAAGGTGAGAATCAGAAGACTCCCTGGGGAAGAGCTTATGGGGCAGAGGGAAGAACAAATATAAAGGCCTGAGATGAGCATTGACAGCAGGCCTGGCTGATCTTGAGCTTTGTAATTAAGGCAGGACACTGATGGGGCAGTCTGTGTTCAAGACTGGGTTCTGATTCCTTTTTTTAAATTTTTTTTAATGTTTATTTTTGAGAGAGAGAGGGAGAGAGACCACAAGTGGCGGAAGGGCACAGAGAGAGACAGAGACACAATATGAAGCAGGTTCCAGGGTCTGAGCTGCCAGCACAGAGCCTGACATGAGGCTGGAACTCACAAGCTGTGAAATCATGACCTGAGCCGAAGTCGAATGCTTAACTGACTGAACCACCCAGGCGCCTCAGTTCTGCTTTCTTCTTAGAATGCTGATCCCAAGCCACTGGCTCTAAATTGATTTAGGATACTCTACCAAACTTGCACCATTAGCTGGCCACACAGACTGCCACGTATTTTACCCTAAGCCTGTTCATGATGGCACAGTCCATCTGGGCTGGCTTGGTTTTAAACTGAAAATAAGACCCTGGCCCACCTCTTTTAACTTGCAAAATCTAAGAACCCTACCCAACCAACCAAAAATGCTCATCATGCTTTAGGATGAGATTCTTGGCCTCTTTCCCTCAAATTAGAGACTGAGAATGCATGCATACCCCTGGAGGCGGAGGTGTGGGGGAAGAGCTTGCAGTGGCATTCCAAGCTTGAATTTTCCTGAAACCTTGAGTTTCTCTTAACAATGAGTGCAAAATTTACAGTATGCCTGTTATATTTTTGTAAAAGAGTAAACTTTGGAAACCATGAACACTCCAAAAATAAGCTATATTTATCCTGAAGCTTGATATCCCCCTTAGTACCCTGCTGTGTACCCTGTGGGTACCCCATCTTGAGAAATACAGAAAATTGGGCTATACTAAGTAGAATTATCTTGGTTTTGAGGTTAAATATTCTGTTCAAACTATATTAGATCCACGAATCTTGCAAGTGCAAATTTGCATGCAAATTGTCACCTGTGCCTAATTTCCTTGTAGTCATGTTGTCTCTAAGATACAGATTCCCAAAGTAGTTAAGCATTGCCTCTTTTTGCTTCATGTTTGCTTTCCTCCCTTCCTTCCCTTCCTTCCCTTCCTTCCCTTCCTTCCTAAATTGAAATATATTTGACATATAATATTGGGTAAGTTTCAGGTGTACAACACGTTGATTTGATTTTTATATTGCAATATGATTAGCACCGTAGTGTTAGCTAACACCTCTATTGTATCACGTAATTACCATTTCTTTTTTGTGGCAGGAATAATTAACTCTAGTCTCTTAACAAGTTTGATGTTTATAATACAAACTGCTTTCTCCCCCTGTCTTCTCACTCCTGGCGTGCTTCTCCTTTTTGTATGTTCAGGTCTCTTTTGTCGTCTTACCTATTTTGTTTAAAAACATGTTTGCTGAGGCCAGACTGCCTTTTTAAATTTTTAAATTATTTTAGCACTATGATTGAGCTATGCTGCCTGGGTTTTAAATCTCCCTTCCATGAGTTACTGGCTCTGTGACTTAGACGAGTTACTTAATCTCTCTATGCCTGCTTACTTAATTTTTTTTTATTCTTAGTGTGCGAGTTGGGGAGAGGGGCAGAGGGAGGGAGGGAGGGAGGCAGAGAGAGAGAGAGAGAGAGAGAGAGAGAGAATGGATGAATGAATGAATGAGAATCTTAAGCAGGTTCCACGCTCAGCACAGAGCCCAACACAGGGCTCCATCCCACTCCCCTGGGATGAAATCAAGATTTGGATGCTCAATCAACTGAGCCACCTAGGTGCCTCTATGCCTGCTTATTTTAAAATGAGGATAATGATAGAATCTACCCCCTAGGACTGTTGTGAGGAGGAAATGAGTAAATGAATCTGCAAAATGCTTATAACCGTGTGTACACATAGAAAGTGCTCAGTTAGTGCTATTTGTTGTCTGTTATTACCAGTGTTTGTTCTTTTCTGTACTTGCCCACTGGAGTGTGCTTAACACAATAGAGGCATTCATCTTCGCCTTCCTCCACTCAAAGTGCTCCCTTCCAAGTGCTCTCACAGTACTTCCTACAAAGTAACCCTTCTCCATTGTATTGTGATGATTTGATTACAAAGCCTTGTCTCTTTAGGCTAGTTGGTGTGAAATCTTGCCCACCTCCCTTCAGGGCACATTTGGCAATGTCTGGACACATTTTGCTATGTCAAATCTTGCCAGTCACTCAGCCTCATTTGTGCTATCATGTAGTATGTAGAGGCCAGGGATGCTGCAGAAGTGCTAACCATCCTGCATTACACAGGATAGGGTCACAACAAAAAATTACTCTGCTCCATATGTCAATAGTGCCATGGTTGGGAAACTCTGCCCCAGGCTTTGAATCCAAAGGGCAAGGGTCCTCTGTCTTTACATACCCAACTCTGGTATAATGCCTGGTCTGGAGGAGGTGCTCAAACTATTTGTTGGATTGTTCCTGTGCGAACGGTGTTGATGCAGAGGACATGATATTCTAGAGGAAGTTCTGCCTGAATAAATACTTACAGAAGGCTATCAACCATGGTCTCTGACTTGGGCATTTTCATAAAATGTTTGTTCATAAGTCTCAGCACTGATAGCTTTGCAAGAGAGGCTCTGTCTAATGCTGGATGTCTCAGCATTTTAATTCCTGTCTTTTCTGTAGCATCTGGTCAACGGTGAAGGCCTAATCCACATGGATCCTCTGATGCAGAACCACAGAGAATGAGTTTGACTCATTTTAGATCTTGACCTAAGAAGAGTCCTAAGAAGATTTCTAATCTTTTCTCTTTTCTTCTTGTCTTTCTCTGCTTCCCTCTCCACAACCGTCTGGAAATGGCTAGAACAGATGTGACTCCTTCCTTGCCCAATCATGGCTGGAATTGCTAAGTGGATCAGCATGGAGGTGCAGCCTTTTCCCTCTGCCTCGCCAGTTGCTACCAGGCTGGGGACAGAGAGGAAATGACTAAAAATTGAACGGAGGCCTCCAGCAGGGCTGTGAGGAGATCTAGCCCATTTTTAGCACCTTTTAATGTGAAAATGTCTCTCAGCAGGATATCCCCCCTCATTGTTTGTTTAGTTATGTGATCAGGAAGTGGACACAATTTTCTTGAATTATTCCTGCCAGACACTAAATTATATCTCAGAGAGCAAAGCTTTTGATTTTTTTTTTTTTTCCATCACCATTCATTTTCATTTTTGTTATCACACAAGGCTGGCTGGTAGCAGAAGCCATTTTGTCACTAAATTCCATTGGAAGTGGTGGGGGGGGGGGGGCGCAGAGAGCCAGTTCAGAGAATAAGCAAGAGAGTCGTGCAGTTTAATGGTATCCAGAATAGAATCCAACTAAGTTTCCTTAACATTCTGAGATATCCAAACGGATTCAGAGGAGGGATCCCAGGATCCTCCTAAACCATCCCAGGAGAAGGGGTCTATAAAGGATGTTGGCTCAGATTTGCCCAGTATGGGGTAGGAGTAGGAGGCTGGTTCACTCTGTCTATGAAGTCATTACTAAGCAGGGTGGGAAGTAAAGGGTTGGGATCAGAAGAGAAAGAGAAATTACGTTGTGCTATGTAAAATGAACTAAAGCTGACATTGGTTATAAGTGGAAGAACTTCTGTTAAGGGAGGAAAAATGATAAAATGTGATTGAGCTACGAAAAACTGCTAACTTTTAAATGATTTCTGAGATAATTCTTTTGACAAGAACTGCCTGTGTGTGTCCAGTTGGAGCCATGTTTATACACAAAAATTATTACAGTCAACAGATATGCACCAGATGGCTTCAGGCATGGGTGGGTGCTGGGATAAAGAAATGAAAGACATAGTGTCTTCAGAATTGTCCTCTTACCTACTGGATAATCAAATTAATATGCTTGTGACTAAAATCCATTATCTGTAATCATGTTTCTGATAGTAATAACTCCAGTTGTTATTTGTTGTGAGAGTAAAATGAGATAATTTATATATGAAAGCCTGTCCATTGGAAACTATAAAGCACTATATATATCTGTCACTTTGTTTTTAGGATGTAAGTATAGAAGTGGCCTATATCACTTCTACCCACATCTTCCTGGCTTAAAACACAGACAAGTTAATACAAGGGCATCTGGCAATATAAAGGAGCATGTGGATATTTGGCAAGCACTAATACGTTGTTTTGGAGGGGCAGAGGGAAGGCAAGTCTTGATTACCTAAATGCTTTACAGGAAGATGATACAGGACTCCCCAGAATGAAGTAGTGATTAACCTTTATATGGTAATGAATATTTGTGCTACATGATTCCCTGTGCATGCAGAGACCAATTCTAAATTTCCAAATTATTGTTGCTTTACTTGTTATGTCCTATCAGGAATTGACTAAACCTTTCTGAGCTTTAGCTCCTTCATCAGTGAAATGGGCTTGGCAATGCTTATCTTAAAGCCCTTTGTGAAGGGGCACCTGGGTGGTTAAGCATCTGACTCTTGATTTCGGCCCAAGTCATTATCTTGTGGTCTTGTGGTTTGTGAGTTTGAGCCTGGCATTGAACTCTGCACTGACAGGGTGGAGCCTGCTTGGGATTCTCTCTGCCTCACTCTCTGCCCCTCCCTTGCTCTCATGTAATCTCTCTAAATAAATAAATAAATAAATAAAACAAAAAAAAAGTGCCCTTTGTGAAGATTAGAGATAAATTTGTGAATTGCCTTTGCTCAGTGCTGGGCACCAGGAGATCCTTAAAAAAAAAAAAAAGTACATATTAATGTTTTCACCTACTTCCTAGCATTATAAATGAGTAAGTAGAGACCTATCAAGTGTCTCTATGCCAAAGATCCAGAGCTGGAAGTAGATCCCAACTGTATTTCTCCTAGTCTGATGTGCTGTCCCTTCTACTACCCTTCTCATGCTATCACCATGACTTGAGTCATCTTTTGAAAATAATTTTTAAATGAGAACCACTACTTGGTTTTATGCAATATTGTAACTGGTGCCTTTCCTTCAGGTTTCCTTTTTGCCCTCATTCTCAGTTGGTCTTCTAGATTGATCTTTTTCCTGTCTTACTACATCACCTACTACATCAGCTATGAGTCTTTCTGCCTAGTTTTCAAAGTCATCTATGATCTGTCCTTTGTAAGACAACCCATAATGGGATCTATTATTTGTGTGGCTGGGGCAGTATAAGGAAACCTAACTTACCTGCAGGAGTTTCGGAACCCCGTGTTTGTTTTCTTCTATCTTCCTAAATACTTACATGTGCTACACCAGAGACTGGCAGACTTGCCTGAGAAGGGCCAGAAAATCAATACTTCAAGCTTTATGAGTCTTAGAGTTACTATCACAACTATTTATCTCTACTGTTGTACGAAAGCAACTGTAGAGAGATGCCTGGGTGGCTTATTCAGTTAAATGTCCAACTCTTGGTTTCAGGTCAGGTCATGATCTCCCGGTTGGTGGGTTCGAGCCCTGCATTGGGCTCTGTGCTGGCAGTGTGGAGCCTGCTTGGGTTTCTCTCTTTCTCCCTCTCTCTCTCCCCCTTTCCTGCTTGTGCTCTCCCTCTCTCAAAATAAGCATTAAAAAAAAAAAAGAAAACCAGCCATAGACTATTTGTAAACAAAGGAGTCTGGCTTTGTTCCAATAAAACCTAACTTAGAAAAATAGACTGCTGGCTGGAGTTGGAAAACTCATGTTCTACACTACAGCTTTACTCAGCTTATTCTTTTCTGTTTCATTTTTTCCTAGCACATAACCTCTCTTCCATATATGGACTTGTCTTCTTGCTATCATATCTACATGACATGAACATTCTTCTTTTTCCTTTGTCCTCGATTGTATAACTCAAGAACATGGAAAGTCCTTCTTTCTAACTATTGACACTCTCATCATTATTTCTGCTGTCTGCCTGTCTAGTCTGAATCATACCAACTATAGCATTCAATTATGTAAATGCAATTGATTGTTAATTTTTTCAAATGTTGTCTTAGCTTCCTCAAATTAAGTACTTTTTCTGTAGTCCCAGACTGTACCTAATACAATATCCCTGGATACTACAAAATAAATATAAATTGGTTCATTTTCTATAACCTATATACTACATTGACAATTTAAGAATTTGGCAGAAGACTTCATTCAGAACGATGCTGTGAAAGATCATGATGAAAAAGTTGAAGAAATTGTTGTCTGGTAAAGCCTAACTCAATAGATGTGTCTAGGAAGTCATTTCTATATTTTTATTTTTGATATAGACATTCTTGTAAATATGGATTCACCTGAAGAATGATGTGCTTTGGATAGAATTCCTTCACATATTCCTATCCCACTGTCTTTGGTAAAATTAGGAAATAGGCCTAGAAAAAAAAAAAAAAAAGACTTTTTCCACCGGGCCAGTATGGGTGAAGTACAAAGGAATTCCACAATGTGAATGTTTTGGAATGTAATAGAACTTTTGTTCAGATTCCACAGTTCTTCCACCCATTTCTTTTAAAAAAGTAAATGCATATTAACAAATGCTTGATATTTAGGATTTAATAATGTGTGTGACTTTCACAAAGGAAGCTGTGCTCAGGTGCTGAGCAGTGTTTCTGATACACTTTGGTTTTCTTTTTTGCTTGGGTTTTTATAAGTAAACTTTCTGGTTTAGTCAGTTGATCTTGGATGTTTTGTATTAGATCCAGCTTTCTATGAACCTTTTTTTCCACCAACTTTTCTGTCTATAGATAGGTTGTTACTAATCTTTTTAACTTCTCTAATCCTTTTGTCCCTGTCAGGTTGGTCAGGTTTTCTTCATGTGAAATTTCCGTGACCAGTTCATCTTCCTGCAGCCTTACCTTTGCCTAAACTTGTAGACAATTGAATACTTGTATCACCCATTTTCCTACCCTAGAATTTTGGCCCTTACTGTTTATTTTTTTTTCTTTTTCTCCATTTATTTTCTTATATCACTTGGTTGCCATGTTGTTGTTAAACTAGAAGTGTTTGATCTCTTGGGTCTCCAGTGAGACTGTAAGCTCTCCAAGGGCAACTAACTAATTATATATTTCTTTGGACTTTCCTCACTACTTGTATACTGATCTTGATTGAATGAATTGAGTGGCTCAAGATTTACAAGCATAGAAATACACCAAATGAGTGTATGTACTGAAGGAAGAGGTTTGTATGTAGTATATCAAAAAGGCTCAGATAATGTTGGCAAGCTAGAAAAGCACAGAAAGATATCTTAGGTCTTCAATACCTTATTTTTCAGTTGCCAACGTAAGTTAGACAATTGTTTTCAGTAGACTTTGCTCCACTATTATTAAGAAAATATCAAGGGGCACCTGGGTGGCTCAGTTGGCTGAGTGACTGACTTCAGCTCAGGTCATGATCTCACCCTTTTGTGAGTTTGAGCCCCACATCCGGCTCGCTGCTGTCAGCACAGAGCCCGCTTTGGATCCTCTGTCCCCTTCTCTCTGCCCTTCCCCAACTTACCCTCTCCCAAAAATAAACAATTAAAAAAATATCAAAAGAGAGCTCCACAATTTCCCAAGAGCCTAGAATGTTTGGACTACTGAGGTCATTAATGTCACCTAGTAGTGTTAAATGTTCATCCTTTTTTTTTTTTTTTATGTTTATTCATTTTGAAGGAGAATGCATGCATGTGTGCACGTGCAGGTGGGGGAAGGGCAGAGAGAGGAGGAGAGAGAGAATCCCAAGCAGACTCCACACTGTCAACACGAGCCATGACCTGAGCTGAAATTAAGAGTCGGATGCTTAATGGATTGAGCTACCCAGGCTCATGTTCATCCTTTAAAAGCCCTAAGAAAAGGCTTCCACATCTGCTCACTTGACATTTATTCATGAAAGGCAGGCAGTCAGATGAGGGCTATTTATTCACATATCTGAAGACTGTTTGGGGTTAGTTGAGGGAGACTGGGTTATGTACTTGCTTGAATTAAATCTCTTGTTTCAAAAATGAGGGAAAGTCCCTTATTTCAAAGGAAAATTTTGTAATTATCTTACTGTCACACCTTAGTTTCTTATAAATTCCTAAATCCGTGTTCTGCAATTTTGGCAATACATCTTGCAAGTAAAAGAGACTAATGAAAACATTTCCAGAAAATACCCAAGCCCCCTCTTTGGATTTGGTAAACTCTAGCATTTTAATGGGAATTTTAATTTTGAAAAATAAGCCCTATTTTTTAAAGAGGTAGGCAATTAAAACAAATAGCTAGGATGGAAACTTAACCTGTACTTCATTAAAATGTTTTGTGGATATTGCCCTTAGCACAGCTTTGCTAGACCTTTCCAGTGCTGCTAATCTCTCTGGCTCAGTTCTCTACTGGTCTCTAAATGTGTTTGCTCCATACAGTTTGTGTGCTGGTTCATTCGTTAATTCAGCAAGTATTAAGTATCTACTTCAGCCATAGATGCACTCATACCATTAAACATGCCATCAGAAATGAGCTTGAAAACTTTTAGGGACTTGATATATTGCATAAATATCAAATTCACTTGTTAAATATCTGCTTAAAGAAATTGCTTTATTTTGCCAACTGCATGCCTGCCTTTTAAAAAAAGCAACACAGTTCTTTAACTCTTTAAAGATAAAATGTGGGTCTTAGGCATCCTTGCATTTAAAATGCCTATTATGGGTAAGCACTATCTGTGTATTGAAGAAATAAATAGATAACCAACATGCAATGTGACAGTTTATTTTTTTACTTAAAAATTGTAAGAACATTCAACATGAGGGCTGTCTTAAAATTTTTTTTAATGTGTAATACAGTATTGCTAACCACTGCACACTGTTGTACAGAAGATTTCTAGAACTGGTGTAACTGACACTTTATACTCACTGAGCAGCCATTTCCCCCTCCCCCAACCCCTCCCAACCACTATTGCACTCTGAGTTTGATTATTTTAGATATCTCCTATAAGTCAAATCATGCAGTATTGGGCCTGCTGTGATTGTCTTGCCTCATTTAGCATAATCACTATCAAGTTTGTCCATGGTGTCACATATGGCAGGATTACCTTCTTTTTAAAGGTCAGAATAGTATTCCATTGTATGTTGATGCCACATTTTCTTGATCTGTTTATTCATCAGTGGACGTTAAAGTTGTTTCCATTCCTTGGCTTTTGTGAATAATGCTGCAGTGAATGTAGAAGCACAGCTCTCTCTTGGAGATCCTGATTTCAGTTCTTTTGGATACATACCCAGAAGTGAGTTTGCTGGGTCATATGGTAGTTCTATTTTTTTATTTGTCTGAGGAGCCTCCATACTGTTGCCTTAGCAGCTGTGCCGTTTTACATTTCTATCAACTGTGTAAGAGTGCTCCAATTTTGCCACATATTTGCCAACAATTGTTGTTTTTTGTTTTTGGTTTTGTTTGTAACAGCTATCCTAACAGGTGTGAGGTGATAATTCATTGTGGCTTTGATTTCCCCAGTGATTAGAAATGTTGAGCATCTTTCATATGCCTGTTGACCATTTGGATGTCATCTTCGGAGAAATGTCTATTCAAGTTCTTTGGCCATTTTTGAATTGGGTTATTCAGAGACTGTCTTTGTCCCATTGTGTATTCTTGGTAGCCTGTGGAAGATCAATTGACGGTAAATGTGTGAATTATTTTTGGACTCTCTATTCTGTTCCATTGGTCTGTGTGTCTGTTATTATGCTGTTACCATATTGTTTTAACAACGGTACTTTTGTAATATATTTTAAAATCTGGAAGTGTGATGCATAGAAAACATCAGAATAGAAAGGGAAGAAGTAAATTTATCTATTTGTAGATGGCATAATATATGCAGAAGACCTTAAATGTGCCACACACAAAAAATCTATTTAAACTAATAAATGGATTCAGTAAAGTTGCAGGATACAAGATCAATATATAAAAATCAGTTGCGTTTATATTCACTAATAAGAAACTAAAAACTAAAGAAACTAAAAACAGTCCCTGTTGCAATAGAATCAAGAAGAATAAAGTACTTAGTCATAAACTTAATGAAGGAGGTCAAACACTTGCACATGGAGAACTATGAAAGATTGTTGAAGGAAATTAAAGAAGTTACAAATAAGTGGAAAAACATCCCATGTCCTAGGATAGGAAGACTTAATATTGTTAAAATGTCCCTATTACCCAAAGTGATCTACAGATTTGGTACAATCCCTATCAAATCCCAATGACATTTTTTACAGAAATAGAAAAAAAAGGGGTGCCTGAGTGGCTAGGAAGGTTGGATGTCTGACTTCAGATCATGGTCTCATGGTTGGAGAGTTCGTGCACCACGTTGGACTCTGTGCTGGCCTCTCTCTCAAAAATAAATAAACATTAAAATTTTTAAAAAAGAGGAAAAAAAGTCCTAAAATTAATATGGTACCACCCATACACACAGATCCCTACATAGTGAAAACGATCTTGAGAAAGAAAAGTCTTGCTGGAGGCATTGCAATGTGTATGTTTTTAGTAGGGAAAGTACTTGAAAAAATGCATTTGAAAAAATAAGGACTGGGACAATGTAAAAACCTTGTTAGAAACTGCAGGTTTATTATACTGAAAATGAACAAAATTTCAGAAGATAGGATTTTGAAAGATACATTGGTTTCATGGTCTAAACCAAGTATTTCTAAAAGTGCTTAGTGTTCTGTGGAATAGTAATAACAGATCTTTTGCAAGGAGGAGTGTTCTGTGATCACCTAAGTTTGAGAAATACTGGGTAAAACAAAGTCAAGGCAGTTTCTTTGTATACAGGACTTGTCTGAGTCTTTAATAGGCATTGTGAACACCAAGAAGAATAGAGTGTGTAGCACATCTCAAACATGTATGACCATGATATCCAACTAATACAGAACATTTCTCAGTAGTGATGTTTCTGCAAAACATACTTCAGAAAGTGCCATTTTAGAGCAATGATATTCCAGTTGTGTTAAGTCCTAGAACCCTGTAGAGGTGCTTGGACACGGCCACAGAGAAGGGGAGGAAAGGTAGGAGTGTATCCTCCCATTGTAAATGATCAATTTTATGTGTAGATATTTGAATTCTACATGACATATCGACTCCCATAAGATATTGGCAAATCACTGTTATAAGGGCTGGGGAAATTTGTGTTTTTCTTTTCTTTTTAAAAAAGAAATGCTGAGGAGCGCCTGGGTGGCTCAGTCGGTTAAGGGTTTGACTTTGGCTCAGGTCATGATTTCACAGCTTGTCGGCTCAAGACCTTTGTTGGGCTGTGTGCTGACAGCTCAGAGCCTGGAGCCTGCTTCAGATTCTGTGTCTCCCTCTCTCTCTGCCCCTCTGCCACTCATATTCTCCCTCTCCCCCCCACTCATATTCCCCCTCCCCCTCTCCCACACAGACACAGATAAAATAAATAAAAACATTAAAAACATTAATAAATCATTTAAAATAAACACTGAAGGGGGCTTGGGTGGCTCAGTGGGTTAGGCATCCAGCTTTGGTTCAGGTCATGATGTCATGATTTGTGAGTTCAGCCCCACATTGGGCTCTGTGCTGACAATGCGAAGCCTGCTTGGGATTCTCTCTCTCTGACTCTGTCTCTGTCCCTTCTCTACTTGTGCACTCAATTGCATTCTCTCTCTCTCTCTCTCTCTCTCTCTCTCTCTCTCTCTCTCTCAAAATAAACTTAAACACTGAAATTTCCAAATATAACTTTAATGTAGCTGTAAGATTGTCTATGCAATAACAGATTTCAAGAACATGTGCTCTGCCAGTGCTATTTAGAAGGTAATGCTGGCATACTAAGGCAAGGTTGCATGCAGCGCAGGTGCGTCCCTACAGACATCATGAAGTGTGGACTTGATGTGCTACACTTTGAACTTCCTTTTCTTCAAGGTCTTTTCTATGGACTCACCATATCTTGACTTTTAAGTTTCTTTGTGTCCCTTCTTAAACATTAAATTGTTATGAAGATCTTTGGTCGTATAAACATTTAAAGGTTATTGATGAATAGTCTTTATTAAGAAATACTGCATGCATATAAAAGGTGCGAAGATAAAAATGTATCAAGCATAGTATAGTTAACCCCTTTCTATCCACCACTGTGTTGAAACCCTCTGTGCTTTCCCTAAATTCCTGATGTCCTCCACCACCCCCTTTCCTGTAGGTGGAGTTTATCATTGGTATGTATTTTCTTGAAACTTTATTTCATAACTATGTATACCTAAACAACATGGTATGCTTCTGCACATTTTTATACTCCCATAAAGTTATCTTTATGGATTTGTAGCAATTGTCTTTTTTCACCCAACATTGTGTTTATGAAATTTATCCATATTGAGGGGATCACCTAGTTCCTTAATCTTCACAGTTATGGAGTATTGCCTTACTTAATGATACCATACCGTATTTTTTAGTCTATTCCTGATGAACATTGAGTTGTTTTACTTTTTTTTTTTTTTTTTTTTTTTTGGTAATTACAGAATGAGGCTGCCATGAATGCTTTTAATTTTTCTATGTGCACATGTGCAAAAGTTTCTTTAACAAGAAGTAGAATGATGGGTCATAGGGTGGTCCTATGTTCAGCTTTATTAAATTGTTCTCAAGTGATTGTGCCAATTTATTTGGTTACCAACAGTTTTTAACATTTCGCTTGGCTCTGCATCCTTGCAAACACGGAATGGTAAGGTTTTCACCAATCAGGTGGGGAATATTTTAATATTTTAATTTGCATTTTGCTGTTCACTTGTGATTCTACATAGCTCTTTATTGGTTTTTGGCCTTTTGGATATCTTATTCTTTGAAATGCCTCTTCATTTCTTTTGCTTATCTGAAATCTTTCATGTTTTTCATAGCCTTTCTCTTTTTTTATCACAAGTTGGCAATGGCACTTTATTTTTTCTTTTCAACTTTCTGTTCTGCGGCTTTCTTGACCTTTTTGGCCCAGATGCCAAAAAAGAGTTTTATGTCCATTCTGGAATCTGACAAGGTTATTTTGTGGTTTTCTATGAGAAAATTCAATCCTACCTTAATCACACTTAGACTAGTTGAAGAAGAAGAATGTGGTTTTGGCCTGTAGCCTTGTGTGATGTCTTGAATAACCTCTCATCTCTCAGAAGGCTGGATTGAGTTGATGGCTACACCAGGCACAGCGGAGTGGAATGTGCCCTGTCAGGAGTCAAGCCCAGGTGAGATACTTCGATCTCCAGGATGAAACTGGAGATTTAACAAGACTCTACACTTCAACTTAGCACTTTTCATCTGGAAACTCAAGGCATTCAGGAAACACTAATTAATTAAGCTTTGCAACAGCCTTGTGAAATAGGTAAGGATATTCAGGAATGTATCTCTAGGGAAACAACATGGCAGCTGTTTAGCAACATGCAGGAATACTAAGTGGCAGGCAGTAATGAACTACAGAACTGCAATTAAAAAATGATAAGAGCACTTGGAGGTGGGGTTCTGGTTTGGAATTTGGCCTGGATCCTGGCACTAACAGCTCTAGTGCTGGCAGGAGGCTGGTCCAGGCAATGAGTGCTGCTGAAAGCCCAGGTAGTACCTCAGTGTTCTCTTAGATAAGATGATGTTTGTTTCTTTATTTAATAACATTAGCTATTGCTGCTCATGACTCAAAGCTTGCTTCTTTTTTGAGGAATGAACAGAGGTAATGCAGAAAACCATCAACAAAATATGTACCCTTTGGGGTAAAAATTTCTATTTTTGATAATCAAGAGATTACTCATGGGTTTTCTTCTTTGTATCAAGACTGGGGGTAAGGGAAGCTAATTGGAAACAAAAACCACAACAACAATGCCAGCATTTAGGATTTTAGAAGAAAAAAATTAAGTGATCAAAAGTTGAAATTTTAGGGACATCAGAGTAGCTCAGTTAGTTAAGCATCTGGCTCTTGATTTTTGGCTCAGGTCATGATCTCAGGGTTCATGAGTTTGAGCCCCACGTTTGGGCTCTGTGCTGGGTGTAGGGCCTGTTTGGGAATCTCTCTTTACCTTTGCCCCTCTCCCTGACTTGTGCTTGTTTTATGTCTCCTTTAAAAAATTGGAATTTTAAATAGCTTTTTTTAGTAAAGGAAAAATGAAGTTAGGAGGATGATCTGTGTTGTCTCTGTCTCGAAATTTTCCACTTTAAGATCCTGAATTATTCTTTATTGACAAAAGCTATGAGCTCAAATTAAAAAGAGTTGGGTGGATTCTAGAGAATTATTAGCTCTTCGTGTTATGGGGAATAAAATGAACATTTATTGGGTATTTCTACTTTGTGCCAAGTATCTTATGTAAGTTAATCACACTTACACATGTATATATAAAAATACATTTTTTTCCCCCATGCAACTAATAAATTGACCTTACAGAAAGGCATACAATGAAAATAAAATAGGGGTACCTGGGTGACTGAGTCAGTTAGGTGTCTGACTCTTGATTTTGGCTCAAGTCATGATCTCAGTTTGTGGGATCAAGCCCTGTGTCCAGTTCTGCACAGACAGTGAGGAGCCTGCTTGGGATTCTCTCTCTCCCTCTTTCTCTACCCCTCCCCCCAAAAAAGAAATGAACTTAAAAAAAAGAAAAGAAAATATCTCCTCTCTCCTCATTCTTTTGTAAATACACTTACAGAAAAGTTTTATGTATATACCTATATGTGTAGAAATATATATAGGGTGTATGTTATATGTATGTATATGGGTACATAATACATGTATACTTCTTAATATGTGTAATTGACACAAATGGGGTCATACTGTGCATATCACTGTCTACATAACTTTTAAAATGTAATAATATATACAGGAGCTTTTTCTACTTAACCACTTCTAGACCAATCTCATTATTTTTATTGGCTGCATGGAATTCCATTGCATGAATGTACCAGAGTATATTAACTTGGTTCCTGTTGATGGACATTTAGATCATTTCCTCGTTTTATAATGACCAGCATTTATAAAGATGTATCTGTATCTTGGCATGTATTTTGAGTATACATATTCATAAAAAAAATTTCCAACAAGGCAATGGCTGGGTTAAAGTATATGGATGTTTAGAAGTTTAACAGGTATGGCCAAATTACTATCTAAAAATATTATGTAAATTTATACTTGAGTAAAGATTTAGTGGAAGTTCCAAAGGAACTTGAATAAGTTTTTATTTCCACACAGTATTGCCAACTCTGGGTATTGTTTTTTTTAAATTTTTTCCAGATAGGTGAAATATGACATCTCATTTTGATTTACATTTCTTTGAATTTAAGAAGTTGAACAATGTTTCATATGTTTATAAGACCTTTGTCTTAGTTTTATTATGAACTATTTATGGCCTTTGACTATTGTCTGTTGTAGTTTTTAAAAATTGATTTAATGTCTTTTAAAATTAGGAAATAAGCTTTTGGCATTCATATCACATATATTTTTCCAAGTATTTTATCTTTTGGCTTTACTTAAGCATTTTTTTTGGTACAGATATTTGTGTCTATGTGGACAGTTTTTCATTTTTTGTTTCTAGTTTTTATGTCTTGTTTACCCAGATCTTTCCAATTGAAGTTTATATGTAAAGCTGCCTATGTTTATTCTAGTGATTTCACAGCTTTTATTTTTGCAATGTTTTTATTCCTCTGGGATTTTTTTTTTTAAATAAGAAGTGATACAGTGTTGGGTTGCACTTGGAAGCAGACTGAGCAAGTAGGGGCTGTGGTAGGCAGGCTCTGTAGTAACAAGAGGATGAGGGGACCCCTGGTTCCTGCAAGGTGATATGATGGGCTTGTTTGAATAATTTTGCAGGCTGTCTGGGAAGCAAAAGCAGTGGGGTTGAGCAGGTGGAGAGCAGCTGGTCCTGCTCACAGGGAAACTAGTTGAGTGGGGAGCCTTTCCACTGTGGGAAGGATCTACTTGGTGAGGGCAGGGGAGCTTAAGCCTTCGGAGCCATCAGGCTCTAAGATACCAAGGCAGCACATGAAATTTTATGCCTTACACTACATAGTCGGCCAATTTCGGTATTTTAGTTCAGTAAAACATCTTCATTATATCTATTGATGTAAGAACATGTTAAAAAAATAAGGTTTTGCAGTATTCTTCTCTGAAAAAAAATACTGCATTTAATTGTTAAACCCTATGTTTCTAAGTAAGATTTTCGTTTAAAAACAATTTTATACAGGCTTGGAAACCAAAGGACTTCACGCGACTATTTCTGATGTATCACTAAAACTGCTCCACTCTTGAAGATAGTTAAGAAGAGGTAAACAATGAATAATGAAACATATGTAGAAGATACAGTCCCCTAAATTCCAGGCTCTTTAACTATAAAGTTGCTCTTTTTAGCTTTGTAATTATAGGTATTTTGGAAGAGACACACTTTGAAACTAAGTAAATACTTCATTCCTCATCAGACTTAGTTTATTCACTTGCTTTATTCATATGGACTCCTGGTTTTTACATATTTTAACAGGTTATAGTTCACTAATATTTTTATTTTAAGGCCCACATTGTCCCCAGTTTGGTCAGTGAGAATCCATCCCTTCAAGTGGATTCTATGTTGAGGATATGGTTGCGTTAAAATGTGCCATCTTGCTACCTCTTCTTTGTTCCATCTCAACTCTTCTCTGCTTTTGTTTAGATCGACTATTTTTTAAAGTAACTTTATTCCCTTTATTGACAATTGAGCTATAATTTTTTGATGTTTTACTTCAGTGTTTATTTAGGATTTATGGTATCCACCTTTAATTTATCACAGTCTGTTTTTAAGTAATCAACTACATGTGTCTTATAAGAACCATAGAGGGGAGCCTGGGGGTGCTCAGTCAGTTAAATGTCTGACCTCGGCTCAGGTCATGACCTCACAGTTTGTGGGTTCTAGCCCTTTGTCCGGTTCTTTTGCTGTCAGCACAGAGCCTGCTGCAGATCATCTGCCCTCTCTCTCTCTGTCCCTCCCTTGCTCTTTATCTCTCTCAAAAACAAACAAATATTTAAAAGAAAAGAACCATGGAGCAGTATACTTCTAATTCAGTTCTCCTGGCATCTAGACTATCATTGTTCTACATCTTATTGTATTTGTTATGAATGCCATAATGCAGTGTTACTATTTTTGTTTTAAAATGTCATTTATATTTTAAGTGAGTAAAAAGATAAAATACTGTTATATTTACCCAGACTTATTTACCACTTCTTGTGTTCTTCATTGCTTTGTGTAGACTTGTCTAGATTTCTGTCCATTACCTTTTTTCTTTTGTTTGATTGACTTCCTTTAATAGTTACTGCAGTGCACATCTGCTGCTAATGAATTGGTTTAGTTTTTATAGATCTGAAAATGTCATTATTTCATGTTCATTTTTGAAACAGATTTTTTCTTTTTTCTTTTTAAAATTTTTTAACGTTTATTTATTTTTGAGACAGAGAGAGACAGAGCATGAACGGGGGAGGGTCAGAGAGAGAGGGAGACACAGAATCTGAAGTAGGCCCTAGGCTCTGAGCTGTCACCACAGAGCCTGACGCGGGGCTCGAACTCACAGACTGTGAGATCATGACCCGAGCTGAAGTCGGACGCTCAACCGACTGAGCCACCCAGGCGCCCCCAGATTTTTTCTTAGTATAGAATTCTGGGTTTAAAGGTATTTTTACTTTCAAGACTGAAGATGTTGCTCCATTATCTTTTGGCTTCCATTGTTTCTGATGAGAAGTCTGCTGTCAATGCTATGGTTATTTCTGTAATTTGTCATTTCTTTTTGTTGGTTTTCAACAGTTTGATGTTAGTATGTCTTTGTGTAACTTTATCCAAGTTTCTTGGACTCCGTTCACCTTCTTTAATCTTTGGGTATATAATTTTCATTAACTTACAAAATATTTAACCATTATTTCTCAAATATTTCTGTTTCGTTTTCTTTAGAGACTAATTATTCATAAATTAGGTCACTTGGACTTGTCTTTTTTTGTCTTTTTATGCTGTTTTGGGGTAATTTCTATTGTATGTCTTCAAGATTACTCATTTTTCCCCCCGCAACTTGTAATTTATTCTTACCTTGTACACTTTTCATCTCAGACTGTAGTTTTTATTTTATTATTTATTTATTTATTTTTAATGTGTTTTTAAAAATATTTATTTTTGAGAGCGAGCACAAGTGGGGGAGTGGCCGAGAGTGAGGGTTACAGAATTCAAAGCAGGCTCCAGGCTCTGAGCTATCAGTACAGAGCCTGACACAGGGCTCAAACCCACAGACTGTGAGATCATGACCTGAGCTGAAGTTGGACATTTAATCACCTGAGCCACCTAGGCACCTCTGTAGTTTCTACTTGTAAAAATTTACTAGAGGTTTTAAAAAAATATTTTCCATATTTCTAGTTAACATGCTCAATCTTTCTTCTAGCTTCCTGAACACATGAAATGCAATTATAATAACTGTTTTTAATGTTCTTGTCTACTAATTGTATTATTTGTGTCCTTTCTTGGCTGGTTTTCATTGACTTCTTCTCATCATGTGCCAGGTTTTTCTTGCTCTTTGAATGCCTAATAATTTTTGGTTTGATGCCAGATCTTGGGATTTTATCTTTTCATGTGCTGAATATTTTTATGTTCTTAGAATACATAATATGTCTTGCCTTTAATCTTGGTTCAGCATGACCAGAGTAATGTTTATTCAGGGGTACCCTCTTTTGCCATTCTTTAATGGTGGGACTGCTAGTGACAAATACTGTTAATTTACCTTTTATCTTACAATGTCTTGATTTCCCTTTTATTCTCAAAAGATACATCTAGTTTTGCTAGATGTAGAATTCACAATTGATGGTTCTTTGCTTTCTGCACTTAAAAAATGTGCCACTTTCTTCTGGCCTTCATGGCTTCTGATGAGAAATCCGCTGTAATTTGCATTGGTATTCCCTTATAAGTAATAAGTCATTTCTGTCTAGCTGCCTTCAAGATTTTTTCTTTGGTTTTCAAAAGTTTAATTACGATGTGTGTTGCTGTGGATTTTTGTTTATTTTCACCTTCTTAGAGGTGTAGGTTTATGTGGGGTTTTTTGTTTTTTGTTTTGTTTTGTTTTGTTTTGCCAAATTTGTGAACTTTTCAGACATTATATCTTTGAATACAATTTTAGTACCACTCTCTTTTCCTGTCCTTTTGAGACTTTGGTGATATGCACATTGGGTCACTTGTTAGTGTCTCATAGGTCCCTGAGGCTTTCTGCCCCAACCCCTCACACCCCCCAGTTCTACTTTCTTTTCAGATTGGGTAAAATCTATGAATATATTCTCAAGTTTACTGACTCCATATTCTGTGATAGCCACTGTACAATTAAGACCTCTAAGAGATTTAAAATTTTCTGTTATATTCTTCATTCTTATAATTTCTATTTGGCTTTTATTTATAATTTCTGTTCCTTTGCTGAGATTTGGTATTTTTTGACTTGTTCTAAGAGAAGTTGTACTTGCTATTGAAGTATTTTTATGATGGTGAAATCTTTGTCACTCAATTCCAATATCTGATTGGTGGTGGTATTGGTGTCAGTTAATTTTTTTTTTCTTCCTTCAATTTGTGATTTTCATGGATTTTGGTGTGATGCCTTTTTAAAAATTGTATCTTGAACATACTTGATATTAAATTAGGTAACTCTTGAACCTATATTTTAGTAGGCAGTCACCCTGTTTAAGTTTAGCAAACAGATCATGGCTTACTTTGGTTAGACTGTGATTCCAATGATACTGTAGTTTATAGAGCATTTATGGTGCAATTTGGTAATGTTGGTTTATCTCCTGTGGTTGGGACGTCAATGGATCCCTCCTGGTGCTTCCCAAGGAGCAGAAGGGGTTCTGCAGGCCAGTGCCTGGTATTTCTAGGTTAAGGAGTGTAGTCTCAGTTCTGGTGGGAAGGAGAGCACTTGCTCTGGTTGCTTAATCTCTACCAGGCTTCTGACAGTTTCCCCTTGCCTTACCTTTACCTTGATGTTATCAGTAGGACTCACATTTGGTCTGGAAGAGGAATAAATCTACCTTGGCCACTTTGTGTTGCTAAGTTGGAGATTGGAAAATACCAGGCTTTTCCTAGAAAAAAGTAGGAATAGTTGAGTGATGTGCTTATTTCTAAATATGATCCATTCTGCCCTCCATTTATCAGAAAAGATGATCTTTTTTTTTTTTCAAATCTTTTTTTTTACATTAATTTTGAGAGAGACAGTGGGAGTGAGGAGAGGCAGAGAGAGAAGGAGAATCTGAAGCAGGCTTCAGGTTCTGAGCTGTCAGCACAGAGCCTGATGTGGGGCTTGAAGCAACAAACAAGTGGGATTGTGACATGAGCCAAAGTCAGACGTTTATCTGACTAAGCCACCGAGGTGCCCCAGAAAAGGTGATCTTCTTAAATACAAATCTGATTAGGTAATTTTCTTGCTAAGGTCCTTCCATATTTTCCCTATCATATTTGGGGGAAAAACTCCAAATTCCTTACCTTCCCCTGCATGCAAGGTCACATTGGCCTTTCCTTTGCAGGCCTTTCTAACCCACTGTCTGCTCTTCCTCTCCTTTACTGTGCTTCAATCCATTGATAGTCCTTTAGGCCTTGAAGATGCCCATTCTTTCCTACCTCAGGGCTTCTGCATACACTTTTCTAACTCCCTGCAATTCTGTGCCCCTGTTTTCTCTTGGCTAGTTCCTCAGCTGCTAGTCCATCCCACTTTGGGGTCATCATCTCAGAAAGATCTTCCCTTTCTCTGTCATTTTCCATCTTTATATCTTCCTTTCTTTATAGTGCTTGTTAGAATTTACAGTTGTTTTACTTGCCTGTTTCTTTGTTTTTTGTCTCTCCCCCCCCCCCCCCCCCCAGAATATAAGTTGTATGAGGGCATAAGCTTAGTCATACTAGGTCATTGTTCTATTTGTTAAATAGATGAAGGTAGAGGTTTAGTAACTTTTTGAACCACAATCAGTTAAAATGTGGCTGGGAATTTAAGTACATGCCTGCAAGTTGATCTGCACAGACACAGGTGTGTTTCTTGCCATGTAAAGTCTATCTCTGTAGTCATCCATTTTTTGATTCACTAGATAGGCATTTATTGAGCACATGCTAAGTGTCATCATGTTTTAGGGATGGGGCTTATGGGGACAGAAATGGAAGACACTGTTTGCGACTTGAAGTATCTCACATCCTGGCAGGAGACCTAATCAATAAATAACTAGTTACAGTGGAGTCTGATAAGCCCTGTAGTAAAGTGCTGAAGAGGAAGGAATCCTCCTTGGCTCCTGAAGAAAAAGAGATGAAGATGGCTTCTGGAGAGGATGCTGCCTGAGCCGGAGTTTGGAGGCACATCTCGTATTTATTATACTGGAGCCTAATGTAATGCCAGGAGTACTTGAGACACTAATGAAGTTTGGTTATTGTACTTGAGAATAGGAGAACCAGAAAACTGTGGAAATGAGGATGTGTGGAAACAAGCTCTAAATAAAGCAAAAGTAGCGTAGGAAAAGGAATGGAGATGTGCTAGAATATGGCCCATTTGAAGAAATGCAGAGACCAGTTTGGGAGAGGTAGAGGGGGTATGTTGGGGGGTGGCGGGAGATGAAACTAGCCAGGGCACAGGGGCAGATCATGAAGCACATTATATACTGAATATGAAAGGGGAGCCATTGAAGGACAGTGGTATGAATGTAGCTTACGTTATTTCGAAGCAACAACTAGAGAAAACATGCTTGTTTCTGTTCTATTTGGGCAAGAGTTTTGCCAGAAGATTTGATGCATCCTTAGATCAGACTTCTTTTGAAAAGTGTAGGCTTCTATAATGCTGATTTTACAATTACTTTGCTTTTTCCTGAGAGAAACTCACTTTAGTGCCTGGCAGTCATATGCTGTTTACATTCTTAACCACTTTAAAAATACCTCAGAAACTGCTGTTATACTCTTCTCTGCAGGCCTAGGAAGAAGAATTGACCTGTAACTTGCTTAGTGAAACCCTCCCTGTACATGATTTTCCCCAGGTAGAGGATTGGGGCATGCAGGGTAAACTGCAGGCCCTGAATGTGTCTTTGCCTTCCTCTTTGGAGCCAGAGACAGTCTGGAAATAAATACCTTCTTAGGTTGAGTTAAGTTCAAAACAACATGCAAGGCACCCAATTTACACCTGTGGGGAAAGAGGAAGCTTCAACTAGAGCTAATTGAATAGCTTTGCCCTTATAGCAGCTTCTTGTGTTTCTGCTAGTGGAAACAAGGCCCCTGGAGAACTAAGAATCAGGTGGCCTAGTTTCCCTGGGAATCCTTGTATTCTGGAGAAGTACAGGATTTCAGAAGAAATATTTCCTGTTTTTTGAACACGTGGAGTGTGTGCAGGATAAGTAATCTATTAATTCTCTGACACCTGCAGGGGGGCCCTCAGCTTGACAACAAGCTGACAATGGAGAGCAGTGTCTGGGTGTGGGCTATGGAAAGGGGACCCCAAAGCAGAGTACAGGGTCCTACCCTGAAAGAATCCATCATTTAGGGCTTCACAGATACTTGTCTCTGGAGGACTATTCAAGTAGTAACTAGTGAGTCATGACAGATCTGAGCAGACTTGCTGAGGAAGTCTTGCAGAGAAAGAGGGGAGTGCCACGGGATGGGATAGCCAGACAAGGCTTTCCAACGGTGATGAATTAGGAGCAGGACCTTGCATTAATCTGGAATTTGACTTGAAGAGGAGATGTAAGGCCATTGCAGATAGGTGGAAAGCAACAGAAGGTGATAGATAACCAGAAGTATCTAAAAGTCCTATCTAATCCTATCTCTGCCCTGCTTACAACCTGTCCCTTATTCCTCATCACCTGTAGAATAAAGTGCAAGCCCTTAGCCTGACATATCATTGGCCTCTGCTTAGCTTTCCAGCTTCCTCATGCTTCCCAAATTGTGCTGTGGTCATTATGACTTAGCAATATCTTCCTTTTATGCCTCTTTGAGTACTCTATGCTCTTTCATGCCTTTGTGATTATGCCTTGAATGTGTCCTCTGCCTAGAATGCTCTTTCTTGCCCTGTCAGCCTGGTGAAGTCTCACTCAATCACCAGAGCTCTTCTAAGACCTCACTAGCTGTCCAGGTCATTTAGTGATGGGAGTCGGGTTAAGTGTGTTGGGTCTGATTCCAGAGCCTTTGCCTTTCACCACTGTTGTGTGGCCGGGTCTTAATATATGAAGGTGACTGAGTGATGAAATGGAGAGGTCAATGCCACTGAAAGAAGAGTTTAATAAAATGCATGATTTTTCTAGAAACAAGTGGCATGGCTTGCCACCCAGGGCCACAGAGGAACACCAGGAAGCAGAAATAGGAGCAGAAACAGGTTTATTGGGATTACCAAGGGAAGGCCAGGTAGGGCAGGGTAAAGAATTCAGGATTGGCTACTTTACAATAGGGCATTAGGAGTGGTCTCTTGTTGCTTGTTACCTGACCCTGGGATGATTGCCTTTTGAGGTATGTAGTCTAGATAGAGGACTTTTGTTTTGGACTGCTTAGTTTGCATCCAAAGGCAAGCTCCTGGCTTGGTTCTTTGCTACCTGGAACAATTGGCTAGCCCTAAAAGAGGCAGTCTTTCCCTTGTCAGAAAGGTTTTTAAAAAAATTTAAGCTTAAACATCATAATATACAGGGGAGTACAACCGCTATGCTATCTGTAAGGAAGACTCCATTATTCACAATAATTTCATGCTCTTCAGAGTTAGTCTTAGTGGGTGAGTTGAGCACTTTGGGAAGAGAAGTGAGTGCTCCATGTTCTAATTCCTTCCTGCTATGTTACTTTGAGCAAGACCTATTTTACCTGTGGGCTTAATTTCTCTCATTTGTAAAGTGACTACCTTGGTCTTAAGTTACCTACTGAGTATTTTTTTATTCTATCAATATATTCAGTTTTCTCATAGTGTAGGAATATTGGCAAAGTTTAGCTGATGGATATAGAATTGTACCCAAGCACTTAAATGAGTGATTTCTTCTTGAGTGTCAGAAATCAATTTACTGATATAATACTGTCTAATATCAAGGTAGGGATTTAAAAACAAACTGAAAACAAAATAGGACTCGTCTTTGTAGGAAGTTGGAGGAAAGAAGGATAAAATGAGTCAGATAGATTTTCTCTGTGTTGGCCTTGTGACCTGAGGCAGGATTACCCTCTGATTCTCAATTTCCTCTTCTGGAAATGGGGTACTAACATAATATACTCCTCAAGGTTTTTGTGAAGATTAGATGTGGTCATGTGTGTAGAGATCTTTGCATAGTATCTGGCGTATAATACATAGCCCAGTGAACACTAGCTGTGGATAGTGGGTTGGTGTCATAGGGACTGTAAGGGATATGGGTAGTTAATTGAATTTTTAGGGAGACCTCAGGCTTTGTTCACTAGCAAGTATTCCAGTTACTATTTTAATTTCAGGTTGGTATGCCCTAGAACTCAGAGTCAGGTTTTTTGTTTTTTATTTTTGTTTTTTTTTTTTTGTAGTGGTGATGATACCCCTGACATCTTGGATATAAGTATTAGTATAGCCCAGGAAAATCCTGAATACTAAAAGTACAGAATATAATTAATGGCAGTAACAACAGCTGCAACAACAATATAACAATGGTCAGATCTTTCTACAGAGCCTGTGCTCTTGACCATTTTTGTTTCCCTGAGATTCCTGACAGTCCTCCTTTAAGGGAAGGGGGAGGCCAGTATTATTATTCCATGCCTGAGACACTCTGATGTGTGCAGTATATAAAGTGTCTGCTGATGACAAAGCAAGAGCTTGTGTGATGTCATCAGATGGGCAGGGAATAGCGCTTGTGAGCCAGCTGCCTGAGGTACTAAAAGTTTCAGAATGCATTACCCTTGGAGAGAGATTCATTGACATCTTCTACTAAAATACACATGTAATCCTGGAAGGCATGGTGCATCCATCCTTTACCATGTTTTCTGAAATCATAAATCAGATTAGTAAGTCTCTTGGGCAGGAGGCAAGGGAAGGTATGGAACATAGGTATTCTTTCACTTCTAACAATAGTTGAATACTAAACTGTGTATCTCCTCTGTGCCCAAATCTATTTTTCTTTTCAATGGTTTTATAGTTGAGAGAAAGTAATCTATGTAGTACTCCGTATAGTATTGCATTTTGTAATACAAGAAAACAAAAATCTTTTTTCTAAATGAAACATACCTTTGGAAAGCTTGTAGTAGGTATAGGCTAGTTCAAGCTCAAGCTTTCACTTTTTACTTAAACTTTCCTGATCTTCATCATACTCTCTCTCTATGTATATAAGTACATGTCCTTTCTTATTGCTTTATTGACTGCATTTAACTTATATTCTCAAGTTACTGAATAAAGTACCCTATTATGAAAGGCCCCAAGGAAAATATGAAAATCAGTAAATAAAGGACCTTTATCCTCAAAAGTCTTATAATATAGTGGAGAGACAGGTTACAAAGCTGGAGGGCAGTGGGTGCCTGAGTTAATGGCTATGGAGACACAAGGGAAGACCATGGATACCACCAAGGATGAGACGAGAAAGGAGAACAAGGCAAACATTGAGGTTTTAAGTTTGGATTATTGGAAGAACCATGGTGCCATTGGTTGAAAGGGGAATGTCAAGAGGAGAAACAAATTTAGGGGAATGGGGATAGGATATGTTGTGTGTGATCTAAATATGTCAGGTTTAGGTGACCTAGATTTGGATGCTGCTTAAGATGTTCAGCCATGTTGTCATCTCTAGTGAAGGTGAGTGTATTGCTGAGTTCTACCTCAAACTCAGGCCACTTCATCTTCCTGATACTTATTCCACAGGACTTTGTGCTAGGCAATGAAAATGGATTAAAAAGATACAAATGGCATGATCTTTGACCTCCCAGAGTTCGGTTGAGTGGGTGGGACAATTTGTTTTCAACAGTGCAAGGCACTAAATAGTGCTATGGGCAGTGATGTATAGAAGGGCAGAAGAAGAAGCCATAGGGGGCAAGCTTGAACCTGAAAGCAGCTACCTGTAGAGGATATTCTGAGAGTCCAAAGATCAGCATGACCTGGAAGACCTTCTTGATGAAACTATCCAAAATAAATAGACCTCCTTTCCCAGCATCAGGCTTAGGAAAAATGAATAAAGACAGGGTAGCAAGTGTACGTTTTTATAGTAGTAACCTTATTTATATATGTGGTTAAGGCAACGTCCCTAATTGATTTTTATCTTTGTGCAAGGAAAATGGTTTTTTTGATACCCAATGAAGGGGAATTAATGCTTTGGCCCCTAGGAGTAACCATTGCTACTGGGGGTGGGGGAGCTGAGGGAAATCATCCTCCTTCTTGCCTGCCACTTTACTACTCCACTTTTATCAGGGTGCATTCTGGGTTCTCTATCTCCTAGAGCCTGCTGGCAGTGTGTTGAGATCCACTCAGTGTTGACTGCCTGTTACTGCTACTGAGCTTTGTTCTTATTGGCAGTGGTGACTATGACCTTGGAGTCTAAACTTTGACAGACTGCAAATATGATGGGACAGGCACCTGCTTAATGTGGTTATCGTCTGGGGCTGCCTTTGTCCCATGGATATGATTTTAGAGACCCTGTATATTACTCGAAAATCCTCACAAGGGAAGTTTTCCAGTCTTATGGAGGAGGTATTGAAAGGAGCCAACTTCCTAATGGTTATTTATGTGGTCATGACAATGGGATTGGGGGAAAGTGAGAATATATTGGAAAACATTCTTGGGACAAGGCAAGCATTCGAGTACTATGGAAATTTAAGAGCAATTTCGGGGTTAGAAAATTTAACTTTGGGAATAATAGTTGTTACTCTTTCTTTAGAGCATACACTGGTAACAGATAGTAAGGAGGTCAGAATAAAGGCTCTACTACCTCATTAAAATAGTGCCATCTAGTGGTGAATATTTCAAATTGTAGCTAGGTGCCCAGAGAGTTGTCCCAAGCCCTCAGGGGGCTTGGTTTAAAGATCAAGCAGTATTTGTAATGTTCTCATTCACTTATTCATCCATTATTTCACTTAATTTATTTATCATTTACAACACAATGGGCATTTTGATGGGTGCTTTGTGGGAAGAGGTGAGGAGGACACCACCAACCCTGAACTCAAGGTATGCACATGGTAGACCCGTGATTACGGTACAGACATAAGAGCTCTGGAAGAAGTACATTGGGGACCCAGATGACTCAGATGTCACAGAGTTTTCAGTGACATTGCTGGAAATCCCTCTCATGTATATAGAGGACTTAATTTACAGGGGGGATATCAGCAAGGAAGAGACAAGCTATTAGAAGTGTTATCCACTTGAACCTGGGTTGGATTCCTGACCCTGCCAGAACACTCTTTTGGGTTCTCATCGTATCTCTGCCCTTACCTGTAAATCAGGAAACTGAAGGAACTTAAGTTTGTTGTCAAATGGAGCTCTCTTTCTATCATGGGCTTGGCTCTCGGTATCCTAGGATACAACTTGATGGACACAGGTGGTATGTTTAAAACCCTGGCCATTTTTTCAGGAACCAATTAATAAACTTGCACATGACTTATCGGGCCTTTGGTCATTTATATTTTCCTTTTCTTTATGCCCTTGGAGTTTTATCCTAAATCTATTCTTTCTGTAACTGTCTCTGTGTGATCTACAATTCTCTTTTGGAGGAAAACTCATTGTGCGATCCTGTGGAGGTATCTTTCTAACTCCAGGGGTTGTTTTCTCTTAAAACCAGCCAATAATGTTGACCTACCTACTTTAATGAGTGTTGGTAAAGTGCTTTAATTATGAGTTAGTATTTTATACCATCTAAACACAAGCAAAAGACTTGTTAAGCCTTTTCTTCACTTGTTGTAAGTTTCATTGTGTGAAGATTTCCCGTCATACTGTTTTGGGTAGAGTTTAACACTTAAAAAATGTCTAGTTCATTTACTTTTTAACACTATACTTCTTAAGTAAGTCTTTTCACTTTCCTTTGAACTGGATCTTATGGGTTTCCTTAGTTTTGTCCTCCTTCCTTTCCCTATGTTTTTTCAAATCTCTTTACTTCCCATGGTGTGGCTCTCCTTTATGGTCATAATTCTTACCTTTATTTTTCTTCTTGCCTATCCAAACTCTTTTTAATCTGTTATTTATCTCTTCTGGTTCTGCCAATTCTACGTTTCTCTCACTCTGTTTGACTTTTCCATGTGTCTTTCATTATGCTTCTTTTGGTGTCTTGATCTTTTAGTTTCTACCTCTCTCAAGTTTGTAGGTAGTTGCTGACAGAAAGTTCCATGTTGAGTTTGTCCAAGTGACTGCCATTGGAACACCACTCTACTGGTCTGAGGGAGAGAAGAGGTCTGTCAGGAAGAAATAATGAATTTATGTATTGATTCATTTATCAGACATGGATTAAGTTAATGTCTAGTAGGTATCAGGTATGGTGGTAAGGGCACAGATAGAAGAGACAAGTTGTTGCAGATACATTGACAGATATAACGAGATTGAGATCATCCCTGCTTTCAAAGATCTCATAGTCTAACGAGAAATAAATAGGTCAACAATTATTATGATACAGTTATGATGGGGCTAAAACAGAATTAAGTGGAAAGCATTATGAACATGCAGAGATCTGAAATAATAGTGTCTGAAAGATGTGGGAAAAATTCACTATGCAAGAGGCATTTGGACTGGGACATAAAGAATGATTTGGAGGCTTATTGGAAGTAGTTTGAAACCATGAAGGGTATTACTGGGTGAGAGATGAATTATGGAAACATGAAGCCTTAAATGCATGTGGTGGGTCCAGGGAAATGCAGATGGGAGATGCGGGGATATAGTGGCAAGTGATGAGACTAGAGATATGGGAAAGAGACAGTTTGGTGGAGAGTCTTACATTCTGTGTGATGGAGTAAAGGAATCCTGTAAGTACTGGGGAGCCATGGGTGGATGGCACTTAAGTATCTGGATTATGTGTAGGGTAAGGGGATGGATAATAGTGAATAGATCTGTTTGACATTACAGAAGTCAAATGGACAGAATTGGTGACTGATTGGATGTGGAAGGTGAAAGGCAGTGGACATTAGGAAACGTTTGCTTTCATTGGCATATTTACTCCCTAGGATTTCAAATTGTCTTGAGTTCCATCCTTTTTTTTATCTCCTAGTGTTGCCTTTTGTAGTAGGATCCTTTTGTAGTAGGATCTTTCCTAAAGAATCTAAAATTTGAAGCCTCTTTTCAGCTTCTTGGAGAAGGTGTTCTAAATCGTGGTACTTCTGTTTTCTTTCTTGGATTGGGCTGACTTGTCTGTCCAACACTGGTGGTTCTCAAGATAATCATTGGTTCTACTCTAAAGCTTCTGAAGGAGGCAGATGATGGGAAACAGTGTCCCCATAATGTGTATGTGGGTAGTGGTGGTGGTGTTGAGGGAAAGCTCAAGAGAATTTCACTTAATCATTATATAGACCAAGTCCCCTGTAATTGTTGATTGGGTGGAGGGAGAAATAATGCAGAATGGTGGATAACCTGAAAAGTACATTATTTTATATTAAATTGTTACATGTGGAGGGAGAGACTTGAGAAGTCTGATTAGCAGGCTTTCCCTTCTTGCTGTATTTTACTTCGGTCAACATTAAAATTGTTGTAGGTTTCTCACATTCAAATAATGGAGTAGGGAAGGATGTCAAACTGATAAATTTTATGGAGTCTTCTGACCAGGTTAGGATTCTTTTTCCTCAGGAGGATTCACTAAGAGATAATTACCCTGAATTAGGATATGACCTAACATGGTGATTTAAATGACAGACATCAAATTTGAGGTCTAGCAGCACTTCCTGTACTCTACAACTCAATCTGTTAATTCAGTTGACATTTTTTAGATTACATGTTTTTTTTTTTCTTTTTCAAGGTCACATAAAATTCATTAACTCTAGGGGTTTATGATTCTCCCTGCACTTCTCCAGTGTCTTGAGTGCATAACACATTGTTTCATCATAAGTATCCGAATATTTTTGCGGAGGCAATGATGCCCTTGTCTTGAGTCTTCATCAGGTGCATTAGATTGATTGCATTAGTAGTCTGACTTTTGTATCCTTGCTGTATCTATGCACTTTGAGCATATGGCATTGTAATTCCTCTCATTGGAGTTGATTTCTCTGCCTTTAGATTCTGAGTTGCCACATGACTTTCTTTGGCCAGTGGAATGTAATTAGTTTGACTATAATTTTGATGTTTGACCATTGACACATTTAGACTTCCACCGTTCACTTCTCTACCAATGTACATCTGGCTTTTACAAGAAAATACATATGCGCCTCCTGAGCTTTTCGCATCAATGGGAAGTTTGAACTCCTTAACCTGCATGACAAATCCTTCTCCATTCCCACCTGTCAGCCAGCCAATGTAAAAGCGCAATCTTCTTTCTCCTCTTATGCTATTCCAGATTGTCTTGTGTCTACTCTGTTCCCCCAAGAAGTCTCTTGTATGAATGATAAGCTTTCTTTCAAATTATCTTGGTGTGTGAAATATCATCAGTCTTGACATCCAACCTATTAACTGGGGAAGGTGGAGAGGCAGTGTCCATCTCACCTCCACAGCATGACTACAAAACAACTGTTCATCTATGTGATACTTGCAGATGTTTGAAAAAAAATGCCTACACATTTGTGCTTCAAGTGTTGCTCCGCTGTCATGGCCATGAGAACATGCATGGGCTAGCCTGCTGGAGGGTGAAATACATGGAGCAGAGACTGGTTGCCCTGTCACCCCAGTCAGTACTCAGTCAACAGAAGTGACCCCAGATATGTGCGCAGGCTAAGCTAACATCAACAGAGCTTTCTAGTCAACCCACAGTTAACCTGCAGATGATGAGTGAGGCCAGTCATAATCAGCTGAGATTAGCTGAACCCCAAACTTGGAAGCTAAATAATGTTTGTTATATATCACTGAGGTTTGGTGGTTGTTATGCAACACTGTTGTGGAAATAGATAATGGATAAACCAAGTGTGGGGACTTCAAGACTGACCATGGGATAAATAATATAAAGTCTCCAAACTTCAACAACTGTTATTGAAACCAAGTCCAAAAATGAACCAAAGGATTATAGTGCAGCTCACGGTTAGCCCTCTTTCCTTCTGTTTTTAAGAGTTTATTTTGTTTAATTTTTGTGTGTGTGTGCTAGGACTCTTAATAAGCAATTCAAAAAAAAAAGCCTTAAGTAAGATTAGCAATTTGCACCTTTTTAAAAAATTAACAGCACTCTGTTGTTTTGATATTGAGCTCCATTATCAATTTGCATCTTTAAAGAGGTGTAACCTTTCTCAGATATTTTGCTCTGTGTTCTTATATTTAACTAGCAAGACTTGATTTTTACATTGCTTATGTTGCATTTACTTCTGCACAATTAAAGTAAGAGGAAGAGAACAAAAAACCCAAGTCTTCAGGAATTAGGGGCATGATGTAGATTTCTGAAACGTGGGCTATCCAGGACTGATGGGAGATCCTGTCAAGGAGTCCTTGATATTAATAAAGGAAGAAAAGTTCTAGAATTTCAGGAGACATATGAACCAAAGTTTTTGCATGCTTAAATGATTGCGTATTGTGTCTTCTTATTAAACCAATGCCAGGGTACAGCCTGTCATGAAGTCTTGAACTCTTTTCATATGACAGGTGCATCTTGACCATGTCCCCTTTCCACTTCATTTTGCCTTGTCAAATGTCTAGCTCTCCACACCCAGATCCTCCAAAAAGGAATTTCTGGTTGGTCCACATTGGGGTCATCCTTTGCTTTCTAGTGTCATCTTCTATAGAAAGAAGATTCAGGTTGGTGGCAGTGAAATCCTTCTTCGCAAGGTAAAGGTACACTAAGTATACTTTATTGCTTAGAAAAATAAAATACTAACCATAATGTCCAGCAGAAGGAAAATCTCTTAAAAAACTAGAATGTTAGTAATAAGCTGCATTTTTTTTCTGGTACCTATGTCAAACTTTTAAACACTTCTGCATCTTCTGGAATTCAGTTTGAACCTAGTCAGTGAATTTTATCAAACTATGAACCAAACTGATACATATATTTTAGTTTTTCAATAATGGCCCTGTTTAAAACTGGAGCTTAATTTATATTTCCTTAATTTCCTGAGCTGGAACCAGGCATCAAAATTTTCTTGAGCTGAATTGATACTCTGCTGACTTAAATCCCTGTTGAGATCCTAGGAGAGGGCAGTAGTTCTTGGCCACTTTTCAGAGTTGTGTGTGAAATCTGAAAGTCTTGGCTCTATCCTTGATAAAAGCCAGTTTCACCTTGAATGAACTTCTAGTGGAATAAATAAAAAAGATGATGTCATTCATTGCAGAAGAGGGAAAAGACATGACCCATTCAGGCAGATTTTATGTTTGTCTTCACCATGTAATTGAAATCATTTGTTAAATCTTACTTTTGACATCAGTCCAAGCAGTTTGCCAAAGGATATGTGAATGTGTTGTTCTCTGTGGCAGTGTTCTCTCAGTATTTATATGGAATTCCCTTCGGGGAACCTGATCCTGGAAATTTCCAAGGGACAGTTGTTAATTTCTAGTAATCATTAAAGTACAAATAGTCCCCCAATTTTTTTTTAGCTCCCATATTTCTTTAATCTAAATTATAGATTTGGAGGGGCACCTGGATGGCTCAGTTGGATGAACACTCAACTCTTGATTTCAGCTCAGGACATGATCCCAGGTCTTGGGATTGAGCCCCATGTTGGGCTCCATGCTGAGTGTGGAGCCTGCTTGGCATTCTCTCTCTCTCTCTCTCTCTCTCTCTCTCTCTTTCTCTCTCTCTTTCTCTCCCCCTCTCTACCCTCTCTCCCCTCTCTCCCCTGCTCACATCTCTCTCTAAAATTTTTTTTAAAAATTACATTTTTGGAAAACATATATACAAATATATAATCTATAAACATAATGTATAAAAATAATTGCATCACTTAGAATTTGAGAACATATTAGCCACATTGGTTAATTTAACCAAGGTTAATTCTAATAATGGACTCATTTACTTTTCCAAAGATAATATAGACAGGACTTTCTCACGCATATTGAAAAACTCAAAGAGGAATAAATAGTTAAGGTGCCAAATGTGTTTAAGAGTTGTTATATAAAATGGGCTGCATTTGAAAATAAAGAAACAAAGATGCCTAAAAAGATAAGGCATAAAAGGAGTTAAGGTGATACTGAGTAGGTTTTCCAAAAAAGTAGCCACAGGAACCATTAACAAAATTTAGCCTCTGGCTCAACAGTGAGTAATAGGGCATTCAAAAGAAAAGATGTGGTGGTCTTCACTAATGAGGAGCTGGCAACTGCAGCTGAATTTAAATTTCAGGCGACCACTGCTCTGATTTTTTAACTTTTTCATTTTATGTTTTCTAAACTACAAAGTAATCTGTTCTTGTTATAAGTGAAATGATGTAAAGATGAATAAGGAGAACACGAATTATTACTGCCCCTTCCATTTCCAGCCCCATGCTTTTCAAGGATTCTGTGTTAGCTGACTGGTTTGGGCCTCTCACATTTTACTCCTTTTTTCTTACGTACAGATACGTAAATACATGCTCATGCATAATTCAAAAAAAATCGTACTAAGTAGGACCATACTATGCACATTAATGTGCAGTTTGCTTTTTCCTTTGGAGTATATCCTGGACAATCCTGAGAGAGAATAAACACAGCCAGTTCTATTCTTTTTCATTTTTATTCCTACTTTCTTTATGTGAAAGTATGTATGCACACACAGAGTTTTACATAAATGGGATCGTTTAAAGTTGTTCTGACTTGCTTTTTATTGTCTTCACTGCCTTTTTCCTCTTTCTCTACTCCTACCCCTTCCTTTTCTCTCTCAGCCTTGTTTATACCTACATACACAATCTGGTGTACATCCTTCAAGTACTTTTCTCCATTCTCATATAAGCCTTATGCACAGGTGCGTGTGCACACACACCCATGTAGGCAGATACATTTCACTTTGTGTCTTAATACTAAAATGTGCTTCGGGTTGAGGTTGGACAAGGTGTCCCTTTTAAATCTCTCTCCTGGATTCCTCTTTAGATCTTATCTCATGAAGTTTCTCAGTGGTTTTGGCCTTAGCCCACTGATCTTATTATTACTATTTTTAATAAAAGCCATCTAGGTTATTTCATGCATTCATACAATTTTATTACCACCCTTTTGCTGTAAATGTCTAAATCTACATTTCCAACTTTTGGTGTGGATATTCAACTTGCTGCTGTACATTTCCACCTAATTTTTCCATAGGTACCTCAAATGGAACATGCCCCAACTCCTTCCTTCCCTTCTGCCCTTTGCATTCCTATTATTTATCGCAATTGATGCTATCATCATCCATCTGGATGTCAGGCTAGAAACCTGCTACTTAAAATCAATCACCAAATTCTGAAAGCACAATAGAACTGTTAATATCAACGTTCTATTTGTTCCTTCTAGAGTAGAAAATGCAAAATATTTATCAAGATTTAAAACAAAAACCAAGAGAGACCATGAGCAGAAGGAGAATCTGGGAAAGAGTACTATGATCCCAGGGAAAAGAAGAGCAATCGGATTCAAGCAAGCATGGACACTCAAGCTACATGGAGAGCATACCCCTGGTCTTGGCCTCCACCCATTGCCCATGCTAGGGCCTTCCATACTAGAAAAGTGACTTCTATGTTACTGCTTTTGTGTCTCTGCTTCTTCAGCCAGTGTGAGCAATATAGAACATAGATTTGACCTTTGAATGACTTAGCATTGTGGTACATGGATGAATGTGGCTTCTTTTAAGGACTAAAGTTAGTTCAGATTTAACCAGCAGAAGAATAACTGAGGAAACAAGGACCATGAGTGATGGAGAAAGCTGCCATCAGAAGGCCACTGGGTTACTTGTGTGGGCATTGGACAATAGGCTGACAAGACTGCTCTCAGTTCTTCTGAGGTATCATACCAAATCAGCCATTGGAGTGAATGCTTTCTATATTGTGTGTGGCTGGTTAGTATACTTAGTCTATGTTCTTTCTTGTACTCTAAGAGCTAGAATAAATGTCCTCTGTAGCTCCCCGAGGCTTAATTACATTATTGTCCACTGGAAAGAGAGTTTAGATATTAGGAACCAGAAAAATCTGGCATATGTAACTATGGATACAATGGAACAAAGTGTTGGGAAGAAGATATAGATGGCAGTGTTGAAATAAGACTGGTAATGGGAAGGAAGAGGAACCTACAGTTCTGATGATGAGTGTTGTTTTAGTGAAAACCCTATTTTATCATCATTGAATTTTTTTTAAGCCTTTGAGGAACACTTCACAAAAATGATGAACTAAAATCTCTGGGTCTCATTTGTCATGGATACTTAGTCTCCTTACAGACTATTTTGGTAGTTTTGGCAGTTGTTATGGATATGAATCTTAAGTCATCAGGATTTTTATATTAGAGTATGGCAGTAGAGCAGCCATAGGATGAGTTGAGGTCACTATGATGTTAGGCAACATGTCTGTGATGAAGAGCATTGCAAGATTAATGAGAACTGAAGGTTCCTTTGGAATTCCTTAGTCTTCTCCTTGGCGGAGAGGTTCATGCTTCACAAGCACTTAGGAACAGACCATCATACTTCATTCTGGCTACCAACTGCTGAAAGCTCTATGTTATTTAATGAAAAGTTTGAAAAATATTTTATTGTCCTGAAGGCAGGTTCATAGCACAGGGATCATCTTTCTGGTCTGAACCTACTCCTGTAGATCATACATGTGTAGGAGACTCTTTGAATATGGGCATTTTCAGATAAAGCCTGGATTGTTAGTTAGGTACCATTGTGGTTGCTTTTTAGTAAGGGAAATTGGATCCAATTTTCAATGAGAAGTGGTTTGGCTCTCCATATCCTCAGGGAGGGATTAGCAGCAAGAAGTTACGGAAGAGAGCTATTGGTTCCAATATTAGTAGGATTCAGATTATTTGGAAATTACAATGGAGTAGGAATCAAACATTTTTGCAGAAGCAGAAGGCTAGTTTTTGGTCAGTTATGTACCTATGCATCATAATTTCATAAACCTTGGTCCCAAAGATGTCTAGTAAAACAAATGAGTTCACATTCTAAAAAAGTCTGCAATCTTCACATTTAGGGGCACCAGAAAAAATGGGAGTTAATAGGATCATCTGGTTTTCCATCTCTCCTGGGCCAGTGCCTAAATGTGGGAGCATAGAACAGCTGAAGATAAATGATGAGAGCTGGTCTAGAACTATTTTCCTAGACCTTACATTTAAAAACCAGCTAATCCTAATCATGTACCGTGTTCCCATTGACGAACAAAAATAACTACCATATATAATGATGTTCTTGTGTGAGAGGGGGAAAGACTGGAGGTTTATGCTGCCCCTTTAGAAAAATTCCCCCTTTTCTGTCTCCTCTGTAGGAAGTGTCAGAGGTAAAATGAGATGACCAGCCCTAGGAGGTCACCCCAATTTAGTCAATGCTAGCGGATTAGTATTAGCTAACTAGGGGGACAGATTTGCTATTTAATCTAGACTGAAGAAAGCAGAGAGGAAAAAGGGCCAAGAATGCCATGGACTTGAGAAGCCCCCCAAACAGTGATCTCAGAGAAAGGAGTAGAAGGTTGGTCACTGAGTTCTACAGAGTTACTTTTACCCAGAGGGAATGTAGGGTTTTTTTTTTTTTTAATGTTTGTTTATCTTTGAAAGAGGGAGAGCACGAGCAGGGGAGGGGCAGAGAGAGAGAGGGAAACACAGAATCCAAAGCGGGCTCCAGGCTCTCAGCTGTCAGCACAGAGCCCGACATGGGGCTTGAACCCATGAACCATGGGATCATGACCTGAGCTGAAGTCGGATGCTTAACCAACTGAGCCACCCAGAGTGGCCTGAGTGAATGTAGGTTTTAACAGCAGTATTAGCCATATAGGAAGCTTTGGGCTGTAGGGTAGAGACGTCCCAGTCACATCTCTTGGGGTAGCAGAAGTTTTGCTTTTGGGAGCATTCAGTTGCTTCAAAGCCTTATTTTTTTGAACAAGGTATGAAAAAATAGGGAAAAATATATCCATTTCAAGGTCGCATGAAAGGCACAATTTAAGTAATGTCCTTTGCAATTCTACTCCATCTGGGGAAATTGCTTGCTACTCCCCTTCATTCTTAAGGCCTTCCTTAGGTGTTCTTGTTTTTCTGGCTTTCTGCACTACAAGATGGCGCCTGATGAACAATAAATACACTGCGCTGGAGATGAATTTCAAATGTGGAGTCTATGAGCAAATCTGAAATTTAGCCAAGTATCTTCTCCTGTTCCTACTTTTTATTCCTTATAATTTCCAAGAAACTTCCTGCTAGCAGACTTCTCAGACAGTGACAAACTGAATCCTCATTAAAACAAAGAAAGGTTAAGGGGAAAAAATAACCTATTTAAAATGAGGTAACTCACCAGTCTTTCAGCTGTAAATTGACAATCGGATTTATATAAATCCATAATTGTATCTCTTTTACCTGCAGTTAGGCTAGTTAATGATGAAAAAAAAAAAGTATACAGCTGATTGTGTAGCTTTAATAAGGATTCTTTTTACAGAGTTAAAAAAATCCACCAAATTAAATTCTGCCAATTTACTCCATTGCAAATTGAGCACCACCCTGTGAGCAGGGGGAAAAAAAAGGAAAAAGAAAAAAAGAAAAGAAAAAAAATCATCAAGTAGCTTAAATCAGTTACAGCTAAATGTGTAAGTCAGCATGTGCTTTAGCCTTTAGTCATGAAGAATATATTAGATTTTAAAAATAAATGGCTTTCTGCTGAGTCTTCATTGCAATGGCTTTCTGACTTTTAATTAAATTTTTAGTACTTGTGGATGCTTCCTCATGTACTCTGGCCACAGAGCTCGAATTGCCTCCATCATTAAGTGGAGTGGAAAACCAAATTGGAGATTATTAAGCTTGTTCATTTCTTTGTTATCGGTAGCTGGTGAGTCTCTCCTTTTTACTTGTTAAATAAGGATGGAGCTTTCTACCAGGATATTTTCCAAGAATGAAATAAGCTCTCGTAAACAGAGCATGATTAGCCCTAATTCGGGAGCTTGTTAAATGTTCCTCATTATACATTTCTGGTCTGTTTCATCAGTGTTAAATGAACTTAATGTAAATTAATAAAAACAGGTTTGCATTATTTGTAACAGGATTGAGAGTAAAGAAGAAAACTGTAAGCAACACTAAACTCAGCAACTAATGTTGAAGTTTGCACTTTCTCTGCTGCCCTTTCTGTTCTATGGAATTGAATAAACTGTTCCAAAGTTTTAATATTTAATCTTTTGGAATGGAGCATTACAGTTTAGGTCTTATATTAGAGACTTTAATTGCTAATTTGGTGCTTTTCTGCAAGTCTTGTTTTTGTTCCTTTTGAACTCCCCAGAAATAAAGAGATTTAGGAGAATAATGTATTGTATGAACCAATCTTCACCAAAGGAATTTGAATTTTTATACCAACAGGGTTAAGAACAACATAGTTTTGGCTATAGAACCTAATAGTTGGTTGGTTTTAAATTCTTGTTTTGATTTATAAAAATGAGTGCATTGCAGATGCTTCAAGGCAAATGTGTAATGTAAAATTCACATTGTTTTAAACAGTGACACTTCTCAAAATACAAGCCTGCTTCTCCTAATTAAGGAGAGAAGCCAAACTAAAAAGACTTAAACATGCATGGAAGGTCAAAAAGCTAAGGGCCAGTAATCTAAATGATAACATGATTTATCTCTAAGATGTGGAATTAGATGCCTATAAGCAAGTAAGAATAATTGGGGAGCCCAGCATTTACAATTTTGGGACCTTCATTAACTCAAATAGGATGTGCCTAAATTGCAAACTCCTTTAGATGATGATGTCAGGAAGACGAGGCTACAGTGTTTTCAAATTTATGGTTATTGTTGGGACCAGTGGGACATCTGTATTTGGGGTCATGGTTATTTGTTAACTCCAAAAATATTGTAAATGTGCAGAAGAACTGAACTAGTATTTAAAATTTTTGAAACCAAGTTAAAACTTGAAAATCATGAGAAAAGTGTATCATGGAGTTCTCTGGAACTTTTTACTGAAAATTTTGTGGTTTCTCTGACTAACAGTGGATGTTAACTATTTGTTTAACATTAGTGGAAACACATGTAGCAAAATCTTTATTTTCATTAGAATTCTCAGAGAACGTCTTGTTCACCGTCCAGAATAATGCAAACAAAAAGTATATGCCACCAATACCACCCATGGCAGATAGAACTAATTGTTCACAGAATGCATTTCTGCTCAACTTGGATTGGCCCCAGAATCCTTCTTAACACAATAATCCAGGCAGCTCCTACCAATATATTACAGTTGTTATGTAATGAGGTGTTTTTTTTTTTTTTTTTTTTTTTTTGCCATCCCTATTCTAATTGGTGAAATTTTGGATTACTTAGAGTGAGCTAGAAAATCTCTTTAACTTTGTGGCTGAAACATTTCAGAACATTTTTGGCCTTAGAGTATGGTGAACACATTTTAATCTTCATGTCGTGACTCATTTTAATCTTCGCTCCTTGAAGAACTTGTCGTAATTCATTGCCAACATTATGAAAATTAATTTTATTTTCATAATTACATATGCATAAAGTACATCAAATTGGACGGAAATCGTACTGAACTGAGGATATTTACTAGAAAATTTCTCTTCTTCCTTCCCTCTTCCCTTCCTTTTTTCCTTCTTTTCTAACAAATCTTTGATCCCTTGGGATTTGGTCAAATAACCGAGAAATAATTTAAGTTTTCCAAAGCATGGCTTGGAGGAAAGGCAGACAGTAGGCCTTCTGAAATGACCAGTCAGTGTTAAAATGTTGTCGATCTGGCTTTGTCACAGGACTCTCCACTGTGAACCTCAGCCTCATTCTGCTTTGTTGCTCTGTTTATATTTTGCCCTAATTCAGCTCTAACTGTATCCTCTGGTATTTCCATGCTCACATTCTTGTTATGAGTGAGCTTCTGTCCTGGGTCCTTTTACTGGATTAAGATACACGTAGCCCTCTCCTGCCTTAATCCCCACCTAAAGCATTAACAATCCATTCTGGTTAGTTGACAGCTTTTATTTGCACAACGCTATTTAATAGTTTGCTGGGTTTTTAGTCAATGTATTTAGTGAATGAAAACTTACCCTTGTTGGTGTGTACTAAAGACCACCAGTATTTCTGTGTTTCTGTGAGTGTGTGATGGTCCCACAGAAAAATTCAGGCATTTCTGAAAAACTTCAGAGAATCCAATTTTTACCTTATAAAGAAATGTAGGGGCGCCTGGGTGGCTCAGTCAGTTGAGCATCTGACTTCGGCTCAGGTCATGATCTCATGGCTCGTGGGTTTGAGCCCCACATTGGGCTCTGTGCTGACAGCTCGGAGCCTGAAGCCTGCTTCAGATTCTGTGTCTCCCTCTCTCTCTGACCTCCCCTGCTCTCACTCTGTCTCTCTCTCAAAAATAACTAAATATTAAAAAAAAATGTAAAGGTTTGACATGAGGCCTGCATGTGGACTTAATGTGGTAACAATAAATGGCTCTAGATTATAAAAAAAAAAATTTCAGAAATACACAAAAGTGACAGTATTTTAAAATATGAGGAAAAAGGAATCATAGGTCTATAAGATAATAGTGATGATATTACAGAAAATATTAATTGAACACATACTATGTGATAGGCAATATTGCAAGAGCGTTATATGCATTAACTCATTTCATAACCACAACTACCTTATGGGGTAGCTACTCTTATCCCCATTTGATGAAAAAAGACACTGTATCATAAAGACAGAAAATGAGTTGGTCAGTGTAAACAGATAGCAAATGTCACAGCTGGGAACTGAGTCCAGGGAGTCTGACTCTAGA
The DNA here is from genome assembly GCF_024362965.1 of Panthera pardus. Taxonomy (NCBI): domain Eukaryota; kingdom Metazoa; phylum Chordata; class Mammalia; order Carnivora; family Felidae; genus Panthera; species Panthera pardus. Next base: position 30,296,566 of record NW_026526666.1, read on the forward strand.
GCCCACATTTGGTTTGGTTGCTTTTCCCAAAGCTTAGTGCTTGTTTTCCTCTTAGTATTCTTGAACTTAATATAAGAAAGGAGCTATGTAGGTATAGTTACCACATCATAAGTCAAGCTCTTGGCAGAAATAACAATGCTAGAGAATAGAGGAAAAATAGAGGCTTCTGGAGGCAGATAGAACATGGGAATGCCAAAGGACATTCATTTTTATCAGTACAAAGGTGCTAACCTCCAGGAAGTCAGAGTGAAACCGGAATCAGAAAAGTGTTGCTGAATTTCAGACTTCGGATAAAACTGGACCTAATGTAGGATTATTCTTTGTTACCAACTTCCCTTATTGCCTCTGGTATTGGGGGAAGAAATGAGATAATCGTGTTCACAGGCATCAAAGGAGGTGAGTAACCAAAGCTTAGAGTTGGTATAAATAAAGCAGGGGCAAATCAAGGTGAGGAGCTGGGTCAAAATCTACCATCTAGTTAGGCAGGCATTGTGGAAGAAGTAGAACAAGGAAACTAGAAAGTGCATGTAGGTATTCCAAGTAACATTGCATGGTGGGGAAAATGGGGGTGGGGGGCCTGGGACAGGGGTCTGGACATTGGTTACCACCCCAGTCATCTGGCAAAACTGATGGTGGTATACTCTGGACAAGCCAGTTGTCATTGTGTTTTGGATGGATTCTAAGAAGTTACCTTTTGGAAAGAAATTACTGTGATTTTCGTACTTAGCATCTAATTTGTATGAGGTCTTACGCAGAATCCTAAAATGAACACAGTCATCCTTGTTGGTAGTTTAAAAAAATTACCAACAATCATGTTTTCCTTTGACCTGACTCATCCTTCCTAGTATTAGCAATGCTGATTTATTTAGTTGAGAGTCACCTGGACAAGTGATGTCAGCCCTCTAGTTAATTTTTGTTAAAATTCTCTCTTCTCTGCCACGTTTGAGGCAGGTACTGAAAGGGCCCAGGTAGGTGCTACTTTACACAAGTAGAACATCATCTCTGCCAGGCGTTGTTCTGCCTCTTGGTCCTTTATCAGATGAATGTACACAATGTATTAGACCCTATGCATATGACACCAACACTTGAAAAAACTCAATGGGGGAGATCTGTAATTGTGACTTCTGACAGCTCTAGTTTATTTCAGGGGGAACAAAGAAAAGCAAAGGAGGGAACATTACTTATTCATATAATCTTGGGGAAATCTTAACAGGTGGTGAAATCTCTTTCTAGAATCCTATGTAATCTCATCAGTCAAAAGTAATTCTTGGGATATTTAGCCCAAGTAAGGATGGCCACACAGGCTGCTCCGATGGACTTCTTTGGGAAGGCTCTTAGATGACTTTTGAGTGATTTTTCATTTATGTTTGCCAACTTCATAGATTTTTCCCAGCATAAAATACAAAAAAGCAGAAGGAAACCCTGAATATATTTAAAAATGATGTCTATTTCTGCACAAACTTGGCAGAGAGGAGTTTTCTCAGAAACAGTTGAGTTCATGGCATCACTCTGACAGGGCAAAAGTCTTCATTGAACAAAACCATTTGCCTTCCCCCATCCTGCCCTTCCTTCAGTTTGCCTCTGCAAAAACAGTCCATGGATAAATAAACTGGCAAAATTGGGAAACCAGGTGATCACAGCAAAATGATATAATAGTAACAGCTACAATTTATTAAATAACCAATCTATGGCAGGTGCTTCACTGGTACCATCTCTTTGAATTTTGATGGCAGCCCTGTGAGATAGGTGTTGACCCTGTTAGTTGGGATGAGAAAACCAAGACTTAGAAAAGTCAAGTGACCTGCTAAGATCATCCAACTATTCAGAGGTGCAGCTGGGGTTCAGGAACAGGTCTGCTGGATTGTAAGGCCAGTGCTTTCAACACCATACCTGCCATGCTGCTTCCCTATGGTACCTGCTTTTTAAAATTTTGCGTCCCCTAACTCCCGCCAGAAACAAAGGAACAGCCGTTGCCATGTTACCAAGTTAAATACTGTGAGGGGCCAGGCAGCCTCACCTGGATATTTCTGATCACTGTGTGAGAGCTAATGCTTTGGGTACAAGCTTGAAAAAAAAAAAAAAAAAAAAAAAAAAAAGAGGCTTCCCCAGGCAGGCAGGTGGGTTGGCTAGCTGGGATTAAGGCACGGGGACTCTTTGCTGAGCAAGGTGCTCCTTCCTGTCAGAACACATTTCCGTAGAGCCCCGCAAGCTGGTAGCACCTCCTCTTGCTTCTGCCTCCTAGTGGGCTGTCTGAGGGAGGCTATACATATGTATTAAGTTATTAAGCGGTGGTATGGGTTCTCACAAGTTCAAACACAAAGCATGCTGTGTCTCTGCTCCAGCATCTCCAGGAGGGCCTGGATTAATAGAAATGCAAATAGAGCATCTGCACAAGGCCATATGATTAGAGCCTCCCCCTCACACCTCAAAGTCAAGAGCAGAAAAACACTGCATGTGAAACACAACAAAAAATGGTGATATAATATGCAAAGTCTGTTACCCGTTTCAACAGCAGTCAGCAAAACATTTCTTCTCACACCACTCACAACAATTTCTGCCCCAACTTTATTATGTAAGCTCATGTTTTTCATCGGCATAAACTTGCTGTTGGTGTGTTAGAGTCCCTACTGACTCCTTTATTGCCTGAGATTCTGCACACTGCTGTCTGGCCTGCTCTAGAAAGAGGCTCTTAAAAAGAGAAGTGCGGCCTTCATTTCTATCTCTGCTCTCTTCATCTCTTTATGCAAGGGTCCCTTTAATGCAAGGGTCCCTTTAATGCAAGGGTCCCTTTAATGCAAGGGTCAAAGAAGCACTCAGCCCAGAGTTTACTTTTCAGTTTTCAGAGAGGCCAGGAATCCAAACTTTCCAGCCTTGGTCTGGTGTGAGTCACGGCTTCCACAAGTTGGTTCAGACTGTAGGGCCGAGTCATAGGTCTTGTCTCCATTTGAGCCCAGTAGCCTTCCTCTCTTCTGTGGCTGCAGTTTTAATTCTGTACACTGACGGGGACCATATACGAGCACCTAGCCCCAGTGGTGTTCCATAGGTTTATGCGATGATTTAATTGCATGAGAGAATTGCATGACTAAGAGGAAAAAAAAAAAAAAGTCTGCTCGCCTCTCCGTGCATGCTGTGGGCAGGAGGGGATCCATGTGAAGGAGTGCGGATGATTTAGTGCAGTCATCCCACCTGGAGAAACTGCTTGAAGTCCACATGCAACTGGCCCTTATTATTTTTTTAAAATACTTATTTATTTTTGAGAGAGACAGAGCACGAATGGGGGAGGGGCAGAGAGAGAAAGGGATACAGAATCCAAAGCAGGCTCCAGGCTCCAGGCTGTCAGCACAGAGCCCAAAGCAGGGCTCAAACCCACAAACTGAGGAACCATGAGCTGAGCCAAAGTCTGACACTTAACTGGTTGAGCCACCCAGGCATCCTGCAACTGACCCTTCTTGGTCTCTTCTTTCTGCTCTTTCCTGCCTCAGAGTTAGAGGGGACAGTGATGTGGCTGAGAATGAGTCATGTCTAGGGATGGACTGTGAGGTGATGCCAAGCCAAGATAGTTGGTATTTTCTAGATTCAGGCAGCTTTATGAGTTGAGTGACTGCTGAGCTGTTGGAGAGTTGATGGACTCATCAAAAGGATGCTTGTATTTTTCCTTGTATTTCTAGAGAATGTTATTTATTAGGGGGAATTGCCTACAAATTGTTGCAATAGATTTTCTGAGCTTATTCATATAAAGCATTCCATCTACCTCCTTATTCACTTACTATCCCTGCCCCAACACCGTTCCCTATCTCTTCCCTGGACCACTGCCATCATTTTAGGGCCACTGGGCTCTTTCCTGCTGCCATTCAATTCAAACATACACACTTCTTCCAGATTCATCGTTCAAAAACACAAGTCTGATTAAGTAACTTCTCAGCTTAACATCTTCAGTGATTTCCCATTGCCTAATAAATAAAATAAAATGCAGTCTTCTAATTTTGGCCGTTAAAGCTCTCTAGGCTGTGGCCCCCAGCTGCATTTTTCAACATTTTAAACTGCCTATATTCCATTCATATCATGCTATTTTCCTTTCTCTGTAAACACCTTCACACCATTCACCTCACTGAAAATGAAGCTCCTCTCCTGGTCCATACCCACTCATGGATCTATCCTTCAGGACATATTTGTTTTTATGTTTATCTTTTTTGAGAAAGACTGCAAGTGAGTACACTGGGGAGGGGCAGAGAACCTTCAGGAAGTATCTTAACTGTTACCTTCTGTTGGAAGCCTACCAAATACATCCCATGACTACATATCACACTTCGTCCCTCTTTTTGGCCAACATCCCACTTTCCCCTATACTTGAGGCAATGCTGGTCACTTGGGTAGGCATGCAGTAGATAGTTGTTGAACAAATGAATAAATGCTGAGTGAATGTGCATCTCTGTCTTATCTACCCCTAGAGTTTGTGAGATTCCTGAGGAGGCAACAGTGTGAGGTAGCAGAAAGAAACAGGGTTTTAGGCTAGAGAGGACTGGTCCCGAGGCTCTTCGTGGCCATTTATTAACTGAGGGACTGTGGGCAAGTTACCTAACTTCTTTGTGCCTCACCTGTATTGATGCCTGTTGAATGTGTGAACTTTGGTTGTGCATTTTTTTGTTCATATGCATATTCTTTAATCCCTGGAAGTGTTGAAAAGCAAAGTATTGCCTGTCTCACAGATAGAAAACATTCTCCTCACATATAAATCATGGCATGAACTGACATCATAATACACACCACAGACCTAGTAAGATTTCACTTGAAAAATAATGAGGCAGGGAAGTATTACATGATCACTAGCATCTCTCTCTTTGACAACTAACTCTGAACAATAGAAACTATATTCTTGCTTGTAAAGACTATACGTTGTGATAGTTTAACTAATTTGGGCACCCAGTAATAGAAATGACAGTGCTGCTAATCCAAGTGTCTATGGTGAAGAATTTCTTGGAAAAAGAAAAAAAAAGGAGGGAAAACTTCCCACGGTGATTTCTTGCATCTGCAATCCTAAATCTAATTTAGTATTAGTGCTCCTGACAGGAAAAGAAATTTCAGGGCAGTTACTCACACTTCTGAAGGTTTTATTTGGTTTAACCTCAGAAATAACTGTACTGATGGTGCTGAGTGCTCTCAGATGCAGGTTTTTTTCTCTGAAATAATGGACTCCTGAGTTTCTTCTCTTCCTAAAATTAGGTCTGAGATGCTGTCGGAGCTTCCTGATGAGTGGCTTTAACTACCATGTGATGTTAAAACATAAAAAAGTAATCCCTTGCCCACTTAGTAAGGTGTTTTTTTGTGAGCACATAAGAAACCAGGAGACCTCACTGACCACACCATAGATTTTAATGTGATGGACAATGGACCTCGTTGGAGCCTCATGTCCTTGTTGTCATGCATCTCTCCTGTGAGCCAGGACTCTCTCTGTTCCACAGCCACTGAATTATGGGGAGAGTTCCATCCATGTCCTAGATACTCTGGGGGAGTCATTTTCATGTTATTTATAGTACTGTCTCCCTTTTCTTGATATTTGTCCTTTTCTTACAAAACTTCCCTCTGGCCTCTTGTTGAACTACAGTAGTAAACATAAAACTCCTTTTTCTGTTGGCCATGAGATAAATAACTGAACAAGAAATAGTTAATCTTATCATGAACACGACAGGTATAATACTGCTTTATGTCATAGCTCTGGCAGGAGGAGTTCTAGTTTTGGTATAGGATGTAATTTAACACAAGGCAAAGTTTTTATTTTTTTCCTTGTCTGATATAATCCCACAGAACTTTGAAAATCACTAACATTAATATAGTTCTTGACATATCTATAAAGTATTTCTCACAAAATTTAAAAAATTTAATAGAGTATCCTTGTGGACTTGGATGTTATTTTTATTTTTCTGATGATGAAACTGTGGGGAGGTACGATTTTGTGATTTGTGAGAAATCCATATTTGGTCATTCAGACGATGAAAATATATTTCTCATATATATTTGTTATTTGTCCGCAGTTCCTGGCTCACAGCTCCCCAAACCCTTGGAATTTCCTAAGTGTGGCAAGTGATGAAGGTGTCTTTTGTTACATTAATGACGGTGACTTTTCGACACTGCCCAACACCGGGGGCTGATTGTCAGGAGGATCAACTCTGTGATTAAAGAGTTGAAACTTGGAGGTCTAATCCCATCTCTGGGGAGGGGAGAGAGGCTGGAGGTTGAATCCACCAATGGTCAATGGCTTTGTCAGTCATGACTGTGCAATGAAGTCACCATAAAAACCCAAAAGAACTAGGTTCGAAGAGATTCTGGGTTGGTGAATACATGGAGATTGGGGAGAATGGCACACTTGGAGAAGGCATGGATGCTCCACACCCTTTCCCCATACTCTATCTCTTCATCTGGCTGTTGGTTCAAATCCTTTATTGTATCCTTTAGTAAACTGGTAAATGTGTTTCCCTGAGGTCTGTGAGCTGCTTTAACAAATTAAAGAACCTAAGGAGGAGGCTCTCAGAACTTTCCATCTGTAGCAGGTAGGTTAGAAACACAGGTAATAGTTTAGGGCTTTCAACTGGCCTCTGAAGTAGGGGAGAGGAGCAGTCTTGTAGGACTGAGTCCTTAACCTGTGGAATCTGATACTATCTCTAGGATACCATCTCCAGGTAGTGTCAGAACTGAGTTGAATTCTTAGATGCCCTGCTGATGTCTGAGAATTGTGTTGTATGGGACGACCTCCCTCCCCCCGACTGTGGAACTGGGTGTAGGAGGTCTTGACAAGTTGAGTAATAGAAACCATAGAGCACCTTGTAATGATTCCAGTCCTGCCAGCAGTGGTTTTCAGAGACACCAGGACTTGGAACTCCACCCATAGACAAGTGAGAATCCAGGCCGGTAGACATGTCTGGTACCTGGCATGAAGGTTCCAGATCATAAAGTTTAGGGAGATTTGAGGCAGGAATGAAACCCAAGTGAAAGCCAAGCATGCTGTCTAGTAGAAGTGTTGTTCTGAAGGGACAAGAGGGGGAGGCATATCCAGGGAGGAGGTGACAGGACAGAACATACGCCAGCACATCAGGCCTCTAGGTGCAGATTATAGAGACAGAGGTGGACCTTGGCAGGAATCTGAGTCGTTGAAAAATAGCTGTAGCTGTTTTGTATGGGACATTTGTGGCCTTGGCCATGAGCAGGGAGGAGTGGGCTAGGATGTCAGATCATGACTTTGGGAATGTTAAGTTTTAAGAATGACAACACCCAGAAGATACAGCACATCAAGTGAAGAAACATTTGAACATGTACTTAGTGTCAAAAATAGAAATAGCCTTGCATCTAAGAATTTCCTAAGCCATCCTTTTCTTCTTTCTTTCCTTTTCTCCTTGCTTGACTTGCTCATCTCTCTGTATCCTCCCTCCTTCTCTCCTCATCTTCCTTTATTTAGTTTCTCATAGTGCAACTAGTTGACTTTGCTAAAGACTGTGAGGCTCTTAGGATGCAAATGTGACTGAGAGAAACATTTACAAATTTTTTGTCGATGTGGAAAACTATGTGTCTATCTTTAAGTTATTTTTGTCCAAAATGTTTTAACTTTTCAAGTAGGTGAATTCATGGGTTGGAAATAAAAATGATTTTTAGATGTTTATATTGAATGCCTATGACTCTGAGTGTGTGTGTGTGTTGTGTGCACACACAAAGAAATATAATGCTTACTGTTTGGAGTATTTAAAAGGAGTAGCCATACTTTGAAGTCATAAATTAACTTTTATTTTTTATTTTAAGTTTATTTATTTTGAGAGACTGAGAAAGCGAGCTGCCGGGGGGGGGGGCAGAGAGAGAGGGATAGAGAAAAATACCAAGTAGGTTCCGTGCTGTCAGCACAGAGCCTAATGTGGGACTCGAACTCATGAACCATGAGATCATGACCCCGACCTGAGCTGAAACCAAGAGTTGGACGCTCAACTGACTTGAGTTACCTAGGTGCCCCCGAAGTCATAACTTAACTTGTAGTATCTTTATATTTTTTATATAGTTCATTCCATTTATGTAAATACAGCAGTCAGTATTTTTGCTGAATTACTATCTTTTTTTTTTTTTTTCAACTAACTCTAAGCTTCCCATAAATCTCTGGTCCTGACAATAATTTATATTTCATTATTTTATTTTTTTAAAGTTTATTTATTTTGAAACAGCATGAGTGGGGGAGGGTAGAGAGAAAGGGAGAATCCCAAACAGGCTCTATATGGTCAGTGTGCAGAGCCCAACATTGGGCTTGAGCTCCCGAAAGCGTGAGATCATGACCTGAGCCAAAATCAAGAGTTGCATGCTTAACCACCTGAGCCACTAGGTGCCTCTATATTTCATTATTTTAAAATCTTCTTCCCATAAGATTTAAAATAACCCTTTATTAGTCTTTACCTTGCCTTCACTTGTTGGGTAGGTACTTAAAGCAAGTATGAAGATAGAATAGGGGGGTTAAGGTAACTGAGTAATTTATAGAATCCTAAACCCTTTGCTATGGAAGCAAAAGTATTTAGAGCTTGAAAATGGGGATGGTCTTTCTATGTGGATAACAGTTAGTCTGGGTAGCAACACACACTTTTCATGATCTTTTTCCTTTGTAGACACGTGACTATACAAAAACTGTGTTGTTTAGGAAGAGCATGGAGTAGTTGATCAAAACACACAAGTTTACCCTAGGGCTATAGCTATTCATGTTCCTTTCTTTTCAGAGAATCTATGCATTAAGTCCCAATGCATTAAGCTTTGAACAGGTTATAGCACTAAGTCAATGAGGTGCATTATCATCATTATTACCATTTAGCATTCACATTTCATCAGCATGCACTTTTCCTAGCTCAAGATAGCAATTTTCAAACCAATGGATGGATTTAAGCTTTATCTTCATGAGCTCATCACTGAGATTCTAGTACACTTTATACTCATGGAAAATACTACCTAATGTTCTAATTATGTATGTCATTTTATTTGAACTCAGAAATTTCAAAATCCCCTATGCATAGGTTTTCCAAGTGATTGCCCTCATCAAAATTACACAGCCAAAAAGGAAGAATAATTAGCAAAATGGGAAGTTATACTTGGGGCTCATATAATTTTCCATGCTAATTGCTCATCTTGGGAGCCCATTCTGGGAAGCTGTCAGGAAGTGGATTTTTAATATGTGTATACCTGGATGTAAAGCCTTGCCAGTGTTCTTAGAGAAAGTGAACAGCAGTTATCCCAGAAAATTCCCACCTCAAGTGATAGAGGGAAACAGCATTTCCTTTTACCTCCAGAGATCCTCACCTGAGATTTTCTAGGGGCTGATCCCAATTCATTGTATTTTATGAAAGAGAAAGAGGCGACTAAGGAATATTCTCTCACTTTACAGATAGGCTCACTGAAGTTATTTGTCCCAGGTTGTAGAGTAGGACCAAAAGAAATACCTAGTTCTGAATTTATTGTGTAGATAATTCACCAACTTAAGAAAAAAATAAAGTAGGACTAGAAAATCAAATAAAGAGTATATTTACAATGACAATAGAATGCACAAAGGACCTCCTAATTTTTCCCAGCCTCTCACCTCCCAAGCAATTATCTGGCTAATAATTATCTCTTGTCTTTTTTTTTCCTTTCTTTTTTTTTTTTATTGAGATGGATTTATTTTAGCTAGATACCAGGAGAAGGTCATGGAGAGACCCAAGACTAGCTATGAAAAATGGACTGGGCCAACTGGATTCTTTTGAGGAGTTGTAGAAGTTGCTCGTGAGAAGATTGGACAAAACAGCGTGCATTAAAAGATAGCGTAAGGTAGGGTAAGTTCATGCTGGGCCATGTGCAGGCTAAGGACAGCCAAGGAAACTGCCTGATGGGCAGGAGAGTGAGCTGCCACTCATCCTAAGTCAGAGACAGATCATGAAGACTCACACGTGAAATGAGTTGTTCCCTAGAGTTAATGGGATTTACCCAGTGAAGCCTGTTGCATTTCTGGGTTTCCTTTAAGATCTCTTTGTTGTTACTCACACATATCCTTACGTTAACTCACTTATTACCTCCCAACATTCATTCTTCTTCCCTCCCTCCCTCCCTCTTTCTCTCTTTCTCTTTCTTTCTCCCTTCCCTCCCTTCCCCCTTTCTCTTCTCTTGTCTTAAGTTTATTTTTGAGAGAGAGAGCCAGAGAGCAAGAGCATGCGCATGAGCAGGAGAGGGGCAGAGAGAGGGAGACACAGAATCTAAAGTAGGCTCCAGGCTCTTAGCTGTCAGCACAGAGCCTAATGCGGAGCTTGAACCCACAAACAGTGAGATCATGACCTGAGCAGAAGTTGGAAGCTAGCCAACTGAACCACCCAGGTGCTTTGCTTTGCTTTGCTTTGCTTTTCTTTTCTTTTCTTTTCTTTTCTTTTCTTTTCTCTTCTTCTCTTCTTCTCTTCTTCTCTTCTTCTCTTCTCTTATTTCCTTTTCCTTCCTTCCTTCCTTCCTTCCTTCCTTCCTTCCTTCCTTCCTTCCTTCCTTCCTTCCTTCCTTCCTTCCTTCCTTCCTTGAATGCAAGCAGAGGAGGGGCAGAGAGAGAGGAGAGAGAATCCCAAGCAGGCTCTGTGCTGTCAGTGCAGAGCCTGACGTAGGGCTCAAACCCACGAACTGTGAGATGACCTGAATTGAAACCAAAAGTCGGATGCTTAACTGACTGAGCCACTGAGGCACCCCTCCCCAATGTTTTCTTGAGTGAGTTTTATGTGATGTCTGCTACTTGTAATCAAATCAGCTAAACATAAACCCCTTTTACAACAACAAGTGACATTCCTCCTTCCCTCAAAAGACTAACCACATTTCTCAGCCTCTATTACAAAGCAGTGTTGCATTTATCTCGGCAGTGAGGGAGAACATAGATGTTTGTCAGGAGCCACTTTTGTTTTTTTCTCCGCTGATTTATTACTCTTTAATGCTTTTGGTAATCCTGATAGAGAACAGATCACTTGAACTCATAGTCTTCAAGTAGCTTTTATTCAAGTACATAATCTGCAAATAAGTAACGCAAAACCTTCAAAAGCAGAGCCTGAACTGGCGGTGTTATCTGGCATCTTCATGGTTTCTAATCCTATCAAAGTTCTTCGTAGAAGTAGGAGAACCTTATTGATTTGTCCATTGCAAGAGGGCAGCAGTTGGGGGTCAGAGAGAGAGAATGAACGAATGATGAACAACTGAGTTACAGTGTTACTTAGCCATAAGTCATCAGATAAAGTTCCTTGTTAATCAAACTTTGTAGTTAACAGACAGAGAGTCACACATAGCAATACCCTCCTTCAGTCTCTTGTGAAGCTGGTGAGCTGAATTGGGGTTCCTATAGGCTTCCATGATGTCAGCATATCAGCAATTCTGTATTGCTTGCTGAGAATCCCTTAGTTCCTGTTGTGTTGCAGCTCTCCAAAGTGGTAGGGGAGAGAGTGACCTGGACCTGTTCAGATTTTTTTGAGAAAAGTTCTGAGCTCACTGTTATGAGGGAGGTATAAGATGAAGGAGGAAGTGGGGTGCTACAGGTAACCCAGATCTGAAACAGAAAACCTCTCTCTCCACCCTGAATTTGTACACAGTGGTATTTTCCTGCTGGGTTCCTGAAATCATTGTCTGGTATTTGTGCCCTCCTTGCCAAGTGATGGATCCTGGGCATTTCAGGTAACAAGCTACCTGCTGTCTGAGCGGAAGCATTTAAATACCTGCTGTTTTTCATCATTCGAGTAGTTTCCCCCTATGTTTCTCCTGCTAGGGAGCAAGGCCACCATATGTACAGGGCCACATGGCTGGCAGAACGTGAAGATCACGTTTGGTGTTGGATTTATTTGATGGCATATCTCTGGCAGCTGGGCTTCTGTTGGGTTTACTTTGGCAATTCTGGACAGGAAGATATCATCATTATGCTCTAACTTATAGAATATCTACTGGCTTCCAGTCTAAGCTGAAGGGTTGGGCACCAGTGAGTGTGATTATCATCACCTAACAACTAAAATGGAATCATAATAAGTTCTCCAGATATTAGCTGTAAACCTTAGAGTTGTTCAGTTTTAAAGAGTGGTTAAAATCGTGGTTTCTGGAGTGGTTAGGCTTGGGTTTAGATCCCAGTTTCACTTATATTGGTGTTGGGCATGGAGCAAGTCACCTAGCTTCTTTCTCCAACTCTCTATTTACTCATGGGTAAAATGAAGATAAAAACAGTATCCACCTCACAGAGTTGTCTTGAGGATAAATGAGGTAATGCCTGTGAAGCTCTGACCTTATGTCTGTCATACAGTGAATGTTCAACAAACATTTGCTCCCTTGGCTTGTGCCAGATGGTCCTTCTGATCCTTCTCTTGTATTTCCCCTAACCCAGTTAGCAATGCTCCAAAGTATTAAATAGCTTACAGAAAAGATGTAAGATTTATTTTCTACTTTTCTCCTTAAATATTTTAGGAAACTGAGCTTTGCAAGATTTATGCCAAATACAAAGCAGTTCAGAGGAGTATAAATGCTGGCTGTTTTTGTAGTCCCGCCCTTAAAAAAAAAACAACTATAGGTGCATGAGACATGAAGACAACGTGATAGTTCTCTTTGTGATAAGTGTCCCTTTGGGGGTTATGCTTAGTTTTCTATTGGTGACTTTAATTGTCAGGGATTTTTTTCCATCTTTTTTGTTCCCACTGGTTATACCCTAGTTCAAGGTCTAGGCAGAAGAATGGAATCAAAGAATCCCAGATCCTTGATTTGAAAAGGGCTTGAAAGGTCATTGATTCTTGTTGCAGGTGGCAGATTGTTCTTTTGTCATGTTTTGGATGTACTCTAGTAGTTCTGGAAAGGTCTTATGAGAGAAGTGTTAAGGAATTATATGAAGAAAAGTTGATGGCTGTAGACGTACCCTCATAAGAAAGGCCATAAAAGATTTTTGAAGGAGTGGAAAAAGAAAACGATAGATTGAAAAAAAAAATTGAAGAATAACAAGTTTGAAAATTTAGACTCCATAAGAGTAAAGTTTACATTTGAATCAGGCTGCAACCAGAAGGTTTCTGAAGGTTTTAGGAATGAGTATCATGATGTTAAGTTTCATGAAGCACATTTTGAAAATACCTCAAGCTGAGTCTGCTTTCTAGAAGGCCCAGAAAAAGGAGCTCTCTCCTTCCACGAAGCTGTTAAGGTTGTTAACATTATGATCAAGATTTTGTTTCTGAAATTATAATGTAGGGACTCTTAATTTTTCCTTGATTTTTTTTTTTTTTAAGTGAAGGATTTATCTGCAGGCTGTGAGAGTTGTAACAGTAAATAATCATGGGACTAATCACGATGGGACTAATCAGCCGTGGAAAAAACCAGGCCATGATGCTGAATGGACTGAAAATACAAAGTAAAGATCTGCCTTCGTCTTTTTTCATCTCAGGTACCAAAGTTGGGGTATAAACCTTGGACTACATGTGCCCCTGTGGATCAGCACTCCTGTATCCTTTGGATAAATTCCTAGTAGTGGAAAGTTTGGGTAGTTGAGAAATTATCCTGTTGATTTTAAATTTCTGGAAAAATGAAAAATGAACGCAGGCTTCATTTTAGTCCCTGCAGTCAAACAGAGCCAGATGAAATGCCAAATTAACAGACCACATGGGCTGTTATAAACAAGTCAATCCCATTTACTTATTAGAGCAATAGAACACGTGTAATACACTGGCCTCTTTTTACCTACAGAGTATTGCTCGTTATAGTGAGATGGAGGTGGGGCTAGTGGAAGAATATTTGCATGACAGAAAATCTATATGTGTAGGAAATAAGACAATTTGTTAGAAAATTAGGAATGTTATTGAATGATCTGTTGGCCTGAGCTAGTTGGATTATTCACCATTAAGTAATTACTTTAGATGCAGCAGGTGACCTTGTAACCAATTCAAATATTCTAACATAGAAATCTTCCTAATTATAAATTGGTTTATTACTTTAAGAGAAGGCCAAAGAAGAGAAATGAGGTTAAAATGAAGGGATCCTGAAGGGAACACTCTATAATAGAAGCCATTTGACAGAATAAGTTCACATCACTGGAGGTGATAATTTTGTGGAAGTGTATATTTTTAAATACGGACCGTGTAAATATAAGTATATTGGTTCAGAAATAGCCATTTAAATTTAATCCTAGATGCTTCTTTCTTTTTTCAACGTTTATTTGTTTATTTATGAGAGGGGGCCGGGGAGACAGAGCGCTAGCACAAACCAGCATGCATGAGCAGGAGGGGTCAGAGAGAGAAGGAGAGAAAATCCCAAGCAGGCTCCACACTGAAGCACAGAGCCTATCGTGGGGCTTGACCTCAGGAACTGTGAGATCATGACTTGAGCCAAAATCAATAGTTGGACGCTTAACAGACTGAACCACCCAGGTGCCCCATCAATGTTTCTTTCAAATGCCAGTGACAATTCAGGATTTAAATCACTTAGGTGGAAAATAACTTCACGACTTAATATCACAAGGTGGGCATGTCAATGGGTCTTGTGTCATGTAGGCACTTAGGTAACTGGTAGCAAATGCAAGTCCTTGAGAGAGGGAGTGGAAGTGGGATATTAGCATTCTTGGTTCTCAATACCTTATCCTCCCCCTTTTGAATATGGTGCCATGTGGGTTTTAAGGAAATATCTCAGATCTCAGGCAACCAGCTGGATAGTGATGTGGGCAGAAGTTGAGGCCCATTATCCAGAAATTTACATATATTAAAGTTGATGAAGTCTTCCCATTGACTCTCGAAGACCTTCAATAGTTCTAACCTTTGGAGGCAAGGCACCAGATGCTGGGAGCACAGATATGGAAACAAGCAGAACTCTTCTGATTCTGCAATAACCGTAAGATTATTTATTTCTCCTCTCATCCGCCCTGTAGACAATCAGGATTTCTGTTTGATTGCTGAGACTCTGTCCCTACCCATGCTTGGCAAAAACGTTTTCTTATCTGTGCAATAGATAAGCTGTTTCTATCATTTACTGCTTTCAGCTGACCTGTGGATATTTCACCTCTTACCCCATTCGTCCCCCACAGATGAGGAAATGGGGACTCAATTGAAACCCCACACTTAAAACAGTGTTAAATTAGGGTAACAGTGCAGATCTCTTGCCCCTAAAGCTAATGGTCTCATCTGCATCCTGATGCCACCTCCTCAGGCTTGTGTAGTGTCCCTTTCAGGAACATTTGCATTTTCTACCATAGGATGTTAAGGTTTTGACTCCTGTTAGAGGACTTTTTCGCAGCGTTGAGCAGATGGTCAAGTGTTTGTTGGGTGGAGGGCCCTCCTGATCCTCCCTGAAGTCATGCAGTTTATTCTTTAGGTAACAGTCGGGCCCTATCCCCAGAATTTGAGCGTATAATTGTGGTGTCACTGTCACCACAGGCTTCTAAATTGTGTGAATAGGTGAGGTGTGGCAAAGGAAAGGAGAGAACAAAGTTCTCAGTCTCCATTTTATGAGGAGGAAGCTGAAAGGTAAACATTCTTGTGAGGCACAGACAGGTTGTGTTACATTAACAGAGTTAAGGCAAAGTCCCAGATTTTGGCCTTTTCCATCAGTGCTTTTTTCAGCAGACCCTGTAACCACCATCTCTTTTATAGAACACTGGAAAACTTCATTTGCTAATGTAGAAAACCCTTGAGCTAAGCCCAACTCACTGTGTGGTTAACAAGGACAATTCCTTTAAAATGTTTTTTTCCCCCCTTGCTTAGTGTTGCTGGCATCAGGTATAGTTATTTATATGTTTTCCATTTGCTGCTTGATTTATTTTGGAGACTGACACTTTTACAAGCTGACATCTCAGCATACAGACACTTTTTTTTTTTACTCCACTGAATGCAGTTGATGCTACTTACTGGATGCCATGCCGAGCAAATCCTAGTTAAAGGCTTCTCTTTGTGCTGCAATCCATCACTCCTTTTACAGTTCTTTCTCTGGAAGAGTGTAAACTGCCTCCTAATTTTGGCATCTGCTACCTGCCTTTCTGGCTGCTTCCTGTTGCTTCCTGATATCACTCTGTCAGGTAGACACTTGAGGATTTCATCGCTACCCAGGTGTACAGCAACTTCAAAATGAGAGGTTTTGTTTAAAGCTTCTTTTGAGATCCTTGTGATGGATGAGTACTTAATAGGAAATGAGCTATTGAACAGACAACTGTTAATCAGCTACTATCAGTGGGTTGTTGCTTTATTTCCATTTGAAAAACATTTATTGTCCATCTATAATGTACCAGAAGATTTAGGAAAAAAAATAAGGCGCTGCTTTTTCCAAGGAGTTGTCAGTGTAGTAAAAAAATTGCATGATCATCTGTTTGATAAAACTCTGGAGTAAGTCAACTTGCCTATAATTTTTCCATTCTTTCTACTTTTTTCTTTTCTTCCACGTCTTTTTTCTAGAGCCATATAGAACACCGTACACTAGGACCTCATCCTAGGTCTGCTGTAGAACCTTTGGACTCCCTCAGTTCATAGCTGATTAAAGTAGAGAGAAGCAATGACCCTCCGTGCAATATGTCATTGCCAGTGGAAGTGGTTGAGAGCTGATGGTGTTTCAATTGGCTATTGATACATTCCTTCCCCTTTCTCCAATGTTTTCTGACAGATACATGGGAACTCAAGATATCTGTTCCGACTGAAATTGGCACATTAACTCTTTAAGGAGTGATGTTATTAAAGTGCACCTAAAACTTCTTACTGTTCCCTCAGTAGCCCTTGAACTTTTCAGTATATGCCTGGTAGGGCTTGCCAGGCCAGCCTTGGAGAAGCGGTTTTCAAGCTGATGACTGTTGAGTGCTGATCAAACCCTGTTATGTATCCTATGTTGAACCAAAGTCTCTCTAGTCTAATTTGTTTCTGGTTGGTTCAACAAAAGTGTAGTGACTGCCTACTATGTGTCTGGTACCAGATGCTGTGGGGTAAAAAGATACGTTCAGTTTTTCAGCATCTCACTAGGTAGGAGGTAAGACTGACAAATACATAAAAAGCTTTGAATACAGGGTATAGACTGTATAAGTGCTAGGCTACAAATACGATTGAAGTGCTGCATGAAGAGAAAGGAGCTCTGATGGGAGGGTCAGGACAGACTTCCTCCAAGCTGTGGGATGTAAGCTGGAAAAAGGATGGCATGCATGGGCCAAGGCTCTCTCTTGGCAAGGTTGCAGTTCTTAACTAGAGGGATGTTCCTGGAACTTTGAGGGCAAAAGCAGGGGGAGAGGAGAGAGGATTATTGTTAGGACCTAAGATTGGAAACCCCAATTTTTAGTCTAGTTGTTGAGGCCAAGAAAACTCGTGTAGGATCTCTTAGATGGTATGTGTGAGAGCAGAGATATGTGTGATTGTGTTGGGGGAGGAGGGACCTTGAGATGAGGGACGGAGTAAGTGGTAACATTATTGGACTAGGTGAGGACGGCTGAGAATATAAACCAGCACTGCAGTGTGTGTCTGCAGGTGGAGCAGAGATTGCAAGGGTTTGATAGCAACTGGCTTTGATGGTGAGAGAGAAGGGGAAGAGGATTGTGTTTTCAAGCCCGAAGTGCTGAGAAGGCAGTCCCACTCTTTAGATAAGAAACACATGTAAATTTGTGGGGAGAACTGGGGGTGTTAATACTCTATGCGTCCTTGGTCTCTTGTGCAGAGGATGTTGAAAGGCCCTGAAAAATAAAGTGCCAGATAATTCAGGATGACATTTTAACCTACACATTTGAGTGGGCTACGTGTAATGTTCCTCCCTGATGGCAAGGGCCGTGGCTGGTGTTGCCCACCCAGGGCTCAGTGTCTGGCAGGAGGCCAAAAAATATTAGCACAAAAGGTTCCAAAAAGTCCTTTCTAAAGAAACATGTTAAATTTTGTTTAATTCAATATTTTATTTGGCCCTGAACCCTTTCGGTGAAGCTGTCTTATAAATGTCAGTCAGAGAATTCTCCAGAATACACTTTAAGAAACACTGCCTTAGGGTACTAAATGATTTAAGGGTTAAATGAGTAACATAAACATTCTAAAGAGAGAGGGAATTGAGGTATATGTCTGTCTATCTATCTGTCTATCGCTTTCTCTATCTAACCAAACCAAAGGAGTGAGATCTTTGGAAGGAGTGCGCCTTGGCAAGGGCATAGCCACAAAAAAGGATGAATGGCTGACCTTTTCCCCCTCACCTGATCACAGGTTTTAAAAGACTTGCCATCAATTTTAAAACATGTCTTTAAAGCTCTAAATATGGCCCTAGGTCTTTACTCTTTAGACTCAAGTTCAAGATGATGGTCACAAGCATGTCCTGGAGGCAGTTTTGAGCTCTTTAAAAGCTTCATTTAGTTTTCAAATGTTTATCAGTGCTCCCAGCACTGTGGATGGCCAAGAGAGACTTTCAGAATTCAATAGAAGTATGAGAAACGAATGGAGCCCAGAATTTAATTATTTTTAAAAAATAGGATAATGGTTCTTTTAAAGGGGAAATGTTGCAACACACACAACGCACGCAGTGACACACACTGAAGGATTTAGATTTTATCTTTTGTATGGAAACTCTTTCAGGGATGGGTAATATGCAGAGAAAGAATGTCAATGCAGCAAATACTAGTGATGTTTATTTCTTTGTTCGGATGGTTTTTAAGAAGGAGAGCAATGTTTATTGCAGCATAGCCTTTTAAAACCTAGGCCCCACTGAAAAACTGAGGCACTTTAATAATCTCTGCTTTATATATCAGTATTATAATAACTATATTCCACAGGCACTGTATTTACATCTATCATGCCTGGAGTCAAACCTTGGATATTTCGTGGTTCTGCTACAGCACATGTTCTGTTACTGCTTACTTAATAACTAGTGGCCATGCTTGCCTCTTGTCAAAAAAGACTGTTATTTCATGAATGATTAAAGTGCTAGAAACCCGATTTATGGCTCTCTGGCTCAAAATGCTCGTGTGGCTCTTGTCTGATTAAAGGTACCTATCATCGACACATATTTCATTTACAGTGTAATTCTTGGGTTACCAAGGTAACATTCAGGTTAATCAGCTGCACCACACTTCGCCTAATTGAGGGAGAGCACTTCAGCTCCCACTTCAGCCCCTGAAAGATGACAATCTTTTTTTCTTTCATTTTTTTTTCCCCAGTATGACATTTGGAGGCTATTCCAGATGCTCTTGACTTCAGAACCATTTCCCTCTCTGGCTCTGACACATGGCATTCCGCCTTCATCCTGGCTGCTCTTGAATAACTGGCTTTTACAAAGGCCATTTCCCTATTTGTTATATGTAAATAGGGTGACACTATTATGTACTGTTCTCTGCAATTACAGTGAGGTGGTTGAAGTTATTTTGTATATTAATATCAGCACGTTGGAACGTGTTTCCCTATTTAGTCTTTTGTTCTTGGTTTCCTGACTGCCTGAGCACTTGAGATATGAGCGAAGAATTTTATCTGCAGCAGGGGATTGAGACGAGCCTGGGCTTCCTAAAAACTTTGTGCGCAAAGCTGTTAGCTGAGATTTCCAAGTGTCTTTTTAATTCTCTCCTTACTTCCTCTCCCTCTGAAAAAGTACAGGGTTAACCCGTCAGCTGGCTGCTGGTGGCCACACTAAGGAGGCAGATACTACTTGGCATCAACCAAAGTTCTAAATGGAAAGCTGAGGATAAATGGTTTTGAACCATTGAAAACAGATGTATGGACTATTTAGCCTCCAACCTCGGGAACCCCTGTTGGAGAGAGGCAGTGTAAAAGATCATGCAAAAGCAAGGCCTCTAAAAATTATTCTCGATCTGCCCAAGGTGCTGATGTTCAATTAGATGAGTTTTGACCTTGACTAGGGAGAATTCCAAGCAAAACTGGTTATGATTAGCTGAACAAAGATCTCCCTGTTCTATAGGAGTTTACAGTCCTTCGTCTCCGCGTGTGAGACATTGGGCCTTTTTATGTGATATTTGCTACAAATATTTCCCTAGTTTGCTGTTCACTTTGCAGTTTTAGTTCCTTTGAATGACTTAAAATTTATATGTAGTTAAATCAGATAGTTTTTACTTGGTAATTTCTTTCACTGTTTTAAGCTTAGAGTGATGTCTCTCCAAAACTTGGGTATTTGATACTGTTTCTTCTTGCTGTTGACTGATTAATTTTAAAACATGACAGAACTTTTAAAACTTACTTGGAATTGATATGGGTACATGGTACGAGGTATTGACCAAACTGGCAGCTTATCCTGCTGGCCAGTAAACACTGTTCAGTGAGCCAACATTCCTCTCTTCTCCTGACTTGTGATTTCTCCTCTATCACGGATCACACATACAATTTACTCCTGAGTCCTCTGTTCCATTCTCCTGGCTTGGCAGTCCATTCTTGTATTAGAATCATGCCTGTTTTAACTAGTATTGCTAATTGGTATTCATTAGTATGCTTACGGCTAGTATTGCAACAAGGAATGAGGATACTTTTGCACTTAGTAGTTAGCAGGGAAGATTTTAATTATAACTTTATTATTATTATATGGTATCCTATGAATCTGTTGGCACTTGAATGTGTATGTAGGCTCAAGAAGTATGATAAAAGCATGTTCACTCAGCTTTAGACTTTGTTACATATTTAAGAGTGGCATTATTGTTTGTTTTGTTTTTTTTTTTAAGCTTCTGAAAGGGATATTCAATACGTGTGCTGTGAGATCTGGTTATAGAGAACTAAAAGCAAGCTGCCATTAAACCTAGGCGAAAACAAAGCAGAGAAGAATATGAATGACAAAAGCTACCATTTTGTACCCAAATGTTAGTAAGACCATTATGGGCATCCTTGAGCTATAGGATGCCTCCTTGCCCTCTCTCCTCCTCGCCTTGTTCTCCTTTAAAAAAATTTTTTTTGATGTTTATTTTTGAAGGAGAGAGAGACAGAGCGTGATGGGGAAGGGGCAGAGAGAGAGGGAGACACAGAACCCAAAGCAGGCTTCAGGCACCGAGCTGTCAGCATAGAGCCCAACACGGGGCTTGAACCTGTAAACCATGAGATCATGACCTGAGCCGAAGTTGGAGGCTCAATCGACTGAGCCACCCAGGCGCCCCTCGTTCCCCTTTTAAAAATACTTTTTAATGTCATCATGAATAAGGCAGCTTTGGATAGTACCTTTTAGTTATTCAAGGAAGAAGTTACATATCCTTGTAATGATCATCATGATTGTTAGCAGTTATGAATTCGAGAATGTTGATCTCTTATTCACCTTCAGCCCCAAGATCTGAATCCTTGTTTGAATGTATATTGATGATGTCATACATGTTACACGAGACACAATCTCTTCTAAAACACACAGTCTGCTCTGGATTGATTACTCTGTTGACCAGAATTTATCTGTTTTCAAATAAGGATTTTTAACCAGATGTCATCTCTGCAAGTTTTTCATGTTCCAAGAATTAGCTTCTAATCTCTGTTTAGCTGAAATTTAGTTAGCAATGTTGACACCTCTGCATTTTAACACTGGGATTTCTTTGTGGGACACAATTCCTTTCAATCAACTTAATATCCCATCTTGGTCTCTAAGGGACAATAATTGAGTTTAGGCTAGTTTTAAATAGCGATAAGGACAGGGAACACAGATGGGTATTTCATTGATTAACACTAACCCTGGCCTAAGGCCCCAGTGTCAGGCATTAGATTAGGACATTATGAAGAGAATGACAGAGTTTTGGTACTTTATTCCTCTCAATAACATTCTTTCACATATTAAGTTTATCCCCCCCTAGGTAGCTACTTTATCATGCAGAAGACCTTAATCCACTGATGTGACTCTCTCTGCTCTCACTTTGATGCAGCCTCTGTTTACAAGAGTAATGCGGCCTGTGTAAGACAAAGTACTCAGGACAAGGACAGCTGAATAAGGCTTTTAGATGCACAGTGATCCGACCTAAAAACAAAACCCACACTGCACACACACACACACACACACACACACTCACACTCACACTCACAAACATAGGCATACATGCGTACACAAATGCTGATAAAACTGAGGCTTTTTTGGAAATGCAATTATGATGCTTGCAGCCCGAAGAATCAGACATTAGGATTTCATCAAGAAGACCCTATGTTACTGATCTCCTTGTTTGGCACTTTATCTTTTCTTCACCTTTGACCTTTCTTTCAGGCTCTCTTCAAGGCATCATGAACGTAAGCCCTTGTGGGGTTCTTTTAGAAGTAGGATTGCTGCCATCCCCTCTGGTGAATTGAAGCAGCTGCCGGAATCAGTGACAAGGTTGGGTCCAGACTTGGTATCCTGGCTGGGAAAGAGATTATGGGTCAGTCCCCAGTGCTAGGATACAAAAGATTCAAGCAGTTCAGGATTTTTTGGATATCCGAAAAAGATTTCATGAAATTTGTAAAGATCTAACCGTGCATTGCAGATTTCATGTGGTCTAAATAGCTTATACTAAGTCAAGCTCTGGGTAGTCAGTAAATGGTATTTTCACAGCTATGCAGTTTTTCCAAGATTGAGCTGCACTGCAATAGTTTAATTCTACCAAATGGTTAGTGGATGAAGCAGTGGCCTTTTACATTTATCTGCTTTCGCTGTTAGGGGGTGTCCCAACTTTAGAGGATCTCTGTCTTACACTGTGAAGATTTACATGCTTACTTACTGTAGTTGAGTTTAGATGATCATGCAATGACTTTTTGATCCTTTTTATTTAAAGCACTGTCAAGTTATAACCTTAGATACTAGAAAGAGTTTTGTGTGTGTGTGTGTGTGTGTGTGTGTGTGTGTGTGTGTGTGTGCATGCATGCATATGTATATGGAAAAAGTAGAAAAATAAACTTCCATAAAAGGAACAAAGAATATATTATAAGACCTTTATTTTGTTCTTGGTCATCTCATCTTTCACCACAATCTCAAAGAGAAAAATCTTCTTTAAGGTTTACCTAAAGTTAAGAGTTTAAAAACAATTTGTAATATTCATGTCTGAACACAGTAATGAAGAAAAGATGTATTATAATTACAAGTGGGATGTGTACATTTTTGATTACCCAAAATGCAATCTAACAAATATTTAGCATTTTGAAGAGAGAGAATTCAGACTATTTCTCACAGCCTTGCTCTTTATCTTCTTTCATTTATTTTTCCTTCAAAAACTTTTTTCCCTCCAACTCTTTTTTTAAAATAAAAAAAAAATGTTTATTTTTGAGAGCGAGACAGAGTATGAGCAGGGGAGGGGCAGAGAGAGAGACAGAGGGAGACACAGAATCCGAGGCAGGCTCCAGGCACTGAGGTGTCAGCACAGAGCCTGATGCAGGGATTGAACTCATGAACCATGAGATCATAACCTGAGCCAAAGTCAGGCACTTAGCCAACCGAGCCACCCAGGCACCCCTCCCTCCAAATCTTTTAAGAGGAATCTACAAGGTGATTGCTTGGCAGTGTATAGTGTGATCACTGTTTGTTATAAATACTAACAAATTTAGAAAAGCAAGAGAGGGGCACCTGGGTGGCTCAGTCAGTTGAGCTTCTGACTTTGGCTCAGGTCATGATCTCATAGTTTGTGAGTTAGAGCCCCGCATTGGGCTCCGTGCTGACAGCTTGGTGCCTGAAGTCTGCTTCATGCTTCAGATTCTGTGTCTCCCTCTCTCTTTGACCCTCCCCCGTTCATGCTCTGTCTCTATCTCAAAAATAAACAAACATTAAAAAAATTTTTTAAAAAAGCAGGAGAGACCCCCATTTTTGAAAGACAGAACATTTGGTGTGAAATGGCTAAAGAGCAAGCCTTCTGGCATTGACCATGATGGTGGTCAGGGGCACACAGACATTTCCCTAGTCCCCACAGTGAATACCCACTGCCCTAAAGCAGCCTTCTTCAGTGAGCAGGACTATTGAGGGACAGTGGCATTTTTTTTCCTTTTTTTTTTTTTTTTTTTTTTTTAGCTCTTCAGAGTGGTAGTGTGTTTGAACGGTAGTATGTTTGAGAGGTAAACAGTGCTGGTTCATACCAATTAATTGGAACCCTGCTAACTCGTTTGGATTAATTCAACAAAAATCTGTTGAGAACATAGCACTGCCAAAGAGTACATGCTACACATATGGAGCACTAACTCTGGAGCTTGCTACCAAGAGCACCACCTCAGCTAGAAAAGGACACTCCTATCGAAGTACAAAGCTGAAAGATCTTAAAGACCCTCTGGTTTTGTGGTTCTCACATTTTCTTCAATCAAGATCTCTTTTATTATCTTTATGGTGCCCACATTTTGGAAGATAATGAAATACTTTATGTGTGAGTTTGGTTTCCATTAGGCTAAAAAATCATTGCACATAATTCATTTCAGGAGTAGTAACATCTATTTGGGTGGGGGTGGGGATTCCTGAAGGATTTTTGGCCCCAGTTTGGGAATCTGTCATCTTGTGTGACCTTGTTAAATCAATAAAGGTTTTGAGTCAACCAGACTTCCCCACCCCCCACCTCCCACCATGATCATAAAGTTAGTTTGAAGTGGAGTAAAAACTAGGCTGAGTTTGAAGCAGAATAAAAACAGTAGGCTGCATCTAGTAAGTGTAGTCAAAGTTTTTCAGAGAAGAGGTAAAAAGTATGGCAATAGTGCTTCATCTCTAGACTCGTGGCATCCATCTGAAGGAAAATGTGTTGTTATATATATTAATCTTTCATTTTAGATGTTCTGGGGAAACTCCTAATGACTAATTTCTCACACCAACAATCACAACAAACAAAAACATCATGTGCTACAGGCTCTTTTTGACACTTTCACATGACGTTCATCATTATGATGATTGGCTTTTATGGTATTCATATGAATTTGACCTCCACCAACCAAAGCCAGGGAAATCGATTAGAGAGGAAAATTTATCCTTAAATCTTATGTTCCCATGGGGGCTGCCTGTAGCCTCTGGGTAGCCAGGAGCTGGCATGTGGCTCATCTCTGACATAAGTCTGAAACAAAATGAGGTGGATACTGAAGCACAATCCTTCAAAAATAATAACTCAATTAATAAATAATAAATAAGCTTCCCTTGGCCCATTCAAGTTCCCACCTCAGCTAGTGCTTTCATGCCATTTAAGTCCTGAATGAAAGCTACTTTATAATGAGGCACAAATCTGATACGGAAAATGAAGCAGTTGGTCTGAATTCCTAGGTTAGGTTTTGTTTTGTTTTGTTTTGTTCTAGTAATAATTTGCTCATCTCACGCTGGTGGATTTGGTCTCTTGCATTCTCTGGCAGTCAAGGAAAAGTTAGCTCAAGTTTTGCTCCCTCTGCCATTAACAGATGGCACGCAGATCTAAGCGTAAGCTGTGGCTCCCGGGCCACAGGCAAAGGGTGAGGGCCGCTCCCCCGTGGACACCCTCAAAAGGCCCTAAGCTTGAGTAGCACAAATGAAAAGGTCTAGTGCTGGTGTTAATTACGCAGAAACCACACAGAAAGTGCTCGCTGTTACTGAGTTGAGAGGTTGGGCATCTCTTCTTCCCCAGATAAAAGGCTTGATATGAAAACATTTTGCAGAGGACAATGAAGTGAAGATTAGCATAATCTTCTGCAGTATCCTCAGTAAGCTATCCATGAGTGAGTTGCTTTTTTCTCATTCCTTCGGCTCTAATGTCTGGATTTAAGGAATGGTATTGTTAAAAGTAGGCTTTGTCCTTGGAGCCTGACAGTTGTGTTTTTCCCGCCTTCATGTGATCATCCCAGTTGCTAGTCTCCTGCTCTTTGGGTAGGAAGACAATGGAGGGAAAAATGAAGTGTCAGTTCATTGACAGAACCTCTCTGTGCTATGTTATTCTTAATCCAGACTCATCAGGGTCTTTCTTTCCTTCTTTCTCTTTCTTTCTTTTTCTTTTCTCTTTTTCTCTTTCTTTCTCTCTTTCTCTCTTTCTCTCTTGCTCTTTCTCTCTTTCTCTCTCTCTTTCTCTTTCTCTCTTTTTCCCTTTCTCCCTCCGTCCCTCCCTCTCTCTGTCTGTCTCTGTCTCTCACCCATGCTCCCTGTTTGAATAGGGGAAAGTCTGTTTAATATCATTTGGAAGAACACATAGAGCAAGTAACACTGAACTTTGGCACTTCAGGCAGCTTGAAATTAAAAAAATTTAAATCATGGTGTTGTTTTCTCTTTACTTCAGTCAGAACATGAAACTACCGTTGTTACATTTTATATCAAAATAGGGGTAGCTGTTAAATGGTTATTCAGATGTATGCAGTGAAAAGCCTTGAGTGTTGTTTTTTTTTTTTTCCATGAGAAGAGTTTAACCACTTGCTCAGTGCAGCTTAATGCGGTTCTCTCGGGGGCTGGTCTGGTGGCTAATGCACTAGTTTGTTGGCCACTTTGATCCTGGCTGCCCTGTTTTAAGTCTTGCTATGACTG
Organism: Panthera pardus; assembly: GCF_024362965.1. NCBI lineage: Eukaryota > Metazoa > Chordata > Mammalia > Carnivora > Felidae > Panthera > Panthera pardus. Next base: position 30,322,882 of record NW_026526666.1, read on the forward strand.
GTTAAGCTAGGGCTCTGTAACCCCGGGGATAACTTGAGGGTTCTGAAAGTCACGAGGCACGGTCCCCAAGATCAAAATATAAAAATAGGTCTGGGGTCAGGGAACTCGACAGGCCCCCGGAAACTCCTCACTTTTACAGCTGGAGACTGTCTCTTAAGTATTTGGAATCCGTCATTAGGATTCTGACAGAGAAGTGCAGTATGGGATTGCTGCAGGGCAGGCTCTTTGAATCTTACTCCTGATAAAAAAAACCCAACTTCTGGCTGCTGACAGGAGACAAGGCTAGTACAAGGAACGCATTAAAAAGCAGCTTATGTCTATTGATGGCTGAAGAAGGGTTAGAATGGCTGAGTTTTGAGTTGGGGTGAAAACTCGAGTTTATTTGCTATACTAGATGAGTTTGGGGGAGTCACTGGTGTTTTTTAGAAGCCTGGAGAGCACATGGGTAGGGATATCCTAAAAGCCCATGTCAGACAATTTGTGGACCTTTTGAGTTCCACTGAGGTCAGTTTTGACATGGATTCCATCCTGGACCTAGATTGCCTACTTACTGTTCTGCGCACATCATACAAAAACTTGGCATTTGACCCATCATTTAAGATTTTCTTTCCTTACATGAATCACTTGAACAGATTTGACTTTCTTTCATTGAGATGGCTCATTGTAGTTCAGTCTGTCATTTGAACCAAGATCAGCCACTCGACGCAGCCAAAATCCACTAGGCTTGGATCAGTGGTTGAAGTGACCCTGTTGTTGTGGAATGACATTAAAGAAGAAAGGGACTTTACATGTCACCTGATTGCTGCTGTATCATCATACCAAACTGTGTCTGGCAGTCCAAGGGCAAACTAAGTCACTCTACCATGAAATTCAGTGATTTCTGTGGTAGAATGAGAGACTTGATACAGAGCCTCTCACACCTGCAAGTTTCAGCTCTGCCTCTTAGCTGCTTGGTGACTAAACTTCCATGAGCATTATTGTATATTATCTGTTCAGTGGTTATCTTGGTGGCAACTCCGTAGTACTGTTGAGAGGATTAAAGGAGATCATGTATTTTAGAGCAATTTTATAAACTCAGTAAATCCCTATATGTATGTAAGGTGTCATTATGATACTTCTAGAAAGTTTGCCATTGAACATGGATTCATTCAGCAAACATTTATTGAATGTTGACATGTACCAGACTGAGCATAGGAGGCTTACAAAAACCAGTAAGACACAATTCCTGCCCTAGGAAGTCAAAAATCTAGCAGAAGGTAGGCACAAAAAAATAAATCTTGCATCTGGGACTGTTAAAAGTTTAAGAAACTCTAGTCCTTCTAACAAGTATTGGTTGAGAACTTAGTATGCACACAGCACTATGCTAAGTATTTTGGTTTTGGGGCTGGGGGATTACTGAGAAGGAAGATGTAGTCATAAGTACCTTATACAGGTATCCTCCCATGTTTGGAAAGTTCTCATTATGCCACTTGTGTTTTCTGAATGACCTACATTAGTATGTACCTGTGTTTGCTAACCAGAAGGAATCCAAAGTAGATTTTTGTTTTTAGGAAAAGGGGTGAAATGTGAAAATAGCATTCAGTGTTTGCTCTGCAGTGAGTCCTGATGTAGGTAGTGTGTGTTTCCCAAGCAGTGAGAGGGGCTTTGCCAGGCTCCATCCTGGGGAGCTATACTCAGCATCTCAGCATCAAGCCATTAGAAGCTTTGAACTGTTTGTGAGCCTCTGTGCTTTATCTCGATTTGTTTTGTGCCTCCATTAGCAGAACATGTTCCAAGGTGTCAAGAGAGCCTAAGAGAGGTTGTTTTTTGGGTTGGGTTCAAAAAATTTCCACATAAGTTGATGGTAATGGCTTCTTCACTTGACACCATTTTGACTTACAAATGTTTTCATAGAAATTCTCTACTTTTGGAGAGTGGGGGAAACCTGTATAGTCTACTTGGAGAGATAAGACCTATACACACGAACTTCCCTACCTACTATTGTAAGATAGTAAAAGGCAAGTGTCAAGTGAACAAAATGTGGAGGAAATTCAAAGGGGATGGCCATAATTCTCAGAGAAGATGGGATTTGAGTTGTCTGAGAACCCTTTGAACTTGAGCTCTCATAACACTTCATCTCCTTAAGGCACTTAGCTCTGTCTCCTGACAATTTATTTTAATAAATTTTATCATTATTGCCACTTCTAGTAAGTTCCCTGAGAGCAGGTTCTTATGTGACTCCTTTATCATCCATAATATTTAGCACATACCTCGCACAGAATAGGAACTCAAATAATATTTGTTCAATGAATGAATATGGGTTAGAGGGGTGATTTAATAGTGTGTAGGGAGGAGTACTGGAGACTTTATTTCCATTTGTGTACCCTCAGATCATTATTGTGGTTCACCTCTTAATCTTTCAATATACCTTAGCAGCTTTGAAGAAGTACATGAATTTTGAATGAAGACACCTAGAACATCTTTCTCTCCACAGCCTAACTGAATTCCTTGCCCACACCATTTTTATGTCTCTTGAAGTCCCACTTTCTCACTGAAACCTTTGTCTCTGGATCAGGAAAGTGCTCATGGTCTTCTCTCATTCCCCTGCACACTCCCCGTATGAAGCACAGAGGAATCTAGTTCTGCTGCCTTTGTTTTCCATCACTCAAAAGAGAATTTTCTTAAGCTTATTGTCTCTTACCTCAGTTCCCATAGTCTACCTTTGGAAGTTCCATCTCTAAAATACTTGGAGCAATGACTGACGTTGCCTCTGTAGATATTTGTGTAGTGGGTCAGTGTCTCCATCTTAGGGCTCTCTGTCTCTACAGTGGATTGACAGTCAAGTCTAAGTTTCTAGAAGTCACTGAGGTCATGCAGTTTGCTAGTGAGAACATCAGCTCAGTGCTTGGTGCAGTTAGAAACTCTGTACTTTTTTTTTTTTTTTTTTTTTTTTGATAATAAAATGAGTCACTTTCTTCCTCAACATTTTTGAGGATGTTAAATTAATGACATTGCATTTGGTAGCTCATCTGGTTCTTTTTTGCTGGAAACATGCTATGAGATGAGTTATAAGAAGAGTTGACCACACTGTGCTATTCTTTTCAAGACCTCTTTTATGAACGGTAATGGGAAGTTGCAGGGATATACAAAGTGTGGGTGGTATGTTAATGGCATAGTATCTAGAATGATTTTGGACTGGCTTGTTGAGATGGTTTATTATTCTATATATTCACTCCTCTAGGTAACTTTAGATGACCAACCTAAAGCAGGGTGACAGGCTGGAAATGACTACTGCAAACTGTTCATGCCAGTCAGTGGCCTGTGGTTGCTGTTCATGTAGAACTCCATAAATATCTTTGAGGGCCACTGCTTTGCTATAACAGAGTGGGCTCCATTTCAGCCTTTGTTATTTTGGTAGTATAAAAATGTCTCTTTGTATTTCTGTTTTTATTTCTGTTGCATTTCTGTCTTGTGTCTAGAGCATTGTATTCTCTCAGATTTTATCTTTTAAAGAAGTTCTAAGTTGCCCATAACATATGTTAATATCAATTCTAAATAATGGCCATTGAAATCCGAAACCATGAACGTTATTTTGTGGGGAGGGAAACAAAATAGCTAGCACCACTGCCTCCCAATTCCCTGGGTGGTCTGAACTGTGCCAGGATGGAGCCGCCAGGAGAGGTTGTACCATACCAGGCCTAGCTTCAGAGAATCGGTGCAGTGTAAGTGGAAAATAGTCCTGAGGTCCAAATAGGATGACTGGGTGGTGTGTGGCTGAGAAGAAAGGCAAAGTTAAGCCCTGAGTAAAGGAAAAGGGTGAAGAAATTCTGCTGTAGGAAGTCGGCCGTAAGGGAGTGCTCAGACACTTGAGAATCTTCATGGCCTCATCTTTGGTGCAGGTGGTGAAGAAAGTGCTTGTCACAAAGGGACTACTGCCCCTGGGCTGCATGCAGTGGGCCCTGGCCCACTGGTGTTTCGGATACGATCACAGAGAAGTGAAAGCAGGATCCGAATAATACCCTATTTGATAATTGATAAGCAGTTACTGCTTACCTAGTTTGGGTGGTGTAGAAATCTGACTTTTTGGGACTACTTAGGGCCTAGAGCTTATAAACTCATGCACATTGTCAGCTGTGTTTTTGCTACACATGATCCCTTGGGATTAACTTTAACACTCAAAGTGTGGGTGAGCTTATGAATTTGATTGGAATAGAGAGTTTAAAGGAAATTGGTGGTGGTGATGGAGTATAGTTCTTTAATTTTTAATAAAGAACTACAAAAATATGCTAACTTTTGAAAGACTTAGAGGTTTAGACAGTGAATTAGATGAGTGATTAATTCAACACATTAATCTCTGAGGGCAGGAGCAGCCCCTTATCCATGTTTGTATTCCTAGCATGGACCATAGGGCCCTACAAAGTAGGTGCCCAATAAATGTTCAACGACTTACATTAAATTTGTCCACCTTGACTTTAACTGAAAAATACTCAGAGGAAAAATGCTACAACTACCTATCTGACCTAAAGTGATTTGTTTTGGTGAATTTGCTAGCATTTGAGTTTATCTGGAGCTTTTGGCCAATAAAGGTGAAAGAGTCCATTGTCTTGAAAGCATGATGTCATTGGAGGCTTCCCTGTCCTATTGTTTGAACTTTTCACCCTTAACACAAGCCTTTGAGTTAATGCAGAGATTTTAGAAAGCTTTTGTTAAAATGCATGTGTGTTACTTGGAATGCAGAGTAAACGTGCACATCCTGTACATGAAAATGCCTTAGCATTTTCAGATTAAGTAGCTCAGAGCAGTTCCTTGATTAAGGACCCGGAATATATCTGTGTTGATTGGAGGCTGTGGGTGAGGGAAAGAGGCATGAAATGCGTGGCCCCATCCACCTTGAGAGCCACCACATTAGGCAACTAGGATACAGAGCTGCATGGTACAGGGTGAGGCTTCAAACGCTGCATACCTCACCTTCTGTTTTCTCTTTATAGTGCTGCACAGTTGTGATGCTGGCCTCCTAATATGAATTCTAAGAACCTAAGAGAGTTGTCCTTAAACATACACTGCCACATTTGATCTTGCTTATGTTAAATTCAGTAATTTTGACTTTTCCGTTGGGGTAAGGGTGAGGTGTGGGTGAGTGAGACCAGTGCACGCCAACGCTATTCCATTCAGGTTGATTGTGTGTTGTTTTCAGGGACTATATGTCTTTTTGTTTTGGTGAAATACCATGGAAAAAAGCTGTTATAACACCTATTACAATATTTCCAGAGTGACCCAGCAGGAGAAAAAACATTCAGGGGAGAGAGATTGGAATGTAGAGACAAAAAAGCTATGTCTAAGGAGGGCTGTAGAAAAATGGGGGGAACAGGAGCTAAATGTAGCAATTATGTGAAAATCAGAGTGTCTGTACTGGACTTTGGGTTTCCCACCCTTGATGGATTATCACCATTTAATGGTCCATCAACCTGTGTGAGCAGTCAGCAGGGGAGGGTACAGTTTGAACCTGACATGCAAACAGTTAAGACCACTTAACTCACTGAAGATTTAAAGAAATCTGAGTAGTCACTATAGTGCCTGGAAGCTGAAAAGTTATGTTTTCTCTAAGCTCCCTGTACTTCTTTGGTCAAATGGATTTTTTAATTGAGATACAATTGACCTATAACATATAATTGGCTCTTGAACAGCTTGGACTTGAACTGCACGGGTCCACTTATACATGGATGTTTTTTGATGGATACAGTACTATAAATGTATTTCCCCTTAAAAATTTTTAAATATTTTCTCTAGCTTACTTTATTGTAAGAATACAGTATAAGCTACATATAATATACAAAATAGGCATTAATTGTTTATGTTATTAGTAAGGCTTCTAGTCAACAGGAAGCTATTAGTAATTAGATATTTGGGGAGTGAAAATTTCTTTTTAAAATTTTAATGAATTTCTTTTTAAAATTTTAATGTTTATTTTTGAGAGTGAGAGACAGAGCCTGAGTGGGGGAGAGGCAGAGAGAGAGAGAGAGAGCGAGCGAGAGAGACACATAGAATTCAAAACAGGCTCCAAGCTCTGAGATGTCAGCACAGAGCCCAATGCGGGGCTTGAACTTGGGAATGGTGAGATTGTGACCTGAGCTGTAGTCGGACGCTTAACCAACTGAGCCACCCAGGTGCCCCTGAATTTTTGAGGATGTAGGGGTTCCACACCCCAACCTCCATATTGTTCAAGGGTTCACTGTCTTCATTTCAGCTGTACAACATAACAATTCGATACGTGTATATATTCTGAAAAGATGACTACAATAAGTCTACTTAACAACCCTCACCACACATAATCACACAGTTTTCCAATGGACTGTCACAGCATAATTAAGAGGCTACACTTTGTTTACTACAGATTGCTTTACCTGTGGAGGAGTAGAGGTGGGAGTCTTACAAGCAAGTATTTACTCAACATTTTTCTAGCTCTGTAGTAATAGAAGAAATAAAAATCTCATTGCTGTCAAGTTAAGGTGGTATGAGACTAGGAAAAGAATCAAAGCTATGGAGCCTGGGCCTTGGCTTAGATTCCCTGGTCTCCACCTAGTGAACACTGTTGCATAAATGACTTCTTCAGCCTCAATTTTGTGAGCTGTGAAATCAAGATAGTTCTACGTGTCTACATAGATCTACTTCAGTGGGCCCTGTGCAGAGAAGATGAAGTACTGTGTATGAAAGTGCTGAAATATCCTATACCTATAATATTTTCTTTGTGAGACCAACATTGCACGAACAAGAAACGAATACTTTGTACAGCTACAAGTGTGTTTAATTAATTACTTAAGGTGGCTGTTACAAGTGCAGTGGGAGCCAGAACAGGGAGAAGTCGGTGTGGATTGAAGCAGCCAGTGAAGTTTTTGGCTTCTTTCCATTGTGCTACCTGCACTTACTCGTTCCTCATGTTTCTGAATGTCTTCTTACCCTTGAACAAAGCAGACGTAGTTAGCACTGGCTGCCTTTGTTCACTGACAGTAGTTAAAGCTTCAATTAGGCTGGTATCCATTGAAAGTTGACATACCCATTTCTTTTACGTATTTGTACAGACACACAAGCAAGTCTGTATTTGGGTTGTGTTTTGGCAGGGTTTGAAGTCATGTTCAAAGATCTAAAAGAATTGAGTGACTGAGGACACAGACTAGAATTCTAACCTTCAGTTTATGTGCAAAATCAAAAACATGCAAAGTTTGTGGTATCTGAGCTTCATCTGATCGTTGGTACATGAAAGTATAAAAAGAAGGCCCAGAATAGGAGTCTTGTCAGTTTGAATGTTAGTTAAATAAGTATGTAAGATAAACAGTTCATGGAAGGTTATGCAGCTGAATTTTCAATCAGAATGCACACGAGACTATCGTACCATCTCCTGATAATCACAGCCTGCTGGATTTGTTGCTTATCCTATTTCTGTAGACAAGGTTGTGAGTTTCAATGCTGTGAGCTTTAATAGGCCCACATTTTCCTCTCTCTGGAACTTTGTTAGGTCTGCCAACGCAAACCCCACTTTTCCTGCCTTAACATTGTTTAGGAAATTGTTAACGCCACCTAAGTTCAGCCTCTACGGCACTCCCTTGATAACATTTCTGTGACAGATTTTCCTGTTTGAGTGCTGGATTTGGTTGGACTTCTTGAACACCTCTTGTGTTCTTAGGAAGAAGAGGGATTTAATCCTGAAGTGAAGGTTCTTGGTGGTCATGGAGTAGGAAAGGAAGCTGCACACTGGGGGATTAATGGACTAAATATGGGGACTGAGAATTGTCCCAAATAGCAGTCTGTCCCAAATAGCACCTGTCTTAGGCTCTCCACAGTAAGGGCAGGGGTCATGACTATGATGGTGTACTTAAGTCCACTGATTTAGAGATGGTAGGTACTCTTCAAATATTTGTGGAATGGGGCAGTATGTGTGCGGAGTAAAAACAATGTCTTGAGGGCCAGACGGACCTGAGTTTGAATCCTGTTTCTTCCACCTGCTTGGTGCTTGACTCTGGAAAAGTTAATTCACCTGTGTGACTTTACCATTTTGATGTTACAGAAGAAGCAACTTCAGACTTACCATTAATGTTTGTTATGAGAATTAAATAGTCTGAAGCTGATAAAGTGCTTTGAAGAATCACTACTTGTCATAGAGTGAACACTCAATAAATGGCAACTTAGCACCATCATCTTTACCATGAGATTCATGAGTGAATGGGAAATACCAGCCTGCTGCATTTTCTCCGTCTTAATTTGAGCTCTCTACCTTTGCCCTGCCAATGTTTCCCTAGGGATTGATGAGTTTATGCTGATTGTGGAGGACAAGGGGTGAATCTCCACCCTGTTTCAGTGGCTGTGACAGCTGCCTTGTTGCAGTTAAATTTTCTTCTACCTCTGGCCTTTCCCACTCTTTTATCTTTGTTATTTTTATTACCTGTTTCCATCTGTCCACCCTTCCCTCTTTACTTAGATGCTCTGTTAACTCAAATAGAACATACAAAGAAAAGGCTTACAAAATTAACTAATGGGCATGTGCACACACAAACACTAACACACATGATACGTGGTGAAATAACTATATAGAACAAAACTTTCCCCCAAACCAAAATGGTTAATAAAAAGATTGCATAAGTTATCTGGTTTTTTTCTGTTACCTTTTTTCATGCCTTTGATACTGCAAAGTGAACATCTGCTTCAGAGATTTCTGTGTGATGTCCTAAATATCCATAATAGTTGTTATTATAGAGATGCATGTGTACACACCAAATACATTTTAAAAATGAGAGGAAAGCACAATAAATACCTATACTTAGAAAACAAACAGAAAAAGTTGAGCTGAATGACACCTAATTGTTGAACCCTAATTGTTGAATCCACTTCTAATCATGCCCTGCCTGTGAAGGGGCTACCTATTTCATAGGCATGTGGGGAGACCCATAAATTGGTACAAGAGCTGCCTAAATGTGGCATTCTTTAGATAATAGCATTTTAAAGAGTTTCAGTAATTATCAATGATAATTGAGATTTCTCTTGCAAACATTAGACTGAAAAACTATAGAATATAAAAGTTGTAGGAGACTTTAAAGATGTTTTAGTCCAATCATCTATTCTATATCTGAATAAACCATTTTGATAATATTTTTTTCCACATGGATGGCTAGCCAATGCTAGTACATCTTTAGTGATGGGAAACTCATTACCTTCTAAGGGAGCTCATTCTAGTTTCAGATGGTTGTGGTGATCAGGAATCCCTTCCTTAAATACTGAGACAGTATTTATTTCTCCAGAGATTCTTCTAACCTAGGCATGGACTTTTATCTTTTCAGATTTATTGAGATATGATTTATAAACCATAAATCTGATCATTGTAGATGTTAGTGTTTGATGATTTTAGTAACTGCATACAGTTGTGCATCTTCATCACGATCTAGTTTTTAGAACAACTCTTCTCTCCCCCCCACCCCCCCCCCCCGAAATTGATCTCCTATTTGAGGCTAATCCCTGCACCTACCCCTCACTGTAGGCAACCACTGCTCTGCTTTTTGTCTCTGTTATTTTGCCATCACTAAACATTTTGCATAAACAGAATTGTACAACATGTAGTTGTTTGTGTCTGGCTTTTGTTACTCAGTGTAAAGTTTTTGAGTTTGATCTATGTTATGGCATTTAACAGTAGTTAATTTCTTTTCATTACTGAGCAGTATTTCATTCTGTGGATAGACCACATTTTGTTGAGCCAGTCATCAATGGCTAACACTTACATGTTAATGGCAGACCCTTAGGTTGTTTCTAGGTTTTGCCTCTTACAGATAAGGCTGCTATGAACATTCATGAAGAAGGCTTTGTGTGCACGCTCCCTAGGAATGGAATTGCTGGTCATATGGTAGGTTTATGTTTAACCTAACAACAAGAACAACTTCCAAACCTGTTTTCCAAAGTGGTTGTACCATTTTACATTCCCAGTGGCAATGTGTGAGGTCTCTAGGTCCGTCACATCCTTGCTAATATTTAACATTGTTATGCTTTTGACCACAGTCATGCTAATGGATAGTAGTATCTTATTCTCTTAACTTGGATTTGTTTAATAGTTAATAATGTTAATAAAGGCATCTTTTAATGTGCTTATTAGCCATCTATCTTCTTCACTGAAATGTCTACTTAAATCTTTAGCTTACTTTAAAGTTATTTTTGTCTACTTATTGTTGAATTATTAGAGTTCTTTATATATTCTGGATGAATGTCCTTGATCAGTTATACTATTTGCAAATATTAGCTGCCTATCTGTGCCTGTCTGTTTTCATTTTATTAGTCGTCTCTTTTGGGGAGCAAATGTTTTCTGTATCGATGAGGTCTAATTTATCTGTTTTTTTTTTTTCTTAAATGGATTTTGCTTTTGGTGTTGCACTTACGAAAGTTTGGCATACTTCAAGATTGCAAAGATTTTCTCCTGTCTTTTGTTCAAGAAGGTTTAGTTTTAACTCTTTTATTTAGGTCTACAATCTATTTTAAATTGATTTTTGTGTATGGTGTGAGGTAAAGGTCTAAGTTCTCTCTCTTCACCCTCCCCCTCCTCTTTTCCTGATTTTTCTTTGAAAAAGATAAAAGGCTTTTTTTCTTCTTGTTTTTTTGTTTGTTTGTTTTTTGTTTTTGGCATATGGATATCCAATTGTTCCAGCACTATTTGTTGAAAAGACTATCCTTTCCCCATTGAATTTCTACAAATGTAGTTTGTAGAAATTCACTTGACCTTAGATGTGAAAGTCTGTTTCTGGGCTTTGTAGTCTCTTCTACAGCTCTATCCTTCTCCCAATACCACACAACTTTATAATAAGTCTGAAATCAGGTATTATCAGTCCTCTAACTGTGTTCTGCTTTTTCAAAATTGTTTTGTCTGATTTTGGCTCTTTGATTTTTATCTAAATTAAACTTGTCAATTTCCACAAAACATTTCTGCTGGGATTTTGATTGGGAATGCATTGAACTTATAGAGAAATTTAGGGAGATTGCCATCTTAGTGATATTGATTCTTAGAATCCATGAAAATGGTATCTCTTCATTTATTCAGATTAAAAAAAAACTTGAGCAATATTTTGTAGTTTTCAGAAATTCTACTTTAAAATATGTTAATGAATATTTTTGATGCTAGTGTGAGTGGAATTAAGTTTATTTTAGAATTAATTGCTATTATATAAAATACAATTATTTTTTGTATATTGTCATTGTATCCTGTGACCTTGCAAAACTTGCTTATTATTTCCAGTAGATTTTTATTTAAGTTCCTTAAGATTTTTTTTCTCCAGAATCACATCCTGTGTGAAAGAGGACAGTTTTATGTCTTCCATTCCAAACTGGGATCTTTAATTTCTTCTCCTTGCCTTATTGCACTGGCTAGAACCTACAGTACAGTGCTAAATAAAAGTGATCAGAGGAAACATCTTTGCCTTGTTCCTGTTCTCAGGGGGAAAGTGTTCAGTCTTTCACTCTTAAATATATTTTAACTGTAGGTTTGTCATAGATGTTGTTATAGGTTTGTGGAAGTGCCCATCTGTTCCTAGTTTGTTGAAAGATTGTTTTTCTTTTTAATCATGAATGGGCTTGAGTACTGTGAGTGCTTTTTCTGTGTCAATTTAAACAATCATGGGGTTTTTTTTTTCTTTATTAGTACGGTGTATTACATCAATTGGTCTTTGGATCCTACCCCTCCCCCTTTTTTTGGGGGTAAGTCCTACTTGGTTATGGTGTATAATTTATTTTATGTATTGTTGGATTTAGTGTGTTAACATTTTCTGAATTTTTGCATCTCTAGTCATGATGGTTATTAGTCTGTACTTTATTGTGATGTCTTTGTCTGGCTTTGGTATCAGGGTAATACTAGTCTTATAAAATGAAGTTCTACCTCTGGTTTCTGAAAGGATTCTTATTATTTCATCCCTAAATGTTTTTAGAACTCAATCAGTAAAGCCTTGTAAAATTTTAATTTTTAAAAATTTATGGGGGGGGAATCTAAATTATTTACATTTTTTTATTTGATATATATTGATCCATAAATTCTATTCTTTTTCTCCTGATCTTTATTGACAAGTGAAAATTGTGTATGTTAAAGGTGTCTAATGTGATGATTTGAGATACACACACACACACACTCTATGATTATTACTACAATCAAGTTAACATATTCATCACCTCACATCGTTACCTTTTTTTTTTTTTTGGAATGGTGAGTACATTTAAGATTTACTTTCTTAGTAATTGATTTCTTAATACAGTTTTGATAATTTGCATTTTTTAGGAATTTGTTTCACCTAGTTTGTCAAATTTGTTGGTATAAAGTTCCCCTAATTCTTTTTTTTCTGTCATGTTTGTAATGATTTCCCACAGCTCTTACCACAAATTTGTTTTTGCATCTTTAGAAACATAGATTAAGAAGAAAATTCTAATCTTTAAAGAATTGACATTTGACTCCTTTCAGTGGGGTTAGATCTTGTCATGGACAAGTTGATGAGATGGTTAAGTTGTTCTCACTAATCAGAGAGAAAAAAGGCTTTTGAGCACAAGTCAACTTAGGAGAAAGTCTGTTTTCTAATCCAAAACTCAGACTGAGGAATTCAAAGGCGCTGCAATAAGAGAAGGAAGAATTTGGTTACATCTGATAGTATTGTAAATTGGAAAAGAAAACTTTTCCAATGTTTTGTTTTGAATTTAAGTCCTAAGTTGAACTGAAGAAGCCTTCTCTATCCTCAACATGAGGGTCTTTGATAGGAGAATGATGAGCACAACTCTCATTGATATAATATTTTTCTTTTATGAGCTCTGTGGCAAAACCAAGTTTTATGAAATTTGATTACAGTGTTGTACAAATATAAAATGGCATTAGAGATTTGTTTCTCCTACTTTAACTTAAATGTAAATTAAGAAAGGAAATAATGTTCCTGATCAGTCAAGAGATCCTGACTAATAGACCATTTCACGAGTTTGAGAGTTTGACTGGAACTATGAATAGAATAGACAGGAGAGAACAGAACAAATGGAAGCTCCATGGGGGAAGGATCTTTCTGTTTTGTTCACTGCCGTTTTGACAGTGCCTGAGGCAGTGCCTGGCCTATGAAAGAATGAATGGTTGATGGCAAATAATAAACACAGGCCTGATCTAAGGGCTATGAACATAGAAAAGAGCAATTTATACATCCTAGAATGGTGGGATAAGGTACCAGAGGAGGTGGTAGGAACTTTTCATTCTAGACTTAAGTTGGACAAACATGCAGGGGGGGGAGAAACATTTAGGCAGGTCAAGTGTGTGCAAAGGCCCATTGTGTCACTGTGCCAGTCCCCCTCCAATGTGCTCCCCCAGCATGCTGAGCATTTTTCTATCCTTACACGTCTTGCTGCTATTTTCTTTACCTGTGTAGGGGGGTGGCTCAGTCATGGTACCCTGGCAACCTTACACATTTCCACTTAGGCCAAGAAGGCAAGGCTTGACCATGACCTGACCCTGAATCTTGACACATGCCCTGTGATTCCTCCTAGAGTAATAGAGATGAGCCTGGTGAGGAGCTACCACAAGGCACAAGGTCTTATGTCTTGTGGGAGCTGCCATGAGGAAGTTTTTCATTATCTCCTGTGTTTCAGTTGAGCAAAGGACTTTCCACCTCATTTCCTGTTCCCCTCCTGTTCGAGTACAGCTGCAGGGTTCTGTAAGTCTATCAAACTGCATGTCTATAGTTTTGAGTTGGCTCCTCCATGGGCAAGCAACCTACCACCCATGCCATCTGTTGTCTGGTCCCTCCAGCGTAGTATCATCCTGTGGGAACAGGGATGTGGGTAACTGACACCATGCAGTTCCTGTTTTGGCTAAGTAATAAAATGTCTGAGTCCATTTGGGCTTGTTTCCTTCTTATTCTACAAATCCAGGGACATGAGCAAGCCAAGCTAGCAGCAGCATTTGTCATTGCTGCTGATGACTGCTTGCCCATTTGACAACTTCTCTGTCCCCGGCACTGGACTCTGAGCTCATCTATATTCCCAGTGCTTAGCAACAGGTTTTGCACAGTTGCTTAATAGGTTTTTTGATGGAGTGAATTGAAAGTGAGTACCCCAGAAATGTTGCTATGTCTGGACTAGAAGGGTGTGTGGGCATGGTAGTGGAAGAAGATGGAATGACTAGGACCAGACTGTGGAGGGTCTTGCACATCATGTTATGGATTAGGCAAGGCAGTACCCTGGAGACTTTACAGTAAGAGAATAACATGATTGTAACTGGTACTTTAGGAACTCTTGTAGTGCTGAGATTGAAGATGTGGAGACCAATTAAGCTATGGAGTCAGATGAGAAATGATGAGTGTCTAAATTAACAACATAGCAGTGAGATGGAAAGTAAGGAACTTGTTCGCAGAGGGTTTTACTTGTTTTTGGTTGTGTGGGTTTTTGTTGTTGTTGTTTAAGCAATAGAACTGGTGCTGATTTGATATGAAAGAAAAACCTAAAATCAGTAAATGTAATTTCATAGATATTTTGTCTGTTTTACTTTAAGAAGTACTTACTACTTAATTGCTTGGCTTCTTTCATAATATTTAAAACTTAATTTTCTGTGTAAATAATTTTGTATCCAACTTCTTGAACTGTTCTGTTTTAAAATTTGGATTATACATTTTGGGGGGCAGCTTATGTATTTAGTCATTCCATTAACTTGTATCTGATTATATCTGATAGTAGCAAAATCTGCCATTAGACCTGACTAGATTACAGGCACTTGTGGATAGGAGGCATATATTATTTATAATTTTATATTTCTTGTAACACGTAGCATGGCATTGGGCTCATAGTAGATGTTTAATAAATATTTACTGAATGATCAATTCACCTCTTTAATTATGTAAAAGTCTTACCTGAAAATATCAAGATTTTTTTTTAATGAACCACAAAGAGAAAAGTAATTTAAGTACAGATGTCATACTTCACAAAGACTTTCATCTTTATTTTTATCTTCTCAAATAATAGTTACAACATACTTAATCTATTCCTAAACATATCATAGGCAATTCAGATATAAATAAAAAAGATCCCTTTCCTTTAGAAGCATGGCATTTAGTTGGAGAAGCAAGACATATCCTTGTGTGAAGCTACTAAATGACAAAGCAGAATGAATCTTACAATCTGAAAGATCTCAAAGAGGAAAAATCATTGTATTATGGTTTCTTAGAAATAGATTTTGTAAAATGGTGGAGTCTTAAAGTATTTTTATTATACTGAGCTTGGTATTAAGTGTTACTTTATTTTATTTTTACCATGTTATTTTAGAGGAAAGTAGAAAGGCCTTTTAGGTGATGGAACATCTGAACAAACATCCATAAAAGGTAAGAAGGGGCAAAGTGGTAGAGGCCAAATTTTATATTCAAAGAAATGGAATCACCATAGTGAGAACAATTTGAGAGCTATGCATTTAAAAACTACCACTAAAAAAATGAATGTGTGTTGTCTTTAATGGCGCATAGTACATTGACAATCATCATTCAATTTACTGAGGAGGACCCAAATGGCATCTACCCTTAACATGTCAAGAAAAAAGAATGTCCTTTAAGGAAGAATCATTGAAACATCGTTTGAGGGCCTCCTAAAAAAAATGTTGAACTCACCCACTGGGCTTCAAGTAAATGAAAGCCAACTCAATTAACAGTTAAAACTAATACAGTTTTCCAGTAATGCTACTATATTATTACTATTACTGGGACACTTTATCTCATAGTCTAGGGATCAAAGGTTGGTACATATGTACCCTAGCCTTGGAAAAGTGGTTTTAGTAAAGACAGCCATCTTTGATTTGAGGGTCTGTTCAAGCAGGAGCCATGCAAGTTATTTAACTTGCCAGAGCCTATTTCCTTACCTTTTCAATGAACTATTACTAATATAATCCTCTGTTGCCTGGTTTCTCCAAAGCCCAGTAAACATTCCCCCCCCCCATTTTATTAACCCCATATAAAATCATTAGATTTTTTTTTTTTATCTGTTTGAGGTAGAAATGTGTCATATGCTTATTGCTTCCAGTACTGTTTATGTACCTGATAAATAACCCCTGACTTACTGACTGACTGACTAAAAAGCCTATTTTTTTCTTTCTCAGTGGAGGCCACAGCTACATGCAGATGCCTGTTCTCCTGGATGCTGTGTAAAAATGGTTTGTGCTCTGTAGAAAGTGGATAGGCAGCAAATACAGGGGGACTATTACTGAAATTGTACAGTTATGTAGGGATTCTGGTTTTATGTGTGGTGTGTTTGTTACTATTTAAAATTAATACCTATCCCACTTCCAAAAAGTGTGTCAGTCTCCTTGATATAATGTAGAAAACAATTAAAAAACACCCTAAAAACTGGTTAGTGGCAACAAGGAGCTCGTTGTTATTAGTTAGATGAATTCAGATACAGATGCCCAAGTTTCTTAATTTTCAATCAGGTTTGCAGAATCTGCTTATCTCCTGATCAGTACAAGTAAACAGAAATGTAGGGCATTGTAAAATTGGGCTGTGATGCATTTAAATTCTGAGATGGCTGGAGGGTCTGAGCTGCAAGAAGCAGAAATTTTCTTGTCAGCCTTTTCCTTTTGATTGTGACCACTCACCCTGGGGAAATGGAATACTGGCCTGAAGGTGGCACATGCCATGTGGTTTCCACACAAAGAGTGTTTGTTGTTTAAAATTCTTGCCAGACTAGGTTCCGAATTTTCTTATAACTAGATCAGAATTGTAAAAATGTGCTTAGCACTTGTTACGGTGGGCTAGATCAGTTATGTCTTATTGTGATTTAAAATACTCCAGAGGAACATATTGAAAAATGCTTCAAGTTGGGTTGGTTGCTCTAGCAACAAAGCCAAGCTTCTGAAGATTATCCTCCGTGATTGCAGCTTTGGCAGCAGAGCAGCAAAAAGGAAAGGTAATTAGTCCTGGAACTTTGCTTTTACAACTTGGCTTTAAGTAACTAGACCAGCAACAGATAGCAATAGTTACGTGCTTTGAAATAAAGCTTGGAAATCATTTTAATTTTCACTTGGAATGCAGGACATGTTCTTCATATGATTTCTGTTTATAAGAACAGTTTCAATGATATTCAGCCCAAAGAGAAAAGTAGCCACGAACGCTAGATTCCTGGGTACTGATGAAATAGACACAAAGCTGGAGTGGATATGAACTTGGACATATCAGATATTTTTTGTCTGAAGTAGAATTTATTTTTTTTTTCCCTGTTAGCAACTTCTTTATGTGCCTTTTGAACAAAGAACAGCTTAAGGCGATTGAATCATACACAGTGGTGATTTTTACTGACTGTAATCAAAATCTAGATTATGGGCAATATGAAGAGAGATCTGACTAGTGAAAACAAATGAAGAAAAAAAAATCTTTGCCTTAATCTACGAGTTTCATTTAGCTGGACCTTAATGGGAAAACTGGAATGTCCAGGGATTGTTAGAGTTACCTGACTTCCTTCTTTCCAAAATTGACTTAATGGCATTTAAATAATACACCAACATCTTAATTAATGGACCTGAGCACCAAGAGACTGTATTACAATCTGGGCTTTTAAAAGTCTGAGAGAGTTTAAGAAAGTTCGATTCACACGGTAAAGAATCCTTAGCATCACGACTCACTGAAAGACATGGATGAGTTGGATGTTCAGGTTCTGAAACCTGTTGGCATTAGCACTATCATCACAGTTCTCTGACTTTTGTTGTCTGTTGGTTTGTTTGGGAAACAGGAAGGTGACTTTTTTGGTCATAGCTTTAGTGAAGTTTCATTGGGTCCTCAGAAATGTTCTCTTTCGTGGTTTTGAGAACATGCTCCTAGGTGCAAAGGATAACATTTGAACTTCAGAAAGGGTTTAAAGATAATTGACTTACAGAATCTGAAAAGCATCAGGGGAAACTGGACTCTGTAATGTGGAGGCCAGTTCAATAACTAAACTTTTAGCCTTAGGAACTTGAAGTAGTATGAAATGGTCCCCAGGTTTTGCTTCTTGGGGCCTGGATTTTCACCACTCTTCTGTGCTGCGCTCTTCTTTACCAGCCACAGTTACCCAGTTCTTACTTCATCTCCAGGGTGAACACATCTTAGGCGAGTCACTTCTGTGCCCACCAGTGTACTAGACACTGGAGGAGTATAAAAACAAAATACCCCATAAGGAGTTAGTAGTATGGCAAAGGAGAAAGAAAATCTTTGTAGCCAATTGTAATTGATACAAAACAGCAAACTTTGGAAAGGAGTTGAAATCTAAAGCATGTGTAGAAATGAAGAAAATGAAAGGACAGGATGGGGACAGTCTAGGCAGAGACAACAGTGTGTACAAAGCATCTGAGGTAGGATGAGGCGAGCATCACAGGTGGGCATGAGATCAGGCTGGTGAGAGAAAGCAGGGGCAGGATCAAGCACAGTCTTTTTAACAATTGTAGCCTTTATCCCAAAAGCCCATGGGAAGCCTTTGAAGAGTTTTAGATGGGAGATTGACCAATGACATTTGCATTTAAAGATATTATTTTTACTTATGCTATAGGGAACGCGTTGGGGAAACTAGTTAGGAGGTGACTGCAGAAATCCAGTGGGAGAGAGCCCGCTGTAGGAATGGTGGTAGAAGCAGTCAGCAGTAGGACTACATGAAAGAGTGAAGGTATTCCTAGTCTGAGAGATTTGATTTTGGAGGGAAGGAAGACTGAGGCATCAAAGACATCTGCTGGGGTTCTTCTGTCTTGTCTAGGTGAAGGACAATGGTGCCATCCCTGGACTAGGGAACTGAAGGCAGATCTAAGTTGGACCAGGGATTGGGGGATTTTAGATGTGTTGAGTTGGAGGTCTTCAAGTGGCGCCATTGAACGGGAAAATGTATGTATGTGTCTAGAGCTCCCAGCAAATGGAGTTGTCATCTGTAACTGAAATAGAAGAATCGGATACAGCTAATTACTGCGAGGCAGTACTAAACAAAGGGCCAATTACTAAACCTTGGAGAAAACTCCCATATTTCATGGTTTTTAGATGAGGATAGGTTTGCCAAGGAGGTTGGGAAGGGCTGCCATAGAGGAACAAAAGAAACGTGGAACATCCCAGGACTCAAAGGAAGATAATGCTTCTAGAAGGGAGTGGTGTGTCTGAATCATTGGAAGGAAATCCAGTATGTAGTGTTTTTCAGACTTAAACGTCATGGAGCCTATTTTCCACTGGATTTTAGGGCAACACAATCCCAATGCCATCCAGCCATCCATTTGCTTACATAGTTTAAGTTGGAAATTTTATGAAGTGATAGGGAACATTTATCTGAAAAAAGTTTTACACAGTATTTAGTGACCAGGGTTCTTGTAGTAGATAGGAGGATCTTCTATCTGTTAATAATTTCCTTGAGTGTGAGATATACATGACTTGCAGAGGGTATTAAAATTGAGTTCTGATTTGAAAGTAAATATTTTCTAAGGAAAAGTACAAGCCAGAAAACTTTGGTTATTTCTATGGTTGTCAAATGAGTATGAACAGTGGTAAGAAATACAATTGTCCAGTAAAATATTTTAGAGCACAAACCCATGGCTGTAAAAATCAATATTATAGTAATATCCCAGGTAGATGTAAGGAGTCCCCAGGAGATTTTATGATGTGCTTTCTTTGACTGTCTCTATTACTGTATGGAATTCACACTTTGTAGTTGCAGCAACATAGAAATGTGCATATGTGTGTTTTTCCCCATTTCCTTTACCATGTAAAACTTGCGTCTTCTCTGCAGAAATGTACACAGAGAGATTCTTGCTCTCCTCTATCCATCTTGCCATATAATTTTTACAGCTGTTCCTCAGTTGTTAATATATTTCTGTGGAATATGTGTAAATAGACATGAGCAAACTGTCTAAAAGTTATTCAGCTAGTCAGTGAACCATGTAATCTGTTGGTTCAGAGACAACAGATAATAGAGTGAGATATTTGCTTTACCATCCACACACTCCATGCAGCATCTGGACTCCCAAAGTCAATTTGTGTTCTGTTGGGGCATGTCTCCTCACACTATATTATCACATCAGGGATAGGAAATTTGGATAATTACTATCTGATTTACAAAAAAGGAGACTATTTAGTGAATTCAATGTCTGCGAGGTGGGAGTTTTGAACTAGAAGCTGGTTCCATCTCTGGTTAATTTGATATGCCGTGCATTTCATCACTGTTTTCCTCTCTTTTAACAATGTAAGTTAGAAATAACCTTGTTAATTAGCATCTATTTTTAGGTTGATGACATGACACAGCCAAGACAGAGTGGGAACATTCTAGGACTACCATAGCACAAGCCCTAAAACTCCTTTGTAAGGGGGAGATGGGGGATGGCAGTTGTCAGTGAAAATGAAAGGTACACTTTGTAGGCATACTTACAGAATGTACTTATTCTGAATAGACAAAATTGAACCTTTAGGTAAGAGAGCCATTTCGTAGGCATTCCTCTTTTTTGGCACCTGCAAGTAAAAATTGGGTGGTAGTCTGTTACTTCCCCTCCTTAGACGGATTCCTTGGCTCCCTATGATCTCAACAATGAAGTCCAATTCCCTCTGCATGAGTGTCCAAGTTTACATTTGTACTCTCTGTCCTCCTACCAAATCAAGCTATTCCTACTCCTCTCAGTGCCTGTGTGTGTGTGTGTGTGTGTGTGTGTGTGTGTGTGTGAGAGAGAGAGAGAGAGAGAGAGAGAGAGAGAGAGAGAGAGAGAGAAACATATTTAACTTGCTTTGATAATGCAGTTTCCCCATGACTTCTACCTGTTGCTCTCCCATCTATCTCTTTTGGCTGCAACATATTCTCCGATATTGGTAGGGCACTTACTGACTTCTTTTTTTTTTTTTTTTTTTAAATTTTTTTTTTTCAACGTTTTTTATTTATTTTTGGGACAGAGAGAGACAGAGCATGAACGGGGGAGGGGCAGAGAGAGAGGGAGACACAGAATCGGAAACAGGCTCCAGGCTCCGAGCCATCAGCCCAGAGCCTGACGCGGGGCTCGAACTCACGGACCGCGAGATCGTGACCTGGCTGAAGTCGGACGCTTAACCGACTGCGCCACCCAGGCGCCCCAGGGCACTTACTGACTTCTAGCTAGCACTTCATCTACACCTCTCATAAGGCAACTAACACCTTCTTAACTTACTTTGTGTATTATATACATAAGTTATCTCCCCTTCTAGACTGAAATAGGAGTATTTGTGGAATTGCTAGCTGGTTAGCTGAGTCAATGAAAGTATGGGATAAAGTGAAATTCTCAAAAGGGAGGGAGGCCTGTCCAAGGTCTAAGTCATCGTACACTTGAACTTCTGGAATAACCTGGAATGCATCAGTCCTCTCTCTAGAACCACCCCTACACTCAGTAGCCTTAGGCAAGTAGGGATAAAGTGCTGTGTTCTGCTTTTTAGTAGATAATTACAGTTTTCCTTGTGCAGGAAAAGTTAGGTATATGGGCTCAATAGGTTGGTTGACTCAGTGGATTGAATTGGGGCAGAACCTGTCATGTTGGATGGGCAGGAGTCAGGGGAAGCCTGGTAGGTGGGCTTGAGGATGTGGTGTCTGGCCAGAGAGCAGATCCTATTTTACAATTGCTTTGTATTCTAGTCTATGCTCATCTTTCTCAACTCTGAGTTTCTATTTCATTTATATCAATATGACACAATTTAGCACATACGTGGCTTATTTGCAGTAGCTTTGCCTTCCTATCAGGCTGGACGTTACTTGAAAGCAGAGATACTTTACCTCTATTGCTGTTGTTAAGACCTAGCACAGTTCCTGGGAACTATGGACACTCAGAAATCCATTGTCTTTTTTTTTTAATTGTTTGTTTGCCCTAGAGAGAGAGAGAGAATGAATGAATGAGTGGGGGAGGAGCAGAGAGACGGGGGGGTGGGGGTGGTGGAGGACAGAGGATCCCAAGTGGGCTCTGCACTGACAGCAGTGAGCGCAATGTGGGGCTTGAACTCAAGAACCCTGAGATCTTGACCTGAGCTGAAGTCGGATGTTCAACCGGCTGAGCCACCCAGGAACCCTGAAATCAGTTGATCTGATAACTGATATATCAATCCAATAGTTGGTAGATCATTTGTATTCAGCTAAAGATTTATTTATTGAGCATGTGCAATGATCAAGGCACTGTGCTACATGCCTCAGCAAATATAAAAGACAGCTAAGTTGTAGACTCTAACAGGAAGAGTAGCTACAATGGCGTAGCTGTAGTTCAAAGAACAGTCTGATGTGTACCCTAAGAAAAGTCCAGTGAGGGGCCATCAGCCCACAATCTTCTCTATCAAATTTGGAAACATTTGGATTTTAATTAAATTCCAGGCCCTGAATTCTCTCATGTGGGTGTTGTCCATGACACTGCAGTAAACCAACAGCCAGGTAGAGGTTAAGTGCTGCTAAATGTGTGCTTGAATGTAAGCATGGTCCGGGAAGTGGGGTGAGGCCGGCTATGACACTGATGGAAGAAAGATGAAGAAGCATTTATTTGTAGTGCGGCCACTTATGTATTTTGCACTTCAATTTCTTTTTCCAGGAATTTCTTTCTGATGGTCAAAGGAGTACATGTTCACTATATAAAATTTCGAAACTAGATAAAAGTCCAAAGAATAAACTTAGTCTTCTTTTTATCTTATTCTTCATAAATAGCCATTGTTAAGATTTTTTATATAATATTCTAGTTCTTTTCCTATACATGTCTATTCATATATATTATAAATTAGGGTCATACTGGTACCTAAATTTCGATAACCCCCTCATTTACCAATATCTTGTATGAACTTGTCCTCGTATCATTAAATATTCTACAGCATGATTTTAAATGGCGGCTTTATAGTCATCATATGAATCTATCATAATTAATGTAACCAATACCTTACTCTTGGACCTTTAATTTATTTCCTTTAAAAAATTGTTTCCCAAATATGACAACTAATTTTTAGAATAGATATATATGCTTAATATTTTCTATTCCCATAACTTTGATACTGGGAGAGGAGAGGTATGGCAAGAAAGAAGGTTGTAAAGGTAAGCAGGGCCCACGTTTAGAAGCTGAACTTCCCCCAACCGTGGTCAGGAGCCATTGAAGGATTTTAAGCAGTGGATTGACAAGATTAAATTTGAATTTGAAAACGTGGCAGTTTTCAAAAACAGTCTCGTTGCCTGTAGGCATCATGTGAAAATGTGTATTTTGGTTGGTTAATAAGCACATCAGATGAAATGAGGCAAGAGTCTCAGGGCCTCCAGCCAGTTGGCAGTATAATAGCATGAAAATAACCCATTGTGGTTTTCTGGGTTTTTGTTTTTGTTTTTTTTTAATGTTTGTCTGCAGTTGAATCTTCTCCATGCATAGTCTGGCCATCCCAGGACTTAGCAACTGTCATTTTCTTAACCAGGGATGGGACAATTTTCCAGGTCCATAGAGGAAGCAAAACTTTTTGCCAATGTTATGGAAGGAGTAGCATCTGAAGGAAGAATATGTCACCTCAAAATACACTAGTTCCCATGGAGACGTTTCACTGACCTATATGAATGTGTCTAAATAATGTTTGGCTTGGGGAACAATTAGGGGCTCAGCCTTCATTATGTCACTGTAGCAAACAGTGTTGGCTGCCTACCCAAACTGCATCAACTTTCCACACACCCTGGCTGAAGTGGCCCTTGCCTGTAGTTCTAGTTGGGTTAGTCTTGACTGGTCCAAGACAGTCTTGAGAAATCCATTCCCAAGCAGGTGATTTATTTAGGGTTGCCTATTTAACCTGGTTCCACACGATGGAAATGAATATGAAAGGAAATCTGCTGGAAACTTCTGGATATTGGTGCATGAAGATGTGATACTTGCAAACATGTGGCCTTGTGGACATGTTAAGGATGGCAGAGTGGAAGGAGAAACCTGGATCCTTGATAACAAAATTGAGCCTCTGAATTAACCAATTCAGAGCCTTGGAGCCTCCCTACCTCAGGACTTATTGTGACATTTGAGCATCCTTTGGTGGAGCTGTTACTTACAGGCAAAACCACCCTATCTGATACCATCACCGTACTTGTTTATAAATATTGTGAAAGCTTGGCAGCCCACAGCAGTGACAGGACATATATATCTAATGCCTCTAGTACTTTGCAACGTTGCTGTGGCAGTGGTAAATCTAACATTTGTATACCAATCATGAGTGCACAGTGCTTTTCAATGCATTTGGTTCTTAAAGTAACCTTGTCAGGTGGGGTGTAAATGTATTACTAAGTATCAAGGTCCCAGAACAGGCACTAACCTCAAGCTTATGTTGGGGAATCTGAGGTGGAGAGTGTGCTATTTATTGAAATTCTGACAGATTCCTCTGAGAGTCCAGGAAAAGTTTGATTAGAACTAATGGTTGGTCCCTCATACCAAGCCATGGAACAAAGGAAATGGTGAGGAAGGGCCATGTTCGGTTTCTCAAGGAGGGTCTTGAGTGGATGAGGCATGAAACCCTGACTCAGGACAGTGAAATGCCAGAGCTCTGTCTTGGGACACTGACGGCTTTTCTGTGGGCTGGGGTCCTTTGGACACAGTATTTGTAGTATTATTTCATTGTTCTCTTGCCAGCCCGTTGGTCTTTACCCCAAATTTAAGAGTGGAGATAAGAAACTGAGTTTGTTTGGTAAGAGTCTTAACAAAAAAGTACTATAAAATATAAAACATACTGTGCTCCTTTTGGGGGATCCTGATAAACAAGTTGCAACATTGGTAGAAAGGGAGATGTTAACTACTTCAGGGAGAATGATGAGGGCTGCTGAACAGGCACTAGGCAATATTGGCTAAAAATTGGATGACATCATAACCAATGAATCCAACAAATATTGAATGGTGGTGAGCAAAACAGATAAACTTCTTGTGTTACAAATGAAAGGGGCATACACTGTGGTAGTGAAGACATAATAATGAAGTAAAAGAAATAGGAAATATGTAATTACAAATTGCAATAACTGCTGTTAAGGAAGGAAGAATATGACATGTGAGAGAAGAGTGAAGTGAGGAGGCTGCTTTATATTGGGTGGTCAGCCTCTGTGAATAGATTGCACTCAAGACCAGAAGGATAGGAAAAGGACAGAGTGATGGTGGCAGGGGTGGGGATGCAGAGAGCAGGTGCCAGGCATAAGGAACAGCATGTACAATGATCCTGAGGCAGGAAATAGCTGGTGTGTTTCAGGAACTGATTTTCTAGGCCACATTCTTTCACATCACGGCAGAAGAGTCCATTGGACTTCGCCACTGTGTCCAGTGTTGTCCTAGGAATTGTGTGGGATAGAAATGTACATATGTAGGTACACACTGGAATGTTATGGAATACTTGATGGGGGAGGTAGGTAAAATGTAAATTGGAATACAAAACTGAGTAAAGGGGAGAAGGTGAGAATCAGTATGGAAAGATAAGGAGTGGAACTGAGCATTTGTGGGGCAGTAGAGTGTGTTTCTGGGAGGAAGAGTAGTAGATAATCTTGAATTAATTCTTTCTAATTGAGGGTTAATAAGCACCCATCTGTGAGTCACAAGACCCCACAACTTCATCCACTCCTTTTTAAACTTTACTACTCCTGTCCAAACAATCGCTTAACTTAATTAGATAAGCCCAGTGATTCCTAAAGAGCAAATAAACTCAATATCCTGTCACCGAGACTCACTTTCAAAGCACACAGCTACTAAATTTCCAGTGGCAAATGCTCCTGACCTCCATGTTTCCGTAACTTCTAGTCTGTCCGTATTTTCATTGTGTGTGTTACCGCGCGGCAGGCCTATTACAATGTTTTACGCTGTCTGAGCCTCGCACTGACGCATGGCGTTTTCAAACGCTTCGCTGACATAGGTCACTCCCTCTCATGGCTCCACGGAGGTGGGGAGGGGCAGGTAGCATTGTGTCTGTGGAATGAATGAGGAAACAGAAGGGCAGAGAGGTTAAGTGACTTGTATAAATCACACAAGGGTCAGAGGCTGTGTGTGAATAGGACTCAGCCTCCAAACTTTGAGTCCAGGGCTCTGCCCACTAAGCCCCCTTTCTCCTGCCGGCAGCTCTGAACGTTAGGGGAGAAGAGGAGTGCCTCAGCATTCCAAAAGGAGAAATTAACAAGTGAGATGGTGTATGAAAAATACTCCCTTCATTTTGGGTCCGAGTTGTGGAATAGTTCAACTTTTTACTTAATAATTTTAGAGCATCCTATGTCTAGAAGTGTCCAAATTGCGTTCCGTTCCAGGCAGTGTGTGTAGGTAGAGCTTGTGGAAAGATACCGGTCTTCCTGGTCGTCATCTTCCAGAGAGCAGGTCCCATCCCCTTCAGGTGCATTGCATTGCATTGCTCGGTGCCTCAGCACACATGTCACCTGCCACGTTACCCTGCTCTTTTTTGCTGCTTCCAGATCAATATCGTTGACGCGACGCTAGGACTTTACAAGGACCAAAAACTATAGAAAATGCCCGGTTTGGTGTTTCAGCCCTGTCTGGGCATGTGCTGTTGTTCGCTCTGTGTCTTTGCACGTGGAATCAGAAGCACCGTGCACAGGTCCTGCTCGCTGTCTGCTCCTTCTCTTCCACCCCGGTGCTTGAAGCCCGGTGACACCTGTGTTCACAAAACCCTTTCCAGCAACTTGGTCTTGGAATCAAGTCTCAGGTCCATGTTTCCTTGAAATAATAACTTTCCCGGCAAGCTGTAAGAGTCTGAAAGGTGGTTAAGAATGAAAAGTGTGTCGTTTCAGCCTGAGCCATTATCCTCCAGTTGTGCCTCTCTACAGTTGGACTTTTTGTTTTATCTTGACCCTGCGTTTTCTTTAAATCTTGACCCTGTGGAGGAGTTCTAATGAAATGGTGAATTGGTTTCTGCCCCACTAGAGAGAGACAATTGAATATAAGTTGTATTAAATTCAGAGAAACCAAGACCTATCCTGTGTGGGGTTTTCGAGATAAATCTGCCTCTGCCCTATACATTTTTAATGACAATGTGGTTTCAAACTCAGTGTAATTCGATCCTAAATCAAAGCTGACTCACGGAGAAAAATAGCGTTTGATTCTATTTAGTCCACATTTCCCTCCCCACTTTAGGGTGTCTGCCTGTGTGATTGGGGGTGGGGTTGTGTATAATGCCGTCTGAATACATTCTTATAAGTATTAGAAGTATGGAAACACAGAGCCCTCCGTGACCCGCAGGGCCCTCTGTTGATCACTGGTGTTTGTTGTAGGAGGAAGGCAAACATAAGCATAGAAGTGTTATTGAACAGAAACCCCTTCAAAAATGTCTCTGGGCTTTTGTTCTCAGGGTTGCATAGCAGTAGGGGGCCCCCCTCCTCAGAAAGCATACTTATGCAAGTATTAAGAACTGGCTGAGATAAGAAGTAAAGCTTAAGAGACCTTCATCATTAGCTGCTAGTGGTAGAGATTAGTGATCCTACTACAGGATTACAGACGGAAAGAGTGCCAGTGTTGGTTAATTGTTCATTAATGCTTGTAAAATAAGCCAGCTGGAGGAAAACTGACCATTGTCTGCACTCTCCGAGTGAAACTAAATTGGATCTGCTCATCAATGGCAGTATTGATGTCAGGGGGAAAAATACACATGTAAACTTCTTCCTTATGACTCTCTCTCAGTTTTAAATATTTAATTAAAAAAACTGTTAGCCTAATAAGCAATGATTAAGCTGTCATTGCAACTTTCTGTTTATGGCTGACCTTTATCCCAGCCAAGGACGCCTTCCTTCACATGCGTTTGCTCCATTAGCTTTGCTCTGAAACAAACTGAAGCTGATTTCCTAAAATGGCTTGTAGATACAAAGAAGCCTTAGGATTTGTGGTTATGACTTTGAGATCCAGTAGACATGCTACTTAAAAGTCCCGGGGAACTTTAGGCCCTTCTTTCTCCCTGCCTCCCTCTTTATATTCCGTTCTGTCCCCTCCTTCAAACCCATCCTGTGGTGGTGAGGCTCTCCTGTCCTGCTCTCACTCCCAGACACAGGCAAGGCTAAATTATTTGCTTGAAGTCACACGCTGTCCGAATCAGGAAAAGAGCCGAGTACACTTGCCTTCTTTTGCCTTCTTCCAGAACATGTAGTTGTAAGGTTGGAGTCTATGGTTAACTGTTTCTCAGTCCAAAACTAGGAAAAATTTAAATGTTTCCTCCAGTTCTTTTAAGTCAAGGTTGGAGTTAGTTTATTCTTCTGAGCATATTCACTGAGTTTTACCCCGTGCAGCAGTGATGAGCAAGTTGACACAGCTCCTGCCCTGAATGTGCAGGATCCATCTAGTGGGCACAGACGATATCTTACAAGGTAGAAATGGAGGATGAGTGTGATGAAGGGGAGGCAGTGGGTTCAAGGGGGAGGTTATCACAGAGGGAGGTTTGGGGAGGAGACATGGCCTCTCCAAGAGGAGCTGAGGGTTTAGTGAGAGGTGGTACAGGTAGGAGCTAGAGCTTGTGTGAAGACAGGATGTGCACAGGATCTCACTGTGTCACAGGCACTGCACAAAGGACAGGATGCTCCCTCAGAATTGGGAAAACAGGTGTGGGTTTGCCATCTGCAGTGGTAACTCTCTTGACAGGTGGTTTGCAAATACGGGTTGCTGATGAGCCTGGGGTGTCAATGTCTAACGAGAAACACGGTCTGGCCCTGCTTCCCTCTCTTCCATCCCCTCCTACCACTTCTTTCCTAGCTTGTGCTGAGGCCACATTTCCTTGTCTTTCTCTTGTACCCAATCAGCATTCCTGCATTTGTTCACCTCTCTCCTTTTGCGCACATTCAAACATCTGTGAGCCCTTCTCTGTATTCATTCTTTCACTCACGCATTCAACAAACTCTTGATGATTTACTAGTTACCAGTTCTTGGTGCCATGGGTTTATCAGGAGACAGGAGAGGCAAGCCCCCTCATTGTTGGTTCTAATGTCACCTGCTCAGAGGCATATTTCCTCCCTGTCTATTACAGTGATCTTTTCTACAGGTTTCACACTCTGAGGTGGTCATATTTATTTTTTATAGGTTGTATATTTCTTCCCTAAAATGCAAGCACAAGAGGGCAGAGACAGTGCCCCTTGTGCTCATCACTAGACTTCCAGGGCCTGGAACAGAGTCCTGCACACAGTAGATGCTCAGTAAACACTAAATGACCAAATATACAGGAAAGATTTAAAAACCAGATTAAAGATGAGAGGGCAGCTGATGTAAAGTGCAGGAAAGGAAGTAACATGTACAGAGCACTGACTGCACTTTAAGAACTGTCAGTACTTACTTGAATGTGCCAGGCTGGTGCCACATTCCACAGCCACACTGCTGTGCTAGCTTTTAACACCCCACCCTTATTTGTTTGGATACACTGAAAAGGTTTATTGATTTGGTTGAGTTTGTTGTATGATTTGCTTTATAACCATGATGTCATCAGTGATCAAGACACTATCAAATCCTAAATTTTCCTCTAAGTCCCTGGTTAAATAGGTAGCATGCAGAATTTAAGATCACTACCACGGCAAACAATGCTGGTATGTGGTTGTTGTATTTCACCTAATGCTTGAATGAAATTAACAAAGTCCTCCGTTTTATAACTTGTGCTGTTTCATAGGTATTAATTTACTTATCTTCAAAGTAGACAATAGAGGAGATTAGAGGCAGGCTTTCATAATGATTCCCTTTTTTATTAATTAGAAAATCATGATGTAGAAATGGTAACTGACCCATTACTATTAGGCCATTTCAGGATAGATTGAACATGACAAGTTGAGGTTCAGATCTGTGTCAGGGGTTACCAGGTGAGATGGTTTGTTCCATGTCAGCCTGGCAATCATTGGTGTTGGTTATTCCAGCTGGAGGTGTATGTGAAGCTTAAGGAGATGGTTGATTTGGTATCTAGGATTCCTCCTTACCTTGTAGCTATTCTCTTGACCTCTGCTCTGGTGCCCACTAATTCCTGGTTTTTGCCTGCCTTGCTTCTGACCTGAAAAAGCCTGATGCATTCAGTTGCCATGGGTTTAGAAGCAAGACAGCAAACAAAAGACCAAGCAGGTATTCACACAGAAATAAAGACCAGTTCTTACCATGTTTTTTTCCACGTTATAGTGTTTGTTTATTGATATAAAAAAGATTCAGGGGGCACCTGGGTGGCTCAGTCAGTTGAACATCCAACTCCGGCTCAGGCCATGATCTCATGGTTTGTGGGTTTGAGCCCCATGTCAGGCTCTGTGCTGACAGCTCGGAGCCTGGAACCTACTTCAGATTCTGTGTCTCCCCCTCTCTCTTTCTGCCTCTCCCCCACTTGTGTGTTCTCTCTCTCTCAAAAGTAAATAAACTTAAAAAAAATGACAATAATGGAATAAAACCCAGAATCCTAATTTCAGGTTGGTCTGTTCTGAGTCATTTGAACTATAACTTGTAGTTGAACTGTCTGTTGGTAGTAGTGAATGGCAGCATGATGTCCAGAGACCCAGAACAGTAAGACCTGGTGCCCATACCATTACAGGTGATTGCTTTGTCTAAAATGTACTATTTAGGATTCTATTATAGTTTAATGATACTATTCAGAAAATCTATCTCTTGGCATTGGAATTGCCAGATGAAAAGGAGAGATTCTATATTTCAGACCAAAGAGGACTGATAGGAGGAAAAAGAGAGAGCAAGAGACCACCAGGTGTGGGTGGTAACCACCAGGCTGACATGGCTCTAATTTGGAGGAAGAGGTCTGGTGGTGATATGCCCTGCAGGGCTTGTGTAGGCCTTGGAAATAGAGGTTTGGGGAGAAAGGTAATCGGTCCTGACCCAGCTCTCATTGCCAGTGATGATGGGTTGCATAAGCATCCAACAGATGGAAAGTGGCACTGTGTATTGTTAGAATCAGTTTTAGCAAGTTATAGGGATGATCTTAACTCCCTACACCTTGCATCTTAAAAACAGTTTTTTAAAAAGCTTTTCCTCACCTCTTTATAGCAGTGACAAGCAAAATTCAGCTTGTGACCAGCTAAATATATCAAATTCCTGATTACATTGTCTAAGTCTTATTTTTATATCTTCATAACACTGATGAATAGGACTGAGGCATCTACTTAGTATCTGCATTAGTTTTTTGTGCACATTCATCTCCTGCAGCAGAGAACAGAGGCCCAGGGGTGAAGGCAGTAGTTTCAGAGGTATATCTGTGGATTCACTTGGTCTTTGCCAAGGTGTGTCCGTTAAACCATTTTCTCAAGAGAGAATTTTAAGCACAAAGCATTTTCATGATGCACAAACAAAAAAGAGTCTACAGGCTGAAAGGTAGGATTTCCACATATTACACTACTCATGAGTCCGTTAAGGTCCAGTGGGCAGATGAAATGTTTTAAAATATTTCCTACTGGGCACTTTTGATGGTTTATTAAGGACTTTGTATGCTATCTGTTTTGGGAATTAGTATGAAGGGGAAGAAATACCTTCCTTTTTCACAGATTCATTCCACTCTTGCCATGTGGGGAAATTGAATAGTACAATTGAAGTTTATGAAGCTCTGACACAGAGGCAAGCGTCCATTCTCTCAATAATCTATACAGTCATAAAGGGGATCTCTAGAGCACAAATCAGTTTGTAACATTTCTTTCTTTAAAAATGTTGACCTTCCATCATAAGCAGAAAAAGTTCAACGCAGCTTATTAGATGGATTGAAACCATCCGGAAATGGCTTTATCTTTTTCTGCCATTGCCATCACCCTTGATGGTATTTTGGGCAGAATCTATTAATTTCTGTCGATTTCGGGTATTAGAAGTCATCTTTTTTGGTATGTATTCCACTCCAATATACATCAAAACTTCTGTTTCCTATTTGATTCTAAGCATCTTCCCTCTGTTTAGCTAAGGTCTAGAACTAATGGGGGAATAGGAGGCCCTTGCCACTTGTTTTTCTGAATCCAAATTCTCTTTTCCCATTTAGATCCTCCAAAGTACAGATAGAGAGGAAGGGAGAGAGAACGGGGGTACCATTTGCAGCTCTCTGGGAATGTTAATGCTCTGTAATGGCAGCATCCCAATGTTAGTGCCCTCTGCTGGGGCACATTTATGTCTTCCTTGGGAGACCTTGTGTGGCCTTCTGCATTGTGCTGTTCCCTGACTTGGGAGAGTCTTACTGACCTCAGTTCCTGCCTTCCCATGGTAGATCCCCTGTCCTTTTCCCCTGTGATCTCCTTTTACTAGCAGAGTTCAATGGAGATGACTGGAATCAGGCATCCATGTGGCTGGCCTATGGGAAATCTTAGACATCCTTGCTTCATCAAATGGCAGCATTTGATAGCCACCTTTCTCTTGTTGCTTGCCTTGCCTTCTCTGGCAGCTCTAGCCAGCCTCAAGCAGGCAGCAGCCACTCTACTCATCACATAGCCTCTTGGCCCCTGGATACATGCCTAAGGCTTGCCCAAGAACATTTTTGAGTTCTGCTGTGACAGAAGCATGGGGAGGCCTACTAGTTTTTAGCTATAAAAAAGCATCTGACTTGAATTTGAGAATGAAATCTCTTCTTCTGCAGGTACTTTTAGGACTTAGAAGTGTTCTTCAGAGTCTCCTTCCCTTGGCTTGAGGTTGGTGTTGGTGGGAAGAAAAAATGCCACAGCACTCCCAACTGATCATAATTCTTCCCTCAGAAGATCTTCTCAATAAACATCTAGCTGTTAAATACAGCATTGATAGTGACAGAGTTTGGTTAACTTTGAATAAGTGTTACATCAAAATATCTTGGACTACACTTTAAAAATGTGGTATGTTTATTACCCATTGTTCTCAGATGAAACTCAAAGGCAATGGGGAAAAGTTCTGTTCCACTTTGAATCCAGTGGCATTTAAAGTCCTTAATAACCTGGGGCATGTTGGTGGCTTACTCGGTTAATCGTCTGACTCTTGGTCTCTGCTCAGGTCATGATCTGACAGTTCATGAGTTTGAGCCCTACGTCAGGCTCTGCACTGTCAGTGCAGATTCTCTTGGGATTCTCTTTGTCCCTCCTCCCCTTGCACTCACTCTCTCTCTCAAATAAAAGTAAACTTTAAAAACTTTTAAAAAGAGTCTTTGGTAGTCTTACCAGAACACTTATTTCTTACCACATCTCTCAGTGCATCTCTCCTGCCTCTTTTCAAAGTTGGCTCTAGTGTGATTTAGCCATAACTCCCCTTTTACCTTTCGCCTCTTCTTCCAAATGCAAATGCTCTTTTTATTTTCTTCTTAGTGCTTTTGCCCCATCTTTGCTTGTTTAAGTTTTATTCATCCTTGAAGGTCTTGGTCAAAGACTTCTCTATGAAGTATTTGCAGATCTGACCAATCTTTTTTGTTTTTAATTTTGTAAAATTTATTATTTATTATTGAGAGACAGAGAGCATGAGCATAGGAGGGGCAGGGAGAGGGGACACACAGAACCCGAAGCAGGCTCCAGGCTCCAAGCTGTCAGCACAGAGCCCAACACAGGGGTCAAACCCACAAACCGTGAGATCATGACCTGAGCTGAAGTCAGATGCTTAACCGACTGAGCCACCCAGGCACCCCCTGACCAATCTTACTAAATCTCATCTATCCCAATACTTGCTTAGTGCATTTTGTTTCCATCACTGTAATGATACTGTTACACTCATCTTTGTATTAGATTTACTTGTGTCTGCCTAGCGTACTAGCTTGTAAATTTTACTCCATTTATTCCTCTATTCATTTATAACTGTCATTCACCTTCTAATCATCAGGGAATGTATTAAATGATTGGGATAAAAAGATGAGTAAAATACCATCATTGACCTCAAGAAAGTTTTTCTAGGAGGGCAGATAGAACACAGACCCAAGAAATTTTAAATGTCAATTCAGTGAAAATATCCACTGGGGGTTGATGAAATGATAAAATAGGAAAAAAATATCTCCTTTGAAGGGGCCCATAGTTTAACACAAGAGAAAGGCAATAGTTGACACTTAGAAAATATTAATTCATTCCACAAAGATTAATTTCACATTTCCTGTGTCAGACACAGGGGCGAACAATGAGAAAGAAAAATCTATGTTCTCAGACAGCCTAAACACCAGCAAAGAAAAGAGGGAACAACAATTATGAGTGGTAAGTCTTATGGGGAGTATAGGGTTTAATAAAAGGGGTCAGAAAGGTACTTGAAAATGCTGTTGAATTTGCATTTATTGAAATCATATTAAGAATTTATTTAGGACACATTTTTTAATTACATTTATTGTGATCTTATTAGGAATGTCAGGAAATTGTTGTAGGGTTGGAAAATGAGTTTGACTTAAGGCAATTAGGTAACATATGTAATTATCTCCTAACTCATCAACTTGCCCCATTGTCTTCAGATGGTCTTTGAGACGGTCTGTACTGAATCAAAAAGGGTTGTGTAAACAATGCCCATAAAGCTTTGAATCCCCTCTTTCTAGTTCAGGAAAGTGAATATGTTGTTTAGAACAGCTATCGTTCAGTTTCTATACTGAGCAACCTCATCTGAGCCAACACATTTTAAAATATATACATAGAATGACTTGTCTATATGCATTGTTGGTAAACAAAAAAAGTACTCTTGTAGTCCTCATAGTGACATGCAGAATTTGGCCAATAATAGACCCTTAGTAAATATGTTAACTTTGATTCATTTTTGATTCAGATATCCCTCCAGTGTTATAAAATTGGAAACCTATCTTTTCCTCTGATGGGTGCTGTCACAGAAAGTGCTGGAATAGCCTCAAGAATGACAGAAAATGCTAATTTTAGGTAAAAAATAAATAAATTCTTGGGTGCACCAAATTAAACACCCGTAGGTGCTTGCTTTAATTTTCACCACCAATTTATAGACAAGTAAAGGCATGTCTATGTCTGAATACCTGTACATGTACTTGTGTCCATGAAGCCGGGATCAGTATCATGCAGAACACTTCTTGACAGAAAATACGGATGTTTTTTAGTGGTTACACCTGACAGTATGCCAGATGGACCAACTGTTAGCAAAATAAATGTTTCCAGCTATCTCACCATGACTGGTAAAAGTGAGGAGATGGTACTAAGAATAAAATAATCTTCCATGGGCTCTCAGAGCACTTGAATAATGCCTGGGATGTAGTGATAAGAAAAATTCACTACAAAAATGTGTCCTTTTCACAAAATTATCTTTTAGAGTAACCAATCTTTCATATGCCCATAGTCAAATCCACATGTCTATTTCTTTCTTTCTTTCTTTTTTTTTAATATTTATTTATTTTTGAGAGACAGAGACAGAGTGTGAGCGGGGGAGGGGCAGAGAGACAGGGAGACACAGAATCTGAAGCGGGATCCAGGCTCTGAGTTACCAGCACAGAGCCTGATGCGGGGCTCAAACTCGTGAGCTGTGAGATCATGACATGAGCTGAAGTCGGCTGCCAACCGACTGATCCACCCAGGCGCCCCTCCACATGTCTATTTCTGAAATAATCTTTATGAACAAGAGCTAAAGAAATGTTAGAGGAGCTAAGATGGTCTCTCAAGAAGAATCTACCTCTGACTTGCAGCATGTAAATGAAATGACTGCTAGAATGACTGCTTAATAATGCAGTGTTTCTCAAAGTATTTTCTGAGGAATACGAAGTCTGTGGGATGTTAACGGGTGATAGGTCCCTCCCCTCCCCCCGTAAGGATTTTGTCAAATAAATGATTTTGGAAACATAGGGTTAAAACAGATTTGACTTCTTAGAGCTGTTTAAATCTAATGTGCTTTGTGAATTTCCAAGTGTTTGGATAGTATGAAAGCATTTCCTAAATGCATGGGAACAAGGATGGGGCCCTGTGGCTTATCAGCATCAGTGTTCTGAAAAGCAAATTTTGGGAAAGACTAATGAAGTTTCTTCTATCCAGGATAAGTGGTAGTTCATCTGAATTTATTCTAGTTGGAGACTTAAACCAAGGAATTACTAGCCGATGGAGGGAATGCCAGACATCTGTTACTGCAAGTAGATGGGTGTGGCATCCTGTTTGTCAGCAGAGTTGTCCCTGAAGCACCTCCAGTTCACTGTGCTAAGTACTGGGGATAAAACTAAATAAGACACAGTACTTTGTATGTAATGAGATTATGGTCTAGTTTGGGGAAAGGCATAAAAATTAGTCATTTTGATATGATGATGTCATTGCCAGGACTGAGGCATGTGCAAAATAGAATGCCAGCCCAGAGAAGGGGTGCCTGACTCAGCCTAGGCATTCAGGGAAGGCTTTCTTGAGGAGGTGATGCCCTAACTGACTCTTAAAGGAAGAGGAGGAGTTAACTACATGTGTGGCGGGGAGAGGTAGCTTCCAGGTAGAACACCGTGACCATAAACATAGGTGAGGGAAATGGGGGAAGTACAGTATTTCATTTTTGATATTACAGAGAGAAGAATGTAAAAAGGTATCTCTTTGGAAGAAGAGACTGTAACGTTTGGGAGAGGGGAGGGCTGGCAAAGTGCTCAGATAGAGCACAGCCACTTTGTGTAACCATACAGATAACTCTTGGGCTACGACCAACATCAACCTGGGGGGGGGGGGTGACCTTTAGATGGAGGAGATATTTTTTTTTTTAATCACATCAAAGCAAAAACACATCTAAAAGGGCCTCAACTAACCAAATTTGGGTCCGTGACAAAAGAGAAAAAGAACAGTGATGGTCTTCTGAGCAAAGAGGGGCTTCTGAGAGGAAGATCACGCCTTTCTCTCCACCTCATTATACTGTAGCTGGCGGACTGGGAGGAGAAGCACTTCTCTGTGTAGCAGCTCATTAGCAAAAGAAGAACTCTGACATTAGTTAAAATGTTGATAGATATGACAGGTGGTGTGAAGGCAAGATGGTGTTGTCAAATTGGAGTGGGAGCCCTCCAGCCTCGTGCCTTGCTTTATATAACCGGTTTATGCAGCATATATTAAACTGCTAAAAAGAGAGTCTTTGTTGAGTAAAACATACTGAGAAAGTACAGATGACTATTTTGTGGACTGACCCAAGCTAGCATATTCTATGTAAAAAATTTCCTTACGCTTAGTAATTATAAATATCCAAATTTATTACTTGCCTTTATCTTAGGCCTTTTTAGCTATGGGTAGCTGAGCTGAGCTATCCTCATTCTATCTGATCTCCAAATGCTCTTTCTGATCTCTGGTCTAAAAATGCACCCAGGGGATAGATGGGTGATGGGCATTAAGAAGGGCCCTTTTTGTGATAAGCACTGGGTGTTACATGTAAGTAACTTACAAGCTCATCACTTACAAGCCACCTCTTGTTCTTTAAACATTTGCGATCTAGTTTTCGTTTCTGGCACTGGAAGGAAGCAACTCAGTGACTTCCTTGTAAGCAAATCTCACAGCCATTTAGTTAGTTTTCTCAGTGTTTATTCTCCGTACTGTCTATGTGCATGTAATGATGCTGATACCAAAGCATTCTTGAAACACTCTACTTCTTTGTCTTTAGTGATATGTGCCCACCTGGTTTTCCTTCTAAGGACTGGGGTGGGGATCCCAGGTCTGCCGCTTACTTTGTTACTGGGTCACATTATTTCACTTTCTGAGCCTCTGTTTTCTCACCTCTAAAAGGAGGAACAGATAATACCGGATAGAGTTGGCTTAAAGATTAAAAGTAGGTGACCTACGTGTGTGTTATCCCTAGCACAGTTGTTAGGTATTAACTAAATATGAGTCCCTCCCTGCTCCCACCGTTCTGAGTCATATCTCGAACTCCTTCTCTGGATCTTCTTCTTTCTACTTCTTAATGTCATTATTCTTCAAGGTTCAATTCCTGGCCTTCTCTATGTTCCTTGGAAATCTCGCCATATTCATTACTCTTTAGTATTATTTTATGAATGACCACCCCCCTCCCACAGTGTATATACTCTTCTCTCCTTGCTACCCATGATACACCTTCATGTACTGTTACCTCACAGTTAGCGTGATCAAATGAACTCACATCTTTTCACCTAAACTTGCCTTTCTCCCTAACCACCAGGTTAAAAATCTTAATATTGTTTTGAATTTGTCTCTTCTTTTGTCTTCACAACCAGTGGTTAAATCCCATATATTTCAGCTCTACCACATGTCTCAAACCCCCTAGCTTCTCTTGAACTCGGCTGTTCTTATCCTGTCAGAGGGCTACTTATCATTGCTATTGCAGTAGCCACTTCGCTAGTCTCCCTGCTTTAAATATTTTCTGTACTCCAGTGGACACACATAGAAACAAATTGTGTTAGTATGTATTGTTGGTCTTGCCATCCATCAGTCTGTACAAAAACCTTTCTTTGTTCTTCATTGCCTAAGGAGTCAAAGTTCTTTATTTAATGACTTTTTTGATGTAACCCCAAATAAAATTTCCAGTCTTACTTCTGACTTCCTGTATTGCTCTTAAATTGAACACTTTATTTTCCCTTTTGGGCTGACCTTTTGGTCTGTGTTGGACTTCTTTCTCCATCTGTGTATATCTAAATACTATCAGTGCAAAAGCTTAGCTATCTGAGTTAGACCTTCTTCTTGTTGACAAAAGTCGACACTAGCTTTGCTGATCTCCACAGCTAGATGCATCTTTTCCTCCTCTAAACTCCCATGGTACTTGATCTGTGTCTATTTTGTGGCATTTCATGTGTCATTTACAGAGAATCATTGAAAGAATTTGTATGTATTGAGTTGCTGGACTAGCAGTTGAGATATTTGGGATTCACTTGGTACCTGTGCACATATTAGACCGGGATTTGGCAAACTAACTTGGCCCACCACTTGTTTTTATATAACCGTGAACTCAGAATGGGTGTTACATATACAAATTTTTTGGCAGCAGGGGGCGCGCCTGGATGGCTCGGTCAATTGAGCATCCAGCTCTTGATTTCGACTCAGATCACAATCTCCTAGTTGTTGGGATGGAGCTCCAAGTTGGGATCCATGTTTACAGTGGACAGGCTGCTGGGGATCCTCTCTCTCCCTCTGTTTCTTTCTGCCCCTGCTCTGCTAATGCGGAGTGATTTTTTCTAAAATAAAAAAAAAAAAAAAGAAAAATTGTTCAGGGGCACCTGGGTGGCTCAGTCAGTTGAACGTCTGAGTCTTGATTTTGGTTCAGGCTGTGATCTCATGGTCATGGGGTCGAGCCCCAAATCAGGCTCTGAGCTCATAGCCCCTCTTTCTGCCCTTCCCCAACTTATGCGTACACACGTGTGCACACACCCTCTCACAAAATAAATAAACATTAAATTTTTTTTTATTAATTGTGGTAAACTACACATTAAACCAACCATCCTAACAATTTTTACATGTACACTTTAGTAGCATTAAGAATACTCATGTTGGAGGTTCCGGAAGATGGCGGCGTAGGAGGACGCGGGGCTCACAGCACGTCCTGCCGATCACTTAGATTCCACCTACACCTGCCTAAAGAACCCAGAAAACCGCCAGAGGATTAGCAGAACGGAGTCTCCGGAGTCAAGCGCAGACGAGAGGCCCACGGAAGAGGGTAGGAAGGGCGGCGAGGCGGTGCGCGCTCCACGGACTGGCGGGAGGGAGCCGGGGCGGAGGGGCGGCTCGCCGGCCAAGCAGAGCCCCCGAGTCTGGCTGGCAAAAGCGGAGGGGCCGGACGGACTGTGTTCCGACAGCAAGCGCGACTTAGCGTCTGGGAGGTCATAAGTTAACAGCTCTGCTCGGAAAGCGGGAAGGCTGGAGGACAAAGGGAGGGAGAGCTGCTGAGCCCCCGGACGGCAGAGCTCAGCTTGGCGGGGAACAAAGGCGCCAGCGCCATCTCCCCCGCCCATCCCCCAGCCAAAATCCCAAAGGGAACCAGTTCCTGCCAGGGAACTTGCTCGCTCCGCGCAAACACCCAACTCTGTGCTTCTGCGGAGCCAAACCTCCGGCAGCGGATCTGACTCCCTCCTGCTGCCACAGGGCTCCTCCTGAAGCGGATCACCTAAGGAGAAGCGAGCTAAGCCTGCCCCTCCAGCCCCCATGCACCTTGCCTACCCACCCCAGCTAATACGCCAGATCCCCAGCAACACAAGCCTGGCAGTGTGCAAGTAGCCCAGACGGGACACGCCACCCCACAGTGAATCCTGCCCCTAGGAGAGGGGAAGAGAAGGCACACACCAGTCTGACTGTGGCCCCAGCAGTGGGCTGGGGGCAGACATCGGGTCGGACTGCGGCCCCGCCCACTAACTCCAGTTATACACCACAGCACAGGGGAAGTGCACTGCAGGTCCTCACCACGCCAGGGACTCTCCAAAATGACCAAACGGAAGAATTCCCCTCAGAAGAATCTCCAGGAAATAACAACAGCTAATGAACTGATCAAAAAGGATTTAAATAATATAACAGAAAGTGAATTTAGAGTAATAGTCATAAAATTAATCGCTGGGCTTGAAAACAGTATACAGGGCAGCAGAGAATCTCTTGCCACAAAGATCGAGGGACTAAGGAACAGTCACGAGGAGTTGAAAAACGCTTTAAACGAATTGCAAAACAAAATGGAATCCACGATGGCTCGGCTTGAAGAGGCAGAGGAGAGAATAGGTGAACTAGAAGATAAAGTTATGGAGAAAGAGGAAGCTGAAAGAAAGAGAGATAAAAAAATCCAGGAGTATGAGGGGAAAATTAGAGAACTAAGTGATACACTAAAAAAAAATAATATACGCATAATTGGTATCCCAGAGGAGGAAGAGAGAGGGAAGGGTGCTGAAGGGGTACTTGAACAAATTATAGCTGAGAACTTCCCTGAACTGGGGAAGGAAAAAGACATTGAAATCCAAGAGGCACAGAGAACTCCCTTCAGACGTAACTTGAATCGATCTTCTGCACGACATATCATAGTGAAACTGGCAAAATACAAGGATAAAGAGAAAATTCTGAAAGCAGCAAGGGATAAACGTGCCCTCACATATAAAGGGAGACCTATAAGACTCATGACTGATCTCTCCTTTGAAACTTGGCAGGCCAGAAAGGCTTGGCACGATATCTACAGTGTGCTAAACAGAAAAAATATGCAGCCGAGAATCCTTTATCCAGCAAGTCTGTCATTTAGAATAGAAGGAGAGATAAAGGTCTTCCCAAACAAACAAAAACTGAAGGAATTT
This sequence comes from Panthera pardus, assembly GCF_024362965.1. Classification (NCBI taxonomy): domain Eukaryota; kingdom Metazoa; phylum Chordata; class Mammalia; order Carnivora; family Felidae; genus Panthera; species Panthera pardus. The sequence continues at coordinate 30,363,879 of NW_026526666.1, forward strand.
GTCACCACGAAACCAGCCCTACAAGAGATCCTAAGGGGGATCCTGTGAGACAAAGTACCAGAGACATCACTACAAGCATAAAACATACAGCCATCACAATGACTCTAAACCCATATCTTTCTATAATAACACTGAATGTAAATGGATTAAATGCGCCAACCAAAAGACATAGGGTATCAGAATGGATAAAAAAACAAGACCCATCTATTTGCTGTCTACAAGAGACTCATTTTAGATCTGAGGACACCTTTAGATTGAGAGTGAGGGGATGGAGAACTATTTATCATGCTACTGGAAGCCAAAAGAAAGCTGGAGTAGCCATACTTATATCAGACAAATTAGACTTTAAATTAAAGGCTGTAACAAGAGATGAAGAAGGGCATTATATAATAATCACAGGGTCTATCCATCAGGAAGAGCTAACAATTATAAATGTCTATGCGCCGAATACCGGAGCCCCCAAATATATAAAACAATTACTCATAAACATAAGCAACTTTATTGATAATAATGTGGTCATTGCAGGGGACTTTAACACCCCACTTACAGAAATGGATAGATCATCTAGACACACAGTGAATAAAGAAACAAGGGCCCTGAATGATACATTGGATCAGATGGACTTGACAGATATATTTAGAACTCTGCATCCCAAAGCAACAGAATATACTTTCTTCTCGAGTGCACATGGAACATTCTCCAAGATAGATCATATACTGGGTCACAAAACAGCCCTTCATAAGTTTACAAGAATTGAAATTATACCATGCATACTTTCAGACCACAATGCTATGAAGCTTGAAATCAACCACAGGAAAAAGTCTGGAAAACCTCCAAAAGCATGGAGGTTAAAGAACACCCTACTAACGAATGAGTGGGTCAACCAGGCAATTAGAGAAGAAATTAAAACATATATGGAAACAAACGAAAATGAAAATACAACAATCCAAACGCTTTGGGATGCAGCGAAGGCAGTCCTGAGAGGAAAATACATTGCAATCCAGGCCTATCTCAAGAAACAAGAAAAATCCCAAATACAAAATCTAACAGCACACCTAAAGGAAATAGAAGCAGAACAGCAAAGGCAGCCTAAACCCAGCAGAAGAAGAGAAATCATAAAGATCAGAAATAAACAATATAGAATCTAAAAAAACTGTAGAGCAGATCAACGAAACCAAGAGTTGGTTTTTTGAAAAAATAAACAAAATTGACAAACCTCTAGCCAGGCTTCTCAAAAAGAAAAGGGAGATGACCCAAATAGATAAAATCATGAATGAAAATGGAATGATTACAACCAATCCCTCAGAGATACAAACAATTATCAGGGAATACTATGAAAAATTATATGCCAGCAAATTGGACAACCTGGAAGAAATGGACAAATTTCTAAACACCCACACTCTTCCAAAACTCAATCAGGAGGAAATAGAAAGCTTGAACAGACCCATAACCAGCGAAGAAATTGAATCGGTTATCAAAAATCTCCCAACAAATAAGAGTCCAGGACCAGATGGCTTCCCAGGGGAGTTCTACCAGACGTTTAAAGCAGAGATAATACCTATCCTTCTCAAGCTATTCCAAGAAATAGAAAGGGAAGGAAAACTTCCAGACTCATTCTATGAAGCCAGTATTACTTTGATTCCTAAACCAGACAGAGACCCAGTAAAAAAAGAGAACTACAGGCCAATATCCCTGATGAATATGGATGCAAAAATTCTTAATAAGATACTAGCAAATCGAATTCAACAGCATATAAAAAGAATTATTCACCATGATCAAGTGGGATTCATTCCTGGGATGCAGGGCTGGTTCAACATTCGCAAATCGATCAACGTGATACATCACATTAACAAAAAAAAAGAGAAGAACCATATGATCCTGTCAATCGATGCAGAAAAGGCCTTTGACAAAATCCAGCACCCTTTCTTAATAAAAACCCTTGAGAAAGTCGGGATAGAAGGAACATACTTAAAGATCATAAAGGCCATTTATGAAAAGCCCACAGCTAACATCATCCTCAACGGGGAAAAACTGAGAGCTTTTTCCCTGAGATCAGGAACACGACAGGGATGCCCACTGTCACCGCTGCTCTTTAATATAGTGCTGGAAGTTCTAGCATCAGCAATCAGACAACAAAAGGAAATCAAAGGCATCAAAATTCGCAAAGATGAAGTCAAGCTTTCGCTTTTTGCAGATGACATGATATTATACATGGAAAATCCGATAGACTCCACCAAAAGTCTGCTAGAACTGATACAGGAATTCAGCAAAGTTGCAGGATACAAAATCAATGTGCAGAAATCAGTTGCATTCTTATACACTAACAATGAAGCAACAGAAAGACAAATGAAGAAACTGATCCCATTCACAATTGCACCAAGAAGCATAAAATACCTAGGAATAAATCTAACCAAAGATGTAAAAGATCTGTATGCTGAAAACTATAGAAAGCTTATGCAGGTAATTGAAGAAGATATAAAGAAATGGAAAGACATTCCCTGCTCATGGATTGGAAGAATAAATATTGTCAAAATGTCAATACTACCCAAAGCTATCTACACATTCAATGCAATCCCAATCAAAATGGCACCAGCATTCTTCTCGAAACTAGAACAAGCAATCCTAAAATTCATATGGAACCACAAAAGGCCCCGAATAGCCAAAGTAATTTTGAAGAAGAAGACCAAAGCAGGAGGCATCACAATCCCAGACTTTAGCCTCTACTACAAAGCTGTCATCATCAAGACAGCATGGTATTGGCATAAAAACAGACACATAGACCAATGGAATAGAATAGAAACCCCAGAACTAGACCCACAAACGTATGGCCAACTCATCTTTGACAAAGCAGGAAAGAACATCCAATGGAAAAAAGACAGTCTCTTTAACAAATGGTGCTGGGAGAACTGGACAGCAACATGCAGAAGGTTGAAACTAGACCACTTTCTCACACCATTCACAAAAATAAACTCAAAATGGATAAAGGACCTGAATGTGAGACAGGAAACCATCAAAACCTTAGAGGAGAAAGCAGGAAAAGACCTCTCTGACCTCAGCCGTAGCAATCTCCTACTCGGCACATCCCCAAAGGCAAGGGAATTAAAAGCAAAAGTGAATTACTGGGACCTTATGAAGATAAAAAGTTTCTGCACAGCAAAGGAAACAACCAACAAAACTAAAAGGCAACCAACGGAATGGGAAAAGATATTTGCAAATGACACATCGGACAAAGGGCTAGTATCCAAAATCTATAAAGAGCTCATCAAACTCCACACCCGAAAAACAAATAACCCAGTGAAGAAATGGGCAGAAAACATGAATAGACACTTCTCTAAAGAAGACATCCGGATGGCCAACAGGCACATGAAAAGATGTTCAACGTCGCTCCTTATCAGGGAAATACAAATCAAAACCACACTCAGATACCACCTCACGCCAGTCAGAGTGGCCAAAATGAAGAAATCAGGAGACTATAGATGCTGGAGAGGATGTGGAGAAACAGGAACCCTCTTGCACTGTTGGTGGGAATGCAAATTGGTGCAGCCGCTCTGGAAAGCAGTGTGGAGGTTCCTCAGAAAATTAAAAATAGACCTACCCTATGACCCAGCAATAGCACTGCTAGGAATTTATCCAAGGGATACAGGAGTACTGATGCATAGGGGCACCTGTACCCCAATGTTTATAGCGGCACTCTCAACAATAGCCAAATTATGGAAAGAGCCTAAATGTCCATCAACTGATGAATGGATAAAGAAATTGTGGTTTATATACACAATGGAATACTACGTGGCAATGAGAAAAAATGAAATATGGCCTTTTGTAGCAACATGGATGGAACTGGAGAGTGTGATGCTAAGTGAAATAAGCCATACAGAGAAAGACAGATACCATATGGTTTCACTCTTATGTGGATCCTGAGAAGCTTAACAGAAACCCTTGGGGGAGGGGAAGGAAAAAAAAAAGAGGTTAGAGTGGGAGAGAGCCAAAGCATTAGAGACTGTTAAAAACTGAGAACAAACTGAGGGTTGATGGGGGGTGGGAGGGAGGGCAGGGTGGGAGGGAGGACAGGGTGGGTGATGGGTATTGAGGAGGGCACCTTTTGGGATGAGCACTGGGTGTTGTATGGAAACCAATTTGACAGTAAATTTCATATATTAAAAAAAAAATAATAATAAAAAAAAATAAATAAAAAAATAAAAAATAAAAGTTAAAAAAAAAAAAAAAAGAATACTCATGTTGTTGGGGCGCCTGGGTGGCTCAGTCGGTTAAGCGTCCAGCTTCAGCTCAGGTCATGATCTCATAGTTGGTGAGTTTGAGCCCCGCATTGGGCTGTGTGCTGACAGCCCAGAGCCTGGAGCCTGCTTCAATTCTGTGTCCCCCTCTCTCTCTGTACCACCCCTGCTTGCGCTCTCTCTGTGTCCTTCAAAAATGAATAAACATTAAAAAAAATTAAAAAGAAAAAGAATATTCATGTTGTTGTGCAATCTCCAGGATTCTTTTCATTTAGCAAAACTGAAACTCCACCCCATTTCTCCTTCCTCCCAGCCCCTTGCTACCACCATTCTGCTTTCTGTCTGTATGAATTTATTACTTAGGTACCTTATATAAGTGAAATCATACAGCATTTGTTTTCCTGTGACCAGTTTATTACATGGCACAGTTTACTCAAGGTTTATCCATGTTATCAAAAGTGGCAGAATTTTTTCTTTTCAAAGATGGATAATCACTTTATGCAAATATATATTTAGTTTGTGCATCCCATCAATGGACACTTGTTTTGCTTCTAGCCTTTGCCTATTAAAAATAATGCTGCTTTGAATATATGAATATATGCCATATATGAACATATGATTACAGAACCTATATTAGCTATATGATTTATTTTGGACTCTGCAAAGCATAATTTTATTTTAAAAGAGACTCAACTGAAAATATTCTTCAGGGATATAGGATAAAAACCAAAGGATTTAAAAAAAAGTTTATTTATTTTGAGAGACAAAGAGAAAGAGCGCAAGCATTAGTGAGCAGGGGAGGGACAGAGAGGAAGAGAGAATCCTAAGCAGGCTCTGCGCTGTCAGCAGAGAGCCCAATGCAGGGCTTAAACTCATGAAACATGAGATCATGACCTGAGCAGAAATCAAGAGTCGGATGCCCAACTAAGCCACCCAGGTAGCCCAAAACCAAAGGATTCTTTACGTATTAAGTCAAATGCAATCTGTTGAGGTCAGGGACTCTTTTTATTTTTTCTTCCATTTTTGCACCCCCCCCCCCCATAACCTCTCACAGAGGTACATGCATACGGTAGATACTCACTAAGAGCTTGTTGAATGGAATCCTCTTTTTCAAACTAAACTTTTTGTGTGTCTTGTTTTAAAAAATTTAAACTATGAAAGTTTCCACTCTAGTAATTGAAGAATGTTGGTGAGTATGCAGTGACTTGAATCCTGAGCAACACTTTCCCATCCAGTGGCCGCAGAGGCTTGAGAAGTCTTATGTTTTTTGCAGAAGGTGTCCTTGGTCACATCACCCCCTCAGTGTAAGGGAGACTTTTCCATCAGGAAACTTCAGAGTTTTCGCTAACATTTAACTTCTGAGGAGGAATCACAGTGCCTTTAACCCCATGTTGTACACTTTTCTCAGTGCTTTTTGCTTTTTGTTGTTTTTTTTTAAATTTAAAGTCAACATGCTTGAGAGTCTGGAAATTCTTTATAAAGAATTCCCAAACTCTAACAGAATGGGAGGAAAAAAAAAAACTTAGCCAAAGTAAAATAATCAATTGTAAGTTGGTGAACCTTTAAAGAGTATTAATTCAATTGGATAAACTGCAGTTAAATAACTTTTATCAAGCAAACTGGGTTAGGTGGTTAAAAGCAAGAAAAAAATTCTAAAACATACAGTGAGTAGTAGTTTATGTGTCAAGAAAAACTGAGAGAATTTTTGAAGCTCTGATGTCTAGCAGATAGCACTTAAATCATTTTTCTCCAAACTTCAGTCATAATACTTCAAAGAGTTATAGCCATAATACAAATTTTTAGACTAAGAAGTGGTGTTTGAAGTTATTTTATAGGATTTTGCTGTAAGGGCTCCAATTGATTTGTAGTAAGATAAAAGAAGAAAACTTTATTTTCGAAGCTTTGTCGGAAAAAGCTTACCTTCCATTGGTCGTTCTGCCAATATGCCTGCAGGGCATGATGATGTAGACACTGATATTATATGCCTATATGAACTGAGCTGGGTTGATACCTCCTGCTGTTTGTGTTATGGCTAAAATCTGTCACAAAACTGGTGGTGATTTATTAAATGTTTAATGAAGTAAGACAAAAACTTCAATATCTACAAACAGAAAAGTAGAACATCACATTAAAATATAATAATACATATTACATTTCTGTTTTTCTTCTCAATTTTCACTTGCTAAAAATGATAAGGGCACATTTGGAAATCCAGACAGCATAAAAGGAATATGGAGAAGTAGTTACTCAAGTGAACAAAGGAGATGCTTTAGTTTTATGCTTTGCTTCCTTTTTCTTCTCCATTACAAAAAAAAAAAAAAAAACTCTTCCAGAAAAACAGAGAATATGCAAACCTTGCTTACTAATAGCTTCTCTTAGATTTTCTATTAATAATATACAAAATAATTCACTATCCATGTAGAACTAGATGATAAATTTGAAGTGTGGAATTAAATGTGCTGTATCTATTTCATGGAATTCTATTTAAATACTGCCCTAATGAACTTTCTCCAGTTCATAAATATTAAATACTAAGTCAATCAACAGTCATAGACATGTCTGAAAGTTATCTTTATAAAATAGATTCTATTTTCCCCTCGATTCCAGAATTGAAGATACTATTTTAGTGGAAATGAGGATGTTTTTATATTGCTCATGTAGCTGCCTGTATGTCTCAAGGTAACGTCCACTGTGTGTGTGTGTGTGTGTGTGCACGTGCGCTTGTGTGTGTGTGTATGCATGGAGCAGTTGCTACTTTATTAGTATATTTATTATTCTCTTCTCATGATATATATTACTCCCCTCCCTCCCTCCTTCTTTCTCTCCTAAACTATTTAAATGCTTTGCATCAAGTGATTCCTTATGTTTATTGATTCTGATTTATTGAATCCTTGCAGTGGAGATTTATAGACTAAATGAAGATGGAATTTTGAAAATGCAGAAATATTGATTTTGTTATAAGCATAAAATTCCAATATGAATATATGAACATCTTGTTTGCATTAAAGTTTCTGAAAGGTCTTGCCATTTATGTTATCAGATATAGCCTGGCTTACTAGAGGGTCATTTCTCCATGGATTTGGATGATATGAACTCAAAGGATATATCATGCAATAAAATAATTAAGTAATTAATTTGAGCGAGGCATGACCTAACAATTGGTTGATTGGCTGAATTTTTCACCTTTTAACTGTCCTATACCATATTTAATACAGACTACATAGTGATGTGATATAGTTTTAGCTTCTAAAATTTTGCTTCATTCACTCATTCTTTGATTCGTATTCATTCATAAAACATTAACTGAATACCTACTCTTTATGTCCTATAGAAAGTGCTAGAAAAAGAGCAATGAGAAAAAGTTATGTTCCCTGCCTTGATGAAATTTACAGTCTAGTTAAGGAAACAACAAAAAACAATAAAAAGTTGAAGTAAGCTCAATGAAGGAAACAAGTGTTCTCATTATAAAAACTTTCATGATAAAAAAGCCCAATTATCATAAGGGCTGATAATTGAACAAAAAGTGAATCATCACACAATTATATTGGACCAAATAACTCAAGTAATTTTTATGGATCTGATTTTCTTTTCAGTTATCTTGGTATATCAAATAAAATGGTGCAATCTGACCAATTCATCATCTATTTGATCTAAAAATTATTGGTCTGGTTTAAATTTTTTTTTAAAGAAATGTGACTTTTTATTTGCTGGTGTTTCTTAATATTTTTAACTTTCACCATTTTAAATGATTTGATTTTAACTAAAATTATTGTTACTTAACAATTAGAATTGTAATTATTTGCCATTTAAAAAATGAACCTTGAGGGGCACCTGGGTGCCTCAGTCAGTTGAGCCTCTGACTTTGGCTCAGGTCATGTTCTCACAGTTCATGCGTTCAAGGCCCACGGTGGGCTCTGTGCTGACAGCTCAGAGCCTGGAGTGTGCTTTGAATTCTGTGTCTCCCTCTCTATCTGTCCTTCCCCTGATCCTGCTCCGTCTTTCTCTCTCAAAGATAAACATTAAAATAATAAAAGATCTTTAGAAATCACTTTATTATTTTTTTAATTTTTTTATTACATTTATTTATTTTTGATAGAGACAGAGCAAAAGTGGGGGAGGGGCAGAGGGAGAAGGAGACACAGAATCTGAAGCAGGCTCCAGGCTCTGAGCTGTCAGCACAGAGCGTGACGCAGGGCTTGAACTCACAAACCGTGAGATCATGACCTGAGCTGAAGTTGGACGCTCAACCAACTGAGCCACCCAGGCGCCCCTAGAAATCACTTTAAAATAATAATGAATTAGCATTTTTCTCTTCTCCTAAGACCGAACTCCTTACTATCTATGGCAGTTTGGATTTAATCTAGTATATTTAGATACATATAAACTTCACATTTGGAAATGTGATCATCCCATTTGGTTATTGTGTTAAAGAGTTAATTAGCATATCAACCTAGGAACAGTGGAGAGTAGGCCAGCCCTCAATAGCAACAGCATGTTTGTAGGCCTGATTTCTAGCATTGACTTTGCTACAAGTCTGTAATACCATAAAAAGGTAAACTTACTCAGCTGAACAAATACTCAACAAGAGTTTATTTGGTATAAGTCATTCAAATCTTTACAAAAATGGACCTGTCCCTAAGAAAATACCATTTATTTATGAGGAAAACCAATTTCATTAATAATACATGATGGAATAAGACCAGAGTCCTAAAGAAGTGTCAACTTGGAATCATCATCGTTCAAATGATACATAAATTGTAGACAGGTGAGTAAATTTGAAAAAGCTCTATGTAGGAACTGGTGTGCAAAATGGGCCTTGAAAGTTGGTAAAATTAATAAGCAAAGATGGATACATGGAAGTTTGCAGGGAGAGAGCTCCCCATGAACAAAGGAGTGGAGGCAAGAAAGTGTATTGTCAGCTTCAGTGACTTGGAACTGTACACGCTGCGGAACACAACATTTTTAACCTTACTTCTTGCCCAGTACCTCAACATTCCCTTTGCCTCATTGTGTGATCAGATTTAAAAATTGCTTTTTGGATTTTTCTCTGAGTCCCATTGTCCTGCGTGAATGCAAAGCAGTACAGAATCAACTTTGATAAAACATGCCACAAATAGGTGCTCGATAAATATTTGTCCGGTAAAATTACAAAGGAATGAATTTCCCTTTCCCACTCTGTCCTCCCCTGCCTTCCAGTCTCTTCTCTTTGGCCCTGAGAAATCAGCTCAAAGGTCTTAGAAACTGGAAAGTGATTCAGAAAAGTCCTTTTTAAATGCTTAGCTTGGAGTCCCAATGGAAGGCACCTAATTTGTGGCAGCTGCAGGTTATGCTAAAGAAGGATTGCCTCCCCCCCCCACCCCCCACAACCTTGTTCGTGAGGTGCATCTCAGCAAAGCTGAGAAAGTTTGCAGTTCATCACATCTCTTCCCTTTGTCACGGCCTGTGGCTGCTGGGGAGATAGTTAAGGGTGCCACAGCCAAAGCAAGCTAGCCAAGGGGGAAAACAAAGGCAATTGTCTTGGGAGAGTTCTAACCCACTCATTTAAGAAAAAAGACACCTCTTGCTTCACGGGGTTGCAGGGTTACTTGCACCTGGAATCTCATGCATCAGCTTGGTTTCATGTTCTCTGAATGTCTAATAGGGCACTTGTGCACTGTTGCAATATGGCATACACTTTTGTTTGGGGAGGCCAAGGATACTTCACAATTTTTTTTTTTTGGTAATATGCAGTGTAATGTTTCTAAAACTATAAAGTAATTTTCATTGGCTCTTAATTTTTCCACTCAAAAATGGTTTTCACTGCATTTAATCCAATTCCAAAAAAGACTGGATTTGGGAATTACAGACCTTGGTGATGATGATCCCTAAGCCTTGGCATCCGTGCCGAGGTTCCCGTCCTGCCAGCAGGTCACAGTGCTGCCAGGGAAGGCATTTGCTGTTGGCCCTCATATCTCTGGGGTTCTCACTAGGCACCACTGAGAACGGTTTATTCCTCCAGCTCCTTTTCTGACAACGTCGGGGATTCGAGTGGATGCACTGCCAGTTTTCCGCCGTACCGAAACAATTGTAGCTAAACACGTCCCTTCACATCACACGTTGGCACACATCAGTGGTATCTGCAGGTACTTTTATGCCTTGTTAGGAGGTGGAATTTTAGAAAGGCATCACACTGCTTTTAAATACCTTCTGTACTTCACAGATTCACCATAATAATCACCCAAATTGACAGTAAAATTTCAACTTTAATTTGCTTAGCAGTCATGGAAGATAACACAGTGTGAACGGTTCCCCTGAATAAACTATAATTGTTTTGCTATACCCATGTATTACCCTTCACAAAAAAGGAAGGAAATCTATAACAAGACAGCCTGTTGAGCCTGCTAAATGAGAAAAATGAAGCTTAATTAAAAGATCTATCTTTGCGATAAGGGGAGTTCTAATTGTGTGTGTGCATATGTGTATTCCTTCCTCGTTATGAAAGGTTCTGAGATAAATATTTCAATCATAATTCTATAATTATTTGCAAGCACGACAAATGGCATGCTGGGCTTCATTACATAACCTCCATTGCTGTATTTCATTTTGCCGCTGTCAATAGGAAATGTAGCAGAAAATGGTTGACCAGGCTATTTTGGAAACCGAGAGCTAAATTATTAGAACCAGAAACATCCATTGCTAGGATAAGAATGCAAATATATGCACCAGTGTTCTTCTTGCTTAGTCCACAGGACATCTAGTGGTAAACGGTGCAGTAGCAGCAGCTCATGGAGGACCCTGCCAGCATTTTCCACCGCCAATACCTTTCCTAAGGGACACCAGTCTTTTCTTTATTGCCCTTGTGAGGAAATGGAAGACTGGCCGTCTGCGGTTTTGCATGGAAAACAAGTACAAACTTCTCAGTCAGATCCAAGCAGTCACAGGGCAGCTGTGCAATTGAGGTGGAAAGAGGACTTAGAAACCAATGTATTCATAATGCATAGATTATCATTCAAGCAACAAGTTTTGAATTTTGATAATGCTGTATGGTTCTCACGGAGAACTTCTCTTTCTGGACATTGTGATGGGCTTCATAAACGATCTCATCTTGAATGTTCCGATTTTGTTTTCAAAACTTTGTTCCTATTTGGGCAGGCTTAAAAAATAATACAAAACAAGAAATGTATTTTATGTTGTTAGTACCAGTTACTTAGCTTTGGCTCTCAAATATCTGGGAATATTGCCTCACTATTTTTTTCCAGTATACACTTTGAGTATTTCATATATAGATTAAAATGGGGACTCTAAGAAATGACTTACAGGCTGTAACAGACAATATCCAATGGGCAGGGCATTTTCCTATGTATACATTGCAACAATCTGGTTTCCCAGATTTTGGAAATCAATATGATCACATTCCTTTTAATAGCTCTTAAAACCAATATCTAAAATAATTATAGATACAAACTCCTATGATGTGGCTATTAGTAGGTTAATTAGGTAATAATGAATGAGATGCCGTAGTTTAGCATAGAGTTAGCACAATAGGATTTGTTTCAGCATGAAATGAAGTTGAGTGTTAAAAATTTAATCTTCATGTGCTAATATGCATGGGCATACCTTGTTAATTATTGCCAAAAGAGTCTTTCTACTTCTGAACACTAACAAATGGGTAATTCAGAAATAGATTGTTTTGTCCATGCAGATTGGTTTGACAGAGTCTCAAGACATGTGAAAATTATGTAGCATGTTAGTATGAATACTTCCCACATGTAACAGGTCGGTTGTAAACATCGTAGCATGGGGCGCTGATGTCTTAAATAAACTAAGAGGAGGTTATTTTCAGTTGTTAAACTTATTTTAAAGCAAAAAGCATTCATATCCACATAAAGTATAGGTGTTCACTGTGTATAAAAATATATATCTATTACTATTGTTGCCTTCTCATTTTCTGTGTAATCACCATTGAAGGAAAGGCTCATCTCGTGTTGCTACCAGTAGTTCTCACTGAGCTAGTGATGTGGTTTTTCAGAAATAGTGCTGCACATAGGAAGTATTAAAATAGATGTGCAACTTGTTGGGATGAGCACAGGGTGTTGTATGCAAGTGATGAATCACTGAATTCTACTCCTGAAACCAGTATTGCACTATATGTTAACTAACTAAAATTTAAATATAAAAACAAATAGATGTGCAAATACAGTTACTGAAGTAGCATCTAAACATGACATTTTTGTGTCATCCATACTTATAAAGCACAAATTATAGTAAAAATGAGTTTATCTGGCTCTTTATTTGTGGCTCTAATCTGAAATTAATAGCCAAATATGGGGTGCCTGGGTGGCTCAGTTGGTTAAGTGGCCAACTTTGGCTCAGGTCATGATCTCATGGTCTGTGAGTTCAAGCCCCGCGTCAGTCTCTGTGCTGACAGCTCAGACCTGGAGACTGCTTCGGATTCTGTGTCTCCCTCTCTCTCTGCCCTTCATCTGCTCACATTCTGTCTCTCTCAAAAACAAATAAATATCAAAAAATTTTAAAAAATTAATAGCCAAATGTGAAAGAAGTTGGTTCACTGGAAATTAAATGATTATGTAATTATCTTTTTTGTGAAAACAAAACAATATGACCATCATTTTTTTTAATTTTAATGTTCTTTAATTCAAGTATAGTTGACATACAACATTGTATTAATTTTATTATTTTTTTAATGTTTGTTTTTGTTTTTTGGTTTTTTTTTGACAGAGTGAGAGTACAAGCAGGGGAAGGGTAGAGAAAGAGGGAAACACAGAACTCAAAGCAAGCTCCAGACTCTGCACTGTCAGGACAGAGCCCGATGCATGGCTCAATCTCATGAACTGTGAGAGGATGATCCGAGCCAAAGTTGGAGGCTTAACTGACTAAGCCACCCAGGCGCCCCCAACATTGTATTAATTGTAGGTACACAACATAATGATTTGATAAGTATACATATTGTGAAATGATCACACAGTAAGTTAACATCCATCACCACACATAGTAATAGAGTTTTGTGATGGGAGCTCTTAAGGTCTACTCTCTAAGCACTTTTAGATACACAGTATTGTTAACTGTGGTCACCGTGCTATACATTACCATTACATCCCCAGGACTTATTTACCTTAAAACCACAAGTTTGTATCTATTGCCTACTGTCACCCATTTTGCCCTGCTTGCCTCTGGCAACCTCCAATCTGTTGTCTGTATCTGATGAGTTCTTTTTTTTTTATTCCATATATAAGTGATATCATATACTATTTGTCTTTCTTCTGAATTAGTTCCCTCAGCCTAATACCCTCAAGTTCTATCCATGGTGTTGTAAATGGTAGGATTTCCTTCTTTTTATAATTGAATAATATTCTATCTTTGTCCATTTTCTTAATTCATTCCTCTGTCGATGGACACTTAGGTTGTTTCCATGTCTTGACTATTACAAATAGTACTGTGGTCAACATGGGGGTGCAGATCTCTCTTGGAGTTAATGATTTTGTTTAATTTGGATAAATATGTAGAAGGGGGTAGCTAGATCATAGGGTAGTTTAATTTTCAAGCTTTTGAGAAATCTATGACAGTACATGTATGTTGGCTGCACCAAATTACATCCCACCAACAGTGCATGAAGATTCCCTTTTCTCCACATCCTCACTGACTCTTGTGATGGTCTTTTATTTCTTGTCTTGTTTTTGGTTTCATTTTCTGATGGTTCCCATTAGTGTATAAAAATGCAAGTGATTTTTACAAATTGATTTTGTATCCTGCAACTTTACTGAATGTGTTTATTAGTTCTAACAGTTTTGTGTGTGTTTGTGGAGTTTTGAGGATTTTCTATGTATAATATCATGTCATCTGCACATAGAGACATTTACACTTCTTCTGCTCTGATTGGGGTGGCTTTAATTTTTCTTTCCTTGCCTAATTGATCTGGGTAGGACTTCCAGGACTATGTTGAATAAAAGTGGTAAGAGTGGGCATTCTTGTCTTGTTCATAAAGTCATTTTTTTTATGAAACGGTGTTAAAGTGTTTTGTACCAGAAAGATATCTGAGAACTATTTAGTCATACTGTCTAGTATATTTTATATCATGTAACAGGTGAGATACGTAAATATGATATTATGGTACAAGGAAGCCCCACAAATAGTACTTTTTGACTCAATTCAGAACCAGCTAAGAGGCACAGGGATCAGGCAAATTGAGATACAAATCCTATCTCTTTCTAAGATTAACTGATAAAGCTTTATTTAGGAGAAGTTTTGGCACAGCGGGTTTGGTAATATTTTACCCTGACCTAATCAAGCTTGCTTAACCTGGTCACAGAGATTCTACCTCCCCATACATGCACCTGTATCTAGAGGAGCAGAGACTGTCTTGCTAAGTTTACCTCCTGGGCAACAGAGCAGTTGGAAACACACATTTCTCACAGTCAGGCAGAATTGAAGAACAGAAGGGCAGAGGGGTGCCTGGGTGGCTCAATAGGTTAAGTGTCTGACTTGGGCTCAGGTCATGATCTCGCGGTTCGTGGGTTTGAGCCCCGCATCGGGCTCTGTGCTGACAGCTCAGAGCCTGGAGCCTGCTTCGGATTCATGTCTCCCTCTCTGCCCCTCCCCTGCTCGCTCTCACTCTCGCTCTCTCTCTCGCTCTCTCTCTCTCTCTCTCTCAAAAATAAATAAACATTAAAAAATAAATTAATTAAAAATTTAAATTTTTTTTAAAAAGGCTGCACTTGCTCAGTACTTCTTGGTAGTCTATACCAGTCAGTCTTCTTTCAGGGTGGCTTTTATGGACTGAATTGTGTCTCCTCTTTGCTCTAATTCACATGTTGAGCCCTAACTAACCCCCATTGTGACTGTATTTGGAGATAGGACCTTTCAGGAGATAATTAAGGTTAAATGAGGTCAATCCAATAGGACTGGTTTCCTTATAAGAAGAGAGACACCAGGGATGCAGATCATGTGAAAAAAGGTCATGTGAGATCACAGTGAAAAGTCAGCTTTCTGAAAGCCAAGAAAAGAGGCCTTAGGAGAAACCAGCCCTCTTGACATCTTGATCTTGGACTTCCAGCTGCCAGAACTGTGAGAAAATGCATTTCTGTTGTCCAAGCCACTCCACCTCTTGTTGTTTTTTTGTTCGTTTGTTTTTGTTTGTTTGTTTTTATGACAGCCCAGGATGACTAATACAGTGGTCAAGAGTGTTACTCTAGTGAAAATGCCTTCGTGTGAAATGCCAGGAGTAGGAAATAAGAATCACTCTAACATGAGCTGTTGCTTCACTTCATATATTCATCCTGTTTCCTGAACCAGATTATAAAGGTCTCTGGTTCAAAGACTGTGTATTCTACTTCTTTGTCTTGGTAAAGTAATTAGCACGTAGATACTCAATAAATCCTTGTAAATTAATAATGCTTTTGCATTCATAGGCTTCTTTTGCCTTTTAAGATTTGTTATTTTCTCCTTCGCTCTAAATCCTACATATTGTATTAACTGTGACCAGCTTTCTTAGCAGTACAAGAGAGCTAAATCTCCAGCTAGAAAGGTCTGCTGCTTTGTGAGGATGTTACTTACATGTGTATTTCTATTGCTTTGATGTATATAAAAGTTTCAGCTAAAGAGTTGCAAAGCAAAAGTTAATCTCACTGCAGCTGTTACAAAAATATAGTTGTTGGAGATGTTCAATCTATAACAAGAGCCCATTTATGGTTTTAAATAACTTTTTAGCTTGTAACATTTTTAGATAAAAAGTTACAAAAATAGTACAGATGATTGCCACATTGCCTTCACCCAGATTCCTCTAATGTTAGCATATATAGCCATAGTTCAATTATAGAAATAAAGTTAACATTTGATACAATCTGGTTAATGGATCTACAGACTGTGTTGCAATTTTGCCAATTTCCCACTAGTGTCCTTCTGGACAATTGCCACGTTGCACTTAGCTGTTCTTAATTTCCCCCATTCATAATGGTGGTTTGGTCTGTCTTTCATTATCTTGATGCTTTTGAAGAGAATTTGTCATTTTAGAATATTCCTCAATTTCTCCTTGAGGTTTTGTCATGATTAGATGGTGGTTACACGTTTTGGGCTAGAATACCACAGGTAACATGACAGTCTCGGTGCATCTTACCAGGAGGTGTGATGTTGCTGTAACTTATTACTGGTGATTGTAACTTGGATCCCTTGGTAAAGGTGCTATCTGCCAGGTTTACCCACTATTAAGTTAGTATTCTCTTTTTAATTAATAAGTGGGGCAATACTCTGAGACTATACAAATCTTTTATTACTCATCATACTTTTGCATACTAATTTTAGCATCCGTTGATGATTCTTGCCTGCAACAAGTATGTCTGTGATGTTGGCCTAATGGTAACTCTCGCTTTTCTCATTCCTTTTAATTTATGAATTGGAATTCACTAGTAAGAATGAGCTGACCCTTCTCTATTTCTCTCCCCTTCCTTTCTTCTTCCCTCCCTCCCTTCCAGTCATGGATATAAATATAGATTCATGGATATTTCCTTTATTCTCTTTGTTGTAACTCAGCACTGTCATTTATTTTGTTGCAAGAGCCCATTTCAAAAGTATCAGATGGTTTTAAATATACTCATTTTATAAGTCAATGAAGTCACTCTTCTTGAACCAATTAATGTCAGACATAGACTGGAAATGATGAGGCTGGTATGTTCTAAAGTAAGTGTATTAGCTGTTTAAAAAAATTAAAATTGTACAAGGCAGTCTAGGCCCTCAAAGAGTTAGCATAATAACTGGGGAGACAGAAAGACACTCCAAAAGATTCAGTGATGTTACATTTTATTTAATGGCTCAAGAAAACAATAGAAGACAGTAAGAAACAGAGTGTTTGATTACCAAATAAGGTAGTAAATGTTAAAGCTCACCATAAAGGGCCTTTTCTGCATGGGCCTGTTTCATGCTTCTCTGACTCGGAAGAAATTGTAAGGCAAATACCATATTTTCTGGAAAAATATATGTAACTTGTAACTTGGATCCCTTGTGTGTATATGTGTTTATATGCATATGAATACACACACACACACACCTCCCTATACCTGCTCCTTTCTCACCATTTTCCTCATAAGTGAATGTTGAACATTTACTTGTGCATGTAAATTAACTTGATGTGTAAAATCTCATAATCATACTTGAGCTACCTTTTGGCCCATTTTTTTTTCTTCCTTAAAGTCGACAACCTCTTCTTGTTCTAGGCACATGGAATTTAATTTTTCAGGCTTAATAAATTTTCGTTCCTGTGTACATGCTGTTCTTATAGTCTGGAATGCCTTTCACTAAGTCCTCGGAAAATGTATTCTCATCCTTTAAAATCCATCTCAAAAATCACCACCTGTCAGAAAGAGTTGTCAACTCCTTAATGCGCACTTGTTTCCTGTCCCAGTGCTCCCATGGTTCTTCATTCATGTCCCTGTTTCAGACCTTATGATGCAGTTGCAATTTACTTGTCTCTGCCAGTCTGTCTTCTCCAGTGCACTGAGGCCTGACTGGGGTAGTGGCTCTGTCTTCTGCAGTCGTATGCCTCAACATCCAGCTGCAACAGTGTCTGGATTGGTGCTTGGTAAACTCCTGTTAAATGAAGGAATTAATGCACACTTGAATAACAAAACATTTTACAGACCTACTAAGTTTCTAAGACCATATTTCAGCATACTTCCATGAATTGCCAATATCATCCATCACCTTATTGGTGTGAGGTGTCTTGGGCCATCTTGTCATATTGTTCAGGTTTATCCCTGCTTATGAATGTTAGTTCTGGAAATGGCTGAATTGAATATCCAGTTAGCCGCCACTGCTCACTTATAAGAACTGGCATAGCACACAGGCTCTCAGCATATGGAGAATGTCAAAAATGCATTACTTCCTCTCCCAAGCCTTTCTGGGTTGTATCAAATCTGCTGGTGTACTCAATACTGAAACCTCAGAGTATGGGAAGAAGTAAGTCAATAGGTAAGGGCACCTTATTTTGTAAAACACTTGTATCCTGAAAATGTCTACCATAAGTGTAACTTCAGTTCTATCTAACAGAAGTTGTGTAACTGCAGATTTAAATCCTTTCAGAACCAACTCTAAGGGGGTGTTATTTTGCCAACTGAAAATTCTTTACTAATTCAAATATCCTTTAATGTATGTGAGTTTCATAGATGAGACTTAATATTCCAGGTTTTCTTAAAATAAGCTTGCCGGAGTTGAAAATGTTGATATATTTCTAGAAGCAAAAATCATAACGTAGAAGAATTCTCATGACAATAGTCAATGAAATTTGTAAAACATTGGGATAATTGGGAAACTTAAATTTTAGATGGTTTCACTGGAGACCATTTAGGATCTAAGACTCGTCCTTAAAATCCAGAACACACATGCTCTACCCATAGGAAAATATTTTGTTCTTGATTAATCCATTTTTTCTTTCAAATTAATGACTGCTTCATTCCTTGATCTTCATGAAGAAATAAAAACATAACATGCAAGATATTAAATGGCTCTCCGCATCTCAGGTACATAAAATAATTAAATAAATTTATCTGAAAATAAAATATTTTCCACTAATTGCCCAGCAGTTGCTTCAAGTACATGGATTCTTTTGTTATTATATGTACTGTACTGTTGAAGCTATGTCTCCCCAGTTTGTTAACTATCTTTGTTGGGTTATATTGTTTCATAGCTGAGGCTTTCAGCAGATGATCATGCTTAATACATTCATTAAAGTTAATTTGTAAAGCTTCCTTGTGGGTTACCACAAGGTAAGTGGGTTACCTAACCAGGCTTTTAGGAAAAATCAAACTATCCTCTTCAAATATTGTACACGGGTCTGTTTCCACATCCAGAAAGATCTGACAGTTTCTCTCCAGCATCTTCCCTTTGTGCACTTGCTCTTTTGAATCTAATGAATACCAATGGTGAGCTCACACAAGGGAGAAAATCTGTTTAATACACCTCATCATAGAGGAATAGGTCTGTTTTGTTTAGGGACTAGATGCTATATTCTGTGCTTGATACTTGAAGTTGAATTTTTTACCAGACATTCACAAAAATTGCACTTTCTTCAAGATAGAAGACATTCATCGAAGCTGTGTTTAGTTATCTCTGAGAGGCCTGGACAGTCGTGAGGTCTGTGGTCTCCACTTGTCTATTTGCATCTCAGGTCACGTGGTGACACTGTTTGCAAAAGGGTAAGTGGAATATGAGAATGTGTCTCTGAGTAAGCCAAACCAAATACAGACAACTTGCCAGTTTTCATCATCTGGTACTCTTAGCACCTCTTCTTTCCTGAAGATGTGACTAGTTAACTAGTTTCAACAGTTAACTTAGGATGAGGTATGAATGAAATGAATGCTCTGATCAAGAGTTGTAAGACTGGGTGGCTCAGTTGGTTAAGCATCAGACATGGGCTCAGGTCATGATCTCGCGATGTGTGAGTTTGAACCCCTCATTGGGCTGTCTGCTGTCAGCACAGAGCCCGCTTGGGATTCTCTGTCCCCCTTTCTTTCTCTGCCCCTCCTTCACATGCTCTCACTCTTTTTCTCTCTTGCTCTATCTCTCTCTCAAAAATAACATTAAAAAAATAATTGTAAGAATTAAAAGACAGAGCTAAGGTATATGTAATCTCATAGATTTTCTATTCGTGTATGTATATGTATTATGCATTATATGTTAAGATGCAAAAGGTATATATATAGGCCATATTTATGTAAACATATATAAATAGACACACACATGTGCCTTCACAGGTATAAATATGTATACACAAATGTATAAGTATATCTGTGTCTCCTGTGTGGTGGAGGTGGTAGTGATGAAGTGAGTGTGTAGGTGAGGCCAACTAGTCTGGGATTTTGGAAAGGGCATAGGGCATGACAGCCAAAGATCTGGATTCCATTGTTAATTCTGCCACTTATAAACCAAGTCACTGTGGGTAAATGATTTCAAGTTCTGAGCCCGTTTAATGATATAAAAAAACTAGTATTGTTAGGTCTGTCCCAGCTACATTCTTTGACAGAATTATAATCAAATAGGATTTTACATGTGAAAGAATTCTGTAAAGTGTAGAGCTCTTATGTCAGCGTAAGTTAACATTCACTGATTGTTTTTTTTTTTAAAGCATTTTTTATGTGCCACATTAAAAAAATGTAGAAGATACAGCCCTCACAGACTCTCCTTCAGGCAACTTAGTCTAAATGGCAGTGGATCAGAACCCAGAAACTTAAATGCAGTATAATAGAGCTAATGTTAAACTCATATTGGTTCAAGCTGTTTTGGAAATACATCTCAGCATGTGGGGGGAAGGAAGACCCACAGCAGAAGGTTTCTTGAAGGAAATGCTGTGTGGGCTCAGTCTTAAAGAGGGAAAGGAGTTAGAAAGATAAGGGAGAATAAGAAAAAAAAAAAAAAACAACACCGCAGTTCAAAGAGAGAAACTGCATGAATACAGATAAGAAAGCCACAAACTAGGTGGGAAATGAAAAGTATTTTATTGTTGGATAGTAAAGAGGCGTGGAGAGTCAGGAAGGGGCGGGGGGAATGTAAGTGAAGAGTGGCACAAGGTGACCTTATCCTAGAGGACAATGTAAACTATTAGAGTTGTAAGCAGGATAGTTGAGTGGACAGATTTCCATTTTAGATAAATCACTCTAGGGCTCTGTGTGATAGATTTAAGGGGGATAAAACTGAAGGAAGAGAGACCTACTAAGAGGCTGTTACCATAGGCTGTGTAAAGGTTTCTAGGTATTGGCACCATTGACGTTTGGGGACACAAAATTCTGTGTTGTGTGTGTGTTTGTGAGGGGTTCTCTTGCATTGTGGGATGTTTGTAGTACCTAATACTCACTAGCTATTAGAAATAGCCTCACCCCATGCCCCGCTGTGACAACTAAAAACATCTTTAGAGCTTTTCCAAGTGTCCCCTGGGAGGCACAGTTGCCTTGGAGAACCACTGCTCTGGGTAAAAGTTGTGAAGAGTCATTCTAGCCCTTTGGTAATTGGTAATAGGACTAGAGAATATGTGACAGACTCTAAAAGAATTTAGGAGGTAATACAGCTCTCAGTGATTGATTTGTTGGAGAGGAAAGAAAGGAGAAGATGACTCAAGATTGAGTCAGAATTTTTGGTTTTATTGCCTGAGTGGATGGTTATGTCTCCAGTCATGATGTATGATAAAAGAGGATGGGCATCCAAGTGAACATGACCTCTTTGAATACGGTGGCAGCAAGGATGTCACTGGCGTCCTTCCTTATATTCTGCATTAGTAGATTTGATAAGTATTAAGTATATACTTGATAAATACTAAAATGTATAAATCTTATATATCAACTATGGTACAAGTGAGGGAAAATTACAGGGATATGGGGAGAAGGAGAGAATGAATGGATAGCCCTGTTTACTAGATAGGTTAATCTTGGGATTATAGAAGGCTGTAAAGTTGCCTGATCCTAGAGGAGAAGAGAAGGATATTTGCATAAGCCTTCCCACTTACGTGGGAACTCAGTGTAGTTCTAACTGGACCTCTTCCCTTGAACAGAGAGTTATATAGAGGCAGAAAATCAGTAAGCTGAGAATAACCTTGCTGATATATTTGGTTGCTCTAGGGAACGAGTTTTCAGTGATGAAGTTGGGGAAAAACAATGAAATTGCAGTGAGCTGAGTGTAAATTCAAGATACGGTAACTGTAACCTAGATTTTTGTTTTGTTGTCTTTTATGAGTTTTGGTGGCAAGAGGGAAAAGGGGTGGGGGAGTTCTGGTAAGAGAAGTCTTGAGGCTAAAGAGGAGTATGTTTTTCTGAAAATGTGAGAGATTTGAGCTTGTTAGGGTGCATGGTGGGATAAAATCAGGAAGCCCAAGAATTGTGATAATAAGAACAAATGAACAAATGGGTCAAAAGAACAAGTGAATTTATTGTAGAGTAAGAAGAGAGCTGTCTCTTCTGAAACTGGAAGGAAGAAAGAAGGGGAGAAGCATCTGTGGTTCTGTTTAAATTTGTAGTTAGGCATTCTGGAAGCCGAGGAAGACCATGAATAATGGCTAGATTTTTGGGTGGCAGAGGGACTCTGATCATGTGTTGAGTGAAAGCAAAGTGAGGCATGAAGAGGAAATCGCTGTGGGAAGAACAAAGGAGGAGCTGACCAATAATAAATAAAAAGAGGCAGGGGAGATGTGTGTTTAGAGAACATGAATTTGGGTTGTATGGTTTCTCTCAAGCAACAAACTGATGCCTGGATATGGAAGCAGAGAAAGTAAATTACAACAGTGAAACGAATTGGGCTTTGCTAAGGAGGTAAGGTGGAAATACTGAAGTGTAAGGAGAATCAAAGGTGTTGATGAGACAGTTGTTCAGATGATCAGCCATGAGGTTCAGGATGGGGGAAGAAGGAAGAGAGGTCAGTTCTATATTGACTGGCCATTGGAAACTGGGCAAGTTGCCAAAGATCTTATTTATAAAACACTTGTAACATGGTGCCTAACATGTAATGGATGGTCACCAAATGCCAGTTTCTTTTTTCCCCTCTAGGAGAAGTAGAAAAAGTAGAGAGGCCAATACCACCAAGCAAGTGACAGAGTCTCAGTCTTTTTAACTGTTAAATAGGCATGATGATAGTAATTGCTTTCCCTCCTCTATCTCAAGGAATCATTGTAACTTGTAAAATAAGGTGAAATTGTAATCAGTGTGAATTGTAAAGCCCTAAAATATTGAGTTATTATGATTACAAATGTACATTATATAGTAGTCTTATAAATTTCATGCTCTTAATTATAAGATACAGTTAAATAATACCTATGAGTGAAGACATATTCTCCAATGTCATATTGTCAGAAATTATCATCATGGTGGAAAGAATAGATGTAACATGTATTCCAGAATGATGGAAAAGGTGTGATGATCATGTCATAAAACTGTTAATATAATCATTATAATATATGCTAGAAAGTACAAGATGTGATTTGGGAAACAGATGAGAAGTTAATGAATATTGGTGGATGACTGACTTATGATCACTTAGCTTAGTTGGTGCGGAGGCAATAAGAGAAAACCTGCCAAAAAGACCCAAGTCAAGGGAAGACTGAATTCATATCTAGGAGGTGCTTGTAACAATAGGCCATAATTTCTTCTGTCTCAATCCACTCTTGGGAATGGTCACCAGACCCTGTTTTATCCTTCCAAGGGAGGAAGTTGGCATCTAAAGGGCCAGGAGTAGGGAAAGGATAGATGATTCTTCTGACAGGTCCTTACTTACTGGCTACATATTACTAAATCAACTTTAGATTCCTCACTGGCCATATGTATGATTTTAGGAAGTCCAAAAACATTTTTCCACTTGCTTGATGGTATAAGAATCATCAAGGACTCACTTAAGATGGAAAAGTCTGGGGGTGCCTGGGTGGTTCAGTAGATTAGGTGTCTGACTTTTGATTATGACTCAGGTCATGATCTCACAGTTAGTGAGATTCAGCCCCACGTTGGGCTCTTCACCGGCAGCACGAAGCCTGCTTGGGGTTCTGTCTCTCCCTCTCTCTGCCGTTCCCCTGCTCACATGTGCATGCTCACACTCTCTCAAAATAAATAAATAACTTTTTGAATAAGATGGAAAAGTCTGATTAAAATAACAGGTTGAAATTTACACTAAGTAACTGAACGCTTAATTCCTTGTTTGATAGAGGGAGATTGGGCATAGAACATCTGAAAAGGTGGGTAAGGAGAGGAGAAGCCACCAGTGAGAGGGGAAGGACCACAGAAAGGGCCGTTGGGGATGCTGAAGACAAACTAACGTGATTTCAAGTTTGGTCCTTTCTTAGCAGGATGGGAACCCTGCAGCCATCACAGGGCTCTGCTACCCCCACCAATCACACTTTTGAAAGCTTGTCTTTGTTATTAAGGAGTTTCCTTATCTGTGGGTTTAAATTATTTCTATTATTATTTCTATCTTATTATTTCTGTATTTTACCCAGAGTGCAATTCCACCAGAGAATAATCCTAAAAACATATTTAAAGTTTATTGCCTATCAGGCTAATTGTTAAAAGAACTTATGCTATAATAAAAATAATTATGGATTGGTGTCAGTAAAAATGTATGGCTGTGGGTAAGTTATCTTTCTTGGTTTCCATATCTCCCTGTAAAAGAACTGGATGAGTTGATTTCTAAAATCTATTCTTCTATGATACAGAGTGAAAGATGTGTTAGACAATGATAAGACCCAATTTATTCAATAGTTGCCAACCAAAACATGGTGCAGCATATTAACCAAATCAGCTTCAGCCCAAATGATCAGTCTGTTGATAAAAGATATGGAGATACCAGAAAAATATACTCAAAAGCTTTCCCTCATTCTCAGGATAAAAAAGAGCCAGATATTGCCAATGGAAGAAAACAACTGAAAGATGGTATTTCTGAATTAAAGTCTTACCTATAAAGGTTTGATTAGTTGTTGAGGTGCAAGATGTTACTATAATGAGGAAGGCCATGAAAATATGTTGCCTCATCTCAACAGAATGTTCAAACCCAGTAAAGTAAATGCACTACATATTGAGAATTTCAGGATTATGACTTTGGGTTTTCCCTAGTTTTGGTAACCTGATAGCAAGTAACCAGTCTAATATTCAAGCCGTATCTGTATGTATAATTGGTTTGAAAAACTCAATGAAAAATAAACATCAAAATCTGTAGAGTGAACATTGGTTTTGGTTTTCTTGGCCTAATAGCCATTAACAAGGCAAACCTTTTTAACTATTTTAACAGATGTTAGACACAGACTTGTTCGTACAATCATAAGTACTTCAAATTATTTTTCTTTTGAGGGTTCTAAAAGTATTTTCTCAGTTGATCTCATGGGTCTCAGAAAACTTACTTTCTTTTCTTGGGTCACCATAGAAGCAAGGAAGTCATTTTCATTTCCACGTACAATAAATCAATCAACATTTATAGAACACCTATTTTGTTCTGGGCCCTAGGCTAAGCAATGTGGTGGATACAATGATGAATAAGAGATGATCTCTGCCCTCGAGGCAAGCCAGGCTCTTAGATAAAAGATACCAAACAGACAATACACAGCAGCATATGATAAGTGGTAAATGAGTGGCTTGGGAAATCGGAGCTCCAGTGTTTAAGAGGTGGGAGAGATCACTTTTGGCCTGAGGTGGTTCAGGAGGCTTTAGGGGGTGTGTGGGAGATGGCCTGGGTCTCAGAGGACTGATGGCTTAAGACAGCAGGTGGAGAAGGGGAGGGGACCGCCAGCAGAGGAGATGGAGCAGGACTCTAGCAGCATGTTGGTAGTCGGAGCAGGGACACTAGTAAGCAGCCTCCCTAAGCTGTTGTCCATATCAGGCCAGGCACAGGGCCCAGAACTGGCCAAGGCCCTGATGGAAGACAGGCATGTGGATGATAGCAGAAGCAACACTGCCAGGGCAGAAATGCAAGGTTTCATCTGCAACTGAGATACAGAGTAGCAGGCTCTGGTGCTCTGGCCCAGAGAGAGCCACAGGGGCCCAGAGATGCCTCACTGCTTGGGTGGTTCCTGGGTTGCCGCTTCCCCTCAACACGGAGGCAAGATCTTGGAGTGGAAGGAGGGCTGGAATCCATGCTCTGCTGTGAACTAATTCTGTAAACTTCATCAAGTCACTTACAGAACTGTGCCTCAGGGTCCTCCCTTTTCAAATAAGACATCCAGGCTACATAATCTCTGAAAAGTCTCCTCGAGGGTTTATGCTTCACGTCTCTGTAAAGTAACCATGTTAAAATTCTCTATCATGAGCCTGAAGTACTCTTTGTAAAGAGTAAGCTAATTATCAAGGCATTTTCATTGTTGAAAACAACGAGATGAGCTATTTTTTATTACTCAAAATCGTAAACAAAACTAAAGCCTCTTTATGTGGTCCTTATTAAATATAGGCAAAAACCATGTGAGGTTAATGATTAAGTTCACAACTTGGGTTCAAATTACTAGCTCTGATTTTGAGCAAGCTACTTAATTTTTCTAAATCTCAGATCTCTTTGTCTACAGAAAGAAGATGACAATAGCATCTACAGATGATTATTTACTGTAAGAGTATTCATGAAAGCACGTAGCATGGTGCCTGGCATGTGAAAAGTGTTCAGTAAATGCTAGCTCTTTTATCATTACTAATATAAAACTGTTAGCTGTTATTGGCATTTATTAAGTTCCAAAAGTGATTTTGAAGAATTAAGTAACATAGGAGTTGTATTACCAAGTAATTATAAGCCTTGAAGTGTTACCTGCATTATAGATTGACAAGCAATGAGAGATGTAACCCAGTAAGACTGAAAATGGGGCACAGAAAATAACTAAAGTTGAAAATAGGAAGGAGCTAAGTGCCTGGAGATAAATGATGGGAAACAGACATATCTAGTGAAAGGCAGAAATGCCTCAAAAGCCCTAGAGTCACAGTAAACAGCACCTGGAAACTGAACCTGCAAAGTGATAAGACTTTGGACACCTGATTATTAGAAAGGTGTTAACCAATAAGAAAGAATGGAAAGCCAAAAAAAAAAAAAAAAGGCTTGAGGGAGTAAAATTTGATTGAAGATTTTTGAAAAGTAGCCATCTCTATCACGGAGTAACAGATCTGTCTTACAATATGCTCGTCAGGCTTGCAGATGGGAAAGGTAGAAACATCAGGAAGGTAGAAGAGATGAAAGAGTCGTGAGCAAATGTTCTCTCTGCCTGTAGTGGGATCAATTCAAATAAAGGAAAACATTTCTAATGGCCAGGCTCCCTGGGGAGGAGAGAGAAGCCATTTACATCTCGTCAGGACAAAGCCCCTGAGAACACACTGTGGGGAATCGTCAGCAGCTGGAGGGTGGTTGGGGGTGGGGGGACAGACTAGACAAGGCGATGTTTACAGCTAGTGCAGAGCCATTGAAAATTACTCTGTGCGGGGATGCCCTCATGACTCCACAGAAAGAGGGCCTCTCAGGTTAAGAGTTAATATTTACATCGTGTTTAGAGGAGTGCTTGGCACTGATTGAGATATGTTTGTTAAGTAAATATATTTAGAATTTCTGAGAATATTTGGCAACCAAATCAGAAATTTTTAGTCTTCCTTCAGGGATGAGCAGATCCACTTGCCAACAGAGGATGCAATCAGTTTTAAAATCAAGCCAAGAAAATTCTTTTGGAAGCAGTATGGTTGCCGTGCCGTGACTTACTTATATTACTGAAACTGGCGGTCAGTTTGCACAAGAACCCCTTCCCTTCAGCTAGCAGGCAGAGCAAAAAGTTTGAGAAAGAAAGCTTTTAACAATTGCACAAGATTTAGGTTCTGAAACATTATTACTAGTAGAAGCTTCTAGGTTGCTTAGCTCCTCTCACCACTGTTAAACTTTCTCTCAACATTTGTTAAAAGTTTACCATTGGGGCACCTGGGTGGCTCAGTGGGTTAAATGCCTGACTCTTAGTTTCGACTCAACTCCTGATTTCATGATTTGCGGGCTCAAGCCCAACATTCGGCACTGTGCTAATGGTGCGAAGCCTGCTTGGGATTCTCTCCCCCTCTCTCTCTGCCCCTCCCCTGCTTGCTCGCTCTCTCTTTATCTCTCAAAATAAATAAACTTTAAAAATTAAAAAAAAAAAAAGAGAGAGTTTACCAGTGACCACAAACCTTTGGTTGCTTTGCCTCTGCTTAGCTGCTAACATACGCCGTCTGCACCATTGATCTGGCAATTCAAGGAGACTGGTCTCCATTGCATCATCAAGAAGGAACACTCTTTTCCATAGGAAGCTTTGTTGGTCTCTACCTCTTGATCACTGCCAGATAGGTATCCACCTTGAAGGGAAATTTGGTTATCAGTATTACGAATTGTTCTTTTTTCTTCCTCCCTCCTTTCCTCCGTCTCTCCCTTCCTAAGTTTTAGGCCCAGCATGGTGCTCAAACTCATGACCAGGAGATCAAGAGTTGCATGCCGTACCAACTGAGCCAGCCAGGTGCCCCTGGTTCTGTGTGTTCTGAAGAAGATCTCTCTGTTGCCTTCTTTCTTCATCTTTTTCCTCAAAGAAAATTGAGAAAGTTCTGTTCAGGCCTTCTTTTTCTTATCCTAGATGATCATTTATGGAAATCGCAATTGTTATAGGTGATTGGACCAATTTGAAGTTATGCTGACCGTGGATCAGTGTCTCTAGACATTCTTCTAAGGCCACAGAATATCTAATGTGATACTTCCTCACAATGTCGACCTCCTGAGGAGGTTAGTGTGGTAGAAACTTAGTCCAAGCTATGAATGGTGACAAATGCCCATAGCCAATATTTGGTTTACAAAAGACTTTCTTTTGCATTATCTCCTATAATTCTTAAAACTATACCAAGTGATGAGTCGGGAGCATTACCATCATCCTCCTTGTGCACACAGGTAAACATATCTTTACGTGATTTGCCTGATGCTATATGTATATTAAATGGTAAAGCCAGAACTCCATTCTAGGGCTTTTAAATGAAACTTAGGAGCTCTTTCTCCTCCTTAAGCTTAAATCTGATGTCCAGAAATCTATCATTTTTTTAAAATTTCCACCAAATTAATCAGTTTTGATGCTCTCATGGTCACGTTACAACCACTTTCCTCATAACGAGATGGTTTCTTCTGTAGTTTTTAACTGTTAGTGATTTGTTTACTCCTTTATTGTAACCTTTGATAACCCAGAAGATTACATACTCCTATTTAATTTATTATAAAAAAATAAAATATTACAAAAGTCTTAGGAAAAAGAAAAAGATATTCGTAAGGCTTTTACCTAACTTAATTTAGCATTTTCTTTATCTCCTTCCAGTCTTTGTTCAAAAGCGCAAGTTTTTAACCATTACTGCAATTACAATGTGATTTAATTTATTCTACATATCACATTTCACGATAGCATAACAGTATTTTTATACTACTGTACATTCTAGCACATTTCATACCACGATTTAATCATTTCCACGTCGTTGAACTTCAAGTAGTTTCTAATTTTCCGATATTATAAAAAATGTTATAGTAAAAATCTTTCATCATTAAGTTCTGTCATCTAAACATATCCTTGGGATAAGCATCTAGAAATAAGCTGCTTGATAAAAAAAGGTAGGGGTCTTATTTCACATCGCCAAATTTCTTTCTAAAAATGTTATGTAAATTTTCACTGCAACTAGCAAGTTTAGGCCATATCATTCACTGTGTCCTTGATTGTATTTGGAATTACCTCTTATTTTTTGTTAATGGTCTAAGGGGGAAAAAGCCTCCTCCATGTTTTTCATTAATGCTTTTCTGATTACCATTAATGGTGAACATTTTCTCTTAGCTGTTTACTAGTTGTATTTTCACCTGTATAAATTTTGCATCTTGTTGTTTCTGATTCAAGAGATATGTTTAATCCTGAATTTTGTATAGCCAGACTCTCTGGAAGAATCAGGACTTCTAAGGGCATGGGTTATTTTTATTTTTTTCAATGAATTCTCTTCTTCCCATTAGAAGTATCTCCAAATCTTCTCTAAGGTTACAGAAATTCCTATGGGGATACCTGCATGCAATAGGGGTGTCTAATGCATGTTTTTCTAAGCTTAATGTGAACCTTTGCTGCTATGGAATGACCTGTTGACGTATCCTCTGTATCCAAATACTGTTGTGGCATTGGTAGTGGTCAGGTGGGGTGGGTAGAGTGGCGGGGGGGGGGGGGGGGAGAGGAGGGATTGATAACAGTTTGTTTTTCAACCTAAATTTGGTTAAAAAAATAATAATAAAATACACATTCTAGAATGCCTGTACTGCAGCCAGAGAAATCATATGACATTATAAATACTTTATGGCTCTCAGAAGATTCCATTTTTAATTCTGTTATAATTGAACTTCTCATTTTGGGGAGCAGTGGCATCATGTCTAATGTTGAATGAATCTACACACTGAGCCTGCCATGAAGGATTTACTCTGCTTCCATGACTTTGGCATTTATCCATCTAACAAGTTAGGACTTGGAACACACCCCCACACATTGAAGAAGCAAACACTAACCCCTCTAGTATTCTAACTCAGCATTAGGGCAAAGCAAAAATAATGGCACAGCTTCCTTTTGCTGCTATCAAGGCTTACGAGTCTGTTGAAACCTTCCTAAAAGAGGAAGGCCTATTGGGCATTGACTTAAAGTATTGCTGTTTTTGTTTGGTCGTTTTATTTTCCCTTCATTTGATGTTAATAATTAAATGTCTTTTTTTTTCCTTCTAAGTACTTAAAATGAAATCACATTCTACAAAGTAACTTTTATTTTTTCCACTTGATTTTGGCTCAGCATAGTTTTCTTCGTGTTCAAGTGGAGAGAACTTTTGGAAAATGTTGCCTTTTCTCTATAGTATTAGAAAATGGAGACACACTTTAAGAACATTTTTATGTAGAAATGTCCGTTTTCTGTGATTGATAGAATCTGTAACACTGACTAACAAGGCCTGTCACGTGTGTCACACTTTCTCCTCCTACAGTAACTTTGTGCGCACTGTCCTTTCTCCTGGAAAGCACTTCCCTACTGGTTTGCCAGGCAGCCTCCTGTTCTTTCTCAGTTAGCGTCCTACTGTAATAATAGAAACCATGCAAGCTAGTGTAAGTAGAAAGGAAGTTAGCAAATTTACACACCTGTATAATCACCACACAAGCAAGATGTATATTTCCATCACTTCATGAACTTCGCTTGTGTCCTTTCCCACTCACTCCCACTCACTCCCACTCACTCCCACTCACTTGCACTCACTCCAACACCACCCGCCCAAGACAACTGATCTACTTTCTGTCACTGTAATTAGGTTTGTCTTTTCTGAAGTTTCACATGTGTAGTCATACAGCATAAACTCATTCGAATCTTCTTTTGCTCAGACTAATGTTTTTGAGATGTGTCCATGTTGTGCAGTGTATCCACAGTTAATTTTTATATATGGTGGTGGAGTAGCATCCGTCATAGGCAGATACTATGTGTTTATCCATCCCAAGCATCCATTTAGGATGTTTCCTGTTGGAACTATTAAAAATAAAGGTGCACAAGGCTAATATACAAAAGTCAATTGCTTTCCTATATACCAAGAATGAACAAGTGGAATTTGAAATTAAAACACAGTATCATTTATATTAGCAGCCCACAAAATGTAATACTTAGGTATAAATCTAAGAAAATGTGTACAAATTCTACAAGAGGAAAACTATAACACTCTTATGAAATACCTCAAAGGAGACCTAAACAAATGGAGAGATACTCCACATTCATGAATAGATGGGAAGATGTCAGTTCATCTCACATTGGTCTATAGATTTGATGCAATCCCAATCAAAATTCCAGCAAGTTGTTTTATGGATATTGACAAACTGATTCCAAATTTATATGGAGAAAACTCAAAAAATGTTGACTAAAAATGGAGAATAGACAGATAAATGAAGACTTACTATAAAGCTACAGTAATCAGTAATCAAAACACTGTGGTTTTGGTGAAAAAAATAGAAAAAAAAGTGCTAGTTTTTATCACAATTTGTTGAAAAAACTATCCTTTCTCCATTTAATTATCTTACTGCCTTTGTTGGAAAAATCAGTTGACTGTAAATGTTAGGTTTAATTCTGGACATCCTTTTCTGCTTCCTTTATTTTTTTTTTGTCTATCCTTTTGCCAATAGTAGAGTGTCATAACTGTTATAACTTTATAACAAGTCTTGAACTCAGGTAATTTATGTTATTTACTTTTCTCATTTTCAAAAAATTTTGGTTATTGTAGTTCACTTTGCATTTCTGTATAAATTTTTAATATGTGCTCATTAGTTTCTATAAAAGCTTGCTGCCATTATGACTGGGATTGTATTAAATCTATAGATAAATTTAGGGAGAATTTATATCTTAAGAATATTGGACTCTTCCAATCCATGAATACAGTATATCTCTCCACTTACTTATCTATACTTTAGTAGCTTTCAATAATGTAGTTTTCAGTATATAGGAGGTATATATTTAAATGTATCCCTATATATTTCATAGCTCTGACACTATTATGAAAGGTATTTTAAAAATTTATGGTCTAATCTCTCATATATACAAATAATTCTTTGTTTAAACAAAATTTGCTTTTTACAAAAAGCAATTGAATTCCTACCTGTGACCTTGTTAAACTCACTCCTTAGTTGAAGTAGCTTGCTTGCTTATTTATTTACTTATTTATTTATGATTCTTTACAATTTTCTTTACACCTGACCATGTCATTTATGAATAAAAAGTTTTACCTTTTTTCCAATATGAGTGCCTTGTATTTCATTTTCTTGACTTACTGAACTTGACTAGTACCTCCTGTTTGATGTTGAATATAAGTGGTAAGAGTGGGCATTCTTACTCCTAATCCTAGTAAGACCAGGATAAATAGGATTTAAAAAATGTTGACTGTTAGTTTTTCTTAGATGCTTCATCAGTTTTCTGATGAACCAGAAGTTCATCAGTTTTCTTGATTTTGTTTTCAATGAAACTGTTGTTCGTTTTACTGGTTTTCTACTGGTCTATATTTTTATTTCATTAATTTCTGCAGTTATTATTTCTTTTTTCTTACTTTGAGTTCAACTTATTCTTTTCCTAGCTTCTTAGGATAGACTGTGTGCTGGTCCATAAAATAAATACCAATACCTTTAAATAATACAGAATATGTTTTATGACCGCAAGAAAAACAGAATTTCAGTTCCCTCAATTTTGTGGAGCCATTGGGCTCTAGTTGAGGCAAGTGGGCTCTCACTTCCCTCATTGCATTGTGATATTGTGATAGGACCAGAATAGATATCTCACATAGATTGGTCTTCATCCAGTGTTCTTGACTCACAGTTCTCCAAAGACTTCGGATTTCCTAAGTGTTGAGAGTGACAAAGTTGTCTCTTGTGTTAATGAGGTGACTTCTAGACCTCACCTGCAGATAGCGGCTGGTTGCCAGGAGAACCAACCATGTAACTAGAGAGTTGGAACTTTGTGTCCCATCCCTGACCTCTGGAAGGAGGTGAGGGCCTGGGGGTTGAATCAGCAGCCACTAATTTAATGAATTATGACAAGATAATAAAGCCTCCATGAAAACCCGAGAGGACAGGGATTGGAGAGCTTCTGGGTTGGTGGACACATGGAGATTTGGGGAGAATGGTGCACCAGAAGAGGACATGGAAGTTCTGTGCTGTTTCCCTATACCTTGCCCTATGTAGCTCCTCTATCTGACTGTTCCTGAGTTATCTTCTTTTATAATAAACTGGTGATCTAGTAAGTAAAATGTTTCTCTGAGTTCTGTGAGCTACTGTAGCAAATTAATCGAGCCCAAGGGGAAGGTCATGGGAACCTCTGATTTATAGCTAGTTGGACAGAAGCACAGGTATTAACCTGGGTTTGCAACTAGCATCTAAATCAGGGGGATTGGAGCAGTCTTAAAGAACTGAATCTTTAACCTGTGGCATCTGATGCTATCTCTGGGTAGATAGTGCCTGAATTGAGTTGAATTCTTGGGCATCCTGCTGATGTGTGACAATCGCTTGGTGTTGTGTGGGAAGGCCACCCACTCTTCTCATGTTGGAGTTGGCACCACAACCAATTTACCCATATAACTTGAAAATTGGCTCCAAGCAGTCTACCAGAGTGATTACGCAGCTTGCCTTGTTCGCTTCTCTTTTGGGGATTACCGTCTTGAACTGTCTGCTACCCAGTGTCTGACAACAGTTTTGTACAGCTATCTAATTGTTAATAGTATGGGGTTAAGTCAGGGCTTTTCTTACTCTACCATAGAAAGAAGTAGAAGCCTACGTTTGAGCTTTTACCACTCCCAATTAGGTATGTTTTGGAAAGAAGAGGAAAAGAGGCTCATGATTGGTTAATGTTGCAGAGGAAAGCAGCTTCCGAAAATATAATTAATTACTCTAAGAAAGATCTTGTCTGAGCACCTGGGCCCATATGCTTTTCCTTAAAATAGTGCCAAAGTACTCATGTTGAATGTAAGTGGTGTCTGGATTTTTGTTCTTATTTGAAAGGTTCTTTCCCGTCTTGATACATTTCATTCTATTATCACTCAGAGTTGTTACATTTATGAATGTAACTGATTCAACCAGAGCATTTGTCCATTCTACTAATTTGAGTGTTTACTGTGGAAAGGTGTTTGTCATGTGTTTTTCTCACTAAATTAAGATGGGAGGCATTCAGCAAAATAGGTGCTATGATGATGATATGACTTTTAACATTAAATAAGAACAGCTCAGAGTATCTAATAGTTGAAATAAAAGTATTATTTTCTTAGCTGTCATGCTGTCCTCTTGAGAATTCAACAATCCTAGCTGATGCTGAGATGTTCTCTATGGGAACTGTTCAGAGCATTTATCCTTTCTCTGGAAATTAAGTTATCTTCTGACTCTCTACTTCAAAAAAATTTGGTATTGAAAATAATAATAGAGGGGTGCCTGGGTGGCTCAGTCGGTTCAGTGTATGACTTCAGCTCAGGTCATGATTTCATGGTCCGTGAGTTCAAGTCCCACATCAGGCTCTTTGCCGATAGCTCAGAGCCTGGAGCCTGCTTCAGATTCTGTGTCTCCTTCTCTCTCTGCCCCTTCCTGCTCATGCTTTGTCTCTCTCTCAAAAATAAATAAACATTAAAAAATTAAAAAAAAAAAAAGAAACCATGTTATTCAGGAGACTGTTCTCTAGATAAGAAAAACTTATCTAAAGCATGTACAGGTTTCAAACATTATGGATAATTTTGCAAAATTTTTCTTAATATGAATTCTGTTAATCAGTACTCATAAGCTGATGATTATTTACACATTCCACTTAATCTATCTTGCAGTTGATTGTAAGATGTAAACAAAAATATTGTCAGCTAAACAAATGTCTTTTTGATGTATAGAATCTTTATCTTTGCTTCCTGAAAGAGCTTTTAAAACCTTACTTGGACATGCAGTGTGTGTGTGTGTGTGTGTGTGTGTGTGTGTGTGTGTGTGTGTATTTTTTAATCACATATTACATTTATGAATACCCAAAGCAGAAACCCTAGGTAAAATAAGGTGGCTAAGGTATTCTTAAAGTTCTCCATGTATCTCTATATGTGCATTAGATTCATCTAAGTCCCTTCTTAACTTTAAAACAAATCAGTGTTAGTGTTTATCCACATAATATTTTATCAAGATCATTGGCAATACAACATTTCTTAAAATAATTTTCCATGTAGTTTCTGGGAATTTCTTCCAAGCTACTGATACAGGTTCTGCACATTTTGATGGTAAACCTTTTAAAAATATACCAGAATATGACGACAGAGTTTTAAGACAACTATGACTTGTATTCCTTCATAAAGTGGGCTCCAAGTGGGTTTGCAATTATTTAGACATGCTAATCAAAATGACCAAGTTCATGCACATGGAGGCAGTAACAGCTACATCATGATTGTCACTTAGATTTTGACTGTAAGAGACAAAGGACTGTAAGAATAGCCCTATTTCAGAGACATTAAAATGTGAAGAAAGGGTTTATTTGTCATTGAACAAAATATGGTATTCTTCCTTTCTTCATGTTTTCTGCCCTTTTCATTCTCTGCTCTTTTCGTTGTCTGTTCTTTTCCCACTCTGCAGTAAATGCTAGAAGTGTGTTCATAGATTGGGGAGAAATAGGACACAAAGGGATGAATCTAATATTAATGATAAGAATTTTGATAGAAGTAAGAACACAGTGCTATGGGAGCATGGAAGAAGGAATAACAAATTACTTAACACTCTCCATGAATGGCCTAACATGGACAATAATATAAGGGTGGGTCTTAAAAATGCTTAGAGGCTATCCGATTATAGAAAAGGAAAAAAGGCTGGCTAGGTGGGGAAAACACCATAAGAAACTATAAAGTGTGACATACACAAGTAGGAGTAAGTCTTATTTATTTATTATTCTGTAATGGATGTAGCAAACTGATCTATCCAGACTGAGTAATATAATCTTTCATGCATTAATAATTGAAACCATTTGATTTAAGTGTTTCATTTTAACATACTTGAGAAGATTCTTTTTTTTTTTTTTTAATTTTTTTTTTTTAACGTTTATTTACTTTTGAGACAGAGAGAGAGAGGATGAACAGGGGAGGGTCAGAGAGAGAGAGGGAGACACAGAATCTGAAACAGGCTCCAGGCTCTGAGCTGTCAGCACAGAGCCTGACGCGGGGCTCGAACTCATGAGCCGTGAGATCATGACCTGAGCTGAAGTCGGACACTTAACCGACTGAGCCACCCAGGTGCCCCAAGAAGATTCTTTTAACTTGAGACTTTAAACAAAAGTATACGTTAAAGATACCACAACCCACACTATGGAAAAAATTATACACAATTTAATATGTGGTTATGTTAATATATATGGATGTATGTATCAGTAGAGACACCAGTCTACAATTAGGAAATGCTATAACCACAGTTTGCTTCTTAACCTTTTCACTAGAGAGTTGATGGAGATCATACTCAGAAGTAGCTGTGACAAATGGCTTTGTCTTGGTCATGTCTAGATTATCTTTTCTTTAGCTTCATTCTGGGCAGTCCTCTTTCTCTATGTCTTCTGTTGATCCACATGAATGCACCCTGGATTGGCCACTTCCTTTTATTATAGCTAGTATACTAACCACTGAGAGATTCAGATTCTCTTTATGTTCAAAATTTTTACTGGAGAGTATAAAGCCTTAATCAGCTCAATCTCAAAAGCCTCAACTAGCTATTTCTGCTTTTATTTATTATTAAACCAATCCCTGCAATACCAGGTAAATTTTTTCTTTATGGATATTTTACAAAATAAATGGTGCTGCAGTAGTGCAAGAATACCTCCCCACTGACATTAAGGAATAAACAAGGTGAGGCAAGAAGAGGCTACAGTGTTGAAAATCGAGAAGAGGCTACAATGTTGAAAATCATAACTCCGCATTTGCTTCCTTTGTTATGTTATTGGATGCAGTTGGCCAGCCACAGTGACTAGCTTTTTACTTTTAGTAATTTCATTTGAGTTTATGAGTATATTGTAGTACCTAGAAGGCATGACATCACCATAGAAGGTTATAAGATGGCGTAATAAGTTTAAAGTGGACAAAGCATAGGGCAGAAAGAGGACTGAGCACAGCTGATAGAGCATGAGGCTCGAAAGACAGTTCATGACAGATTATTGAAAGGTCCTAAATCTTGTGTCCATCAATGTGTACTCTAAAAATGCAAATCAGTATCTTAAAATGGAATACTAAAATATATTTGATCAAAAAAAGTAGGAAAGGGAGAAGAAGAACAGGTAAGACATACAGAAAACAATATAATAGTTGAACTAAATCCAATTATATCAACAACTATTATAAGCGTAAATGATCTAAGCGTTCCAAATAAAAGAGAAACATTGTCAAAGTAGATTTAAAAAGGACTGAATATATGCTGTCTACAAGAGACACACTTTAAATAAAAACAAACAGAAAGTTAAAGGACAGAAACATATATCAAGTAAATAAAAATATTAGACAAATAGACATCAAGAAAAGGAGTGCCATTAAAGGTGAATATACTGTATGAATAAAAGAATATATTAAGACAGAAAAATTACAAATATGCTAATAACAGAGTTCCAAAACACATAAAAGCCAAAAATGAAAGAATTAAAGAGATTAATAGACAAATCTTGTACCCCAGTTGAAGATTTCCTACTCCTCTTCCATAATTGATAGGAGAAATAAGCAACAACAAATCTGTAAAGATACAGAAAAGTATGAACAGTGTTATGAGTCGATATGACCTAATTGGCATTTCTAGAACATTATACCCCAAAACATTGGAGTACATTTTCTTTACAAGTGCATATTAAATGTTTACCAAGAGAGACCACATATTGGGCCATGAAAAGATGATCAATAAAATTTAAAACACTGCAGTATTACAGAGTATGTTCTCTCACTGCAACTGAATTAAACTAAAAATCAATATAAAAAGCTATTTAGAGCACTTGTGGTTCTGGGTAGAATGATATAAGCACACCCCACTATATCTGTCCCTCAGTGGGCAACTGTGCAGCCTGGACAGAATGCCTAGAGTAATTGTTGTAGGACTTAGAAAAGTAAATAGTAGCAGGTAGATTGGGGAAGAAGACCAGAATTTGAAATACCACCCAACTTGGGATTTTTCTTTCCTTTGGTATCTCCCTGCTTGAACTCAACACAGCCTGAATCCCCAAAAGGTGGTTATCCGCAGAACAAAAGAGACCTTCAGGAGAAGCCCTCTCATTTGGGCTCAAGGAGCAGGAATTCCTAATGATGAGACAGAGTGCAGACATTTCCTTTTCTTTCTGTCTGTCTGTCTGTCCTCTCGCTCTCCAGCCCTCAAGCAGTCTCATGGCAGTGGTGGCAGAGATGGAGAGAGCCCACAGGGGCCAAAACTCTGCGAGGTGAGAAACTTTCTAAGAAAGATAGCTGCAATCCTAGTGAAGTGGAAGAAAACATACTTGCTTTTCCCTCTCTGTCTTCATGCTACTTGGCCCCAGATGTTGGCACAGTCTCAGAAGTGTGTGAGCCTAGTGGCATAACTAAAACAGCTGGGGGATTGAAAAGGGGAGCTCCTGGTAATCAGAAAGAAGCGATATTGACTTTTCAAAGAATATATTTCCCCTTCCCTCCTTTAAATAGAATGTTCTGTATTTTGTTTTTGTCTAATACTTTGTCATGAACAGATTCACCTTCTCTGTTCTCTTCCAGAATACTATGGAGGTGATGTTATTTCTCTCTCTAAGTATCATATCAAGTCCTCATTGGGGATTAAAATTTTGATCATCTAGTCAAGGTATTTCTCATTCCGCCACTTTACTATTACTTTCCTTCTTGCAAATAATAAGCAGTCTGTAGGGAGACACATTAAGGGAAGGGAATGAAAATATCCTGCTTCTCATCAAAATTTTCCTCTAGATTTAATATCAATTAAAGACTATTTTCTGTGATAGTTGCAGAATGTTGGTTTCTCCAACTCCATCACTGCCTCCACTCTTGCTAGTTGGCATGTAGCCTTCAACTGCAAGCAAGAGCCATTCTTCCCTCCAATTTGTGTATTAATTTACTATTTATATAGGAATCCCTATTCTCTCACATTTTATTACTGCCTTAAATTATTTTGATATTCATGTTGTCCCAGTTGGCACCCCTTCAAGCTGACTCCTGTGTTCCTGTGACATGACTTCCTCGCCCCCCACCCCCGCCCTAGTACTTCATTACTCTCTGGCCTAAGAAGCTGTTCCAGAACCCTTGATGTACCCTCCCCAACCTTGGAATCAGCCATTTATCTGAAGAGCTCTCATTCCAAGATCTGGATGCTAGGTATACTTGTAGCTACTGAGCTGTGTTTGATTCTTGGCTCTTGATTCCATGGGCAAAGTCTGAAAATAATCTACATCTACATACATAAAATATACATACAGACACATAGGTGCATATATGTTGCACATATACATACATATTTACACATGTATTTTAGAAATCATGACACCAATTTCAGGCCATTCCCACAGGGTTCATTCTTGCCTTCCCTCATTCCATGTTTGTATGTTCCTTCTTCTACAGTGAGAACACTGATTCCCAAGAATACATTTATTCATTTTCTCGATCCTAAAATATACCTAAAATAATTTCAGAATTGGTCCACTATACTACTATAATAAACCTATTAGAAAGAGTTCATGATGTGTTCGCAATTCTTCTGCCTCCACACACACACAGCTATATCTACCTACTTACTTCTCCAACACTAAAAGTATATGGTAAAAATCTGTGTCCATAAGTTACTTAGATGAGTTCCTTCCTTCCTTCCCTCCTTTCCCTTTCAGTGTGATTATGGCATTCCTTTGAAACACAGTTGAATTCATTTGCTACAGCCGTTTTTCAGTGCTGGAAAAATACCCCCATTCTTATTAATTGCATTTTGCTTTGTTGAATATGTATAATATTAACATGCTTCTGAAAGGCAGACTTTGTAAAAAGTGCACTCAGAGAAGTGTTACTCCCTCCTGCATCCTTTTACACCATTTCACCCGTCTCTTACCCCGTGTTGGTAAAGAATTTAACTGCTTTCTAGTTTACCCTTCTTTTTTTCCCCCAAAGATAAGCAGAAAATGAATTTTTTTCCTTCTTTTTTACACAAAGGTGGAATATATATATGTATATATGCATATGTATATATGTACATATATATATATATGTATATAAAAGCTTTTTTACTTTAAAAATGTCTTTTGCAAATCCCTCCCTATCAGTGCCTAGAGATCTTCCTCATTCTTTTTTACTGCTGGTAAGTAGTCACCCACCATTTATATGTAGTATAGTTTATTCACCCAATATCTTATGTGTGGACATTAAGAAATGTCCAATATTTTGCAATTACAAATGTTGCAATGAATAAGCTTGCATCTATTTATTTTCATATTGTTGGAGGTATACCTTAAGGGTAAATTCCTAGAAGTGGGATTGCTGGAACAAAGGGTAAATGCATTTATAGGACTGTTGGATTTTTCAAATTCCCTCCATAGAGGTTGTATTTTCACAGAGATGTATGGGAGGGTGTGTTCTCCCTCATCCCACTAAGAGCTGCATTTCAATTTTAGATATTTACTTTTATTTCATCCATGATCTTTCTAAAGAAAGAACAATGTTTTAGGATTCACCACCTCTTGGGGAAATGAATTTAACAGCAGAATTTCAATCTCATATTTATGATTTTAAAATTTTATGAGGAAAACTCCAAAATTATGTAAAACAACATCCATGATAGGATCAAGAATATAAAGTATATGAAGAAAAGGGGAAAACATTAGAGAAAAAAGATCACTAAAACAAATTTTTCTCATTAATTATACCTCAAAACAAGGGGCTTTATAAAATGTATTTACTATAATTTTAAATTGAATTTCTTAAAAATTTAAATCTGTGGAGTCTAAAATTTAAATAAAAATCTTTCTGTAATTGTTACTTCTGACTGCCAACCATATTCTATAATTGAAAAGGAAAGATTTTAAAAATTTTTCCCAAGTTATGAAACATGGGTACAGTTTCTTCTAGAAAATGCTACTTGAAAGTGTTCTTAAAGATAATTTGTTTTGTGCAAAACAGTTAATCAAATATTAAATATGCCACTTGAAAGCGAGACTCTACTTAGTATCTCAATATTCAGGATAAAGGCTATAAAAGCAATTCAGCAATGAGCAAATGAAGAACTTATCATTCCTACACTATAGTGTCAAACTTGTAAGATTTGATGATTAAAAATGTTAATAAACTTCTAATTTGAATTAATTTTTGAGTATGAATAGTCAGACTTATTATCACATTCCAAAATTTAACCACAGCTTTGGCAGAATATTAATTTTAGTTAATATCGACTGTTAAGCACTTAGCCAAAATTGTCATTTGATATAATTCTAATTACTAATTCTAATTATCAAATTCTAATTATTTCATGATTTTGTAAAAAGTTTTAAATTCCAGTTAACATACAGTGTAATATTAGTTTCAGGTGTACAGTGTAGTGATTCAACACCTCCCTATGACACTCGGTGCTCATCACAAGTGCCCTCCTTAATCTCCATCACCTATTGAATCCACCACCCCCCAGCCCCCTCCCTTCTGGTAACCGTGAGTTTCTTCTCTACAGTTAAGAATTTGTTTTTTGTTTTGTCTTTTTTTTCCATGATTTTTTTTTTTTAAATTAAAGAGTGGTCTACTACAATAGTCCATCCATACGGTTTATAATCGTGAGTTCTACCAGGAGGCTCCTTTTGGCACGCAACAAGGAGAAATTAAAAGGCTGGTAAGTGAGGAGAAGGAATGAGAAAGAGGGGGCAGAGAGGGAGAACTGAGGGTGGAGAAGAGGCAGAGTGGCAGAGAGACTGGTAAAGGAAGAGGAGAAGGAAAAGGGAAGCAAGAAAAAGAAAATTCATCTCCGTGGCAGGGAGGGCTCAATTACTCAATACCCTGCTGTTGTAACTGGCTCTATCTCCTGCGTCTTCCCTTTGTCTTTAGAAGAGATCGTACCCAGAGCATCCCATACTGGGGAGCACTTCTTTGGCTCTTAAGGAATACACACACCAGACAAGCAAAAAAAAATTCTACAACTTCCTTTTTTAGCAATATCTGTAATAACAGTAACACCGCAACATGTTTTGTCTTTCTAAGTCTAGACTAAGAGGAAACTTTTAGATGTTAGAGCAGGAAGGGCCTGTCACATTATCCTGTCCATTCTCTTTTTCCACAAGGACTCGCCCAAGGTCACACTGCAGAGAGAGGTAGACTGCAAGCTAGGACCCGAGTCCTTAGATGTCCATACCAGTGATCCTTCTTGCAAAACCCATGAGGCCTTTCCTGCATCTTTTGACTGGAGAAATAAAAATTCCTTCTGTCAGGAAAAAGAAAACAACTCAGCTCAAGTGCATCGTTTCTAAAAGGATACTGTAGTAGCCAGTATTATAGTTTCTTTTAAAGGATAAAAAAATTCAAAATTTTATTTACTGCACTTTTTGAAAAGTTCCAC
Source organism: Panthera pardus (assembly GCF_024362965.1). Taxonomy (NCBI): domain Eukaryota; kingdom Metazoa; phylum Chordata; class Mammalia; order Carnivora; family Felidae; genus Panthera; species Panthera pardus. The sequence continues at coordinate 30,406,613 of NW_026526666.1, forward strand.
ACTGAATGGAGAGGATTTTGAAAACATCTGTTTACCAATTTCCTACTGGTAACAGAACCTCAGCAGCAATAACTAAATCACCTTCATACTCTTGTCTGTGAAGCCATTAAGCCTAGAAACATGCTGTTTTTGGCAATACAGAAATCAAAGTGGTAGCACAGCAGAGCAGATCTGTGTTAAAGAACAAAAATCCACAGGCTGCTTCAAATATCAACAAGGAACCCTGAAATTTTCTATCAATTTCTTTCCATGGCCTTGTGACATTTTCAACTTAAAACTATAATATTGCTTAACATCAAGGCACTTTGAGAGAGCCTCAGTTGGAAAAGGTAATTTTTGAGTGAGATTCAGCAGAAAAAGGTAATTTTTCAGAGAGGTTCACTGGAAAAAGGTAATTTTCAGAACCAATTGCTGCATTCTTTTTGCTGTTATTTTGTCTCTTTTCTAAGTAGCCCTAATGTCATTCATGGGCACTCTGTGTCAATACATCCATACTGGCTAAGTCGTTTGTGCAAAGTAAGTTTATAGAAACTGTAGCTTTAGGCTATGTTATTCCAGGGCTGTGAAGATCAAACAATGCAATTTCACTTGGAAGTTTCATCAATTTTGCATCAATGTTGATGCTCGAGCTGGAGGCCTGCACCCAGAATCATAATTTCAGCCACACAAAAAAATTTTTTGTTTTTGATGGTGAATCTAATTTCATATGATGATCATTGTTTGGTAATGTCGTGGCTCAGTAATACAGCTCCATAAACCTCTGGTGCTGACCTGCTATTTTGATGGGCAAGCAACGGAGGGGCTTAAGAGCTGATCTGGGCTGTATCAATTCATACTGTTTTGAGATACGAAAGGAAAAATAACTAGTCTTAGAATGCATGTTATTATATGTTATTTGTATAAGTGGAGGAACAAGTATTTTAGAAAGCTGCGACCTTTCATCTATTCATTTTTGGAGAGCTTCAATCCTTAGAAAGGAAATGATGCAATTCAGCTTTAATGGTTTGAAATGAAGACTCTGAAATTATCAGCCTTCTCATACATTTCTCCTTTGATTATATCATCATAGAGAAAATAAAAAAAAAAAAAAAAACAACAAAAAAAAACAACAACCAAGTCCTTCAATGTAAGATGTGAAAGTTGAGGGGCTTTTATGAAAAGAAAAATTTTAAAGCCTCTTTTTTTATTGAAGTAAAACAGCAATCATTAACAGGATAGCATTTTATTCTCTCCTTTATATGTATTTGATTTCAAGTGAATATCAATGGATTTCCTTTCATTAGTCTCTTTGTTTTGTAATTCAGCCTTTGTATAGGAAACTGAACCATACAGAAGTTCATGTTCACCGGTTCTGTAAACATGGAGGTAACACAGTTGGGACACTTTCAACTCTTCATGTGTGCTCAGTAGTGAACACGACTGTTTCTTCTCTTTAAAGAACTTCACTCCCCAGCCCCCAACCTCCAAAAGCACTTTGGGTTGAATACGATCAAATAATGATGACATTTCAACTTAAAAGAACTTTTAATCATGAGGAAAAAAAATGGGTTTTCATCAAAGCTTAACTATCTTTAAGATGGTTTGTTATTTACACCCACTGAGAGAGAAATTAAGTGCATCACCTGTGATCAGTTTGTTGCTTCTCATCTAATTGAGACAGTTTTTTCTCTATAGTTGTCTATTAACAGTTTCATATCTATATATAGAGATACATATAAGATTTTATATTTTTTTAGAGTAGTTTGAGGTTCATAGCAAAATTGAGATTTACCATATACTCCCTGTCCTCACACATGCATAGCCTCCCCCATTATCAACATCCTCTACCAGAGTGGTACATTTGTTATAATAGGTGAATCTACATTGACACATCATTAGCACCCAGAGTGCATAGTTTACAGTAGGGTTCACTCGTGGTGTTGTATGTGCTGTGGGTTTTGACAAATGTATAACAAATGTATGGCTTTTACCACCATTATAGTATCATACAGAATATTTAAACTGTCCTAAAAATCCTCTGTGTTCCACCAATTTATCCCCCCACCCAGTCGCTTTTTACTGTCTCTATAGTTTTCTTTTCCAGAGTGTCATATAGGTGGAATTATACAATATGTAGCCTTTTCACATTGGCTTCTTTCACTTGGTAACATGCACTTAAGATTTCTCCATGTCTTTTCAAAGTTTGATAGCTCATTTCTTTTTAATGCTGAGTAGTTTTCCATTATTTGGATGTAATACAGTGTATCCATTCACCTACTAGAAAACATCTTGGTTGCATCCAAATTTGGGCAGTGATGAATAAAGCTGTACACATCTGTGTGCAGGTTTTTATGTGGATGTAAGTTTTTAACTCCTTTAGGTAAATACCAAAGAGCACAAAAAAAGCCCAACTGTTTCCTATAGTAGCTGTACCACTTTGCATTCCCACCTACAATGTATGACAGTTCCTGTGGCTCCACATTTTTATTAGCATTTGGTATTGTCAGTGTTCAAGATTTGGGCCATTCTAATAGGTGGATGGATAGTAGCATCTCATTAAAAATTTCACACACACACCCCACCCCTGAACCTGGGTTCTTCTGTCTCTGTTTCACAAATTCCTGTTATAAATCTGATAACCCAGCAGATATTCTGTAAGAATTGGATTGGGGAAGTGAGATGACCCTTGACAGGTATCAGATGATTGGGTAGGGGCAGAGGCCCTTAACAAGTATCAGAGGTGAGGTGGACAGGACCCAGAATGGTGGAGGGTAAACTTTACATAAGGAAATCTACAGGTGATAAACAGCAGGAAAATCCTATGTCCTTGAATGGTTAAAAGTACACCTTACCTTGGGCTCTTATCAGAAGTCTTTGGGTTAATAGCTGAATGCACTAAACAGTTATGTCACAGAGGTACCCAGTTATGTTTTTTTAAATTAAAACTGATAACCAGTTGTATTAATAATAATGAACTGAATGTGCACCACAGTGACCTATTAGAGAATTCAAAATCAATCACTTAAAAAAAATCCCGGCTAGTCAAGATGTATGTAGTATGCTCCCCAAACAATTTACCTTTTCTCTCTTCAATTATCCATCTTACTGATGGAGACTTTCTGTCAGCTAGCACATAAATATTTTAAGTGGAGAGTCTATTTATTATGTTTTTGTTAGGGTCTAACATAATTATAAAGCTCTCTTGGAAGTTCAGGCTCAGAGCCAGTGAAAAAGTCACACGGCACTTAGTTTGTTGCTTTTTACTCCCTACAAATGTGAATGAACTTTATTTGAGAATCTGCATTTCCAACACATTAAGTATCTTTCTCTCATTAACCCTTGTAACTACTTTTGTTGGCCAGTATGTCTATTTGTATAGTCTCTGGATCAGCCTGAGAATAGTGGCATGGGTGGGGATGGCCAGTGTCAGGGAAAGACCATCTGAGATGACCTAGAGGGAAGTGATGACCGGGATTGGCAGAAATGGGTACCAGCCCCTCAGCTATGCCTATCTTTTGGAAAGACTCGGTTAAGAGGAGACACGCAACTACAGCATAGAGTGGAAGGGCCAGAGGTTTGGAATCACTTAGAATGGTGTTTGAGTCCCAGGCTCTGCTCCTCACTGGCCTTGCGACCTTTGCCACATGACTGTCCTCTTATGGCCTCCATGTGGCTTTTTCTTAATGCAGATGTTTAAGATTGTACTTAGCATAAGTGGTTCTTGTGAGATTAAATGAGACAGTGTATTTGTGTGTCCAGTTGAGAGCCGCCCTGTAGGTGGCCAAAAATGGTAGTTATCACGAAGGTGTGTGTCAAAATGTAAAAACATAGCACAAGTGGATTAAAATGGAAAAATTGCCTAAATGGATCCTGCACATAGGATGTCAGAGTAGGCACGGTGGATTCTAATAGTATTTTGTTCTGTATTGGTGATAGCACTTGCTACTCCAAACTTCTTATTTATTTAAAATGACTTTTGGTGGGGGGCCTGGGTGGCTCAGTTGGTTAAGTGTCCGACTCTTGATTTCGGCTCAAGTCATGATTTCACAGTTTTGTGAGTTCAAACCCCATACTGGGCTCTGCAGTGGCAGCACAGAGCTCGCCTGGGATTCTCTTTCTCCCTCTCTTTCTGCCCCTCCTTGACTCATGCTGTGTCACTCTCAAATAAATAAAACTTACAAAAAAACAACTTTTGGTAAAGATAAGGTGTGTTTGGTTTTGACCTTCTACATCTTACCAGTAGACATGCCCTGATGATGAGCTTTGGAGGTTAGACAGGGAAGGGCTTGCTTCACTCTCTGGGAGAAAAGACTGCACACTCAGTGAGCTAAGGGTGACCTGTCATGACAAAGCAGAGCAGCACGCATCCCCATCTTTACATTCCAGTGAATACTCTTTGGCATAGTAAGGATTCTGTTAATGCTCCATGACAAGTAATGGGGTAGGATTATCAGATGCATGCAACCATCTCATTAACTTCTTTCCTCCCCCCAAATATTGTATGAGACATCCTTCTGTGAGATCACCAAATCACAAATGCCTTCTAATGACTGTTTACGCTCTATGCTCAAAAATACCCTGTAACTCGCCTTGGGTGGCTCAGTCGGTTAAGCATCCGACTTCGGCTCAGGTCAGGATCTCACAGCTCATGAGTTCAAGCCCTGCATTGAGCTCTATGCTGACAAACTCAGAGCCTGGAACCTGCTTCAGATTCTGTGTCTCCCTCTCCCCCCACCTCTCTCTCTCTCTGCCCCTCCCCTGCTCATGCTCTGTGTCTCTCTCTCTCAAAAATAAACATTAAAAAATATAGATATAAATGCCCTAAATGTGCTATCATTATTAAGAAATTTGAGGGTGGTTTATTTTTGTTTCAAATTTTAGGATTTTAAAATCTCTTTATGATTGGTTTTGTTGAAGCTATGTCTTTAAATTCATGCTCATTTTTAAATAGAAAATTACAGGAAAGATTTCTATTTCCTATTGCCCCATCCACATGAGAGCCTCTTGGGACTGTTTCACGTGTACAACTATAAATCTCACAATGTACATATAGTGGGTATAAATAAATATAAAATTTCCATAGAAAATATGAAAGTATGTGAATATATTTCACTGTAATATATAAATACATGGATGTAAATGAAGAGGTTTGTTTTCTTCTCTTTTCAAAGCTCTGCTTCCAGCCTATAGGTCAGTCATATCATAAAATCCTGAATAAAATCCTTGCAGGCCCACATCTTAGGTGGGCTTTCCCACCCCCTCCCATATTTTCTCTCAAAGACACATCCACTTAAGTCTACCTTTAGCAGCCCGAAGAAGTGATGTCATTACTGATCCTGGCCAGATGACTCAAAGCCTAAAGGGGCTGTTTAAAAAGGGAAAATGTAAAAGCATGGCATATTTTATAGAGAAATTTGAGGTTTATCCAGGCTTCGTTATTTCCAGGTTCATGATTGAGAAAAATCAAGACCTTTCCTGAGACGATTTGTTAGGTAATGAGATCTTTATAATTTCACCAGCCATTTACCTTCCTGAATCTCTAGGTTTTTCTACCAATGCTGCATTCCTTTGTTTTCATAGACAGCATGCCATTTTGGTTTTGGTTTTGTTTGTTAAGTGAGATTTGGAGATTTTTTTTGTCCAAAATGTACAGTGAAATATTAAACTTGGCGGCTGGCCCCAGGTTATTATTTGTAACCAAGTTCAGGCTCAGAAGAGGCAGAATTGGGGATAATTCCGTTAAAACAAAGCAAAAAGAAAAAAAAGAAAAAGCCTGTCCTTTTTCTTGGAGTTGTACTTTGGGGGTATGTGAGGGATGGGGTTTTATCAATTACACCTGAGTTAGCAGGAAAAAGACTCTTTCCAACTATAGAATTCACCTCCTTCTTGCTTCTGCTATTCAGTTTAGAGCCACAGGGACACCATCCATCAAAAGAACCTTTCCTGAAGAGGAGAATCTTGTTAAGGCTGGCTGTCAACTTGAGAAAACTAATCATGGTATTGCACAACAAAATGATTTTATACTGCTTTTCTCCTTCTTGTCTACTGAGCAGTCTATTAAGGAGAGAGGCCGACAGATGTTCAGCAACCAACTAAAAATAGATAACCTGCTTTAAATATCAAGTGTGCCTGCTCGGTGCTGGAGTGACACAATGTGTCTCGCGTGTGCACAGAATGGAATTCGGATTGGAGACAAAAAGCTGGCTCAGATTGGACAGCAGAGATGTGGACTGGTGGGCAGTTCCTGTAGCCAAATGATTTAATGACTTCTTGAAAATGACTTTCTTTTCCATGGCCAGATTATGTCAAAATGTGTGTGCTCCTCCTGAGCTGGGTGTATATTATGTCCTATGGTAGCTCAACTTGGAGTCAGATCGATTAGTGGGTTTGAGTCTGCAAAATAGACTGAAGGCATTTTATTTTCTGCTTGCTGTGTTCTTTTTATCTTCTCTTCAATGTAGCTTTCCTTTCCCCCTTTATGCTATGCTACTAGCTGAATGCTGATGACCCAACAGGACAATAACAGCCAAGTTGCATTTAATGGTAATCTGGTGGCCACTGCTGCCTGGTTACCCACTGATACTGAACTTGGCCCCAGGAGCAAAGAGTTTCATTCTTGTTTACACCTGAGAGCAAATCATGGAAGCATGCATCCTTCAACTTTCAGTTCTTGACTTGCCTTTTCTTTAAAGTCTTCCCTAAGGACGCTACGATGTTCTTCCTCTCCCCTCAACAACTATAGAACCCAATCTCTCTCTCACTGTCTCCCCCCCTCTCTCACTCTCTCCCTCTTTCCCCCTAACCCCCTTTCTCCTTCCCTCCCTCCCTCCTGCATGCATTTACCACTCAGCATTTTCTGTTGCTTCCTTAGTAATAAGTGTTGGCCATGGCTTTCCCTTTTTGTGTATAGTAAGTAAATACCTGTTGATTAGTTAGATTGCATGTTCCAGACAGAGGGCCTAAGGGTAGATAGTCTTTGTCAGTAGAGCAGTGGTTTGTAACAGTTTGGGAAAGGAGAGGACCCCTTTAGGAAACAGATGCAAATTGCAAATTTTCTACCAAAAAAATGTACATATAAACAGAAACAAAACCTATGTATATACTTGCAGAGGGTTCCCTGATTCCCCCTGAAGGCGATCTAAAGAATCTTGATTAAGAATCTTGCTGTAGTGGTGCCTGCGTGGCTCAGTTGGTTAAGAGTCTGACTTCGGCCTAGGTCATGATATAGCTGTTCGTGAGTTTGAGCCCCACGTCAGGCTCTATGCTGACAGCTCAGAGCCTAGAGCCTGTTTCAGATTCTGTGTCTCCCTCTCTCTCTCTCTGCCCCTCCCCTGCTCATGCTCTGTCTCTCTCTCTCTCTCTCTCTCTCTCTCTCTCTCTCTCTCTCAAAAATAAATAAACATTTTTTAAAAATATTAAAAAAAAAGAATCTTGCTGTAAAAGGACCTGTTCTGTGTGAGAGTCCTTCTAGGAGTCCTTACATACTTAAAATCTATGCAATTTATCGTACATCAATTATACTTCAATAAAATAAAAAACATGCAAAAGCTATTAAGTATATAAACTTTAAAAGTGAAAGATGTGAAAGAAACACTAAAAATGTTGTTACTCATAGGCAGTGGGATTACAAGTAATTTTTTGCATACATTTATACATTTTTTCTATATTTTCTAGGCTGTACATATATTTGCTGTGTCTACTCTAACAAAACACCACAATGTGGGTGGATTAAAAACAACATAAATCTATTATCTCACAGTTTTGGAGGCCAGGAGTCTCAAGTTAGTATCGCTGGGCAAACAAACATCAAGGTGTTGGTGGACTGGGCTCCCCGGGGGCTGTAGGGGATTGTAGGTTTCTTGCCTCTTCCAGCTTCTGGTGGCTCTAGCGTTCCTTGGCTTGTGGTTGCATCACTTCATCCTTCAAGACCAGCATCTTCAAATCTCCCTCTGTTCTATCTTATATCACCTTCCCCCTGTGTGCAGTTAAATCTCTGTGTCCTTCTTACAAGAAGGCGTGTGATTTCATTTAGGGCCCACCAAGATGATATTGGATAATCTTCTCATGCCCAAATCCTTAATCCCATCTACAAAGACCCTTTTTCCAAATAAATTAAAAATTACAGGTTCCAGGGATTAGGACCTGACATTTTTGGTGGACATTTTTTTTTAGCCACTAGAGCACATTTCCCGCCCCCCCCCCCAATATTTTTGTTTTTTATTTTCCTTGCATTTGATTTTTTAAAAATATTGGAGTTGTGTAAGTAATAAATGAATATATGTTTATTATAAAAAAATCAGACAATATAAAATGTTACGGAGTAAAAATCAAAGTTCACTGTGATACCAGCCAGCACTATACTTAAAGTGGAGTTCCTTTATGGACAAGGAATTCACTAAATGCACATCTATGTGCTATTCCTGTGAGACACACACAGCATAATTTATTTTGTAATAACTGCTGTCAACAGTTCAGTGTGCATCCTTTTGGCCCCATCATTGTAAATTTATATAAGGTGTATTTGTAATATAAGGGATATTATAATTTCATATGGTGTGTGTGTGCATGTGTGCATGCCCAGTTTTGTTTTTTATAAATGGGAATTACATTATTCATTTTACTTCACAAAAACCACTTTTTTCCTTAACAACATTCTTAGAGATATCTCCATGTCTGTGCCTAAGGTTCCATTTCCTTTGTATTACTTGAATGCAGAGATGTGTCTTTATTTTGCCAGTCCCTTCTGTTGAATTTTGGTTTTCATTTTTTTACCATTAACAGTAACATTACAGTGAACATCTTGTACATATGTGCTTTGGACACATGTACAATATTCCTGTTAGGTTAGATTCCTAGGAGTAGATTGCTAAATCAAAGAGTATATAAATTTTATTTTTCTTTTTTAAGTTTTTATTTAAATTCCAGTTAGCATACAGTGTAATATTTGTTTCAGGTGTAGAATTTGGTGACTCATCACTTACATACAACACCTGGTGCTTGTCACAACAAGTGCATTCCTTAATCCCCATCCCCCTCCCCTGCCACCTCCCCTCCAGTAACCCTCAGTTTGTTCTCTATAGTTAAGAATCTGTTTCCTGGTTTGCCTCTTTTTTCCCCACTATATTTATTTTTTTTAATTTCTTAAATTCCACATATGAGTGAAATCATACGGCATTTGTTTTTCTCGTGGACTACTAGGTATTTGCCACAGGGTTCAAAAAATACTGATTCGAAGGGATACATGCTCCTCATTGTTTATTGCAGCATCATCAATAATAGCCAAATTATAGAGAGAGCCCAAATATTCATCTACAAATGAATGGATAAGGAAGATATGATGTACACACACACACACACACACACACACACACACATATACATGATGGAATATTACTCAGCCATAAAAAGAATGAAATTTTGTCATTCGCCGTGACATGGACAGAGCTTAGAGAGTATTATGCTAAGTGAAATAAGTCAGAGAAAGAGTACATGTATTTTAAATTTTGATAAGTACTGCCAATTTTCCAAAAAGGCTATTCCAACGTACACTTCTACAATATCATATGGAAATATTCTTTTGCCCACATATTTGCTACTACAGATACTATTTTTTCTCCTTTTTGGCAATCCAATGGGCAAAAAGTGGTACTGTTTTAATTATGACTTCTTAATTAACAAGATTGAGCATGTTTTCATAAGTACTGGTCATTTATTTCTCTTTTTGGGGCTTGCCTCTTTTTATATTCACTAATTTTTCCATTGAATTATCTTTATTTTTCATTCATTTAATGGAAGTATTTATATGTTACCGATTTTTAACTCTGTCTATTACACGTGATGCAAGCATTATCTCCCAGTTTGTCATTTGTCTTATAACTTTGTTAAGGAAATCTTAGAAGTTAAAATTTTTTATGTAGTTAGTGTATCTTTTGCTTTGTGGGTTATAGCTTCTTCATTTTGCTTAGGAAGGACAGCCTGCCCTAAGATTACTAAAACATTCTCTGTGTTTTTGTCTAGTAGTGTGCACTTGTTATAAGGAGAATAAAAAGTCATCTGAAAATGAAGGACCACATGTCCAACAATCCAAATGCTTTATCAGAGTAGAGTAGATGCTTCAGCCAGACTCTGTGGGTTTTTTTTCTGAGTGTGTAACCTTGGGCAGGTTCTTTAACCTTCTGTGCTTCAGTTTCTCCATCTGTAAAATGAGGTAAATAATTGTGCCTACTTCAAGGGATGGTTGTGAGATTCAAATGAGTGAATAGATGTCGAGTGCTTTGCTTAGTGTTGGGCATATAAAAATGTCTGAGTGTTAGCCAAAATGTGCACTGCTTGTGTTACTGTCTTAATCTAAGAAGAAGGAAGAAGAAAGGCGACTCTGTTTTAAATACCTGCAAGTTCTGACATTGACACGGGTGCTTGTATTCCGTGTCTTATGTGGTAACTGTTACCACTGAGGCTCAGTGAAGCAAAGTGTCCCTTCATAGTCACACAGGTAGGAAGTGATTAAGCCAGGGCAGCTCATGTTCTTTCATGACAACCCTGAGGTAGCCTAAGTAGAGGCTTATATTCAGAAGTCACTCTTTGTCACCTTCCTGTTTGAAGAGTGTCCTACAAGCTTTGTGACTTGGAAAGACTATGGAGCCTTAAGATTACTGCTGCACTTAATTAATGTAGCTGAGAAACTGAAAAAAAAAAAAAAGTGCAGGACGTTGTTTGAATGTATTGGCCTATATCTACTATCTGTTTCATTGTGTGGCCTGCCTACCTCTGTTAAAAAAGAAATGAGACAACCCATATTAAGTCCTGTGGGTCACTATGTTCTAGTATTGTTTTAACATTTTGTTAAAGATCGATGACAAGCTGATAAATGGCAAACTAAACAAAATTTCCTTTTTTGTACCTTGAATATGTTTCCTTAAAATTTTTAAAGTTTATTTAATTTTGAGAAAGAGAGAGAGACAGACAGACAGAGAATCCCAAGTAGGCTCCGTACTGTCAGTGTAGAGCCTAACACAGGGCTGGAACTCACCAACCATGAGATCATGACCTGAGCCAAAACCAAGAGTTGGCTGCTTAACTGACGGAGCCATCCAGACACCCCAGTACCTTAAATATGTTTGTTTGATGGTCTGTGTATGCTTTTGTTTCCGGGAAATGTAAGGAACCAATTATTTCTTCTTTATCATCATAAACACTGAAGCTGCAATACATTCATGCTAACTATAAGAGGCAGTAGTGCATTATGATCAAGGATCAGACTCCAGGAGCCAAGCTACAAGGCTGAAATCCCATTTCCATCATTTAGTTTTGTGACCTTGGTTAGTGTATTTAACCTCCCTTATTGGTAAACTGAGAACCAGTAGTGGCTTTTCCATCCATTTCTATTACGTATTGGCTCTTTCCTCATTCTATTAGCACCTGGAGTATTTGGATGGCTATTCACTCCAGCAAAGGATATCACAGTAGAAATAAAAGGGAATCAAAACACAGAGCTTTTGTGTTTCAAAACAGTTCCTATAGCAAATAAGAGATATAATATTATTAAAGAAAAAGCCTTTGAGTTAGGATAGCCCTGCTCATTTGGTTTCATTTCAGAAGTCTAAGCTCTAAAGGTTTCAGGCCGTAAGCAGATCTGGTCCCCCACCCCACCATAAAATAGGTTCAGAAGAATAGAAAAGAGCCAAGGGTGTCACACTCCCAGACTTGATGGTGTCCATGGATGGTTTTGAGGAGGAATAGAAAAGAGAAAGAAGCTGGTCTGAGAGGAGGAGACCTGTATCCTGTGCACCAACCGCTTCCACCCTGCAGTGAGTGCTGGTGGAGGTGGAATCTCCAGGAAGGTTTGAGTTCTTGAGAACAGCTGGCCGTTTGCTTCACTTAGGAAAAAGGTCTTGTTACCGCTGACATCCAGCTTGGTGTGTGGCAAAAAAAAAAAAAAAAAAAAAAAAAAAGTAGGGTGTCTGCACACAGGGCTGGCTTCTTAAGTTACCTGTGTAGTCACACAAAGGGCCTTGCCCATGGTTTAATGCTCTTCTATTGCTGTCTTAAAATTCTTAATTTTTGAACAAGGGCCCGAGAATTTTCATTTTGCACCGGACCCCACAAATTATGTAGCTGGTCCTGTCTGCACAAAGAGACCAGAAACAATTCTGAGTCCCTGGCCTAAACGGGACCAGTGTAATAATGTTTCCCACCCACTGAGTGGGAGAGAAGTAGTTGGGAGAGACAGCTGACAACTGACACTTTGTAGCGGGGACAAGGAAAATGCATTAGTGACGTGCATAGACTGGTGACAAAAGACCAGATGGGACAGTAGACATGTTGGTGGATGCTAGCCCAGGTACTGGAGGCCACTGTGGACCAGAGGCTCCCAGCTAATGCTTTGATATCCCACAAGTATCTGTGAACTCCTCATCTCCCAAGAGGATACGGGGGAGACATGGAACAGCCTGAGATTTTGTTTCTCACACCCTGCCCAACAGGGCCTCAAAATACAGTTCATCAATAATAATAAAAATAGTGACGTTTCTTGCATGCACAAACTGAAGATTTGTACCTCCCACAAAAGTAAAAGTGTGACTTTTTTATGAATTGGTTTATTTGTTTGTACATGCACTGCTTTCCATGTAGGTACTCTGCATTTTGCATGTGGGTGGTGTTAGTTACATTTAGAGCTGATAGTTTTGTCCTCCTTAAATTAGTGGAGTTTCTCCCTGCTGGCAGTTAAGATACTGAATTATTTTTCAAATGACTTTAACTGAGTAATTCTCAGGTGACCTAAACTAATTTCTTGGCCTTGTAAATCTCAGACTTAATTTTCAACCTTCCCTTGTTAGGGCATATCTTGGAAAGCTAACGTGCATTTGTTAAACTCTGAATTACAGAAGACAGGCAACCATCTGGAACCGGAAAAGTGCAGGGTTTCAGAAGAGCCCTTCACGTTGTGAAGCATCATTCACGTGCTCTCAAGTCTGCCTTGCACTGTAGAGGACTATGACAGCCACCCGGGTCTCCTCCAGCACAAGCCACTCAAAATGGTACTATAAGTAAATGGGGTGTGTGACTTGAAAGGATCACCAAGTCTGAGGAAAATCAAACCATATGTGTTAGGACAGAAGGTCTCCCCCATGTAAGCAAAATATTTTGGTGTCTTGAGATTTAAGTCACTGTAAAAAGAATTGTTAAAATCAGGCTTGGTTTGTTAGAGATTATGTTTCCAAGTGCAGGGAGCCTACAGTGCCTTTGTACAGTGTACTAAGAAACCATCTTTTCTGTGTCCTTGCAAATGTCCCATCCATCTTTGGTAGTGTCTGTAGGCCTTATAGCATGCCACAACAGTGAGCACAATATCCAAAGAACAAGTGTCAAGTAGGCATCAGCAAAGCAAGGTATAAACAGAGAAAATAAGATTAGACAGGGCTAAGGGGGGTGGGGAGAAGAAATGATATAGCTTCTAGTTTACCAGATAAGGCTTATCTGAAAAAGCGTTGTAGTCCAGTTTTAAAATGATAAACACATAGGGCTGAAAGGGCCCCTGAGAAGTCATCTGATCCATCCTCCAACCTCCAGGGAGGTTTTATCTAAACCATTTTTACCAAGAGGTGTCTGTCGTGTTCTTAAAATTCTGTGGGGAAGTGGATTTGACAGCCTCTCTAGTATCCCATTACAATGCTTTATAACCACACATGTCAAGAAGCCCCTCTTTATACATATATATCCTTTCTCTTTCTAGCTAAAGCCCATTGTTTCCTATTCTATCCTCAGTAGAGAAATGTTCATACATCTGGATACAGCTTCTGAATAATAATCCTTTCTATATTTAAAGAGACATTAAGTGACCCATTTCTTTCTCTTCTTGAGACTAAATAATCCCGGGGGCTTTATCCTTTTTGCATTTGCCCATTTCCCGTATCCCTCTGAAGTTTTTGAAGTCTCAAGCTGGGCTTTTTTTCCTTGGCAGGAGTTGTGACTTGTAGGGGTTTCTAATGCCAAAATCACTTTGTAAGTGACTACCTCTAGGTGGTTGATTTTCAAGACTTGTCCACATAAACACTGTACAATGGAGTAGGAGTGTGTCATTGGATTCTGTGCATACATAACCGGGCATTTCCCACGCCATCCCCAGTTTCCTACTACATTAGAGGGTCGCTGGCAGAGTGGGAGTAAACAGGGGCATGAGAGAGGCCAGGAGGATTTTGGAAGCTGACTTCAGCTCACAGGAGAGGAAGGGAAAATTTACTTCTTGGAGTTACATCTTTAAGAGTCTCTCTCATTCCAGTCTAAGTGCCCCTGCGAGATGGTAACTTACAAGCCCTAAAACCATGTTGGGCTCCTTGCCAATCATTCAGGGATCAAGAATCACGACCTAATTCTTCTCTTACCCCAAAAAGCTAGATGTCTCAGCTCTGTGACAATCTGGGTGTTTCCTCTGTGGGTTCTGGCTGGGTCCATGGCTTTTCAGAAGGAGGAGGAGCAATGACTTGAGGTGAGTCCTGCCCCTGACCTTCTTCCCCACCAAACAAACCCAACACTCAGAATTCCTGTCTGCCAAAGGTCTTGCCCCGTGAAAATCTGTCTTGTTGCCTAAGTTCTCCCTTCAGGATTGGATACCAGTGATTAATCGAAATAGGGAAGTAGGCATTGTTTCCAGCTACAATGTAGAAATCACTATTTTGAGGAGAAAACACCAAATTTCAGCAACAGAAGCCTTAACTGCATTAGGAGCAGATGGGCCTCTTTTACAACAGTTGAAAAATTGCAGAATCATTTCTATTACCAGGTAAATAAAAACCTAATCTATGTGACCATATTTTATAAAATATAAAGGATAACACAGGTGTTCATTCCTGTTATTGTTAAAAGCCTGCCTGAAAAATGGTTTCCTCTGGACAGTGCTTCATGTGAAGTGTATATTCTATTAACATCTATGTTTATAATTATCCTGCAGTTTTATTTAGACTTGGATGGATGGAGGCAAAACATGGCAGCTTTCTCACAGATCCTAGCAGCTGATGGGCAGAGGTTAATTTGTCTGTACTTGGACACATTAGCTTGTCACATCTGCTATTAATTGCAAACAGATATATTAGTCTAATTAAACATTGCAAGGAACTGACCTAAATTGTTTAATGCCTGTTGCTATATCGACTCCACGATTAGCACACTTCAGGCTGCATGTTTATCCTTGCTATACTGATAGGAAGTAGCAGTCTTAAGTCTACAGCTAGTAACGGTTCTTGCGGTCATCACTGCTGGTATGTTAACTATGCTTGAAATGGAAAAATAAAACTCGTGTGACATAATCATGTGAATTTACTGTTGAACTACAGCCATTTCTACCCCATTGCCTTGACCAAGAGCATTTTCGAATGCTTATTTTCTGTGGCAGCTGTCTAAGTGGGTTGCAGCCGTTCTAATTTTGGAGCTCATTATTAGGACAAACAGTTGTGGTACATCAATAGCCCATCAGAATTAATTAAATGGGGAACAGCAAGTGAATGTTCATCAGCTCATTCGCAAGCAATCGGGGCAGAGGGTGTATGTCCTTAATCTGACTTGAGGCTGGTTTGCAACTTGCACTTGGGACATGTTTAGTGAGGACCAGATAGAAAATGTTTATGTGTGGCAAGTATATAAATAGCAGAAGCCCAGTAATTGGGTGCATCTTGGAAGTAATGACGAAATGATCTGCGCTTCTTTCTTTCATTTTTGTCACTAATAGGTTGTCCATGACAGGGGTATTGGCAGACCTTTACTTCCCAGCATTAGAATGTCTCTCTCACTGAAAAGAAGCCCCATGTTGTGCTTAAAGTGGTGCCCAGGACTGGGTGGTCAGTAAATACTGACGGCATGAAGAAAACTGAGGAAACTGGTTTCATCATATGTGAGACAGAAACTATCTGTTTAAATGGAAACCTTTTATTTAAGAGTGTAAAGGACTTTTTCAAGATACTAAAAGCCACATTTTCATAAAAAGGAAAGAAAACCCTGGTTTTTTAAATAAGAAGATTTGATAAAGCCAGATTTAAAACAGTCTAAGTAGATTTGCCTCAACCCTTCCGAGTTTTGACAGAGAAGGTTTTGAATCGATACTCAGGAAGTTGGAAAGTGAGGGTGTGGTGTGTCATGTTTGCCCAAACTTGTCACCATGGGGAAAGCAGCCTTCCTGGACCTGACAGAGTCTGAAGTAAAAACAAGCCTGACAGTCTTGGCTGCAAGGGTAAGGAGCATGGCAGGCAGAGAGCATCTATTCTCTATTCTCCTTGCTCTTTCTTTTCTTTGTTATTTAGTACAGTAGCTCGGGCCCTTGGAAATAAATGTACTTTGCATGCTTCTCCGGGCATATTGAGCAGATCTGCTGAAAGATTGATGCACTTGGCCCCTTATAGTGGAGACTCAGAGGCTGTCATAATGCTTTGGAAACCATTCTTCTGGCTTCCCTATGATTCTGGACTTGGCTGTCCCCTCAGCAGTTCCAGGTCTCCTCTGCCCTGCTCAAGGCTTACTGGCATCATACTTCATGATGAAGGCAATGGGCTTTCATTTTGATCTTGATAGAGAGCTGTGATATAGGATTGGGAATGCAGGAATGGAAGCCAACAGGCTTTTTAAGAAGATCTGTTTTGTTCTGTTTGGTTTCCCCCACTTCTTCCTCAGCTACAACTCTGGAATCAGAAAGACCATTTTGTTGAATATCTGTATGAGCTCCTCCTTCATGGTAGAAGAACTCACTCATTTTTCATCCAACAAACACTATGACCAGTGGCACAAAGATGATTTAGAAACGACTCCTTTAGGGATGCCTGGCTGGCTCGGACAGTACAGTATGTGACTCTTGATCTCGGAGTCATGAGTTCAAATCCCATGTTGAAGGTAGAGATTACTTAAAATGGTTAAAAAAAGGGAAGAAATGACCCCTGCCTTTGAAGAGCTTATAGTCTGTAGAAAAATTGGGAAAGATATACTGACTGATAATAGGAGGAAAGAATATACAAAAGACAAAGGAGAGGGTCATTAGTTCTCTCTGGAGCAGGAGAAGTCTGTCAGGAAGATTTCACACAGAAGACAATATGGGTGGGGTATTGAAAAGATTCCTTGGCTTTTAATCAGGAATATTTAAAGAGTCAAGGGATATTAGCATCAAAATGTATTTATTAACTCAATCACCTCACAAATATTTATTGATGCCAACTGAATGCTTGCTTGGCACTGTTCTAGCAATGGGAATATAATGGTGAAGAGAAAGACAAAGTCTCTTTCTTGTGGATCTTAAAATTTAGTTGGAGGAGACAGACAGTTATTAAATATCTGAAATGTCAGACAAGGATAAATGTTATGAAGAATTAAAAGAGGGGTAAAAGGATAAAAAGTGGTGGTGATGATGGTGGCAAATCATGCTATTTTACATGAGGAATTTGGAAAGCCCAACCAGGATGAGATGACGTTTGAACAGATAGCTGAAGGAGTACCACAGTGAGCCATGTGGGTATCTGTGGGAAGAACATTCCAGGTGAAAGCCAACAGCCAAATCCAGTTTATCAACATTAGCAAGAATTACAGAGGGTGTGTGTGTTTAGTAACTTCATGGGATACTTTAATATCCCCACTTTACAGAGAAAAATATTTTGCCAAATCCTACAAAGAGCACCCGCCAGAGCTTCAGGGAACTTGGATGACTTCTGAAGGTCCCCATAATTATTTGGGGCTTAACATAATATTTCCCCCCACAATTGCTACAGTTTGGTGCTAGTTGCTACTAGATATCTAGGTATCTGCACTACAGTGAGATTTTCTCCTAAAGCAATGGTTGTGAAACCTGATTATCACATTTGCTCCCATGTTTGAAATGACACATTTAAGAACTGTAGCTACCAAGAACCCATCTTAGACATTCCGATTCATTAGGCCTGAAAAAAGGACCTAGGTGTCAGCTCTCCCAGGTAGAATCTCTCTCACCTCTCCCAGATTTGACAGCCATTGTTGTTTAATAGTGCTTTCCACACTTCTGTGTGCATACAACTCATCCAGAGCTTTTGTAAAATGCAGATTATGATTCAAGTAGGATTTAAGCTAGAGATGCTCCATTTCTAACAAGCCAAAGTGGCTGGTCCCTGAATGACATTGAGTAGCAGGGTTCTACGCAGTATTGTCAGTAATGGAACCACAGTAGCTCATTGGGTTAAGGGGAATGAGGAACAGTCTAAACCCCAGTAGGGAGAAGGGCAAATTCATCCCTACCTCTGCTGTCTATCAAGCATCCACAGATATTCCTCAAAGCCCAGGCCTCTGCCTGCTGAGGGCTGCAGGATGGAGGGTTGCAGGGCTGATAGTCTATAGAAAAGTTGAGAAAGATACATTGACTGATTCTACAAGGAAAGAATATATAAAAGACAAAGAAGAGGATCATTACGGAAGACAATATGGGTAGGGTACTGAAAAGACTCATTAGCTTTTAATCAACATGAACAGCAGTGTCGGGGAGAAGGGAACATGTGAAGGTCTGACTGGGTTGGGGAGGTTGGGGGCCATGACATAGGCATTCCTCAGTCACCTTCCTCCTTCCTCTCTACCCAACCAATGTATCTCTGTGTTTTGAATTGAGGAAAATCCTA
The DNA here is from genome assembly GCF_024362965.1 of Panthera pardus. Lineage (NCBI taxonomy): Eukaryota > Metazoa > Chordata > Mammalia > Carnivora > Felidae > Panthera > Panthera pardus. The sequence goes on from NW_026526666.1 coordinate 30,425,203, forward strand.
CCTGGTCCATGAGATCTTCCTGTCTGCTTCCTTCACTGAACCATTCACTCTCAGTGCCTCTCATCAGGATCACCTTCTCCTTAATTTTTATCTGTTTTAGGTGAGTCATTTTAGTCTCTCTAGTGAAATTATAAACTCTATAAGGCTGTAGAACCCACAGGAATCAGTCTTGACAGTAGATGAGAACTCAGGAAATTCAATTCCCCTCGTAGGCTGTGCTTCTTTCTGCAGTGCTCTGCAAAGATAACTACGCGGTCCTGCCTGAATACTGCCAATTGTGGAAAGCCCATGTCTTTGTGAATGGCGCAGTTAAAAAGAATTTCACAGAATTGAAATCTTGCCTTTTCAGCCATCACTTGATAGATAAGAAGACGAAAATAATGATAAATAACCAATATATTTAAGTATTTAATTGTGCTGGACCCTGTTTTAAATTTGCATGTAGTTTATATCATTCAATCTTTATGATGATCCTATGAGGCATATATTATCATTAAATTCCCTGAAGAGTCAAGTAAATTGTCTGAGATCATACAAGTAGACAGTGGAGGAGCCAGGATACTAAGTGGTCTGATTGTAGAGAATATACCGTCTGAACATGGTATAGATTCAACCTGCAAAATCAATATGTTCTGTCCTTTGTTTACATGAACAAAGTAAAGGCCTCTTAGAAGAAAATTGTGCCCAGGAAAATCTCCTCTTTACTATAAAAAAAAAAAAAAGGCTCTGTTGCACTTAAGTTGTGCCTCATGTGTTGGATACCAGATACTCCCTGAATGTGGTGGTACAGCCCGAGATGGTTCTGCAATCCCTATGACACCTACACCAGTTCTGGTGCTTCTAGTGAAGAGCAGTAGGGGGGTGGAAAAATCCTTCATTTGCTACTTTGGTCTCCAAAAAAATAAATCCATGTTGAATTGGTTCTACACATTAGGGATGAGCTTCCAGTTGGCTACCTTCCAGTTCAGAAGTATCTAGGGGGTGACAGGGGGCTTCCCATCAAACTTGGAATCAAATCCCAACTTCTTACCACAGCTTACTCAGTCCCATGTAATCCAGCCAGAGTCCCAGTTCATTGGCCTAGACTGTCCCCTAACATTTGTGGGTAAATATTAAAATATGCGCCAAATATTAAAAACTATAAATCAAGCTAATAAACTGTTAAACAAAATATGTTCTGTTCTCCCGTTTTGGGAAACATACCTTTCTAATGACAAAAGCAAAAGCTATGGTTTATGGATTTATATGACTGGAAGTCTGTAAAATATCTGAATTATCATTGCATATATCCAGGTGTTTAATAAAAATAAAAGATGAAGATATTGCCAATGTTTCGAAGACTAGTTTTTTCTAAAATATCTAATTATTAAGATTAAAAGGCAAATAGAAATCACAATGACTATCACAATTTTAAACAAAATTAGCAAAGCTGAAATTTATTTAATTTTTGAACATTTAAATATTCTAAAGTATTTTTGTAATATAAAATATACACAATTCTAGGATTCAGTGTCTCAGTATCATGCGTCCCACCTGTTACATCTGGACCTGCATATATACAAACTTAGGAGAAATACATATTGTTTAATATTGTGAAACGTTCTGCAGTTTCCATGTGTAACTGGCAAATATCACCTAAATTTCTGGATACCTTAAGAACCAGGAAATAGAATGAGGAGAGAAGAAAATGGATGATTGGTACTACTGAGAAACAACCTTTATTATGTGAGAATCAATTGTATTCATGTTTACTGAGAAAAAGGATTTGACAAGTTAATTAACTTGTCTTTTTTGTAAGCCAAAGTGGTTCCATGTTTCAGGCCCTCACTCACTGCATTCTGAATTTGTGTGTCAGCTCAGCAGATCTCAAGACTGTTGCCTTTTGTTTGAAGGATAGAGAGCAAGGGATATGGAGAAAACAGTACTCTGGAACCTGGACAGAGTGAGTCATGAAAGTCACTGTTTAAAATTACAGGTTGTGCACCAGAGCCAGAGTGGATCACCAGCTTCTGTGTGATGGAGACATCCATGTGTTGGTCGTGCATGTGTATGTGTGCGTGTGTGTGACAGAGAGAGAGAGAGGGAGGGAGGGAGAAGGGGAGAGAGAGAGAGAGAGAGAGATAGAAGAAGGAGGAGGAGGAGGGAGGGAGGAGGAGGAGGGAGGGAGGAGGAGGGAGGGAGGAGGAGGAGGGAGGGAGGAGGTGGGAGGGAGGAGGAGGTGGGAGGGAGGAGGAGGAGGGAGGGAGGAGGAGGGAGGGAGTTGGGTCTTTGTGAAGCAGAAGTTGAGGGCCGGGCTTCTGTTGGCCTGATGTAAGGGGATAGTGCACCGGCCTTGACAATATTCAAACACACCCAGCAACATCCTGCCTCCAGGCCTTGGTACTTCGTCATGAAATCTCTGCCCCTAGAACTTAGCATTACTTGCTCCCCACTTCATTCAGGTCTCTGCTCAAATGCCATCCCTTCAAGATGGCTACTCTATCTAAGATAGCACTCCTACTCCATCATTATCACCTCTCCTGCATTGCATTTCTTTGTACTTCTTATTAATAACCGAAAATACATCATATCTTTGTCTTCCTCACCGGTGTGTAAGTTATCTGAAGACAGGAGCTCTGCCTTTCTTGTTCACGGATATGTCCCCAGTACCTAGAGTAGTGGTGTCACGTCTTGGATGTTCAGTAATATTCTGTATGAGTGTAGAAATTTGGAAGGATTGTACTTTATGGTGATGGTTTTTGGTAAGGACTGTCCTTTCCCCTCTGGGGTTGCCTGGGTTCCTAGGCAACAACTGGGACTGGGAACACTTCTTTCCCCCTGCAGGCTTCCTGGAAGCTTTGACTTTCCCCTTTGGTCTAATGAAGAACAAAGCAGGTGTGACACTGAGCAAATTAGCAGTACTTGTCTCATCCCTACCTGTGAAGCTGTGGACCTGCCTTTCAATTATAACAGTGCTTTCTCTATGGCAAAAAAGAACAGGGACACAATATTAACGAAGGTCAAGATGATCTTACTTCAACCAATTAACACTTTCCAAATGACAGGACTAGCCGTGAAGCAATGGTTTTTACATTCTAAGGAATAGATATATGAGGGTTTCATTTTCTTTCTCTGGAAGACAAGAGTCAAACTGGATGCTACATGCAAGGCCTCTGTAGAGGGTCTTTGCTCAGGAATCCAAACCATTGGTCTCTGATCACTTCATTGAATGACACACAGAAAATGTTAGAGAAGGCTAGAACTCTGCCTTTAAGAAGAAGTGAAGAGTGAAATGCTATTGTAGAAATACTTATAAAAATGAGCTAAAGTCTATGGACTTATTTCCATATTGCAGCAATTGTCCCCAAATTACCCTACTCTTTTCTAGACAACATTTTTTTACATTTTTGTGCCACTTGGGACCCTGGGTATATTGCCTGGAAGTTGAGCAGAGGCAGGTACCCTATCAAACCTATCTGCCTGAGTGGCTAGTTGATTGCCAGGTGTCTGTAGACAATTTGTGTTTCTTTCTCCTTTTATTGTTTTCATTGTGATTTTTCAGTCTGAGTATGGATGGAAGATATTGTGTAAAGCTCAGCTGGGTAAAGCTTTACTGAAAATTTTTTTCCATATGATTGCTTCATTGCATGTTTCTTAATTAAAAAAAAATTTAAGTACAGTTGACACTCAATGTTAACATTAGGTTCAGGTTTACAACTTAGTGATTGGACAAGTTTATACATTATGCTGGTTCACTGCAAATGTAGCTACTGTCTGTCCCCATACATCATTATTACAATATCATTGACTACACTCCTTATGCTGTGCCTTTTATTCCTGTGACTTACTTCCTAACTGAATGCTCATATCTCTAACTCCCCTTCACCCATTTTGCTCAACTCCCCACCCACCTCTCCTCTGCAGCTATTAGTTCGTTCTCTGTATTTATAGGTCTGACTCTGCTTTTTGTCTGTTTATTCATTTGTGGGGTTTTTTTAGATTCTACTTATGAGTGAAATCATATGGTATTTTGTCTCTCTCTGTCTGACTTCTTTCACTTAGCATAAACACTCTGGGTCTATCCATGTTTCAAATGGCACAGTCTCCTTTTTTATGACTGGATGATATACACACACATACACACACACACCTCACATCTTCCCATAGATAATGTCCTTACCCATTTATCTATTGATGGACACTCAGTTTACTTCCATATCTTGGCTATTGTAAACAATGCTGCAGTAAACATATGGGGCATATATCTTTTTGAATTAGTGTTTTTATTTTCCTTGGGTAAAAAGCCAGTAGTGGAGTTATTGAATCATATGGTATTTCTATTTTTAATTTTTTGAGAAACCTTCATACTATTTTCCACAGTGGTTGTAGCAATTTACATTCCCACCAACAGTGCACAAAGGTTCCTTTTCCTCCACATCCTCTCTGACACTTGTTATTTGTTATCTTTGTGAATTTAGCTATTCTTACAGGTATAAGGTGATATCTCATTGTGGTTTTGATTTGCATTTCCCTGATGATTAGTGATGCTGAGCATCTTTTCATGCTTTTCATACAAAGTTTAGAAAAATGTCTATTCATGTCTTCTGCCCATTTTTAAAATAATACTTTATTTTTTTGGTGTTTTATGAGTTCTTTATATATTTTGGATATTAATCACTTACTGGATATATCATTTGCAGGTATCTTCTCTCATTCATTTTTATTTTGTTGTTGTCCCAATAATTTATTTTTGCTTTTGTTTTCCTTGCCCCAGAATACCTATCTAGAAAAGTGTTGTTACATCTGATGTAAGAGAAATTATTGCCTATATTATCTTCTAGGAGTTTTATGGTTTCACATCTCACATTAGGTCTTTATTTTTGTGTATGGTGTTAGAGAGTCGTCCACTTTATTTGCATGTAGCTGTCCAGTTTTCTTAGCACCATTTATTGAGGAGACTGTCTTCTGCCCTGTTATGTTCTTGCCTTCTTAATTGACCATATAATTAATTGACCATATAATTGTTGGTTTATTTCCAGGTTGTCTATTTTGTTCCATTGATCTATGTGTCTGTTTTTGTGCCAATACCTCATTGTCTTGATTATTGTGGTTTTGGACTATATCTTGAAATCTGAGATTGTGATGGCTCTAGCTTTTTCTTTTGGGAAAGAAAGCAATCTTTCCCAAGATGGCTTAGTCTATTCAAGTATTTTGTGGTTCCATACAAAATTTAGGATTGTTTGTTCTAATTCTGTGAAAAATGCTGTTGGTATTTTGATAGGGATTGCACTAAATCTGTACTTTGCTTTAGGTAGTATAGAAAATATTCATGTATCACAAAGGAAAGCAGAAAAAAGAAAACAAAGAACAACAGAAGAAAACAAAAAATGAATGATGGACTTACATCCTAACATATGAATAATTATATTAAATGTAAGTGGTATAAATGAACCAATTAAAACACAAAGTTTGGCAGAATGTATTTAAAAACTACCTAAAAATACACTACTACAACAATCTCACTTCAACTATAGTGATATAGGTAGGTTGAAAGTAGGAAAAACGACATAACATATAAAATTAATAAAATGAAAGCAGGAGTAGCTACTTTAATATCAGATAAAACAGACTTCAGACATCAGAGAGAGATATTATATAATGATAAAAGGGTTAATACATCAATAAGACGTAGAACTCTAAATATGTATACACAAAAAATCCCTGCAAAATATGTGAAATAAAACAGATACACACTGTAAGAATTAAATATTATAGTTGAGAGTTCAATACTGCTTTCCCATCAATTGATAGAACAACTAGACAGAAAATCAGTGATATGGAAGAAATCAATACCATTAAACAATGGCACCTAATCAATGTTTGAACACTCCATACCCAAACAGAAGAATACACATTCTATTTAAGTGCTCACAGAACATAGACCAAGAGAGACTATATAGTAGGCCATAAAACAAACTTTAAAATCATTTTTTAAATATTTATTTATTTGAGAGAGAGTGTGTGAGTGAGTACAGGAGAAGGGCAGAGAAAGGGGGAGAGAGAGAATCCTAAGCAGACTGTGTACTCTCAGCACATAGCCTGATGCAGGGCTCTATCCACGAACTGCAGATCATGACCTGAGCCAAAATCAAGAGTCAGACCCTTAATTGACTGATCCACCCAGGAGCCCCCAAACTTGATCAATTTTTAAAGAATTGTAATCATGCAGATTATGTTCTCTAACTACAGTGGAATCAAGTTAGAGATCAGTAACAATGATAATAAGAAAATCTCCAAATTCTTGGAAAATAAACAACATACCTCTACATAATCCATGGGTCAATAGAAAACCTAAAAGGAATAAAAATATATTGAATAAATGAAAATACAACATAAAAAATTTGAGGGACACAGCTAAAGTAGTGCTGAAAGAGAACTATATTTATAGCACTGAGTGCTTATATCAGAAAAGAAGGGAAATCTCAAGTCAATAATCTAAGCTTTTGCCTCAAAACACTAGAAAGAGAAGAACAAAATAAGTGGAAAATGAGGAAAAGAAGAAAATAATAAAGATATGAACAAAAATCAGTGAAATTGAAAACAGGAAAGCAATAGGAAAAAAAACACAGTGAAACAAAAAAATTGGTTTTTGAAAAAGAATCAATTGAAAAACAACTAGCAAAACTGACACCAAAAGTAAAGGGAGAGAAGATACAAATTTCTGAAATCAAAAATGAGACAGGGGACATCTATAGTGAAGCCTGTGGACACCAAAACAATGACAAGGAGATACTATGAATAACTACACACAACCTAGATGAAATCAACCAACATCTTGAAAAACACAAATTATCAGAGTTCGCTCAATATTAAAGAAATTGAATCCACAATTAAAAATTGCCAAAAAAGACCTCCAGGCCCAAATGTTTAGAAGAGAAATAACACAATTCTATACAATCTCTTCAAAAAAAAAAAAAAAAAAAAAGAAAAAGAAAACAGAAAAGGAGAGAATACTGAATTCATTTTATGAAGCTAATATTTACCTCCATGTAAAGAAACAGAGACACTACAAAAAACGGAAACTACAGACCAGTATCTCTCATGAATATAGACTTAAAATCTTAAACAAAAATAAGCAGAGTTCAACATTGTGTAAAATGAAGTATACATCATGACCAAGTAGAGTTTATTCCAGAGATACAAGGCTGGCTCAATATTTGAAAAATCAACCAATTTTCAACCAATGTTGAAAAAATTCAAGAAGCCAATTTACAGAAAACCCTACAGCTAACATTATACTTAGTGGTAAAATACTGAATGGTTTCCCTTTAAAACTGGGGAGAATGTCCACTCTTATTATTCTCATCCATAGTATTAGAAGTTCTAGCCATGACAGTAAAGCAAGATAAATAAAAGATACATAGCATAGAGTAAGAAATAAAACCGTTTCTATCTGCAGATGATATAGTCATTTTCATAGAAAATTCTAAGGAATCTCCAAAAAAAAAAAAAAAAAAAAACCCTATAGGTAGGGGTACCTGGGTGGCTCAGTTGGTTAAGCATACGACTCTTGGTTTCAGCTCAGGTAGTGATCTCAGGGTTCATGAGTTCCAGGCCCACCTCAGGGTTCACACTGACAGCATAGAGCCTGCCTGAGATTCTCTTTCTTCCTCTCTCTGTCCCTCCCCTGTGTGTGTGTGTGTGTGCGCGCGCACGTGCTTCAAAAATAAATACACATTTAAAAAATGAAAACCCTATAGAACCACAAAGTAAATTCAGCAAAGTTCAAGAAAGAAGTTAAAAATACACAGAGTCAACTATATTTCAGTATACTAGCAATGAACACATGGATACAAATTGAAAATCTATCATTTAGAGTTGCTCAGAAACTTTAAACACTTAGATATGAACCTAATAAAAAATGTTCAGAACTTGTGTGATGAAGACTATTAAATACTGATGAAAGACATCAGAGAAGATCCAGATAGATAGAGATTTTCATGGATTGGAAAATCCAACACTGTAAAGATGTCAGTTCTCCCCCAAACTGATAAAAAAAAAATTTACTATTTTTCTAGAGATAAGCAGCACTATTCTAAAATATATGTGGAAAAGAAAAGAAATTAGAATAGGTAGAATAATTTTGAAAATAAAAAGTGGGGAAAATCAATTTCCAGGATTTCAAGAACATTATATAACTATAGTTATCAAGACTGTGTGATATTGGCAGAGGGCTAGACACAGCGATCAATGGACATAGAGTAAAGGAACCAGAAATATCCTTACACTAATATGCCTAATTGATTTTTGACAGAAGTGCAAAAGCAATTCAATACAGGAAAATAGATTTTTTCAACGGTGGTGCTGCAGCAATTGGATATCCACAGGCAAAAAAAAAAAAAAAAAAAAAAAAAAAGAACTTGATTCTAAGTCTCACATTTTATACAAAAATTAACTCAAGGTGGATCACAGACTTAAATGTAAAATCCAAAAATAAAATTTTTAAGAAGAAAATAAAAGAAAAACTTCAGGATCTAAGGCTAGGCAGAGACTTGGTATATTTGATACCAAAAGCATCAATGAATTTTACTTATTCAAAATTTAAAAAAACTTCTGGGAGCAACCCTTTTAAGAGGATGAAAAAACAAGCTTCACACTGGGATAAAATATTTGCAAACCACATATCTGGCAAAGAAACAGTATCTTCAATATATAAAGACTTCTCAAAATTTAACAGTAAAAAACAAAAATCCAGTTAGAAAATGGGCAAAAGATATGCATAGAGATTTCATTAAAAAGGATATACAGTTGGAAAATAAACATACGAAAAGATGGTAAATATCATTAGCCATTAGGGAAATGCAAATTAAAACCATAATGAGATAGCACCACACACGTATCCAAATGGTTATAATAACAAATAGTGACAACATCAAATGTGGGTGAGCATAGGAGAAACAGGACCACTAAGGCATTGCTGGTGGGATGTCAAATGGTAGTCACTTTTGAGAACAGTTTGGCCGTTTCTCATAAAGCTAAACATGTAAGTAGCATATAACCTCAACTTAGCAATTAAACTCTTGGTCATTTATTCTAGAAAAGTGAAAACTTATATTCACACAGAAACCTGGATGTGAACGTCCAAACCAACTTAATTTGTAACTGGAAGTGATACATGTTCTTCAGTGAGTGAATGGTTAAACAAATTGTGTTATGTTGCCATGGAATATTACTCAGCAACAAAAGGAAATGAACCACTGATGCAGGCAACAACTTGGATGAATCCCAAGGGAATTATGCCAAGTGGAAAAGTCAATCCCCAAAAGTTTTATACTGCCTTATAGAAATGGCGAACAGATCAGTGGTTGCTAGATATGAAGGAGTAGCGGGAAACAGAAGTGGGTGTGGCTATAAAAGGGCAGCACATAACATTAACAACTCAGGCAACAACAGATGTTGGCGTGGATACGGAGAAAGAGGCTCTCTTTTGCACTGCTGGTGGGAATGCAAACTGGTGCAGCTACTCTGGAAAACGGTATGGACGTTACTCAAAAAATTAAAAATAGACCTACCCTACAACCCAGCAATTGCACTACTAGGTATTTATCCAAGGGATACAGGAGTGCTGTTTCAAAGGGGCACATGCACCCCAATGTCTGTAGCAGCACTATCAACAATAGCCAAAGTATGGAAAGAGCCCAAAAGTCCATCAATGGATGAATGGATAAAGAAGATGTGGTATGTATATATACAACGGAGTATTACTCAGCAATCAGAAAGAATGAAATCTTGCCTTTTGCAACTACATGGATGGAACTAGAGGGTATTATGCTAAGCGAAATTAGAGAAAGACAAATATATGACTTCACTCATGAGGACTTTAAGATACAAAACAGATGAAGATAAGAGAAGGGAATCAAAAATAATATAAAAACAGACGGGGACAAAAACATAAGAGACTCTTAAATATGGAGAAAAAACAGAGTTACTGGAGTGGTTGTAGGAGGGGGATGGGCTAAATGGGTAAGGGGCGTTAAGGAATCTACTCCTGAAATCATTATTGCACTATATGCTAACTTACTTGGATGTAAATTTAAAAAATAAATTAAATAAAAATTAAAAAGGGCAGCACAAATGTTCCATATCTTGACTCTATTGATGTCAGTACCATGACTGTGATACAGTATTATAGTTTATCAGTATGCTGGTATTGGGAGAATCATAGGATTTCTCTATAAATTGCGTGTGAATCTATAATTACTTCAAAATACAAAGAGTAATTTTTTAAAAACCCATGCAAGATTAAATGTCTGAAGTAATCAACAAAATTATTAAAAATAAAAGCAGTGATGTTTTACTAGAGATGAAATCATGCTGTGGTGCCACTGTAATTAAAGCAATATGATATTGACTTAAAAGACCAATGGAATCGAACAGAGAATCGAAAAATAAATTCCAGTGACTATGGGAAGTTAACATATGCCAAAGGTGATATTTCAATTTCAGGTTAGAAAAATAATTGACTTAATAAACAATGTTGACATAATTTGCTTTCCATCTGGAAGAAAATTAAAATTATACTCATCTCTCATTACATGTAAAAATAAATCCCAAAGCTATTACAAATTTAAATATAAAACAAAAGTCAGTAAAAATTTTAGAAGAAAAATTAGGAGAGGATGGGGTAAACAGTATCTTTTGAAGCAAGACAGAACACTAGAAGCCTTAAGGGAAGAACATATGACTATGTAAACTTGGATTTTTAAACTTGGCCCAAAATACTATAACAAGTCAAAAGATGTGAAAGAAGTTGAAAAAAAATATTTCAAGCAAATAGAACAGAAAATGATTAGTGTCCCTAATGTTACAAGAATGCCCTTTTCCCTTTTTGCCTGATGTAAATCATCAGTGTATTTTAGTATCAGTATTCTTTTTCTTTTCTTTTTTGCCAATTCGATGAGTTGGATATGATCTTACGTTTCTTTAATTTGAATTTTTCTAATGATCAGTGAGGTACTATATTTATTAGCTATTTGGAATTACCCTTCAGTGAATTGTTACTCTGTCCATTTTTCTACTATGTTGTATTTTTCAGTTTTAATCAGAGTAGTGTTAATATTATACATTGAAATTGAAGCATTATAATCTTAGAGTCTTATAATGTGGCAGCATCTTTTATAACTTAAAAATACATGTATATTTTAGTATCACTTCACCTAGAGGAAATTTTTTCTTTAGAAATAAATATGCCAGTTTGAAAAAGAACATTATAATATCATGTGTAATGACTAAATCAGAGATACCCTGAAAGTTCATTAATAGCAAATTGGTTGAATGAATTGTGGTGCATCCATATCATTATGCAGCTATTGAAAAAAATGAGTTATATCCAAACTAGGTAACTTAGAAGGGTTTTCTTATGAGATGTAAATAAGGAAATACTATAGAATCTAAGGTGTTTTTTTTTAACTATAAATTACCCCAAAGTTCAATACATGTACTTAAATATTCACACATGATTTATAAGCATGGAAAGAAGTATATAAGACTATACACCAAAATGTGAGCTTTGATTCTTGATGAAGAGTGAGATAAGGTATAGGGGTCTGTTTTTGCTTTTTGTTTGTTTATTCATTTGTTTTGTTTTTTAGACTCCACATATAAGTGAAATCATTTGGTATTTTTCTTTCTTGGACTTATGTCACTTAGCATAATACCCCTAGGTCCATCCATGCTGTTGAAAATGGCAAGATCTCCTCTTTTTTATGGCTGAATAATATTCCATTGTGTATCTTTATCCACACAATGAGTCTATCTGTTCATATTTTGATGAACACTTAGGTTGCTTTCATACCTTGGTTATTATAAATAACACTGCAGTAAACCTAAGGGAGCACATATCTTTTCAAATTAATGTTTTAATTTTCTTCAAGTATATACCTAGTAGTGGCATTATTGAATCAAATGGTATTTCTATTTTTAATTTTTTTAGAAACCTCCATACTCTTTTCCCCAGTGGCTGTACCAGTTTACATCCCTACCAGCAGTGCATGAGGGTTCCTTTTTCTCCACATCGTGGTCAACACTTTTTATCTGTTGTCTTTTTTATTTTAGCCTTTCTGACAGGTGTGAGGTGATATCTCATTGTGGTTCTGATTTGCATTTCCCTGATGATTGATGACGTTAAGCATCTTTTCATGTGTCTGTTGGCCTGTATGTCTTCTTTGGGAAAAATGTCTATTCAGATCCTTTGTCCATTTTAAATCAGATTATTTGGGCTGTTTTGGTTTAGAGTTGTGTAAGTTCTTTTATATGTTTTAGTCAATAGCCCCTTATCATATATATCATTGCAAATTTTCTTCCATTCAGTAAGTTGACTTTTAGTTTTATTGCTGGCTTGCTGTGCAGAAGCTTTTTATTTTGATGTAGTCTCAATAGTTTTTTTCTTTTCTTTTCTTTTTTTGATTTTGTTTCCCTTACTGAAGGAGACATATCTTGAAAAATGTTACTAAGGCCAATGTCAGTGAAATTACTGCCTATATTTTATTCTAGGAATTTTATGGCTTCATGTCCCATATTTAAGTCTTTAATCCATTTCAGTATATTTTTGTGTATAGTGTAAGAAAGTGGTCCAGTTTCATTCTTTTGCCTGTAGCTGTCCAGTTTTCCAGCACCATTTATTAAGGAAACTGTTTTTTCCCTTACTGTATGTTCTTGCCTCCTTTGTCATAGATTAACTGACCATATAAGAGTGGGTTTATTTCTGGGTTCCCTATTTTGTTCTTTTGAACTCTGTTTTGTGTCAGTACCTTACTGTTTTGATTACTGTAGCTTTGTAATGTATCTTGAAATATGGGATTGTGATACCTTCATCTTTGTTCTTCATTCTCAAGATTGTCTTGGCTAGTCAGGGTCTTTTGTGGTTCCATACAAATTATAGGATTGTTTGTTCTAGTTCTGTAAAAAATGATGTTGGTATTTTGACAGGGATTGCATTGACTCTATAGATTGATTTGGGTTGTAGGGACATTTTAACAATATTAAATCTTCTAGTCTTTAAGCGTGAAGTACTTTCCATTTGTGTTGTCTTCAGTTTCTTTCATCAGTGTTTTATAGTTTTCAGAGTATGGGTCTCTCATCTCCTTGGTTAACTTTACAACTGGGTATTTTATTCTTTTTGTGCAACAGTAAATGGAATTTTTTTTTTAATTTATCTTTCTGCTATTGTGTTATTAGTATGTAGATACGTAACTGATTTCTGTATATTACTTTGTATCCTGCACTTTTACTGAATTTATTTATTACTTCTAATTGTTTTTGATGGAATCTTTAGGGTTTTCTGTGTCACCTATCATATCATCTGCAAGTAGTGACGGTTGTACTTTCCTTACCAGTTTGGATGCCTTTATTTATTTTTCTTGTCTGATAGCTCTGGCCAGAGCCTACAGTACTGTGTTGAATAAAAGTGGTGAAAGTGGATATCCTTGTCTTGTTTCTGATGTTAGAGGAAAGGCTCTGTTTTTTACCATTGAGTTTAGTGTTAGCTGTGAGTTTTTGATATATATGGCCTTGAGGTATATTCCCTCTAAACCAACCTTATTGAGTTTTTATCATAAATAGATGTTGCATTTCATCAAATGCTTTCTCTGCATTTATTTGAGTGATTGTATGTTTTATGCTTGATTTTGTTAATGTGTTATATCACTTTTATTGATTTGTAAACGTTGAACAATCCTTGCATCCCTGGAATAAATCCCACTTGATTGTGGTGTCTGATCCTTTTTTTTTACATATTGTTGAATGTGGTTTGCTGATACTTTGTTGATATTTGCACCTGTGTTCATCAGGGATACTGGACAACGGTTTTTCTTTTTGTAGTGTTTTCTCTGGTTTGAGTATCAGGGTAATGCTGGCCTCATAGAATGTATTTGGAAGCTTCCCTTCATCTAAATAGAAGGAGTTTTAATACAGGTTTCATTATAGCCAAGCAAATTATTCTAATTGTACAGGATAACTGTATGAGTTAGTAGAAAAGAGGGAGGAACCAGGAGAAAGAGAGGGACTGAGGATATATGAGTGAGACAGAGTGTGGCAACTCTGGTTTAGGCACATATCCATCAAAGAGCAAAACTATTATCAATACAAGGGAGAGAAACTGACTTTTGCAAGAATGAGCCTTACCTCCATTGAGACTGGAGGGAGCGTGAGTAAATGTGTGTAAGGCAGTAAAGCCAAGAGGAAATGGGGTGGGGGACTCTGTTTTTTAATATCTTTTTTTTTTTTTGCTGCGAAGTGAAATCACAGCTGCGAAGAAAAAGTGCTTTTATGTTCATGATTGGTTGGTTTCTCATACTAATTTCTGGGAGATTCTAAATAACAAATGTTTTACTATCATGTGTTGAATCTGCCTAGCATCACTATCCATATATCATGCAAATATGTTATCAGTGACTCCACACACAGGTATTAGTACAATTCTTATTCATTATGTCACAATAAATGTTGAAAATATACCCCAGTTGCTTGTAGATGTCATTTACAGTTCTTGTCTTATTTGTTAAGGTACATACAAATTTGTGGCCATTTTAAATATAGATGAACAGGGACTTTTGGTTTACCCTATATACTAATTTGGAAAAGTAATCTAGGAAAAGATTTTCAAGCTAAAATAGTGCCCTTTAATTTAGCTTCTACAATGGAACTGTTAGGATGTATTATGTTAATTAATTCAAAAGCAGTACTATATGATAAAATTGATGTGCTAAATACACATGGCTTTGAATACATTTTCACCCTTGAAGGAAACTTAGAGATGGTCTGGACCAATTCACCTCATTTTACAGCTGAAACCACTGAGGACTTGAGAACTAAGTGATGTACCTAAAGTCCTACAACTAGCTAGTGGACTAGAACCTAGGACTCCTGACTCCACAGGCAAGGCTTTGTGCTCTGTACTGAACTGTCTCACTCTAAAGTCAAAACAATCATATTTTAAGCATTTGATTGTATACCAAGTTTGGCCTACCATGACAGAAGATTTTTTTTTAAGTGCTCCACAGAATAACTTTGAAATGAGAGTAAAGCCCAGAAGGAGTGTAATCATGACTCCCAGAACTCATGATTGGTCATGTGATGACTTTATGTTCTCGGCCCCTTGGCCATGTTAAGGCTCAGCACAATTGTCCTGGAGACACAGGGATAGCAGAACTTGCTCAGAATAGAGAGGCATCTGTCTTCTGGAATGCTTACCAGGAGTTCTACAAATTATGCTCTGAAAATGCTCAGTAATGGTTGTTTTTGTTTTGTTACTAAGGATTTCTTTTTCTTGATGAGGGGGTTGGGGGTAGAGAGAATTTTCTTTATTATGAAGTTAGTTCTGGAGCCACTGTTTGTTGTTTATAGTTTTTTGTTGTTTATTTTTTTGTTTTTTTAAGAGAAAGAGGCAAACTTTATCTCTTGGGGCCAGACAATGAATGCTCTAGAAGAATAGGGGGGAGTCCTCACTTGAGCAGTGTGTAGCTCACACATGTAAAATATTCCCTCCTGTGCATGACCTATTGGATAGGCAGTGGTGAACAAGTAATTTCTAGGAATTGTAGGTGAGCATAGCTGTGGCCTTTGGCTGTAACCAAATAACTCTGGTCACTGAGCTAAGAAGAGATCATTTATTCATTCAATAACTGAGTAAATATTTATTAGGCATTGGTATATAGCAGGGGCCCAGTCCCATTGGCCAGTGTGGGATAGGGAATAAAGGTCTGTATAGGAATCATGGTCAGATATGTGGCTCACTTACTGTATGGGAAAGGCCCAGAACAAATCAAAGACAGATACCAGAACAGGCTTTAAATAGCCAGTTCTCTTCCACATGACATTTCTTGTTACAAGATTGTACTTGCCAGGATCTCACTTTCAGGGAATTAGAAAATTATCAGAAAGGATTTATTTTACACAAATTCCTCATCTCCAAAACATACCTGGAGAGTTCTCTTTAATAACCATTTCCTTTCCTATTAACATTATACCAATATTCACTTTTAACAACTTTCTTCTATAAGATTTTTGGGTGTTTTGATTAGCTAGAATGGTTCTGCATTAATGCTGAGAAAAAAAAGGGTTTTTTTTTAACTTAAAAAATGTTTCTTAATGTTTAGTTTTTTTCAGAGAGGGAGAGAGAGACACAGAGCACAAGCAGGGGAAGGGCAGAGAGAGGAGACACAGAATCCAAAGCAGGCTCCAGGCTCTGAGCTGTCAGCACAGAGCCAGATGGGGGGCTTGAACCCACGAACCGTGAAATCATGACCTGAGCCGAAGTTGGATGCTCAACCTAGTGAGCCACCCACCTGCCCCTTTTTTAACTTTAGTAGACACTATTTACTACATGCCAGCACAAGGCCAGTTGCTTTATACATTTCATTGCAAAGTAGGTATGATTTTCCATTTTACAGAGGAAACAGAGAAATTAAGGAATTTGTGTGGAGTATAATGGGTTTTATGGTGGCAGACTCTGGACTTCTTGCTCCAAAGTGCACACTCTTCCTCCTGCCCCAAGCCACCCTGGGTCCTCGGAACTGGCCTCTGAATGCATCCCTCAGGGGGCTTCCCTGGTGGGGCAGTGGGGGCAGTGAGGTCTAAGTGCTTGCAAATATCTGTTACCCAGTGATAAGCAATGAAATCAGGCTCAAGTTGGGGGCATTGTCTTTTTATCTTAAAACCTACTTATGTTGCTGACTTTTTACTAGGTACTATTTGAGGTCCCAATTCATAATAGGACAGGGATAATAATAATAGCAATAGCAATAATAATAGCCTCCCTTTATTTATCTTATTATGTACCAGGAATGGTTCCAAGTAATTCATTTAATTCTCAAAACGTTCCTATGAGGTAAGACTTTTCATTGCCCTTATAGGTAAGAAAAATGAAGGTACAGAGGTGAGGCAACTTGCCATAAGTCACATAGCTAGGAAGTGCTAGGAGCCAGGATTCAAACCTGGCACAATGACGTCCATGTTCTTCTTAACCATACCAAATAGACTTCTCACCAAGGGAACGATGAGGTAGAGGAGATATCAAAGTGAACAGACAAGTGCAATATAGCATGGTGAGGGCCATGATGAGGCATACACAAGGCCCTCCTGAGTTCAGAGAAAAGCTGGGCCTCAGGACAAGCACAGTGAACTGCCTGGTAAAGAAGGCAGAGAATGAATCATGAGGCCTGAGAGTGACTTGTGCAAAGGCCAGACACAAGAGTGCATGCTGTGTTGGGCATCCACCCATGGTTAGTCCCTTGTGGCTGGAGATGGGGAGGGGAAGGAGACCAGGGAGGTGGAGACTGCTGTTAGAGGCATAGAGTAGTATGTCGAGGAAGGTATTTTTCCACAGGGAAGGGACACAGTGGTTTCTACTGAGGGGGCAAGACTGGAGGAGCCAAGATAGTTTAGAAGTCAACCGCATTCATCCAGGTAAGAAAAAAAAAGGAAGTTTGAGTCAAAACATTGTCCCTGGAGGTGGAGACAAGGAGGCAGAGTCAGGAGGTTTTTAGGGATATAAAGTGAGCTAGGCTTGGGAGACTAATGATGGGTGAAGTGATGGATTGGGAAGAGCCAGGCTGACTTTTACTTCCTGAAGGCTTGGAAGATACCGACGCTGTTCACCAACCGAGATGGGGGAGGAGGGAGTTAACAGTGACAGCAACAACACAAGCCAGTCGTTGCTGAACATGCTGTGCTGTTCCACATTCTAAACACTTGATCTCTAGTAACAGCCCTGTGTCGTAGGCACTGTTATTATCCACGTAGATGAAGAAACAGAGGCACGGAGGGGTTAAATCATTCGTGTATGTGAAGCTGCTAAATGGTAGAGCCAGGATTTGAACTCAGGAAGACTAGCACCAGATTCTATCCTCTTGGCCACTGTACTATGTTGGGAGCAAGATGAGGTGAATTTGGGGCATCTCAAATGTGAGAAGCCTGCAGAGCCATCAGATGACCATTTCTGGCAGGGAGTTGGGCCCAAGGGCCTGGAGTTCAGGGTGAAGATCAGAATTCCTCTGCCAGCTCAAAGTAGTTACAGGGCACAGGGATTGTCTACAACTAGACAGCCTGGGGCAGGGACTCCATGTATGGTCATCTTTTGGGCTTCTGTCCTCAATAACCCAAACACATTGGAATCATGAACATTATGAACTGATTTTTAACCATACGCTTAATGGTGAGGGTTTGGAATTTTAGTAAGCACTGCTTGTAACCAGTGGGCATCCAATTTAGGGAAGAGATTGTGCTTATAAAAAATGACTCATCACCTTAGATTCTTTGGGGACTAAGGTGGTGGGATGATTAAATAGATAAAATACAGACAGGACTCTCACTTGTCACATGATTCTGGATACAGCGAAGAGATCGGCCCTGATATGGAAACAGGCTGGCAGAATTAGTGGGAAAAAGCTAGGCTCAAGGCGTAGGAAATAACCAAATTAAATGGACTGCTTGCAGGCACAAGTCTACTGTGGGCTAATTTGTTTCCTGCAAAAAGGAAAAAATAAACCCTCAACTCATTTTTGTCTTCTTAAATTTTAAACAGGCACCGCATAATTGCACTTTCCTTCTCTAAGATTGTTGCTTGGGAAAGGGGGAAGGGAAGAGAGAGAGAGAAAAGGAGGAGAGAGAGAAAGGGGGAGAGAAGAGGGGAAGTGCCTTGGGCTCCATCTCCTTGCTTATCAGGGATGCTAATAACCTCCCACCTGCCAGTACAACCACGAGATGGGTATGTTTCATCTAAGTGTCTTCTCTTTGAAATATTAGTGCTTGCTCTTTTTCTGAGGAGAATTTCAACTTCAGTTTTCTTTCATCTCTGACTCTGCATGAGAAGCTATAGTTTAACGGCACTTAGTGGACCAATTGATTAAACACTGACCTCATTTGCAGGCTCAACCTAGACAGGATACAGAGAAAGCATGAAGCCTGTTTTGCCAAGTAACATGCTATATTTCCTCTCTTTCTGCAGGACATTTGTCCATCCATCAGATATTTTGTGGAATGCTTATTACATGCCAAGCACTGTGTTAGATGCTGGGAAGAACAACAGAGAATAAGAGTTCGCAACCCACTGAGAAGGAAAGGTCCACAGGCTGTAGCAGTGGAGTGTGATAAGTACTGCCAGGAGAGTGAGCATAGAGTGCCATGGATAAACCTATCAGGAGCATGAAACCAAGACTTGGAGTATCAGGGAAAGCGTTCCATATGCTAGAAGGGATGGGTATGGAGACTAAGCAGAGACCTGTAGGCTAACAGGAATTAGGTTGAGGAGCAAGAAAAAAGTTATAGGGCTCTAGGCTGTGGGAACAGCATGTGCAAAAGTCCTGAGGCTATAGAAGAAAAAGCATATGGAGGACAGAAAGAGTTTAGTGTGACTAGAGAGCATGAGTATGGGAGGAGGAAGGAGGCAGGATTATAAGAGACGTAAGGCTGGAGACGTAAACAGAGGGTTTTGGACAGCCAGTCCTATTACAGGTTTGTACCACAATTATAATATGAACCCTTAAAATGTTTTGAACAGGAATTGACATGATCAGATTTACAGTTATATAAATCTTGTACTGGCTGAAGCATGGGTAATGCCTTAGACTATGTTGCTGTAGTAAAACAATGTGAGAAGACGTTGGTCTGAACTAATACAGTGGCTTGGTAATAGATTGGTTTGAGAGGAGTTAGAAAGAGGGAGAAGCAAAGGGTCAAGGATGGAGCGGTGACACAGCCAGGCTGTGAAGGGTTCACTCTTTCCGCAACTGTGAGGGTGTCTGTAGGCCACACTTGTTTTGTTTGCTACTTATGGAGCTACAACTCTTAGAAAAACAGACTATATAATCGCTTCATGTTTCCCATGCCCTCTTTCCGTGCAACCATTAATTCACTGAGCAAATTCATTATATTTCGTGTATCCCCTTGAGGAGTTTGCAGACAATTAAATAATTTAGAAAACCATATCAAGTTACATCACCATGTTAGGATAGGAGCATGGAAAATCTAAAGGGTTTGCATCCTCAAAACCCAATCTGGCTTCCTCTCTCAGAAAGGGGAAAAAACCCTCACTGCTAACTCAAATTCACATATGTATGACAAAATCACAACCAACACATTGCTGATCTCTCTCATGAGTTCTACACCTGCATTCCCAATTGCTTTCTTTTTTTTTAAGGTTATTTATTTATTTTGAGAGATAAAAAGTGCACATATGCATGTGCTCATAGGGGGAGGGGCAGAGAGAGAGAGAGGAAGAAAGAGAGAATCCCAAGCAGGGTCAGCACTCTCAGCACAGAGCCTGACGCAGTGCTCAGTCGCACAAACCATGAGATCATGACCTGAGCCGAAGTCGGACGCTTAACCAGCTGAGCCACCCAGGCGCCCTCCAATCAACATAACATCCTTCAGAAACATCAAACTTAGCATTTCCAAAAACAGCTTAAGAATCTTCCTTCTGTATTCCCTGGCATGGTGAGTAGTATCACCATCTCCTGATCATTCAAGCTAAAAACTTCAAAGACAACTGTGACCTCTCCTACTTCCTCATTGCACATTTGCAATCCAGCTGGTTACGAAGACTTGTCAACCAAAATGTATCCATATCCTTGTCGCACTAGTACATACTGGCATAACTTCTTCCTTGACTAATCCACAGTCTCATAATGGTTTCTTGGACACTACTCCATTTTTCACATTCTCATCAGAGTACTTCCTCTGTAAGCAAATCAGACTGTCATGATTTGACTGAAAAACTTCTGAAGACTCTCCATACCCAAAGAATAAAATCAAAACTCCTTAACAAGGCACTTCCCAGTAAAGCCCCAAATTATATTTTTAGCCTCTCTCCTGGGCTAGACTATTAGCTCCACCATGGCAGAGACTAGGCCTTATTCATCTTTGTAGACTTAAGGTCTAGTGTAGCACATGACACATCATATTTGTTCAATAAATGTTTGCCAAAAGATTAGGGATATAAATGTGACACCTTCCCACTGTATTCACCTACTTCCTTTCAAGTTAAAATAGCGCATGCTGTGTTTGGCTATAGGCAGCATGACTGTGGCAGAATGAACTATGGCTTTCCTGGCTTCTAGCAGCAGCAGCAGCAGCAGCATCATCATCATCATCATCATCATCATCATCATCATCCCCAGAATTGCAGTGAACATCCAGTCATTGAGCTCTTACTGCCCGTGATGGATGATGTATAGAACAGGGAAAAAACATAGCTCACTTCCAGAGAGAAGGTGATCCTGGGCAGTGATAAATAAGGCTTGAAAAACAGTAATGAGCTTATAAGAATGATCATTTTTAGTCCACAAAAACTGAAGGTTTTGGTGCTAACGATCTCTGATGGAGCTTTGTTAACTGGCAACTAGGCAAGAGAAGGAAAATTGACATGGCCTCAAAGGCAAGCGGTGGAACTCCCCTACATTTAGTGGTATCCTTCAGAGCCTTTTTGGAGAAGCACACTTCTAGACAGGATGCTGATGACAAAAAGTTTGAAGGTTAAAGAAAATTTGTGTTTGAGGAAGAACAGATTATATATTACTTGTGTGTATCTGTGTATGAGTGTAAATGGAGGAAGGGTCAGTGAGAGAATTACCAAATTTCAGCATCCTTTTTATCCAATTGTAAGAGATAGGTCTTTATTTTAGATATCTTGAAAAATAAATTTCAAGAAGGAAATAGTAGTAATCCCAATGTCAGGAATAATAAGCATTGCTGTTTAACATTATTAATTTTGAGTGTTTTATATGTTTATTAAATAGTCTAACATTACTGTTGATGACCACAATCTCTGTCATGAAGTAGAAATAGTTTCAAGTGGGGGCCCCTGGGTGGCTCAGTTGTTTAAGCCTCCCACTTCAGGTCAGGTCATGATTTCACAGTGGTGAGCTCGAGCCCCATGTCAGGCTCCATGCTGGGTGTGGTGCCTGCTTAAAATTCTCTCTCCCTCTGCCCCTCCTCCACCCCCATGCATGTGCTTGCTTGCTCTCCCTCTTTCTCTCAAAAAAAAAAAAAAAAAAAAAAAAGGTTTCCAGTCTTACTACCTTCTTGGCCTTGGAAAGTTAGTTAAACTGTTGAAGCCTCCATTTTCTTTTCTCCAAATAAGGATAATAACCTGTAGCCAAAAGTTCATTTTGAAGGTTAAATGAAATAACATACATAAAGTGCTTAGCATGGTATGTATCACACATAGCAAGTGCACCACAAATATCAGGGACTATTTTCTCTAACAAAAGGGGTGTCATGCTGTGTGTGTTTGTGTGTGTAGTTGGGTGTCATGCTTTTTCTTCCTAATACTTCCTTTTTAATTCTTTCAAAATATTCTATCGTATGACTGTAGGGCAATTTATTTTACTACTGTGTGGTTAGGAAGGTAGTTTTCAGCTTTTAACTATTTATGAATAGCATTGCAAACAACTTTCCTTAGCTTAATCTCTACTGTATTAATCATGTATACATGATTATTTCCTTAGGATGAATTGCTAGAAGAGGAATCACTAGGTTAAAGGGCATGAATATTTGGAGATTCTTCATACCTGCTGCCAAACTGTCCCCCAGAGAAGCTGTACCAGTTCTCCCTCTGGCCTATATGAGAGACCTCATTTCTCACCCTCACATATACATACGTATACATATACATTTAAATCTTTCCAGTTTAGGGGCGCCTGGATGGCTCAGTCAGTTAAGCGTCCAACTTTGGCTCAGGTCATGATCTCATGGTTCATGGGTTTGAGCCCCACGTTGGGCTCTGTGCTGACTGCTTAGAGTCTGGAGCCTGCTTCAGCTTCTGTGTCTCCCTCTCTCTCTGTCCCTCCTCCTCTCGTGCTCTGTCTCTGTCTCTCAAAAATAAAAAAAACATTAAATCTTTCCAGTTTAGTATGTCACTACCACCCCCCCTTTTAATACTTAAGTATTATAGTACCATTTGAAGCCCAATAGCTCTGGAACATTTAATATTAATGTTGGTGGTTACATGAATGAGAAATGCCCCTTGTATAGTATGCTGAAGAAACTGGAATATCCTCCAGAAGACGAGATCAAAGGGGAAACTCCATGACTCTCTTCAAGGATATACAAGGTCTTTGTGAAAGACTTCCTTCCCATGTTGTGTGTGGTTTAACTATACAAGAGGAGCCGGCCTTCAACAAAAATAAGAGATACTTCTCTTGAATACAAGGCCAGAAGAGCAACTTTGAAAAACCTGAAACATTGGAGGGCTCCTGAGGGAGATCATGGATCCCTGAAGTTCTGACAACCAAGCACAGTCTCCTTTCTGCTCAGGTGGCTAGAGAACCTGCACCCAGTCTGCGATTCTTTGGTTCTTTGAGTGGGGTGTTGATTTTGTGACATTTTTGGAACTAGAAGGAGATGGCTTTATTCCAGTGTGCACATCAGATGACATTTTGAAACAGATGAATTAAGCTCCTTTCAGAGCCATCTCTCCCTTTCCGAGTTCACACACGTGCAATGCAGTCCTGCCATCAGCTGTCTGTTTTGTTTTTGTTTTTTTATATATATACTTTATTGTCAAATTGGCTTCCATACAACACCCAGTGCTCATCCCAAGTCAGCTATCTGTTTTGAAGCAGGTTACTAACTTGTAGTAATGTCCACAGTCTTTTAAAAATAAAACTTTCTGTATTGTTCTTTTCACGCTTCGGCAGAGTTTTATAGAAAGGGGTATTTACTGTTAAAAAGTATGTTTAATGGCGGAGTACATAATGAAGAAATAAATAAGGGCAAAAATGCTGTTTTTTCGTTCCTGACCAGTCTACCCCAGCTCTTCCCCCTGGATTCTTTCACACAAAGAACACATTGTTATTGGAGCCATTACAGAGCTCCTCTGCTTTGCCAGGCTCTGCGGGGCTCGGGGGAAATGGCTATAGATTGCAGCGGAAAAGTCCATCAGACAGATCACATGTGACCCTACTGTTTCTCAGAAAGAATGCACTAGAACACTTCAGCTGAATAGACAGATTTTCCAAATGTTTTAAATCAGTTTTGAGACAAAAAGAGGAAGATGCTAAGAAATGGATTTGGCCTATACACATTTGACCATGCGGTGCCCATTTCTCTGGAATGCAGACATTAGGGGCTTTCATGTGGATGGGGGGACCTTAAGGGGCAAAAAAAAAAAAAAAAAAAAACCCTCCCAGCCCACCACAACAATTAAGCAGCAATTGAAGAAAAGGAGGCAAGAAAAGATGGCCCTGTGTTAGTACAATAGCTCAGGGGCTTTTCATTTTGGGGCATAAAGACAGAACAGAGAATGTTGTTTTCTTTTTAAAGCCCTTTTAAAAATGGTAACTGCATCCTGCTCTTGTAGATGTATTACTTATGACATCCCAGTTTTCATCCGTTCATGATTTTACATTAGAGTTAAATCTCTGCAGCTTGAATCTCACGGCTGAGTTAGCCAGAGCCCATAAAATATTGAAACCTTTAGAGCAGCAGCCAGCCAGGTTGAGAGAAGTTCATGTCCAAAGCTGAGCTTTAGATTCTGAGACATCCCAATTGGAGTGTAGTACAGAAAAAAGCACTGATAAAATTTTCATAAAAATGAGCTAAGGATATTGCTAGCATGCTTCCCAGCATCTGTATGAAAACTTAATCTGAGCTAATGGAAAGGATATGAAAGCCTTTCTCAATTCAAACACAGTCAATGCATGATTCATAAATTATTGTCAGAGAAGTGATTCAGCTCCCAGATTTATTCTCTTTTGGGTAGAAGCAACCAGAGGAAAACTGGGTCTTTTTGACCTTTAATGCCAACAAATTTTACAGTAGAGCTGTCAATATAACCAAGTAAACTGGTCATTTCTCCAAACAGCAACAAAATACCCT
Organism: Panthera pardus; assembly: GCF_024362965.1. Taxonomy (NCBI): domain Eukaryota; kingdom Metazoa; phylum Chordata; class Mammalia; order Carnivora; family Felidae; genus Panthera; species Panthera pardus. The sequence goes on from NW_026526666.1 coordinate 30,450,055, forward strand.
CATATACCCAGTGCGAGCTAATATTAACTTGGCCCACTAGGTTACTGACAGCACATTCAGAGCAGCAAATCCCAAACATCTGAGCTTATCTGGTTACATAGGACGGAATGGAATCTGTGTGGCCACGCCCACGTGGTCAACCGTAGTTTGGGTGAAATGTGGTTCCTGGGTGTTTCCTCACCTCCGGACTTTTTGACTGGTGACACTGGACTCACATTACCCCATAAAGAAGGCATTATTACCATTAGCAGCTCAAATTTATAGATGGAGAAAAGGAGCTCAGGTTTGTGCATTGGATCATAATAGAAAGGTATTATATAAAAATTATGCACATTGTTCAGATTAGTGTAATATGAGTTTAAGTAGGACAGTAGATGGAAACTTAAATACTCCTGTGTGTTGGGAATCCTGTTAAAATGTCCTTTTAGTCTTGTATTTCTTCATTCATCAGGTATGTTTGTACCCTACCAGATGCTGAGCATTGTGGAACATGTGAAAATGAAAACACAGGCTGTCTTTAACGAATTAAAAACCTTATGCAATAGAGCAGTAGAATTTCAGACTCAAAAAAGTTCTTAGAGGTTATTTTGTCCAGTCATTCTTCTCTTTAGAGCTTTAGTCTTTTCTACAACATCCCCATCGAGTGGTCAACCTGCCTAGGCTGTAACATGCTTGGTAAGAATCCTTGCCCTTGTTTAACAGCCAATTACTTAAGTTAGAAACCTATAATCAGTTTTGGTTCCTGTCACACTCCTGTACTTGGGACCTTGTATTGCAACTTCTGTCTACCAGTGTTTCTAAGAACTCTCCAGCCCTTCTGCTGTGGTGCCACAGCCTCTGTTCAGGCTTAATTATCTCTCACTAGGACTGTTTGAGATTCTGCAAGTTTCCCTGCTTGTGATCTCCTCTTCATCCAATTTACCCTGCTTTCTGTCAGTGTAGTTTCTTTCTAAGATCTGATCATGTCACCCATGTGTTTTTAAAAGCCTTTTTAGGCTCTTCATTTATTACAGAATTAATTCCAAACTCATTAGCATGCTATTCAAGGCCCTCACATGGGACTCTGTTGTACCTTTTCCAGGCTCATCTCCATGCAACCCTAGAATAGTAGTTCTCACTCCTGGTTGCACATCAGGCCTACCTGCAGGTGGAGCTTTTAGCAAATTCCAAAACGTAGACCCAATCTGAGATCAACTGAGTGAGAATTTGGGGAAGCAGGACACAAACAGGTATATTTTTTGAAAATTCTCCAAGTAAGTGTGATGCATAGCCAGGGTTGAACTTACTGCTTTAGGAGTACTGGGTCATTTCTTCTTCTTTTCTTTTAAATTTCTTTTCTTTTCTTTTTTTTTTTTTTTAAAGAGAGTGTGCATGTGTGTGAGCAGGGAGAGGCAGTGAGAGAGAGGGAGAGAGAGAATCCCAAGCACGCTCCACACTGTCATCACAGAGCCTGATGTGGGGCTTAATCCCATTAACCATGAGATCATGACCTGAGCCAAAATCCAGAGTCAGACACTTAAATCAACTGAACCATCCAGGCACCCCAATCATTTCCTCTTCTTTTAGCAACCATGAACTTTCATGTTTCTGTGGTTTTGTTCAAGCTGTTACCAGGAACTGAAATCACAGTCATCTCATCTCAGTCTAGGACAAAGGCAAACATTTGTATTTAGAGTAGTCAGTATGCTGAGAGGACATTAAAGAATGGAAGAGGTTTCCCAGAGGAGGGACATGAGGGAAAACTGAGCATCACACCATGTTCTAGGGACTGTTCTATGGGCTAGGGATACAGTGAACATGTTTGGACTGTAGAATGTAAGCTTTGTGAGAGTAGGAATATTCTTTGTCTTGTTTCATGTTGTACCTCTAGCCCATCAGACAATCCCAGGATACAGTAGGTGCTCACTAAATGTTTGTTAAAAGAGTGAATGTTAATTTGAGGTGCCTCTGAGATGTTCAAGTAATACAAGATACACAAGTATTGATGGCTTCCATTTTTGGCTATGTCATTAGCTTAGTCCAGCACTTGAGTTCACGAAGGTATTTTCTGAACTCCAGATCTGTCATTTAAAGTATGAGAGTTCTCCCAGGTTTCTGTTATTTGCAAACATGTCTATTAACAACCAGAAGGTTGTGTTTGTTTTTATTTTTGTGAGTGTGATCTGTGGAGATGCCCACATTGCTCTCCCAGATCCATCAGTCATTTATGAAGTGTGTTCTGTGTGCCCAATAACATAAATTTATTAAACGTGAGAGTTTAAGAGCAGTGTAATAGGTAGTCCTCCCCTCAAAGATCTTAGAGTCTAGTTGGAAACTAAATTGCTGTAAAACAAAATAATAGAAAGAAGGCAATCTACTAAGCTAATAAATATGTTATATGAGGCACAACTGGACATTTAATAATAAAATAGACAGGTGGCCCTCCCTGATAGGTGAAATGAAACGTTATTTTCCACACTTCTCAAGTATGAGTGGTCAGCGGTAAACGCAATGTAATTCCCAAGGCAGAAAGCTACACCCAGGTGTTATCAGGTGCCCAAAAGAGGCCTGATGATCATATATTCCGGGGTTTTTCAGAGATACTTGTACAATTGGAATCATGTTTAGAATAGGTGATATCTGTAACTTCAAATTTAAGATCTCTGAAGTAATATTCTCAGACAGGAAGAATTACTTCAAATAATTAGGTCAACTTGCAGTCTTCCTTGCTGAATCCCCTGCAGCAGCTGATAGAGGATAGATGGTCTGATCACCTCCCTTCATGCCAGCCCCTTCCCTGAGCCCCATACAGTGGGCCTGGGGGGCCTCAAGGGTGGGAAGGGCTCTGGGGCTATTGCCAGCTTCAGGGCAGTAAAGCCAGGACATCATATAAGTCACCTCTGATTTTGAGAGCCGTTTCTCTCCTTAAGGGATTGTCTTACATGCCAAGATGCATAGGATACATACTGTAGAAGCCAAGGGATGTAGAATACAAACCAGTGTGTTATTTAAATCATGCCTGGGGAAGCAAGAAGGTTCTTCTAATTAGCTTTTCCAAAATCACTGTGTTAACAGTATGGGGATCAGAAAAATGGACTGAGGTATCCTTGTATACCTGTGTGTGGAACATTTCAAAACACTTATTGTAATTGCACAACATCAGTAGAGCTGCTGTTTCAAGGGCTGCTAGAGATAAAATTCTACCGTGTGGTTAAAATGTTGGTCTTTGTGCTGGAAGATTAAAGAGAACGGTCTCGTTATTTCTCTTTGCTGTATGGAGCACATAATTGCATTAGCAGCATTACCAAACTCCTTAAAAGATCCCTTACTCAGGTTGATTTAAAAAAAGAAAAAAACCTAAAATCAGCTTCTCACCTGAAAAAATAAATACCTATGTAAAAGCCAGGGAAGCAGGCATATTTCCTTGCTCATGGTTTCCTTCTACTGTAGCAGCATCTGAGGCTATTTGGTCTCAGGGTGTCCGTCACCTATAGACTCAGGTTTTATGAGTGCTGACCTCATTTGCTTCCTTTGTTTTTAATTGCCCAAGCAGCAGTGAAAAAGGAGGCGAAGAATACCATTACAGCTCACCAAGTTAACATACATAAATGGCCCTGTTATATGGGGAGGCTGTAATAAGTCATGTGACAGAAAGCAAAGGCAGCCCAGCGTGCAAAGGGAGCAATTTTCTGCCCCGCAAACAGCACTTCAGGTGCTGTCGTTCATCTTTCTGTGACTTGCTCTGTCAAAGTCCGCCCAGAGCAGAGGTGTTCAGGGACCCAACAGGCCATAAGTGTCCAGCTGAAAAACCTGGGAGATATCCCCAGGCCCTAGGAGTTCACTTTTTCGGTTGCACTGATTTACTTCAGAATGCTCCTTCAGGGAATTTCTGCCTTCCGTTGCTTTACTTTCCCATTTCCTTTCTTGTCATCTTTAAAAATCCATTAAAGATCACGCAGGCAGTTTCTGCAGGCTCAAATCTCTGAGAGTTTCTGTCGCTTTCATAAAATGCCCTACCCTTTCAGTAGGCTGTGGTCTCTTTTGTGTGATTAGGGCCTGGATGCTATTAAGACTTTTAATTAGAGGTGGTGATCATAGATCAAGAAAGCGGAAGATGGCCGAAATTCTCAAGGAAGGCAACGTTTTCCCATCCGGGGATCTAAAATGGCCACTGGGCTCACAGATCCAGTATAGAAACACTAACTATGGATTATCAAAACAGGAAGCAAAATTAAAATGTGCTCTGCATCCCCTATTTCCCCCTGATTATTTCTTTCAAAGGACTCCAATTGCCAAGGTTAAGTGTTTATTGTCAACACCCACTGAAGGCTGCTTTAGGAAAAGAAATTCAGCTTTTAATTTGTTTACAAATCCAATTTCCAAGTGTACTTCTTACCCAGCAAAGCACAGACGTCTTCTGAAATCTTGCCCATATTTTCTTTCCTCCCACTGAGTCTTCTGTCTACAGCTTTGCACACAATTCTTTCAGTGTGTAATATGCATGCAGCTTTCTCCACAATACAGGAAGATTATATTCAAATGCCACCTTGCCGATCATATCATATTAATTCAGGTTTGTCTATCATTTTGTGTGGTTGCTGCTTTGCCTTAGGTATTATAATAACAATACCTCACCTGTCATATCCCACTAGCACTGCCTCACCTAGAAAATTGCTCTAATATTGCCTCGGATCTTACAGACCATTTTTATTTAAAAAAAATTTTTTTTTGCACAAGCTTACCTATTACAGCATAATAATTGAACTTTTATTGGAAGCCTCCACATATATTTTTACGAGGGTTTTTTTTTTCTAGTCCAGCAATTGTTACATGTTGATTCTATAGCAGATTGAATCATTCAAAGCCAGTCTTTTTGCTCATCTGTAAAACATCTTGTTCCCTTTTCCAACCACTGCCAATCTCTATTTGGGTAGCTTTAGTAATATTTCCAAATAGATGAGCAGCTATTCAAAGCGTTATTTATTTGGGGATTTTAATATTAGGCAATATTATATGACTCTATGAGAAGATGCGTGGAAGTCTTGGGTTGAAAATCTGAGCTTAATATTTCTAGTGACAAAAATTTAAATGTACACGTTTGAAAACAAAATAAAAATTCTTTGAAACACGTTTTTCAGATAAATCCAAAGTGTGGCAAATGCTAAATGGAGATTTCTTTTCACAATAATAGAGACAGATTTTGCATTAATGTATTATTTTAAATAGCAAAAGGTGCTTAAGTAATTTTCAAGTATCCACAGCCATAGGTAATTTGGTCTCAGGGCTTAGGAGAAATCTGGCTGCCTTAACATGGCATGTTGAATTAGAAGTCTACCTTTAAGTGCTATATAATGAAAACAAATGGTACATTTAAAGGCTGCCACTGCCTTGTAATGTATGCTATGTTCCAGAGAGAAGAGTAAGTTACTGAGAACAAATACCATCTCATTGGCTAAAAAGCCGTCACCAGTGTCTTTTCACATAATTAAACTGGACATGTTTTAGAAAAATGAAATGACAAAGATACACTGTTAAGCTGCAAATAGTATTCAATGGCATTATCAAATGCAGAGATTCCAAGGTTTGCATATTAATGTAGGGAAGGTGCTAATTTGAGTGCTTTAAGCTCCATTCACAAGCCTGTTTACATGCTTTGTTCCACCTGGCCTGTTTGGAGGTTTGTCAGAAACCTAACAAGCAGAAAAATATTGCATTTGAAAATACACATGCATGTTTAATTAAGCCAGGGCCACTGAACATTCCTCAATATATTTAGCTGGTGAGGCTTAAGCTCCATCAGAGCATCAGGCATTATCACCTTTTGAAGTATTGCCGAATCTTTAATATTTAAAGCACAAAGCAGACTGTAATAAAAAATTCTAGCAGACCCTAGAAGATTAAAGACGCTTTATAAATGTGACAGTTTGTAAATGGAACACCAGTATTAAAGGATCCCCCCCGATATTTCACAGCATATTTTTCAGGTGTATGCTAAATTATGAATACAATTAAATAGCAGTAATTATTCTCCAGGAGTGGACAGCACATTTAAATGCCTATGAAATTTGCAGTTGGCTACAGAATAGGGATTTATAGCATAGTGACCTGAGCGGGCAAGGCAATTCTTCCTAGTAGGTATCAACAAAAGCTCTTTTAAGTCCAGTGAGAACTTCACTCACCCCATCTGACGTGCATCATTCAGGAGTCTGAAGCCAGTGACCATCCTGGATAAGTGCACAACTGCAAACAGATGTATTGGGAAAGAATTAACTAGGGCTCTTATACCCAGAGGCTTGTGTCTTAGGAGCCACATTTGCAAACACCACTAAACAAAAGAGCTCTGTGGCTTTTATGTCTTTGGTCCACCGATCTGATCAAACACAAGCAGTACCTGGCATAGAGTAAGCTCTAAGCAAATACTTGGGAAATAAGTGAATGAATGAGTCATAATAAATATGAAATGATGTGTCTATTGTCACACCTTCATATTGTCATGAAATGAGTTTTCCTGGAAACTAAATTTAGCTCGATTTAGTCTAATCCATGAAAAAGTAGGGAGGATAGTGGTGTGTTTTGCACTTGAGACAAGAGCACATACCACAGTGTTTTTTAGTTATCAAATACTTTTTAGGGAGGTGAAATAGTGTGTGCATTACAATAGGCATTGTTCTGTTACTAATCACCTACGGAAGCCTGGCCAAGTCCCTGAAAATCAACATCAGGTTCCACATCTATAAAGTGGTAAGAGTGGAAATAAATGAAAGAGACTAAAAGAACAGTAGATGAGTGAAACTAAAGAAGCTGGTTCTTTGAAAAGATAAGCAAATTGTGACAAACCTTTAGTTAGACTTACTAAGAAAAAAGAAGACTCAAAATCAGATATGAAAGATCTGTTACAGCTGATACCACAGAAATACAAAGGCACATAAGACACTGTGAACAATTATATGCCAACAAATTGGACAACCTAGAAGAACTGAATAAATTCCTAGAAACCTAAACCCACCAAGCTTGAATCACGATGTAACAGAAAACGTGAACTACTGATTACCAGCAAGGAGATTGAATCCATAATCAAAAACTTCCCAACAAACAAGGTCTGAGATCAAATGGCTTCACTGGTGATTTACACCAAACATCCAAAGAAGAACTAATACCATCTTTCTCAAACTCTTCCAAAAAGAGAACAGGGGGAAATTCTTCCAGACACATTTTATGAAGCCAACATTACCCTGCTACCAAAACCAGACAAGGATGCCATGCAAAAGAAAATTATATGCCAATATCCTTGATGAACTTAGGTGTAAAAATCTTCAATAAATGCTACCAAACTGAATTCAACGATACAGTAAAAGGATCATACACCATGATCAAATGGGATTTATTCCAGAGATGCAAGGATGGCTTAACACCTGTAAATCAGTGTGATACACCACATTAACAAAATGAAGGCTTGAGAATCCTATCATCTCAGATGCAGAAAAGACACTTCACAAAATTCAGCAACCATTTATATAAAAACTCTTGGGGCACCTGGGTGGCTCAATCAATTAAGCGTCTGACTCTTGATTTCAGCTCAGGTCATGATCTCACGGTTCATGAGTTTGAGCTCCACACAGGCTCTGCACTGTCAGTGCTTGAGATTCTCTCTCTCTCTCTCTCTCTCTCTCTCTCTCTCTCTCTCTCTCTGCCCCTCCCCTGCTTTCTTCCTCCCACTCTCTTTCTTCCCCCCCACCCCGCTCTCAAAAATAAATAAACATTAAAAAAAAACCTCTCAACAAAGTAGATACAGAGGGAACACACCTCGACATAATAAAGACCATGTATAACAAGCCACAGCTAACATCATGTTTAATGGTGAAAAGCTGAAAGCTTTCCCTCTGAGATCAGGGACAAGACAGGGATGTCCACTCCCCCCACTTTTATTCAATGTATTATTTGAAGTTCTAGTAAGATCAATTAAGCAAGAAAAAGAAAAGCCATCCAAATTGGAAAGGAAGGAATAAAACTGCCACTATTTCCAGATGACATAATGTTACATATAGAAAACCCTAAAGACTCCACACACAAAAAATGTTAGAACTAATAAATGAATTCAGTAAAGTTTTAAGATACAAAATCAATACAAATCTGTTGCATTTCTTTACTAATAAGAGACCATCAAAAAGAGAAATTAAGAAAACCCACTTACAATTGCATCAAAAAGAATAAAAATACCTAGGAATAAATTTAACCAGGGAGGTGACAGACCTGTCTGTTGAAAACTATAAGACATTAATGAAAGAAATTCAAGAAGACACAAATAAATGGAAATATATTCTGTGCTCATGGATTGGAAGAATTAGTATTGTTAAAATGTCCATACTACCCAAAGCAATCTACAGATACAATATAATCCCTATCAAAATTCCATTGGTATTTTTCACAGAAATAGAATGAATAATCAATCCTAAAATGTATATGGAACTACAAAATACCTAGAATAACCAAAGCAATCTTGAGAAAAGGGATAATTCCTTCTCATAAGAATTAAATGACACGATGAATGGCAGTTCTTTTGCTTGACACAGGCACATTGGGATCGCTTAATAAATAATAACCTTTCACTGAGAAAGGCAGCACAGGTTAGTAGTTAAAAGCAGAGATTCTGGCCCAGACTGCCTGCGTTTGAGTCTTGGCGATGCTCCTCTACTTGCTGACGTTGGGCGGGTTAGTTGATTTGCCTGTGCCTCAGTTTTCCTGGCTGTAAAATGGAGATAGTAATTGAACCTACTCCAAGGGTTATTATAACAATTAAATGAGTTAATATGTATAAAATGAAACTAGGCAAGACACTTAGTAAGCAAATAAGGTTTTGTGAAATAAATGAAGCAGTAATCCTGTTGCCTGCCACAGGAGACCCTCGGGTATTGAAACCATTGCAACTCTTTGTGAGGCAAATGAAGTGCATTTCAGAGAAGACCCAGGAGAAGCCTCTATCATTACTTTTGCAAAACCTCTTAGGTGTCTGTGATATAATGTAAAGAACTGCAGGGGCCGAATTTCTGGCTCAGAGCCTCAGAAAGTATTCTCCAAAATACTGAAAAATAATGCAGCTATTGGAAACTTTTCGCGGAGTTGAGAAAAATAGGAGCTTCTCAGCCATCTACCTCAGCAGGAGAAGCTGGTATCACCTCTCAACTGTTCTGCTGAGACCCCGGGGCCCATTCCCAGTCCCCACTAAGGAGACTGATGAGATTAGCCTTGTTTATTGAGAACCTACTGTTGCAAGGGGTCTACAAACTCATTATTCCTCCAGAACTCCATGAGGAAGGTACTATTATTATCACCATATTACAAATGAGGAAATTAAGGTGCAGAGCAGTTACTTAATTTGCACAAGGTCGTAGAGCTAGTAAGAGGTGGAGCCAAAACTCAACCCAGGCAGTCTGACTCTGGAGCCCATATTACTAACCACTAAGCTATATTGTCTTCTTGTGGGTGAATGTGTGTGAGCGCTCAGAAATTTTAAGCTGTATTTTACTTGGGTTCTATTGAGTCTTGGTGTTGAGGGAGGGTGATAACCACTGCTTATGTTCATGTTTATATAATTAGAGTGTGTGTGTGTATATATGTAGGTAGGGGTTATATGCATGTGTCTGTTTACTTCAAGGAATCCCATGAAGCAGAACTTAAAATTGCTTTTTGCTGGAAAAGCAGTAATGATGAGTGATGGTACAATGGGTGATAAAGTTTGCCAGAGGGCCAAATTTTCTTCCTCCTAGGAAGAAACACGTTCATGCTTCTATATATCAAAACCCGTGGATAGTCCACTCATACTGCCTCTGGGTTTCACTCTGTGGTTTGCTTTGGCCAATGATAAAATAACAAATTTCATATAAGCAAACTTGAAAACTGCTTGTGTACTGAGGCTTTACCTTTCTTGCTGCTCTTGGATCTTTGCTGCCATATGAAGAATTCTTGACTAGCCTGCTAGATAATGTGTGACATCCATTTCTTCTCTTTTCCCAGTTGACAGCTGACAATCCCTAAACTTGTGAATGTGAGGCTATTCTAGATCATCCAATCTCCAGCTCATCCCCTCTCCACCTCTCCCCACCCCCAACCACAGACTTTTGAGAAAGTGTAGTATAAGCTGGCCCAGAAAAGCACTATCCAACTGACCAACAGAACATCCTTTCTCTTGCTACCCCCAGACCTTAAAAATTACTGCTGGAATAGCAATGAAATCTTTGCAGCATTCAAAGATTTATCCCTTCATTTATGTGTTTATTAACTCAACAAATATATATATATAACTCAACAAATATATATATATAACTCAACAAATATATATATATATAACTCAACAAATATATATATATATATATATATATGTTTAAATATATGTTTAATTTCCTTTCATGCTCAGTCCTGGTCATACAATAGTGGAAAGCCAGGAACAGTTTTTAGGAAACTTCCTTGGAGGAACATCCATATAGATGAAAGTAGTAGTAAACCAACTTGTTAGCTATTGTAAGTCATGTAACAACACTTGACAATAGCCAATGAGTGGGGAGGGTTGGAGAGAGATAATGAGTCTCTGAGAATTAGGTGTTATTGCCTTATTAATACCACAAGTGGGAAAGCAGTTCAGATCAGAAAAAGGGAGATAGAGGTTGATTATGTTCACTGAGTTGGAACCATACCCTCCTTTTTCTTCTTATTATGTGTTATTAATTATACTTTATTTATATTATATATTTTATTATATTTGTGGTTGATATTTCTATTTTATTCTGTATTTTACATTATAAATTATATCACATTTTTCTTATTTTCTTAGTCTTCTGGATTTATGCTCCTTTAAACATCATTGCAATGTCTATTACAAAATTTCCCTCCAAAAAAACTGTACCATTTTACACTTTGAACATTTTATAAGATTTTGGGGCCTACTTTCTTAAGTGGAATTCATTTAGTTACTTCATAAAAACATTGCCATGTTCTGTTGACCAAAGTTTACTACCTACAATATGTGTTGTCAATTGAGTCTTAAAACAGTGCATATCAATGAACACCTAATGTGTACTTGCTATAAGCCAAGCATTGACCCCGTTAATATATCACAACTAAACAAGGGTTGAAAAGTACAGAAAGTGACAGAAGCAAACCCGATTGCCCAGAACATGAACTTCAGGCATACCTCCTGAGGAAAGTGCTAACAGTATTGGGGAAAGTTTTTGAATTGAGAGTCAGGAGTCCTCTTAACTGGACTCTTGGTCCCACCACTGGCCAGCTGTAATTACCAATGATAACTAATATGTATTGGTATTACTACAGTAAAGCAAATAATATATTAACTATTTAAAAACATACCATCTCCTTTAAATTTTACTGCTATCCTGAGTACCATTATTATTCCGGTTTTACAAATGAGAATGTTGATGCTCCAAGAAGGATGGATATTATTTGCCCAAGGTCTCAGAGGTAATAAATTGCAGGGCTGTGTTTAAACTCCAGTTCTGTGTCACTCGTAGGGCTTTTATCTATTGTGCCACACTGCTAGATGACTGACTTTGGGCAAATCACTTACTCTTGTGAAGGGTCAGTTTATTCATACTTAAAAGAAGAAAGTCAAACTAAGATGACCTCTAAATTCCTTCCATTTCTAATATTTTATGATTCAAACATTCCTTGTTACCCATACTGTTTGCTTAGTAATCAGAGCTTGAAAAATCTTGACCAAACGTTGCAATAGGTTTGGAACTCTTCCCTCAGAAAGGAACTTTCCAACTATAAATCCCTAACACCGTTTAAGTGTAAAGTAATTGTGTTCTGACTTTGAAATCTTGGATCCAGTATTCTTCATCACCATATTTTCCCTCTTTCTGCCTCTGTGATTTTAAAAGAAGTAGTTGAGGGGGGGAGGAAATATATTTTTGAGGAGACAAAAAGAAACTTGGAAATACACTACTTCTAATTCTACTGCAGCAGGGGTTGTAAACTTAAATATCTACTGGGAAATTTCTTTTCAAAATAAATGCGTGAAATGGCCCAGATGTAAGAGAGCACTGTTTTACTAAGTTGCTTGCATTGCTACCATGGATAATGCCAACCTCTTTACATTGTTTTATAAAATACCACGTAGGGGACATCTAGAAACATGACAAGTTAATAACACACACTTACCTCCTTTCTATCTCAAAACTCAATAAAATGACAACAAAAGCAGGTATAAACCATAAGGGCAAAGAAAATGGAAAAGGATGAGAGATTTCAACCCATTTTTATAATCATGCAAATTGACACAGAAGTGGTAACTGCCTTGGCATAGCAGAGGAAGCTACAGCTTAAGGCCTATGTGGGAGGAGAAAACTAGGAGAAATAAGCTGATTCACTTCACAGAACTCCGGAAAAACACAGGCTTGGAGATTCCTGGTATCATAACATTGTGTGTGGTGTGGGAGGTGGGGGCAGGGTGTCTGACAAGTGGTGCTGACATCAGAGCAAATGGTTAAAATTCCTTAAACAGTCATATTGAACCCCTAGCTTCTACCCTATCAAGCCAGACAATGTACTTCTGTGCAGGAGATCAAAGGGATATTTTCTGGATAAATTGTACTATAGAAACTCTGAATTTTAAAACAAACAAACAAAAGAAAAGGTCAGGTATAGGTCTAAAAAGTCTAGGGATGAGTGTTTTTCTTCTGACTCTGGCTAATGACTTGTCTTACTGAGAACAGCTAGAAGAGCTGTATAAACATTTTTTAAGGATTTATTTGAAGATATAACAGAACTATCAGGGCATTCAAGATTTAAGGGACCAAGATCCCTGACAGAAGGAAAGTGGAAAGTGGTAAGAATAACACGCAGCCTTGCCTGTGTCTTCAATTTATAAAGGACAACCAAGATACTACAGTTTTATGGGGATGGAGAGACAAAAGTTTAAGCTTGGAGTCAGCCAAGATAGTAGGTTTTGTATAATACTCCAGACCTCTAAAGATTTAGGTCCTACATGTAAGGGCAAACTTGAAATAGACCAGTCTCATAAAGACTGTACCCTAGCTTCAAATTATTGACCATATTAAGGAGATATCCAAGCTAAATTATCTGCTAGAAGGAAATGTATTTTAATTCTGGAGGATAATTACACTATCAAGACCCTGAAATTTTCTCTGTTTTAAACGCTATGTCTGGGATTTAGTTTTTTTTTTGTTAAGGCAAATGAGAAGACATAAACAAATGACTGAAAACAAAGGGGGGAAAACAGAAAATATAAGTATGCAAGAGAAACCCAGATACTGAAATCATTACAGATTCTGAAGTAACTATGATTGATATGTTGTACAAAGAAAAATATATAAAATCTCAGGAAATAAATTGAATCTATAAAAATAAATATTTTTTAAAATTTAACTTCAAGTTAGTTAACATATAGTGTAGTATTGGTTTCAGGAGTAGAATTTAGTGATTCATCAACATATAACACCTAGGGCTCATCCCAACAACTGCCCTCCTTATGCCTATCACCCATTTAGCCCATCCCTCAACCAGCCTCCCCTCCCGCAACCCTCAGTTTGTTCTCTGTATTTAAGAGTCTCTTGTAGTTTGCCTCCCTCTCTGTTTTAATTTATTTTTCCTTCCCACCATACTGTTTTCCAAAGTGGCTGTACCAGTTTACATTCCCACCAGCAGTACAAAAGGGTTCTCCTTTGTCCACATCCTCACCAACATCTGTGGTTTCCTGATTAATTTTAGCCATTCTGACCAGTGTGAGGTGGTATTTCATTGTAGTTTTGATTTGTATTTCCCTGATGATGAATGATGGTGAGCATCTTTTCGTGTGTCTGTTAGTCATCTGGATGTCTTCTTTGGAAAAGTGTCTATTCATGTCCTGTGCCTATTTCTTCACTGGATTATTTGTTTTTTGGGGCATTGAATCGTTTGAGTTCTTTATGGATTTTGGATACTAATCCTTTATCTTCTGTCATTTGCAAATATCTTCTCCCATTCCATCGGTTGCCTTTTAGTTTTGTTGATTGTTTCCTTCACTGTGCAGAAGCTTTTTATCTTGAGGAGGTCCAGAGAGTTCATTTTTGCTTTTGTTTCCCTTGTCTCCAGAGACATGTTTAGTAAGAAATTGCTGTGGCCAAGGTCAAACAGTTTGCTGCCTGTTTTTTCCTTTAGGATTTTGATGGTTTTCTGTCTCACATTTAGGTCTTTCACCCGTCTTGAATTTATTTTTGTGTATGGTATAAGAAAGTAGTCCAGGTTCATTCTTCTGTATGTCGCTGTCTGGTTTTCCCAATACCATTTTGCTGGAGACCATATTTTTTTCCATTGGATACTCTTTCCTGCTTTGTTGAAGATTAGTTGGTCATGCATTTGTGAGTCAATTTCTGGGTTCTGTATTCTGTTCTATTGATCTATGTGTCTGTTTCTGTGCCAGTACCATACTGTCTTGATGATTACAGCTCTGTTATACAGGTTGAAGTCCAGAATTGTGATGCCTCCAGCTTTGGTTTTCTTTTTCTTTTCTTTTTTTTTTTTTTTTCTTTTTTTTTTATTTTTTAATTTTTTTTTTTTTAACGTTTATTTATTTTTGAGACAGGGAGAGACAGAGCATGAACAGGGGAGGGTCAGACAGAGGGAGACACAGAATCCGAAACAGGCTCCAGGCTCTGAGCCGTCAACACAGAGCCCGATGCGGGGCTCGAACTCACGGACCGTGAGATCATGACCTGAGCCAAAGTCGGCCGCTTAACCGACTGAGCCACCCTGGTGCCCCTCTTTTCTTTTTTTTAAATGTTTATTTATTATTGAGAGACAGACACAGAGCATGAGCAGGGGAGGGGTAGAGAGAGGGGGAGACACAGAATCTGAAGCAGGCTCCAAGCTCTGAGCTGTCAGCACAGAGCCTGACGTGGGGCTCAAACCCACAAACTGTGAGATCATGACCTGAGCCGAAGTCAGTTACCTAACCAACTGAGCCACCCAGGCGCCCCGGTTTTCTTTTTCAACATTACTTTGGCTATTCAGGACTTTTCTGGTTCCATACAAATTTTAGAATAGTTTGTTCTAGCTCTCTGAAGAATGCTGGTGTTACTTTGATAGGGATTGTATTGAATGTGTAGATTGCTTTGGGAAGTATAAAATTTAACAATATTTGTTCATCCAATCCATGAGCATGAAATGTTTTTCCATTTCTTTGTGTCTTCTTCAATTTCTTTCATAAGCTTTCTATAGTTTTCAGTGTAAATATCTTTTACCTCTTTGATTAGGTTTATTCCTAAGTATTTTATGGTTCTTGGTGCAATTGTAAATGGGGTCAATTCCTTAATTTCTCTCTGTTGCTTCATTCTTGGTGTATAGAAATGCAACTAATTTCTGTATGTTTATTTTATGTCCTGCAACTTTGCTTAATTCATGTATGAGTTCTAGCACTATTTTGGTGGAGTTTTCCAGGTTTTCCACCTAGAGTATCATGTTGTCTGTGAAGAGTGACAGTTTCACTTCTTCCTTGCCATTTTGGATGCATTTTATTTCTTTTTGTTGTCTGATTGCTGAGGCTATGACTTCCAACACTATATTGAACAGCAGTGGTGAGAGTGGACAGCCCTGTTGTGTTCCTGACCTTAGGGGAAAAGCTTTCAGTTTTTCCCCACTGAGGATGATATTAACTGTGGGTTTTTCATATATGGCCTTTATAATCTTGAGGTATGTTCCTTCTACCCCTACTTTCTCGAGGGTTTTTATCAAGACACGATGCTATATTTTGTCAAATGCTTTCTCTGCATCTAATGAGAGGATCATATGGTTCTTGTCCTTTTATTAATATGATGTATCACGTTGATTTGTAGATATTGAACCAGCACTGTAGCTCACATGATCATGGTGAATAATTCTTTTAGTATATTGTTGGATTCTTGTTGAGAATTTTTGCATCCAGGTTCATCAGGGAGATTGGTCTATAAATCTCCTTTTTAGTGGGGTCTTGATATGCCCTGATTCGAAAGACCCCCCGAAAACAAACCACCAGAGTCCAGAGTCAAAGCCAAGTGGCAAGGGTCGTTTATTACAGGTTCGAACCTGGTCCTCCGCGCACTCATTGCCGGTGACGCTAAGAGGCCCCGAGCAAGGATCTTACAGCTTCTTTTATAGACAGGCACAAACAAGTTAGGGATTTCTTGAGGTTACAGAGCTGTTATTGGTTGACATTTAAATTTGAACACTCAGCAGAACTTGATTGGTTCCCGCCTTTAGGTCAGACCACAACTGGGCACGCCCTGGCTGGTTTCGGGAATGGCTGGGGGGGGGGGGGGGTCTTTTCTTTGCAGTTGTGAGTACACCTGGTAATTTTTCTCTTAGTCTCTCAGTCTTTAGATGATCTGTCTATTGCTGTAAGTGGGGTGTTAAAGTCCCCTATGCTTATGGTATTATTATCAATTAGTTTCTTTATGTTTGTGATTAATTGACAACGTATATTTGAGTGCTTATATATTAGAGTGCTTTCAAGTTGGGGGCATATATATTTACAATTATTATGGTATAATGCCCTTCCTCATCTCCTCCTATAGTCTTTGCTTTAAAATCTAGTTTGTCTGATATAAGTATTGCTACTCTGGCTTTCTTTTGATATCCATCTACATTATAAATGGTTCTTCATCCCCCTCACTTTCAATCTGCAAGTGTCTTAAGTCTAAAATGAGTCTCTAGTAGGCAGCATATAGATGATCTTGTTTTTTTTTAATCCATTCTGACACCCTATGTCTTTTGATTGGAGCATTTAGTCCATTTACATTCAGAGTCATTATTGAAAGATATGAATATAGTGCCATTATGTTGCCTGTAGAGTTGATGTTTCTGATGATGTTTTCTGGTCCTTTCTAGTCATTGTTACTTTTGGTCTTTGTTTTGTTTTGTTTTTTTTCTCCACTCAGAGAGTCCCCCTTAACATTTCATGCAGAGCTGGTTTACTGGCCACCAACTGCTTTAGTTTTTGTTTCTGTGGGGAATTCTTTATCTCTCCTTCTATTCTGAATGACAGCATTGCTGAATAAAGAATTCTTGGCAATATCTTTCCCATTCAGCACATTGAATATATCCTGCCACTCCTTTCTGGCCTGCCAAGTTTCTGTGGACAGATATGCTGCGAACCTGATCTGTCTTCTCTTGTAGGTCAGGACATTTTCCCCTTACTGCTTTCATGATTCTTTCCTTCTCTTTGTATTTATGATTTTGACTAAGATATGCCTTGGCAATCGTCAGCTTTTGTTGAGTTTAATGGGAGTTCTCTGTGCTTCTTGAGCATATCTTTTTTATGTCTGTGTCCTTCCCCAGTTTGGGGAAGTTTTCAGCTATAATTTGCTGACATAAAACTTCAGCTCCTTTTTCTCTCTTTATCTTCAGGGACTCCTATGATACAAATGTTATTCCTCTTTAGTAAGTCACTGAGCTCTCCAAGTCTTGTATTATGTTCTTTTGCCTTTGTTTCCCTCTTTTTTTTCAGCTTCATTATTTTCCATAATTTTATCTTCTCTATCACTGATTCACTTCTCTGCTTTGTCCATTCTCACTGTCATGGCACCCATTCGAGATTGCATCTAAGTTATAGCATTTTTAATTTTGTCCTGACTAGATTTCAGTTATTTTATCTCTGTAAAAAGGGATTGTCTTCTATGCTTTTTTCAACCCCAGCTAGTATTCTTACAATTGTGGTTATAAATTCTAATTCAGGCATCTTACTTATGTCTGTGTTGATTAAATCCCTGGCCATCATTTCTTCCTGTTCTTTCTTTTGGCGTGAATTCCTCCATCTTATCATTTTGGAGGAAGAAAAAAATTAATAAAATATAAAAAGTAAAAAAAAAAAAAAAAAAAACCACCAAAAATGAAGAAAGCTAGATCTAGGTGTGTTTCAGTCTGCTTGTTGAGAGAAGCTTGATAGAAAAGATGAAAAAAAAGTTTAAAAAAATAGGAAAATAAAAATTTAGAAATTTTTAATAAAATAAATAAAATAGAATAAAAGATTTGCTCTTTCTGTGTCCAGGAAAGAAAAAGAAAAGAAAGAAAAAACAACATAAAAACAGAAGCAAAGAAAACAAATGAACCAGCAAACAGATGAAACCTTAATGAAGTTAGATCCAGTCTCCCCTAGAACTGAAACTTTGCATTACACTGTGGAAGGGATTTGTGCTGGTCTTCTTGGGGATGTGCCTGGAGGGGGCAGGTTGTCAAGGCTTTGTGTAAGAGCTCCGTTCTCCACTTGGTGGTGCTGCTTAGCTCACTGGGGTCAATCATTGTGGGAGTGCTAAAGGTGAAAATGGCTTCACCCGCTCTTTAGTCTCCAGCGTGGGGATTTTACGCCCTCACAGATGCATGATCAATCACCTCTCCTTTGTCTCAGGTTTCCATCCACTCCCTGCATTTACCCTGTGTCCAAGCTGCCTGCCTGTCAGGTGGCATCTCCCTCCACAGTTTTATCTCAGATGGGGCTGTGTTTCAACACCCCACACTTCAGAGACCCCTGTGGCTTGGACCCATTCTGATTCTCTAGGGAGGGTCTCACTGAATAGTGGCTGGGTACCTACTTGTAGAAAACATCCGTGCAATTACATAGTAGCAGAGGCTCAGACTTTATGGTAAATCACAACACACAGCTGGTGCCAGGTTTTGCTGCACTCTGGGTCTTTGTTCCAATATCAGTAAATGTGGCAGCTCTCCAGGGTCTGCTAGAACTTTTGCCCATGGGGAGGCCGATCACCTCCATCAAATGCACTCCAAGCAGGTGAACTGCTTCTTCCTTTGGGGTTACACAGGCCCTTCAGACCATGCTGCCTGCTCCCAGGGACTCACCCTGCTTTCTCACTAGAGCACCACCAGGCACTAAACTCTGAAACTTCAAACTCTGTGCTCCACCCTTTAGAGCAAACTGGCAGCATTGAAATCCTCTCCTTTTTTTCTTGTCAATGGTTTTAGGGAACAGATTTCTTGTCCAGTCCCTTGCGAGTGTTTTCATTCTTTCTCTTTCTCTCCAGCTACTTTCAGGGGGAGGTGCTTTTCTTGTATGATCCTGTCTCACTGCACTCTCTCCCCCTTTCTCTTTGTCTCTCTCTGCAAAACCCAGCTCCTTCCACTCCATGTCCCCACAGCTTTTCTCCCCTCCAATTCACCTCTCTGTACTGTGTACCTGCCAAGATCTCTCACTCAAATTATGCCAAATGTTGCATTAATTCTCAGATCAATTTCCTAGATGTTCAAAATGGTTTGATGCTGATCTAGCTGTGTTTCAGGGACGAGACAAGTTCAGGGTCCCCTTACTACTGCACCATTTAAAAACCCTCGAAATAAATAGATATTTTATATCTGAAAATACAAAAAGTGAAATTAAGATAGCAATCTATGGATTTAAGGGATGATTAAAGAGTGCTGAAGAAATGATTGGTGAACTGGAAGATATGTCCATTAAAAAAACTAAACTATGAAGAAAATAAGGTTGGCAAGTATAGGAAAAGACATAAAGGACTGATGGGACTCATGAAAAGATATATCAATTGTATAATGGAGTCCAGTAGAAGAAGAGAGATAATATAGAATAAATCAGTATGAAAAGAAATAACTACTGAGGTACCTAGGTGGCTCAGTCAGCTCAGCATCTGACTTTGACTGAGGTCATGATCTCATGGTTAGTGAGTCTGAGACCCACATTGAGTTCACTATTGTCAGCTTGTCAGGGTAGGGCCTGCTTCAGATCCTCTGTCCCCCTCTCTCTGCCCCTCCCCCATTTGTGTTGTCCCCAAAATAAGTATTTTTTAAAAAGTAATAAAATAAATAACTACCAGAATTTTATAAAGTTGATGAAAGGTAATAAGCTATAGATTCATGAATCTATAAATCCCTAACATGATATGTAGAGAAAAAACATATGTAAACACATCATCGTGAAACTGCTAACAACAACAAAATACACAAAGAGAAAATCCAAAGAGAAAGACTCATTACCTTCATGGAGTAACATTAAGGCTTATAAATGATATCTCTATAGGAAAAATTGAAGCCAGAATATAATAGGATATCTTTGATAAATTGAAAGAATATATCTACCTAGAATTCTGTACTTAGAAAAATATGTATTTCGAAAATGAAGGCAAAATAAATATATATTCAGACAAACAAAAACAGATAACTAGTTATCAGGAGATCTGTATTAAACACTAATAGAATTCTTTTGGCAAAAGGAAATGTTTAATACTAAACAGAAGCCACAAAATGCAGAAAGGAATGAAAAGCACTGGAAAATAAAAACAATGAGGAGGATAAGTGAGTATTTTCTGGATAAAAATATTAAATAATGACTTGTGAGGTTTAAAATGTTTGCTATTTAAGGGGCAGCCAGGTGGCTCAGTTGGTTGAGCGTCCCAACTCTTGATTTCAGCTCAGGTCATGATCTCACAGTTCGTGGGATCAAGCTCTGCAGTGAGCTCTACACTGACAGTGCCAAGCCTGCCTGGGATTCTCTCACTCACTCTCTCTCTGCCCCTCTCCTGCTTGTGCATGCACACACTCTCAAAATAAATAAACATTTAAAAATAAAATGTTTGCTATTTAAAATATTGAAATATGTGGTGATAAGAAAATAAAAAGCAGGAAGAAATAAAGCTAAGTGAAAAATTTCTTGTAATTTGTAGGGTAACCATTAAATGAATAATGAAAGAATATTTAATTTATTATAGTGAGCACTAAGTAATGTAGAGAATTCTTGAATCAATATGTTGTATACTTGAAACTAATATAACGTATGTCAATCATACGTCAATAAAATAAGTAAAAGAATATATAGCTGGTAAGATAATAAAAGGGTATAATGAGTAATGAAAATACGTCTTTAATCCAAAATAATGTCAGAAAAGAGAAATAAGGAACATAGAGCAGAGGAGGTCAAATAGAGGACTAAGAATAAGATGATCAATTTAAAAATGACTGCATCAGTAATTTCATTAAGTGTAAAAGATAAAACACTCAAAGAACAATGATTATTTACATAAAAATAGTTATGGACAACTTAAAGAGACATATTAAATCTAAGAATAAAGAAAGATTGAAAGCAAAAGTATAAGAAAAGGATATACTCTGCAGACACTGACAAAAAGTGCTGTGTTTACACTAATATTAAATAAAATATATTTTAAGGCAAGATTCATTGCTAGAGATAAAGTAGAACATTTTGTAGATGATACATTGGGTTTATCTACTAGAAATATGTAATTATTATGAATATAATACCACATCAAAATATACAAAGTAAAATTGAACTAAAATGGAGAAATAGACATACCTACAATCATAGTGGATGAGTTTAACACACCTATTTTAATAGAATAGGTCTAATGGAATAGGTCTATTACATTAGAATAGACAAAAGATTAGTAAAGGCATAAAAGATTTGAACTGAACAACTTCTATTGACATATTTAGAAAATTGTATCCAGAACTGAGAAATACATATTCTTTTCAAGTGAAATGTAACATTACCATAATTTGCCATTTTCTAGGTCACAATGTAACTTTTATGAACTTCAAAGGATTAATATTCAAAGTATATGCTCTTACCATAGTACAGTTAACTAGAAATTGGTAGCATAAAGGATAGCTAATAAATCCCCCAATTTGGAAATTAAGATACATTTTAATGACCCAAGAATCCAACCCAAGAAGAAATCACAATTAGCAAATAATATTAAATGAATTATAAAAATATATTAAACTGTGTTGGATACAGGTAAAGCAGTGAAAATATATAATTTAAGTATCCATTTCAAGAAATTAGAGAAGAACAGAAAATTAAGCCCAAAGAAAATAGGAATGAAAAATAAAAACAGGTAATAATTAAATAGAAAAGAAATAGTCAATAAAGAGTATTCAAAAAAACTGAAAGTTGATTCTTTAAAAGACTAAAATTATAAGCACCTGGAAAAGCTGTTCAAGAAAATAAGAGAGAAGGCACAGGTTACCACCATTAGGGATAAAAAAAAAAAAAAAAAAAAAAGGAGATACACTACCAATTCTACAGATATGAGATAATAAAAGGATATCTGGAAAACTTTAAGGCAATACATTTGAAAATGTAAATGAAAAAAGCTTTTAAAAAACACAATTTACCAAAACACCCACAAGAAGAAAGAAAATCTGAATGTTCATATCTATATATCTATCTATATGAAATTGAATTTATTTAAATTAAACCACCACACAAAGAAAATTCCAGGCCCAGATGGCTTCATTTGTGATTTTTCCCAAATATTTAAGGGCTAAACATATACTAATATTACACAAACTCTCTGAGAGCACAGAAAAGGAAAGAACACTTCTCAACTCATGTTATGAGGCTAACATTTTCTGAAAATAAAATCTGACAATGACCCTAGAAGAAAGCAAAATTATAAGACAATATCTCTTATGAACATAGAAGCAAAAATTCCAAACTAAATGCTAGCAAATAAAATCCAGCTATATATAAAAATGTGATACATCATGACCAAGTGGTATCTATTGCAAGAATGAAAGACTGAATTCACATTAGCAAATTTAATATAGTCACTATATTAACTACATAAAGAAAACCCATATGATTATTTCAACAGATGCAGGAAAATAGTTGATAAAGTCAATACCTCTTTTGATGAAAATGCTCATGAGACAAAGCCTATATACAAAAATCAATTGTATTTCTATGTGTAAGTAAAAAAAAACATTAGAAAATGAAAAATTTTAAATACGTGTATAACAGTATTACTAATAAAACACCAAGAAAAAGAATAACAAAAGATATGCAGAATGTAAAGAAAAATATGTTGGTAAGTGAAATCAAAAATCTTAAATTTAACAAGATGGGTGTACCATATCCATGGACTGGGATAGTCAATAAAGCAACATGTAATATCTCCCCTAAATTGACCTGTAAATTCAGTGCAATCCTAAACAATAGTTCTTTTTCTACACCTTAAAAAAGTAATTGTAAAATTTATATGGGAATGGAAAGGATCAAGTGTCATCAAGACCAGATATCAGATGTAAATATCCTAAGCTTTATGGGCCAGAATGTTACAACTTCCCAATCCTGCCATTGTAGCCAAGGGAGCAGTTATAAATAATATGAGAATGAGAAGAAATGGCTGTTTTCCAAAAAGACTTTATTTGCAAAATCAGTCATTAGTCCCACTGTTGTTTTGCCAACTTCCAGTGAGGATAGTCTTGGAAAGGAAGAAAGTTGGAAAACTTTATCTGCAGGGTATCAAGATATAAAAGTACAGTATGGAGATGTGGGGTATTAATGCAAAATAGACCAATGGAATAAAAGTCCATAAACAAATCCACACTTACATGGATACCTGCTTTATGACAAAGGTAGTGTTACAGAGCCCATAGACAGCCTTTTCCCCTTAACTAAAACAATCCAAATGGGTGAAATGATTTAAAATGTTGCTTCCAAGTCCAGTTGGCCTATTATGATGCATGAAGAATGAAAAGCCTATAATATATGAAGAATGAAAGGCTATATGACTGAAGGTGTGGTTTCTGTGTTAGCCTAGAGAAAATAAAGCCTGAAAATGATTAGCCGTAATCCCCCAAAAGAAGAATCTTCTGAATAGCAAAATTATGGTTTCAGTTAAATAGCAACATTTTGTGGTGGGTAATATTTTACATGTGCATGTGAAATGAAAGACTTGCCTGCCTTCTATGTACATGTTTGAATGTTAAAGACTCTGTTCAGGTCATTTGTGTGTTGCCTGGCATACAGATGATGTATCAGTTAGGATATTGGCTTAGCCACTTTAGCAGTCTAAATTAAAAATGACCTAAATAAAACATTTCCTGTATGTAAGGGTCTGAGCTGGGATATGCCCCAAGGATTGGGTAGCTCTGTGAGGGCTTCCAGTTACCCAGGTCCCTCCTGTCTGGTTGCTCTGTAGTTCTCCACAGCATGTGTCTCAAATGTTAATGTGCATCTGGGAATCCTATTCAAATGTGGATTCAGATTTGGTAGATCTGGGAATGGGGCTTGAGCTGCTACCTTGCTAATGAACTCTCCAGTGATGCCAGTGTGCTGCTTTAGAGACCACACTTAAAAATATCAAGGCCCACACATCAAAACTACACATCTGAATTCCTTCCACCTGGACATTATGTCAGATTTTACTATGGCTGCTGTAACAAATAACCACAAACTTTGTGCCTTAAAAGCAACAGAAATTTATTCTCTCATAGTGCTGGAAGCCAAAAGTCCTAAATCAGTATCAGTGGGCCAGAACTGAGGAATCAGCAGGGCCACAGTGCCTCCCTCCAGAGTTTCTAAGGGAGAATCCATTCCCTTGTCTCTTCCAGCATTTTCTGGCTCCATGTGTCCTGTGGCACCTAAGGAACCTGCCCTGTGGACACCTTGATTTAAGATCCATAAAACTTAGTTTGGACTTTGACCTCCAGAACTGTAAGAGAATAAATCTGTGCTGCTTTAAGTCATGGAGTTTGTGATAACTTGTTACAGTGGCAGTAGGAAACTAATAGAGCAGTAGACACCAGCTACAGGATTGGGATTTATGGCGAGATTGACCTGGCCAGTTGCTGACACAGCACCTCAGGACAGAGCCAATATAGAAACCTATGTCCATGAGTAGGGCGCGTGCAAGCAGCATATGCCAGGGAGGGTCATCAGTCCTGTGGTGGCCCCGACCTGTGGCTCACATCTGTTCAGCTGCAGTAGGCTTAGTCTAAGAGCAATGTGGAGTACATCGTCAGCAGTGGGGAAGTGGTGGTGTACATAGAAGAAGGTCTGGAGGAAATAAATCAGGTCCGATGGCCATCATGGAGCAGCAGAGTCTGAGGGAGTCAGACTGTTGTTAGACTGAAGTGGGGAGAGACTGGGAACTGTGGAAGCAGCTCTTGTGTTGAGTTGGTCTGGCACTCTGGATAGGTCTGGGCCCACAGCTGAGCATATCAACAGACTTAAGAAAGGCAGCCTCTAGGCGAGCAAGGCACTGCCTGGCTGTTGTAAGAGTTCAGGTAGGTTATTGCAGTAACTTTTAAAAAGTTAGGAGATGCTGTTGACCCCAAATCTTGGGGTTAGGATTTATGTGTTCCGTGAAGATCATTTTCCTTAACCTGAGGAAACTGTGTTTTGTCCTTGATCCTGAATCTGAAACTTGGAAACTACATCACGCCTAAAAGCTCTTGAGAAAATATAGTACAAAATGTATTAATATGTCAACTCTGCATGATAATACAGTTGTAAACTCCTGAGAGGAAAGGCCTGCATTTCCTTTACATTCTCCTCAAGCTTGTGTGCTTAGTGTACAATAGCTCTGTCACCACAACTGGGTGTTGAATGTTGATCATGCACAAGTATTGTACTAAATTTTTTAAATATTTAATCTTCATAAAAGCCATAAGAGAAGGTATTATTGTACATGGAGAGTGAGATTTAGAGAAATTAGTGGCTTATTCAAGTTTCACAGCTACTAAATGGGTCTAAGTGATTCCAAAAGCCAACCTTCTTAACTATGGGGAAATACTGCCTTAATTTTTAAAAGGTCATCACAACCATTTTTAAGTGTTTACTTCAGTAGTGTTAAGTACATCATACTGTTGTGCAGCCAGTCTCCAGAACTCTTTGCATCTTGCAGAAGTAAAACTCTGTATGCATTAAAAAGCAAACTCCCTGGGCGCCTGGGTGGCTCAGTTGGTTAAGTGTCCGACTTCGGCTCAGGTCATGATCTCGTGGTCCGTGAGTTCGAGCCCCGCGTCAGGCTCTGGGCTGATGGCTCAGAGCCTGGAGCTTGCTTCCGATTCTGTGTCTCCCTCTCTCTCTGCCCCTCCCCCGTTCATGCTCTGTCTCTCTCTGTCTCAAAAATAAATAAACGTTAAAAAAAAAAAATTAAAAAAAAAAAAAAAGCAAACTCCCCATTCTTCCTATCCTTAAGCCCCTCACAACCACCCTTCTACTTTCTATGAATTGGACTACTCTAAGGTAACTTACATAAGTGGAATCATACAGTATTTTGTCTTTTCATGAATGGCTTATCTTACTCAGCATAATGCCCTTAAGGTTCATCAGTGTTGGAGCGCTTGGGTGGCTCAGTGAGTTAAGTGTCTGACTCTTGGTTTTGGCTCAGGTCACAATCTCCTGGTTTGTGGGATCAAGCCGTGCATTGGGCTCTGTGCTGACAGTGCAGAGCCCTCCCTCTCTCTCTTCTGCCCCTTGCACACTCTCTCTCTCTCTCAAAATAAATATTTTTTAAAAAGGTTCATTGATGTTGTTGCATGTGTCAGCATTTCCTTCCTTTCTAAGGCATAGTAATATTCCAATGTATGTATATATACCACATTTTGTTTATCCCTTCATCCATCAGTGGACATGTGAGTTGCTTCTACCTTTTGGTTGTTGTAAATAATGCTGTGAACTGGGTATACAGATGTCTCTTTGAAACTCTGCTTTTGGGGCGCCTGGGTGGCTCAGTCGGTTAAGCGTCCGACTTCGGCTCAGGTCACGATCTCGCGGTCCGTGAGTTTGAGCCCCGCGTCAGGCTCTGGGCTGATGGCTCAGAGCCTGGAGCCTGTTTCCAATTCTGTGTCTCCCTCTCTCTCTGCCCCTCCCCCGTTCATGCTCTGTCTCTCTCCGTCTCAAAAATAAATAAACGTTAAAAAAAAAAAAAAAGAAACTCTGCTTTTGATTCTTTTGGGTATGTATGCAGATGTGGAATTGCTGGATCATATGTAATTGTATTTTTAATTTTAATTTCATATTTTAGTTTAAATTTTATATTTAATTTTAATTAAATCACATTGTTTTCCATAGTGGTTGCACCATTTTACAGTCCCACCAACAGTGCACAAGAGTTCTTTTTTTTTTTTTAATGTTTATTTTTGACAAAGGGAGAGAGAGAGAGAGAGAGAGACAGAGCATGAGCAGGGGAGGGGCAGATAGAGAGGGAGACACAGAATCCGAAACAGGCTCCAGGCTCTGAGTGGTCAGCACAGAGACTGATGTGGGGCTCAATCTCACGAACCTCGAGATCATGACCTGAGCCGAAGTCAGATGCTTAACTGACTGAGCCACCCAGGCGCCCCACGAGAGTTCTAATCTCTCCATTTCTTTGCCAACAATTGTCATTTTCTATTTTTTTTCTTTTGTTTTTTGATAGCAGTTGTTCTAATGGGTGTGTGTCGGTTTATTATGGTTTTGATTTGATTTGCATTTTCCTAATAATTAGTGATGTTGAGCATCTTTTCATAGGCTTGGTGGTCATTTATATATATTTGGAGAAATGTCTGTTCAAGTCCTTTGCCTATTAAAAATTATTTTTTTAGTGCAGTTTTAGGTTCATAGAAAAACTGAGGGGAGGATATAGGAGTCCCTATATACCTCCTGCCCCCTTACATGCACAGCCTACCCAAGTATCAACATGCCTCACCAGAGTGGTACATTTGTTACAACTGATGAACCTACACTGGCCCATCATTTTCATTCAAAGTCCATAATTTACCTTAGAGTTCACTCTTGGCATTGCATACTCTCTGGGTTTTGACAAATGTGTTCTGTATTATGACATGTATCCAGCATTATACTGTCATACAGAGTAGTTTCATCACTCAAAAATTCCTCTGTTCTCTTCCCATTTATCCTTCCCTCTCCCCAGCCCTTGGCAAACACTAATCTTGTTACTGTTTCCATAGTTTTGCCTTTTCTGGAATGCACTGTAGTTGGAATCATACTATATGTAGCCTTTTCATATTGGCTTCTTTTAGTAATATGCATTTAAGTTGCTTTAATGTCTTTTCATATCTAGCTAGTTTATTTCTTTTTAATGTTGAATAACATTCCATTATTTTGATGTACGACAGTTTATTCAACTACCGAAGGACATCTTGGTTGCATCCAAGTTTTGGCAATTATAAATAAAGTTGCTGTAAATATACATGTGCTGGTTTTTGTGTGGACATAATTTTCAATTCATTTGGGTAAATACCCAGGGAGTGGGATTGTTGAATCATTTGATAAGAGTATGTTTAGGTTTGTAAGAACCTGCCACACTGTCTTCTAAAGTGCCTAGAACATTTTGCACTCCCACCAGCATTAACAAAAGCTGCACATCTTCTCCAGAATTTGGTATTGTTGATGTTCTGGGTTGTGGCCATTCTAATAGGTATGTACTGCTATCTAATTATTGTTTTAATTTGCAATTCCCCAATTGCTTATGTTGAACATGTTTTCATATACTCACTTGCTAATTATACATGTTCTTGGTGAGGTATCTGTTTAGGTCTTTTGTCTACTTTTTTGATTGGGTTGTTCACTTTCTTATGATTGAGTTTTAGGAGTTTTTGTATGTATAGGATATCAGTCCTTTAATGGATATGTCTTCTGCAAATATTTTCTCCCAGTCTGTGGCTTGTCTTCTAAGTCTTCACACTGTCTTTTGTGGAGTGAAACCTTTTAATTTTAATGAAGTCCAACTTATCAATTCTTTATTTCATAGATTGGATTTTTAGTGTTGTATCTAAAACAGACCCAAGATCATCTGGGTTTACTCTTGTAATGTCTTCTAGAAGTTCTGTAGTTTTGCATTTTATGTTCAGATCTATCATCTATTTTGAGTTAATTTTTCTGAAATGTGTAAGGTCTGTGTCTAGCTTCTATCTAGCTGCTGTTTTTATTGATTGATTGATTGATTGATTGCATGTAGATGTCCAGTTGTTACAGCACGATTTGTTGAAAAGACTATCCTTGCTCTATTGTACTGCTTTTTGCTCCCTTATCAAAGATCAGTTGATTATATACATGTGGGTCTATTTTGGGGCTCTCTGTTGTATTCCATGAATCTATTTGTCTATTTTTTCTCCAAGACCACAGGGTCCTAATTAATGTAGTTTTAGGGTGAGTCATGAAGTTCACTTCTCTGACTTTGTTCTTGCCCTTAAATATTAATTGGCTATTCTTTAGAATCAATTTGTTGATATCCACAAACTAAGCTGCCGGGATTTTGATTGGGATTGCACTGAATCTATAGATAAAATTGAGAAGAACAAACAACTGACAATATTGAGTCTTCCTATCCATGAACATGTGTATTTATCCATTTACTTAGTTCTTTGATACCTCTCATCAGGGTTTTGTAGTTTTCCTCATAGAGGTCTTTTTCATAGTTTGTTAGATTATGCCTCTCACTTTTTATGTGCTGATATAAATGGAATTGTGTTTTTAATTTGAAATTCCACTTGTTCATTTCTTGAATTTAGAAAAGTCATTGGCTTTTGTATATTGACCTTGCATCTTGCAACCTTGTTATAATCGCTTACTAGTTCCAGGAGCATTTTTCTTGACACTTTTGGATTTTCTACATATACTACTTATGTAATCTGTGAAGAGAAGTTTATTTCTTCCATCTCAATTTCTCTAGCTTTTATTGCCAGTTATCATCTTATTACATTAGCCAAGACTTCCATTACAATGTTGAAAAGCAGTGGCAAGAGGGGAGATCTATGCCTTGTTCTTTATCCTAGCTTCATGTTTCTCATCATTAAGTACGATGTTAGCTGTAGCTCTAAGACTTCTGTAGATGTTCTTTATCAAGTTGAGGAAGTTCTTCTCTATTCCTGATTTTCTGAGAGTATCATCAATGGGCACTAGATTTTTTCAGGATTTTTTAAAATCTATTGCTGTGACCATGGAATTTTTATTCATTAGCCTATTAATGTGACAGAGTGTATTAACTGATTTTGAAATGTAGAATCAGCTCTGAATAAGTGAGATAAATCCCACTTGGTTGTGGTATATAATTCTTTTTATACATCGTTGCATCTGATTTACTAACGTTTTATTATTTTTGCATCTATGTTTATATTATATACTGATCTGATGTTTTCTTTTTTTGTAATGTTTTTGTCTAGTTTTGGCATTAGGATAATGCTGGCTTCACAGAATGAGTAAGGATGTATTCTTATGCCTCTATCTTCTGAAAGAGATTATAGAGAATTGGTATAGTATCTTCCTTAAAAGTTGGGTAGAATTCATCAGTGAAGCCATCTAGACTTGGCACTTTCTGTATTGAAAGGTTATTATTTAAAAAAATTTTTTTTAACGTTTATTTATTTTTGAGAAGAGAGAGACAGAGCATGAGCAGGAGAGGAGAGAGAAAGACGGAGACACAGAATCTGAAACAGGCTCCAGGCTCTGAGCTGTCAGCACAGTCTGACACAAGGCTCGAACTCATGGACTGTGATATCATGACCTGAGCCGAAGTCGGATGCTTAACCAACTGAGCCACCCAGGTGCCCTGAAAGGTTATTAATTATTGATTAAATTTCCTTAACAGATATACGTCTATTCAGATTGTGTATTTCTTCTTACGTGAGTTTTGGCAGGTTGTGCCTTTCATGGAATTGGTTCATTTCATCTAGTTTATCAAATTCATGGGCATTGAGTTCATAATATTCCTTTATTATCCATTTAATTTCCATGGGATCTGCAAGGATATCCATTCTTTCATTCCTGATATTAATAATTTATGTCTTTTCTTTTGTTTTCTTAGTTAACCTGGCAATTATACCAATATATTCAAAGAACCAACCTTTAGTTTTGTTGATTTTCTCTTTTGATCTCCTGTTTTCAATTTCATTGATTTCTGAGCTAATTTTCATTATTTCTTCTGCTTAATTTGCATTTAATTTTATCTTCTTTTTCTATCTTCCTAAGGTGGAAGCTTAGATTATTGATTGTAGATCTTCTTTTCTAGTGTTAGATATTCAGTGCTATAAATTTCCCTCTATGCACTGCCTTGAGTGCATCCCACAAATTTTGGTAAATTCTATTCTCATTTTCATTTAGTTCAAAATATTTTTAAAAGCTCCTGCAGAGCAAAGGAAATAATCAACAAAACTAAAAGGCAGCTGACAGAACGGGAGAAGATATTTGCAAGTAACATACAAATAAAGGGTTAGTATCCAAAATCTATAAAGAACTTACCAAACTCAACACCCCAAAAAACCTGATAATCCAGTGAAGAAATGGGCAAAAGACATGAAAAGTCCCTTTTCCAAAGAAGACGTCCAGATGACTAACAGACACATGAAAAGATGCTCAACATTCCATCATCAGGGAAATACAAATCAAAACCACAATGACATACCACCTCACACCTGCCAGAATGGCTTAGTTCAGGAAACAACAGGTGCTGGTGAGGAAGTGGAGAAAGGGGAACCCTTTTGTACTGTTGGTGGGAATGCAAACTGGTGCAGCCACTCTGGAAAACAGTATGGAGGTTCCTCAAAAAATAAAAAATAGAACTACCCTATGACCCAGCAATTGCACTAATAGGTATTTATCCAAAGGATACAAAAATGCTGATTCAAGGGGCACATGCATCCCAATGTTTATAGCAGCATTACCAACAATAGCCAAATTATGGAAAGAGCCCAAATGTCCATTGACTGACAAATGGATAAAGAAGATATGGTATATATATACAATGCAATACTCCTTGACAATCAAAAAGAATGAAATCTTGCCATTTGCAACAACGGGGATGGAACTAGAGTGTAGTATGCTAAGCAAGATAAGGCAGTCAGGGAAAGATAAATATATGATTTCACTCATGTGGAATTTAAGAAACAAAACAGATGAACATAGGGAAAGGGAAGAAAAAATAAGAGAGAGAGAGGCAAACCATAAAAGACTCTTAAATACAGAGAACAAACTAAGGTTTGCTAGAGGGGTGTTGGAGGGATGGGTTAAATGGGTGATGGGCATTATGGACGGCAGTTGTTGAGATGAGCACTGGGTGATGTATGTAAGTGATGAATCAGTAAATTCTATTCCTGAAATTATTATTACACTATATGTTACCTAGCTTGGATTTAAATAAAATTAAAAATTTTTTAATGTTTTTAAGCTTGAGATTCCTTTATTGACCTTAATTTTATCTTCTTTAAGATCCAAATATTTATTATTTAATATCCAAATATTTGAGGATTTTCTAGCTTTTTGTTGTTGATTTCTAGTTCCATTGTGTTCTTAGAACAGACAGTACGATTTCTGTTCTTTTAAATCTGTTAAGGTGTGTTTTATAGAACAGTATGTGGTCTATCTTGGTGAATTTTCCATGAGAGCTTGAAAAGACTGTGTAACAGGGGCGCCTGGGTGGCTCAGTGAGTTAAGGATCCGACTTCGGCTCAGGTCATGATCTCTCAGTCCGTGGGTTTGTGCCCTGCATCAGGCTCTGTGCTGACAGCTCGGAGCCTGCTTCTGAATCTGTCTCTCCCATGCTCTCTGTCCCTCTCCCACTCATGCTCTGTCTTTCTCACTGTTAAAAATGAATAAATGTTAAAAAAAAAAAAAAAAAGAGAAAAGACTGTAATTGGCTATTGTTGAATTAAGTAGCCTACAGATGTCAATTACATCCAGCTGATTGTGTCCTTACTAATTTTCTGCTGGCTGAATCTATCTGTTTGTAATGGAGAGATGTCAAGTCACCAAGTATAATAGTGGTTTCATTTATTTCTCCTTGCAGTTCTATCAGTTCTTGCCTCATGTATTTTGACGTTCTGTTGTTTGGTTCATACACATTAAAGATTGTTATGAGTATGTAGCCTTTTATCATTATGTAATCGCTTTCTTTATCCCTGATAACTTTCTTTGCTCTAAAATCTTTCCTACTGAAATTAATATAACTAGTTCCATTTTGTTTTGATTAATGTTAGCATAGTATATTTTTCCCCATCCCCTTACTTTTAATCTATGTGTCTTATATTTAAAGTGGTTTTCTTGTAGACAACATATATTTGGGTCTTGTTTTTTATTTACTCTGACAATCTCTGTATTTTAATTGATGTGTTTAGACCACTGACATTAAAGATGATTATTAATATATGTAGATTAATATCTACCATATTTTTTACTGTTTTCTACTGTTGCCCTTGTTCTTTGTTCCTCTGTCTTCCACACTTTTTCTGCGTTTCGTGGTTCTAATTTAGCATTTTATATGATTCCATTTTCTTCCCCTTCTTAGCATATTGATTATATTTTTTTAAACAAATGTAGTGATTGCCCTAGAGCAAAGCCATTTGGTAACCAACTGCATTCTACTCTCCCTATTGTGACATTAAGTGAAACAAAGGCAGGGCAGTCTTTCCGAACAGAGACATAGACTTTGCCTTCCCTCCAACAGAGGAAATTGAGGGGAAAAAAAAGTGCTATAAACCAAAACTAGCAGAATCTAGACTCACCATCATCTAGGTGAAAGTTCCATGCAATGAAAATGACTGTCAACATGGAATGACCTTATTTAAAATATTGACTGTGTGGTATATGCTTGAAGTTCTCTTTGAGAATCCAGAACAGGGGAACTGAGGTATAAGTCAAGTCAGGAATATGTCCTAATCCTAAAGCACATATCATACAAATTAAGATGTCATGGTCAGAGAGCAATCACAGTACCCAAATCAAAGTAAAAGGGAAGATATTTTGAGTAAAAGGGTTATTAAATGGCTTTAAATAGAGATAGATCTTGATCCTGAGAATGCCATGCATGTGACCCAGGAAACTGGCATTTATAAGGCCCACGCCATGCATTTATGAGCATAAAGAGTTAGGCCTAGAGGTATTTTAATTATAAATTCATGCAACTTTAATCTACCCAGTAGGGATCAACTTTAGAAGTCTGAAATTAACTTATACATTCATATAAAGTTGTTGGCAAGAACTCTTTATGCCATGCAAAAAAGCTCTTGGAAGAGTTTTTATTGCAGACCAGGGTTTCTCCTGTATTAAGGGAAAATTATGGTACTTAAATCTTTGGTTAGTTTGTTGTTGATTACAACCAATTGGCCAAACCAATTCCATTCTGGTATTGTCTTTTGAGCTCTTTATTGTTAAGCAAATAGTGCAATTAAAGAAAATAATGTTGAGTTTTCTGTATACCTGAACACAGATAAAGTATTTGGGCAAAAATTAAGCAAGTTTTATTAAATTAGAAATGATTCAACATTTTTATTTGGGTATATTTGACACGGAATGTTACATTAGTTTCAGGTATACAACATGGTGGTTCAAGTTCTGTGTTTGCTGTGCTCACCACAGGTGTAACTACCATTGTACCATACAGTGCTGTTACACCATCATTGACTTTATTCCCTGTGCTGTGTACAAAGGGTTTTTTTTTTTTTAACCCATTGTATGCTACAGCAATTATTATTATTACTTTTATTATATAATGATGATACTTGTCATTACTTTTGTACTATTCTATTGCGGAGAGTGGTTTGTGAATAATTAAAAAACTTTGTCTTCAGTATTTATTTAAAATAGAAGATGAACAAGCTACCTATTTGTTAAGATTCTTCATACCTTTTATTAGTGGGGTATTAATTTCCTCACACACCTTAAAAAGTATAAAGGAAGGGAGTTGTGTTACTGGTGGACTGATTTTTATCCAAATGTATCTAAAATATTTTTATAAGTAATAATTAGGATAATCTGGATATGACTTTTAAAGGTTTTAAAAGTTTGGAGGTTGTGTCCAAAGCAGAAATTCATAAGGAAGGCTGAATT
This sequence comes from Panthera pardus, assembly GCF_024362965.1. Classification (NCBI taxonomy): domain Eukaryota; kingdom Metazoa; phylum Chordata; class Mammalia; order Carnivora; family Felidae; genus Panthera; species Panthera pardus. The sequence continues at coordinate 30,484,613 of NW_026526666.1, forward strand.
TGGTGCTAGGATGTTAAAATAAAACTATCTTGACATTTGAAACTACAGTTCACATGTGACTTCTCCAGAATTGGGTCTTCTGTACTTAATGGTAACTGACCAGTCTATCCAAATATTTCTCCACATGTGATCTACTGATCACTAGTTATTTTAGCTACTCGTTGAAAAACAGATTATATGGGCAAACATTTAAGAAACGCTGTGCACTAGTTTCTCCTCTTTAAAAGTTTCACTGTGTAAAATATTTAAGGGCTCTGAGAAGTCTTGTATTAGGGAAACATGTTTAACTGTGTGCAATTCGGAATTTCCAAAATTAATTGTCCAAAACAAATAATTTCATATCCACAGAAGCAATATTCTACAGAGTAGATGTGTGTATGTGAGAATTTACTATGTTTTATTGATTCACAAAAGCAAAGCTTTTTGCTTTATGGAAACAGATTATCTGACAGTAATGATGGTCATTATGTGGCTTGCTTCTTCTCCCACTCCCAGGTTTATTAAGGTAAAATTGACATACAGTAAGCTGCACTTATTTCAAGTGTACATTTTGTAAGTTTTGACATATTCATATACACCTATGAACCCATACTGTCACCAAAATCCAGATAATTAACATTTCTATCACCCCTAAAAATTTGCCTTGTGTTCCTTTTGCCATCTGTCCTTCCCACCTAATGTCAAATACAAATGTCTTGTTCCTGACTTTAGGGGGAAGGCATTTATTCTTTCACTATGAATTATGCTGTTAGCTATAGGTTTTTTTTTTCTTGTAGGTGTCCCAATCAGATTGAGGAAGTTCCTTTCTGTTCGCAGTGTACAAAGTTTTTGTCAGAATAAATGTATTTTTGTCAAATGTTTTTTCTTCATATATTGAGTTGATCTGTTAATATGGGAAATTCCACAGAAGAATTTTCTAATGTTACACCAATCTTGCATTTCTGGAGTGAACTGCCACTTGATCATGATGCTCTATCATTTATCTCTGTATTGAATTCAGTTTGCCAGTATTTTGTTAAGAATGTTTGCATCTATGTTCTTGTGGATACTATCTTTGGTTTATCAAAATATCAGAGTAATGCTGACCTCTTAGAATGAGTTGGATTGCATACCTTCCTTTTCAATTTTCTGGAAGAATTTGCCTATAATTGGTATTATTTCCATCTTAGTTCTCTGGTAGAATAGTGAAGTATCTGAGCTTGGTGTTTTCTTTGTGGGGTAGTTTTTCACTACTAATAGATAGGATATTCAGGTTTTGTAGTTCTTGGTACTTTGCACCTATTCAGTAGTATATATCTCCAGAGAGTTAGCCCACCCCCTTTTTTAAGTAGTAGAATATATTGGGAAAGTGTTTATAATATGACTATTTTCCTACCTGTAGAATCTGCAGAGGTGTCATCTCTCTTGTTCTGCATACTGGCGATCTGTGTCTTTTCTTTTTTTCCCTGATTAGGCCAAATAGAAATTTATTAATTTTATTGATCTTCTCAAAGAACAGACTACTGCTTTTATTGTTATTTATTTCACTTATTTATGCTCTCATATTTATTTTTTACTTCTGCTTACTTTGGGAATTAATTTAACTGATATTTTTAAGTTAAAGGTGTTAAGGTGGAAGCTGAGATTATTTATTTGATACCTTTCTTATGTTTTACTGTAGACGTTTTAGTGTTATACATTTCACTTTAGATACTGCTTTAGCTGCATCCCCCAAATTGTAATATTTTGTCTTTTCATTCTCACTTAAATCAGAATACTTGCTAATTTCCCTTTTGATTTCTTCCTTGGCTTATGAGTAATGTAGAACTGTGTTGTTTGACTTCTAAATATTTGGAAGATTTTCCAGGAAGTTTTCAGTTATTGATTATTAATTTCATTTCAGTCCGAGAACATACTCTGTATTGCTTGAATTCTTTTGAATTTATCAAGACATTTTACAGCTCAGAATCTGGTTTGTCTATGCATTTGAAAAGAATATGTATTTACTTCTTCAGTGAAATGCACTGTAAATGTCAGCTGAAATTAGTTGATAGCATTAAGTCTTTTATATCATTGCTGATTTTATGTCTGCTTATTCTAATTGTTGAAAGAAGGGTGTTGAAACAGACCACTTGAATTGTGGATTTATCTATTTCTCCTTTTTGTTTTACCAATTTTTCCTTTTATTAGGTGCATAAACATTTAATACTTTATGAACTTTTCATGAATTGGCCTTCTTTTTATTATTAAAAAAAATCTCTTCATCCCTGATTTTATATATATATATATATATATATATATATATTTTTTTTTTTTTTTTTCCCTCTCAGAGATCTACTTTGATATTAATCTAGACACTCCAGCTTTTTTTTTAAATTTATTTCTTTCTCTTTTCTTTTACTTTTAACCTATTTATGTCTTTATATTTAAAGTGGGTTTGGGGCGCCTGGGTGGCTCAGTCGGTTGAGCGTCCAACATGGGCTCAGGTCATGATCTCACCGTTTGTGGGGTTTGAGCCCCGCGTCAGGCTGTGTGCTGACAGCTCAGAGCCTGGAGCCTGCTTCTGATTCTGTGTTTCCCTCTCTCTGTGCACCTCCCCCACTCACACTTTGTCTGTCTGTCTCTTTCTCTCAAAAGTAAACATTAAAAAAAAATAAAAATAAATAAAGTGGGTTTCTTATAGATAGTATATAGTTGGGTCTTGCTTCTTTTATTCTGTCTGACAATCTCTGACATTGAAAGGTATTTTGATCATTTACATTTAATATGAATTACTAATATGGTTAGGTTAAAACCACCATTTTTCTATCTGTTTTCTATTTATTCATCCATGCTTGTGATGCTTTTTCACACTTTTTCTCTTTTCTTTTGGATTGAATTTTTTTATTATTCCATTTTACTTCCTTTTTTTGGAAAATTAGCTATAACCCTTTGGTTATCTTAAAGGATAGTTTTGCATTTAGAGTATACATCTCTAACATTTCACAATTTATTTTCAAGTGATATTATACCACTTCCCATATAATTAAGAATTGTATGACACTGTACTTGCATTTCCCCCTCCAGACCTTTCAGCTATTGCTGTTACACATTTCACTTTAATATATGTTATAAACCATACAGGAGATTGTATTTACCTACATAGTCCCTTTTCTTGATGCTCATCATTCCTTTGTTGAGACAGAAATTTACATCTTGTGTCATTTTTGTTCTGCTTGAAGGACTTCCTTTAACAATTCTTGTAGTACATGTCTACTGGTGATGAATTCTTTCAGCTTTTGCATGTCGTAAAAAGTTTTTTTTCACATTTTTTTCTATACCAAACTTTGTTTATTCATTACTCATCTCTGTACAAAATTTCCAGAAACACTAAAAACTTTCACATTCATTTTTGAAAGATATTTTCAGTGGGTAAAGACTTGTAGGTTGAGGATTTTTTCTTTCATCACTTTAAAAAATCTACCTGCACTGTCTTCCATTTTGATTTGTTTCTGATGCAAAATGTTCTGTCATCATTATCTTTGTTCCTCCATACACAATGTCTTCTTTATTTGGTTGTTTTTAAGGTTTACTCTTTATAATTTGTTTTAAGCAATTTGATTATGATGTGCACTTATGTTTCTTGTGCTTGGATTCTCTGAGATTCTTGGAACTGTGGATTTAAAGTTTTCACCAAATTTGGAAGATTTTTTGACCATATTGCCTTTAATTTCTTCAGTTTCTGTCTTCCTTTTACTTGTCCCGCTGAGATAATAAAATAAAATGGGGCTATATCACAGTTCACTGATATTCTGCTTATTTTAGTCTTTTTTCACCTTTCAAAATGAAATGTGTTTCATTTTGGACAGTTTCTAATGCTGTGCATTCTAGTTCCTTAATCCTATGCAATGTCTAATCCATTGTTAATTCCATCTAGTGTATTTTTCATGTCAGACATGGTGTATTTTTAATTACCAGAAGTTTGATATGAAACTTTTCTGTAGCTTCCCCATCTGAACTTATTATGTTCAATCATTCCTCTAGCTTCTTGAACATATGAAACTGAGATATAGTAATCATTTTAATTTCTTGTATACTGATATTGTCATTTGTGTCATTTCTGGGTCAGTTTTGATTCATTGCTTTTTCTTGTTATGTCTTATTTTCCTGCTTTTTTCATGCCTGGTAATTTTTGATTGGATGTCAGACATTGTGGATTTTGTCTTATTAGGTGCTGTATATTTTGTATTCCCGTAAATCTTCTTGAGCATTTTTAAGGATTGATTAAGTCACTTGCAGACAGTTTGATCCTTTCTTATCTTGCTTTTAAGCCCTAGGTAGAACAAGTCTAGAGTTAATTTTTTCTTTCCCACTACTAAAGTACTACTCCCCTTCTAATTCTTCAATTCAACATTATCTGGTTGCTGGTAACAGGCACTATCCCTGCTCCTGTATGAACTAAGATATTATTCCTTCTAATATTTCATTACTTAGCTGAATACTCAAGAAAAAACCTCAAAGATATCCTGGACTTGCTTTCTACACAGCTCTCCCTCTGCTACTCTGCCCTGCAAGCAATAGTTGCCTTGCTATCCCTAGACTCCCAGCTTTGTATCAGGAAGTCCATCAGGTGATATCTTGGATACCCCTCCTCCCTGTACTGTAGCCAAGAAACCCTTCCAAATTCTAATCTGGGCCCTCATAGGGTTCACCTCTCCTTCACTGCTTAATATCTAGTGTCTTATTGTCTTATTTATTTTTCTTGTTTTTGTTCATTTGTTTCAGTTGTTTCAGGCAGCAGTGTAAACCCAGACCCTATTACTCCTCTGGCTGTTGAGGAATATATTACTGGTATGTCTGAGTCTCTTTATATGCAAGACACATGGTCACACACTGGGCACAGACTATCAATTAGGTAAAAAAAATCCTTTAACCTATAGGTTTTGTTTTCTTCATTTTATAGGAAAGTCGTATAAGATGAATAATGCCTAGCCTTTCCTTTTATCCTATGAACATTCAAGCCCACCCTGGTTTGATGCTGACTTATTTGCTTCTGACACATCAAAGTAAATTTTAGCCCTGAAACCTGGGCAAAACCGACTTTCCTGAGCTGGGTAATGTTTTGCCTCTGCATTTCCCTGTATTTTCTAGGTCCTATCTTCCTGCTGCACAGAACAGATCTCTGTAGGTGAGCATAGAGTAAGGATTCTGAGTCTTTTGTTGTGCTAAGACATAGAAGCGGACACAAAGGAAATATAATGGATTGGAGCAGATGCCTATGAGAAATGTAAAATAGCTTGGTTTCCTCCTACAAAGCCATATAAAGCTACAAGTTAAAAAGCAATTTAAATTTGGGAGAACTACAATGTTTGGACAGTTTTAGGTTTGGCCATATGTAACTTTTGGTGATGCTATTGGTTTCAAAATTTTTCTTTTTAATTTAAATGAATATGTCCTAAAGATATGTCCAAACCATTCTGGGTTTTCTTTTCTCCCTCTCTTCAGTCTCCACCCACCTCTGATTTGTTTCCTGGATGAGCATATGCTTAGATCCCTCAAGCATAGTGATAATTTCTCCTGACCAGCAGAGCCAGTCATTATTTATTATACTTTGCTCTCACTCCTTCTCACTTTCCTAGTGGGAACATTGCAGTGGCTGCTGGCTAGAAAATTAGCCCAGGGAGCTCCTTCTGTTGGTCTCTTTCCTCATTATGCTAGTAAAAAATTTAACTGTGATATTCTTGTGTGTGTGTGTGTGTGTGTGTGTGTGTGCGTGCGCACGCATGTGTGTGTGTAGACACACACACACATATCTGCATAGGTTGGAAGCACACTATAGGGGCTAATAGTGAGTAACTTAACTGTGGCTTTCTCACACATTTTACTCTCTCTCTTTCTCTAGAGTGGCTGCAGAAGTACAGTGCACTCATGTCTTGTTGCTTCACATTATAAGCCGAGCTTGTGGGTTTATGTGTCATCTCACTGTTTCTGCTGGGTTGTTTTCTGGCTGGATGTGATATCGTTTCAACCATTGTCAGGGGGCTGCCCCAGATACCTGGGATGCTCAAGAGATGCAACACTTACTTGTCATGTGATAGCAAAGACTTCTGTTTATATCTGTGGCTGCTCCTCCTGCAACCCTCTGCGGGATCCATGGATATCCAAGCTGATTGGGAAGCTGAAAACCACACAACCTCACTGAGGCTTGAAGGGTTTTTGCTTATGGGTATTTTTAAGTAAGCACCAGGAAACCATGAACTACAATTTGCAGTAACTTCTTCTTTCTTTTTTTAGGCATCCTTATTATTTTAAGTGTCTTCTGAGTCACAGTTCTACAGTTCCATGAGCTTTTAACTAATAGTCTTGTTAGTACTGTACAGCTTAGCTCTGGAAAGGTGACTAATCATCACTCAAATGCACTGAAAGCAGAGGCCATGTGTCATACCTCCTGTGTATCCTCAGCAGCATCTAGCTACCAAGCTAGATGGGCACTCTGAAAGTACTTGTTGACTTTGTGATTCATTTAGGACAAAATAGTCTATTTTCTTAGGATAGAGATTTTAATCCAGACTAAAGACATGAGCCTTTGTCTTTTGTAACGATTGACCTGCTTATGGAGTTAAGAGATTTGGGGTGGGGCGGGGGGAGGATGAAAAAATGTTAATCCAAAAGGGTCTGTTGATTTCTGCAAATGATCCAATCTCACTATTACCTTCAATTTATAAGAACTCTATCTGATGTTGGGGGAGAAAAAAGAAGAGAATGATGGAAGAAATGTAGAAACTAATATTTTAATTTTTGTGTGTGGCTTATCTTACAGAAAACTATTCTCTATATACCTTTGGTTCTAAAGAGGCACAAGCTGGTTTTTGGAAGTGCTGTTATCAGTAGTGACTGAAGCATAGGAATGTGGGGTCCATTCAACTTTGGGGAGAAACACATTACATTTTCCATATGCCTTAAAGCAATCCATTTAATTGACTATCTGACTATTGAACTTTCTAGGGTTTTCATGTTGTTTTAACAAGCCTTTCTATAATTAGGTACAAGTGGTATGAGACAGTAACTAGTAAAGAAGCTACAGTTATTTTATATTTGTATCTCATTAATGAACCTTTAGATTAACATCACCAATTCATTTGCAGGGAGATGTCACTGTGGCCCATAAAATCCTTGTTTTCCAGCTCCTCTAGCAAAGCATGTATAACCCTTAACCTAAAGCAGTGTCTTCCTTTGGAGGCATGTGTGAACACTGGTCCCATCTTTGGCTGGCCTTGTGCCTGTGAGTGGGAAGTAAACCTTTGTATGACCAGTTCCAGGGCATGTGATGGTAAATCTCCAGAAGTGGGGAAAATGTAGCTGATCAAATGAGCATTTCTGATTGTATCTCCCACATTCCAGCTACTCTGGGGGAAGTCCTGTCACCCCATGATGTGTGATGCTGCTTCAAACTATTTGCAAGAAATAATCTAAATGTCAAATTGTGGGTATCATGGGGCACTACACATGTTGAGACAAACCAGCGTGTCAGGAAACTTAGAGTGAAGCTGGTTTTGAAGGTTGTGCAAAAAGAAACCCTAGTCATCAGGCACCAGGGAAATGAAAAGAGCCAGCAGAATCTTTGTTTCAAGTATTTCACAATCCAATCCATAAAGAACAAAGTCATTACCCTAAGTCTTTATATATTTCTATAAAACAATTCAGTACATTCATTCAACAAGCATTTGCTGAGTGTTTCTTATATTCCATGCCCTGTTCTAGACATTAGGGATATGGTGGTGAACAAAACAAAGTTCCTACCTTAATGGAGCCCATCTTCTCAAGGGCAATGAGGATCCTATCTCCTCTCAGGTGGGATAGGTGCTGTGAAGAAAAATAAAGTAGGGGAGGGGATCAAGAGTGCAAGAGACAGTGTGCTCTTCTATATAGGTGGTTAGGGAAGGTTTCTAAAAAGGTGACATTGAAGAATATGAGCTCCTTTGGGTCACAATTCCCATTCCTTCCCGACCAGGGAGGCTTTTCCTGAATTATCACACTTGTTTTGCCTGTGTAACCATAGTTGTGACAATTTGGACACTTCTGTCAAGTTCATAATTGACCACATGACCAAGGATCAGTTGAGACAAAATTGTCATGAATAAAATTGAAATTTACGTGGTGTTATCTCCTCTTCTCTTTGCTCTTTAGGCAATAAAGCACAGGGTATAGTTGACTCAAATGGTCCAGGAACCAAGAAAGAAAAAGAATTCTGATGTCTTAGAGGGACATTACAGGAAGTAAGTTTTAGTGAAAGAAGACCTGTGGGAGAAACACAGGAGCCAGCCTTGGATTTTTTATCTTGGCTCCTCTACTTACCAGCTGGATGATTTTTTTTTAATACCCAGATTCTTTTTTAAGTTTATTTATTTATTTTGAGAGAGAGCACAAGCAGGGGAGGAACAGAGAGAGGGGGAGAAAGAAAATCCCAAGCAGGCTCCACGCTGTCAACACAGAGCCTGAGGCAGGGCTTGAACTCATGAACTGTGAGACTGTGACCTGAGCTGAAATCAAGAGCCAGACACCATTTTTATTTTATAAAAATGTATGTATGTATAGGTGTGTGTGTACATATGTGTGTGTATATGTATATATATGTGTGTGTATATATATATATGTGCGTGTGTGTGTGTATATATGTGTGTGTGTGTGTATATATATATATATATACATATATATATCACTGATATATATATATATATATATATACATATATATATATATATATACACACACACACACACACACACTCTGATATATATATATATATATCTCAGAGAGAGAGGTAAGGGCAGAGGGAGAGAGAGAATCTTAGGCAGGCTTCACGTCCTGTGGGGAAACTGTGACATCAGGACCTGAGCCAAAAACGAGTCAAATACTCAACCAACTGAGCCACCCAGGCACCCCTTGAACAAATTTTTAACTTCCCTGTGCTTCAGTTTCCTCAGCTGCAGAGGGTAATAGTGCTTACCTCAGTTGGGTCTGCTAAGAATTAAATGAAATCTTTCTGTAAAGTTCTTAGCATGAATCCTAGGATATGATATGCACTCAGTGTTTAAAATTATTATTGGGCTTAGCACTATCATTTATTCGCACAGCTATCTTCCTATGTAGCCACATGCTCTATGAGTATGTGTAAAGAATTTCTGGCCAGCATTATTCTTTACCCTATTTCATTAATTCATTGAACCATTCATTCAAGAAATATCTTTTCTACGATTGGCATGTTGCTGAGCTCCCTGTGAGATTCTGTGGGGAGTAAAGGATATATGTGCTTTTTGACTTGTAGAGAGGAGTGAAGCATCAAAGAGGACTTGTTCCAGATGACCTTAAAGTCCCTTGCAATTTGGATTTCCTGTGATTGTAAGGCACTTAGCATCCAGTAGACAGAGAAGTGGAACTCTGGTAGTGCTGAGGTCTGTATAGGGCCCTAAGAACCTCCAGCACAAGCCAGGCAATGCTTTCTGGGGGCTCAGCCAATAGCAGAAGTAGTAACTAGTTTATGGCAGCCTCCATTCCCTTCCAGTTCCTCACTTTTTAAAAACATACTAAGAATCCCTTACATTTGCACACTGAGTTTTAGAGTTTGTCAGGCACTTTCATACATATCATCTCAAATGATCCTTTTACTACAACTGGATAGGACAAGTGTTCTTATCCTTACCTTATGATGAGGACACTGAGGCTCAGAGACTAAGTGAATCACCTAAGATCCCATAGGCAGAACCAGAATTCCTACAAAGAGCTAAGAGCTAGGTTAGGAGTTCCAGGATTCTAGGGGATAAAGTGCTCCTGAATGTCAGAGTGTTCCTCCTCGTTTGGAGAGTTGTCTTAAACCAGTCTGCCTTGTTGATGTGGCACTTGGTGGCGAGAGTAGGAAGGAGGCATTTACCTGCCCACAAACCAACCCTGTGGTCCAGTATAAAGAGAAAACCCAACCTTCTATACCAGGTTCCATCCTGTCTGCCCTACATACCACGCTGACCACAGGAAAGTGCAATCTTCTTTTCCGGCCATCAGGGGCAGATGCCCCAGAGACCGTGCCACCCTCTCCCATCTTCCTGGCCAGCTCATGGCCCTGAGCCTGTGTGAGTGGCTGGCATGCATGCTGTAACTGTACGTGATCATCTGGCTAACGATGCGCACCTATCCACCCAGATGTCAGATACCGCTGTTGCCCCAAGGGAAGAAGAGTAAACAAAGCCCTTGCCCGCCTCCATTTGGGGATGCCTCACTGTTTGAATTGCAGTGGCAGCGCTCTGAGCTAGGAAAGGAGATGGCTGGCTCCAGCAGCTCATAGAGGTGCTCCCCCACCTTTCTGACGACCACTGGGATAATTCAAAGAGAAAGAGTAAAAACTTACCCCCAGGTATGGAAAGTGAAGGTATTTCATACTGCAAGAGGCCTGTGCTTGTATTCTACAGTATGACAAGCTTCCTGTCTCCATTCCTTCACCAGTTTGTCTCCCCTGGTTCATGTGACCCCAGCAGGACCAGGCCCTTCTTCCTGAAGGGACTTTGCCTGGGAGCTCACACTGAAGCCTCTTCTTTTATCATGTCACAAGATGGCATGCCACAGTTTGTCCCACTGTATCTTGCAAGAAGCTGATATTCCAATGATGTTATTAAAAAGTGGCACCTTTCGCCACATTGTGAGAAAATCTTTCTGGTGGGGGCAAGGGGATGGCGATACATTTTCCCCAAGGAGCTCACTTCAACCACAGCATTTGATGTATGGTGACATATCTCCCACACGCTGCCACACACACACACACACACACACACACACACACACACACACACACCTCACAAACACATTTCCTAGCTGAGATGGATAAGGAAGTTAAGGGACTTGTACAGGGTCACACAGAGGGACAAGGAGGTCAAGGCATTTACATGGGGGTGTAAAGCATTCAACCCACTGATTTTTGGCTCTTAGTCCTTCTCCCTGACCTCTGATTATCCCCCACCTCACCTCCTTTTCAGCTGAATAAACGTGTAATGCACACTAGAAATTCCACTGCAGTTCAGTATATCACTTATCAACAGTGGCTTTTAGCTAACAAGAATGCTGATAAATCTTACTCCCTATGGGTATTTCTCAATTCTGGGTTGTATGTTTTTATTTTCGCTTTCTTAGAACTCAAATCTGTGCTTGGCTCAGCATAAGATCCAGGTCTGGCATGCTGAGGAAAGCCTTGGATGAGGAAGTAGGAAATGGTTCTCATTCCAGTCTCATCTCCTCCTCCCTACTGGCCTCAGGCCTTCAGGTCCTTGTTCAGCATCACCAAGGCCCAGCTTCCTGGGAAGTACGATGGAAATTGTAATACCATACCTGCCAACCTCAGAAGGATATTGTGAAAAACAAAGGAAATCATAAGCTTGCAAAGTTGTGAAATGACCAGAAGGAAAAGGGACTTTTTCTCTGTGAAGGGACCATAAAATACAAGCTAGTGGGCAAGGAGTCAGGCAGCACTAGGTTCAAATCCCATTTCAGTTGTGTGCTCTTGGGAAAGTTATTTGCCTTCTAAGTGTGTGTGCAATGGAGAGATAATAAAACCCACTTGGCAGTATTGTGGGGGAGGATTAAATGAGAGTTGGTTTAAAGCTTGTAGCAGAGCACCTGGCCCAAGGATGTTTATTTCTTCCTCCTTCGTGCCCCATGGTCCATACTCACAGCACACAGACTCTAAGACTTACAAGGCATTTCATGTCTGACTCATCCTTGAATAGCCAGTGTCTGTAAGTGGGGCTGCCACGTTATGGGAGCTCAATAAATATACTGGTGGCTGTGAGTGTATCTATAGATTAGGGATGGAAAATTAATTTAGAAGATTATTTGTAATGTTTGATACTGTCAGCATGGACTTGTCTTCCTAATTGGCAACATGGGAGTGGATTTGTCAGTTTTATTCAGACTGGAACAATTAGGTGGTAATTTGTGCATTTAGCTCATAGATTGGCTTAGGATGATCCGAATCTTGCCGCAGTTTTCTTCATGGAAAACAAATCTGACTTATTATCTGGCCCAACTCAACAGTGCAACTAGTTTCACAGCAGGAATTCACATAGACAAGTAAACACTGGGGGAAAACTCCCCTGTGAAGTAACCACATGCCTAGGCAGGGCTGTCTCCTAATTTAAGAGCCAATTTTTAAAATAACTGTCAAATTAAGCTGGCTAATTGCTCTGGTCTCCATCTCGTTGGCCACAGGTAGAGAGGAGGGGACTGATTTCAAAGGTATAAGGAAGATCTGCATAAAAGAGATCCAACAGTGCCCTCAATGAAATTATATTTGGCAACATGGATGACAATATGTTTTTACGGAGTCCATTTTTCTATCACTTTTCCTGGTATTTTTGGAAAGTGATTATGGATGGATTTGTTTTTATTTGATTATACATGCCTCATCATTTTTTTTAATGTTTATTTATTTTTGAGACAGAGAGAGAGACAGAGCATGAATGGGGGAGGGTCAGAGAGAGAGGGAGACACAGAATCTGAAGCAGGCTCCAGGCTCCGAGCTGTCAGCACAGAGCCCGACGCGGGGCTCGAACTCACGGACCGTGAGATCATGACCTGAGCCGAAGTTGGACGCTCAACCGACTGAGCCACCCAGGCGCCCCTCATGCATCATCATTTTTAATATTACTCATAAAGTTGTCAAACATAATTTTTTCTATTAGATTTACCCCTAAGTGAGCTTCAAATAATCTTGACTTTAAAAAAAAATTAAAATATTGTACTAGGCAAGACTGAAGCCAAAGGGTTGGATACAGAATGTAGAAAAAAGCAAAGGGAGGAATATATCCTAAAGCTTTGAGAAGTTAGGCTTGAATATCTTTTTTCTCCTGCTCCCTGAGAAATTAATGAACAGACAACCCTGAAACTTCAAAGCTGTAACACCCTGCTTTGGGAATTACAACCTCCATCTTGGTTGTTTAAAAATGAGCACACATGGAAATGATGTATCAGCATATCTTTTCAAGTTTGTTTTTTTTTTTTCTGTTGAAAATTAATCAACAACCCTCCAGTTATTTATGGCTTAGTACATATATAAAATTAGGGTAAAAAATTAGATCTTAAAAAAAAACCCAAACATGTTTAATCACAGTAGTAAAACATGGCCATGGCTAAAATTATAACTGTACAGATTAAGATGAAAAGCCCACCCACCTCACACTGCTTTGCAAAGATAAGAGTTTGTTTTTCCTTTCTGAACATGTCCATGTTTATATATAAAATTATATATATATCATATTTTTTATATATGTAAAAAGTTATGTGTGTATCTTTCCTATCCCCTTGCATTTAAGGGGTATATTCAGATGTGAGTGCTCAGGTCCGAGTTGCCCCTCTTCATCATTTTGTATATCAGACAGGATATGTGTGTGACGGTAACATTAGATTTTGAAGCCAGATTGCCCAAGCTTATAAACTGTATGACCCTAGGTAAATCACCTTAGTTATTCACCTAGAAAGCAGAGTGCTCAGATGGGAGCATTAAGTGACTGAATATAGCAGTGTCCAAACAGCTCCTGGTTCAGAATAATTTCTTAGGAATGGTAGCTACAACCATAGCCAGACCTTCTCACTCTAAAGCTCCAAAATATTGCCTTTATTCTCATCACATATATCCTCAGCTTTATACTTCCTCCAACTTAACATACATATATATTTTAATGTGGCATAAGACGTAGAGTTCTGCATTTCCTCCCTAGCTGCTCTTTCCTCCGAAGCACTGGTACTTCAAAGGCTATAACCGCTCTCCTCGAAAGCTTTCAGAACTTGGAGTGAACTCAATCACTTTCTCATTTGGTATTAGTCATGTGCTCCATTTGTGTATGGCCTATTTCCAACTGATGAGCTTATAGCTGAGCGGCCCTGCATTTTAGGAATCTTCCAGCACAAAAAAGAAAGACTTGGCTTCAGAAGGGATCATGACTGGCCAGTTGATCTGTTAAATAATATGCCAAATACTGTGGAAATAACAAGAAGGAGAAAATTACATTCACACTTCTTTATTGGTGCCATTAACAGTGTTTTGTCATCCAGCTGATGCAGCGGCGCCATCTCCCCGGAAGCACTGCAGTGCAAGACTCTCTGGAGCCTTGTCCAACCCCTCACCCCCCGTGTCCCAGCAGCACCCATGGCTCCCAGGGTGGGGAAGGCTGTTTGAGGATGCACTAGTTCAGAGGAAGCCAGAGGACCAGGCCACTTTCAATAAGACTGTCTGGAAGTGTTAAAGCATCTCCATAGAGGTGTCATTGGAGCAGTGGTGAGCCCCCTTCTCCCCTCACCATTCTGGAGGTCAGGGGACCCCCTTTGAGCCAGGCTGCAGCTCACCCCATCAGTCTCCTGCCTCTCACTGTGCCTGCTGCTCGGCTGCTGAGGCCTTAACAAGAATAGCCCTCGGCCTCCCTTTTGTCCTCTCCCCATGCTTGTTAAAATAAATGCCTTCTTTCTCATATCAGGCAGACTGGGGAGAGGGACAGCTCTCTTCTCCCATCTCTCATCCCTCTCTCAATTCTTTCCTGGTCTGAAGCTCATTTCTCTCTCCACCCCACCCCTGCCTCCCTTTGTCCATCAGGGTCTCACCAGGATTTCATTATGTTCCAAAAACAGATAGTTGTTTAGATGGAGAATATCTCCCCAGAATATGATAGGAAAATATAAAGTATACACTGAACTAAGTCACTCCCTAGTTTAAAGTACCTTCTAGGACTAAGATTCAAATCTTTCCAAGATGTACAGGTCCCCACAGATGTGGGTACCCTCCAGCCTCATTTCTTTTACTTTTTGGTCATCACACTGCAGCCACCAGGGTTTTCTTTCCATTAGTAATAATGACTGTCATGAGCCAAGCACACCCAGTACTTACACATGAGGAAAATGAGGCACAGATAGGTCAGTTAGACATGGCTAGTAAGGGATAGACCTAGGATTGAAATCCAGGATGCCTCCACTCTTGGCCAATACATGGTACTGCCTCTTGCCAACATTTCAAGCATGCCAAACTCTTCTCTGCCTCAGGACTTTTACACATGCTGTTCCTCTCTTACTCTTTTCTCAACCCTTGTATTGCATAACTTCTCTTTATCTCTTGGGTTTGAGCTGAGATGTTACTTGTTCAGAAAAGCCTT
Organism: Panthera pardus; assembly: GCF_024362965.1. Classification (NCBI taxonomy): domain Eukaryota; kingdom Metazoa; phylum Chordata; class Mammalia; order Carnivora; family Felidae; genus Panthera; species Panthera pardus. Next base: position 30,499,750 of record NW_026526666.1, read on the forward strand.
TCCAGAGCTGCCAACACCACCACCGTCAGTCTAAATCATTCTCCATTGTTACTCTCCATCGCACCCCTCTCTTCTTGTCCCCAGAGCTTTTATTATCATTAACATTTTTACTTGTAATTTTTGGTACACTTACATTACTTGTTCAAAAACATTTGCTGTCCTTTCTACCAGCCCCTCTCTATTTGGGAGATTAAACTTCCCCACCTGATTGACATCAAGTTAGACCATATGACTTGCTTTGGGCAAAAGAGTGTGCTCTGGGGAAAAAATGCTAGAGCCATTGTGTGGTTTCGGCCATCACTCTTCCTCTGTCACAAGAGGGCATGTCTCAGGGGCTGCTCCTTCAGTCTTGGTCCAAAATGAAGAGGGCAGGATGCAGAGCTACAATGGACCTAATGTGAACAAAAAGTAAACCAAAAGGTCACTAGGATATGGAGGTTACTTGTTACTGCAGCATAACTTAACCTAGGTTTACCAATACATATGCTTATGTAACATTTTCTCTCCACTGTACCATCCATTTCATGAAACCAGGGACTGTGCTTTGTTTTGCGGTCTTTATTCAGCATCTAGCAAAAGGCCTGGCACATTTAAGGACTTGACAAATATTTGTTGAATGAATAAGGAAGCAATGTATTAACACACAAACCAGCCTATGAAGGCTACCTTTTGGTGCATGTTATCATTCTAAGCAAGTAGTTTTTTGTTAAACTAATCAACTGTCACTTTCCACTCCATTGTTCACCCCTCTACACCTTCCACACCTCCTCCCTTACTCTCTCAGCAGATATTTAATTTTGACACTGCTTGAAATACATATGCAATTACTATGTAAAGTTCAAAAATTCCTAGGAAAAAAGTCCCTTTATAAGTATTTAGTTTCCCCAGAAAAAAACAAAGAATACTCTTAAAATGTCTTCTTTCCAATAAAGAATAGCTTGTCTTCAAATGGCCAAGGGACTTAAAAGGACCTATCATAACTTTGAGTCTATTTTCTCTTCATTCAGGCAAGCTGAAATAAAATCTATATATATATATTGCAGGAAGGTAGTACTGAATATATTCTGAAAATATAAGAAAATGTACTGGCTTTCTCTGAGCCAGAAGATATTTTTCTGCATTTCAACTATCCCTAACTTCTACAGGTGGATTCATAAGCACTTTTCCCCCCCCTTACAAGGGACTCTGCTAAACATCATGAGTAGTAGAGGAAATATGGACAGAGAAACAATGTCCTCCTCTGAAAATAGTCTAGGAAATCTGTCCATTTGCCACATCCCATGGAAGCCAGTTGTGCTAGAAGCTTCCCACCTGACCCTTGTCTTTGTAGATGAGAGTAGCGCTACATCTTATTTAAGTTTGCTCCCTAGCACCTAGCCTAGGGCCTGGCACATGGCGGAGCACATAACAGAGGCTCAGTAAATGGTCAGAGTATGAATGGTTTTGTTGAAAAACATGAGAACTGGAAGTGCTGGGTAGATGTGGGCCCCTGCTCATTTACATCTTCCAGAGAATTTGGAATCCGGTGGACAGGGTGGGTGATGCACTGACATCCAACCCACCCTTGCTTCTCAAAACTCTCCCGGTGTAGGGCCTGGATTCCAACCTCCACTTGATACCACTGTTTCTACTTATTTGGATCCTGTCAGTCAAACAGTGTGGGTATCAGCCAGCCAGTAGTGGGCTGAGAGACAGGAGGGAACTACATTCTAGCACTGCTCTGCCACCAACCTTCTGTATGCCTGGGCCTCATTTGCAAAATGAGCCTGTAACTCAAATGATCTCTACAGTCTCTTCCAACCCTGACATTCTGTGCTATTTCTATGAAACACCCCAGACTTGGAAGGACTCTGTCTCTCACCACTGTTTCTTCCACCCGGTCTTCAGAGTTATATGTGCACTAGACCAATTAGCTGGGTAATTGTTCCCGAGTACAAGCTTATTCCTAATTACACAGTGTCTGGGTTCACACTCCAGCAATTAACCCCCAAATGGAATAATAACTCTAGAATGAGCACAGCGTAATTGTTTTGAAGCCCACCCCTCCCCCTTACTGATTCCCCTTGGGCTACAGCAGAAGAGGAACTGTTTGCTGTGGGCTGGCCACTTTCTCCTTGACCTCTGCATGGTCCTTGCCATGTAGTACTCCATTTATGTTCATGACTGGCTTCTAGCTGCCTGGGTGTTCCTGTGGCTTGCTGGCAGGCCACTCCCTGACCTATGACATTGCAGCTCCTGTGGATTCAGTGAGAATCTCCCCTCTGCACCTACTAGCCTCCCATAGGTCACTCAGGGCCAAAACTCATGAATAAAAATGCCACCCAGAAACATGTAGAATATCAGATTAGGAAATGATGAGATTTATTTCCAGTCTTCACAAGATAACAGCACGTGGGTGGCACAAACATAACTGCTTTGGCCTTTTTTGCAGAACTTAAGAATACACACGTAAGAGAGGAAGTGCTGCTAATATAACCCACAGTTACTAAACCACATGCTTCTCAAACAAACTGCACTTGCTACAGCACAAACAGAGCAAGCAGTGAGAATTTTCTGTTACTAAATTTGTTAAAGTGATTTGTAGGTATTTAAACTTGAGTATGTTTTTACAGTTTGAGGTAATTGGCCTACTTTAAATAACTGGCAACACACATACACTGTACTTTTTTCCCCCCTTCCTTTCGCCCTGCTAAATGTTTCCTGGCATGCTGACAGCTCCAGGCACACTCTGCATCAGGGTAGCATACGATGGGCCAGGAGTAGCATGGCCAGAGATTTGTCCCTTGCAGTAGGAAATGTGGTCCAGCAGCAGGAAAGGGGACCCAAGTCTGTTTGTGTGACTTGGCACCCAGTTCAGGGATGGGTGAAAGGTTTGTCAGCCAGCAAAGGAAGGCGTGGAGAGGAGAGCAGAGTGGCTTACAGTTACAGGTCAGAGGTAGGATCATTACATGGAAACTCCTGCTCAGCCAGTACTTAGCAGCTGTGTGCCTCGTTCTGTTACGTCTCAGTTTCTTTAGGTGTAAAATGGGGATACACTTATCTGACATTCTGTGAAACGATAAAATATATAAAGGATCTCACATAGTCCCTGGCACACAATAAGCTACAATAAATGTTGGCAACTATAAATAGTCATATTCAAGGCTGTTATTTTTACTATGTTCAGTTCTATTTGAAAAATGTACTCCTTAAAACAATTGACTTCTGCACACACACACAAAATCATGATAAACACACAAGTCTACAACAGTCTACTTAATGGTGCCCCCTAGAGTTGGATAATACACATGTGTAAAATCCACCTACCTAGAAGCAGCAACCTTGAATACTTTTAGTAATGTTTGGCCTTATGGTTTTATTATGTTATCCTGAACCATCTTCTGCAGAAATGTTTAGCAGGAATTGCTGCCTGCTATAGACTGAATTATTTCCCTTCCAAGTTCCTATGATAAAGCCCTAACCCTCAGTGTGATGGTGTTTGGAGATGGGGCCTTTGGGCGGTAATTGGGGTTAGATGAGGCCATGAGGTTGGGGCCCTCATGATGGGATGACTGCCCTTGAGAGACACCATGTTCTCCACCACATGAAAACACAGCAAGAAGATAGCTGTCTGTAAACTAGAGAGGCCTCACCAGGAACCAAATCAGCCAGCATTTTCACCTTGGACTTCCCAACCTCCAGAACTCCAAGAAAATGAATTTCTGTTGTTTAAGCCACCTAGTCTATTGTATTTGTTATGGCAGTTGGAACCGACTAAGACACTGCCCCTTCTGAGAGCTTACACAGTAATTCTGCTCTAACGTGGCAATAATTCCATTGAGTTAGAATCTTGTGCTTGTTAATGTTCTGTAGTGGACTGTGGACCAGTTAAGGGGCAAGGACTACATATTTTCACTCTGTACGCTTCCATATGTGTCTAATAAGTGACTTTTTCAAAGACATTTGTTTTGCCCCTTCCAACCTAACTAAACGCTACTGGGTCAAGGGTCAAGAGTGCATTGCACAACCAGACTGAGACATCTCTGCTCCTTGAGTTCTCAAGGACAGTGGCTGCTATTTGGTGGCCTTGAAAACACGAGGTCATTGAAATCACCTGTATATCCTACTAGGTGAGGCACAAGAAAGTGAATGAGTGGGAAAGGAAGAATTTGGCATTTAACATAGTCTGTGTGACTCATAAGAGAATTGCTCTGTAGTTGATGTGAGTGTCGGAGTAATTCCCAGTTTTCTATTATAAACGAGAATTCTCTGTGGGCAAGTGGAGCAATACAAATACTATTTGGGGCCAATATTGTGGTCTGAAAAAATATATTCAGGAGAAAATATTATGTTGATACATTTGAGTTTCTGTCATCTATAGAGTCCCAATTAGTAATAAGTTAGAATAAGATTTTACAGCGGCACCTGGGTGGCTCAGTCGGTTAAGCATCTGAGTCTTGATTTTGGCTCAGGTCATGATCTCACTATTGGTAGGATCGAGCCCTGAAATAGGCTCTGCACTGATAGTGTGGAGCCTACTTGGGATTCTCTCCCTCCCTCTCTCTCTTCCCCTCCCCAGCTCTCGTGTGTGCTCTTTCTCTCTTCTCTCTCTCAAAATAAAAATAAACAATAAGATTTTACGTTGCAGTATTTTCCAAGTATTTCACATGCATCATTTCAATAAACCTCAGAATTAGATAGGCAAGTATAGGTGTGGGAGACACCAATTATATTGTCTGCCCAGTACACCTTGCCTTTTTGGGGGAACATTTCTTTGAGTTTTATAGAACCATTACTTGCACAAAATCTTAAGGTTTTAGGGTGGTTTCTAATCTTAGAACCCTATCCCCCTGACCACAGAAGGGCACATGACCAAGATTGACCAATCAGAGCTCTTCTCCAGTATTATTCCCCTGGGAACTAAGGAAACAGAACAACTTTCTAACTGGTGGTAGAGTTGGAATAAATTAAATAGATAGGAGTTGCCTGTGACTGTAGGTCTCATCTCATAGGGAACTCTACTTGGTGGGAATGAAGCCAACATATTGAGGGAAGCAAAAGCATGTACGTCTCTTTTAGTTGTGACAGAAACTCAACTTGAAACAGCTTAGAAAAATAAGGCAATTGATTTTATTGAAGTTTAACATACAGTGTTATATTTGGCTTTACAACAGAATGATTCAGCAATTCTATACTTAGTGCTCAGCAAGATAAGTGTAGTTGCCCTCTGCCACCAAACAATGATATTACAATATCATTAACTATATTCCCTATGCTTTACTTTTCATCTTCATGACTTATTTTATAACTAGAAGTTTGTATCTCTTAATGTCCTTTATCTATTTCACTTATCCCCCATGTACATCCCCTCTGACAAGGGTTTTTTGGGATTTTTTTTGTCACAGTTTCCTTGTTTGTTCAATTGTTTTGTCTTAGATCTGCATATGCATGAAATCATATGGTATTTGTCTTTCTCTGACTTATTTCACTTATGTTGTAGCAAATGGCAAGATCTCATCCTTTTTTATGGGTAATATTCCATTGTATATAATAATTCCACTTATTTTAATTCTAGTGTAGTTAACATAATGTTATATTAATTTAAGGTGTACCATATACTGATTCAACAATTCCATACATCACCCAGTGTTCATCACTAAGTCTAAAGTCTCTCTTGTCTAGCAAGAGAGAGGAAGCAGGATTAAAGGCAAGAGATGGCTGATGTCCGGGTCCTTGCCACATTTTCATTAGGATCAGAAGGTTTACAAACATGGTGATGGATGTGCACAAAGCGACAATGAATCTGGGAACATTAATTCATGGACGTGAGGGAAAGAGGGTCTTGAAGATATTTGGAGTTAGGGGTTTGGGTTAATACAAAATAAAATCCTAGAGCTGGGCAGCCAGGTGGGAGGTTGTTTACAGCAGACATGAGGCACCACCTCTATTTATCTTAGCTAGCCTAGGGGATGAGACATAGGACAGGTGACCTCAGGGTTAACAAGGCACCTTCTTTTTGTTAATCATCTCTGGTTTGGGCTGCTTCACCTGCAGTGGTGGTCTATAGCCCTATTTATGTGTTTACCTAAGTTGGTACTTCCTTCCGGTGAAAGCAGCTTTCTGCTATAGTACTAAATTGGGGGCCGCTTCCACCCTGAATACCTAATCTTGTTTATTTCATATATTCTATACTGGGGCTTCTGCCCTGCCTTCTCTGTATTTATTTACCTAATCTTGTTTACCCAAACTTGGGTGTGAGCATCCTATGGCTTTGTACTTCTTTATGCTTTGTTAACCCATTGGTGTAAACCCAGGAAATTTCTAAGTTTATTCCCCACACATCACAACAAGTGCAGTCTTTAATCCCCATCATCTGTTTCACCCATCCCCTCCCCATCTACCTCCCTTCTGGTAACCATCAGTTCTATATAGTTGAGTCTGTTTCTTGGTTTGTCTCTCTTTCTCTCTCTCTTTTGCCTTTGCTGCTTTGTTCTGCTTCTTAAATTGCACATATGAGTGAAATCATATGGTATTTGTTTTTCTCTGACTCATTTATTTCACTTAGCATAATATTCTCTAGCTCCATCTATGTCATTGCAAATAACAAGATTTCATTCCTTTTTATGGCTGAAAATTATTCCATTGTGTATATATTCCTCATCTTTATCCATTCATCTAGTGATGGACACTCGGGCTGCTTCCATAAGTTGGCTATTGTAAATAATGCTGCTATAAAATGTAGGGGTGCATGTATCCCTCTGAATTAGTGTTTTGCATTTTTCGGGTAAATACCCAGTAGTGCGATTATTGGGTTGTAAAGGTGGTTTTAACTTTTGAGGAACCTCTATACTCTCTTCCACAGTGGCTGTAGCAGTAGCAGTTTGCATTCCCACCAGCAGTCCACAAGGGTTCCTTTTGCTCCACATCCTCATCAACATCTGTTGTTTCTTGTGTTTTTCATTTTAGCCATACTGACAGGTGTGAGGTCATATTTCATTGTAGTTGTGATTTGCGTTTCCCTGATGATGAGTTATGTTGAGCATCTTTTCATGTGTCTGTTAGCCATCTGGATGGCTTCTTTGGAGAAATGTCTGTTCATATCTTCTACCCATTTTTTAATTGGATTGTTTTTTGGGTGTTGAATCATATAAGTTCTTTATATATTTGGGATACTAATCCTTTATCAGATATGCAGATATGTCATTTGCATATATCTTCTTTCATTCCATTTGGTAGGTTGCCTTTTAGTTTTGTTGATTATTTCCTTCCCTGTGAAGAAACTTTCTATTTTGATGTAGTCCCACTAGTGTATTTTTGCTTTTATTTCCCTTGCCTCAGGAGACACATCTAGAAAACTGTTGCTATGGCTGATGTCAGAGACATTATTGACTGTACTCACCATATTTTTATGGTTTTAGGTCTCCTATTTAGACCTTTAATCCACTTTGACTTTATTTTTTGGATGGGGTCAGAAAGGGGTCCAGTTTGATTCTTTTGCATGTAGCTGACAAGTTTTCCCAACACTATTTGTTGAAGAGACTTTTTCCCATTGTATATTCTTTGCTGCTTTATCAACCTTATAATCATACTTTTATTTCTGGGTTTTCTGTTCTGTTCTGATCTATATGTATGTTTTGTACCATACTGTTTTGATTCCTACAGCTTTTGGTATAACTTGAAGTCTGGAATTGAGATACTGATAGCTTTGTTTTCTTTTTCCAAATTGCTCTGGTTATTTGGGTCCTCTGTGGTTCCAGATAAATTTTAGGACTTTTGTTCTAGTTCTTTGATATTTTTGTTATAGTTCTGTTGGTATTTTGATAGGGATGGCATTAAAAGTGTAGATTTATTTGGGTAGTATAGAAATTTTAACAGTATTTGTTCTTCCAATCTGTGAGCATGGAATGTCTTTCCATTTCTTTGTGTTGCCTTTAGTTTCTTTCATCAATGTTTACTGTTTTCAGAGTATAGGTCTTTCATCTCTTTTGTTCATTTATTCCTGGATTTCTTATTGTTTTTGGTGCACTTGTAAATGGGATTTTTTTCCTAATTTTTCTGCCTCATTAGTGTACAGAAATGCAAGAGATTTCTGTACATTGATTTTATATCCTGGAACTTTACTAAATTCAATTATCAGTTTTAGTAGTATTCTGGTGAAGTCTTTAGGGTTTTCTAAATAAAGTATCATGTCATCTGCAAATAGTATAAGTTTTACTTCTTTGTTTTCTGACTGCTGTGGCTAGGACTTCCAATACTGTGTTGAATAAAAGTGGTGAGAGTCATCATCATGGTCTTGTTTCTGACCTTTGGGGAAAAGCTCTCAGTTTTTCACCATTGAGTATGATGTTAGCTGTGAGTTTTTCATATATAGCCTTTATTATGTTGAGGTATGTTCCCTCTAAACCTATGTTAGATTTTTTATTATGAGTGGATGTTGTATTGTGTCAAATGCTTTTTCTGTATCTATTGAGGTGATTATTTATCTTTTCTCTTGTTGATGTGATGTATCATGCCGATTGATTGACAAATATTGAACCACACTTGTATTCCTGGAATAAATACTTTGGTTATGGTGAACGATTTTTTTAATGTATTGTTAAATTTGGTTTGGTAATATATTGTTGAGGATTTTTGCATATATGTTTATCAGAGATATTGGCCTGTAGTTTTCTTTTTATGTAGTGTCTTTGTCAGGTTTTGGTATTAGGATAATGCTGGTCTTATAGAATGGATTTGAAAGTTTTCCTCCTCTTCTATTTTCTGCAATAATTGGAGAAAAATAGACATTAACTTGTGTTTAAATGTTTGGTAGAATTCACCTGTGAAGCCATCTGGCCCTGGGCTTTTGTTTGTTGGGAGATTTGTGGAGTTTTTTTTTTTATTACTAATTGCATTTTATTGCTAGTAATTGGTCTGTTCAAATTTTCTCTTTCTTCCTGATTCAGTTCCTGAGGTTATATGTTTCTAGGAATTTATACATTTCTGCTAGGTTGTATGATTTGTTGGCATATAATTTTCATAATATTCTGTTATAATCCTTTGTATTTCTGTGGGGGCCATTATTATTTCTCTTCCTTAATTTTTGATTTTATTTTTTTTCAGTCCTTTCTTTTTTTCTTCACGAATTTGGCTAAAAGCTTATCAATTTTGTGCATCCTTTCAAAGAACCAGCTCCTGGTTTTATTTATCTTTTGTATTAAGTTTTTTAGTTTTTATATCATTTGTTTATGCTCTAATCTTTAATGTATCCCTCTTTCTAGTGGCTTTGGGGTTTGTTCTTTTTGTAGCTCCTTTAGGTTTAAGATTAGGTTGTTGAATTGAGATTTTTCTTGTTTCTTGAGGCTAGGCCTGTATTACTGTAAACTTTCCTCTTATAACTGCTTTTACTATAGCCCAAAGATTTTGGACTGCTGTGTTTTCATTTTCATTTGTTTCCATGTATTTTTTCTGTGGTTTTGGTCATGATTTCTTCTCTCTCATTCATGATTTTATTTACTTGGGTCCTTTCTGTTTTCTTTTTGATAAGTCTGTCTAGGGGCTTATCTATTTATTAATTTTTTCAAAGCACCAGCTCTTGGTTTCATTGATCTTTTCTACTGTTTTTTTTTTTGTCTCTTTCTGTATCATTTATTTCTGCTCTAATTTTTATTATTTCCCTTCTGCTGACCTTAGACTTCATTTGTTCTTTATTTGAGATTTTTTTGGTTCTTAAAGTAGGCCTGTATTGCCATAGGCTTTCCTCTTATGACTGCTTTTGTTGCATCCCAAAGGTTTTGGACTGTCATGTTTTCTTTTTCATATTTCTTCTTTAATTTCCTGGTTGACCCATTCATTCTTTAGTAGGATGTTCTTTAACCTGCATGAATTTGTGGTCTTTCTCAATTTTTTCTTGTGGTTGAGTTCAAGTTTCATAGTGTTATGGCTGGAAAATATGCATGGTGTGATCTCAATATTTTTGTACTTGTTGAGGATTGATTTGTGACCTAGTAGGTGATCTATTCTGAAGAATGTCCCATATGCATTTGAAAAGAATGTGTATTCTGCTTTAGGATGAAATGTTATGATTATATCTGTTAAGTCTGTCTGATCAGTGTGTCAAAGCCATTGTTTCCTTGCTGATTTTCTGTTTTGATGATTTGTCCATTGATGTAAGTGGGGTGTTAAAATCCCCTACTGTTATTGTATTGTTATCAATGAGTTTATGTTTGTTATACTTTTACATATTTAGGTTCCTCAAAGTTGGGGGCATAAATATTTACAATGGTTAGATCTTGTTGGATAGCCCCCTTTATTGTGATATAGTGCCCTTCTTCATGTCTTGTTACCATTTATGTTTTAAAATCAAGTTTGTCTGATTATAAGTATCGCTACTCTGGCTTTCTTTTGATGTCCATTTGCATGGTAAATGTTTCTCCATCCTCTCACTTTCAATCTGCAGGTGTCTTTAGGTCTAAAATGAGTCTTGTAAGGAGCATATAGATGGATCTCTTTTTTTTACCTGACACTCTGTATCTTTTGATTGGAGCATTTAGTTCATTTACATTGAGAGTAATTACTGATAGATATGAATTTAGTGCCTTTATATTACTTGTTTTGTCATTGTTTCTGGAGATTTTATCCGTTCCTTTCTAGTCTTTGTCACTTTTGGTCTTTCTTTCCTACTTGAAGAGTCCCCTTTAATATTTCTTGCATGGCTGATTTAGTGGTCACAAATTTCTTTAGTTTTTGTTTGGGAAACTATCTCCCCTTCTATTCTGAATGATAGCCTTGCTGGTTAGAATATTCTTGGCTGTAGATCTTTCCCATTCAGCACGTTGAATATATTATGCCACTCCCCTCTGGCCTTCCAAGTATCTGTGGAAAGATCTGTTGCTAACCTTGTAAATTAGGGTCTTCTTTTGTCTTGCTGTTTTTTAGGGTTGTTTTCTTTATATTTTAGAATTTAACTACAACGTGTCTTGATGTTGGCCTGCTTTTGATTATGATGGGAGTTCTCTCTGCCTCCTGGATTTGGAAGTCCATTTTCTTTTTTTTTTTTTTTTTAACGTTTATTATTGAAAGTCAGAATCGGGCGCCTGGGTGGCTCAGTCGGTTGAGCGTCCGACTTCAGCTCAGGTCACGATCTCGTGGTCCGTGAGTTCGAGCCCCGCGTCGGGCTCTGGGCTGATGGCTCAGAGCCTGGAGCCTGCTTCCGATTCTGTGTCTCCCTCTCTCTCTGCCCCTCCCCCGTTCATGCTCTGTCTCTGTCTCAAAAATAAATAAACGTTAAAAAAAAAAAAGAAAGTCAGAATCAGATCATGAGCAGGGGAGGGGCAGAAGCAGGCTCCAGGCTCTGAGCTGTCAGCACAGAGCCCGACGCGGGGCTCAAACTCACAAACCGCAAGATCATGACCTGCGCTGAAGTTGGACTCCTGAGTGAGCCACCTAGGCGCCCCTGGAAGTCCATTTTTTCCCCCAGATTAGGGATGTTTTAAGCTATACTTTCTTCCAATAAACCTTGTGAGCCCTTTTCTCCTTCTTCTGGGACTCCTATGATATGAATGTATTATGTTTCATTGAGTCACTGAGTCCACTAGGTCTATTTTTGTGATCCAAGATTTTTCTTCCCCTCTTTTGATCAGCTTCATAATTTTTCATAATTCTATCTTCTTTATCACTTATTCTTTCCTCTACTTCTCCCATCCTTGTGGTCATTACATCCAGTCAGATTTGAATCTCAGTTATTGCATTTTTCATTTCAGCCTGACTAGTTTTTAGCTCTTTTATCTCTGTGGTAAGTATATCCCTAATGTCTTCCATGCTTTTCTCAAGCCCAGCTAGTATTCTTATGATTGTTGCTTTACATTCTGGATCAGGCATATTGCTTATATCTGTTTCGATTAGATCCCTGGCCATGACCTTTTCTTGTTCTTGCTTTTGGGATGAATTCCTCTGTCTTGGCATTTTGTCTAGGCCTGTTTTCTTCTGTGTGTCAGGAAAGCCTGTTATATTTCATGCTCCTGAAACTATATGACCTCTTCTTCATAAAGCCATTAATGTCCCAGGCCTGACACTTAAGGAAATATCGCTGGTGTGTGCTGCATGCACTGTGCTGCTGTGTTATGGGTGCGCTGTCCCTCAGGTCAGTCCTCTGCAGAGTTTCTCCTTGCCTGCAGTAGAGAGTGTTTGGACCTTGGGCAGAGTGTGGAGAGTGTTAACTAGGTGTGTTCTTGTCTGCTTGTTAAAAGAGACCTGATGTTATTTCCACTAGAGCTGAAGCTTTGCAGAACTCTATGGTCAATACATATGGTAATACATATGGTGCATGTGGGGGTTTGTGCTGGTCTTCTGGGGGATGGGCCTGTTGCACTGGGTCTCATGCACCTTGCCCAAGAAAAGCAGTACAAGCAGAGCACAGGGTGTTGCGGGGAGCTTGGTGTGGACAGATTAGGCAGCCAGGGTTGGGGCTGTACTGTTTACTGAAGTTAGTTTACGCTGAGGGGCAGGGAAGGGAAATGGCACCAGCCAGCTCCTTTTTCCCTGGAGAGGGGAACCTGCTTACAGCTGTCAGGGAAACCCTCCCAGAAGAATGAATAATTTTTCCTAGTGCATCCTAGGTGTTTTTCAGATCACTGTTTTCAAACTGTCTGTGTCTGGGATGCTTGCCTTCCTGGAGCAGTGCAGTATCCTTTTGGCTCTATCCAGCCATGTTGGCTGATTTTTAAAACTCTAAACTTCAGGGACTTGATGTGGTGGGGACCTGTCCTGGTCTTCTGGGAAAGGGTCTCACTGTGCTAGGATTGATGCAAGTTTGACCAGAAGGACAGTTGCACCAGAGCACAGGAGCGTGAGTTTTGGAGCAAGCACACTAAAGGGCCAGTGTCCAGGTTAGCCACCCTCAGCAGGTGTCTCTGCACCATGCTGGGAACCTGGGAAAGGAAATGGTGCCCATTGGCTCCTTTGTCCCTGGAGAGGCAATGCCACCTCTCTCAGATGCACTCCAAGAAGGGGGAACTGTCCCCCCAGTGCATCTCAGGTGACCCTCAGATCATGACATCTGCCCCCGGGTTACTTGCTGCCTTCTCTCTAGGAGCACTGCAGTGCTCTTAGGGCTCTATACCAGCCATGCTAGGGACCTCTACAACTCTAATCTTTGGGCCCTGCTGGTTATAAGATCTCATGAAAATAAATGCCTCTTGTTTCCTAGTCAATGACTATGGAGAAATGTTTTCCTTGTGCAATGCCCTGTATGCTCCTCTCCCTCTCAACACCACCTGAGCTCCTTCCCCTCCACAGCACCCATGATCTGTTTCTCCCCCAAGCCATATCTCCACACCTCTTGCCACCCACAATGTGGTTTCTTCTCTCCCTCTTCTTGTGCAGTTTGTTCTGTCAGCCCTCAGATCGATTTCTTGGGTATTCAGAATGACTTGATATTTATCTAGCTGTGTTCAAAGGTAAGCCCAGGGTCCTCCTACTACTCCAACATTTTAGGTCTTCCTCTTATCTCCATGTATTTTTTAAAAATTTCTCTTTGATATCTTGGTTGACTCATTCATTGTTTAGTAGCAAGTTGTATTATTACACGTTCTCCATGTATTTGTGTTCTTTCTAGGTTTGTTCTTATAATTGATTTCCAGTTTCATACCATTGTGGTTGAGAAGGATGCAAAATATAAAGTCTTCCTGAGTAAGACTTGTTTTGTGGCCTAATGTGTGACCTGTCCTGAAGAATATTGCATGTGTACTTGAAAAAAATGTATATTCTGCCTTTTGTGGATGGAATATTCTGTATATATCTGTTAGGTCCATCTGATCTAATGTGTCATTCAACGATACATTTCCTTATTGATTTTCTGTATGGATGATCAATCCAGTGATGCAAGTGGGGTGATAAAGTACCCTACTATTATTGTGTTACTTTCAATTCTTCCCTTTATATCTATTAATTAATATTTGTTGTATGTATTTAGATGCTTCCATGTTGGGTGCATAGATATTTATAATTGGTATATCCTTTTGTTGGATTGTTCCCTTTTTTCTTATGTAATGCCCTTCTTTTTCTCTTGGTATAGTCTTTGTTTTAAAGTCTATTTTGTCTAATTTAATTATTGCTACCCAGCTTTTTTTTTTTTTAACTGCACTTGCATGGTAAATGTTTTTCCATCCTTCAGTTTCAATCTGCATTTGTCTTTAGGTTTGAAGTGAGTCTTTGGTAGACAGCAAATAGATGGGTCTTGCTTTTTTATTCATTCAGTCATCCTAGATCTTTTGATTAGGGCATTTAGTCCATTTACATTCAAAGTAATTATTGATAGGCATGTACTTATTGCCATTTTCTTACTTACTTGTGGTTGTTTTATAAGTACTGAGGCCCATAGAAATTGGATACATCAGACAAATTAGAAAAGAGGAAATAAAAATTAAATTAATACTTATTATATGCCAGGCAATGCTTTACATACTTTCCTGTAAGAAATATCATTTCCACCATTTCACGGTTGAAAATGGAGGACACACAGCTAATATTTGGAATCTGGGATTTGAACCCAAGCCTGTATGGCACCAAAGCCCATGATCTATGTCTATACTTAAAAGCCAGATATCCCAAATATTGAGCAAGTCCTCTTTCCAGAGCATGATGCTGCCTGTTCCCAAGTCTTTGAGACAAAAATTATATTATCTAGCCCTCATCACTTTTTTCTAGCACAAAAATATACTTTTGTAATCAGCCCTCACCTATTTACTGATTAACATGACTACATTTCATACTCCTGGATAAGGGGTTTGATTCTCAAATGAAAACCTGGGGTATTCCCAGGTCCTGCCCAAATATGATAAAAAATATCACAAAAATCTACATTTGATACTTTGGTCAAGCCTTCATCAGAGTTGCTAAGAGACTACATGTTCATGTTCCCTTTCAGGACAAACAAATCAGCTAACATGGAAAGAGGGGGAAGGAAAGAGAACCCCCCAGGCTAAAGACAGGAAAACACTGAGAGTAGAATTAACACTATGAAGAGGAAAGGCAAAAAGAGGCTGTGATCCAAACAAAATAGCAGCAAGTGAAACGAACAGAGGTGAGTGTGAAGAGCAGGCATCCTGAAACAGATGAGGGGCTGAACAAAACTCTAAAGAAGCAAACGACTGAGCAGACAAAAGGCCCCCAAAATAGTGAAATATGGAACTTTTAAGAAGAAAATCCTAAAGATAAGACAGTGCCCAAAGAATTTGCATACTGCTTTGAAATGCACTTTTACTTTGGAGAAGAGATTCTGGGAAAGCTAAGAGATACTCCAAACATACTTAATTGCCCTGTTGCATTTCCCCACACATTCCACCAGGTGGAGGTGGGAAGTGGGTCTTGTTTCAAAGAATTCCTTTGACAAAGAACCTGCAAAAACTTACCACTTGGATTATTTAAAGATGGTCTACAAAGTTGTGACTGAGTAAATAAAGTTGGAACCATGAGAGAAAAGTGATAGGAAATAATGAATATGAAGAATCATCTATCATTTATTTATTTAGAGTGAGTGATTGGGAGAGAGGGGCAGTGGGAGAGAAAGAGAGAATCTTAAGCAGGCTCCACACTCAGCATGGAGCCCAATGTGGGGCTTGATCCCATGACCCTGGGATCATAACCTGAGCCCAAATCAAGAGTTGGATGCTCAACTGACTGGGCCACCCAGGCTCCCAAAGGTGAATTTTTAAAGCTGAAAACTGAAATCAAAACCTATTTGTAATGTGGAGAAAAGAAGGGACCCATGGACTGGATCTGTGCCCAGAAAGTAGATAGAGGCAGACCACACAGGACCACAAAGCAATTATTAAGGATGTTAAAGTATATCCTAAGATAGGCAGGAAGAGGCTACTGATCTTAGGGGAATGAGAGGAAGTAATGTATTAATTAGGACTCTATAGATTGCAAATGATACCAGTTCTAAACTCAAACTGGCTTTGACAAAAAAGCAAAAGTATCTGCTGCTTTAACTGAAAAGTCCTGAGATACATCTAAAATGAGATGCCACTTCATTCTGGGCCTGAAATGATGTTTATCAGACTTGACCTTTTTCCTATTCTTGGTTCTGCTTCCCTCCATGCAGCCTTCATTTTCAAAACCCCCATGTGGTGGTAAAGGGACAGTCAGTAGTTCCATATCAACAAGTCCAAGAGAAAAAGGTTCTCTCCACAGAAAATACCACACAGCCTTGAATCCATTTTCAATACATCAACATGAAAAAATGATAGACGGGGTATGAAGGTTTTTCTCCACAGGAAATTCAGGGTACCACTATCAAAGCAAGGGGAAAACAGGTGCTGGTGGCCAAACAATGGTGCTTTTCATCACACATTTCCAATAATGTGACATCAGTATAGACAGATGATTCTCTATTTGAAATCACAAATTTATTTATAAACATGCACACATTCAGTTGAACAAAAGCTGGTATAGTTTATAGCCATTTACCTCACACAGTATGAGGCTACTTAAGGTCTTCAAAATTTTCTGACATTGTGAAATACCTTAAGGATGTCATCATTTGCTCAGAACCAAATTGTAATTTTGTGATCTTCGTTACTCAAGCAGAGTAAAATCTTCGAAATGATTTTGAGGCATTATTTTATACTTGAAGAGGAACAGTTATGTGAATAAAACAAATGTAATATATGTTTGATACCTATAGTGTGTATCTGTGCAGACAAAGAAGCTGAAAACAAGGAAGTGTGTGGTAAATCAGGAGACCTGGCTCAGATCACAATCGTGTTGTTGATTACTTAAGCTATTGATTACTTACAGATTGTTGATTAGGTTCAGCACACGCCTCCACTGCGCAGTGGTAGCAGGGCATACTTCCTGGGCTCACATCTTGCCTCTGCCATTTATTAGCTGTGTGACCTGAAGCAAGTTATTCAACCTCTTCCATATCTGTAAAGCGAGAATAACAATAGTACTGCTTTCAATGGTTACTACAAGGATTAAATGAGTTAAAATTTGTTAACATGCTAAAACAGTGCCTGATGCATAATTTTTTTTAGTGCTACACATGTACTCGCTCAATGTACTTGACTTTTTTATTTTAGCTTTCTTATTTCAGTTTACTTATCTGAAAAATAAACACAATAATACTTACAGTTTCCCAGTATATTAAATGACATAATAGTATGTAGAACTCCTAGCACAGAGCTTTGCATAGAGCAGAAATTCAGTAAATATGGTTCTTCTTTCTCCCTTCAAAGACTGAAAGACTATTCTGGTTAACAAATACTGGAATGGAACCAAATTCAATTCCTGTCCAGTAATTTTCTATTTCTGCATTTTTCAATATTTCTCTTTAACCCTCACTTTCACACTCTCTTACCACAGCACACCTAGCAGCATGCACACCCATATACCCACCAATTGGCATACAGGAGATGCTCAGTAAATAGTTGCTAAACAAATAAATGATTATTCAACCCTTCACTTCAATGTACTTTGTCCACCCAGTGGTATCTTTAGATATTTTAAGACAGATTTAGCAAAGTGGACAACTCATGATCCAGACAATTTTTCTCTTTCCGTGTAAAAATTCCATTTATATAAAAATAACAGAGCAGGACTGCAACCAGCTGTCACATCATGTCGACATGTGCAAGCACACGGCCCTGTGTGATGAGCATAGTTCTTGAGTTGTGCCATGTTACACTCTGTCAAATGGAATATGCTAGGAAAAGAAGTGTTAGCCCACAACTTTAAAGTTACAAGTAGGTATTTTGCAGATAGAAAAATAAGGGATGTGAAAGATATGTCCTTTAAAACACATCTTTGCTTTCAAAGTTTTAACCTAAGATAGGACTGATCTTGGTCTAAGCCATTATAACAGAAGAAACTTTAGGATGTTTCTCATCTTCTCGATCCTCTTCCATTGTTTCTATTGTCTTGGGCAATAAATTTCAGTATTTGATCAAATAATGGCAGATTCCATGCTATCCCATTCAGGTATCCCCAGTTTATCTATAATGATTTTCCTCTTGTCAGCTCATTTCTTAAACCTTTGCTGAATCTGGTTTCAGTGGTACTATAAACAATCATCATTGCATTGTAAAACTGGAAACTCTCCACTAAAATAGTGTTTTGATCCAGGTTGCCATAGTAATAAGTGTATGCTCCCCTCTTTGGAGGCCTTGTTATATGAAGTATCTGTGATTTGCTCAGAATGGCCCCAGTTCATCTGTCAAAATGGGTTTTTCCTTTTTTAAAATAATGATCTAGAAAATCCCACGGCGGCCACAAATATTTTACAACCATAACGAGGAGCATTGGAGTAGTCAAGCTTTATAAATCTATGCCATTATTACATTAGAATAAATCATGTTTCTTAGGTATATTACATAGGCCTGTGTAAGCCTAATTTGAGGTTTACTATTCAACAAGGGTGCGGTTGTTTATAATGAAAAGAGAATTATTAAGTGTGACTTCAAAAATGCATCATATGTCAGTTCATGTAGAGAGACCCTGGAGCAAAAAAATGGAAATTACTTCTTATTTCTATCAAAATACTGCAAATAGCCATTCAGGTTCAAACTTAGTTACAATTAGAATGTGATGAGCAATGATTTTTTATAACAGCATGAAATTGTACATTCCATTCACGTTTGGGTTCAAATTATTCATTGGTAGGAGGGAGGAAAAAAATGAGAAATCTGGCAAATTTATCAATGTCACCATGAAAAAAAAATATGATGGTACATTATTTGAAATAAAAATGTTCCAGTCAGTTACAGTAATTTGATACAAGAACTATGGTACTTTTTTCCTGCAGGAACGAGAGTAAACAAACACTATATCAACAAACCAGCAATAGAATCCACAAAAAGGTGTAAGATCATTTTTCATCTAAGACAAATGGTTAAGTTGGTTACTTTCTGTAAGTCACTACCAGCTACAGGATTATTTTATGTAATTCACTGCTGGCTACTGCCTCATAATATCTGATGTGGGAATATTAAAAACATCAGTGGGCGAAAGAACAGGAAGAATCCATCTGTATTCAATGAATTCTAATTAAAAAGTAATTACAGCACAATAAGGTAGCTGCCAACTTTATTCCCTCTTCCTGACCACAAACCACACACACAGAGTATTAGTCTTCTGCTATTTGTATCCTGCTAAACAAGCAGAAAGTCAGCCAGGAACCAGACACACATTTCCTTGCATTTTTCAGGTGACTTAGTTTTAAACAACTGCAGCCCCAGAAGACGTTCAGGGGCAGAGGTGGTGCACATCTTCTGTTATAATTGACCTGGGCTTTGAGATTTCTCTGTCATGATGTATCCCAGAATGTTGCATGATGGGAAGACCCTTGTTATTCCTCCACCAGCCGAGCCAAACGGACAAGATCAAGTAGGCCTGGGACTTGGGAAAAAAGGGAAGAAATATTGACAGATAAGTAACCACTCCAGGAAATGACAGGCAGCTGGAGCAGTGGCGGGACTCTCAGGATTCAGATGTAATCCTTTAACCTCATGCTCAAACTCTGTAATCTTTCAATGAGATGGAAGAGAGGAAGGAAAAAAGCAAATTGCTTAATCAAAGCCCTTAATATGTGACCAGGATTAGTAACTAAGTCGGAATGACAACCTGCAGTTATAAAAAGGCTTCATAAAATAGACTCAGTACTAATGAAGTTGTGTCTGCAGAGCTGAGAATAAGGAAGGAAAAGGTAACCTGGCATTTCAGTTGGCACAGATGTCTTTCACAACTGTTTTCCTGACTACCACAATTTTTCTTTGGCTGACAAAAGGCCTATAGCCTGCGCTTCTTCTGCTTGGCAAATCTCCCATTTCACCCACATTCTATAAGATCTTCTTTATCTAATAGACAATATAGCAGGTGTCAGTAGGGTTTCTATCTAAAGAAGAAGAATAGGCTTTGGCGTAAGTCATTTGCTGCTGGGGGCACTAAAAGATGTCGGGGTTCTTCTTCAGAAAAGAAGTGCTAACAGGCTAAAGTGGCCCTTGTCAATTCACATTAAAAATGGAAAAAACTAGCACGCTGGATTTATACAGCATCCTAAGAGGCAACCATCCATGTTATGAGTTTTGTGTTAACCTTCAGAAATGATGGGAAGTGTGCATCAGTTACCCCATTATATGACAGGGCATTCTTGTTATCACCATGTTCATAGTTAAGTAGCAAGAGCATTTTTATTGAAAGCAATGTATTTCAGCCATTTTGCCTTCTTTCTCCCTAATACATTAGCAATGTTCCTTGAAGTAAGCAACTAAAAATACTTTATATCACTTGAACAGGCTGGTCCTGGCCAAACCCTTAGAAGAGTAGGTATATGGGGTCTATAATTGGCCCCCCTAATCTATCACTGTATTATGTATTTTCCCAAAATATAGAAGCCTAAAACAATAAATATTTATTATCTTACAGTTCTGAGTGTCAGGAATCCGAGACTGGCTTAGCCAGGATGGTTCTGAAACAGGCCTCTCATGATGCTGCGGTAAAGCTGTCAGCCAGTGCTACATCCCTGGAAGGTTTGATTGGGCTGGAAGATCTGTTTCCAAGAAGACTCACTCACATGGCTGTTGGCTAAAGTCCTTAGTTCCTCATCAATAAGACCTCTTTTCAAGGCTCAGGACATGGCAGTTAGTTTTTCCTAGAGCAGGTGATCTAAGAGAAAGAGTTTCCTTTGTAACCTAACTTTGGCAAGGCGTATGATCACATCTTCTGTGTGCTTTCTCACACAGACTGACCCTGGCATAGTGTGGGTGATGACTGCATGAGGAAGTGAACACTAGGAGACAAGACCCATCAGAAGCCAGCTGGAGGCTGGAACAAAAACCTGTACTATGAAATAGGCACAAGGCCTGTGGTTATTGTGGCATAAGCTAGGAGGAATGATGTTGGTGAACTGGTTTTGGGGAAAGAACAATATGTGTGTGTGGATGTTTGGCTGGATTCAGAAGGAGCACTGCAATGTCTACACTAAAATCAGGCCAAAAAATTAAGTCTGATTTTTTATAGAGAGTCTGTAGAACAAAGCTGAGGGCCGTTTTCAAGCTACACTTTGGACATGAACAGTGTTGATTCTGCACCCATATAATCAAGTGTTATTCAGAGTGGGAAAGACTTTTACCCCACTTGGAAGAGTGGAGGACCATGGAGCAGCAACACATGGCTGCAGTGCCCGCTGTGTCCACCAGGGAGTCAGAGAGGAGGTTCCCGCAAAGGGTTGGGGCAGCCATGGTGAAGAGATGCTCCTTCAAAAGGTCTACAGAGTGGAGAGAGGTAGAAGACCATGGGCAGTGGGACTCCCCTTAGAGAATAAAAATATTTGGAAGGTCAAAGTGCTGCCGTTATGTAGATGGACACTAATAAATCAGTGAAGTTCATCAACCGTTATGTGTTCTTATTTGAATTTTCAGTACAGATACGCAGTACACACTCTGGATAGGCTAAGGTAACTTAAATGTTACAGACCTTGTCCCATCAAAGACTCCCAGGCCACACATGCAGCAACAATTGAGCATACACTCTGGGTTCACTGAATCCTTTTCTGTTCACCTCTTGTTTTGTCTTGGGATCCCCCCCTTTCTAATCCCTAGAGCAGACTTAGTATATTCCCCATCCAGGTAGAGCATCTTCTCAGACATCCTGGAGCATTTTCTTTGAATTGCCTATTTGTGAGCTGCATGAATAGGTCACTAATGGAGGAACCATATTCCATTCTTTTTTGTATCTCCAATACCTAGTAAGCATCTGGCATATAGGAGGCCCTTAGTAAATGTTTAAATCTACTTAAATTATGGCTCTACTCCTAACTTGTCATATATCTCCTTCAATGCCAAAGCATAGTCTTAACTTTGAGGATATTCTTACAGATGTCCTAACTATGGACTGACAAAGATGTCATTCATTTCTCCATTTTTCAGTTTGAATACCCAGTATAGGCCAGATATAGACTAGGTGCTGGTTCTGCAGTGATGGGTTCTGGCCCCTTGAACCCAGAGTCTAGTTTATCAAATAAGTATAAATACTTATTTATAGTATTTATAATATATATATATATAATATATATGTAATATATTATATATATATATATTATATATATATTATATATATATATTATATATATATTATATAGAAGAGTGGAAGAACTCTGTGAGACCTTCAACAAAGACAAAGAAAGCATTTTTTTAAAAAAATCATAGTTGAATAATATAATAACTAAAATGAAAAATACAATAGAGAGAATCAACAGATTAGAAGATGCAGAAAAACAGATCAGTGATCTGGAAGACAGGATAATGGATAGCACTGAAGCTGAATAGCAAAAAAAGAAAAAAAAAAAGTGAGGGTAGGGTAAAAAATGTCTTGGTCAACATCAAGCACAAACATTCTCTTTATATGGGTCCAAGAAGGAGAACAGAGCAATGGCCAGAAAACTTCCCTAACATAGGGAGGGAAATAGACGTCCAGGTTCAGGAAGCACAGAGTTCCAAACAAGATAAACCCAAGGAGAGCCACACCAAGACACATAATAATTAAAATGTCAAAGATAAAGACACATAATTTTAACAGCTAGCAACAGAAAATAAAGTAGTTAATACAAAGGAAATTCCCTAAGGCTATTAGCTGATTTTTCAGCAGAAAATTTTCAAGCTAGAAGCAGGATATATTTGAAGTGCTGAAAGGAAAAAAAACGTGTAACAGACAATACTCTACCTAGCAAGGTTATCATTCAGAATTTAAGAAGACAGAGTTTCCCAAACAGAAGTTAATCACCACTAAACCAGCCTTACAAGAAACATTAAAAGGACTTATTTTAATACAAAAAAAGAAAGCCATAATTAGATGTAAGAAAATTAATTATGAATAAAAAGATGTAAAATATGACAACATATACAAACAACATGGAGGAAGGAGTAGTCTTTGTTTTAGAATATGTTGGATCTTAAATAATCATCAACTTAATATAGATTGCTATATACTTAGGATGTTGTATATGAACTTTATGGTAACCACAAACCCAAAACCTATAATAGATACAGAATAAAGAAAGCCAAAGTTAACACTAGAGAAAGTCATCAATCATGAAGGAACGGAGAACTACAAAAACAACTAGAAAACAGTTAACAAAATGGGAAGAAGTATATACCTATCAACAATTACTTTAAATGTAAATGATCTAAATGCTCCAATCAAAAGACACAGGTATGGGAATGTATAAAAAAAACATGATCCATCTATATTTTGCCAGCAAGAGATTCACTTCTACCTATATACATATGTAGACTAAAAGTCAAGGAATGGAAAAAGATACTCCATGCAAATCAATGTGGAAAAAAAAGCCAGGGGTGCAATGCTTATAACAAAGACTATATATAGCAAGAGACCAAGAAGGGAATTACATAAATATAATTGTAAATGTCTATACACCCAACATGAGAGCACCTAAATCCATAAAGCAAATATTAACAGACATAAAGGGAGAAATTGACAGTAATAAAATAAGAGTAGGAAACTTTAATACCCCACTTACAACAATGGATAGATCTCCCAAACATAAAATTAATAAGGAAACAGTGGCTTGGAATAACACATTAAACCAGATGGACTTAACACATATATACAGAATATTCCATCCAAAAACATTCTTTTCAAATGCATATGGAATGTTCTCCAGGATAGGTCATGTTAGGTCACAAACCAAGTATCAATAAATTAATTAAGAAGACTTAAATCCTATCATGCATCTTCTCAGACCACAACAGTATGAAACTAGAAATCAGTTCCAAGAAAAAAACTGGAAAAAAACACACAAATGTGTTTTGTAGAATGTAAATAACATGATACTAAACAACTGAAGGATCAACCAAGAAATGAAAGGAGAAATAAAAAAAATACATGGAGACAAATCAAAATGGAAACACAACAGTCCAAAATCTTTGCGACACAGTGAAAGCAGTTATAACAGGGAAATACATAATGATATAGGCCTACCTCAGGAAACAAGCAAGAGTTCAGATAAACAATATAATTTCACACATAAAGGAACTAGAAAAAGAAGAAAGAACAAAGCCCCAAAGGAGTAAAAGGAAGGAAATAATAAGATCAGAGCCAATATAAAAGGCATACAGTCTTAATAAAACCAGGAGCCGGTTCTTTGAAAATATAAATAAAAATTGCCAAACTTTTAGCCAAATTCATCAAGAAGAGAGAGAACCCAAATAAATCAGAAATAACAGAAGAGAAGTAACAACTGACACCACAGAAATACAAAGGAATGTAAGAGAATACTATGAAAAATCACATGCCAACATATTGGACAACCTAGAAGAAATGGATAAATTCCTTGAAGTATATAACCTTGCAAAACAGAATAAGGAAGAAATAGCAAATCTAAACAGAGAAGTTATTAGTAATTAAATGAATTGGTAATCAAAAAAATCTACCAAAATAAATAAATAAAAGTCCAGGTGAATTCTACCAAATACATGAAAAAGAGTTAATACCTATTTTCCTCAAACTATTCCAAAGTATAAAAGGAAGAAAAGCCTCCAAATACATTCTATGAAGCCAACATTATTCTGATACCAAAACCAAAGACACCACACACACAAAAAAGAAAATTATATGCCAATAACCTTGATCAACATAGATGCAAAGTCCTCAACAAATCATTATCAGGCTGATTAGACAACATATTAAAAGGATCATTCACCACAATCGAGATTTATTCTGAGGATACAAGGATAGTTCAATATTCCCAAATCAATCAATAGGATACACAACATTAATGAAATAAAAGATAAAAATCATATCTAAGTAGATGCAGAAAAAGCATGTGACACAACTTAGCATCCATTCATGATAAACAAAGTAGGTTTAGAGGAAACATACCTCTCAACATATTAAAGGCCATATATGAAAAATCCACAGCTAACATCGTACTCAATGGTAAAAAACTGAGAGCTTTTCCCCTAAGGTCAGGCACAAAACAAGGATGTCCAGTATCACCACTTTCATTCAACAAAATACTGGAAGTCTTAGCCATAGCAATCAGATAAGAAAAAGAAATAAAAGGCATCCAAATTGGCAGGGAAGAAGCAAAACTTTCACTGTTTGCACATGACATACTATATATAGAAAACCCTAAGGACTCCACCAAAAAGCTATTAAAAGTAATAAAGTCAGTAACATTGCAAGATACAAAGTTAATACCCAGAAATTGGTTGTATTTGTATACACAAATAAAGTAGTAGAAAGAGAAATTTTAAAAAAATTCATCTATATCAAAAAAAACAAAATACCTAGGAATAAACTTAACCAAGGAAGTAAAAGACCTGCGTTCTGAAAACTCTAATACATTGATAATATATATTTCATGCTCATAGATCGGGAGAATATTAAAATGCCCACACTACCCAAAGCAATCTACATATTTAATGTAATCCCTATCAAAATAACATTTTCCACAGAATTAAACAAATACTACTAAAATGTGTATGGAACCACAAAAGACCCCAAATAGCCAAAGCAATCTTGAAAAAAAAACAAAGTTGGAGGCATCACAATCCCAGATTTCAAGGTATACTACAAAGCTGCAGTAATCAAAACAGTATGGTTCTGGCACATAAACAGACACATAAATCAACAGAACAAAGAACCTGAAATATAAACCTATGCTTTTATGGTCAATTAATCCATGACAAAGGAGGCAAGAATATACTATGAGGAAAAGACAGTCTCCTCAATAAATGGTGTTGGGAAACTGGAAAGCTACGTGCAAAAGAATGAAACTGGACCACTTTCTTATACCATACACAAAAATGAACCCAAAATAGATTAAAGACCGAAATGTGAGACCGGAAACTAAAACTCCTACAAGAAAGCACAGTAATTTCTACAGCGAATGTCAAACATGTCTCTAGAAATGTCTCCTAAGACAAGTGAAACAAAAACAAACTATTGGGACTACACCAGCATAAAAAGCTTTTGCACAGTGAAGGAAGCTGTCAGCAAAACAAAAAAGGAACCTAGTGAATGGGAGAAGATATTTGCAAATGATATATCTGATAAGGGGTTAATATCCAAAATATATAAAGAATAATCATAATCATAATCATAATTTGATCAAAATAATGGGCAGAGGACCTGAATATTTTTTCAAAGAATACATACGGATGACCAACAGACATATGAAAAGCTCAATATTTCTAATCATCAGGGAAATGAAAATCAAAACCACAATGAGGTATATCATCTTATACCTGTCAGAATGGCTAGAATAAAAAAGACCAGAAATAACAAGGGTTGGCAAGGATGTAGAGAAAATGGAACCATCATGCATTGTTAGTGGGAATGTAAATTGGTACTGCCACTATGGAAAACAGTACGGAGGTTTCTCCAAAAATGAGAAATACCTTATGATTCCACTACTGTGTATTTATCTGAAGAAAATGAAAACACTAATCCTGAAGATACATGCACCCCTATGTTTATTGTAGCATTATTTATAATAGACAAGATATGGAACCAACCCAAGTGTTATGAATGGATAAGGAAGATGTGTGTATATATATATATATAAAGCAAAACTTTATATATATATATATATATATATATATATATATATAGACCATATATATAAAATAGACCATCAGTCATAAAAAAGAATGAGATCTTGCCATTTGCAGCAACACAGATGGATCTAGAGAGTGTTATGCTTAGTGAAATACACCAGAAAAATAAAAATATATGATTTAACTTATATGTGGCATCTAAAAAACAGAACAAATGATTAAAGAAAAAGCAGAATGAGACTGTTATAGAGAACTGATGGTTATGGGGGATGGGCGACACAGACTTCAAGTTATGGGATGAATAGGTCATGGGAATAAAAGGTAAAGCATAGGGAATATAGCCAATGTTGTTGTAATACTGTTGTATGGTGATATGGTAGCTACACTTATGGTGAGCACAGCATAACATGGAGTCAATCACATTGTTGTGCACCTGAAACTAATGGAACATTGTGCATCAACTATACTCAAATAAAAGAAAAGGAGCCAAAAAAATGTATTTTAAAATATTGAAAAACACAAAGTAAAACATCTAAAATCCTACCACTTGAAGATTAATCAAAGAAAGAAAAAGGCCTCAGCCCTTCTAGTTCTGCCCTCCATTGTTCATAGCTTGGCTAAATTCATCAAAAGGTAAAGGCAACTGAAAATATTAATGAGTTAATAATGAAAAGGAATAGGTGACATGGCGTTGGTTGACATATTTGTGTGTATGCGTATTTCTTCTGTCATAAATACACAGAGAGGTACAATTTTAAAGTTGACGGATTTAAATCATGACTTAAACTGCATGTGACCCGACATTAAAAATGGAAACTGGCTTTCAAAATAAAACTTCATTTTCTGATATTGTTCTTCCATTTCTTCTTTCACCTAAAGGCTAAATACAGTTGAGGGTTTTCGAATTTGGGGAGTGTCTTCCATGCATTTTTGGCTTCAAGGTAAAACAAGATAGGGTATGCCTGGAAGTGAGTGCCTACTTGTGGAGAGGTGGCAATAGAAAATTCACCCCCAGGATTCATGAATAATCTCCAAGAGTGCTCTCAGAGCAGTTACTTGCTATTTCTTCCCATAAACCCCTTCCTCCTCCTGTCTTCCTCATTTCAGGAAATGGCACCTTCCATGCAGGTGCACAGTCCAAGAACATAGGAGTCATCCTTGATTTCTCTCTTTTCCCCCCACACTCTCCACATCCAGCCCATTAGCAAGTCCTTAGGATGCTGCCTCCACTACCACTATCCTTATATACTGCCAGAGATACTGTAATAGTCCCCCTGCTTCCTCTTATTAGCTATAATTCTTTTACACATAGCACCTAGAGTGGCTTATTTATTAAATATGAATCCAATATCGTCATTCCTCTGCTTAAAACCCTCCAATGGCTTCCCATCACATTAAGCAAATACTCCAACCTCCTTACTCTGGCTACAAAACCCTCGCTGACCAACCCTGACTACCTCTTCTATACCCTCCTCTTGCCCTCTCCCAGCCACTCTGGACTTTGGTCTGGTCCTCACCAGACCCACCTGCTAGTGCCCACCTGGGAGCTTCTGCATGAATGGCACCCTCTGCCTCAGTTTCCTTCACACTCACTGCATGTCTGTGTCCTCCTTTTGATTCACAGCTTAGCTTATGTATCACTTCACAGAGAATTTCCCTTGACAGCCTCATCTAAAGTCTTTACTCTGCATTCCCTCACCTTATTTTGATTCCCTGTGTAGCTCTTATATACTGATTTCTTTCATTTCCTCTCTCTCTTCATTTCTTGTCTGTAACCCCCACCAGAATGCAAGATTCCCTTGTCAACCCCTGAATCTTCAGCTTCTAGAAAAAAAAAGCCGTACACAGTCAATGTCCAATACATATTTGTTGAAGAAATGAGAGTGTGAATGATTAGTGTACCAGATAGGGCACATCTACTACATTGACTTTTGCTTGTACCCAAACCCTCCTGGTCCTGACTGGATAATGTTAGGCTTTGCATGTCGTGGTAATGAGCCCAGCTCTGAGGTCTCGGAGCCACTGAATAAAAAGCCTAACTCTCGGGGCAGATTTGTGAACATGTGTGAAATCAAGCATGAAAAAGAAACCAAGACTTTCTTACATGGGTCTAATTTGTAAAGATAACTGCTAAGAAACTAGAATAGGTTGGAAGGAAACATCAGGATCAGACAATTCCCCATTTGCTCTCAACACCATTAGCTCTCTGTCTGTTAAAATGCCATCACTGATAGAGGCAGCCAGAGCCAGAAAATTTGGGCTCAACTTTTATAAATTAACACTGTGAGTGCCCTGTGTTCTTGTGGTGGTTATGAACTGTACTGGTATTGGCCAAATTTGGTAACAAATTTGATGACAGGTGAGAGGGATGAATGAACCCTTCCTTTGTTACTGAAGTCACTGTCCTGAACAAAACTCCAATATGATTCCTATTGAGTCAAATATTTTAGTCAGCAGGTTATTAAGTACCTACCATGTTGCAACCGTTTTCCTAGGCATTTGGACAAAAATAACATTTGATTCTCACCCTATCCCCATAAGTTTACCCATTCTACAGATGCACTGACTTCATCCCAGAGTGGTCAAGTCACTTCTCAAGGTCACGTGGAAGTTGGGACCCTGGAGTTGGATGGGGTTGGAACCTGGACTTAGCTATTAAGCTCTCACTTCCCTTGCTTGCCCCAACCTTCTGGTCATAATTTGACATGTTGTTTAGACCTGCCAGTAGGATTATAATTCTTGATGTAAACTACTCATTTTGCATTATGATGCGGACAGCAACTTCTAGAGCATCCAGTCATTGGAGAGCAGCCTCGAGAGACCAATTACCTCTAGGGACAATGATGTTTAAGAATTTTTGGATACACAAAACTGAAGACCATATTTCATGAACACCCTGCAAGGGAGCCCCAGGTGCTCGGCTCTAGTGGCTTCCCACTCTCCTGAAGTGACATTATTTTTGTACCTGCACTGTAGGTTTCATTGCAGGGGGAAGGCGGTGGTATGGGTGGATTAGCAGTCAATGAATGTGTGCTCATGTGGAGTAAACTTCACTCATATTTCCCATGTAAATCAGTCTCACAGTTAAAAACAAAACAAAAAAAAAGAGATGAGGGATTTTAGTGAATATTTTAAAAAATAATGCTTTCAGGGTTGCCTGGGTGGCTCAGTTGGTTAAGCATCCAACTTCGGCTCACGTCATGAGCTCATGGTTAGTGGGTTTGTGCCCCACATCAGGCTCCGTGCTGACAGCTCAGAGGCTGGAGCCTGCTTCAGATTCTGTGTCCCTCTCTCTCTCCCCCTCCTCCACTCATGCTGCTCTCAAAAATAAACGGACATTTAAAAAGCTTTTTAAATAAAGCTTTCAAAATGCTATTTTCAGCATCTCTCTTGTGAGACTGAAGTAGTGCCATTTCACACGGGTGACGGCAGTGGTGGGGAAGGTGCAGAGAGAGCCCTGTGACTTAGGCAGCTGGCACTGTGATAGGAACAATGGACAAGAGACTGAGATGATCAAGCATTGATCAGGCTCCACCTTCCCCTGGGCCCCCCCACACCCACAGACTCTCCCAGAGAGTTACCGAAGAAAAAGATTTGAGTGTTAAGTCTTTTTAAAGCTATTAATTTTACACTGTATCAACTCCTGTTCTACCTGGCCCTCTGGCAGCTGGCTAAAACTGCATTTTAAAAAGTACACATTCCCCACAACTGCAGAGGAAACCATTTGAAAACAAAGACCTGTCAGCTTACAAACTATAGAGACAACAATCTTCTCTTCACAGTTGCAGAAATACTAATTATCTCACAGGCAGTTTTACGGTTCAAACACTGATAATAAATCATACTTTTAAATAATAGTAACCATGTAGAGAGGATTTTAATGGTAGAAAATATCATTAAATGAGAGAATTTTATTTGAGCACTGCAAAAATGATTTAAGACTTTTTTACACGAGTCACCAAGCACTGTATTCACTAAACTATAGCAAAAAGACCTTTTACTTTTTTTGCTAAAATTTTCATCATTCATTCACCTAAAATGGCCAAGTTCTATATAGAATTGTTTTAAAAGGTGATTCAGTTCAACAAAAGTATATTAAAGTTACTGTGAGGTACTTAGATACAGTATTTGATAATAATAGCATTTTTTTTCCCCTGGAATTTCATTGGCTCCATCTTCTATTTTTAAAAATACTTTTAGAGTAGGAATCAAGCCATGGATTCTGGTGGCCTCAGAAAGGGGGCCAATTTGACTGTCCGTAGACAGAGTGCAGATACGTGACCCTGAGCTCACCAACATTTCCCTCCAAAAACAAAATGTTCACAGGAACTATATTTGTAAACAGAATCACTTTGAGTTGCTCACAGACTACCACAAAATCTATTTGCTGACCCCTAGCATTTCCCAGAGCATGCAGGAAACACCAAGACAGGACACAGGAAAAATGACCCAAGAAATTACTAAAGACCTTGCTCCTTGTTGGGAGTCCAAGGCCCGGCTCCTTTTGGTCTTCCCCAAGCCAGTTACAGAAATCAAAGAATTATTTTAAACAGAGCCATGCAGAAAGAAAAAATAAGCAAGTTACTGATTGAGTGGAGTGGAAATTAACAATGCAAAATGGTTTTTAAAACTAGTGTGAGGAATAAACCTTAAACAGGGTGTTTCTGTTGCAGACAAACTTGCTTAAGTGTTAGCATTTAAATGCTCACACCTCAGCTTTGAACACTCCATTAAGGGGCTGAGGGAGCTCACACCTCTGTCTGTGGGGCCTTTCACTCTTGTTACAGCCCAAGGAAGAGAACCAGAGGAGAGAAGGAGGAAAGGGCGGAGCAGCCACAAAGGGAGCAATGGCAAGGTTGTCTATGGAAAATGTGAGGATCCTGGTTAATGCCTGCTGTCCTGGTGCAGTTATTAACAGCATCTGCTTTCACTCCCCAGAGTATCCTCCTGATTTGGATAATAAATTGTATGGTCACCCAAATAGGGTATAGAATGTCCAAAACAATAATGGCAAGGCAAAAGTCTTTTATATATGTAAGAAAAACGGAAATTGCAACATTTGTTCCTTGGATGGTGTGCTGTGGTTCAGGCATTTCTGTCATTTTCACATGCTAAGGCTAAGTGTTCCTGACTGCATAGTAGCATCAAAGAGTTAAAGAATCCCACAGGGGGATCCTAGAAGCTATGTGGTTGTCATTTCGCAAATGAGAAACTGAGGCTTAAAAAGATTGACTTGCCTAAGGCCACACTGCCAGTTAATGGAGAAGCTGGGAATAGGATTTCAGTCTTCTAACTGTAAATTATACATTTTCAGTGTATTAAATATTTTTAGGAATGTAAATAGTGTTCTCAAATGAAGGAATACAGTTATGATAAATTATACAGACTCCCTTTTCAAGGTCCCAGGGCTCAGAGATCATCAGTAGGAGGGGTTGGGGGATACGGAGGACCAGCACTAGCTCGGGAGTAGGGGTAGGTTCTGTTGTTCACTAATGATCTCAGCTGAGGAGCAGACCAAGCATTCTCTTGGAAGGAGCAAAAGCCAGGCATCAAATTGGCTTCTGGTTTAGCACTTTAATAGCTGATTGATCCTAGTCAAAGTTACTGAATGTCTTTAAAACTTCCATCTCCTTGGGGCGTCTAGGTGGCTCAGTCGGTTAAGTGTCCGACTTCGGCTCAGGTCATGATCTTCAGGTTTATGGGTTTGAGCCCCACGTCAGGCTCTGTGCTGACAGCTCAGAGCCTGGAGCCTGCTTCAGATTTTCTCTCTCTCAAAAGTAAATAAATTAAAAAATTTGTGAAGGTAAAATAAGACTGTATATGAAAGTGTGAGGCCAATGCCTGGCCCACAGTTACACATTTAGAAATGTTCACTATCGTCTTTCTCCATCCTCTCCATCATCATCATCATGATCAGCAACAGCAACGCTTTCCCTTCTCCACTCCTAGCCTGGTATGCTTTGAACAGTCAGCTGATTGCAGAATTCAGCTCACCTCTTTTCTCTTTTGGAAAGCTCTTCCTTAACTTCATCTAGTTCCACAGAGACAGAAATTGTTGCTTTTTAACAGATCAGGACACAGGCTAATATTAAATCATTTGTTCATGATCACACAACCAGTAAGGGGTGGGAGCAGAATTCAAACCTAAGTTCTCTTATCTTTGCCACTTGTCAGTCTCTGGTAAGAAACTGTAGGGTGGAGTGCTGAGATCAAACAGTGAGGAGGTGGAGAGGCAGCTGCGAGCTGGCCCTGCCTAAAGGGTATGTGTGTCAGGAAGGTGACATGAGGCCAACCACTCTCCTGTACCATTCTACAAGTGTTACCCTCATACAATCAAGATTTTTTTTTCTCGGCATAATCAAAGGATATGAGCTTAAAATCTGGAGAAACAGAAGAGATGCTATTTGTCTCCCCAACAGAAAACCTCTGAATAAGACCCGGAAAAGAAAGTCAAGATGAGACAGAAGCACCAGGGCCCCTGAGATAAGTCTGTACACTGAGACATGACCCAACCAAGCAAGAAGACACAGGCACTAAGGAGATGCTGGGCACTCTGTGCATTTCAGACCCTTCAGTCACGTGGAAACCAATGCAGGAACTCAATTTCTCTGTGGTTCATGCTTCCTTGTCCCTTCTTGGGATATTCGGCACTAATTTGGTCACCATTAGGACCCTTCCTGTGAAATGATCCTTTGTATCATCACAATTAGTAGATTTGGAGTGATTTCCAATCACACAATTAGGACTTCCAGTAAGGAGCAGAGAAATTCTACTTATAAAAGCTAATTAGTGAGACACAAGCCAAACAGAGGCCAAACAGAGATCCTTCTCTATTCACACACCTCAGAACACTCACAATGAATAGACCAAGGGTCCTCACATTTCCTGGGACTTCCCAGGGGTTCTCTGGTTATGTCTCCGTGTGACTAGACAGTAACTTCCAACAGTTTGGCAATTGAAGTACATGTTTTGGAGCCAAACAAACCTGAGGTTGAATTTTGTCCCTACCCCTTCCACCTTGGGATGACAGGTCGCTAAGCCATCATTTTGTACATGTAAAGTGGTGGTGATAATTCTAAGCTTGTAATGTATGCACTATACTTAGCTCTGTCTTGGCACATAATCAATGCCCAGTAAATGGCTGCCATCCTCTTCTGCTTACATTCTTGCTGAGAAGTCTTCCAGCTTTGGTAGAAGGACACACCTCCCCATGACTCTCCTACCCCCTTCAGTCACTTCCCTCTTTGGGGTGTATCTGGCTCACCTGTGGCTTTAGGATTAGGTGAACACATAAGGTAACATTCTCTTCCTACTTGTTTGAGGGTCCTTTCCTTGACTATGCCCTGATTATTAATTGTATCAGGTAACTCATGAAAACTATTCATCAAATCTTCAGATTACACCAAGCCAGGCTAAATGGCAAACACATTTAAGTAAAGACTTTGAGCCAAAAACTCCATAGGTTTTCAAAATTAATATAATCTAAAATAGTAGAACATGATCGAGACAAGTATAAGGTCCTTCATTTGAGTCCAAACAAATCCCAGATGCATGAAGATCAGCTGAGGAAAACAAACAAAACAATCTTAGACTTTTTTTAAAAAGTTTATTTATTTTGAGAGAGATAGGAAGGGAGGGGCAGAGAGAGAGGGATAGAGAGAGATCCCAAGCAGGCTCTACACTGTCAGTGCAGAGCCCGATGCGGGGCTTGAACTCACAAACCGTTAGATCATGACCTGTGTTGAAATCAAGAGTTGGACACTTAACCGACTGAGCCACCCAGATGCCCCTACAACCTTAGACTTCTTATTTGAAATTAACCTTAATTTAGTTCATACTGTAATGTTGCTACCAAAAGAATAGATGTAAATTTGCCTAACATATATGGCTTGTAGCCTAGAATGAGGGCCATGGTCCATTCAGTGTTGCTTCATTGGCAAAACCACCAGATCTGGTACAAGGTGACAGATTTCAGCATTTTATCCTCATTTCATGAATAAAAAGATGTAGTAAATTCTGTAACACTAGGGTTGTTCAGGTCTCAGCTAAATGAAGACTTGATTGGGGCATTCACTGCTAAGGAAACTCAAGTATCAGATGGATGTTTAGATCAGATGCCTTTAAGGTCCCTTTCAACCAGAAAGCATGATTCTGGTAATTTGCTGTCTCTTAAGGCCAAGAACCTTCTTATCAGAACACACATTTGATCCCTTTTTAATTTCTCCAGGAAGTGAGCAAATAGATAAAAAGAGTCCAAGGTCACAGATTTAGGTTTCTTTGTTAGAGTAACAAGCTTCCCTGGGTCTGACTAGTCTCATTACCCCCAAGTTCAGTTCTTTCTCAAAGAAAATTGTTTTCCAAAAGGAGGTGCTTTCTAGACCCTGCAGACATCTTAGTCATTTCCTCCTCTGGGCCTGTGTTCAGCTGCCCCTGTCCTTCTGAACACTCCAGCACCCTCTCAGTACCAGTCCATCATCTCTTTCAAAACCTGGCTTCATGCTGGCCTCCTCTAAGAGAACTTCCTGGTTTCCTATATTCTTCTAAGCTTCTCAAGGACTCTCTCTGTAGTACACCCACACTTGCTTACATATCGCCTATGAATCATTCTCCAGTTGTTTTATGTTTCTGTGACTCTCCAACTGAACTCTAAACTCCTAAAGGGCAGTGAACTTCTGTCAATGGAGATAAAAAGGAGAAGAGCTCTGGATTTTCCTAATGATCACAAAACACTGGGCACAAAGCAACCACTGGGGGCCTAAGACCCATCAAACAGCAGTGAAATTCCACTAGGATTAAGGTTAGATGGGGCAATCCAAGTTTCAGAAGATCAGAGACATTCACATTCTGTTCTGAGTAGTTCAACAGTCCTTCCAAATCACCAGGACTGCAGACATAAAAGTTTCATCTAGCCACTAGCTCTAGCTGAACATATCACAGGTTACTTAAAGTGCAATTTATTTTTAATAGAAAAATTGATTCTGGAATGAAACATGAAGTAGTCCTTTTTTTTTTTTTTTTGTAGTAGACTAACCTTTTAAAGAATAGCATTCTTGCCCTAGAGAGGGGCATAAAAGTTTAAAAGGTTATTTTCCACATTACACATAACCCGCATGCTCACCTTTCCTATCTCTTTGCTGGATCTGTGCTCGGGGTGCCTGTGGTGCTAACTCCCTGAAAATATCGGCTCCATTAATACATGATTTACTTCTCTTTACTTGGTGAAGTACAGAGCCTATCTTTCAAAGGAATTTCAAGTTTTTGTAATTCATTACCTACTCCATGAAACATGATGACATGGAATTTTCCCTTCAAAACTAGAATGAGCACAGTAAGTTCACTGCTGAAGAGAGGTCTCTCCTGACCTACCCAGAGGAGTTGGTTGCTCCCTGATGAGAGTTCCTATGGCATTTTTAACTTCTTACTCTCCCTAAAATTATCATGGCTGATCATAAGTATTTTTTTACATGTCTGTCTCATCTACTGCAACTGCCAGTTCCAAGAGAACAAAAATTCTGTCCTAGCCATCTATTTGTAACCTCATATTGTGGGTGCTGTGGTGTGCCATCCAGTTCCCTCTCACAACAAGGCTCCCATTTCTCTAGCTTTTGGGATTGCTGTCTGCTGTCAGCTCACAGCTGAGTCTCTTTTCTGGAAATGCACACAGCTGAACAAAGCTGCCCTGCTTAAGCATTCTCCTTTATCCAATAACTGGTCAATGTGAACACACAAAGGCCCAGCCTTACTGCCTCAGTTTAGGATAACTCTGAAGGTTTTCCCTGCCCCTGGTCTCTGTGCTATCAGCCAAGTCCTCATTTGCAACTGCATCACAGCTCAAATTCTCTCCAGCAATCCTGCCTACCTCTGCTTTCCTTATTCCCTTATAGATATTCCTGGAAGCCCTCCCCCCAAATTTCTTGCACACAAGTCTCCACCTCAGAGTCTGTTTCCCAGAGAACCACATTTAAAGACACCCAAACCCCAGCAGTGTTTATTGCACAGTAGATATTCCCTTAATAGTTGGTCAGAGAATGAGTGAATGAAGTACACAGGAAATTAACAATAACATTACAATATACGTTATGTAATATACTTTACAACATTTCATTCCCACTGCTCTCTCTGCCCCATCCTGTGTAAGGTCTGATCCTTAACAGTTAATGTAGACAATATTCACTGAGCTTCTGTGTGCTAAGTGCTAGTGAGTCAGAGACAATTCAGTCTCTCCTTGACTATCAGCACCCATGGCTGGAAGGATATTGCCTCACATGCAGCACAGCCAGGTTTTATGTTCCTTGCAGATGAAAATACTGTAGT
Organism: Panthera pardus; assembly: GCF_024362965.1. Classification (NCBI taxonomy): domain Eukaryota; kingdom Metazoa; phylum Chordata; class Mammalia; order Carnivora; family Felidae; genus Panthera; species Panthera pardus. Next base: position 30,536,601 of record NW_026526666.1, read on the forward strand.
AGTGATTCCATTTACATCTGGAATATAGAATTGCATCCCTAAGCATTTTATATTTACTACTAACTTTTCCTGGGGAGCATCACATGGATACTTTGAGAATCTGAGAATGGAATGACTATGATTCCTTTACCTTTGAAATGGATAACTGATTCCTAGTTTTCTTTTTAGAAAATGATAGGAAGGGGAGAGGACAACAGAATATCCTAAGAATGAAGACTGTATTTAGCACATGGAAGGGCAGAGTAAGCTATTCAATAACTTCCAGGGAAAACATGGTCTGATTAAAGTTGGGAGCTAGAAAAATCCAAAAATCCAAATGTTATAGTCAAGAATTCCTATATGCAGATAAAAGAACATTTTTGAGTCAAAGCAGGCAATTCAGTTTCCAAAACTTTAACGAAGGCATAATTCAGCATGAAAGAAAGTCATAGCCTCGTCAGTGGTGTTAACATATGTGAAGCAAAAATATGGAGATAGAAGGGGGAAAAGTCTGTGTTGAAGCCAGAAAAAGGGGAGCCACAAAAGAGCTATCAATGAAGGAAGGCCTAGTGAAAATCCAGAATTCTCACACCTACCCAGCAGTATTAAGAAGACCATCTTCTGCCACAGGTGTTTATAGAGGTCAAATATGGAGCCTGTACTTCTACCCCTACCTGGTAATAATGAGTGTCCGTTGTTCCCTGAAGTTTTAAATTTGAATTACTTTTGGCACATGATTTGTGTACATTAGACTTTAGACTTCTTTTACTCTGCCAGAATGGTGTCATAAGGAGACTAAAACAGTTTTAAGTAAGATCCACAATCTCATAACAATAAAAATGTCTAAGTTTCTATTAAAAATCTCATATCAAGACCCATAAAGACATGAAACTGAATGAGAAAGACAATCAATGGATGCCAACACCAGGATGAAAGAGATTTTAGAATTACCTGACAAATCGGGGCGCATGGGTGGCTCGGTCGGTTAAGCGTCCGACTTCGGCTCAGGTCATGATCTCACGGTCCGTGAGTTCGAGCCCCGCGTCGGGCTCTGTGCTGACAGCTCAGAGCCTGGAGCCTGTTTCAGATTGTGTCTCCCTCTCTCTGTGACCCTCCCCCGTTCATGCTCTGTCTCTCTCTGTCTCAAAAATAAATAAACGTTAAAAAAAAAATTAAAAAAAAAAAAAGAATTACCTGACAAAGATTTTAAAGCACACATAATAAAATTTTCAGTGAACAATTATGAACACATGTGAAACAAATGAAAGTCTCAGAAAAAAAATGGAATGCCTCACTAAAGAAACAGAATATACATGAAGAACTAGTACAATAACTGAAACTTAGAACTCAATAAATGGGGTTAACAGCAGGATGGAGAGGAGAGAGAAAAGAATCAGTGCACTGGAAGACAGAACAATAGAAATTACCCAATCTCTACAACAGAGAGAAAATAGATGGAAAACAAATTAATAGAGTCTTAGGGACATGTGAAACAATAACAAAAGATCTAATATTTGGGTCATCAGTGTTGCAAAAGTAGAAGAGACAGCAGGGCTGAATAAGTATTCAATAATGATTGAAAACTTCCAAAATTTGTCAAAAGACATAAACCTACAGATTTAAGAAGCAAAATAATTCCCAAACAAGATAAATCCAAGGGAATCTATAAGACACATCATAATCAACTTTCTAAAAACTAAAGACAAAGCAAACTCTTGAAAGTGTTTAGCAATATGTGAGGGAATAGCAATGTGAATGATAGCAGATTCTTATGTGAAAGCATGAAGGCGAGAAGAAAGTGGTGTGACATTTTTCAAGTGTTTAAAGAAAAGAAACCAGGTGATCAAGATGGCAGAGCAGCATGGAGACCCTCAGCTTGTCTCATCCCTGAAACACAGCTAGATCAACACCAAACCATTTTGCACACACAAAGTGATCTGAGGATTAACACAATAATCTGCCTAAATTGAGCCACAGAACTTGGAAGGTACATGGTGTGGAGAGGTGAAGTGGGGGAGAGAAAAGCCACAGAGGGTAGGGAGCTGTTTTTGCAGAGAAAGGACAGAGAAAGGGGGAGAGTACAGCACATCAGGAGAGTACAGGAAAAACAGCCCTCCAAAAGTAGCTGGAGAGAAAGAAAGAGAAAGAGTGAAAACACTTACAGGGGACTGGACAAGAAATCTGTTCCCCAAAACCACTGACAAGAAGAAAGGAGAGGGTTTAAATACCATCAGGATTCTATAAACAGTGGAGCACAGAGTCTGAAGTTCTGGAGTTCAGTACCTGGCAGTGCTCTGGTGAGGAAGCAGGGTGAATCCCCAGGAGCAGGCAGCAGGGTCTGAGGGGTCTGTGTGCCACACAAGGAGAAGTGGTTCCCCTGCTTGAAGAGTGGTTCCCCTGCTTGAAGAGTATATGGTAGAGGCAGTATGGCCTCCCCATAGGCAAAGGTCTCAGCAGACTCTGGAGAGCAGCCACATTTGCTGGTATTGGGACAAAGACATCAGAGTATGGTAAAACCTGGCCCCAGCTGTGTGTTGTGATTTGTCATAATCTCTGAACCTCTGCCATTGTGTGACCACACAGACGTTTTCTGGGGCAAGCTGGCACCTGGCCATTGCTTAGTGAGACCCTCCCACAGAGTTGGTGTGTGTCCAAGCCACAGGGGTCTCTGAAGCGTGGGGTTTTGAAACACAATCCCATCTGAGATAAAACTCTGGAGGGAGGTACCACCTGGCAGGCAGACAGCTTGGACACAGACAGGGTATAGGTGGGGAATGGATGGAGGCCTGATCCAAAGGACGGGTGCTTGATCCCAGGTCAGTGAGAGCATGAAGTTCCTGTGCCACAGACTAAGGAACCAGGTAAAGCCATTGCTACCTCTCCCATGCACGTGCATGCATGCCATGCTGATCAACCCCAGTAAGCTAAGCAGTGCCACCTAGGGGAAAACAGAGCGATGACACCAAGCCCCACCCAACTGCGCTTTCCAAGCACATCCCCTAGAAGGCCAGCACAAGTCCCTCTACCTACTTAGTGTACAGACTATAGAATGCTTTGTACTTTCAGTTCTAGGGGAAACTGGATATAACTTCATTTGCATTTCATTCTGTTTGCTGGTTCATTTATTCAGGGGTTTTTGGTTTTGGTTTTTTTTTGCTTCTATTTTTGTTTGAATTTTTTTTCTCCTTTTTCCCCTTTATTTTTCTTGGATACAGAAAGGAAATTTTCTTTTCCTTTTTCTTTTTTTCTTTTTTAATTATTTTTTACTTTATATTTTATTCTTTTTAAGGTTTTTAAAATTCTATTTAATTTTCTTTATTTAATTTTCTTCCATTATATAATTTAATTTTTTAATTTTCTCTTACTTTTTAAATTTTCTTTTCTTCCCCTTTTTTCTCTATTCTATCAAGCCTTTTAAACAAGCAGACCAAAACACAGGATTTAGCTTCCTTCATTTGATTTTTTCTTTTGTCTTTAATTTCTTAATTTTAATTTTTAATTTTTTACATTTTTTTCTTCCTCCAAAATGACAAAACAAAGGAATTCACCCCAAAAGATAGAACAGGAAGAAATGACAGCCAGGGGCTTAATCAACCCAGTTATAAGCAAAATGTCTGAACTAGAATTTAGAACCATGATCATAAGAATACTAGCTAGGGTTGGAAAAAAAAGCATAGAATCCCTTTCTGTGGAGATAAAAGAAGTAAAGTCTTGTCAGGACAAAATTTAAAAATGGTATAACCGAGATGCAGTCTCAGATACCATGATGGAAAGGATGGACAAAGCAGAGCAGTGAACCAACAATACAAAAGACAAAATTATGGAGAATAAAGCAGAAAAAAAGAGGGAAAAAAAGGAAAAATAGCACAGTAAAAGACTTAGAGAACTCAGTATCATATTAAAAAGGAATAACATCTGAATCATAGGAATCCCAGAAGATAAAGAGAAAGAAAAAGGAGCAGAACGTATATGTGAGCAAATTATAGTGGAAAATATTTCCAAATCTGGGGAAGAACACAGACATCAAGATCCAAGAAGCACAGAGAACTCCCATTAGATTCAACAAAAACCCACCATCACCAAGGCATACCATAGTCAATTTCACAAAAATACATAGTCAAGGAAAGAATTATCAAAGCAGCAAGGGAAAAAAGTCCTTATAACCTATAAGGGAAGACAGATAAGGTTCAAAGCAGACCTAAGCACAGGAACCTGGCAGGCCAGAAAGGAGTGGCAGGATATATTCAACATGCTGAATCAGAAAAATATGCAGCCAAGAATTCTTTATCCAGCAAGGCTGTCATTCAAAATAGAAGGAGAGATAAAGAGTTTCCCAGACAAACACAAAGTAAAGGAGTTTGTGACCACTAAACCAGCCCTACAAGAAATTATAAAGGGGACTGTTTGAGTGGAGAAAAGATGAAACAAAACAAAAAAGACCAAAAGCAACAAAGACTAGAAAGGACCAGAGAACAATACCAACTCTACAGGCAACACAATGGCACTAAATTCATATCTTTCAGTACTCACTATAAATGTCAATGGACTAAACTCTCCAATCAAAAGACATAGGATATCAAAATGGATAAGAAAACAAGACCCATCTATATGCTTACAAGAGACCCATTTTAGACATAAAGACACCTGCAGATTGAAAGTAAGGGGATAGACAACCATCTGTCATGGTAAAGGTCGCCAAAAGAAAGCTGGATTAGCCATATTTCTATCAGACAAACTAGATTTTAAAATAAAGACTGTAACAAGAGATGAAGAAGCACATTATATCATAATTAAGGGGTCTATCCACCAAGAAGATCTAACAATTGTAAATATTTATGTCGCCAACGTGAACACCCAAATATATAAATCAATCACAAACATAAAAAAACTCATTGATAATAATACCATAATAGTAAGGTACTTCAACACCCCACTTATAGTAATGGACAGATCATCTAAGCAGAAAATCAACAAGGAAATAATGACTTTGAATGACACACTGGACTGGATGGATTTAACAGATATATTCAGAACATTTCATCCTAAAGCAATAGAATACACATTCTTCTCAAGTGAACATGGAACATTCTCCAAAATATATCACATACTGGGACACAAATCAGCAGCTGTCAACAAGTACAAAAAGATTGAGGTCATATCTTCCATATTTTCAGACCACAGTGCTATGAAACTCAAAATCAACCACAAGAAAAAATTTGGGAAGACAATATTTGGAGATTAAAGAACATCCCACTAAAGAATGAATGGGTTGGCCAAGAAATTAAAGAGGAAATTAAAAAGTACATGGAAGCCAATGAAAATGAAAACACAACAGCTCCAAACCTCTGAGATGCAGCAAAGGCGGTCATAAGAGGGAAATATATAGCAATTCAAGCCTTCATAATGAAGGAAGAAAGATCTCAAATACAAATCCTAACCTTACACCTATAAGAGATGGAAAAACAATAGCAAGTAAAGCCCAAAGACAGCAGAAGGGGAATAATAAGGATTAGAGCAGACATCAATGATTTTGAAATAAAATAAAAACAGTAGAACAGATCAATGAAATGAGGAACTGGTCCTTTGAAAGAATTAACAAAATTGATAAACCCCTAGCTATACTGATCAAAAAGAAAAAGGAAAGGACCCAAATAAATAAAATCATGAATAAAAGAGGAGATATCACAACCAACACCGTAGAAATACAAACAATAAGAAAATATAATGAATAATTATATGCCAACAAATTGCACAATCTGGAAGAAATGGACACATTCCTAGAAATGTATAAGCTACCAAAACTGAAACAGTAAGAAATAGAAAACTTGAGCAGACCCATAGCCAGTAAAGAAATTGAATCAGTAATCAAAAATCTCCCAACAAACAAGAGTTCAGGTCCAGGTGGCTTTCCACAGGAATCCTACCAAACATTTAAAAAAATTAACACCTGTTCTTTTGAAGCTGGTCCAAAAAACAGAAATGGAAGGAAAACTTCCAAACTCATTCTATGAGGCCAGCATTACCTTGATTTCAAAACAAGACAACGATCCTGGTACAAAGGAGAACTACAAACCAATTTCTCTGATGCATATGGATGCAAAAATTCTCAAGAAGATACTAGCAAACCATATCCAACAATACAATAAAAGAATTATTCACCACATGAAGTGGGATTTATCCCTGGGATGCAAGTCTTGTTCAATATCCATAAATCAATCAATGTGATACATCACATTAATAAAAGAAAGGATGAGAATGACATGATCCTTTCAATAAATGCAGAGAAAGCATTTGAACAAAATACAGCATCCTTTTGGATAAAAACCCTCAAGAAAGTAGGGGTATTTTGTGTCTTTTCAGACCACAACACTATGAAACTCTAAATCAATCATACCTCAAGCTCATAAAAGCCATATACAAAAGACCCACTGTTAATATCATCCTCAATGGGGAAAAACTGAGAGCTTTCCCCCTAAGGTCAGGAACACAGCAAGGATGTCCACTCTAACCACTATTCTTCAACATAGTGTTAGATGTCCTAGCCTCAGGAATCAGGCAACACAAAGAAATAAAAGGCATCCAAATCAGCAAGGAGGAAGTCAAACATTCACTCTTCAAAAATGACATGATACTCTATGTAGTAAACCCCAAATACTCCACCAAAAAACTGCTAGAACTGATCCATGAATTCAGCAAAGTTATAGGATATAAAATCAATGTACAGCAGTCAGTTGCATTTCTATACACCACGAATGAAGCAGCAGAAAGAGAAATCAAGGAATCGATCCCAGTTATAATTGCACCAAGAACCATAAAATACTTAGGAATAAACCTAACCAAAGAGGTGGAAAATCTATACACTGAAAACTACAGAAAGCTTGTGAAAGAAACTGAAGAAGGCAGAAAGAAATGGAAAAACATTCCATGCTCATGGATTGGAAGAACAAATATTGTTAAAATGTCAATACTACCCAAAGCAATCTACGTATTCAGTGCAATCCCTGTCAAAATAACACCAGCATTCTTTACAGAGCTAGAACAAACAATCCTAAAATTTGTATGGAACCAGAAAAGACCCCTAATAACCAAAGCAGTCCTGAGAAGGAAAACCAAAGCTTCAGGCATCACAACTTCAGACTTCAAGCTGTATTACAAAGCTGTAATCATCAAGACAGTACGGTACTGACACAAAAACAGACACATAGATCAATGGAACAGAATAGAGAACCTAAAAATGGACCCACAAATGTATTCTGAACTAATCTTTCACAAAGCAGGAAAGGATAGCCAATGGAAAAAAAAAGACAGTCTCCTCAACAAATGGTGTTGGGAAAACTGGACAGCAACATGCAGAAGAATGAGCCTGGACCACTTTGTTATACCACAAAAATAAACTCAAAATGGATGAAATACCTAAACATAAGACAAGAAGCCATCAAAATCCTAGAGGATAAAAAAAAGCAACAACCTCTTTGACCACAGCAACTTCTTACTTGACAGGTTTCTGGCGCCAAGGGAAAGAAAAGCAAAAATAAATTATTAGGACCTCATCAAGATGAAAAGCTTCTGCACAGTGAAGGAAACAATCAGCAAAACTAAAAGGCAACCGACAGAATGGAAGAAGATATTTGCAAATGACATATCAAATAAAGGGCTAGTATCTAAAATCTACAAAGAACTTATCAAATCAACACCCAAAAAACAAATATTACAGTGAAGAAATGGGCAAAAGACATGAATAGACACTTTTCCAGAGAAGACATCCAGATGACTAACAGACACATGAAAAAAGGCTCAACATCAGTCATCATAAGGTAAATACGAATCAAAACCACCATGAGATATACCTCATACCTGTCAGAACAGCTAAAATTAACAACTCAGGCAACAACAGATGTTGGCAAGGATGCAGAGAAAGAAGAACCCTTTTGCACTGTTGGTGCGAATGCAAACTGGTTCAGCCACTCCAGAAAAATTATGGAGTGGAGGTTCCTCAAAAACTACTAGGTATTTATCCAAAAGATACAGGAGTGCTGTTTCAAAGGGGCACATGCACCCCAATGTTTACAGCATCACTATTGACAATAGGCAAAGTATGGAAAGAGCCCATATATCCACTGACAGATAAATGGATAAAGAAGATGTGGTGTGTACACACACACACACAGTGGAATATTACTCAGCAATCAAGAAGAATGAAATCTTGCCATTTGTAACAACGTGGATGGAACTAGATGGTATTATGCTAAGCAAAGTAAGTCAGAGAAAGACCAATATCATATGATTTCACTCATGTGGAATTTAAGATACAAAACAGATGAACATAAGGGAAGGGAAGAAAAATATAAAAACAGAGAGGGGACAAACCATAAGAGACTCTTAAATATAGAGAACAAACTGAGGGTTGCTGGAGGGGTGTTGGATGGCGGGGGGATAGGCTACATGGGGAAGGATAATTAAGGAGAACACTTGTTGGGATGAGGACTGGGTATGATAAGTGATGAATCACTAAATTCTATTTCTGAAATCATTATTACACTATATGTTAACTAATTTGGATTTAAATTTTTAAAAATCAACAAGAAAGAAAGAAAGAAAGAAAGAAAGAAAGAAAGAAAGAAAAGAAAGAAAGAAAGAAAGAAAGAAAGAGGGATGGAGGGAGAAAAAAAGGAAAAGGAAAGAAAGACAGAATCATATACCCAGTAAAATATCCTTCAGGAATTAAAGGGAAATCAAGACATCCTCACATGAAGGAAAATTAAGAGACACTGTCTCAAGCAGATATATCTTAAAAGAATGGCTGAAAAAAGTTCTCTAAATAGAAAGGAAATGATAAAAGAAGGAATCTTGGACATCAGGAAGGAAGGAAGGCCATAATAAGCAAAAATAGGGGTAAATACATTAGCCTTTCCTTTTCCTCTTGAGTTTTCCAAATTAGGCTACTGACTGAAGCAAAAATTCTAATACTGTCTAGTGCAGTTCTAAATGAACGTAGAGGAAATATTTTAGACAATGGTGTTATAAATGGGCACATAGTGGTACTTAAACTGGTTCGACATTTGATATTTGCACATGACATGATTTTCTTCATAGAAATCTCAAGGAATCTACAACTGCAAGAACTAATCGGTTCGTCAATTTCAGAATACAAAATAAGGCTAAAATAATTCTGATTCTGTGTACTAGCAAAGAACATGTGGACACAATCTGTCCATTTACAATTTACAGTTAGTCAAAAAATTACATACTTAGGGGTACATCAAACATTTATAGGATTTATATGCTGAAAACTACAGAATTCTGGTGAAAAAATCAAAGATCTAAATCAAAAATCTAAAAGGGATATACAGTTTTAATAAGTTGAAAGACTCAACATAGTAAAGATGTCACTTCTTGAAAGACCTTTTAACTCAATCAAAATCCCAGCAAGATTATTTTATAGTCATAGATAAGATTATTCTACAATGTATTTAGAAAGACTAAGAAACTAGAATATCTAAAACAGTTTTGAAAAAGAACAAAGTATGAGGAATTGGTCTACTGAATTATAAGACTTATTATATAGCTATAGTAATCAACTTTATAGTTTTGCTATCTAAAGAGAAACACAGATCAAGGGGAGAGAAGAGAGAGCCTAAAACAGACCTACCCATAAAAATATGTCCATTGACATGTGGCAAAGGTGAAAAAGCAATCCAGTGGAGGAAATACACTCTTAAAAAAATTGTACTGGAGAAAACAACAGGAACAACGACAAAAACACTTCAACCTGGATCTCACACCTTATACAAAAAATAACTCAAAATGTACCACAGATTTAATGTAAAATTTTAAGCTATAATACTTTTAGAAAAAAAGAGGAAAAATATTTAGGATCTGTGGTTAGGCAAAGAGTTTTTAGGTTTCACACTAAGAGTCACCACATCTCCAAAGGCAAGGTGAATTAAAAGCAAAACTGAACTATTGAGACCTCATGAAAATAAAAAGCTTCTGCACTGCAAAGGAAACAATCAACAAAACTAAAAGGCAATGGATGGAATGGGAAAAGATATTTGCAAATGACATATCGGATAAAGGGCTACAACTCACCAACCTCCACACCCAAAAAACAAACAATCCACTAAAGAAATCAGCAGAAGACATGAATAGACACTTTTCCAAAAAAGACATCCAAGGCATATAGGAGTGCTGATGCACAGGGGCCCATGTACCCCAAAGTTTATGGCAGCACTTTCAACAGTAGCCAAATTATGGAAAGAGCCTAAGTGTCCATCAACTGATAAATCGATAAAGAAGATGTGGTTTATATACACGATGGAATACTACTTGGCAATGAGAAAGAATGAAATCTGGCCATTTGCAGCAATGTGGATGGAACTGGAGGGTATTATGCTAAGTGAAATAAGTCAGTCAGAGAAAGAGAGATACCATAGGTTTTCACTCATATGTGGATCTTGAGAAAGTTAACAGAAGACCATGGTGGAGGGGAAGAGGAAAACAAAAGTTACAGAGAGGGAGAGAAGCAAACTATAAGAGACTCTTGGATACTGAGAACAAACTGAGGGTTGATGGAGGGGGCGGGGGGGACAGGGGGAAGTGGGTGATGGGCATTGAGGAAGGCACTTGTTGGGATAAGCACTGGGTATTGTATGGAAACCAACTTGACAATAAATTACATTTAATTTTTTAAAAATTTGACTTCATCAAAATTAAAAACGTTTGCTCTGTGAAAGACCCTATTAAGAGAATGAAGAGACAAACTATACACAAAGAGGAAACATTTGCAAACCATATATCCAACAAAAGATTAAAATCTAGCATATATGAAATATAGATGGCCAACAGAAACATGAAAAGATGTTACCATCACTGATCATCAGGGAAATGCAAATCAAAACCACGAGATGTATCATCTTATACGTGTCAGAATGACTAGAGTAAAAAAAGAAATAACAAGGATGTTAAGGATTTGGAGAAAAAGAAACCCTCATGCACTATTGGTGGGAATGTAAATAGACATAGCCACTGTGGAAAACAGCAAAGGGCAACTGGAGACATCTTTGTGATGATGAAAATATTCTGTATTTTTAGTGTACCAGTGTCAATATCCTGGTTGTGTGTTGTTCCATAGTTTTGTAAGATGTTATCACTGGGGAGAAACATTAGATTTCTCTCCACTATTTCTTAAACTACATATTAACCTACAATTATCTCAGAATAAAATATTCAATTAATAAAGGGGACAACATTGGATTTGCCAATGATTTCTTGGATATGACACCAAAGGCAAAGGCAACAAAAGAATAGACAAATTAGACTTAATGAAAATTTTAAAATACTGTGCATTAAGAGACACTGTCAAAAGAGTAAAAAGGCAACCCAGAAAATGGGAGAAAAAAATACAAATCATATATCTGATAAGGGGAGATTAATACCTAGAATATATAGAGAACAACTAAAGCTTAAGAAAAATACAGTAATCCAATTCAAAAATGGGCAAAAGGGTTGAACAGACATTTCTCCAGCGAAGATACACAAATGGCCAACAAGCACATGAAAAGCTGTTCAACATCACTAATAATTATAGAAATACAAATCAAAACTACAGTGGGATTCTACCTCACATCCATTAGGATGAGTACTATCAAAAACAACAACAGAAAATAACAAGTGTTGGTAAAGAGACAGAGTAACCAGAACCTTTTCAATTGTTGGTGGGAAATACACAATAATATAGCTGCTATGAAAAACAGTATGGTGGTTCTTCAAAAAATTTAAAGTAAAATTATGACCCAGCAATTCCACTTCTGGGTATGTACCCAAAAGAATTGAAAACAATGTCTCAAAGAGATATTTGTACACCCATGTTCATTGCAGCATTATTCAGAATAGCCAAAGGTAGAAGCAACCCAAGTGACCATTAATATGTGAATGGATGAACAAAATGTGGTATATAATACAATGGAATATTATTCAGCTGTAAAGAAAAAAAAGGAAATTCTGATATATGCTGCAAAACATGGATAACCTGAGGACACTATGCTAAGTGAAATAAACCAATAACAAAAAGACAAAGGAGGTATCTAGAATAGTCAAATTCAGAGAGACGGAAAATAGAATCACAATTTCCAGGGATTGAGAGTGGAGAGGAGAATGGTGTGTTATTGTTTAATAAGAAAATTCAAGTTTTACAAAGAGTTCTGAAAATGGATGGTGGTGGTGGTTGCACAACAAAATTAATGTACATAATATTACTGAACTGTACACTTAAAATGGGTATGACGGTAAATTTTGTGTGTATTTTACAATAAAAAATTTAAAAATAAAAGGGGTAAGTCACAGACATTAATGTTTATTTATAGCCGTCCAGACATGGAGGAAAAGGTGTACTTGAATGCACTTGGCTAAAACTGGGATACATTATTAGGCTTTTCCAGAGCCATGATATTCTGCCCCTCTAAACCACCTCTCTCCCTTTGCTCTCAATCTATGCTCACCACACAGTATTCTTTTTTATCTCTGTATGTTCCTCCTTTATCTTTTTAAATAAAAATTGCATACACTTCAGGTGTACAACATGAGTTTATATACATATAGTGAGATGATTACTATAGTCAAGCTAATCAACATATCATATCCTCACATAGTTGCCACTTTTATGTGTGTGATGAGAGCACCTTAAATCCATGCTCATAGCAAACATACAGTATTCAGTATAGTATTATCAACTGTACTTATCATGTTCATTAGATCTCTAGACTTGTTCATCCTATGTAACTGCAACTTTGTACACTTTGACCAACGTCTCATTTCTCCACTTCCCCACCCCTAATAACTACACTTGTATTCTCTGTTCTATGTATTTGACTTCTTTAGATTCCACATATGAGATCAGTATTTTTATGTGTCTGGCTTACTTCATTTAGCATAATGTCCTCCAGCTTCATCCATGTTGTCACAAATGGCAGGATCTCCCTGTTTTCTAAGTTTGAATAATATTCTACTATATATTTCTATAGATATATATCACAATTTCTTTGTCCATTCATCCATCAGTGGGCACCTGGGTTGTTTCCATACCTTGGGTATTGTGAATAATGCTGCAGTAAACATGAGAGTGCACATATCACTTTGAGATCCTGATTCCATGTCCTTTGGTTATATACCCAGAAGAGGGATCGTTGGATCATATGGCAGTTCATTTTATTTTAGTGTTTTTTTAGAAAACAGTATAGAGGTTTTTGCTATTAAGTTGTGAGTTCCTTCTACATTTTGAATACTAACCCCTTTACAGATATATGGTTTGCAAATATCTTCTCCCAATCTGCAGGTTGCCTTTTCATTTTGTTGATAGTCTCCTTTGCCGTGGGGGAGCTTTTCAGTCACTGTAGTCCCATCTGTTTGCTTCCATGCAGCTTTCTGATTTGAGTGGCTCCTCAGGTGAGCTTGCCACAGGGAGCCTGCAGACCTACTTGGCCCAGGCCCTGTGGTAGTTAAGAGTCTCACTGTAAATGAACATACTGGCACATTCTGTATGTATGTAGCAGCCTCATGGGAGATCTTGAACTCCCACCATGCTCACCCATACTCCCCTCTGGGTGCCCTGAAGAGCCAGAGTCTGGAGCTGCTAGGTGAAAGCCACCACTTGGGCTGCAGTGCTGCTGCCCCTGGATTATCCCTGTGCAGCCAGCCACCCTTGGCCCCTACCTTTCTGTCCTGGGTGTTGGCTTTAACTGATACAGTAATGTTCAATGTTAGCTCTGAGGGAGCACTGCAGCCTACATCTTTTATCCTAAAAACAGAGAAATCCGCCTTTGAGATAGTAACTCACAGCCTATGGCTTGCTCATTCACAACTGTTTGTGAATTCTTTGCCATAGTTATAATTCCTTTCTATTCTGGATTGCCTGGCAGCCAACATTATGTCTCACATAGATTCATGCATATATCATATATAAAAATATATTTCCTTATTTCTGTATCTTTCTTTTTTTTCCCTATATCCTGATGCAGAGACTCAGAATCTAATAATGCTCAGCACTTGCCAATTAAGAGTCTTACCATATAATTCTTATCTTCCCAGGTCTATATATATTACATTAAGTTCAAACCTGGCAAGTCTCCTCCTTGACACCTACTGCTGGGTAAGTGACTCACACAGGAACTAGAGAAAGAAAGGTGGCACAGGCATTTAAACCTACCCTGCCCGGTAGCATGTGCTAAGCAGGCACTCCAGTGTCTGGGGACTGACTCACAGAGTGAGGCCTTCTGGGGCTTTAGGTTTTTCTTACCCAGAAAATAGGATCAACACCACTGCCATCATGAATTATTCAACACGTGCCTGGGCTACTCCTTGGTGAACAACAAAATAATGGAAACTGACAAAATTGATTTGTGGTGAATTTTTAGTGAAGCCAAGTTCATGGCAAGTGAGCAAGGGCAAGCAGGGCTCAGAGGAACCTGACCACAAAAACGGTCAGCCCACAATTCCCCTGGAACATCACTGCCTGGCCAACAGCACAGCCAGGCCAGAGGACTGTACCAGGCTTCTTTTCCTCTGATGGCTTGGGGGAGGTGAACACTCTCTCCCACGGAAAAAGCATAGGCACTTGGACTCACCAAACCAGTTCCCCAGCCAGAGGATGGGCAAGACTCTTAAAGCATTTCATGAAGCATTTGAGTTACTAGATAATTAGAAACTCAATTACCAAATCTCTAAACATAATTTCAGCTGCTTAGCAGAGTGCTAAGAAAGAAAGGCTTCAATTCAGCACATTTTGAATTTTACATTAGGGCTTCACTAATTAGAAGGAAAAAACATATTGGCACCATGTCTATCCTTCCATTAATCTTCCTCAACTTATATTCTGCTGCCTGTTATTATATAATCATTAAATGTAAAATATTAAACTGGACATTTGACTTTATTGATCACTTTATGGGCTAAGGATACAGCAAGTAATTATCTGCCAAGACAGATTCATCGATTGGGCTGTCATTGGAAGAGCTGAAATTGACACATAGTTGATTATTATTCTAGTGTACTGTTTTCATCAATTATTTTGTCTCATTCTCTTTCTCATCAAGAGTTGTGTATTTATAGTTTGTTTCTATTTAAAAATTCAAAAAGCAGACTTTTTGCCCTGAAACCAGATGGGTGGTTTTCTGTGTAAATCAGAAACTCTGCAGTTTAAGTATACAGACTTACTTTTATAGACTTGCACATTTTATCTAATCTAATACCAGGAAACTTTAGACTAGTATTTTATCTCTCTACACCTCAGTTTTTCTACTTGAAAAATAATCTTATGTCATCTGGATTTTTTTCCTTCCTTACTCTGCTTGTTCCTTCAGTATTTAAATTCAGTACAGTTTGATAAAGAGGTATGGGGCCCTTCCAATGTTCCAGGCACTTCGCAAGATGCTGAGGATGCCAAGCTTCCTTGAGGACAGGGATGCTTACAGCCTAGTAAAGGAGACTGATCTGGGCCTAAATAAAGGGCATGAAAGAGTCTAAGAAGGTGGAGGCTGAGTGTGAGCAATAACTGGAACTCAGCAGCCTTCTGGTTCATTCTGATGCAGGGAAAGATGTTTTTAAATACTGTGCTAGCAACAGGGTCAAAGTCACCTACCATATTCAGGGCATGGAGAATGGGAAAAAATAAGGATTATTTTTAAATGCCTTCCTGGGACTTGGAAGAAGGCAGTTCTTGGAGCTCACCTATTTCAGAATTTAGCAGCTGACTTCATGGATGATCTCTAACACAGACTAGAGTTTCATGGAATTCCTTTCTTGGAACAGATTTGTAGAGAAGTCCTAATGTAGTGTTTTGCCTAATTCCCATTTGTTTAGGTCATGGACATAGAATTTAGCAATATAGCTTGTGACATACAGTTCTTTCCATCTTTAATTTTATACTCCATATGGACAGGGACCATCACTTCAATTTTTTCTTACCTGTTTGTTCCCACTTCTTTGTATTTCTGCTTTCAGTAGGTATTCAATAAAAGATAATAAAAGCTTCTTGTGAGGTAGAGAGTAGTGACCCACTTGAATAACCCAGCTTCCATGAAGGTGAGTTCTAAATTTCAATTAGAATAGTTTGGGCACATGGTAGATGTACATTAACTTCTCTCAGTTTACCAGGGACAAAGCAGTTCAGGTCACTTTCAATAATGGGGGCTTGATGGCTGATAACATGAATATATGAAACTGAAATTGATTTCACTTAAGCATCTTTCCAATGTTGACATGGGACACAGCATAGTGTCATGGAAACATCATTGCATACTGGTTAAGAAACCTGGGTTTTGGTCTCAGTGACCCTAGAAGGTGATCCAACCCTTGTCAACGAAGTAGGACCAGATACTCAGAAAAGGCACTTCTCACTCTGAAATTCTACCGTTCTATTTTGCCTTGAGTTAGGTAGACCAGTAGTTAGCATTCACAATGACAATTAAAAGATAACGCAGTGTATTCAAATTGCATTTTCCAAGGATTGCAATTCTAGGAATTCACAGACTACACCAGAGTTTAAATCTCTTTGCTCCTACCCAACCCAACTCCATCGACTTTGTGCATTCTCACTGCATGTATGTGGCTAAAGGAAAGAAAATGATTTGCTATTAAGTTGTGATGACTTAGGCTTTGGAAAGTATTTGTGAGTGGGCAACAATTATTTTTTGAATTTTCAAGTAAATCTGTAGTATGTTTTTCTGTATCATTACAGAACTGTGGAAAGATTGTTTTTGTTTTGTTTTACTAAAACTCCAGCATTTTTAGAGTAGAAGGTCTCAATCTTTCTTTACCTTTTTCCTTTTTTCTTTTTTTAATGTCTACTTGAAACTGTGAACTATTTCCTAGAACAATGATGAAGCTCATAAATAAAACAGTTTGCCTACAATTTCAGGTTAGTGGGAAGGGCATAGGGAGCTGTTTCCAGGTCAGGAATCCCCCCACCCCAGGCCTATTGTAGGGCCAGGTTTAGCTCTAATATGAATATTTTTATCTTTAACCCTCTTAGTTCTGCTACCTACTAGCTATGCAACCACAAACAAGTTGCTTAACCTTTCTGACCCCCCTTTGGAAACAGAGGAATTATATTTACTTGCAATTGGTTGGGAGCACTAGCATTATTAACCAATGTAAGTAAAGCACCTAGTACTGTGAATGTTTACTCACTATATGTGTTCTTCCCCTTCCTCATTTCTTTTCTTAATCTCAGTCAAACTCACATAACGATATGCTTTCCTTCAGCATTTTGGAGTCCCAACTCTTTTTGTATTTTCCAAATTCTTAGTTAATACCACCCCCACCTCTAACTTACTCTTTGTATTGTTCAGTCTTATATAATACACTGGATTTCTTCCTTTTTGTTTTAAAATTTTCTACTATTTAGGAACAGCACCATTGTGCTTCTTTTGCCAAAATGGGGTTCATTTTTAATTCTCCAGCTTTGCTACTTCTAAGGTAAAGCCTTAGTCACATTAGCATGGCCTGGAATTTCCCATTTTAAATCTTTCCTGGGGCTGAAAATTAATCTTTCCTTAGGCAGTACCTAAAGGGTATGCGTATTGAGTGATCTAACGATCAATTAAACACTCGCTGAGGTGCGGCAAAGAAACTATTTCTTTACATAAAAAGAGGCAATGGTAATGCAGGTAGCATCCAGGAACATGGTGTTAAACTTGCCTAGGCTCTGAAAGGAACACTGGGATCCAAACCTAGTGGGTGACATTGGGCCTCAAGAGTACAGGAGACAGAGTGGAAAACTAATTCTTATTGAGCAACAATTATGTGCCTGGTAGAAGTCAAAGGTTGCAGTATGGAGGCCTACAGCCCACAAGTGTGGGGTTTTCTGTTTGTTTTAAAAAATCGTAGATCTAGGGGCGCCTGGGTGGCTCAGTCGGTTGAGCGACCGACTCGACTCAGGTCATGATCTCACGGTTTGTGAGTTCGAGCCCCGCGTCGGGCTCTGTGCTGCCAGCTCAGAGCCTGGAGCCTGCTTCTGATTCTGTGTCTCCCTCTCTCTCTGACCCTCCCCTACTCATGCTCTGTCTCTGCCTCAGAAATAAACATTAAAAGAATTTTTTAAATAAAAAAAATCATAGATCTATATTTAAAAGAAGAAACATTATATGCATATACATCATATATACACACAAGGATCTTATGACTTCTGAAAAATCAGTATATTTTGCAACACTACGCTCAAATTCTTACATGGCAACAAGATAGAGGAAACTGGAGACACTATCATTATGGAGGTACAAGCGCTCAAGGTTACTTGTGTGTACATTTTGTACCTGGTCCTCTTGCCTCCCATTTACTTCCTTTTTGGTAAACCATTGAAAATCTGACTCTTCTCTTTTTTCTCTTTCCCTATATATATATTTGTATGTATATGTGTGTGTATATACAATATGATATGTATGTATGTATATATGTGTGTGTGTGTGTGTGTGTGTAATAAATAAGACACTATATATATATGTTTAATTTCTTTGATGCAGATGATGTTGGCTCTGTTACAAATGAGAAAATGTGAAGATCCTCAAGTGACTTAGAGCACAATTGCAAGGAGACAATAAAGACATGTCACCTGAACTTGCCTACCTAATGTAGCCCTACAGGAGTGGTTCTGAACCATGGACACTTTTGGTTCCCAGAGGACATTTGCCAATTTGTGGAGACATTTTTGGTTGTCGCACATAAGCCATCTAGTGGATGGAGGCCAAAGATGCTGCACATCCTGCAATGTATAGAAGAACCCACTCACTATAACCAAGAATTATTTGGTCCAAAATATGAAATTATCAGTAGTGCCAAAGTGGAGAAACCCTGCTTTAGAGGGCTGTGGCCATGCTTATAAAAACATCTCTCTCTAGAGGACCTTGTCACTGTGTTGGTAACAACAAGGGGTTCCTGTCACTATCTATAGCAACCATGGAGAAGCTTTGAGCTGTCAAAATTTCACACGATTGAGATCCTCTCTCCCATCCCGGAGAATCCAATTAATGTTTTAGGAGGTGGGAGACAAACCAGAACTGAAATAATGTACTATCAGCAGATCCTCACTGTAGAAATTCTCAAAGACTCATGGAAGTATTTTGGGAAGAAGGAAATGATTGCAAAAAAAAAAAATCTGGAATGCAAGAAGAAAATGGTAGGAGCATTAAAAAGGTTAATGATGTATAAAACAATAACAATGATGTCCAATTTAGGGAGTTAAGGAAATAAGTTGGAACAAAGTGTCTAGACAACAGTAGCATGTAAATAGCACATGGAAATGGAGTGTGAAAGTTCTAAATTCCTTAAAGATAAAGCTACTCATTGAAATTATAATTTGTTAAGATATATAAGCATATTAAAATTTTAGGAGAATGACTAAAAGAATAAAGATAAAATATATAATTTCCAAGTTAATGAAGGGAAAAATTCAATGGGGGTGGATCTAAATCCAAAAGAATGGGGGGAAAAGGAAAATTCAAAACAATTGGAGCAATATGAAACAAATCACAAAAGAAGGTGGTAAAATAAATCCAAATATATGAGTAATCATGATATATGTAAATAGACTAGAATTTATAAGTTTAAATTATCAGACTAGATAAAACATACAAATCCAGAATGTATGTTCTATATACAAGGAAAACATTACAAATTAAAGAAGCAATTAAAAGGTTTTTTTAGGGGTGCCTGGGTCGCTCAGTTGGTTAAGCACCGGACTTCAGTTCAGGTCATGATCTCACAGTTCGTGGGTTTGAGCCCTGCATCGGGCTCTGTGCTGACAGCTCGGAGCCTGGAGCCTACTTCTAATTCTGTCTCCCTCTCTCTCTCTGCTCCTCCCCTGTTCATGCTCTGTCTCTCCCTGTCTCTCAAAAATAAATAAACATTAAAAAAATTTTTTTAAGTTTTTTTAAATGAATAAAGATATAATACGCAGAAGAAAGTTGATGTAGCTATATTAATATAGGCAAAATAGAGTTTAAGGTAACAAGCATACTATAGATAAAGATGATCACTATATATTGTTAAAAGTTTAGATTTACCAGGAAGATACAATTCTAATTTCCGTGTATCTAACAAGATAGCTTCAAAATATTTAAAGTAAAAATTGATAGAATAAGGAGAAATTGATAAATCTATCATCTTGGTGGGCAATTTTTTCACTTTTGATAGATAAGAAACCAGTAATGATATAGAGTATTTGAACAACATAAGCAACAAGTTTAATCATGCACATAAAACACGCTTCTGACAGCTGGAGAATACATATTCTTTTTGAGCTCAAAAGGAATATTTATAAAAAGTTGCCAGACCTAATGTGAATCTCAACAAGTTTGAATAAAAACTGGTATCAACTGGTATCATACAGCCCACCATACAACTAGATCAGTATTGTTATAGCAATAATTCTGAAAATTAAAAATTATGCTTCTGTTTACCTCATGAGTAAAAGAAGAAACTAAAATGGAAATCAGATGAAACTTACCAGTTTTAAAAATGCTACCTTTCAAAATTAGTGAGAGGCAACTAACATGATACTTGAAGGAAACTTGTAATCTTTTTTTATTTTTAGAGATAGCAAGTGAGAGTGTGAGTGGGAAAGAGGGGTGGAGGGAGAGAGAGAGAGTGAATCTTAAGCATGCTGAGTGTGGAGCCTGATGTGGGGCTCAATCCAAAGACCCTGGAATCATGATCTGAGCCAAAATCAAGAGTTGGACGCTCAACTGACTGAGCTACCCAGGCTCTCCAGGAAATTTATTATCTTGAATGCTTACATTATGGTTTCAAAAATGGTTGAAAAAATTATTAAGCCATGAACAAAAATGTTTATTAAAAAAAACACAACAGAATAAGCCAAAGTAAAATATTTAAAAGGTAATAATAAAGGTAAGAGCAGAGATTAATGGAATGTAAGACAAAGCAATAATTGAGAATATAAATTAAGTTGAAAGTAGTTTCTTTAATGGGAATAATACATAAACTATCAGGAAGACTGAAGAAAAAAAGCAAAGAAAAAAGGCACAAAATAATATTAGGAATAGAAATGCAACATAAATACAGAGGGAGCAGAGATTTAAAAGGTAAAAAAGAATATTATGAACAAATTTAATAACACATTTGAAAGCTTGGGTAATGTGCAAATTCCTGGAAAAATACAAATTACTGTAACTGTCAAAAATTAAAGAGGAATTTCAAATGTTCTTATAAAAAAACTGAATCGGTACCCAAACATTTTTCCTACCAAAAAAACTCTAAGCCCAAGAGGATTCCAAGGTGAGTTCTAACAAATGTTCGAGGAACAGATGATTCCAATTTTACATGAATTATTCAGCAAATTGAAAAAGGAACCATTCCCAGCTCATTTTATTAAGTGAATATGTGGGTGTGTGTGTGTGTGTGTGGGTGTGTGTGTGTGTATGTTTGTGTTTATATATTTTCTTCTAAAAGTTTTGTTGGGGCGCCTGGGTGGCTCAGTCGGTTGAGCGTCCGACTTCGGCTCAGGTCACGATCTCGCGGTCCGTGAGTTCGAGCCCCGCGTCGGGCTCTGGGCTGACAGCTCAGAGCCTGGAGCCTGCTTCCGGTTCTGTGTCTCCCTCTCTCTCTGTCCCTCCCCCGTTCATGCTCTGTCTCTCTCTGTCTCAAAAATAAATAAACGTTAAAAGTTTTAAGGTTATAGGTTTCATTATCTCCTTATTTTACCTGAAACTAAAAATTTATGTGTGTGTGGATATGTATATATATGTATATACATGAATATAAATTGTTTAGCACCAATTTTTGAACGTGTGTGGACACATGTATATGTTTGTATGCATGTGTGTGTGCACATGTGTATTTGCCAGAGATGAAGAGTAATAAGTCCTTTCACTGAGGCATACTCAGACTAGAAGGAATGCAAACAATAAAACCAATACAACAGAAGAGGACCTGTAATCTGCCTGAGAAGGCTAGAGAAAGTAGCCTTCAACAAAGAGAAGATACTTCCTTAAGGATGAAAAGGAGTTTGTCAAATCAAGAAATGGGAGAAGGAATAAAAAGTAGAGGAAGACCTATTTTAAAAGCACATGTTTATAGAGGTTTTATCTAGTACCTAAGGGGAAAGATGTATCTCAAGAAGACAATGTTGCTGGGGAAAAAGTGATAGAGACATTCATTGGGATTTAAGTTCTGTCTCTTTTTTTCTTGGTCTTGGAAATGACTCATTGGCTCAGCATTGAGAGTAAGGACAAGAGTACTTTTTATAGTCAATGGAGAGTCTCTTCCACACACATATGGAAATATTCCAGAGGTATGGGTATCCTGCTTTGGCTTGGATCATGTTTAATCACTGTTTCTTAGCCCACTACACACTGTCATTGATGTGTGTGCTTGTGTCTGAATGTGGGAGATGGCTATTAGTTTTAAAGTTCTTAATGTCACCATCTAGGGACACCTGGGTGGCTCAGTGGTTGAACATACAACTCCTTTCAGTTCAGGTCATGATCCCAGAGTGGTGGGATTGAACTCTGCATTGGGCTCCATGCTGAGCATGGAGACAGCTTAGATTCTCTATCTCCCTCTGTCCCTCTCCCCTGTTTGTGCTATCTGTAAAATAAAAACATTTCACCATCGAAACAATCATATTTCTGAATGAAAGTTCTGTTTAAGCATCTCAATGGTAAAAAAATAAGCATTTGCGGGTGTGCCAGGGTGGCTCACTTGACTGAGTGTCCAATTCTTGGTTTCAGCTCAGGTCATAATCTCACAGTTCATAAATTTAAGCCCCAAGTCGTGCTGTGTTCTGACAGTGCAGAGCCTGCTTGGGATTCTCTCCCTCTTTCTCTCTGCCCTTCCCCCACTCTCTTACTCTCTTTCTCAAAATAAATAATTTTTTTTTAAAAATAAGCATTTGTGAATTTAAAATCCTTTGCTTTTATTTACAGTATTGAGCTAATTTATAAGTCTTTTATGAGACTCATTTATAAAATTCAAACCCTTTCTCTCATTTACTGACAGTCTCAAACTATCAGAAGAGAGAATGTTTTCTTGGTAAAATAGATTTGATAATGAAAGAATTTTTTAAAGTACTAAATTAATTATTAATTTATTGACTATCCTAAGCTCTGAAAAGAAGGAAAATCTATCTGTAACCAAGAAGTGTTTCTCTACTGGGATTTTATTTGCCATGATACATCAAGTGGTCAATATAAACTGAGCATCTTAAACATATTTATATTCTGTCACTTGTGTATTATTTGTTACACATCAAAAATAAATGCTTGAGGAAATAAGACATATTGTAAAGAGTAACTGTTTACAACTGACCATAGGTGTTAAATTTTTCTTTAACTGGTGATTTTTTTTTTCTTGTTAAAACATTCATAAACCCAAGGAAGCTTCAATATTTCCTACATTTCTAACCCCAAGTTCATGAGTATATTGCTAGCATTGGACTAGAATTTGCATTTATACTATTTTGAAAAGGATTTGCTAAGTTGTTTTAGAGTATAAATATATTATTGGGCTGAAAGTTAATATGTTTTTAGAAAATCAATACAAATTATATGGCACTAATAATTAGATGAATAACTAATATGGTTATTATACATAAATCTCATCAATTTATGAACACAGAAGCAGAATTTAAATCCATTAATTCATTAATCCAGGCATTCATTTTTCATTCATTTATGTAGCAGAAGTGAGTTAAAAACATGACCAGGTACCAATTAACAATTATGCCAAATCTTCACTGTTATCATAGACTGTAACAAATATTTTTCTCGTAAGTATTTTCATAGCACCTGACCAAATGTTAGGTAAGATCAGTGTGTTTCCACAATGGCTGTGAACCTCCTGCAACAGAATTATTTAAGGTCTATGTTAAACTACAGATTCCTGGTCCATCTCCTCCCTCTATTAAGATAGTTGTTAGTGGTCCATAGAAATTTAGTTTAATGGGTTCTCCAGATGATTCCTAAAGATCTCAAGTTTGAGACAAATTGAGGAAGATGGCAGAGTAGGAGGATCCTGGGCTCACTTTGTCCCACATCAATGTAAATGACCCAGTGAAAGTGACCTGAAAACTGGCAGAACAGATCCTCCAGAGCTAAATGTAAAGAGGCCACATCAAAGAGGGTAGGAAGGGCAGAAATGCAGTTGGGAGCCAACCTGACCCATGGAACTGTCTATGGGAGAGAGGGATGCAATGGGCGCAGAGACAGGAGAGGAGCAGACCCCACACCAGGCAACTAGGTACAGAGGACCTGCACTGGGAAAAAGAATCCCTGTAACATTTGGCTTTGAAAACCAGAGGGACTTAACTTCTGAACTTCTTACCATCAGTGGGGCTTAACACTTGGAACTTTAAAAACCAGTGGGCTCAATTCTGAGAGAGCCAGAATGAGACAAAACTGAGTCCAGGCCTTCGAAGACACAGCACAGAAAACAGCCCCACTGAGATACAGCATAGAAGCAGCAGTTTGAAAAATGCCTGAAGTATATGGGAAGGACATTTATTTACTAATCTCAGCATGTGCTGGAGGGGCAGGAGTCTTTGGGAGACTTCTCCAAGAACAAAAAGGCTGGAGAGCACCACTTCCCTCCCCCACAACCTAGCCTAGATTCATGGACACCTGCAGGAACCAGTGTAGCAAGAGCACTTTCCACCTAGTTTGCTAACACCTTCTGCACCTGTGTTCCCCTGTGAACTATCCCCTCCAGCCTGGCCCTGGCAGCTTTCCAAAGAAGCTCCAGGTACCCTCCCATAGCAGATCAGTGCAAACCTTGGTAATATCATGTTTCCCACACCCATGTTCTCCTATGGACCTGCCCCCTCCAACATTCCCTTAGTAGGAGTGCACCCAAGGCATTGCCACAATCATGGCAGTGTGCAAGCAGCCCCAACAGGGGTCAGCACTACCTTAAAATGACTCCCACCCCATGGGGAGAGGAAGAAGACCACACATAGCAGTATGACTATGGCTCTAGCAATGGGCTGGGGGCAGACCTCTGGTCTGACTGCAGGGCACCAGCCACCAATGAAAGCTTCGTGGAGTACAATATGGGAAAAGCATCCTGTAGTTCAATACTACCACAGCTCTGAGAAACAGCTGATCTAACCCAACTCAAGCCCAAGGTGGCCTAGACTAGCCCACTAACAACACAGGGACCAAACCCTGCCCACAACAGGCAAAGAGAGCTCTTTCAGATGACTCACTGAGGCAAATGTCACTCAGCCACAGCAGTAGGGCACACACAACACACATAGGAGATACCCCTCAAGTGTCAGGTTCTGGTAAACAGGGGACATTGCACTGCAGGGCACTATAGACCTCCCCTACATAAGGCCATGCCTTTCAAAAGCAGGAAATGTAGCTGACCTTTCTAACATATAACACAGAGAGAGTTAGACAAAATGAAGAGATGGAGAAATATGTCCAAATGAAAGAACAGAACAAAATCATAGCAAGAGAGATAAACAAAATAAATGTAAGTAATATACCAGATAGATAATTTAAAGTAATTGTCATAAAGATAATCACTGGACTTGAGAAAGAGTGGAGGACCTCAGTGAGACTCACAACAAAGAGATAGAAAACATAAAAAGAATGAAAGATGAAGAACTCAATAACTGATATTAAAAATACACTAGAGGGAAGAAATAGAGGTAGCAGAAGAATGGGCCAGCGATCTGGAGGACAGAGTACTGGAAAGCAATCAAGCTGAGCAGGAGAGAGAAAAAAGACTAATAAAAAATGAAAATAGACTTAGGGAACTCAATTACACCATCAAGTGTAGTAACATTCACACTATAGGGATCCCAGAAGGACAACAAAGAGAAAAGAGGGCAGAAAGTGTATTTGAAGATATAATACCCGAAAACTTTCCAAATGTGGGGAAGGAAATAGAAATCCAGATCCAGGGGGCACAGAGAATCCCAAAAACATCAACTAAAAGAGGCCCACACCAAGACACATAATTGAAATGGCAAAAAGTAGTGATAAAGAGAATTTTAAAAGCAACAAGAGCAAAGGAAGCAGTTACATACAAGAGCAAGTCTATAAGGCTATCAGGGGTTTTTCAGCAGAAACTTTGCAGACCAGAAGGGGGCGATATGATATATTCACTGGCTAAAAGGGGGAAAAACAAAAAAACAAAAACCCTACAACCAATACTCTATGCAGCAAGCCTATTATTCAGAATAAAAGGAGAGAGAAAGAATTTCCCAAGCAAAACTTAAAGAAATACATCACCACTAAGCCAGCCTTACAAGAAATGTTAAAGGGGCTCTTTGAGTGGAAAGGAAAGATCATAAGCCAGAGTAAGAAAAGTAGGAAGTACAAAAACAGTAAAATTAAGTATATCTATAAAAGTCAGTCATGCACTCAGATATCACCTCACGCCAGTCAGAGTGGCCAAAATGAACAAATCAGGAGACTATAGATGCTGGAGAGGATGTGGAGAAATGGGAACCCTCTTGCACTGTTGGTGGGAATGCAAATTGGTGCAGCCGCTCTGGAAAGCAGTGTGGAGGTTCCTCAGAAAATTAAAAATAGACCTACCCTATGACCCAGCAATAGCACTGCTACGAATTTACCCAAGGGATACAGGAGTACTGATGCATAGGGGCACTTGTACCCCAATGTTTATAGCAGCACTCTCAACAATAGCCAAATTATGGAAAGAGCCTAAATGTCCATCAACTGATGAATGGATAAAGAAGTTGTGATTTATATACACAATGGAATACTACGTGGCAATGAGAAAGAATGAAATATGGCCTTTTGTAGCAACGTGGATGGAACTGGAGAGTGTGATGCTAAGTGAAATAAGCCATACAGTGAAAGACAGATACCATATGGTTTCACTCTTATGTGGATCCTGAGAAACTTAACAGAAACCCATGGGGGAGGGGAAGAAAAAAAAAAAAAAGAGGTTAGAGTGGGAGAGAACCAAAGCATAAGAGACTGTTAAAAACTGAGAACAAACTGAGGGTTGATGGGGGGTGGGAGGGAGGGGAGGGTGGGTGATGGGTATTGAGGAGGGCACCTTTTGGGATGAGCACTGGGTGTTGTATGGAAACTAATTTGACAATAAATTTCATATATTAAAAAAAAAAAGTCAGTCATGGGATTACAAAATGAAAGGATGACACCATATATCTAAAACATGGTGGTGAGGGGGAGTAGTAAAAATTTAATGCTTTTAGAATAGGTTCAAATTTAAGCGACCATCAACTTAACACAGACTGTTATATGCATAAGATGTTAAATGTAAACCAAATGGTAACCACAAATCAAAAACAAGTAATAGAATGCAAAAAAAAAAATAGAGAACGGAATCCAAGTATATTACTAAAGATATCCAGAAAGCCGTGAGAGAAGAGAGTAAAAGAAGAAAGGTACAGAGAAAAACTCCAAAAACCATTATAAAACCAGTAACAAAATGGCAGTACGTTCACATCTATCAGTAATTACTTTGAATGTGAATAGACTAACTGCTCTAATCAAAAGGCAAGGGTGACAGAATGGATTAAAAAAGGAAGACCCATTTTTATGCTGCCTATAAGACTCATTTCAGACCTAAAGACACAGGAAGATTGAAAGTGAAGGAACGGAAAAGAATTTATCATGCAAATAGATGTCAAAAGAAAGCGAGGTTGCTATACTTATATCAGACAAAAGATACTTTAAAACAAAGACTGTAACAAGAGACAAAGAAAAACACTATATAATCATAAAGGGACAATCCAACAAGAAGATATAATAATTGTAAATATTCATGCACCCATGAAGCACCTAAGTACATAAAACAATTAATAACAAACATAGGAGAAATCATTGATAGTAATACAATTATAGTAGGAGACTTTAACACCCTATTTACATCAATGAATAAATTATCCAAATAGAAAATCAACAAGGAAACAATGGCTTTGAATGATAGATTAAACCAGATGGATCTAACAGACATATTCAGAATATTATTTTCTAAAACAGCAGAATACACATTCTTTTCAAGTACACATG
Organism: Panthera pardus; assembly: GCF_024362965.1. NCBI lineage: Eukaryota > Metazoa > Chordata > Mammalia > Carnivora > Felidae > Panthera > Panthera pardus. The sequence goes on from NW_026526666.1 coordinate 30,564,599, forward strand.
TTACATTCTCCAGCACAGATCACATATTAGGCCACAAAACAAGTCTCAATATATTCAAAAGGATTGAATCCATCTTTTCCAATTACAATGCTATGAAACTAGAAATCAACCACAAGAAGAAAATCTGGAAAGAACACAAATACGTGGAGGTTAAAAAACATGCTGCTAAATAATGAAAGGGTCAACCAGGAAATCAAAGAGAAAATAAATGGAGACAAATGAAAATGAACACACAAAAGTTCAAAATCTTTGGGATGCAGCAAAAGCTGTTCTAAGAGGGAAGTTTATAGTTACACAGGCCTACGTCAAGAAGGAAGAAAAAACTCAATAAACAACCTAATCTTACATATAAAGGAGTTAGAAAGGGGAAAACAAAACCCAAAACCAGAAGAAAGAAGGAAATAATAAAGATTAGAGCAGAAATAAAAGAAATAGAAACCAAAACCAAAACCAAAAACCCACAATAGGACAGATCAATGAAACTAGAAGCTTTTTAAAAGATCAACAAAATTGATAAACCTCTAGCCAGACACATCATTATTTTTCAAATTTTAAAAAAAATCAGAAATGAAAGAGAAGAAGTAACAACTGACACCACAGAAATACAAAGGATTGTAAAAGAATATTGTGAAAAATTATATGCCAACAAATTGGACAATTTAGAAGAAATGTTAAATTCCTAGAAACATAATCCCACCAAACTAAATCAGGAATAGAAAATCTAAACAGACTGAAAACCAACAATGAAATTGAATTAGTAATCAAAAAAACCCAAAAAACAAAGTCCAGGAGCAGATAGTTTCACAGGTGAATTCTACCAAACACATGAAGAAGAATTAACACAAATTTTCCTCACACTATTCCAAAATATAGAAGAGTAGAAGAGGAAGGAAAGCTTCCAAATTCATTCTCTGAGGCCAGCATTACCCTGATATTAAAACCACTACAAAAAAAAAAAAAAAAGAGAACTAGAGGCCAATATCTCTGATGAAAATAGACAGAAAAATTCTCAAAAGAATATTAGCAAACCAAATCCAACAATACATTAAAAAAATCATTCACCACAATGAAGTGGAATTAATTCCTGGGATGCAAAGACGTTTCAATATTCGCAAATCAATGTGATACATCACATCAACAAGAGAAATAAAAACCATCTGATCATTTCAATAGATGCAGAAAATTCATTTGAAAAAGTACAAGATCCATTCATGATAAAAAACCCTCAGCAAAGTTGGCTTAGAAGGAACACACCTCAGCCAAATAAAGGCCCCATATGAAAAACCCAGAGCTAACATACTCAATAGTAAAAAACTGAGAGCTTTTCTTTCCCCTTAAGGTCAGGAACAAGACAAGGATGTCCACTCTCACCACTTTTACTCAACATAATATTGGAAGTCCTAGCCAGAGCAATCAGATAAGAGAAAGGAATAAAAGGCTTCCAAACTGGTAAGAAGTAAAACTTCCACTGTTTGGAGATGACCTGATACTCTATATAGAAAATCCTATTAAAGACTCCACCAAAAAACTACTAGAATTGATACATGAATTCAGTAGGGTCATAGGACACAAAATCAATATACAGAAATCCATTTGAACAGACAACTCCATTTCTCCAAAAATATATGGTTTACAAATGAGCACATGAAAAGATGCTCAATATCATCATCTCTAGTCACTGGAGAAATAGAGTTTAACACCACAAGATACTACTACACCTCTATTAGGATGACTACAAAGACTGACCACACCAAATTCTGGTGAGGAATGTGGAGGGACTAGAACCTTCATACACTGCTGGTGGGAATATAAAATAGTACAACCATTTCGGAAAACAGTATAGCAGTTTCTTAAAAAGTTACATAGACCTGCCATGTGACTCAGCCATTATGCTCCTAGCTATACACTCAAGAGAAATAAAATATGTCCACATAAAAACTTATACACAAATGTACATAGCAGCTCCATTTGCGACAGACAAAAAGCCAGATACAATCCAAATGTCTATCAACAGGTGAATGGACAAAGGATATTATATTTATATAATGAATACTACCCAGCTGTAAAAAGGAATGAACTATGGATATACACAACATGTACGAATCTCCACATAATTATACTGAGTGAAAGAAGCCAGGAAAAAAAAAAAAGAATGCATTCTGTATGATTCTGTTTATAGAAAATTCTAGAAAATACAAACTAATCCAAAGTGACAGAAAGCAGGTCAGTTGTTGCTTGGGGGACCACAGCCGGGTAAGGAGAAGCAGGAGGGATGTAGTACAAGGGAAACAAGCACACATTTGGAAGTGATGAACATGTTCATTATCTTGATTCTGGTGATCGTTTCACAGGTATATACATATGTCAAAACATCAAATTATGCACTTTAAATATGTGAAGTTTATTTACTTATAAACTTATTTACTGAGTTTGTAACTCAGTAAAGCTGTTAAGATAATTTAAATGGTGGGAGGAGAACAGTGATAAATCAGGCTAAATGATTACTATGAATAACCCTTGGGACCTGAAACAAAAGATTACAAGTGAACCATTCTGTTGCTCATGCCAAGTGGTGCTGTTTCAGTCTTCACATTTATTACTTCACAGTAATAAAAGGCTGGGGCTGAAATAGCTTTGTCCTCTGATTCCACTGCTATCTAACATTTGACATCAAGTAATTTGTAATAGTAAAAAGTTTTAAAGACTCTACTTTTGTTGTGCTGATCAAATAAATCTAGAGGCCTCTCACCTCTTCTTTCTTAGGCTGGGTGTCTTCCAGCCATGTTGGAGAGAATAAATGTGAGACTCCCCTTACCTGGGAAGCTCAGGGAAAGCTATAGCACTCTCAAACGTCGTCGGAGTCCTTAAGCTAGTTAAGCTCTGGAAATAACCAAGGTTGTAATGGAGCATTAAAATAAGCTATTTTACACATGATAACACCCATACAGATTGTTCTTGACTTCTAACTTCACATACATGCTCTAAGTGGGGGCAAGAGTTTTCTCTTAGTATGGCCTTCCACTCTTCATGGCTCTCTCTGCCTCTAAAAATATTCAGAGGGTTGGTTTGCCATAGAGCAATCCACTGTGTCCCCAAATTCCAGGGACAGAGAACAAGCTCTCCAAGCAGCCTCCAACACTCCAGCATTGTAACACTTTCTTCGTACACTTTTTCCCCGTGTTTCTTTTAGTTCAGACCTTTTATATCATCAAAGTGTGCAATTAGCTAACGTTTATGAATGTAGTTTTCTGGGAAGCTGTATCCATGATCTAGCCCCCTGCTTTGGCATGAGGACATTCTTGGCACCTATTGCTTTGCACTCAGCCTCTATCCCTGGATCTTTAGCCGCTTTGTACTCAGCCTCTATCCCTAGATCTTTAGCCGAAGCTGAAGTGGAAAGCATTTCTATTAATATTCTCTTAGAGAATTATAGATTGTTGACATTTCATAGCAGGAAAGAACCAAGAAGATCATGTAATTCAGGTGGAAAACAGGTTTTATCTCTCATTCTAAATTCATATGGTTGGTAGTGACTGCTTGGAATGGGAATGAGTAATGAGGCTCAGGATCAAGTTAAAGAACTCTGTCCAAGATGGCTGAGGTTGGCCAAGGCAGAGGGACAAGGCAACAAGAGCTGCAGACTGGGTGTCTACCACAGTCCAGCCATTTTTAGGATGAGGAATGAGTTCATATGAAAGGACAATTAGAGGTTTCTGATACACATTCTATGGCTTGTGATTATGTGCAAAATAAGGCTTAAACTTTTTGAATGATCATTAAGACTATGAGACTTAGCTCCAATATGGATGCCCAACCTTATCTTCTGCTACCTCCCTGGCCCTCTATATATTTGGAGATCAGTAACAATGAACCATTTGTCTTTTCGTAAACTGACCATGAACTTCTATGTCTCTATGATTTTTTAAAATCATTTTTAAAGGTTGTTCCCTCCACTTAGAATAGTCTGCTCCCAAATTCCCCATACTAAAATGCCAGATGCTTCATGAACTCCTCCCTAGGTTTCAAAGCTCCCTCTCTTCTCCCGTGGCATTTGGTCATGCTTCTGCTACAGCAAAAATGTACCTGCCAGCTCCTATGGAGATATGTTTATGTGTTTGCAAAACCCTCTATGACAGAGACTGCCACATCTCTCTCCATACTACTTCTCTGCTTCTTCTTTAATGGTAAAATCCCCAGTCTTTAGTTAACTACGTAAGTACTAGAATAAAGGCAAGATTTCTTTTAAGTTTTTTAAATGTTTGTTTATTTTTGAGACAGTGCACACATGCAAGTGGGGGAAGGAGCAGAGAGAGTGGGACAGAGAGAATCTCAAGCAGGCTCTGAGCTGTCAGCACAGAGCCCCACGCAGGACTCGATCTCACGAACCATGAGAACATGACCTGAGCCAAAATCAACAGTCAGACACTTAACCAAGTGAGCCACCCAGATGCCCCCAAAGACAAGATTTCCAAGCCCCTCTTTTAGTGAGGTATGTGGCCACATGACTGAGTGCTGACCATGTGAGAGAAGCAGAAATTCCATATGCAACCTCTAGGAAATACCATTAGAGGGAAGGCCTGTGCTCTTCTCCTCCCTTTCATCTTCCCCTCTCTCTAGAATGCAGTTGTGGCACTGGAGGTTTAAGCAGACGCATGAGACCATGAGAAAAAAGCCATGTGCTAAAGATGGTAAAGTAACTTGATAGAAAGAGTCATGATATGTGGACTGGTTACCTCCTGACTTTGTTTACATAAGAGAAAATAAACTTTCCTCCTGCTAAAGCCATTACCTTGAGGTAAATGTCACTGTCACACCTCTCCTTCCTCCCCACTGCACCCCACTCCACACAGTAGACCATAAGCTCTTTGATGAAGTAAATTCCAGTAGGCATCTGCAAACCCAAAAATCTACAACAACCAGGCAGGTAGCATTAATGTGTGAATGGTTTGGGCCTGGGTAGGACCATGGAGCAATAAGCCTTGTGGCAAATGGGGATCTCTAAAAACAAAACACAATACTTAGTTTGATCTTTTGCACTTGTTCAATGAATTAATGTAGCTTTTCTGTAAAGACTTTTTTTCCCTTGATAAACTTCTTTCCTTATTTGAACATCCATAACACTATACTCTAATAGTATTTTAACCTCTCTCTAGCCTTTATTATGTTGGTTTAAAAGCTCACCTCCTACCCGTAACTTTTTCTCAACTCCTTGAGGTCAGGGGCCACTTTTCCCAGATCTTTGTGTCCTCCAGGGCACTTCAGGTGCTGGTAGGCATTGCTAGATGCTTCTGCACTGACAGAGGTAAGGAATGGCCCAAAAAACATGTCCAAACGACTTCAAATCCACATTCATTTTTCATCCTAGCCCTGAGTTGGGTCTCATCACTATAGGTGGTACCACCCTGATTTACTTCCAGTTGCTGACAAATGTCAAGCACATGTACAGTCTGAGGATACAGATGCTGCAGCTTGCCAGGCTGAGGCACAGAGCTAACATGAGTTAGCTCACTCAGGAGGGGTTTTGGTGCCAGCTGTATTCTGCAGAAATCCTGCTTGTTTCTTTTAGTTGTGAAACAAAGCAAAAACCCACCTCCTCAGCCTGAGCAACTGTTTTCAATCAATAATTAAGTAACTTTAAGGTCCCGATCTAGACAAACTTATCAATATTTTCACTGAAAAGGAATCAATATAGACAGAGGGAAGCATCCAAATAAACCCTTTTAATGGCAGTGTTTGGGCTGTGAGAAGTAAATGAATTGATTAAATGAGTGGCCAGTATTGGCCGGCCTGCCAATGTGATTCTTTCTTCACTTTCACAAACAACTCCAACAACCCAGTTTGATGCTCTCCCTTGCTGTCATGTTACTTTGATAAAGCTCTGTTCTAAACCTACTCAAGAGGGGGTATTTGCTTATATTAAATGTAAGGGTGTTTCTGAGTTGACAATTATTGATAACTAAGGTGCTGTGTTAGTGCTTTACCCAAATCATTTAATACTGGCAAAACCCTACAAGAACCATATTATCATTATTTCCCATTTTACAGATGATAGGACAAAGTCTTTGGAAAAATGAAATACCTTCAAACAACATGGGCTTGAATGCCATTGGCCCACTTACATGTGGATTCTTTTGGTAAACATAGCACAATACTTTAAATGTATTGTCTTTTCTAATGTTTTTTTAATAGCATTGTTTTCTCTAGCTTACTTTAAAAATACAGTATATAACATAGAAAATATATATTAATCAACTGTTTATGTTATAGGTAAGGCATGCCCAGCCAACAGGAAGCTCTTTAGTGAAGTCTTTGGAGGTCAAAACCTACATGCAGATTTTTGACTGTGTGGAAAGTCAGGGCCCCTAACCCCCACATTGTTCAAGGAGCAACTGTAGATCCTTGTCCCCAAATCACAAGAGCTAGTAGGAGTTAGAGCCAATACTTTCACCTTGTTCAATTATCCCCTGCCCTACTCAGCCTCCTGTCCCACCAAATTGCATGCTAGTATCATCCAATCTGCCGTTCTCACCACTGTAGACCCTGCTAATGGTCAGCTCTGACACAGAGTGCAATGATGGAGGTTGGGCTCTTGGGGGGTGTGGCCATAATATAAAATGAGTGATCCCTTTAGACTCCATTCACTTCCTCCCAGCTGAGCCATCTTTTGCCATCCTTCCCAACAGTCCTGGAGATTTGTCCTCAGAATCCAGAGTAGCCATCAGCTCTGTAAACTCAGTGAGTTTGTGTTAAAATCCCAGGTTCACGGTTCACTGGTTGTATAATCTTGGTCAAGTGATTTACTCTCTGTGAGCCTTGGTTTATGTGTTTTCACACTGGGGATAATATTAGATGTGTTGTAAGGATTAAATGAGATTATTCATGTAGAACATGGTGTGTTGGGGCTTGACAAAGAATTTATTAGTTATTATTATTAGTTATTATTTATCTTTTGAGAGAAAATTCTATTCTGCAAGTTACTTAGAAATAAATCTGATGAAGAAAAGAGGATGATCTAGTTTAGGGTGGAGTCAAAAACTAAGTGTGGCTCTGAAGCCCTCCTACAGGTTGTGTGTGACTGCCTTGTGCACTGGCTGTGAAGAAGATTCTGGGGTAAGTTTCCAGACATCCTGAAGCATTGCCACAAACTTAGCATAAGTTTGCTGCCTCCCACTTCAAAGGCAAATATACATTTGAAGATGTCATTTCTGGGAGGTTTTTTTTTTTAATCACATCTCATAAGCAATAAAATAGATGAATCTCATAGACAAAATGTTGAGTCAAAGAAGTCAAAAAAATATGTGTATATGCTGAATACTAACTTGTGGTGATAAAAATCAGGATAGTGTTTACCTCTGGAGAAGTGGTATTGAGTGAGAAAGGGTAGGAGGGAAACTTCTGGAGTGCCTAAAATGTTCTATGTCTTGAATTAGGTGGGGGGCATGAGCACATACACACATGTGAAATTGTATTGAGCTTGACACCTTAAGATTAGGCACTTTAACTGTATTCATGCCATGCCTTAAAAAAATTTTTTTTAAGCCCTACTTTGTCTTTTTCATCCTCTGCATGGCTGTCTCTGCATGTCTCCACTCTCACTGCCCTCCTGACATGGAGCTGGACTCCTCCCAGAACAACAGGGAAAGAAGCCAATGGAAAATACTGTCTGAGATGAAACACTGAGTGTGGGCCCTGCAATAAAAGGTGTTTACTAACTGCTCTATTGGTTTCTAAAACAGTGTCAACCTTCACATTCAGGATTTATTTGTAGATTAGGCTTCATATTTGCAACAAAGAAGTGAAAATTCTTTGTCAAGCCCCAATTTCAAGATCTTTAGGTGTGAACGTGTGTGTGTGTGTGTGCATGCACACACGCGCGCAACCACACTCCTTACCTGTGCATGTGGACACACAAACTGGCCTTCCTTTCGTACTTAGGAAGAAGCTTTTCCTAAACACATATGTTGTCAGCATTTACGAACAGACCACACATATGAAAGGATGGGTCTGCATCTTTAACACTGAACTCACAAAGAATCAGAAACCACAAAGTTGGAAGGGCCCTTAGCAGGGCAGGCCATTCAGCTCATCTTCCTCCCCTGCCCGCAATCCTTTCAGTGGCATCCCTGACTGAGGGCTGACACATTACAAGGAAGTTCCACTAAGACACCCAGAGAGTTTCTGTCCTGTTGGCCACTGGGTCATTTGAGGATGTGAGAGGCTGAAGGGTGGACGTGGCCGAGAAAAGAGAAGAGCTGACAAATAGCTTTTATGTGTAATCAATATGGAACAATTCAACAGCAATAAGAATTGCTACATCTCCCCTTGGGCTCTCTGCCTTGCGTTCTAAAGCAAGCCACATTAGGTTTAGAGCAATTCAGGGCTTGGATTGTTGTAAATAGGTATGTCAGAGAAATGCAAAAGTTGCGCTGGCATTTTGGGTCCGCTCTGCCCTTCAGCAGCGATGGAAATCTTACCTCCCATTACATCTGCCCCGGTCACCAAGGATGCTTCAGCTGCCCTCAGCTGTTGTGAGCCACTGCACATGCTTGCTTTCTTTGTAAATATTTTTTTTCCAAGGTTTACTGTTTTGAAAGAATAAATACACATTCTCATCCGTAAAGGTTGAAACTCCCCCTTTCCATCTCTCTCTGCCCTTCTTGGAATTGCCTCTCCCCTGTGGAGCACAGCTGAGAAGTGTTCACTTATGCTCGGCAGAAAAGGATTTCCATGTGACAGAATGGAAAAGCTCCAACAACAAAAGTGACCTGAAAATTGCACAAAAGCACTTACTAGCTGCTGATGGGTCGCAGTCATGAATAATTATTGATCTGAGGAGTCTGAAAGTTGGGTAATTAATGCTCGGAAGGGAGCAAAAGACACATTTTTAGAAGAAAGTAGATTATTTCTATGTCTCCAATCTATCCCGTCACATTTTAAGTACTTGCCACTGTATGTTTCTTTTCGAGAGAAAACAACCTAGTTAATATTTATATAGCAAAAGGTAACAACTGATAATGTGCATCAATTTTAAGCAAATCTCATACTTTGTCCTTGTTACAAAGCCAGCTAGAGCAGTCATTAGAAAATAAAAAGCTAAATCTCTACAGAGAGATATCAGAGTTGAAGTACATATTAAAGCAGAGAAGCCCTTTCTCCCAAAATTATGTGTGAAATATTTGCCTGGAATGCTTCATCAACCCCCAAAATATTAAATGCAATATTCAGTGACCAAAAGCACTGAAAACCTATCAGCTATTGCTTCTGTCTCTGGTGATGAACAGAATAAGAAAAAATCGAAGCAATCATATAACACAGAAGAAAGAAGGAAAACCGGCATTTCCCAGGTACCTATGATGAATGAGACATTGTGCTAAGATTAGAGTAATATCAACCTGTTAAGATGTTGTAAGGATTAAACTAAACAATGGGCACAAAGAGCATAGCAAAACACCTAGAATTCAGCAGGAATTTAGTAAGTTGTAGCTATTTATATCAGGTTGTAAATATACGCAAACACACGCAATCATCCACGTGTGTGTGCATGTATGTGTGTGTATAATCTTTTTTCGTTTTTAAGGCTACAACAACCTGCTACTTAAGGTTTCTCAGCTAATATAGTAATTAGTATTCAAACATTACAGGAAGATATAAGGGAAAAAACAAATGTCTCCCAAAGCCAGCCGCCATCAACATTTGTGGAAAATTCTTCCACAATTTTCTTTCTTTTTTTTAAATGTTTATTTATTTTGAGAGAGAGCGCGTGCACAAAAGCGTGTGAGCGAGCACACACACAATTGGGGGAGGGACAGAAAGAGAAAGGGAGAGAGAGAATCCCAAATAGGCTTTGCAATGTCCTGGTAGAGCCAGATGCGGAGCATGAGATCGTGACCTGAGCTGAAACCAAGAGTCACACACTTAACTGACTGAGTCATCCAGGTGCCCCCACACCTTTCTCTTTCCATACATGTGTGCATGCAGCCAAGCACACACACACACACACACACACACACACACAAGTTTGTATAAGTTGCCTCACAGTGCTTATGCATTTTGCAGTCTGCCTCAAATTCAACAACCTGGCCTGGTGCCCACAAGGTAGATATTATTATTTCCATTTGGGGGAGAGTTGAGAAATCCAAGGCTCAGAGAAGTGTGTACATTTTCCTAAGGTCAGTCATTTTGCAACTAAGGGAGCAGAGCTAAAATCTGAAACTTCCTTTATCTAATCCAAACCCATGCTTTTTTCCACACAAAGAAGAAACATACAGTTATGCCTAGTAATTGCAAATTCCCCTTAAGAAAAATTCAGTTGTACACAAATTTACTTCTTCTATAAACCTTTTTAGCAACTTGGTTCTACTAGACATGAATGGCAAGCTAGTCCTTTTGGGAGTAATTTTAAAAAAGAACTGAGGGGCCCCTAGGTGGCTCAGTCAGTTAAGGGTCAGACTTTGGCTCAGATCATTATCTCGCGGTTCATGGGTTCAAGCCCTGCGTCGGGGTCTGTGCTGACAGCTCAGCCTGAAACCTGCTTCGGATTCTGTGTCTCCTCCTCTCTCTGTCCCTCCCATGCTCATGCTCTGTCTCTGTCTCTCAATAAAAAAATTTTTTTTGAAAACAGAGAGAAAGAGGGGCGCCTGGGTGGCTCAGTCGGTTGAGCGTCCGGCTTCAGCTCGGGTCATGATCTCGCAGTCTGTGGGTTCGAGCCCCGTGTCGGGCTCTGTGCTGACAGCTCAGAGCGTGGAGCCTGCTTCGGATTCTAAGTCCCCCTCTCTCTCTGCCCCTCCCGTCATGCTCTGTCTCTCAGAAATAAATAAACATTTAAAATTTTTAAAAAATAAAAAATAAATAAAAATAGAGAGAAAGAGCTGGGATTTGGGAATAGAAGAGAAGGTAAAGCAGATGGCAAAGAAAAAGGAGATTTTGCACTGTAGCCTTGGGAAAGATAAGGGGAGACGAGGGGAAATCAGTCCCTTAGAACTGTCTGTCTCTCTTAGGAAGGAGGAAGGGGGCCCAGCAGTGGCTGAATGTAGGAAAGGAGGGAGCATGCGCAGACCTAAGCAATCTAATCCCAAGCCATTCAGGTAGGGAAGAGCATGGAATACCTACCTCCTCACAGAGCGCATTAAAGGCTTTTCAATACCTTTTCTATCTCCAGCAGCCGAGTTCCTCTGACTCCACTGCACACACTGGAGGTGACATCAGAAAAGAGGGCTCCCAGCCACAACATGAGGAAGGCATGGAACATTTGTGTAAGGGGTGAGAAAGACACATAAATATGCTTGTAGGCACACGTTCCGTTTACCGAAGCAAAGCAAATTGACAACTGTCCTAGTGAAATGGTGGGGAAGAAAAATACTGAAAACTTTCAATCAAGCTAAATATGGTGAAGAGAAATAAATATGCTATGCATTATTAATAATTTAGGGGGAGATCATTGCTTGACTATATTTAGTATTTTTATGGTTTCTTTTTAATACAAAAACATTTATAAGAGCTCTTATGTGAATATTTCTGATATTTGTCTTAATAATTCCATTAAGATCTTCAGTTCCTCAAAAATGAATTCCCTCACCACAGTGGTTTTCCAAATCTGAAGTCCCACAGTTAAGGTGATTCTCCTAAGTAGGAAAATATTTGTCCAGACTCTACTGATTTAGAATTTATAATAATTACATGAGTGTTTTGAAATTTACTTTTGTACTAACCAAACAATGAAGACAATGTAAATGAATGTGTATTATAAGTAAGCCCAGAGAAGGCATAATTCTGTTCCATCAAAGGCAGTCAATAAATATTTGTTGAATGAACATTAATATAAAACTGTAATATAGTTTATGTTGACTATATTAATTTATATTTATTATTAATTATTTATATTAACTATATTATACTATATAATCCTTAGGGTCTTTGGCAACAACTGCTCCCAATTTCTTTTTTTTAATGTTTATTTTTGAGAGAGACAGAGCATGAGTGGGGGAGGGGCAGAAAGAGAGGGAGACACAGAATCCCAAGCAGGCTCCAGGCTCTGAGCTGTCAGCATAGAGCCCAATGCACGGCTCGAACGCATGAACTTCGAGATCAGGACCTGAGCTGGGGTCTGACACTTAACCGACTCAGCCACCCAGGTGCCTCTTAGATTGCTGATTTCTAATGAGCTTCTGCTCTGTATTAGAATGAGCTAGATAAGAACTCTATCCGGTGACCCTGGCCATTAGTTTGCAGAACTGGCTTCATAGGTGTGCATCCTGCATTGTGCTTGGTTTAACGCCCTCCTGTCACTATACTGAAATCCCTAATGATTTTATCTCTGATCTTGTGTTTTAGAAGTCAAATCCAGTGGAACTATGGAGCAGGGGCAGGAGCAGAGGAGTGATGCTCAATATGCATGTTCTCCCTTCCACGTCACTCCTACCTGATGCCCTAAGAGCACAGAATTCCAATGGACCCACAATGTCTGCGAGTTCAGTAAGACTCAAAGTGAGGACAAGGTAAATGTGTTCAACCTGTGACTGAGTTGAACCAGAACTTGTTTCAAATGCAGAAAGAAGGCAATGGCATTTTAAGAAGCACACATGACCAACAAACCCTATCATATCCTTTCTTACCTCCCTGAATCAGCCCACAGGTTGTGCTGCAGGTGGTGGCTTAGAAGGAAGGGGAAAGAGGGCAACTTGTGATTCCCTTTTCTTTCAGTCCTTCCTTACTCACCGGTAAGGTACAGGTAGAAAGTATTGATAGACTGTAATCATATCAAGAAGTGGGGGGCGCCTGGGTGGCTCAGTCGGTTAAGCGTCCGACTTTAGCTCAGGTCATGATCTCACGGTTCGTGGGTTCAAGCCCCGCATCAGGCTCTGTGCAGACAGTTCAGAGCCTGGAGCCTGCTTTGGATTCTGTGTCTCCCTCTCTCTGCCCCTTCCCCGCTCACATTCAGACTCTCCCTCTCTCAAAAGTAAATAAAAACATTTAAAAAAACGTGGGGAAAAAAAGTGAATTTGGTGTACAGTTTCCACTGTTCCAGTAAGAACAAAATACATATGCATGTGTGAGACACAAAATACAAATTGAGTGAGTGTGGTTATTCTGCAAATATGTTAAAAATGTTCCTGTGTTTGCATTTGAAATGGTCATTGAGCAATATAAGGACAAACAGTAAAATTCATACTAATTATTCTAATTTTCAATTTTTCCTTTACATAGAATGACATTAAATGGCAAGTAAAAAAGGACCCTGACACACTAGACCACACAAGAAAGAAAAAAAAAAAACGCTTTATATTTTAGCATCTAATTTAATAGCATTTGTTTCCTGGATTTTGAACCGAGCCCTGCAATTTATGTAGCCAGCTCTTTCTATATTTATCTGACAGTGAAAACAGTTGTGTTATTACTTTTCACTGGCTCATTGTTCCATTCATTTGACCAGGATCCAGCATTCCCTACGTATGAGGAATGTGCTAGGGACTGGAATGTGGTAATGAGCAAAATAGAATGTCCTCTACTCCTTTGGCCCTCAGTGAATTTTTCTTGCCAGAAATATATGTAGTGCTTTATGTTTTAGTGTTCTCTAATTCAGATGACATTTTTCCTGCTGGGTCTAAATTAGTGACGTTTAGTTTCCTTTAACTGCAGTAAGGAAGCCTTGTTATTAGTATGTTTGAACTCCTTCTGAAGGAGCGATTTTATCACTCAGGGTAAATCAGCAAGTACACAGAGTATGGGATCCGGGATGAGAATCCAGTGAGACAGGATAGGCTGGGAATCCAGGTGCCTGGGTTTCAACATAATCCCCACCTTTGGGTAAATGTGTGCTTATTTACCAGTTCTGGTGTCCGGACCTGAGAAGTGAGAATGTGCTGGCCCCACCCCTAACAAGTATACAGTGACACTGTAACCAGTAAGGAAGGAGCTGCCTTCTTAGTAGGAAGAGTCCCTGTATGCTTTCCAGGTGTCCACATTTGCTGTGTCTCACAAAGATGCCAAGAGCCGACATCCAAAGGGACAGCAGTATGGTTCCCTGACCAGAAGATGTGGGGAGTCGTGGAGGAAGACAAAGAAGCCTGGAGAGGGAAGGTATGCAGCACCACTGGGGGAATGGCTCTCTGGGGCCAAGGTCTGGCTTCCCTGGAGAGGGTACAGGCTGGTCCAATCAATAGAGCCAGTAGCTACCCTCCAGTCGAAAGGGTACTACATGTGCACAAAGTCCGATCACATACAGTAACTTTCTTAGTACGGTTAACCGAGGCCTGTCTGGTCACTGGTCACAGCCCTTAGAAATCCCTCTCAAGCTTGTTCTCCATGGTGTAGGTAGCATCAGGAAGAGATGAATATGCCTCATGGGGGAGGGCTGTGTACCCAGAGCACTCATTCTCACCCACAAGGAGAATGGGGCTGCAGGGAATAGTGTTCCAGCTTTAAAAGAAGAAGCCAGAGTTCAGGGGCACAGACACAGATTTCCCTCTGATTGGCCCCTGTGCCCTCAGCAAGTCACTGAGCTTTCTAGGCCTCCGCTTCCTCATTCCTTAAATGATAATTGAAGAAGCACATTTCACCTATCAACTAAATCTCAAACATGAGGTTTTTTTCTTTATCTTTTGTCTACTGTCTTCTCCAGTTAATTCTTTCCAAAAACATGCCATGGCTCAGAGGTTAGGGACTTCATCTCCTTTGTCCTTGATTCCCCAGCACATGGTGTGCACATGGCACACAGTAGGTACTTGAGAAATGTCTACCGGAAGAATGTCTCTGTAAATGATCTCTGTGAATGGATGTTGCTTCCTACTATATCTCTTCCCGAAGAAAAGAGGCAGAAATCTATGGTAATGCAATAAGAGGGGGACAGCATTCTAATAGTTGATGACACAGAATACATTAAAGCAATGCTCAGTCACCATACATTAAGTCTTTTTAATGTAGCTTTTAAACAGCTTTTCTTATTAGCCAAATGAAATACAGTAATCCTTTAACTCTCCTGTGTCAGATTATCAGCTATTTCAAGTAAGTGTTAACATTTCTGTCACTGGCAAAAGTGAATTATGTTTTCCTTCCCAAGCTTGCATCAACATGCCCAACAAGCGGGCTGCACACGCCTCTCTAATGGGACAGTGTGAGGTGCTGCTGCTGGGTGATTATGAAGTAGCTCGACATCAGGGGGAGGGGGTGTGTCAGCCCCACCCGGCAGCCCGAGCAGGGCCAGGGAGCCTTTGCAATGAGTGAATGAATGAATTGGGGTGTCATCCTGCGTGAATAACAGGGCTCCTGTAACCTCCCTGGCTTTGTTCTGTAAATAGCCTGCACAGAAAATTCTAGATGTTGTTATCTCTCGTGGCTTTCTATGTCAGGGACTCTGACAATACAGAGGAGGCCAGCTACTTTATAAACAAAGTCCCAATCTTTAGAAATCTGGAAAATCCTTCCACCAGGAAAATTCACTTGGGTGACACAGAGTTCTCAAAAATTTTGCAAACCAATGGATCACGGTATATCAGGGGGAGATTAAACTAAGAGAAAAGCTGCAATATAAATTCAAATTTCTTAGCAGGTGTTGAAAACAAGACAACAAGCCCAAAATGGATTTGTTTATGCTAAGCCCCACATCTCTAAATCGAGACTTAATTACAGTTTCGGCTCTCCCAGAAATGGAATCTTAAACCAGCAGATCAGGAATCGCCTGATCAGCATTACTTAAACAATTTCCCTTGTAGACCCCTGCCATCATCTGTATGGGAAGCAACCCTGCAAAAATCAATCTGCTTTTTTGCCTAGTATTCCTCATCCCTGCTCCCTTCTACAGATAAAAGTCTTTTATTTGGCACAGCTCCTTGGAGCTCCTTTTTGTCTGCTAGATTGGATGCTGCCTGATCTGTGAATCGTTGTATAAAGCCAGTAAGATCTTTAGAATTTACTCAGTTGAACTGTGTTTTTATTAACATGGATAAATGTGATCTGACCCTGGAGCATGTTTCTTGTTCACCTGTCCTCCTACTTTAAGTCCCAGCTGGCCGACCTCCTCCAGCCTGCCCAGTGAGCTGCACCACACCACGTCCTCTGCTTCTCTTCCTCTTGCTTGGAGTGACCTCCTCACCTCCTCTACCTGGAGAACTCTGCTCGTCGCCAGAAGCAGCTGAAATGCAACCTCTTCTATGCTCCCTAGCACTTAGTACCCACCTCTGCTAGCACTTCCCAGCCTCATTCTATTTGTGTATAACCTCGTGTCTTCCATTAGATGGTGAACTTCTTGAGATCAGAAACTATACTTTATGTCTTGAATTCCAAGTCTTATGGCATATATTAGAAGCCCAATAAAAGTCTGTTGAATCAGTTATAACAATATTACTTATAGTACCTCCATTATTTACACTGCAACGTTGGAAGGCAGGTATCACTATGTTGATTTTAAAAACAGGATATAGGATAAGAGGGGCACCTGGGTGGCTCAGTTGGTTAAGTGTCAGACTCTTGATCTCAGCTCAGGTCTTGATCCCAGGGTCGTGAGTTCAAGCCCCATGTTGGGCTCCATGCTGGGTGTGGAGCCTACTTTAAAAAAAAAAAAAAAAAAGGAAGGAAGAAAGAAAGACTTTCTTATTCGGGCACCTGGGTGGCTCTGGGTGGCTTAGTTGGTTGAGGGTCTAACTCTTGATTTCAGCTCAGGTCATACTCCCAGGGTCATGGGATCAAGCCCCATGTGTGGTTTCATGCTGAGCTTGGAGCCTGATTGGGATTTTCTCTCTCTCTCCCTCTGTCCCTCTCCCAGACTCGCACTCTCTCTTAAATTAAAAAAAAAAAAAAAATCATAATTTTTAAAAAAATCATACAGAATAAAAGATTTTTGACAACTTGCCCACAGAAATGAGCTAGTGATAAAATATCCTTGATTCAAAACCAAACCAAGTATCTGTGACTCCAAAGTTTAAGCTCTTCCCCTTGCACAATGCTCTGTCTACTAATGGCAAAGACTTCCCAATAACCATATCACTACAGAAAGTCTTTTCATATGCAAATTATCACCGAATCCAACAACCACCTTCTAAAAAGCTGTCTTATCTTCCTTAGGTTAAGTAACCTTCCCTAAATCCACAGCAGTGTCACATCTCCACCCAGGTCTTCTGACTTCTAAATCCGGATTATTACAAAGGAATCCCAGGAAGAAATTGTGACGAGATGTGTCTGCAGCAGGCGAGGAAGCCCAGGCACACAAAATCCTATAGGACTCCACAGTCCCTCAGCATCCTCAGAGAGCACTCAGGTCAATGATGAAAAAGCCCCAATCCCTGGTACATGGAACAAAGACTACTCTACCTTCCTGCACTTCAGGGCTGCCTTGTTTCTGATTCTCCTGGCCCAGCATCCCTCCTAGTCTTCCAGGGCACTTTCAGCTCAGCAGATATCAACATGCACCCCTGCCTCCTCATCTGCCATCTAATCAGTGACATAGCTCTTTTTACAGCTAAAATAATCAAGCTTAAAGCCAAAAATCTAGCTTTGTTGCTCCTCTTTCCTCCCCTCCCTTCCTTCTTCCTTTCTCCTACCTCCCTCCCTTCCTCCCTCCCTCCCTCCAGCCCTGTAGAGTGTACTGCTATGTGTCAGGTACTAACCCTTCTCAGGACCTAGAGTTCCCTGTTTCCCTGGAATAGCATAATTCAAAGACAATATGGCTCTATTACCAGATAAGACGTTGAAACTTCTCCCCAACCCTGAGGATTCTTTTCTCACAGCAGCAGGGCTGTGTGTTTCTTTTTCAATGGATTACTTTTCAAAAGGGTCAGAACTGGCAAGGGAGCCCGGACAGGAATGTAAATGGTTGGGTCTTCTGCCTATTCTAGTCTTTAGGTGAGTTTGACCCTCCATGGTGACAACAAAGAGCAGGAAGGAAATTGAGGCAGCTGATACACAAAAACCACCTCAAGTCCACATAGAGGTGGCCATGAGCAGTGGCTATGCAGGTGACACTATAAGGATCCATAAATACCTGGTTTGCTTTCACTACGACCCCAAAGATTCTTGAGGTTATAGGCTCAGCAAACACTATTTATTTAAATAATTCAAGACTGTCCCCTTGTAATTTTATCCTTCATTCACTGAACTAAATTCTTCTCTCGACTTTCCCCTAAATTGGACCTAACCCTTCCCTAGACTGGACCTAAAAAGACCCTTTGTTTCTCTATCCTTAATTTCTGTTTAGGTACTTACAAAAGGTTTTGCTCATTGTGACTTTATTGAGTCACTGCCACTCCACATATCTGGGGCCAGCAGCTCCATTCTGGATACCCGTTCTGCCCTTGACTCCCCTCACACTTCAGGTCTCAGTGCTATAACACATTCCTGTCTCCTCCTCAGTGCCTTTCTGTTACACCTCTGCCTTCCATGAATTTACACACTGAGTGTGTCATATTTCTATGAACTAATGTATTTCCCTCCTCCAACCAAACGTATTTAGCACTGATCAATCTTAAAGAACACTAATAGTCTTAATACTATCAGTATTACTCATAAAAGTACCGTCATTTATGATATCCTCACCATGGACCAGGTCTTGCAATAAGTATTATTGTATGTATGTATATTATTTTAATTACTTCTCACTTGGCATTATTTTTGTTATTTGCATTCCATAAATGAGCCTCAGTAAGGTTGAGTAACTTTTCCAAAGTTATGTCAGTTATAATTATGCCTGTCTTCAAATCTATGTCCTTGTAATTCAAAGCTCACGCTGTTTGCCAGTTCCTTCTAGCCTAACCCCTAATTTACTATCCTGGAGCAAGGGATGTGAGTGAGTAGCAGACATTGATTATTAGTGCCACTTTTAGAGAAATTGCCATCTTCGAAATTCTAAGTCTTTGTGCCTTTGTAGCCTGTCTTTCTGAGAAGCGGAAAGATCAGTGCTCACAATTTTTGCTCCATTCTAGTAAAGTCATGCTTGTGTTTTTCAAAAATTAAAAAAAAAAAAACAAAACACCCCATTAATCTAGATCGCATGAAAAAAATCCAGCTGGACTCAAAGTGCATTTTGTCTTGGAAAGAGGGATATGGTAGAAAGAGAGGGATATCAGAGAAAGAGAGTTACAAGACTTGGATTCAATTCCCAGCTCACCACTGAGAAGTCCTGTGATCTTGATCTTTCTGACCTCAATTTCCTCATGTTTAGAAAAGGGAGACAATCACCCACCTCCCAGAACACTCCTGAGGACTAAGTGCGACCATGCTTGGGAAGGCACTGGGCACAGGCCTGGCGGGCAGCAGACTCAGGTTGGTCATGTCCAAATCTGAATTTCCTGAATTCCCTGGGATATGTGAGTGTGGGTGAGATCTGAAATCAGACCCTCCTCTCCTTACCCATCTTCCCTTCAGCCTCATGAGATAACAGAACTTCCCATTCATCAGCACTCTTTCATCATGGAGTACATGTGCATCACAGGGTGCGTAGTGAAGAAATTCTCTTTCCCACCCTTATCCTTTGGGCCATCTCCTTGCATTAACCTCCATTTGAAAATACTGGAAGCTAAATGTGAATGGAAAATACAAAGTTCGCCAAACTAGAAGTCGGGTCAGTGTTTGGGAACCAAAATCTTGCTTTATTGATACCTACAGAAAATTCCTGGGATATTCACGGTAGTTCTCCAGTGCCTGCTACATCATACAGATGCCTGCAACCCTCTGACCTTTTGATCAATTGCTCGTCTATCATCTAACATCTTCTGCTAAGCGAAGAGCAGGGTATCCCTAAGAGTAGCTATTAATTATTAACATGTATTAATAATGCATTGCATTACCCTTTCACTGGAGTGCTGGCTTTTGGATATAGTCAAGTTTTATAAATTGTTGTCAGTTTGAATACGGTGATTTGAATAGGCATGGCATTTCTCAATAAATCACTGCAATCTAGATCAGTTTATCCCATATACCCTCTGGTCAACTGCCTAGGGAAGAGAAATGTCCATATGAGGATATGATAACTTTGTTTATTCTAATTATATTCTATCTTTTCTTTTTCTGGAATATCTGGCTGGCAGAGTTACCTGAACTCAGCCCAAGTGGATCAGTTAAGTAAACCTATTCTTCTTCTGTCCCTGGAGGGGTCATGTGACCCAGTCCTAGCCAATCTGAGTGTGGCATTACCCCCTTCAAGGATGGGCATGTGACCTAATCAGAGACAATCAAAACTACTAATCCCAAGACTTTTTTCCCTGGGCTCCTGCCCTCATCTGAATATGGTGGGGGAAAGGAGTAGGGAGCAGGAGGGGTAGCATCAGGCAGGACACAGTTCATGTGGGTCCAGGTTAGCAGGGTTGGGAGGGAGACATATTTCCCTTATTAAGAACAAGATCTTTGGACCTTAAAATCATGAAGAATTATTTCTAGAAAGATCTTTGTTCCTATTTATGGCAGATGTTAATTTGTTCTAGGAACTGTGCTAAGCACTTCATATCCTTCATCTCACTTAATTCTCACAATAACTCCGTGAGGTAGACTGTAGCATTATGATCCACATCTCGCACATTAAGCAACTTGCCTGAAGTCATGCGGATAGGAGGAAGCAAGTCAGGGTTTGAACCCCAGTCTGTCCTTCTCTAGCTCCCAGCTCCTACTTTCTACACAGTGGCCAGTCAGCAATCTCACGGACAATTTTAAAAGGGTTTCTAAGTTTCTCATTATGCAGATTTATTAAACCAAGTCTATGTTAGATACGAAGGGAAAAATATTTAAGTCATTTTATTCTCCTGATAATGGAATTATTTTGGTCATTGTGCCTTCACAATGGGTGTTTTGAAGAAACAGACATGCAGATGAAGGCCTGTATTCTTTTTCCTTGCCAAACTTTTTTCATGCTGATGTGGGACTTAAGCTAGGGTGACTTCCCAGTCATCAGGAGACCTAGTGTTACAGTTGTACTCCCCTTCATTGATTTAAAAAATAAAAAGAAGAAACCTTCAGAATTATAAAGGTCAGTAGAAATCACCTTGAGATGTGACTTTGAATTTAGAAAAATGGAATTGTAAAAAAATGAGGGATAATTTCTTGTGACATGAGTGGGCCTATGAATATGCATTTCTCATCTCCCCATCTTGCCTCAACTCATTTGGTATTTCAGTTTGTATAATAGTTAAAACTCCTGGCAGAACAGAGGCAGTAATTGCAAACAGCTGTAAAGTATTACTCATCTTGCTGATCAAAATGACTTCCTGCTAAATAAACCATGAAAAAAGCTTTTCCACCCACAGAGAAGTGAAGTGTAAATGATATATAGACTCCACCATGAAGAGATCAACAGATTGCATTTTCCTATAACTACGGTTTTATATAGCTACAGTCACTTTCAAAAATGGCTTAGAAACTCAGCTATGTTCAGGAAAAAGAAATTGGGTAATAGCATTAACATGGCGGTAGGAATTCTGAGAAGTACTTGAAGCTTCAAAGCCTTTAGGAAAGCTGTCTTGCTTCTTTTAGACTTTCTAACTTGATGAGAGAAACTTCCAGTGTGGCTTCTGTATCCTTATTTTGGACATCACTCTATCTTCCCCTTATGAGACCTTGCATCTAAGGAAAATTAGCTAGACTAATCCATGTCTTGGGCTTCCTATAATGGTTTTGAAGGTTCAAGGAAACATGGTGGTGATAGCATTGATGATGTTACTACTACAGGAGCATCTCATGCAGTTTTGGCTCTCTGATTTAAGAACAGTCTGCTGCTGGAGTCACAGAGCTGACCTCTGGTGTCACTGCAGCTGTTTGCCCCAATTACACTGCCTGTTTTTTGTGACTCTCTCAAACTAGGGAATTTGCTAGGCTATCTTCACCAAATTGTAAAAGCTAAAACTGTCTTCTCCACAGTAGGACATACCTGTCCCCCACATATCTTCTTTCCCCAAATCAAGACTCATATAAAAATTGCTACTAAACCTGTCTCTCCAGTTGGACTCTTTAAACTTTCCCAGGTCTGTGCTCCTAACACATGTCAAACCCATCCTGTGCTGCTGATTCAATTCCATCCTGGGAGTGTTTGCTCCTCACTCTATTCTCTCCAGTTCTCTGCACCCCATTTGACTCCATACTTTAGCCTCAGACCTTTCTGTACTACTGCACTCAATTTTTATTCAACCTTGGTACTCTTTTTGGGAACTGTGGTTTGGATATGGAATGTTTTACCATGATGCTATATCAGAGTTAATAAACCCAAAATAATACTGTTCGTCTTCATGCCTAAAATCAGCTCCTCCTTTCAAATGCAGTCATGTCAATGCCACCATTGTCTCCCCAACTGCATAGGGAGAAAATGGACAGACCACCCCTGGCACTATAACTGTGTACGTGTTCAATAAATAGTTGTTGAATAAAGGAATGATGAATTTTCAAACAATACACCCTTGTAAGTGGGCTGACCACTACACAGGTGTAAGTTTTAATCTCTAAAAAGAGAGTGACTAAGAATTTATCCCAAGATTGTACACATCCCTCAAGGCAGACTCAGGATATAGATTACAGAATTATTGACCTTGTGGAATCTGCATATGTAATATTGACAATACATTGTGCCTCATGTGTAAGACTTCTGCCAGCAGGAATCTGAACATCATCAACTCTGAAGGTTGATAATAACGTAGCAAATAATATTGCTTCTATTTCACCAATGAGAAACTGAAGCTCAAAGAACTTAAGGTCATACTCTAGGCTGTGATAGAGCTAGAACTCAAACCTAACTGTGTTTATGGGACTCCAAGCTCAGTATTTTTTCTCCTATAAACAATGTCACAGCTCAGAGATGACTTCTTTCACGCCCAGTGCTAAGATGCCATAGAACCACATTAGCAATGCTAACTAATGCTTCCAAAACAAGAAGTAGAAGAGGACACATGTCACCATTTGCCCACAGCCTTTTAGGGAGCTGGAAGAGAAGACACGCCTGTTACCCTGAATACTTTTTGTACTCTAAGTGGTTTTTCCCCATGCACAGCAATTGTCTAACATAGGCTAAGTGTCTCCCAATTTAATTTAATTCTGACACTATCAACCTGGAGTTACAGTCAGATCCTATAGCTTAGGGGCTCAGCCCCACAAGACTGCCCCACTTCAGATGCCAGCTGCAAGTCCCAGGTTGTCATCTGTACTTCTGACCAACTGGCTGTAAACCAAGGTTTCCAACATCAGTGATAAAAGGGGATCCCATTGACAGTTCACAGCCTTTCCAGGATGTTTAAGAAAATTAGGACAAAAGAATGTGAAGAAAAAGAGTGACTTCCATGGAACTCTTGGTAACTTGTCCCTCCTGACTATTCCTTTGCTATACCTTCTCAAATTTTAAAGATGAAATTTCCTGGTTTGACTATGATTTTGGTTTTTTTTCTTTTGGACTTCCTTCTAAATTATAAGCTTTAGCCAAGAATAAAGCATTTTCTCTTTCCCAAGCACCTGCACATTGACCCTGCAGAAAAGTAGACAGTGATGGACACTCGTTTTAAGCCGTCATCCTATGTATATTTCACAAATCTTTAAAAGCCTTAATGACCTACCTAGTCTTTTCATTTTCACCAACTTAATTCTCAAAAGCATGTGAAGTGGCTTATAATAAATTCAGAGATAGTAGAGAGGAAAAAATCTATTAACATAGAATAGAAGACACGTGTAGTAAAGAGATCAAGCAAC
Organism: Panthera pardus; assembly: GCF_024362965.1. Classification (NCBI taxonomy): domain Eukaryota; kingdom Metazoa; phylum Chordata; class Mammalia; order Carnivora; family Felidae; genus Panthera; species Panthera pardus. The sequence goes on from NW_026526666.1 coordinate 30,588,239, forward strand.
TCAGAAACTCCTTTGCCAGCTATTTTGCTGGATGCTCTACACTCTAGAGAAATTCTTACATATGTTTATAAAGGAACATGTTTACACCCTGGAGAAATCCTTACATGTATGTAAAAAAGGACATGTAAAAATATGTTCATAGGACCACTGTTTGGGAATAAAATCAGAAATAACCTAAATGTTTCTTATTGAGAAAAATAAAATAAGGCAAATTCATATGAAGGATTACTGTATAGCATCTGAAAGGAATGAACTAGATCAATATGCATCAATGTGAGGTTTCAAAAAACATGCAAAAAAGCATAACTGTACGTATAACATCTTAGTTATATAAAAGTTTAAGCCACACAAAAATACTTTATAAATGCACACACTTGTGTGCAAAAGTACAGACAATGAACTCCAAAATACTCCACAAATTCATTGTAGTGATTGGCCCTGGGGACACTGAAGGAGAGTGGGCCTGGTTGGGAAGAGGAAGGGATTAGCTAAGTGGTGATGCTTTGTTTCTTTAAAAGTGATGACCAAAAATAAAGACCATAAAATACTAACAGATGTTAATTGTGAGAATTGAGGATATATGTGCTTATATTCTTCTTTGCACATTTGTTTATCTTTTAAATTTATTAAAAGGTAAAGCAGAGAAGTAAAGGGGAACATTTGTCAAAATATAAATAAAGGAGTGAGCAGTTGAAAAAAAGAAAACCTAGTTCTGAGCATCCTGCCTGCTAGCAGCCAATCAAGGAAGGAAATGCAAAGGGTTAGAGAGTCCCTGGTGCCCACCATATCACCAGGAGAAACAGACTTTCCCATGTGCCTCAACTTGGGGAGAAATTTGCCACAAGGATCTTGAATGACATATGTACAAGGTCTTTGCCAGCAATGCTACCTGAAGTGCAAAGATGCTCTCCTGGTGCTGTAGGTGTCTTGAATCAACACTCAGCAAGGAATCTGGACACACTGTAAAATTCTAATTCTGTGCAGATAGTTCAACCTAAGGGGTTAGAGTGATGTCATACAAACAGGTGGCTTTTTTTTTTTTTTTTTAAGCTCTGGCTTAGAATCAATCTGGAAGAATCTGGAGGAGCACATGCCTAATATAGCTTCAGGTCTCAACCACTTGCCTTCACATGCAGATGACACTTTACATGGGACAGCCTCCCAAGGGTATACTCAGAATTACGCACAGTTCCCACACCAGAAAGCACATCCTAATTAATCCCAGTGAGTGAGGATAGTCTCAGAAGGTCAGTCACACTCAAGTACATAGTTGTATGAGTAGGAGTATAAATCATTCACGAGCAATAATTTGTTAGTAATAACAGACTATCTGTGACATTCCTTTCCTTTGCGACAAAATTTCGTTTTGTTTTCATTTTTTAAAATTCTTTTTAGTGTTTATTCATTTTTTGAGAGACAGACACAGAGCACGAGGTGGGGAGGAGCAGAGAGAGAGGGAGACACAGAATCCGAAGCAGGCCCAACATGGGGCTCGAGCTCACGAACTGCGAGACCTGAGCCAAAGTCAGATGCTTAACCAAGTGAGCCACCCAGGCACCCCTACAAAATTCTGTTTTGATGCCGTGGTTGAAACACTTGGCTTAAACCAAAGTTCTCCACTATCTGTTGTTTTCACCAAGCTTTTGAGAGGTGCTTTACGTAGGCAATACTGGAGCACGTGTAGGGCAAAAGGTTGATATCACTCTCCCTTCCTGTTTCTATGGCCAAAGCAAAGGAGGAAAAAGATGTCTGAGAGAGATACCACAGCTGCCAGGCCAGAGACTGACCTTGTTCCTATGCTCAGGAGTTCATTTTAAGATGGCAGTACAGCAGAAAAAATGCCCAGCTAGCGGTGAGGAGAGCTGGCCCCAGCTGCAGCCCACCTCTAACTTTCTGGATAACCTCAGGTCAGTCACCTTAGTGACCACTGTGTCCTTCTTTGTAAACTGCGAGGATCAAACCAGATAACAGCCCCCAACATTCCTCCCAGCTCTCCTACCCAGCATGCCAGGAAACCCAATGGTGTTGGCAGGACAGGCTACCTAATTTGTGGGACCCAGTGGAAAATCAGTGTGAGGTTCCTTGTTCGAAAGATATTATGAATCGCAAGATGCGACAGTCTTGCATGACCTTTCTGTGCTCAGGGCCCTCTGTGACTGCACTTGTCTCAAGCCCAGGAAGCCAGCCCAGGTGTGAACTGATCTGTCACTCAGGGGAAAGTGGGAGGGAGCACAGGTAGGTGGAGACAGGACAGAGGGCAAATGATAAAAGCCCCACACAACGTGCTGTGAGGGAGAGGGCAGGGCTGCAGAGGGGCTCTACACAAAATATTCCTGTTCCAGATCCCCTTTCCAGGTCTCAGTCATAGAAGGACTGCCTCAGATTTCAGAGCCTCCCTAATTTTTCTCTGACACCCAGGCAAAGTCTGGAGGTGTGAGGTTGCACAAAACCCTGTGTTGGGACAGGCAGGAGACAGCCCTGCTGGAGATGGCTGAGAAGCAGGTAGGTGCCTATTGCTCCCTTCTGCTGCCATCACAGCTGCTAGGGCTCAGCAGGACACATCTCCGTTAAGGCCCCAGCTGCCACCAAACGTGCTCGTTCTCAGAAGGATCGACTTGGGTAATTTTCTGATATGTGGCCGGAAGTTGTCAGTGGACTAGTCAAACCCACGTTCTGTGTTTTCTCATAATGAGGTCTCTGGTGTCAGGTGACATTGAAGAAGGAGTGTGGTGAAGAAACACCTCTGGTGAACCGCTTTCCAATTATTGAGAATGCAGCTTTCAAATCACTTCCATTACTAGGCTTAAAGAAATCAGGGTGGCCTTGTGAGAGAGAGGGCATAGGGCCGAAAGCTGGAAAACCCACTGAATGGCCACAGAGAAGTCATCTGTCCTGCTGTGCTTCTGTTTTTCCACTGAAAAATGGCAATCAAATACCTGCCTCAGGGGGATGCCATGGCCATACAGTGAGGTAACAGGTAAAGTGTACATATGAAAATAAAATCACTCTGCAACTACTGCATATAAGTTGGGTTTCTCAAGACACCGTAAGCTTCAGGGAGCCAATAAAGTGAGTCATGATGAATAATAATAATCTTAAGAGCTAGCCCCCAACTTAGAAACTGCAGAAATGCCACCCCCATGCCTCGGCCAAGTCTCTTGTGAGGTTCTTCTACATTAATCTGTAGAATCTAGAAAGGGAACCACACATACTAGCAAAGTCACATCAAAATTTTGGAGCTACCCAGGAGGGGCGCCTGGGTAGCTCAGTCAGTTAAGCATCCCACCTCGACTCAGGTCACGATCTCGTGGTTCGTGAGTTCAAGCCCTGCATTGGGCTCTGTGCTGCCAGCTCAGAGCCTGGAGCCTGCTTCTGATTCTATGTCTCCCTCTCTCTCTGCCCCTTCTCCACTCACACTCTGTCTCTTTCTCTCAAAAAAATAAATAAACATTAAAAAAATTAAAAAAAATTTTGGGGTGGATAAGGAAATAAAAAACAAAAGAGGTTTAAGAGATTTACCGCACCCATCTCTTAGTAATTTTCGTGCTCATTATCAGTAAGCTGTGTTTTTCTTGTAAAAGAACTACTTGGGCGTGCAGTGACTTGAGATAATTAAGAATGCATTTACATTTTATGGAGCACTAATGCCCTCAGCATTCAAGGATTTTGCATTAGTTGCTCATGGTACTTTCCCCCAATCAGTGAATATTAAAATATTTAACCTGTGGTCCAACAGTAACCTCTGAAGACACAGACTTGGTTCAGCGATGTTAAGGAGTCAAAAGGGGGTTTGTCAATAGACAGAAACCATAGCTACCCTCCAAATTCCACTTCAATGAGTGTTTTTGTTCAGTTTTAATTGCTTGAAGGATCTCATTAAAATTTCCCAGTTAAAACAGGAATTGGAAGGACCATAGAGTAATTTAGGAAAGGATGGCTTTTAACGTTTTCCAAATGACGACACAAAGAAAGGGACATTGCAACTGGCTCTCGGCAAAGTGAGAATAAGAAAGTGAGAATTTGACCAAATGAACTTCTGAGGTCCCTTCGAACTCTAACATTTATGCAACGTCAAAGATGGGAATAGGTGATTGCCCAGTCCTGGTCCTCTGAAGTCACCTGAAGCACACAGACTCAGACTCCCCTTAGTGCCATGGAATTGTGCCCAGAAAGAGAGGAGTCTTGCCAGAGGTAGTTCCTGAAAGTTGTGTTTTCCAATGCCAGTGGATGGACCCCCCCACCCACCCACTCCTGTCGACCTTTGCAAATCTAGCCAGCCATCCTGCAAACTGACATATGACCTGGGGAATGAGATGGGCTGAGTTGTAAGCATGTGTTGCATTGCTACCCCTCTTATTTGGGCAAGTGCACATAAATAATTGAGTAAAATAAATTGCAGCTCAATACAATCCACACGGCATCAGGCAGTCAAAACCATCTGGGACTGGATAGGTGAAGAAGGGAGTATAAAAACAGAGTATTTAGGAGTCTGATCTGCCTGAGGTTCTAATTTTCAGAGTCAGAAGAGACGAGTCCCCTAGGAAACTGGACCCTGCTTAGAAAGACATCTGAACTAGGCAATAAAATAATATGAAAATACCAAAAAATAAAAATAAGGAAGAGAAATAGATATGTAACTTCATCACAGGACTCCTGTGGTATCTCACAACACCATGCTTCATGAACCCCAAAGAAAGCAAAAAAAACCCAGCTAGTGTTGTAAATCCTGGTCAGCTGAATTATTTCACATGCTGCAGCCTGACTTAAGTTATTCATCGCAGAGGCTAGCAGCTCCCCGATGCATCCTTCCATGTCACTGGACAGGGTAAAAATAATAAATTGGCCATTGTGAGACACTCTGAGTTTCGTGGGGTTGAGCAGAGCATATTTTATATTCTTCTCTTGGAACTGCCTCTTGTTGGTAGTAAATGGTTGCTAGCGCTGCTGTTTCTCAATAGACAAGTCCGAGAAGTAAAGATAATTCAATTTTCATTCACTCTTAGGTCTCCTGCTACCCATGTTCTTCCTTGACACTGACAAGGCTGTACCTGTCTTCCCAGCCTGAGGCCTGAAGTAGCACTTGTATGTTTGCCCCTTGCCAGAAAATTCCATGAGCCACTCCAAAGAGTCTCTTACCCAGTGCATCCAGTGAGCACAAATTGTCTAGCGGTCTTTTTTGTTGGTTCTTCATCCTTAGCTCATTTCCTCCCAAGAACAAAGATATCAAGGTGTTGATTCAGCAGCAGTTTCAGTAGTCCTGAAAGACAACCTAGTTTGGTTTCAATCTTTAAAGGTTTCCATTACAATGGAAAACAGAATAACAACGGTAGCACCCACTGTTAGGATGAAATTAGATTACTACTCTCAAACTTTTGGGGAGGCAAGTATAATTCCTACAACCTCTTTGGAAAGCAATAGAGCAAGTGATTAAGGACAACTAAAATGTCCCTACCTTTTTGAACCAACAACCTCATCTCTGGGAATTCATTCTTATGGAAATATTGAATAGTAAAAAAAAAAAATTTTGTGTGGTACATATACATGTTTCTTCCTGTGGAAACAATAATATGAAATTGATGAAACAAATTTTGAGACAGATGGCTAAGAAGAAACATGGAACAATGTGTCCCCTACAATGTTAAAGGATAAAAGCTTAGTTAAAGGAATATATTCTGTGACTGTAACTGTGAAAGAAAACACAGATCTATGTAGGGACAAAGATTATAAATGTTCAAAAACTGGGTGTTAGGGCAGTGGGATTACGTGTGGTTTTCCTGCATTCAAATTTGTCCTCAATATGACTTTTCTATTTTAGCAAGAAAAATCTTAAAGATACCAAGTATGCCTCTATTGATGTTTGACATTTCTCCTGAAACTGGGTCTGGATGACACAGTCTGCTCCAATTTTTTTAAATAAGATGGATGAGGAAAGTTACCTTTTTCATTGTTTGTAAATGGCCAGGCATAGGTCTTTAATTGCACGGTTGGCTTCTTTGTTGTGAATATGTTGCTTTCAAGCATTTTCATTATCCTCCATGTGATTTATACAAACGCTGAGAGGTGTGTTTTGGTATTTCCATGGTCTTGCTCCTCCACCATCATGGGATTGTTAATTAAGTGAGTTTTTTAAAGAGCCGTCATTCTCCATTTACAAGGGTAGAATGCAGAGGCAAGAGCTGGGATTGTGGCAAACCGCCAGCCAAGAATTCAAGCCACAACACACTACAAACCACTCAGATAAGATGCGCCCATCAAGGGTTGTCATTGGGCAACATAAAATGTAAACCACATACCCTCAAATAGCAAATATTGTGGGTGGCCTTGGCACTGGTAGTCAGAAAGATGAATAAATGCAATTAAGAAACCAGGCAAAGAAGTAAACATGCCATGTAGCTTACAAAAGGCCAGCCACATTGTGTTTATTTTAATATTGTTTAACAGTAACACCTAATAAAGAGAGCATCATGATTGTGTGAACTAAATTTTCAGTCATAATGAATGCTACAAACTTAACCTCCCAAGTTTAAATAGGCTACAACGTCTTGGGAAAAATGCAAGAAAAATTATTTGATAAAGGTGACGGTTTTTCACACCTGAAAATAATGTTTTTCTTCCAGCCTATCTTGATCAACAGTCGGCAGCAACACATTGCAGATATAATCTCAAGACCTTGTGGCATGTACTTGTCACTACATGCATAACTTACTATGGACAGAGGATCACGGAGATTTTGAACATAATTTCCCACACGACAGGAGATTAAATAGACCACATTGGAAGAAGGCAAGAAGAAGCTAGGTCTCTAGAGTACCAAAAAGTAAACTTCAGCCAGTTCTTGAAGCAGATAAACAGCAGGAAATATACTTTCAGATAGGCTACTTTCTCAATAGTTCCTGCTTTCTAGAACTCGAGGGAAAGAATGAGTTAGTGGGTAAGAATGTAAGAGAAAAAGGGCCTTCCTGGGAAAGATCTGGAGTAGAAGAAAATCAGTGTCTCCTCGTTTACATCTTGCTGTCTCCCCTCCCCTTTCTCAGTTAATCTACTCCCCCAGAATACCTTGCTGATCACCCCATCTGAACCTACTCCTAAGACTGCATTCCTGATACCTGTAACAAGGTGTTAGGTCCATGCCCTACCTCTTAGTGTGTAGACATCATGTTTTCCAATGAAGAATTATTAGCCATCAACAAAGAATTAGGGTACAGAAGAACTTTCTCAATATCCCAGAAACCATTCTACCCAGCATCCTACAGCATGACCTTGGACCTGCTCTGCCTAGTCTCCTTGCTTGTGAAAATGTAAGAACAGTAGAACCTAACTCACAGGATTATTGTCATGATTAAATGAGTTCATCCTTGGAAAGCTGTAGAGCAGTTGCCTGACATAGTAAGTGCTGGATGTGTATTAATTATTATTACCATTATTATTTGATATGAAAAACTTTCTGAAACAAAGAAATCACATGAAAGTGTCATTGGTCAAAAAATACATGAGTTAAATAAAGCATGTATGGAGCTGGTTTATGATGGACAGTGGCATAGTGGTTAAGAGCTCGGATTTTAAAAGTCAACCACCTGTGCCCAAAACCTGATGTTGCCACATGGCCTCTATGTGACATGGATCTCATATTTCTAAACTGAAAAGTGGGAAAACAATGTCTATTACACAGATTAAACCAGCTGAGAAATGTAAAACACTGAATAGTGCCTGACATAAAATAAACACCCAATAAGTGAAAGCAGGAGAAAAAAGAGTGTTCTTCAACCAAGATTTTCAAAAATTGTTGTAAGAAAGAACGAGTGTTGGGGCACCTGGGTGGCTCAGTCAGTAAAGTGTCCAACTTTGGCTCAGGTCATGATCTCGTGGTTTATGAGTTCGAGCCCCGCATCGGGCTCTGTGCTGACAGCTCAGAGCCTGGAACCTGCTTCAGATTCTGTGTCTCCCCCTCTCTCTGCCCCTCCCATGCTCATGCTCTGTCTGTCCTTGTCTCTCAATAATAAATAAATGTTAAAAAAAAAAAAAAAAAAAAAGAACGAGTGTTTGGGGATTTTTTTCTTAGAGCTAGGGAGCTACAAATAACCCCTAAGATGTGAACCAGTGAAGAAATTAGCTATCAGAATTAGCCAGTCATAGATGTGGGGGCCGAATGGACTTCCCATCCCTGCAACCGTGAATAAGGCAGACTTGCCCTACAGTCCTTGGCCAAGCAGCACTGCAGACCCCTTCAAAGATGGAAATGAAAAGAAAAGTTAACAGAGAGGGTGCCTGAGTAGCTCAGTCAGTTAAGCATCCAACTCTTAATTTTGGCTCAGGTCATGATCTTACAGCTGGTAAGTTCAAGTCCTACACTGGGCTCGTGCGAGAGCTAGCATGTGCTCTCTTGCTCTCTCAAAAATAAACTAGAAAAAATTTAAAAAAGAAAAAAGGGAGGGGCGCCTGGGTGGCTCAGTCAGTTAAGTGTCCGACTTCGGCCCAGGTCATGATCTTGCAGTTCTTGAGTTCGAGCCCCACGTCAGGCTCTGTGCTGACAGCTCAGAGCCTGGAGCCTGCTTCAGATTCTGTGTTTCCCTTGCTCTCTGCCCCTCCCCCACTTTCACTCTCTCTCTCAAAAATAAAGATTAAAAACAATTAAAAAAAGAAAAAAAGGAAAACTAACAGAAGCTCAGTTTCACCAACTCAGCTACTTCTTCCAAACACTCTCCTCAGGTCAGTCTCTCCTCTTCCCAAGGGGAGGACTGGGTGAGTCTGTGGGGAAATGCTGGAAACTTTCTTTCCTTATTCTCTCCTCATGAAGAGAGGAATGGAAATGCCATGCCCTCTATTATATAATCTTCCCCCAACACTTGGCCTTGACTAATAGATCTAGATGTTTCTGGAGCCACATGTTCTATATGGAGAAACTAAGTGGAACTGTCCTCCAAAATAACTGATAAACACATTAAGTATAAATATTGTGTACTTTCTTTGTGATAGTTTGTCTTCAAAATGACCACCTACAATTCCTCCCATCTAGAGTCGAAGCTTGTTCCTCCACCCTATTTTGACAGGTGAGATACATCAGAAGCTGGCTCTAAGCGAAGCCAGCTTCCAGGAAAGTAAGAATCTAAATGCCCTGAAACCTCCAGGCTATGAAGAAATCTAAGGTAGCCACGTGGAGAGAGAGATGCCCAGCCAGCCCCCAGCTGCTCCATCCATCCCAACTGACACATGAGAGAGAAGAATCCATCTTAAACATCCTACTTGGTCAGTTCTTCAGATGATCCAGCTCCAGCTGCAAACACGTGAGAAATTCCAAGTGAAAACCACAGAGCCAAGCCTAATCAATTCACAGAACTATGGGAAGTCATGAATACTAAATGGTGATTTCAAGAAACTAAGTTTTAGGTGTTCATTATGCAACTGATGTCCAAACACTCCCTTTAACAGACTGTACCAAATTTCTCACCAAACCTGTTTTTTGTTTATTTTTTGGGATCTCATTCAAAAGGCACTTGAACAACTGAGACTAATTTTTATTTATTCAAGGGACTTTAACATTAAAGATAGGTGATGCTTGGCATTTGTTTTGGTGTTATCTGAATAAAACAGCAAAATTCTCCTTCTGCAATCTTCACAAAAGATTGGTCCTTAATCCTCAATTAAAGACCTTGAGAAAAATAAATGAAATTGGGTTCCTTCTGCAAGGCTAAATGTCACGTTTCTAATGCAAATAATAGATTTGAGAACAAAGAAAGCGAATATTTACCATGAAACTAATTTTCTATCATTTGATGCCAATTAAGATTATAATTGCTTCCTCAGTATCACCAGATCTTTCACAGTTTCAGGAAGTATGAGTCTATTTGGTTACATTTATTTAACTTGTATAAACTCTTCTGTGATTTGTTATTTCCAGAGGAAAATGGAATTTGAAAACAGAAACACTTCTGATGTAAATTTCTGTAGATGTAGACCTTAAAATCAGATAAATTAGTTAAGCTAAGTCATGCAAATGAGTCTGTGCTCACAAGCTTGATATTCAAAAGAACTTAGGAAGATAATCAAAGATATAACCAGGTAGTAATTTAGTTAGTTTTCCTTGCCTATGAAAATCCTTCTTATAGATTTGATGGAATTTTTTTGTGAAATGCATTCTTTTAATAAATGACTATCACATGGATTTATATAGAGAAAGGCATCACATGTTTTTATTCTATGGTTATTTTTCTCAAGGTTGAAGATATTCTGTCTGTAAGACTGTACTTACTTCTCTGGCCTGGGAAACCAGGGTACCTGGGACTTGTAGTCTTTCAATTCCTTTGCTCAGGGTTAGCCTCTTTATTTCTCTGAGCTTCTGTTTATCTTCTTGGGCCAAAAAAAAAAAAAAAAAAAAAAAAAAAAAAAAAAAAAAAAAAAAAAAAAAAAAGATGTGTGTGATTTAGGAATTAGGCACATGAACTCATTCATGTAAAAGTGATCAGCTTGAACTCTGACTTTTATAGCACATGATGTATACATGAGAACAGAAAAAGAGAACTCTCCAATTCCTGAAAGCCCAGGGCACTTGGTTGAACGCTTAAATAACGCTGGAAGCAGCTTACATTAACTCTTATGGATAACAAGTAAATTGCCATATTGGTTAACTTCTACTTAAGAGAATCTTGCCAGGATCAGATCTGTGTTCAGGGGTGATGTTGGTGTTTCTGTTCCAGAAGACATCTCTACTCTTTTAAACAATTCTACCCTTAATCCTACCATTCTAGATCATCTCAACCCACGATCCAACCAAACATAGAGGGCAGAGCAGCCCTGTCTCAGTCACAGTAGCAGATAAAGTAACTAAGACAAGTGTATGAGAGCTTCCTCACTTTGGGCCCTATAAACAGAAAATGTGTTTTTTGTCTGTTTGTTTGTTTGTTTGCATTGCACTCTGGGCATCTTACTGAGTTTGAGGATAAAACATATTGAGCACTGATGTAGCAAGTGACCTATCAGACTTTGGTGAGGACCCATGAGTCCCGAAGAACTGTAGTTGAGTTATTTTTCCTAGCCCTGAATCATTTAGACTGCTTTCAGGCCTCTCCCAAGAATTCAGAACCACCGGAAGGATAAGATGATGAGGTAGGGAGAAGGGAAGTATACAGAGGTGGAAATAAAAACAAGACTGTTGAAGAGGTGGTCTCAAAGAGATTGATCTCCAAAGATAACAAAAGAAATACTTTTATTTTGACATATGTTTGAATTATCACTGTTACCAAAAATAGTATGTAATCATAGAGAGAATTGAATTAGAATTTTAAAAATTGGTATTCAGACCAAGTTTAAATTAAAGAAATATCGACATGAACATATAAGTTCCTGTAGGAAAATAAACATGACCCAAGCCAGGTAGACATGACATTGATGGTAGAGGCAGCACAAAATGATCCATTTTCTTTCTTTTTATTCCCTATATTGATGTAAAATTTGTGATTTTTTTTATCCAATAACAAAATCAATAGAACTGTGACTTAAATCTTACACTTTAAATGGCTGATTTATATACTTTTGAAAATACAATCATATTTTCTACAGTTATACTTTTTTCCTGTTATGGAAAGTTGCAAGGGGACATATCTTAACCTTTCCCCAATGCTTTGTGAATGTTGTTGTCTCTAATTTCTCTGAGGAGTCACCATAACATCTAGGCTTCAACTTATATTGACTTTGGAACTTATATTTGTGAACAAATGGAACTCAAAAGGCAAAACAAAATACAGAGTAGTCATAAATTTGAAATCCTATAAAAGCTTGTGGATAATTTAAATGGAAACTACTTTGGGGCTCCTGGGTGGCTCAGTCAGTTGAGTGTCTGACTTCAGCTCAGGTCATAATCTCGCAGTTCGTGAGTTCAAGCCCCGCCTCGGGCTCTGTGCTGACAGCTCAGAGCCTGGAGCCTGCTTCTGATTCTGTGTCCCCCTCTCTCTCTCTGCCCCACCCCCTGCTTGTGCTCTGTCTCTGTCTTTCAAAAATGAATAAACATAAATGGAAGCTATTTTGATTGTCACTGAAAATAACAATTGAGTACCATACTGACGTGGGTCATGCAATAAGCCCTTGGCAATTATGAATTTAACATTCATGGTTTTGAGTGTTCTTAAATGATCCTGGAAGCCCATAACATGTAGCAATTTTTAATTTTGCTGAGGCATGAATCTGAACTGCCTGCACCGGGAGGCAGGTGTGTGTCATTGAACTAGATACCATGACTTTATTCTCTTCTTGTTTCCTTGTAGGAGTTCTGTGGTTTTGGGGATTTACAAAGGTCTCAGGGACTCCTTCACAAACATTCTCATATCTAATATGTTTAAAATAATAGTAAAGGGATAAAGGGGGCAATACACAGAAACTGTCGAAGTAATAGAATTATAGTATGTAACACTGAAATGTTGTAAAATCTCAATGAATACTTATTTTATTGATTTCTTAGTAACGGGAATAATGTATTTTAAGCATTTAACACACTGACACATTGTGGAGTGTTCTTTATGTGTTCCTTTCTTTGCTTCATGTGTGTTATTGAAACATTGACATAACTTCTATTTATGGAGAACATCTTTTAAATTAGATAAAGGAAGAAAATATAAAAAGCTATCCCTGGTTTGTTTGTTTTTTCAGGATGTGAACAATGTTTAGTGCAAAATCTGCTTAAGAGAAGGGGTCTCTATTATAAAGCCCACACTTGAATTAGCAGTCTATATTTATGTGTAGCGACAGAAGCATTGTTTATACATTCTCTTAATCTGCAGCCTCACAGTGTGACAGGATTAGGAATCTGGGCCCATATGCAGATGTTAGGGTGTGTGGCAAAATTGAGACACTTCAATAAATTTGCTTTTGAAGATTAGAAATGGGGGCTTGATACACCCATTTGGCTTTTCTCGGTGTCTGAACACAGAACCTCGGTAATCCTTCTGATGGAAATCTCATTAACGTGTTTCAGATCACATTATGTTTATACACATATCATGTCTGCTTAAAAATCAGATAAGGCTTGTTTGTCATTAAGACAGTCCTTTTTAAATGAGAGAATATTTCAATAGATGACACCAAATAACTTCTCCCATAGATTCACTAATTTACATATATTATAGATATTCAAATGAAAGATGATCCAAAATGCAGCCATCATTGTCTAAAGCTCAGAAAGCTGAATGTCGTTGGATGCATTCTTGTAACAGATTGTTATAATGAGAGGAACCTAAGATTTTGTCTTTGTGTTTGGACATTTTTGGGGGGAAAGAGTATGTTTATAACATCTTCCCCCCACCTGGGTTTCTCAAGTACTGTACTCTCATAGGAGTGACAAACAATAGATATCAACCAATTCTTTGGTCATCAAAAACATGAATATGGTAATTCATGCCAACAGGAATACTGAGCTACCTTCCCTTCAATCAAAATAATGAGAAAGCAGCTATCCATTTGCATGAAAATAGAAATTGCGGGGGGGGGGAGCATTACAGTTTTCCAGTTGTAATCTGCTCTTCCACCACCACCCCCGTTAACCGCCTAAGGTTTGCAAACTGCTTCAGTAACCATCAGCCAAGAAATGTACATGTCATCTGCAAATCACAGATCTTGACTCAAGTGATTGCACAGGGAGAAGTGCTGAAGGGTTCATAGTGGCCAGGACAAGACTTAAAAGTGATGCGAAATAGGGAGCAAAGAGGGCTGCAATTGCCTTGGAGCCTCAAATAGACTGAGCTTCAATGCCAGAGAAAAAATCACCAGCTTCTCCATCATTTCTTTAAAGGTCAAAATTTTTGTAGGTGGACTGGGAGAGCAGCGGATTGCAGATGCGTTTAACAGCAGGATATTTTCCGCTGCCATGACCAGTTAAGGAAGATTTTCAAAAACACATCTGCTGGTAAACAGTTTGGCCCTACTCTGGGTCATCTGCCTTCTCTGGTCTCCTTGCTGCATGGATTCTTACCTGGGCAGAGTCCCAAGCCTCACATCAGTCAAAGCTAGGCTTTCAGTATAGTCCATTACATTTTTTAGAGAGGTACCTCAGTGGCTTTCAGGGAGGTTTTATGATGTGGGGCTGCCTCTTCCCAAATGCAGGAAGCACACACATGAGGCATTCAGACACACAGCATGGACTCTCACCATTTCCTCTAAGGCTGCTGCTCAGCAGGCGGGCACCGTCGCCCACTCCTCACTGGCAACCATCCAGTGGGAGCCAACCAAACTCAGTCACTCCCTCCATGGAGTTCCCCAAAGGAAACAGAGGCGACTAGCTGTCTGGGTACCACTTAGGGAGATCACCCAATGCTCTACCATGTCACACGCAACTGTTGGTTACTATAAGCAAATAAGCCATTTGACAAACTCAACCTAATCCCACAGTCAGAGTCAGACTGGGTGGTGGGAAATCTTTCATCTCTGCCCATATTTGCACGCTGGTCTCCTGGGGTGCATATGAAGAATGACAAAGGCCCAGGAACTCCTTCAAGGAAATGGGAATGACACCCATCTCACAGGTCCCCAGTGGAGAATACATCTCCAGGTGGGAATGTTGGAAGATAAGGTCCCAGTACAGCTAAATTTCCCAAGTTTTTCCTCTGAGCCAAAAACATGCTGGAAACCACAAACTTGCTCTGTGCCAAAAATGCTTGGGCTAGAATGAGATCCCAGTGCTGGTCAGAAATTACACCTTATCTGGGGCACCTGGGTGGCTCAGTCAGTTAAGTGTACAACTCTTGGTTTCAGCTTGGGTCATGATCTCACAGTTTGTGGGTTTGAGCCCCACATTGGGCTCTGAGCTGACAGTGCAGAGCCTGCTTAGGATTCTCTCTTTCTCTCTCTCTCCCTGTCCCTCTACCCCTCCTGTCTCTCTCTCTCTCTCTCTCTCAAAATAAATTAACTTAAAAAAAAAAAAAAAAGAAAAGAGAAAGTATGCCTGCCTGCAGCAGCTGGTAACACCTGGGCACACATGGATGAATGTGTCCATAAGTAGGCTGCTGTGAAGAAGGTGTGTGGTGAAAGCTTCTTGTTTACGAGTGTCTTCAAGATACTGTTCATCGTATTCATGCAGCCATGCATTCAGGTTGGGATGCCAAAGTGTTTCGTGTGACGCGTCTGGGCACGGAACTCCCTGGAGATGGCTCAGGGCCTCATGTGTTCCAAAAGGATGTGATCAGGCCAGAGAAGCTCAAGGTCTTAATTCCTCTCCCTTGGAAGGAGTGTAAGATGTTCACCCCCAACACATCCCAGTACCTACATTTTCCTTTGGCAAAGAAATAACAGAAATTAACATTAACCCCTTCTATAGGTTCCTTATTCGATCCTTTACGGTTACCCCGAAGGAAGAGAGTAGTAACTAGGAAGGGGAAGCATGTATTTGTATTATCTTAGGCAAATTACCTCGCCTCTCCATGCCTCAGTCCCTGAGTGTTCCCACAGGGATACTGCGAGGATTAAATGAAGTTATGTGAAAAGGGCTTAGAATAGGTGCCTGAAACATAATAAGTTTCAGTAAAGAGTTGGATTTAAAAGATTGCTGTTGCTGTTATTGTTATTTTTATCTCTTCAACATTTTACCCACCATCCTTCCCTGTAGCCTGGCATGAGTAAAGATTGTGGCCGAGAGCCGAGGGGGAATTGGAGAAGGCTTCCAGGTTTTGCACTGGGGGCAGATGGATAAAAAATCCCCTGGGTTTCATTCATGTGCAAGGGTTGCTGTAGTTTCTGCTCTAGCTTTTTGACTCCCATAACCCACTTTCTCTCTTCACATGCATCTAGATCTTTCTTAGGGGCAAAAAAGGATCCTTTCAAGAGTTTTCAGAAGCCAGTGCAGATACGAGAATGAGTGAAGCCAGGGCACACTGATATAAGAGCTAACATGGGCCAGGGAAGTCAAGGTGGCAAAATCGTGGGCAGGGTCCCAGGATTTCAGCTCACACCAGTAACTGCGATCCTTGTGAATGAGAACACAATAAAGGGGAGGGAGGAATTCAGTTTGGAATCACTAATCCACTCATGCGGCTTTCTTAGCCCTTAATGATCACCGGGATCCAAGCAAAAATGCTTTCATCCATCCTGAGAGATGTAGAGTGACTCGCTGCTTTTGCCAGGCCTGCCTCTGCCTGCTGCTTTAAAAATGCCCAGAGCCCAAATCTGGGAGGAAAGCAAGTGGTAGTTTATGCTAAAATGCTAAAGCTATTTGAAAGCAAATGCATATAATAGAAAGAATTTAAGCAGCTGGTGGATGTCATTACATTCACTTCTCAAGGAGGCCTGTCTTCTGGTGACACCAATCAAAGAACTGGGTCATCTCTCAACAGTAATTTTCTTGGAGGCCATGAAATTCTTGCATTGATTTTATCCCCCTTTGGCTGAACATGCACTGAGAACAGCCAAGCTGGTGAGGACTCAGGCAGCCCATGGGGCTGTCATCAACTCCATCTGAAGGGTTTATATCCTTAATGGGATCAGAGGTCTTATCGGTGATTCTTGGTAAGTGCAACAGAGAAACTATCTTTCTCTCACCACTGATTCCACACCTGACAATTCTCCTATTTATCAGTTAACAATTATTGTCTGAAAGCAAGTCAATTACTAAGAGGAATTTATGAAGTTCTTAGCAACTAAGAAGAAGCTTGATGGAATCTATCCAGTCTGTTCAGAAAACTGAAATGTGAACTGTCTGAAGACAGGACTGACTTCACATATATTAGCACCACATCATAATACAGATCATTAGAACATTAATTCTTGTGTCTCTGTAGATACCCACCAAGTTACAACTATGTATAGGAGGAAACAAAAACAGACGGCTACTGTGAAATGTGGCATGGATGGTGGCTCCCCGCCCCATCCTCCTCTCTGTGCCTCCTTCTCAATACCCCAGGTAGAGTTGGTTCTGCTCTCCTCACTCCCCTCAAGTTTATGATAAGGCTCAGAATTCATTTTGGTGTTATTTATCTCTTTACTGTGACACCTGTCCTTCAGCCATGGAAAGCACGGAACTACTTTTAATAGTCCTTTGTGAGGGATGTCGGAGGTCCTGTCTTTCTCCCTTGTTCTGAACACCGTACGTCCACTAACAGCATCTTGCCTCAGAGGCTACATTGCTTTCTGTCTTGGATTTCCCTGCCACCAGAGACTGAGACATTGGTTGGAACCCACTCAGCCATTTCAGGGCCTGTTGGAGAGGTCAATACTCCCTGGGGGTAACTTCTGACCAATGGTGTGTGGGGGCCAATGAATAATGCAGCTCACTAACAACTTTTAAGGTATGTGCACAGGGTTTCCTAGGTTGTCTCTGAGAGGGAGCCCCAGTTTCCTAGAGTGTTAGCTCAACAGCGCACCCTGAATTGGTCTTCCTTCCATGTTTCACTCTTCTCCATCCCTCACTTTGTCTCTGGACTACTTCTCTAAAAACAAAAACAAAACAAACAAAAAAGCAACTGCAAACATGACTTTGTCACAGGGTCTACTCTTTAGGGAAACTCAGGCAGAGTGCAAGCCATGATCCATATTGATCATGACGAGAAATAAAATGAAGGAATGCAATGCTTTAGCCTGTATCCTTATAAAATACAGGAAATATATAAAGAATTCCATAATTAAGTGTACAAAATTAACCATTCCACAAAAATTTAACTTTTAGTAACTCATATTCTTCCTTTGGATTAGTATGAAAATCAGGCCAATGAAAGAGGTTTTCCTAAGTACTTACCAATAAAAATGAATGAATAGCTATTTCTCAAGAAGGAAGGGACTTAAATTGTTACTTTATCTCATGAAATGAAATAGCCTCATCCAGGCTAAGGTAAAAGCCACATTGACTTTGCCTAGGTTTTTCTTCCCTTGTAGTTCCCCTTTAATGGGATTCATCACATTTGAAATTATTTGCTTAACGCCTGTCTATTCCACTAGACTGAAAGTCCGTGATGGTGAGAGTTGTCTGTTTCATTTAAAAGCATATCCTTAGCCCTTGGCTTTGTGTCTGGTGCACAGTGGGTCCTCAATGAGTGTTTATTGAATTTAACTGTACAAAATATAAACTGCCTGACAAAATCCATACCACTCACATGACGACTCAGAGATCATCCCATACAGCATCAGTCCTCTGTGTTCATGTTCCTCGATGAAGGCTCTGGCTGAATTGGTCCACAGGCCCTTTATACAGTGGAGACATAGCAAAGGTTCTGACTGGTCAGGAGAGAACCAAAAACAAAGGAAACCTGATTTTCTTTACATCTAATAGGAACTGTCTCTCTCTCTCTAGCCAAGTCACCCAGTCTCTCTTTACCACTAGTAAAATTAAAATGATACTAAATCTTGGGTTCCTGAAGTCAAAGATCAATGTCAGTCAAGTAGCCAAACGACGTAACTGGATCTTACAACTAAGAGTTTGTTGCCACTTGGATTTCAAAAACCTGCAGACCAAGATATTTGTCAATGATCTTTAATCCAAAAGTTCTTTGTGTGCATATAAAACCTTTCCTGTTAAATTGTCTGTGGAGTAAGTCTACCCTTAATGGAAAAAGAGAAGAAGTTTTATAAAAACTCTTTCTATTTCTCCTCTTCCTTCTCCAAAGTAACTCCCTTCATCTTCAAAACTCATATATTACATATCCTACCTCAGGCACATGATCACCTTGGGCTCCTTTAGCTTTTTCCATGGCCGCTACATCTTCTCTTTCTCATGCTGTGAAATCACTTCCAAAACCACCACTTTAATAATACCTCTGATAACTAACCTGTACTATTAGTCTCAGAGTTGAACGTGGCAGAGGAAAGGACACTTGTCCAAAGACTCTAGTCTCTGCTCTCTCAATACCTGGCTTCATGGCCTGGGGCAGATAATACACCTTTTCTGAGCTTATCTTCCCTCTATTGCAAAATCAGAGGAAAGGGGATGGATTTCTAGCATTATTCTTAGCTTTAACATCTGTGAATATTTTCAGAGGAGTCTTGGGAGCTGTTTTGTTTTGTATATTGTATTGTGTCTGTCAGGTATCAATTGGTACGGTTGGTTTATCTAGTGACACTAATGATGGTCTTCATCATAAAGGATCGTGATTTTGGAAGTCAGAGTACTTCTGGCAAATTGGTGGCTTTAGCATTTCAATTTCAAAGAGCAGGTGTTCTGAATTGGTGCTGGTCTAAGAAGAAAATCTAGATGAAGTTTAAAACCTGGAAGGGTCTAGAATCTCCTCTCTTTGCAGAGCCAGAAGTGGCTTGCAGAGGGCTCAGTTCATAGCTGGTAGTCAAGCATCCCTCTTAGCCCTTTCCCCTGACTTTTTAACTACCATATTGGGCAAGCAGCAGAAAAAAAATCTTACCTTTGTCTCTATAGTGGAACTGCACCATACCCATTTAGAGATAGCTTGTAAAGGTTATTAACAAGATAAAGGCAAGGGGATGCTGGTGCCATTATCTGTGAGTCATGGAATATATTTTGGAGTTTCAGACACGTGGTAAAAATTAGAATAACAAGAATAAAATAAACCCTTCAAATAGTAAGGACATGTCACTAAACCCAATATGCATCTTATAAAGGATCACAATGACATGGCCTGTGATTTAAGAATATGTGTCATATTATTATGGAAAGCGCCTAAATGTCCATCAACTGATGAATGGATAAAGAAATTGTGGTTTATATACACAATGGAGTACTACATGGCAATGAGAAAGAATGAAATGTGGCCCTTTGTAGCAATGTGGATGGAGCTGGAGAGTGTGATGCGAAGTGAAATAAGCCATACAGAGAAAGACAGATACCATATGTTTTCACTCTTATGTGGATCCTGAGAAACTTAACAGAAACCCATGGGGGAGGGGAAGGAAAAAAATAAAAAAGAGGTTAGAGTGGGAGAGAGCCAAAGCATAAGAGACTCTTAAAAACAGAACAAACTGAGGGTTGATGGGGGGTGGGAGGGAGGGGAGGGTGGGTGATGGGTATTGAGGAGGGCACCTTTTGGGATGAGCACTGGGTGTTGTATGGAAACCAAGTTGACAATAAATTTCATTAAAAAAAAAAAGAATATGTGTCATATAATAAATGGACCACACCAAATCACATAATCATCTCACTTTTTTCCCTAAATAATGGCCATAACATAGGATGGAATCTATATTGTGATTCTGCAAATTGCCCAGAAGATGGAGATACTGAGGCCACAAAATTTCAGGCTCAGAAATTCAGAAAGAAGTTAATTAGATATTTGGGGGCACTTCCTTGCATGAGAGAAACGTGATTTGCTTTTTATTTAAATATTCATTTTAAAGAAATTCAGAGCTGTTCATCAGAAACCAGGATTTTAAAATTTTTTCACTTGATAGCTATAAAAGAATAATTTGAATAACCTTTCCTCCTTAAAGACATACAGTTGATCCTTTACAGTAGATGTGTAGACCCATCTGTTGCCAAATTAGCTCCAGGACATTATTTCTTGACCTAATTACCATTAATAATGGTATGTACTCAATTCATCAAATAACTTTATTATCAATGTATATTAAAGTGTTATTAGTTACATTATTAATATATTAATAATGTGTTATCTAATAAGTGAAAAACTTCACAAATGACCCAAAAAACAAGCAGATCAAAAGGGAATTTTCTAGAATTGCATTCAATACTATAGATATGGTTGATTTCAGGAATGCATTGTCCAACTGATGGATGATCAAATCAACCCATTTTTACATTACAGAAATTCTAAGTCTTCTGAGATAGAAATCCCTATACTATTAACTAAGTTTTTCTGGTACATTTTACTAAACCTTATGTGTTCTTTTCCAATATAAATCATAAGTACTCTTTAAAAGTTATTTTTATGAAATATGTCAGACAAATGACTAAAAGGAAATGTACCAAATTCTTCAGTACTTTCCACTAGGCTTAAAAAATAATATATCACAACTCCAATTACAGAACCTCTGTGTACCCTTCTTCATTTCATTCCTTTCCCTCTCCATAGTATCAAACACTCATCCTGTGCGTGTTTTTATACCTTTACTACATGTGAATGTATCCCTGAAATATACACTGCTGTTTTATGTGGTTCCAAAATGTTATACAAATGGCATCACATTCTAAGTATGTGTCATCAACTTACTTTTATTAGTTTAATATTATGTGTTTGAGATTTATTCATATCTATGTATGTCATTTTTGTTTGTTCATTTAAACTGCTGGACAATATAAATGTACCTAAATGTATTTATTTATTAATTCTCATTTCCATGACTATTAGTATTTTTTCTCATTTTCCCTCTCACAAACAATGCTATGGTGAATATTCCTATAGATGTAACTTTTGCAAGAGTTTCTCTAGGGTATACACCTAGGAGTTAGAATATCTAGAACACTGAGTTGGTATATTCAACTTTATGAGTATTACCAAATTGCCCTCTGAAGTATAGATTGCCCCAATTTACACTCCTACCAGCATGTAGTCCCCACTGCCCCACCTTCAGTCATCACTTGATAGGTCCAACATTTTCATATTTGCCACTCTGACAAATGTGAAGTGACATTTTACTGGTTATTAATTTGCATCGATCTCTCCAACTCTTATCTTTATCAGAATAAATACCCAAGCATAAGATATTCTGAAAGTTTTGTCTCCACCATCCCACTCCCCACCCTTCATTCTGCTGGGAAACTCTGGGAACTTATGTATCAGGGGACACTACTGATGTTTTCTTCCATGTGGAGGTGTGACAGTTATGACCTCTCCTCCTCAGTATTAAGTCAGAAACTGTGAAGGGTATGAGATTTTACCCTACTTGGAAGCTAACAAGTTAGAATGCCATAGTTTTATATACATAAACTGACAGAAGACACAAGACCCCTGGGTCAGAGAAACAGACCATTTTTACTCACAGCATGACTCCTGTCTGACAGAATTACTCGCTAAGTCACATACACAAAACTGTACACTAAGCTGCCCACCATTGCCTCTTGTTCCTTCATGCCTAGGACAAATTTCAACCTCATGACCATTCCTGCAATCTGTATTTGCCTTCCCAGACAAATTGGGAGCAGAAATATACTATGGTGAATCTGGCCCTTTTTATTTCTCTAAGAGCCATGCATACCAACAGAGAAATTTTTTGATAAGTATTTTTAGTCCCTTGTTTTTTGTTTCACCAGTTACAAGCTCACCATTGTGGCACATTCTGGCCCAACACAGTTTGATTTATTTTGGAATGCCAATTCTGCAATTTTATACCTGGGTGGCTTTGGGCAGGTTTCTTAATTTCTCTGAGATTCAGTGACTCCATCTGTAAAATAGTAGTAACAGTGCTTGTATCCAAGAGTTGACAAACTTGGACGAGCTACTGCAACTAAAGCACCTAATACGTAATACACACCTTGGTGTTATCAACTATTATTATTCTAAAAGTCAACAACATTTGGTAGAAAGTCATTCCTTTCCTTCAATTTAGCAATAACTCTTCTCCTGAGGTCATTCCCTAATTATTGCTCCGAGGGATATTTCAGATTTGGCAGATAATAGCCACTGCCATTATTGAGTATCTATATAGGTGTTTTTTTGAAGGTAGAATTTGTGCTACACATTTTAAAGATAAGGATATAAAACAAGAGAGGTTAGGAAACTTGCCTATGGTCATACAGCCAGTAAATGTCAGATCCAGGATTTGAACCCATGTCTGTTTACCTTTAACCCTGGGCTCTTGTTTATTTATCAACACAAAATAGGATGTATATATTCTAACAAAGGATCTAGATACTACAGTTCTCCACTCATTTTGCTTAGCCATGAATATGAATTTTAACAATAAATACATATCACAGGTTTGGGGTAGAAATTGTGGCAAATTCTTTTTTGATCTTCATTACCAAAGGTATCTATCTCTACCAAACACACACAAAGTGTTCAAACTCCTTACATAGTTTGCTAATTATCAAAGTCTCTTAAGAAAATGAAATATCCAAAAATCAGTAATTTTTTTCAGATATTTCCATTGATCCCACTTAACTGAAAGTATTTTGGAAACCTAGCAACAATTAGAAAGAAGCTTCTCTGACACAGAAAACAATTCCAGGCCAGAGACACTTGAGCTCGGGCACTTTACAACCCAACCTACTTTATACTTTTCATTTTTTATGATCTTTCTGCTTAGCAGTAAAATGAGTCAGAGCTATACAGGAGTATCAGAATTTTCAGTGTTTTCAGAATCAGATGGAAGGCTTTACCTGATCTGGGCAATTTTTTAACTATGTTAACATGAAAATACAGCATCTATGGTGGTGGCTTAGATATAAAGAAGCACGTTCAGGATTGGATGGCATGTTTAACTTCTGTCTTTTTATAATTTAGACTTATCTGAAGTTATATAATAAGAAAAAAAAAATCAATGTGTAAACTCTAAACGATGATACGTTCAGAAATCTACCCCCCAAAGTTCATTTTTCACTGGGTCGCTATTTTAATATGTGATTAAAGCACTGTAATGCCATAAGTGATGATGTGAGATTTTCTGTGAGATTAGTCACCCACACTTAGCTTTCTGTCCTGTGCTACTAGGTTGAGCAGAATCTTGCAACATCACCCCATCTCTCCCCGTCTGTCTGCTCCTATTGATATTTAGAGTTAATTTCAAAATAAGTAATTATAAGAACCTATCTGGGTCATCACTCATTCTATACTGTTTCTTATTTCAAATATCATCTTTCTCTTTGCTGCTTAGATTGTTTTGCCAGGAAACTCCAAACAAATGCTTAGAAATAGAAGCTCCCTGAGAACAGCACAGTCAAAAACCAACATGGGATACCTATGAATCCATTAGGAGGCAACCCATTTCCCCAGCTGTTTGAGATATGTAGGAAGACTAAAGTAATTATTCTTTTTTCACTTCAGGCAGATTCTGGATTTAACTTTTAATCACTTCCTAGGAATGACCACCTCTACCCAATTCACTTAAGCAGATGTAACTACAACCACAAAAACACTCTTGACTGGTGTCCTCCAGAGACCTGTTCATTACCTGTCATTAAATGTTTTAAAAGTTTGCATAATTGATCCAGCCAATAAGTCATCATTGATTTATGGGGTTCTGTGCTGAAGAGTTGCTCTTTAAAAATTCATAACATTGGTATGTGTCTTTACAATCCATTAGCTGTTTACGTACCCACAGTCTTAGCATTGATTGACCTTGGTCTGAGATTCTCATGGACTTCTTTTTTTTTTCCAAGTCCTCAGTATAGAAAAGCAATACTTCAGCCTTCTCCCTTGGCAGCTATACTTTGATTTTTTTTTCCCCTCCATCAAAATGGAAACTTTACTTGAAATGATGAATAAATAAAGCATATTCCATAAACAGCTCTTCACTATTATTTAAGCTTATGGGTTTCATTGTGTGAATCTCCTTTCCCCACCATCAGATTCAAGTGTGTAAATGTTCTAAAAGGCTTTGAAAGTTTTATGATGATTTCAGGGGATGGAGGAGTAATAGCTGAAGAGTGAAGCTATTAGTTTTAATATTTATATTGAGTGCTCTGAAACATTAATGTGACAAGATGTAAGATCAGTGCAGTGGGATATATTTACTTCACGACCGCTGCCACGTGACAAAGTGTGTGTGTGTGTGTGTGTGTGTGTGTGTTTTCTAAAACTTAGAGGACAGGGTTCAAATGTTGTCTGCGGGTTATTATTTTCCTTTCCACAAGATTTAAAGTTCTGATTGACAAATACATTAGCTTTCTTGAAATTGAGCTATATTTAGGAAGCAGGAAGGGGCTGCCAGACAATAGCTGACACATGGGTTTGTTAATTTGCATGGGCCTGCATTCACATAGTCCTCCAACCCTGTCATGGCGAATACCATCCACCAGATGGGTTACAGTCTGTCCTGCCTTCACCCTCAACTGTGTCTGGGGGAAATCTAAAGAATGATGATTATTAATCTGGATTGAGAAAATCTTTACAATGAGAGCTGCTCTTGGTGACTTCACATGGAGAAGAAATGAGGCAAGGAAGTTCTGAGCACTGGATTCTGCCAGTTCTGGTTTCAGTCTCAGCTCCACCCTGAAAGGATAAGCTGTGTGACCTTGTGCATGTCCCTTTACATTGTTAAGCTCGGTTACTGATTTTTTAAATGAGTATTACAGTTCTAACAATTCACATACTTCTTGTAATATTTAATGCAATAATCCTATGAAGACCTGGCCCAATAACTATGCTCTATTATTGCCATAATCAAATGAACAAATACTTTTGGAGGGCCTGTAGTGTGCAAGACACTGAATCTGCACCAGTTATTGGATCTTTAAAGTATATGTTTATCATTCTCAAGGTATTAGTAATCTATTGAGAAAACAAGAACATCTGCCCACTTAAATCAAAACAAAGGCAAAAAGGTGTTTCAGAGCTAGAGCAGACCTAAAAGACCTGAGTTTAAGTCCCAGCTCTGCCATGAGCTGCCTGGAAAACACCAGTCTTGGCACTTAATCTCTCTGGAACTTGATATTCCCATATGCAAATTAGGGACAGTGATACTTTACCTCACACAGTTGCCATCAAGATTACAGAAGATAATGTTAATAATGTTTGTGATAACAAATAATCCAGTTAAAAAATGAGAAGACACGAACAGACATTTCTCCCAAGAAGACACCCAGATGGCCAACAGACACAGGAAAAGATGCTAAACGTCACTCATTATCAGGGAAAAGCAAATCAAAACTACAATGAAATATCACCTCACACTTGTCAGAATGTCTAAAATCAAAAACATAAGAAACAGCAAGTGTTGATGAGGATGTGGAGAAAAAGGAATCCCTCATGCACTGATGGCGGGAATGCAAAGCAGTGTGGCCACTGTGGAAGACAGTATGGAGGTTCCTCAAAAAATTAAAAATAGAAAAATAATTAAAATAAAATTACCATATGATCCAGTAACTCCACTACTGGGTATTTACCCAAAGAATACACTAAAAATACTAATTCAAAAAGATATATGCACCCCTATATTTATTGCAGCATTATTTACAATAGCTAAATTATGGAAGCAGCCCAGTGTCCATGAATAGGTAAGTGGATAAAGAAGATGTGGTGTGTATGTATGCATGTATGTAAATAAGAATGAAAGCTTTCCATTTGCAACAACATGAATGAATCTAAAGAGCATATACAATGCTAAGTGAATAAAGTCAGTCAAGAGAAAGACAAATATCATATGATTTCACTCATGTGTGGAATTTAAGAAACCACACAACGAAAAAAAGAGACAAACAGACTCTTAAATATAGGCAATAAACAGGTGATTATCAGAGGGGAGATGGGTGGGAGGATGGGTTAACTAGATGAAGGGCATTAAGAGTACACTTGTGGTGAGCACTGAGTAATGTAAAGAACTGTTTTATCACTATATTGTACAACTGAAGCTAATATAACCCTGATGTTAACTACACGGGAATTAAAATTAAAAATAAATTTGAGGGGCACCTGGGTGGCTCAGTCGATTGAGCGTCTGACTTCGGCTCAGGTCATGATCTCATGGTCCGTGAGTTTGAGCCCCGCGTCGGGCTCTGTTCTGACAGCTTGGGAGCCAGGAGCCTGGAGTCTGCTTCGAATTCTGTGTCTCCCTCTCTCTCTGCCCCTCCCCTGCTCACACTGTCTCTCTCTCTCTCTCTCTCTCTCAAAAAATAAAATAAAACATTAAAAAAAATAAATTTTAAAAAACTGTAGGTGGTACAGTGAACTACTAAAAATGTGCTATGTACAGATAAGCCCAGGTTTGGGGAGTTTAACAAAGCTGAATGGCCACATGAGTTACTAGCATTGTTGGAAATCCATAGTAATGAAGATGTTCATTATGAAATAAATGAGACAGAGAGCAGGTAATGGTAATGATCAGTGAAGGAGCTCCTTGCTTTATGCCCAGTGACCATGGCAGGGGGTGGGACTGGGCAGGATATTTAAAGATAATTTCAACATTAACAGGCAATGAAGAGTACTAAAATATGAAGGCACTCAAAGTGGGGTGAGAAATATGAACAAAGAACACAGGAAAGAGAGCCAAGGAGCATGGGATTTGTGCAAGTGTGGATGGGCATGGCCTGAATGCCAAAATGTGGGCAATAAAGTTAGAAAGGTGAGCTGGGGAAGATGGGAGGGCCTCCCTCGGGTGCCAGGCTCAAGAGTTGTTATCTAATGGGGTACCTGGGTGGCTCAGTCGGTTAAGCGGCCGACTTCGGCTCAGGTCGTGATCTCGTGGTCCGTGAGTTCAAGCCCTGCGTCGGGCTCTGTGCTGATAGCTCGGAGCCTGGAGCCTGCTTCTGTTTCTGTGCCTCCCTCTCTCTCTGCCCCTCCCCCATCCGCACTCTGTCTCTCTCTGCCTTTCAAAAATGAATAAATGTTAAAAAAATTTTTTTAAAAAGAGTTGTTATCTGATCCTGCAGCCAGTGTTTTCTTTTCCTTTTTTTTTTAAGCAGTATAACATTTTAATAAAATTAACCTTTATTATTTTATTTAAAATTAACTTTTAAATTGTATTATTTAATCTAAGCGGTTCTTAACCTTGGGTGTTTATCAGTACCACTTGAGAGTTTTTAAAACCTCAATACTGAGGCCTCAGCCCAGACTGACTGAATCAGAATCTCTGAGGGTGCAGCCCAGACATCAGCATTTTGAAAGCTCCCAGGTGATTCTGGTGCAGCCAAGGTTGAGAACCACTGGTTTAAAGTATCCATTTTTACTACATGAAAAAGAGCTATTCCTCTGTTCCACTCCACCACTCCCCTTACCCTGGTACAGATTTCCTGACTTCCCACGGGGTTATGATAAACCCATAACATGGTGATAATATCATAAATCAAAAATGCATTCAATATACCTAACTTACCTCAAACGTGCATAGAACACTTAGAGTAGCCTTTAGTTGGGCAAACCATCTCCCACAAAGCCCATTTTATACAAAAGTGCTTAATATCTCATGTAATTTATTAAATACTATATTGAAAGTGAAAAACAGAATGGCTATGTGGGCACAGAACGGTTGCCAAGTGGCTGACCGGGAGCTGGGGCTCCTGCCTCTGCCCGGCAACATGAGAGGGGACTGCACACCTATCACTGGCCCAGGGAAAGATCAACATTCACAGTTCAAAGGAGTTTCTATCAAATGCATATCACTCACACCATCGAAAAGTTGAAAACTTGTAAGTGAAAACACAGTAAGTCGGGGACTATATTCTAAAGGCTGTAACTTCTATCTTCTATTTTCCATATATTAGTATCTCTCTTTTATGTTGGAGGTTTTCCTCAGATGTGTGGGAATCTTTGACCCTCTGTTCATGTTTAAGAAGAAGGTAGTGAAAAGATTGCAAAGTATTCTTTTGCATGGATTTTGCATGGATTATGGAAAATTCCTTTGCAACCGTTGAGCATTACTGTAGGTAAGTTATCATTGAGCTGAATTTTTAGTTGAAGGTTTCTCACATGTCAACATCCATAGGCCTTTTCTCTGGGATTCTTCAGTTTCTGAAAAGAAGACTCCTCTGGACTCCTGCCTGGGTACCACATGTGACTGAGTTCATATATTCTGTGAGCTGAGCAGGGAAAGGATGCCAAGGTCCCTACTACTCAATATGCAAATTATCATTTAATGTCCCTGGTTTTTGTCTCTGGGTCTCATCCTTTGCCCTCTCGCATGGCTGTGTTCCCCAAACCAGAGCCTCCCTGGTTCAGTTTTTCCAGAGATTAAATCTCTGCCTTCTGCAGTGAATGTGGGGGACAGGCAGTGGATTGCAAAAGGTGGGAGAGAATGGAGACAGATTCCTAGCTGTTCTGGACTGGGCAGTAGGCCTGGGAGTCCAAATGCTCCATATCCTAAATTCCCACAAATTCCCTGATTTGCTTGCCACATAACACAGTACCTAATTTTTTTTCTGGGATTCTATTGGGTGAATCTGCTTTTTTATTGGTATAATCCTCTGCAGGTACTTGTGTTTTAACCTCCTCTGCTGAATCATTTGCCACTCTCCATCTACTTTCTATCTTTCAAAATATGTCTTAGATTCTCTTGTCTGCGTTGTCTCCCTTCCTGCCTCTTTGTCCCTGTGGGGTTATATAATTTGGGTTTTGTTCTTTGAATGCTACTATAATGGAAAATTCAAGCACAAGAGGAGAGAAATACATGTGGTCAATCTACCAGGTCTAAAGAAGAGTCCCGGGGGAAGTATTCACAAATACTAGTGCAGAACTACGGAAAACCAGTTAAAAACAGAATCATTCCATGTGAAAGAAGGGTAGAAGAGTCAGGGGCTCCTTGCCCACCTTCTTCCTTTTCCTCAAAACCCAGACAAACTCAGAGTACACAGGCAGAAGAAAGACCTCGTGTAAACAGAGACTGGTTGGAGGTGAAGACTGATCTCTAGCTCTTGCTCTTTTAGGTCCTTCTGCCAAAATGTCCAATGACAAGGAGCCTTGAGGGAATTATCTTGTTTCCTATACTATGATTTTCTGTGTTTCTTTTGCAGATTCTGCTAATCAAAGAGTCCTTAAGAACTTTCTTCCTAGGGGTGCCTGGGTGACTCCGTCAGTTAAGCGTCCAACTCTTGATTTCACCTCAGGCCATGATCTCATGGTTCATGGGGTCAAAGCCCCTCCTTAGGCTTCATGCCAAACATGAAGTCTGCTTGGGATTCTCTCCCTCTCTCTCTGCCTCTCTCTCAAAAATAAACAAACATTAAAAAAAAAAAAAAGAACTTTCCTCCTAAAAATGCTTCAGACTGTAAAGGAAGGAAAAATAAGATAAAAACATGGGGGTGGCAAGCCATAAGAGACTCTTAACAATAGAGAACTGGGGTTGCTGTGGGGAGGGAAAATGGACTAATTAGGGCATGGGCATTACAGAGGGCACTTGCTGTGATGAGCACTGGGTGCTATATGTAAGTGATGAGTCACTAAATTCTACTCCTGAAACCAATACTACACTACATGTTAACTAACTTGAATTTAAATATTTTTTAATGTGCATTCATTTTTGAGAGAGAGAAAGAGAGAGCACAAGGGCGTAGGGGGGAGACAGGCAGAGAGAAAGGAAGACACAGAATCTGAAGAAGGCTCTAGGCTCAGAGTTGTCAGCACAGAGCCTGACGTGGGACTCCAACCCACAAACCTCGAGATCATGATCTGCCCCAAAGTCAGATGCTTAACCAACTGAGCCACCCAGGCAACCCAACTAACTTGACTTTAAATAAAAACTTGGAAGAAAAAAATTGTATGAGGGACACAAATATCAGCAAAATAGTCTCTATGCTGAAGGAATTGATAAGCTAGTAAGAAAGCTGGAAGGAGAATAACTGTCACCTCACATGCCCTTTCAATGTTCTGTTCCATCTTACAAGTCCTCCAGAGCTGAGAGGGCCTCCTACCATTCCTCAATCTCATCACTTCATTGTCAAAGACCACTTATCTCCTAGAGGTTCAAAGAGGGCACAACTAAAATAGTGAACAGGTAAGATTTGTCTCTAAAATCTAACCATGCTCCAATTCCAACTTCCCTCCTCAACTCTCCAGCCTCAGCGGAGATTGTGAAGAATGAACACTTTAGGGAAATGGAGATTCATATCCTCATATTTAATAAGTATTTCCCAGGTTCCATATTCAAAGTGGGAAATATCTATAAGTAGATGGAAGTCTAGATATGCACATTCTCATTTTTAACTTCTTTTCTCTCCTTTCTCTTTTCCCCTATATTCTTGCTTGTCCTTTCTTCATGTAAAGGATTCACTTAGAGCACCATCCCAAATGCTCACATGGAGGCAAAAAAATATGCTTTGTTTGTCCCTAGCAATGAGTCCTTTAATGTAAAGGTTACATGGTAAATATTTTCTATCCCAAATGTCAAAACAACCATGGACTTCCCTGAGGGGACTGTTTTTCAAAAACTCCGTGAAATCAGGTTGGCAGGCCAGGAAAGACATAATGCTGCAGCCACACATATCCCTTGAAAAACCACGGGAAATGGCATGCTCACGGTCCTCACAGTAACACTTGGGAACACCCCAAGAGGGGGTTCCTGGGGGCTAATAAGGCATCATGGGCGGCAAGTACATCCATCTACCCACTCCTAGTTAAGACCTTCATACCACTGGCTCATTTTTCCTGACCAAGAATATCTCTAGATACACCTCACTCAAAAGGAATAGTTAAAAAAAAAAAAAAAAAAAAACTTCTGTGGGAAAAACTCACACACCTTTGTGGGCTTGTTCTCAAGCTCCACCATGCAAATATAGTAACAGCAGCTTTCCTGCAAATGCTCCTCCCTCTGCAGAATTCCACAGTGCTGCACCCACCATGTGACAAATCTGGCACAGTAATTCAGATTGGTGGGCAAATTCTGGCATCCTCTTCATATATCCTTCCTCTCCCTTCTTAGAAAGGGAAAAGGAAGAAGACAGAAAGGAGAAGAGAAAATATGAGAAGCTTACTAACTTGTCCACAGCTTTCCCCTCCCTCTGCCTGACTCAGAGGTTTTCGGTCTTGTCTGTTTACCTGATCTCCATTCCCTAGTGTTCTGAAAAAGTCATACTGGAAGATTCTACAGAGAAAATCAATAAGAATAAAAGAAAAACTGCATGCCCAAGGGGCTGTATGAAATGAGAGAAATGTGGCATATTGGGAGGTATTGTACAGAAGAGGGAACCTGGAGAAGAAGAGTATTTAGAGACAAATGCAAGGACAGTAGTTCGGTACTTTTCCAAACCAGGTGAGTGAAAAAATTCCTGCAGGTTCTCTTAAGCAAAACAATGGAAGACAATGGTTGATGTTAGCATATTTTATGTCGGTCTTTGTAGCTGAACCTCCTTAAGTGATTGAGATACACACAAAAGGAGATTCGAATTTTTAGTGATGTTATGATTCTTTAATTATGATGGGTTACACAAGTTTTCTGAGCCTGCCCATAGAGTAGCTCCATACATATTTGAGCTATCTACCCATCTCTTCTGCGACCTCCAGTGATATTTTGTCTCACTCAGCTACCTCCTTTGAATTGTCCTCCTATGCCATCTTTCTCTCCTTTTCCTCGGGAAACACACCCTTGACTTGGAATAGTTTCCATCCAGAACACTCACCAAATGGAGGCCTGGCCAGTGAAAGGAGAAAGATGTTCACAACAATGAAAAGTTAGGGACTCTTTGATTGATGTAACTTATTGTCTTTTGCCTACCCTTCCAGATTTACCTTTCTCCACCCTGGTCTAGCTAGGCCCCTGGGGCTGATTTGTATAGCCTGATTAACGCAACCCCTTGACTTCTGACTTCCAGTTGAGTTTGACCAGTGTGCAGCACCCAAAGGAAATGTAGGGATAAGACTGAGGCTGGTTATTTATTCCCCAAACTTACTGCCTGCTATCCAGGAGTGACCCTCAACCAAAGGCACAGCCTCAGTCTGGAGATACGCTCCGCCTGGCTCTCACGCTGGGATTCTGGTAGCCACTCTTCCCTGTAGTCATTCAGGCCTGGGGTTCACTAGCTCTGGAGTTTGGTGCTATCCCTTGTGGGTTTTTGCTGCTCCTCACCCATATCCTTGCAAATAGTCTATTAGACTGTCTCCAAATTACCCAATTAGAGTCTACCATCTGTTTCCTGCTGAGACCCTGACTGACTCAGTTGGCAGAATGAAATTTAGCCTATCCAGAAGGTGAAAATAAAATAACGTGCTTTTATTAAGCTGTCATAAACATAAACATAGGCTGAGAAAAAAAATCCCATTTGACTTAAGATATATAAGAAAGCACGAAATTGTAACAAACCCCATCAGTAATACGGGTTTCCTATACTTAGAAAGCCTATACTTCTAATCACTGTGACTACTGCAAGAAAGCCTGTTAAAAAACCTTGTATGATCATCTTTCTCTTTAAACTTCTCTAAAACCCTCAAACACTGCTTTCAGCAAAGGAGCGGAGAAGGGTATAAATTATAACCCTAACAGACTGAGATAAAAAGGATCTGGCTGACATAAGTAAAGATTATAAAGAAACAAAAAATGAAACAGAAGAATTAAAATCTGCACTAGACGCAGTAAAGAGCAGAATTGTCACTGAATAAAATCAAGTCAGTGGGTGGAAAGAACTCATTTGAGGAGCTTTATCATAATACAGAGGAAACGTATGCAGAGCATCAACTGAAAATCAGCTGAGATCGAAATGAAGTTACTAAACAAGCCACGTACAGATAAATATTCAATAGGCAAAGCTTTCCAATATATCAGAACAGTTATTTAGGGAATATAGTAGAAAAGGATAACATTCATGTTAAACATCATATTTAATTATATTTGTTATTTATTTGTTTTACTACTAAATTAATTTATGGGATTTTATGAAGAAACCTTCAGAGCTTTACTTAGTTATAGCAAATAAATGAGATGACTTTATTTTATTGGATAGGAAAATTAACTATTGTAAAAATATCAATTATTCACTAATTAGCATAGAAGTTTAAATGCAATAATAATCAAAATCCTAGTGGGACTTTGGTGTAGAGTAAAAAGGCAAGGACTTGACAAAGGATTCCAAATTTATATAAGAAGATGTGTAAAGAAATAACACAGAAAATTTTGAAAATCAAGTTCAAAGAAAAGACTTACCCACTAAATTATTCTATAAAGTTATAATAAAGCATTATATTACTTTCACAATAATAGAAACGGGCAGTACATGGAACAAAGCAGATATTTCAAAAACAACAGTCTCTAAGTGTATAATGAGATGGAACCATAAAGCCATGGAAAAAAGAGAGATTATTCAATAATTAGTGCTGAAGCAAGTGGATAACTTTTTGAAGAAATGTGTTCAACTTTACCTCATGGCACTCCAGAACCAATTCCGAATGGATTAAAGAACTACACTTTTTAAATTAATACTATAAAAAGGTAGAGAAATTAATAAATAGCTATAAGATCTTGGATCAAGAATACATAAAAGTTATGAGAGACGTCCTAAAGAAATAGTTTATTAGCTTAAAAACCTAATTTCTGTGTGACTAAAACCATTAGAGTAAGGGTAGATTGCTGTGACAGGGAGTCAACAATTTTGACTTTGCAAGTAACTTTGCTTAAAGAAGTGTTTTATGCACAGTCACCTAGGAGTCCAAGGTCTGCCATTCAGTTTCACCCAAGTTTTTTCCAAACCCTTGCTCTGCCATCTTTCAGGGCCCTCCTGTTGCCTGCATGGTTAAAGCTGGGCCTATATCACATCTGGGATTCCAGCCAGTAAGCAGGGAGAAGGGTGTGAAGGAAGCATTCCCACTGTCTTAAAGGCACAGTCAGACAGTGGTATCCATCACTTCTGCTCACATCGCACTGGCAAAGAGTCACATGCCTAGCTCTACTCAACTATGGAAAAGGAGAGAAGAAATCTAGGTAGAAAACAGAAATATCTACCACACCACTATAAAGACAAATTAAAGGCAGAGAGCAAACCAAGGAAAAATATGTGCAGCTAATATGAAAAATAATTGTCATCATTATAAAGAATTTTGTATCATAAATCAAAAAGAAAAACACCAATGTGCCAACTTAAAAAATGGCAAAGGACATACACAAGCAACATAAACATCACATAAACATGTAAAGTAGACAGCATTGCTTATAATAAAAGACAATTACATTGCAACAATTAAATAGCATTGTTTATCAATCTATTTTTCAAAATCTTTCTTAATGGCCATTCTCAATGCTGGCACAAAATGATAAGACCACTCAGGTAGATTATAAATCAGAGCATTCAGCCTTTGTCAAATGCACTTGGTTAACACATACCAAGAGCTTCAACGATGCTCTTCTGGAACCTTGAGTCCACATTAGGAATCTACCCTAAGGGGGCACGTGGGTGGCTCAGTCAGTTAAGACTCTGACTCCTGATTTCAGCTCAGGTCATGATCTCATGCTTTGTGAGTTTGAGCCTTGCGTTGGGCTCTGTGCTGACGCTGCACAGCCTGCTTGGGATTCTCTCTCTTTCCCTCTCTCTCTGCCTCTCCCTTGCTCTCTCTTTCTCTATAAAAATAATAAATACACTTAAAAAAAAAAAAAGGAATCTACCCTAAGGAAGTAACCCAAGATGTGGCCAAAGATGTATGCAAATGCATTCACTGTAGCACAAACAATTGGAAATAACCTAAATGCCTGACAAGAGAATGGTTAAATGAATTATGGCTGGGATTAACATTAGTGCTATCTCTATGTTCCCATTCTTGCTTTGTGAACAACTTCTGTCCACTTCGCCATGGGGGAAGTGCTGCCAAAGACAATATAGGAATTTCTTCACTCCTTTCTTGTTCCTTTCCCTGAGAGAAATAGCTGATTTGTTTTCAGAGAACATCATATCTACTGGATCATATTCCACATAGATAGAGTTGGCAGGAAACATGCTCTATCTTCTCTCACACTCAGGATTCTTAGGAAAGGTCAGGCCTCCACCTCTGCTTCTTCAGAAGTGGTGCGATCTATATTAGAATCAAGAACACACTTTCGAGGCAGTTCTAAAACTTCCATGAAGGTGGTTGGCGAAGTGTCTTGGAATTCATTTTATTAACTCAATTATTCAGACAGAGCATCTAATGTTAGAAGAGGGGGAGCCTCAGAGCCTAGTTTCTTTCTACAACATAAATTCTCTAGGAAATTCGGAATCCAGGAAACTGTGGGGCTCTGACTGACAAGGATTCTTTGTTCCCTACACGACTTCCTGTGCCCATTTTCTACTGGTAAGAACATGCAGAGAGTTCTTAAACCTTCAACACTGGGGGACATCTGTAAGTAAAATAATATCCATTTTGTTCAAGAATTATGTTTATTTTTATAGGAAAATGCTATTAGGAAAATGCTATGTGATAGCCAATGGAAAGGCAAGTGACACACTTTTCATGCAACAACAGAGCAAGCCAAAAAATCTTTCTAGAAAAAGGTATATGAAAATGCTGGATAATTTTTTAAAACATGTTCAAGTTATAGCTGAAGTGGAATGAAAATAGGTGATGCCTTCTTCACAGGTCAGGACATATTGAACAAAAGATGGGAGCATCTCATAAAACTGGCGGCTTCAGCTTTAATACACTATCTGGAATTAAAGGAAAAAAAATGCCTGGGCCACCTGCAAAAGAGAGGTTGTAGCAGAGACCCTCCCACATATAGCTGGGACCCCAGATGGCAACTCTTTTGATGGGTCAACATGAAAATTCTCTGGCACCACTCATAAGGAGGCAATTAAGGAAATTTTCCAATCACAGCATTGGCTTATAGGAGAGCAGAGAAAAACTTCCATGAGAATTTGTAACCACAAGCCAGTCTTCACATGGGTTTGAGGCTGGAATTCACACAATAGTATAGCCCCCAAATACCTAAGCCACTAATTTAGTTTAAAGTATTCCCAGGTATCTGGGAGAATCACACACAAATCTTCTCTAGGGAATCATACCACAGAAAAAGTTGGAAGGATCATGAGCTCTCTCCCTTTCAGACACGCACACACACACACATTTGAGAACTTAAGCCACCATGGACAATTATTCATAGAAACAAAAATCAGGCAATTAGATCTACAAAGATGGCAGATATTCAAATAACCAGATTCAGAATATGAAATAAGTATATGTTTAGCATTTTTAAGTAAATGAAAGCAATAGATAAAAGCATGACTAAGGAATAAGAGACTATGAAAAGTGACCAGTAAGGCAGATTAGTAAGAGAGAGAAATAGAACTTCTAGAAATTAAAAGCACAGTGAATACAATTTGAAAAGTAATGAATGGGTTAAAAAGAAGATTAAACATTTAGCAATTCCAATCTCAGAAATGCATCACAAGAAAACAAATTAACAGAAGCAAAAAACCCTATCATTGAGATCTTGTTGTGACAATTTCTACAAAGAAAAGCATTGGAATAATCGGCATGGTCAGTATAATATTTTCATTAAATAAACATTTGTTAAGCTTTTTTAAAAAAGCAGATTAGACATAGTCATAGTCAATTGACTTGTGTTAATATATTCTAGTAATATCTACAAGTATATGTTTTTATATTATGGCTTAATATTTTATGTCTATATAATTTGCCTTTGATTTCAATTTACAAAGCACATTTACTCATAAATTCACATTATCCTGACAACAACCCATGGGATTTTCAGGGTAGACATTAGTTCCCCAAATAGACTGTAAATTCTCTCAAAGCAGACACTAAAATGTATTTTTGGTCTTCTACAAATGACTACATGCAAGCTGTTGAATAAATATTGTTAAATCTATTCAATGCTTCTCTATTTTGTAATGTATTTGGACAAAATATCTACTCTTCTCCAGTTCAAAAAGTAGGGGTTTTTTCCACAAGTGATTTTGAAATCCTAAAATTGAAGTTTTTAGAAAGGAAACATTTTGGTGCCTAGAGTCCCAGATCTGCCCCAACGTAGTATGTGATTTGGGGCAAAGGAAGAGGTATAGTTGATTTAGGTAAATATTGATTGAGTGTCTGCCAAGTGTCAGACATTGTTTGGTGATTTACATATGTTATAATCTCATTAGTCTTGTGAGAAAATTCCCCAAGCGATTTTTGTGTGTATGACACAATGGATAAAAGAATCATTTATTAGGGCTGTGTTTTGTGTCAGGCACTGTGCTGGTTACGTTACATAAATTTTTTTTCTTCAAATAGTTACCCAGCTTTCCAGCATTTATGTGGCAAGTTCTCATAGAAATTTCTCCTGCAGGAGGCAGAGTGCCAGTGGAATTACACCTGAAGTCTGCTCTGACTCAATAACCTCCCAAGACTCGGGGTGGCAAGAGAGGCCATAATGAAGGGAAAGTCCTACCGGCCTTCCACACAGCCTTTGATGGTAATAGGGGGCCAACAGATTCTACCCCCCAAAATAAAAGTGACTGGTAGCAGTTCAGTGGGGGATCCCAGACCCTATCTTAGAAGGGAGACAGAAACTATAGCCCAAACTATAGACTACTATTTTAAGAGCTGGTAATGGATCTGTAATCTTTTGCTCATTTCTTGTTTTAACTTCATTTGGGAAAATTATGTATTTAGGGTTTGCCAGAACCTCCTGGAAAAATCCAAATAAGTCATTCAAGAAAATAAAACCTAACATAGATTAGGGTGGCCAAGAACAATTTGAAACCCAAGCCAGGATCACGGCAGGAGTCCAGCACTGAAGCTGGCCTGACCTGGGTCATAGAGTGCACAGAACAATGAAATGTGAGTGGGGACAGCTGTCCCTTCCCCATAAATCTAGCTAAAACCTTTAAAAAGAGTAATAATAACAAATATCTGTGTAGTGCTTACTTTATTCCAGGCACTCTTCTAAGTGACATACATACATACTTACATCAAATCCTTTTTGCTGAGTTCTATCATTTGTCCCACTTTTATATGAGAACACATCTGCTAGGATCATGGGTACTCCTGTGACACAGCAAGGTTCAAATGCAGGTGGTCTGGCTCATCACCACTACTCTCCTGCCTCTCACACACAAGTCACTCTTATTACAGGAATGTACAAAGAACTTTGGTGACTAAGGCATTAACATGTAACCCGGGTATTCTACACTAGTTGTACAGGGTGTTTACAGACTGAGGGTTCCTGAGTTCAGTCTGCAAGCCTTATTCACCTCGGTCGAACTACTAACTTGGAGAAGCATGCCTCTCAGTCATTAGAGCTCAGTTTCTGTTTACGCCAGAGCAACCTTGCACTCATTCATTCAGATACCTTTATAGAATAGCCAGCGCTCCTGTACGAACCTCTCCCATGATCTCACTGTGATCTGTGCCTGTGGTTGCCTTCCCCTGATCTTGGATCACGCAGCAAAAGCTGATAATATGACTTTTCTTAACCTATGTTTCCAAATAAGGAAACTTTTCCAGATCTGCAGGAGCAGTAGTAGATCATTTACTTTGTTTCCCTAGAGCCCTACCTCTTTTCTGTAAAATCCTCTTCCTCTATCCCCATTGCCCCTTGGTCCTTTAAATCTCTCTAGAGTACACCTCTATAGTCATGTTATGTCCATAGTCGTGTTATGACTTGGTAATAACACTTATAGTCATGTTATGTCCATACTTTCCACCAAGAACTAGTAGGAGAGCCCTTAAAATATAAGAAATGTGTGAACTTGTCTCTGATGACACCAGAGAAAGGAGCAGCTGGGGACAATGGCCAATGGGTATGCGGAGGTGAGTGTGAAAATAGAGATGTGACTGGGGAAGACACTGCACTATGTATACACCACAGGCAACAGAAGTAACCAAAGGAGAGTCAAACAGGGAAGTTCTCAGACCTTACTGAAAAGTGATTTGGCCTGAGACGTGACCTGAAGGCCGAGGACCCTGATATTTCTTGACTGTCCCACCTCTCCTTTCTCCACCCCTGTTTCTTCCATCTCTTCTACCTCTAAAACTCTTCTATTTTGGTGATCAGAGCAGGAATTTAGGACCAGATGCTCAATACCAAGAAGCAGATTGACTCCTTCCTCACTCTTTTAGCACTCAGAACCCCCATCTTACCATGAAGTTTGAGTGTTAAAATATAGTCACTTCTTACATAGGCACAGAAGTCTATTTGGAAACAGAAATATAGACTGTCCATCAAGCTGTTGCCTAATCAAACCTGCTCATTTCAATTACGACATACTTCATTTTCAAGACACTTCTCAGGGTGTAGTCAACGAGAAGCGTGCCTCACCGTGCAAACCCTTCTGATAGTGGGGTAGAAGACATTGAGCGTCACGTCAGAGAAATGAAGTTTCATCCCCACACTGCCTTTCTGCCTTCCCATGGAGAACAGTACGATGAATCTCAAACAATGTCTGATATGTTTTACCCACTCCTTTCCGTTTGTGGTTATGATTGATTTTGAACTAAGTGCCAGTGTCGGTCTCATTACATTGGCCTCAGAGTACTGTCAAGTTTGTTTTCAGAGGAAACTTTTCAAACTATGTAATAGGGCCCCAATAAGAAAAAAAGAATGTTGGTAGCCAGAAAGAGAAGCAAGGTGCATTACTATGGCATTGGCATCCTTCTTTAGAGATCAGGAGAAATATGACAAGCGTGACTCCTATTACTGTTATAGCATATTGCATTCAGCTATGATGAAGCGGACTGTGAGCGTGTATCCTGAGGTATTTTCACTTCATGCATCTGGCATTGTTATTAGTTATTGCACTTAAGATACATTGGTCTGTTTACTCCTCATGTTTTCCTCACAGAGAAAATGTTAACCGTGAAAAAAGAATATTTGATGTTACAAATTATCTAGCTTGCTAGACTCATTTCCCTTTTAGTATGCAATTATTTGTTTAGCTTCCCTTAGCAAATGAAATTTCAAGGGCATTTCAAGGAATATAAATAATATAAAAGGGAAGTAGAGCCCCAAAGAATTTTTCTTTCCTTTTTTTTTTTTTTTTTTTTGTATTCAGGAACAGCATTGAATCATGCATATGTATGAATCAACAAAATCAGGTTAGCTAAGAAATTGGAAATTGCACTCCACTAGAACATTTGTCTTGCTCTAGAGATCTTTGTTACAGATTTGAAGGACTAATAAAAAATCACCAGCATGACTGGAACAGATGTTTTTTATGGACTTGGGTTGTTAATAGTCTTTTTAGCTTCTCCTAAGGACTTAAGCAGATTCCTCACTTGTCCTCAATACCTGAAATTATGTTAACACTGTCCAAAATGTACACTAACAAGGTATATTTAAAAAGCCATAAATCAAAATGGGGATACTGGAGACTTTGACAAAGCAGAATAAATTTTAAAAGCAGCAAAGTGAGATACATGTCAGAGAGACAAATAGACCAACGAATAAATAGAAGATGTGGGGCTATAAATAAAGGTAGATTTCAGATCAGTAATATCATGAAACAGCCATAACAAAAAATAATTTGCTAATCACCATTTTCTTGTTAAGGCACAAGGTAACCCCTTTCTCTAGCGGAAATTACCAGTATCACAGGACACATGGAGTAGAAAAGAAACTCAGAATGCTGCTCCTATATTTACCTTGATGGTGTGCCTGGAAGTGCTTCCCTAAGAACTCATATGCAACACTTTTTGTAAGCCCTTGTAAGTCACTCCCAGTGGAGGCCAAAATTGATCAATTTTGCAGAGACCAAAATAGGTAAGAAACAGCAGCTAACAAGTTTCCTGTTGTCACCGGGGATGGCTGTTTGTTGCCATCTTTTAAACTGCATGAGTAGGTGCAAATGGGGCACCTGCCCCCAGCCTTGCCCTCTCTGCCCATCTCAGTCGGAACACACTCCTGCTGGGCATGCCCAGTCCCATTCAGCTTAAGGCCATTTTGCCATCTGTTTCCTCAACTCCTGGTGTTGCCCACAATTTATTTTCCTTTCATTAATGAGTGATGGTACAGGATGGGACGCAAAACAAAGCCTAGTAGTACAAGATGATGCTGTGCACTTTCTCCATCGCCATTAATTACAAAGAGATGGTTTTGATGCTGGGTTCAAGGCCAGCTCCCCCACTGGGAAGTGATGTACACTTGAGCAAGCTGATTTAGCTCTGGGCCTCAGTTTAACTCCTCTGTAAAATCAGGGTATACATTTTCTATTTCTCAAGATTGTTGTGAGGTAGGAATGAGTAATTCACATGAAAGTACCTAAAACTGTAGTGGCACATGGTAAGCAGTTAATAAGTGGTCATTACTACCAGTCATTTGTTCATCAATTCCACAAATATATTTTGAGCTTTTCCCAAGTATGTCTTAACTTATATGAAGTTATGAGGATAGAAAAATAAAGACAAGACACCGACCTTTCAGAAAGCTTCTATTCTAGAAGAAACAAACATGTAGACAAATATCTATTTTCCATAATACATAATTAAATGTGCCAGTAAAGGCACACATGCAATTAGAATTTGAAAACAAGTAGATGGGGGAGCAAAAAACTACTTTAAAAAAATGATGGCTGTCTTTCTTCCAAGTTGCTGCAAATCATCAACCCATAGATTTAGGCAGAACTTTTTAAACCAAGCCTAAGCAGGAAAATAAATAAATAATAAAAATGGAAAACTATGCCAAAACACATTATAGTCAAATTGCAAGAAATGGAAAATAAGAACATTTTAAAGTATCCAGCAGAAAAAAAAGGACACATTACAGGGGAGCAACAATACGAATGATTTCTGATTTCCAATCAGAAATAATCCAAGCTGGAGGACAATGAATCATATCATTAAATTGCTGAGAGAAAACTAAAGCTCTCAACTAAGAATTCTATAGCTAGTGAAAATATATTTCAGAATTTAAGATGAAATATATACAGGTTCAGATAAATAAAAGTGGAGAGAATTCATAGGCAGCAGATCCATACTACAAGAAAAATTAAAGACAGTTCTTCAGACCTAAGGGAAATAATATCAGATGGAAAGACAGCTCTATAGGAAGAAATGATGAACATAGAAAAAGGGAAAATTGTGGGGAAATATAGTAAGACTATTTTCTTTCTTTAATTTCTTTAAAAGATACAAATAAGGTTAGTAGCATAATAATAATATATGTCACATATTGGGGTGCCTGGCTGCCTCAGTCAGAGGAGTGTGTGACTCTTCATCTCAGGGTCATGAGATGGAGCCTCACATTGGGTGTAGAGATGACTTAAATAAACTTTAAAAAAGAAATACATGTCGCATCTATAACAACACTTGTACAAAGGATGGGAGGGAAGTAAGTGGACATATACTGTTATAAGGCTCTCACATTAAACATGAAGTAGTATAACAACTTAAGATAGATTGTGAGAGATTAAGGAGACATACTTTAATTCCTAGAGCAACTACTAAATAATAAATAAATAAACAAACAAATATATATTAGTATAGCTAAAAGTCAATAGAGGAGACAAAACGGAATAAGAAAAATATTGATTAATCCAAAAGAAGCTAAAAACAGAGGAACAAAAACAGAAGAGACAAATAGAAAATAAATAGCAAAATAGTAGTTTTAAACTCAGCAATAGGAATAATTGCATTAAATGTCAACGGACACACACAACAACTGATAGACTGTCAAACTGGATGAAGGAAAAAAAAGTTACAACTACAAGAAACACAGTTGAAATATACATATACAAATGGTTGAAGGTAAAAGGATGGAAGAAAATATACCATGCAAATGTAAACATGCAAAAGCTGGTGTGACTATATTGGTATCAGATAAAGGGGAATTCAAAACAAAGGATGTTACTGGAAATAAAAGAAGACATTTGATAATGATATATGAGCCAATTCATTAAAAGACATAAAAGTATTCAATGACTATGTATCTAACAGAGCTTCAAAATACATGGAACAAAACTTGATTGCATTAAAAGGGGAAATAGACAATATATTATTACAGTTGGAAATTTCAGTGCTTCCGTCTCAACTGATAGAACAAGTAGACAGAAAAGTAATATAGTGATGGAAACAA
Organism: Panthera pardus; assembly: GCF_024362965.1. NCBI lineage: Eukaryota > Metazoa > Chordata > Mammalia > Carnivora > Felidae > Panthera > Panthera pardus. The sequence continues at coordinate 30,631,679 of NW_026526666.1, forward strand.
CGAATATTTCATCAAAATGAACCATACAAATACAAATGAAGTCTTGGTACTTGTTTTGAAGAAACAAAATTACACACAGTGTGCTTTCTGATCATAGTGAAATATACAGTAGAGCAACAACACCACAGTTTTTTCTTCGAAAAGATTAATAAAATTGTTAAGCCCCTAGAGAAAGATAATTTTAAAAAAGGAAAGAAAAGCAATGAGCTATCATTCTACAAAAAGACACAGAGGAAACATCAATGCATATTACTCAGTGAAAGAAACCAACCTGAAAAGGCTACATACTGTACAATTCCAGATATATGACATTCTGGAAAAGACAAAACTATGGAGAAAGTAGAAAGGTCAGTGTTTGCCAGGGGTTTGGAGAGAGGGAGAGGTGAATAGGTGGAGCATGGGATTTTTAGGGCAGTGAAACTATTCTTTATGATACTGTAAGGTTGGATTCATGTAATTACTCATTTGTCAAAACCCACAGAATGTGCAATCCATAGAGCTAATGTAAACTATGGACTTTTTAAGTTAACAATAATATATCAATATTGGCCCATCAACAAATGAATGACACTAAAGCAAGATGTTAATATTAAGGGAAAACTAAAGACAGAGGTATATAGGAATTCTGTACTTACTACTCAATTTTTCACTAAACCTGAAATTGCTTAAAAAGTAAATAGTTTATGTTTTTTAAAAGGAGAGATAAAACCCAAACAAATATCATAAAAAAGAAAACATTATAGGTTTTATACATTTTTAAAAGATAATAAAGGGAGATTATGAAAACTTGTATTACTAAATTTGACAGCATACATAAAACGGACAGATTCCTTGAAAGACACAGCTTACTGAATCTGAAAGAGAAGAAGTAGAAAATATAAGTAGCCCTGTATCTGTTAAAGAGCTAGGATCCATAATTTAAAACACTTCCAGACATTTGTATATTCCTTCAAATATTTCTAAAATAATCATTATCAATCTTACAGAAAATCTTTCAGAAAATAGAGAATGAAGGAACACTTCTCAGCTTGTTTTACTGACGAAGACATCACAAGAAAAAATTAGAGGCCAATAATTCTCACAAAATATTAGTAAATAAAATCTAGTAGTATTTGAAAAGAATAATACCATATGGTCAAGTGGGGTTTATCCTCGGAATGTAAAGTTGGTTTAACACACTTCAAGACAAATCAAACCAATTCATCACACTAACAGAATAAAGGAGGAAAGTCAAATGATCATCTCAATAGATACAAAAAAATATATTAAGTTGGCATAATTGAGCATCAGCAAAGATAATTCAACTCAATAGATAATAATAGAAAGGAGATTCCTCAAGCTGATGGAGGACAGCTCTAAAAAACATATAGCTACTGAATGGTAAAAATCCTTTCCCTGCGAAGGTCAACAACAAGACAAGAATGTCTCTTCTCACTACTACTCTTTTACATTGTAGTAGGACCTCACAAGAGGTCCTAGCAAGTGTGGCAAGGAAAGAAAAAGAAATAAAACCATTCAGATTGTAAACAAAAACATAGGATAGTTTTTATTCAAAAACAATATGATTATGTATGTAGAAAATCATAAGGAATCAACATACCAAAAAAGGCTACAAGAATAAGTAAGTTTAGCAAGTATCCGTTTATAAGATCAACATGCAAGAATTTATTGATTTCTGTATACTAGCAATTTAAGAATTAAATCTGAAAAAAAAATGCTACTAATAATAGCACCCAAAACATTAAATGCAAATGTTTACATATAAATTATCACTGTGTGTGCAAGAGCTATACACTGAAAACTACAAAACTCAGAGAGAAATCAAAGGTAATCTAAATAAATGGAAAGATATGTCATGTTCAAGAACTGAAAGTTTTAATATTGTCAACATGTTATGTTCGTATATTGAAGTCCTAGCACCCTGTCTGTACTTCAGAATGTGACTGTATTTAAAGATAGAGCATTTAAAGAGGTAATGAAGATAAAATGAAGTCACGTGGGTGAGCCATAACCTAGTATGACTGGTGTCCTTATAAAAAGAAGAAATTAGGACACAGACACACACACCAACTTAGAGGCAATCCTGTGAGGACACAACAAGGAGGCAGCCATCTGCAAACCAAGGAGAGAGGCCTCAGAAAAAAACAAACTTTGTAGACACCTTGATCTTGGATTTCTAGCCCCCAGAACTGTGAGAAAATAAATTTCTGTAGTTCAAGTCACCCAGTCTGTGGTATTCTGCTCTAATAGCCCTAGCAAACTAGTACAGATTTCCCTTCTCCACAAGCACTGCTATTGTAATCAGAATCCAAGTGGGCATTTGTGTAGAAATTAATAAGTTGATTATAAAATTATATGGGCAAGGAATAAGATAAATGGTAATTCAGGCAAAATACCAAAATGATCTTGAAAAAGAAAAGAGTATATATATACCTATATACTACCTGATTTGAAGACCTATAATAAAGCCACTATAATCTAGGCAGTACCTAATAGGATAGACAAATAGAACACAGACAACATAAATAGACCCATATATATGCTATCAGTTTATTGTTTACAAAGGCACCAAGGAATTCAGTACGTAAAGGAATCTTTTCATCACATTACTCTGGAATAACTACATAACCATAAAGGGAAAAATGAATTTCAACTCCTACGTCACACCACGCACAAAAATTAGCGATATATCACAGACCTAGTCACAAAAGTAAACACTACAAAGCTTCTAGAAAAAAAAAAAAAAATGGAAGAACTCTCATGATGTTGGGGTGGGCAAAAATTCCTTGGGCAAGACTTAAAGAGGATTAACTAGAGAACTTTAAAAACAACAAACTGAACCTTATCAAAATGTAAAGCTCTGTCAAAACAACAAAAAAATGAATAGGCAAAGAAAATGTGGGTGAAATATTTATAATATATGTATTGATCAAAGGACTTCTGATCAAAATATATAAAGAAAGGCCTCCCACTAATCAATAGTAACAAGATAGCTCAATGAAAATATCAGCATAAGATTTGAACAGACTCTTCCAAAACAAGACATGAGAGTGGCCAATATTCAATGGAAAGATGCTCAACAGGCTAGGAAACTATTTCAGTGGTTCAGACACAAGTTGTGTCAATGGTGAAGAGTGGTCACAGTCTGGGTATATTTTAAAGTAGAACCAACAGGATTTGGTGGTAGATTGGGTGTAGGGTATGAGAGAAAGAAAGGGGTCAAGAATGGTTCTCAGTGCAGCCACTCTGGACAACAGTATAGAGGTTCCTCAAAAAATTAAAACTAGAACTATCCTACGACCCAGCAATTGCAATACTAGGTATTTATCCAAGGGATACAGGTATGCTGTTTCGAAGGGACACATGCACCCCAATGTTTATAGCAGCACTATCAACAATAGCCAAAGTATGGAAAGAGCCCAATGTCCATCGACGGATGAATGGATAAAGAAGATGTGGCATGCATATACACACACACACACACACACACACACACACACACACCCTGGAATATATACTTGGCAATCAAAAAGAATTAAATCTTGCCATTTGCAACTACATGGATGGAACTAGAGGGTATTGTGCTAAGCGAAATTAGTCAGAGAAACACAAATATCATATGACTTCACTCATATGAGGACTTTAAGACACAAAACAGATGAATATAAGGGAAGGGATGCAAAAATAATATAAAAACAGGGAGGGGGACAAAACATAAGAGACTCAAATATGGAGAACAGAGAGTTGCTGGAGGGGCTATGGGAGGGGGGATGGGCTAAATGGGTAAGGGGCATTAAGGAATCTACTCCTGAAATCATTGTTCCACTATATGCTAATTTTGATGTAAATTTAAAAATTAAAATTAAAAAAAAAAAAAGAATCGTTCTCAGTTTTTAGCCTGAGCTCTGTAAGGATTTGAACCTAGTCAGTATTGCTCCAGAGATAGCAAGTCCTTATAGGTGCCTTCTTCCCCCAGAGTTACATTATTGATGCCTGTCCAATCCAGCTCAGCATGCCGACAAGCCCTGCAGCTATTCATGCATTGTTCTGGCCCACCTGCCACCTTCTCTTTAGAACATGCCTTTCTCACCTCATTGTCTCTGGTCAAATCTAGTTTGTGCCTTTCTGTCCAGTTCCTTCGGATTTGGCGCTCATTTGGACCCTCCGGTCCTCAACTACACCTTTGTCCACAGACTGTCTTTTTGGATTCCACACTCCCGACCCTCATGCTTCATGTCCTGAAGTCTTAGGTTACTGCAAACTCCCATCTTTGCAACAAACACCAGGTCTAGCAAACCCATGGCAGCTTGTACCGACCAAGAGAGAAGTTCCAAAAATCTTAAGACTTTAAACAAAAACTAGGTAAACCCATGTCCTGTACAAGGTACCCAGCCAAAGGTCAAGTTGGGGCTCTCTAGTCTCAAGACCTGAGCCCCAGTGCTAGGCTACAGCCTAGAGGAAGCAGTACCTTTTCCCAATTCATTCACTCAAACGAGAGGTCTTTTATGTAAGGCACTTTTTCCTAATTTGCCCAAAGGCACCATGTGTACAAAAGAAGTCTCTGTTTCATGTCAGACAGGCATGACTCTGATTCACAAAGGTTGGACTTTTTTTTTTCCCCTAGAAATAACAGTGAGAACCTTAATAGAGCACTCTAAACTGCTGTCTCTCTTGCTTAGAATTTTTGAAAAATTTAAGTTGAAAGAAGAAACCAAACTTCATTGATATCGGCATATCAGAAGGCAGTTTTTCTAGGCAGCATCTTTGTTTTGTCCCACATCGGCACGTCACTGTTTCTCCTCCACTCCAGAAGTGCAAACAGCCTTTGTTTATTTCTACTGAACATCATTCCTTTTTCTCTGATATTGTCTCGATTGAACCTGAGAAGCTGACATAATTGTGCAACTCATATCTAGTGAAATTTGAACTTTGAACAGTAACTGGAGATCTGAGCAGATAAAGGCATCTGACAAGAGTTTGTACTTGACAACACTTTTGAATAATATTATAACCGGTTCAACACTCAATATTTTTCTGCTGTTGCAATGTTGAATTCAAGTGACAGTATGACCTGACAGTTTATCTGGTAAAAACTCAATTAATTTGTGTTCAGACTCATTAATTGTTCTTAATTCACATTTGACCATTATATCTGGTCCCTGACCTCTAGTCCCATTTTTGCATGAAAATCTCCCTCTCGGTAAAAACATATCATGCTCTGGCATATAGGCACTCACTGCCAATTGTGACTAGGGCTCTTTACTGTCACCACAGCTGCTGAATTTCCTTGAACATACCTCAGCAATAGATTCAGGGAGACTTCCTTTTTTAAGATAAAGTGAAAAAAAATTAATCTGTTTATAAATCCTGATAAGCTCTTTCCACATTATTATAATTCACACAGGAAGGCCTGCAGTGGTGTAAACAACACTAAACTAAATGCAGTGCACACACTAGGTGCTCCATCAGTATTTGTTAAATGAGAGAGTAGTCCTAACTCTCCTTATAACCAGCTTATGTCAGGTCAGGTCATCTCGTAGGCACTCAGTCTCCTAGTTTAACGTTAAGGGCTAGGAAAGGTAGGCTCTCAGACCCAGAACGGGGGCCTGTGAAATTCCCATCTCTCCTATCACTATTTTCCAAAGTGCTCCTTAGGCAAATTGAAGACAAGTGCTGAAAAACAAGCTCCTGGAACTCAAATGGCCTTTGGAACTTTCTATTGAGTCAGTCCCCCAGAAGTGGACAACTTCAGAGAACAGGCATGCAGTCCTAGGAGATTTTCTCAAATAGCTCAAGCAGTCTGGAGATTCAATAAATCCAGCCAATATGTTGCAACACATCCCACCCCTCTCTTATTTTTTATCTTTTTCTCTCTACTCCATATAATTTTTAAAAGAAAATTCACCTTTAGGGTCTGGTTTGTTTTTCAGGAATTCAGTTATTTTATCTCCTAGTAACTCACTGGGGTATTATAAAAGCACTGGTTGGGAAAAATCTTTAGGCCATTTAGTTTTTTCCTATCTTTTGAATAAAATCACTGATCTTATCAAGGCTACAATATTAATACATTCAAAGACAAAAAAGTGTCTATGTTGATACACTTAGAACAAAATCTTTGTAAATTCTACACTTAGCAAATATTCTCACTCAATCTTCTAAGTTTCAGTCTCTTCCATAGCTATTTTCATGGATAGTTTAATTAAAATCGAAGAAGCAATTCTAAAGATTAGTCATAAACATGTCACTAACCTGGGATTCACAAGAACCCATCTCTACTTCAGCTCTAAGTAGCAATATTTAGCTATGAAACATTGCTCAAAAGTATCCTGGAATTTGATATTTGGGAGGAAATAGAGAAGTCAACTATGCAATGAGGAATTACTTTACAAGAAAGCCTCTCTTGCATAGCCTATGTAATTACTTCCTGTGATTAAAAACAAACAAGACCTTACTTTTTCCTGCTTATTTCCATTGCTGGATAGGTATGGTAGAAAGATCAAACCACCACTTCATTATTTTGGTTCCACTTTCCAAAGCAACAGAGGAAATTAATAATAGCCTATATATTTTAAGCATTAACTATATGTATGATTACATTTAGATTCACAATAGCCACTAGCTCTGACCAAAATGGAGTATGAGAGAGTTCTGCATTCAACAACTAGAAAAATAAAATCTATAAAACAAAGTTTTTTTGACATTTTAAAATAGGCAGCATAGGACTATGATCCCCGAGAAAAGGGTAGGAAGAAAGTTAAGTCTTACAATTCTGCTGCTTACTACCTGGAGATAGTTTCTAAGCCATAGCACAGGAAAGGACACCTATACACAGCCCAATGGTCTCCTTTAGGTGACGAGACAGACAAGACAGATATGGAAGTTCAAGAAGGTATGACAGGTATAATCTATGAAATAGAAAGTCAGGGATGGAGTTGCTGCTCTGACAGAGTGTGTGAGAGAGAGAGCATGCCATGCAAGCTCTGTACATCTACAGAGGGATCCCCTTTAGTCTTTGGATGAGGACTGATCTATACATGTAAGAAAGTAAATTCCCCAAAGCCCAGGGGAAACCTTTGGAAAGCAAAAGATCAAACAATGCCCAAAGCTTATATCATGTTCCTACCAGAGTGGCCAAATCTTGTAATACACAGGGCATCAGGCAAAATCGTCAGAAGTAGCCATATTAAATTACCCATAAATTAAAGACTGGCATAGACTTGCTGTAACAAGCTTAAAGCAAGCCCCAAAAAGATCCAACTGATTCCAAATAATTGCATACAAGAACAAGTCCAACACTATTTAAAGGAAGACACCAAAGTCAACATCCAACAACATAAAATTCACAATTCCAGGCATCTAATCAAAATTTACCAGACATGAAAATAAGCAAGAATAATACACCCAATCAGAGGAAAAAAAATCAATTACTAGAGTTAGACACTGAAATGATAGATGATAAAATTAGGGACAAGGACACTGAAACAGGGACAGATTGTCCCTGACTTACAGTGGTTTAACTTAACACAATCTTTCAACTTCACGATGGTACAAAAGCAATATACATTCAGTAGAAACTGTACCTTAAATTTTGAATTCTTATTTCTTCCTGGGCTAGTGCTATGTGGTATGATACTGTCTGGTGATGCTGGCAAGTGGCAACCCCTAGTCAGCCACACAATCACGAGAGCAAACAACCAATACCATTCTGTACCCATTCTGACAACCATTCTGTACCCACATAGACAACCTGTTTTGCACTTTCAGTATAGTCTTCAGTAAATTACATGAGATATTCAACACTTTATTATAAAATAGGCTTTGTGTTAAATGATTTTGCCAAACCATAGGCTAATGTAAGTTTTCTGAGCATGCCTACAGTGGGCTAGGCTAAGCCATGATGTTCAGTAGACTAGGTGCACTATACTAAGTGCATTTCAACTTATGATATTTTCAACTTACAATGGTTTTATTGGAACATAGCCCCATTGTAAGTCAAGGAAGATGTGCATTATAAATACACTCCATAGGGTTAAGAACAGGAAGGAAAATATGGGTATGATGAAGACATATATAGAAGATATTTTTCAAAAAGACCAAAATGACACTGAATACTAAAATGTCTCAAATGAAAATATAATATCTTTTAGCAATAAAAACTAAAATTCTCAAATGAAACATTTGGACAGGATTAATAGCAGACATATTAGAAAGAAAAAAAGTCAGTTAACTTGAAGACATTGCAGCAGACACAATCTCAAGTGAAGCACAGACAGAAAAATACTTAAAAAATGAAGACAGCACCAATGGCCTGCAGACTAACAGCAACTAATTTAACAGACATGTCAGTGAAATATCACAAAGAGAATAGGGGTGGACAAAAAAATATTTGAACATATAATAATGACCAACATTTTTCCAAACTTAATGAGTACAAACCCACAGATCCAAAGGTCAACCAACTTCAAAATGAATAGGACCATAAAGAAAAGTACATTTACATACAACACAAACATATTACCTAAATCCAGGGATAAAGAGAAAATATTACAAACATCCAAAGTAAAAAAATGGGTATATTACAAACATAGGAAGATAAGAGTATATTGGAATTTTTGTCTGAAACTGTTTGAGGCAAAAGACAATGGTGTCTTTAAAGCTGTGAAAGAAAACCTGTCAACACAGAATTCTATACCCAGTGAAAATGACTTTTTTAAGTGAAAGCAAAATAAAAACTTTTTTGGGCAAACAAAATCTAAGGAAATTCATTGCCAGCAGACTGGCACTATAAGAAATAGTAAAGTAAATTCTGTGGATGGAAGATACAAGATACTAAATGGAAATGTGGACATACACAAAAGAAAGAAAAGACCTAGAAAGGGTAAATGTGTAGGTGTCTTAGTCCATGTGGGCTGCTATGACACAATACCATAACTGAGTAGTTTATAACAATTTTTTTTTCTTGCAGTTCTGGAGTCTGGGAAGTTCAAGAACAAGGCACCAGCAAATTTGGTGTCTGGTGAGAACCTACCCCTGGTTCGTAGATGGTGCCTTTCCACTGTGTCCTTGCATGACATAAGGAGCAAAGGAGCTCTCCGGGGTCTTTCATAACAGCATTAATTTCTCCTAACCTAGTCATATCCCAAAGGCCCTGCCTCCTAATACTATCACCTTGGGGGTTAAGTTTTAATGTATGAATTCTAGAAGGACACAAACATTCAGACCATACTAGTAGGTAAATATAAAAAAACATTTTCCTCACTTTTATATCTTTGAAAGATAAATAACTGTTTAAAGTAAGAATAATAACAATATATTGTGGGATTCATAACATGAGAAATTAAAATGTTTAAAATTGCATAAATGATGAGGAAATAGAAGTAAAACTAGACTATCACAATTTCTTACATTATATGTGAAATGTCATGATATTATTTAGAGCACATTAAAAGTTAAAAATGTATGCTATAAATCCCAGCATAATCACTAAAAATAAACAAAAATAATATAGCTACTAAGCTAATAATGGAGATAAAATCGACTAAAAATGCAGTCTAAAAGAAAGCAGGTAAAGGGGAAAGGAGGAACAAAGAAAAGAACAGAAAACAAAGAGCAAGTTGGTAGGTTTAAATCTGGCTATATTGATAATTAATTTCAAAGTAAATTGTCTTATCCTCCAATTAAAGCCCAAGATTGCCAGAACAAGTTAAAAAGACCATCAAGTTAAATATATACCATCAACAAGAAATCTTCTTTCAATATAAAGAAAAAAATAGGTTAAAAATAGAAAGATAGATAATGATATACCATGTAAACACACACACACACACACACACACACACACACACACACACACACACACACGCTAGGAGGAATGAAAGAAGCTAGAACAACGGTATTAGTATCAGACGTACTAAGTAAAAAAAATAAAAAGGGACATTTCCTAATGATAAAAGGGTCAATTCACTAAGAGAACAAAACAATTCTAAACATTTAGGCACTTAATAACAGAGCCTCAAAATACGTGAAGCAAAAGTGAGAGAACAGAGAGGAGAAATAGACAAATCCATAATTATAGTTGGAAAATTCAACACTCCTCTATCAGTAATTGACAGAAGTAGTAAACAGAAAGTCATTAAGGATATAGAAAACTTCCCAGAGTTAAACAAGAGGCAGTCTTCACTTCTCTTTTGATTATATTTTGACTGATATCCCCCTTCTCACTACATATGACATTACGTCGACTTCTTTGCCAACCAGTCATGATTCAGCACTTGGTAAAGAGTATAGTCCAACTAATAACAGGATACATTAAGAAGCTTCCAAACACGTGGGTATAAAAATATAAAGACAGCAAGGTAATTGGGGAGAAGCAGCTATTTTCTGCTAACTACATCAGAAACTCAGACAAACAAAAACTTCAACATCTTTGTCTCCATTCTTCTTACATATAGTGATAAACAGGCTTGCCCTTCACAATATGTGTCCAAATGTACAATGAGTGATCCAGCCATCCCCAAGCATCTATCTCCACATAGTTATGTTTGTGTATGGGTTGATAGTGTCAGACATTCTAAGAATTATCCTTCACTGTCTGAGCATCATTGGCAGACAGATCCCACATTCCAGTATACACTCATTCCTTTTTCTGGCTCCAACAGTCCAGATTCTTTTCACACATTATGATGAATACATCAACATCAAGTAGTAGCTTTTCCTCCACAATAAGTTAATTAACATCATGCTTAATTTAAATTAATCAACTGACCAACTGGTTTTCCAGGAAAAGAATGGCTTGTGCTCTATCTCTCTTGCTCTAATTTTTTTTATACTATCAAATGAAATCCTAAACTTACCTCAGTGACTATCTTGCAACTTTGAATTGTTTTGTATAAAATATATCTATTCATCAATAATTCAATCATGGAACCCTAAAGGTAAGACTGTCAACAAGTCTCCTGCCTGATGGACTGGCTTTGATGGGCCACAGCTCAGGTGCTGGCCAGCCACTCACTTAGAACATTCTCTAAATGTTCTCAGAACAACTACCACAGGAACTTCATATTCTTACAGTGCATCATTTTTTCTCCTAAGGTGCCCAGAACAATTTCACGTGGGCAAAAATTGAAGCAAGAGAAGGGAAGTGGAGGGGGCTAGTAGAAAATTTTAAGCTTTTGTATTTTTTTTAAGTCTCTGGCATTACATAAGATTCCTTGCATACATTACAATTGAGCAGCAAGAGAACATTTCTTGAGAAAAAATTGTTTTCAAAGAAATTTAGTCTCCTACTCCCTTTGACTTCCATCTCTATCAATGAAATATCCCCTTCTTATACCTCAGCCAGTCCCTATTACATCACATTCCTCCATCCAAAATACATCCTCCTAGTAAAAGAAGATACAAAAAATATGTGCTCTGCTAACTTCCAGGAAATTGCTCACTTATCGAGGATGGTTCTACTATCTTAATAGTTCTTAACTGTCACTAGCTTTTTTTTTTTAGTAACTAATTTTTACTTTTTCCTAAAGTTTATTTATTTTTGAGAGAGACAGAGTGTGAGCAGGGGAGGGCAGAGAGAGAGGGAGACACAGAATCCAAAGCGGGCTCCAGGCTCTGAGCTGTCAGCACAGAGCCTGACACGGGGCTCGAATTCACAAACCACGAGATCATGACCTAAGCCGAAGTTGGACGCTTAACTGACTGAGCCACCTAGGCACCCCATTTAGTAACTAAGTTTTAACCTAGTTATCATATTTACCCAGGGCCATGAATTTCCAAAATTAAATCATTTATAAAACAAATTTTTAGAGACCTAATATTGGGCTCAAAAAACTACAAAAGGAAAAACTATAATCCTCACAACAAGGACTGCATATAAAGCCAAACACTGTACTTGAACTTGACAAGGTGTTTGGAATCACACAGCTTTTGATCCTATAACAACTATGAAACCCAGTCTGCTCTGGGAAAAAAAAAATCAGAGGCAACTCTTACTAAAATGAAAAGCTGCAATTCCCACGTTTCCTTTCTGGTATGTCCTATGTCATGATGACAGTGATTATATCTATTCTTTGTATATTTCATAATTTATCAAGTGTTTTCAAGTACTTCATCTGAGTCAAAGCTAAAGGTTTGAGCTTCTGCAACATGTGGAACAGAATCCATTAGCAGAGTGGAAAAAGCTAGGAAGATAGAACTCCTGGAGATACAAACATGGTGAATTATCACAGAGCAACAGAACTTGTTCAGCAGGCCGTAAGTCTTATAACTATGTGACATGTTCATAGAGTACGAAGGGTACTGGGTTGAAATCTGTCACTAAGGACAAACCAAACATCAATACATATTAATTTACTAATTGTTATTTATTATAGAGTTGGATTTAAATTGACTTATTATGGAATTGTAGCACATAAACTGTGGAAATGGCAAATTGTCAGGTAAAACTAATGTGCAGATAGTTATTCAAATTGCATCAAAAAGCCTTTGCTCTTGAAATCATAATGTAAACACCAATTTTGGCAAAGCAAAAATTAAAGTGACAATCATGCTGCAGAAAAATTTAATATTTCTGTGTCTGTGGAATTAAATGTCCATTCAGCAAATGGGGGAAATATACTGTCAGTATGCCAGAGATTACCTATAACTGATGTCCAAGAACAAGAAACAATTGTTCTCTAAATCACCTTTTTAAAAAAAAAAAAAAACAAAACTCTTTTCACAATGACTTTTTTTTTTCCTCTCCCAACATAATCCAGGGATGTGGGGGTTGATACCACTGAGGCTTCGTGTGACCTGCTCTGTAGCTTTCTGTTAGTGAACACTACTCCCTCACTGAAATTTGTTTTCCTATTAAAAAAGGATGTAACAGGGTAAGGGACACCTTTACCTAATTACAAATGTAGCTTTTTATATTTAGACCAGTATGGGTGTGGCTATAAACGAGTAGGTATGGGAGTAGGATTGCTAATTGTTTTAGAGACTGAGAAAGTATGTCAAGAAAGAGGGGATAGGGAAATAGGCAGATGTTGTAAAAGAAAGAACATGAACTTCATCATCACAAAACCCACATTCAAGTTCTAGTTCTAATTCTTACTGACTGTGAGGCCGTAGATAAGTAATTTATGCTTTCCAAACTTTAGTTCACTTATCTCCAAATTAGGATAATAAGGTTGGTAGGAGGATTCATTTTAACAGTGCAGCTAAAGTTCCTGACATCTAGGAAACATGTTACATGGTAGCAGGGAATGGCTTCCAAACCAAAAATTGAAGCCCCAAATCCAGAGAATCCTCAAACCTATTAAAAAAGACTCCTAACATTCATTTGTTCAATCGCTCCAAATAAAAAAAATTAATTTAAAATTTAAAGAAAAGCATTATGGGGGCACATGGGTGGCCCATTCAAGTGTCTGACTTCAGCTCAGGTCATGATCTCACAGTTGGTGAGTTTGAGCCTCACATCCGGCTGGCTACTGTCAGCGCAGAGCCCACTTTGAATCCTCTTTTCACCTCTCTCTGTCACTCCCCCACTTGTGATCTCTCAAAAATAAGTAAACGTTTTAAAAAACTAAATAATAAAAAAAAATTTTTTTTAAGCATTATGTACCTTCTCAGAGCCAGGAATAGAAGCCATGAACTGTTTATAGGTATTTTAAGATAAGCAAATATTGGGGTGCCTGGGTGGCACAGTCGGTTAAACAGTGACTCTTGGTTTCAGCTCAGGTCATTATCTCAGGGTCGTGGGATTGAACCCCACATCGGGCTCTGCACTGACAGAGTGGAGCCTGCTTGGGATTCTCTCTCTCCCTCTCTCTCTCTCTGCCCCTAGTGCATGCACACTAGCTTGCTCGCTCTCTCTCTCAAAATAAATAAATAAACTTAAAAAAGAAAAAGATAAGCAAATGCCTTCTATGATATCCTTTGCATCCCTCTGTTTTGGACACAGACCGCTAATGTGTGAGATTTGAAATCTAGTCTCTGAACACGATTTCTTTTGCCCCAGAGCCGACTCCCTGTCACTGTGTGTGTAAGTAATTGCACATGGCTTAGCCAGACGCCCTGGATTCTGGGAGTTAGGGAAATTATGCATAGATCTGCCATTAACACTAATGGGGGGCTACACGCACAAATCCTCCACACACCAAGAAGAGAACAGACTCTTCTCATTCATACATAATAGATCTGTAGAAAAATTAGCATGTACGCTTTTAGGAGCTGAACTCTGAAGATGTACCTTTTATGGGAAATATGTAAATAAGGAGAGAGGATACACTGAAGGACAAGTGCTGTAATGTGCTCCCTTTCTGATGCCTGAGCACCTTGTCGATTTTGTTGCTGCATAAAGGGAGATGGGATTCGGCTGTGTGGAGATTTCCCAGCACATCTATTTTCTCAGTGAATTACCAAATTTCACCCGGTAGAGTTTACTTTGCCCAATTTGCCAGTTCCCCCTAGGGAAAGGGAGGTGGGGCGGTGCAATTGATCAGTCAGTAAGCAAGTACTAATATAAACATTTTTCACACAAGTCTTTGTTTCCTTAGAAGTTTTGCTACCTTGCCTTATAATTTAAGCTGTCTTGGAAATGAGGCAATACGATATTCACGGTAGAAGTGCGGACCCTTCCAGTCAGTGGGAGTCACCCCTGAAAGCCACAGAAATCTGTCATGCTGAGTTTTATCTAGGCAAGGGAGGAAACACCTTCCTGCATCTTTCACTTTTCTGCCTCAGCCCGTAGAGGAAGGAAATTATTTTCCCAGCTTCTCTATCAACCCATTCTTAGGTCCTCCCTACCAGGCTGATCTGACACTCGTTGGGCCACATTTCACCAGCAGACAAAATCACGACCGAGAACGGTGATTCACATCCAGAGGGATGCGGGTACTGAGAAGGAATACTTCTCAGGCCAGGCCAAGGCCACCCTCTTTCTGCCACAGTAGAGTCCAGCATTCTCCCTGTGCTCCCAACCCAGTGCTCTGACCCCTGCTCTCTGTCCCCTTGGGGGTTGCATCCAAAGCAGGGCTGTTCTGCAGGCCCAGCCTTCCTCCTAGCTACCTCTTCTAGATTCCTGACCAGCCAGTGGTTGGCTACGTGGACCTAGAGTTTGCTCTGTATGATTCATGGATGAGTAGAATAGGAATCTTTCCTGGGAGTCCAATCCTACGTACCATAGAAACCTCTCACCTGAAGGGTGGTCAAGAGAGTTGTATCAGAGGCTTTCCTTGATTTCAATAAAAGCTCCTAAACTTCCATACCTTCTGTATATAACTTCCAGAGTGTGGCCCAGAAAGAAAGAGTAGTTAGGCACCAAACCTCACCCTGAATGCCTAACAGTTAAAAATGCTAATAATTGGCTCAGTCATTAAGCGTCCAACTTCGGCTCAGGTCATAATCTCACCACTCGTGGGTTCGTGCCCTGCGTCTGGCTCTGTGCTGACAGCTCAGAGCCTGGAGCCTGCTTTGGATTCTGTGTCTCCCCTCTCTCTCCCCCTCCCTGGCTCACACTCTGTCCCCCTCTCTCTCTCAAAAATGAATAAACTATTTTTAAATGCTAGTAATTACTCCAGTGCCTCATTTATTCAGTCATTCACTCATTCATCAGTGATGGCTCACTTCCTAATTTCAGGCATGGCTAAGGCCAGAAGTACTCCCAGGAAAATGAGCAGTGCCTTCACTTTGCAGAGTGTACAACATATTGGAGAAGAGGAAGAATCAAAAGGAAATTTCCAGACAGTATGAAAAATATGATGATCAAGATAAGCACAGGTGATGTGATAATAAAAAGAGGTGTCAACCCAGCCTTTGAGGCTGTGTGCACCATCTTTTACTGAGCAAAACTCTTGAGACATGTTGAATAAGAAACCATAAAAACCAGAGTCAGCCATAAGGAAATAATCACAGAACATTCCAAGTATGCCTAAGTCAGGGAGGTTAACTCCTGAAACCCATTCCAGAATTGAGAAATTCTTTTGGAGAGATGTTTTTATTCTTTAACATGTTACATCAAACCTAGGACATACATTAATCACAGGTTTACTTCCTTCTTTTGTAAATGCCCTTAAGGTTTTGACTACTGACACAGTGGTCCTCGAGGAAGTCCTATCAATGGAGGGAATGAATTGAAGCAATTTGTGTGTGACCTCAAGGATTTCAAGGATTTTGTGTCAAAGGGGTGGAACATTCATTTTAACTCCAGGAGAATGCCTTTGTCAAGCAGGGAATGACCAGAAGATTCCCAGACAAGGGCTAGGCAGCCACCTGAAACTGAGGTCTTGTAAAGAGGATGGTGGAAGAAAGTTCAAATGCAGTGCTTTATCTGATCCAGGACCACTGTGACTTGATTAACAGCAATAAACCCTAGCCTGTAGATCCTCCCAGAGCTTGCTCTGTAACACGGGCAGATCAAGAGGCACATAGGCAGACACACGGGTAGCTCTTCCCATTGATTTATCAGCACCAAGACATCACCAGAATTCCCAGTCCCAACCCAAGCCTCCAGACCATGCCACGCCACATTATGCTCTAAAAATTCCACTGAAATGCCCATTACCTTAAAAATAAAGTCACACATGCAGACACACAGAGCACCATCTACTCATGAGTCCAGAGACAACGAGTCTGGGCGAGTCTGGGCCCTACTACTGCCTTGTGAAATCACAGCCATGAAGCAACTTGGGCCACCAGCTTCGGTTCCATTGTTCTTGTAAAAATCCAATAGCTTGGGGTGCCTGGGTGACACCGTTGATTAAGAATCTGACTCTTGATCTCGGCTCAAGTCATGATCTTGTAGTGTTTGAGTTCGAGCCCCACATTGGGTTCTTCACTGATGGTGTGGAGTCTGCTTGGGATTCTGTCTCTCCTTCTCGCTGCCCCTTCCCTGTTTGTGTGCTTGCTTGTGCACATGCTCTCTCCCCCAAAATAAACTTAAAATTATTTTAATAAAAATCCAACAGCTCAAATATTTTCTAGAATCATTATTTACACTTTCCTGAAAGCAGATGTGCAATGAGATGGATAGGAGAAAAAGACAAGAGGCAAACCTCCCAACAACGAGTGCAATTAGAATAAAACTTGAGATCTGACAACATGGAAAAACCCATCCCTCCATTAGAGAAAAAGGATTTATGTATCACCATAATAAGTTTGTCCTATCAGGTATATAGCATGGAAATTGACATTTTTGTAAGGAAATTAAGTCAGAGTCTAGAATTATATCTTTTATGTAGCTTAAAATCTCAATTAGAATGCTTTTTGCTGCTATCAATTTTTGTCCTGAATGACAGCATTTGGAAGGAGAGAGTTAAAGAAGGGGAAAAAGCTGAGAAAGATTGAACTAGCATTGCACATGCAAATGAATGCATTATAGTAGTGGGGTTTTTTTCCACTGAATAAATTTACATTTACATCAGTTAGAGCTGATGTAATTCTACAACCAATGGAACTTAAATATATACATATTTTGTCATGAAAGCCCTCACAGCTATAACCTTTTGATTAAAATCTATTGTAAAACTAAGAATAAATTTCAGTCAACCAACTTTAGATTTGACAACTTTTATTACTCATTTTACCCAGAAGTACACTTTAACCGGTATTTTAGCAGCACTCAATAGAAGAAGTCTCCCCCCGTTTTCCTGTTAATTCTCTAGATTTTGTAACAGTTCCCATAAACTGATGGAATTTTATAAACTCCCACCATAAAGAATGAATGATATAAATTGTCCGCTCTTGGCCAAGGGCACATGTATACATGAATGATACATGGCTACCATTTACGTTTTCCCACCAGACTGAAAATCGATCACAAAATTAGAGGAGTGGGAAAAATTGGTGGAGAAATAACTTCCTTCGGGTTAAACTGCCACCTGTTCCTGCTTATGTGAGTCATTGCAAAACTGGTAAACATGGTCCTAAGCATTTGGCGTGGTCACTTGAGGAACGTGCAAGTAAGACTGCGTAGGAATAAGCAACAGCAGCAGGGCTAATGTTCTAAGTGATCAGCCTGGGTAAATATGTTTCCTCACGGTCATTACAAATGGCAACTTAGTGAAGCTGATATTAGGGGGCTTTGCATGGCCAGACTGTGACAAGGTTAGAAAAGTAGCCTGCCATTAAGTTATCAAATTTGGGGGAAAGATATAATTTCAAGGACTGGTCTCACCACCATTTGTGGAGTGCCTGTGTGTCAGGCACTGCCCACTGAACTAGTATTTCTGCCACCAGCCTTATAAAGTGGGCATTTCAGTTTTCATTTTACAGATGACAAAAGTAAGGGGCAGAGAGGAAAAGTCCATGTCTAATCCCCACAGTTCGTAAATCGCAAAGGTGGGACATAAGCCTGGTACCACCCTATGAAATCACAGCCATGAAGCGACTTGGGCCACCAGTTTTGGGTTCATTAAAAATCGAATGGCTCAAACCTTTTCCAGAATCATTATTTGCATTTTTTAAAGTAGATGTGCAATGGGACGGATAGGAGAGAAAGAGACAAAAAGCAAGCCTCCAAGCAACAACTGCAATTAGGATAAAACTAGAGATCTGATAATATGGAAAAACCCACCATTCCATTAGGCAAAGAAGAAGGATTTACGTGTCTTAAGGGGTCTGTTTCTAAAGTATGTATGCATATGATACATACACTGGTATGTATCACAACAGTTATGCTATCACCTGCCATTGTATCCTGTACTGTGTGTGGCGGGGCCGGGGGGGGGGGGGGTGGACGGAGGGTGCGGCGGTAGGAAGGTTTTTTTCCTACCAACTTAAGGAAATGACCACTTTCCTTAGCATAGAGCTGTTTTTACAATAGGTGACCTCAAGCAGTAAATGATGGGTGCTTAGTCCCCGAATTCCATACCCGTCTTCAACTCTTCCAACTCTAGCCCAATACTCCCTCAGTCCTAAGGTGTTCTTCCCACAATGCAGAACCAGTCACGTGAAATTTAAAAAGAAACAGATATTACCAGCAAAAATCACAGTATTACATTTTACTAGCTGTATGGGCAGGAAGAACAATAGCCAAGCTGGAGAGAATTTCCTAACAAGTCCACTGAAATCATCTTTAAACATATTCAAATTAAAATTGCATTGCTATAGACATGATGATGTTTTGGTATTTATAAGGATCTTTTGCCTTAGATGGCTAACACCTCATGATTCAACTACAAAATTAAATAACTAATGGTAGTTGTACCTAATATTTATATTACACTTTACCATCTAAAAAATGCTTCCTTACACATTGTCTCATTCATGCACGGATGAGGGTGAGATGGAAATCAGGGCATGGAACTATATAGGATATCCCAAAAGGAGAATTTACATCAGTAGTCTTCAAATTTAGTGTTAGAATTGCCTTTTCATTGAAATACAGATTCCAAGGTTCCTGTCCCCCAAATTCTTAACCTGTGGTTTTGCAGTAGGTGGGCCTAGGAATCTGCATTTGTATCAGGTACCTGATGATTCAGTTACATGAGGGTGAGGAGAAGATCCCAGGATCACACTTGAGAAACACCGGTGTGTATCACAAGCATCATGCCATCACCTGCTATTATATCCTGTACTGTGTGTGGGGGTGGGTAGAAATGGTTTTTTCCCCACCACTTTAAGGAGATGATCACTTTCCTTAGCATGGAGCTGTTTTTACAATAGGTGACCTCAAGCAGTAGATGATGGGTGCATGGTTGGCTTTGTCCCCAAATTCTTCAACTCTTCAGACTCTAGCCCAATACTCCCTCAGTCCTAAGGTGGTCTAAACCCTCAGTGAGATCCCACACATTTCAAAAAGTTTTAGGGGCACCTGGGTGGCTCAATCAGTTAAGTGTCCGATTTCAGCTCAGGTCATGATCTTGCAGCTTGTGGGTTCGGGCCCCACATCAGGCTTTTTGCTGACAGCTCAGAGTCTAGAGTCTGCTTCAGATTGATTGATTGATTCATTCATTCATTTATTCATTTGTTCTCTCTCTCCTCCTCCACCCCCCACCCCCGCTAGCGCTCTCTCAAAAATAAACTTAAAAAAAAAAAAAGGTTTTGCCAACAATACATATACTTGAAATATCTGGCACCACATCGCAGTCCATCCCCAGCCTCAGACCATGTGCCCAGTAGTTCAGCCAGTTACTTAAGGGCCACAGCAGTGTTTTAAGTTAGGATATGTTTTACCTCTATGTACCAGGGTCACATTAGGAATTCATCACAGGCCCCACATATATCAATCTATCTGCTGGTTCAGGATCCAGGAAGGAAACTTCAACATCAGAATCTATGTACTCAGCCCCAAGCTCCCCCAGTGGCAAGGAGGCTACCCCTAGCACCTCAGCACACTGGCTCTTATTTTCTCTCTCATCACATCCATCTGCCTCATTGTTTTTAATGTTTATTTATTTTTGAGAGAGAGAGAGAGAGAGACAGAATGCAAGCAGGGGAGAGGCAGAGAGCGAGAGGGAGACACAGAAACCAAAGCAGGCTCTAGGCTCTGAGCTGTCAGCCCAGACCACAATGAGGGGCTTGAACCCACGAACCCTGAGATCTTGACCCGAGCCGAAGCTGGATGCTTAACCGACTGAGTCACCCCAAGCTCCCCTGCCTCATTTAACCTAGTGTACTTCAAGGGCAGGGGCTGTGCTGTATTCATCCTGAAGTCCCAGTGCTAGGCACATAGGAGACGCCCAATAAATGTTTTTAATAAAAATTACATCTAGGAAATTGACAGCAAATTGGAGGGAGCAGGTGGGGAAGCAGCCCATCAAAAAGCAGTCTCTTGAATTCCTGCACTTGTCTCTCCTTCTTCTTTGCACAAGAGGAACCTAACAGACATTTTCTCCCAGACACATTTATTCTATAAAAATCCACAGAATGGACAGAAGCATCCTTTAGGTAGGCTCTTTTTACATTAAATGGAAACTATTCTGTGTATTGTTTTTTTAAAGAAGGAAACACTGTCCCTCCCTGTCTGTGGAAAGGCTTCACTCAGACAGAAAGAAAGGCTGGAGGAACAAGGGCTCCTTGCTGTGTGTGCAGTGGGTGTGATTTATTGCACCTTCCTTTAACGCCTGGAAGCTGATGCAGGGGCAGCTGAGGTGACCTGACGTAGGGTCATTATTGCACCCTTGGGCAGCACGGGTGTTTTCCAGGTGCTCTGTAATCACTTATTTACTATCCCTCCAGAACCTCCAGGAAGGAAGGTCAGCATTATCTTCCTGGCTTGGGAGGAGAGGGATTTTAAGCCCAGAAGGGTAGACGGCAGGCCACGCTGAGTCAGTGCCAAACCATCTCCTCCAGCCAGGATTGCAGAATCCATTCCTTTGGGAAAGGCAGCACTTTCCATAGCCTCTGCGGACATCTGGGTGGGGAAAGGCCAGGGGACAACCTTCTAGATGCCAATTCAGTCTGGTTATTTCAGGAGAAAAAGTGAATGGAAACTGAACTTTAGTATGTATACTCAGGGGATCCACAAACTCTTTAGTGGTGAGGAACTAAACACAAAGCTTAAGCCATACGTAGAAGTTGTTCACAGAGTATCAAGGTTAATTACCAGGTCCAGACTGCTTGTTAGTAGCAGAGTAGCCCCTACCCAGTGGGCAGGCAGAACAGGGCCACAGTTCCCACAGGCACCCCAGCTTTTCTTAGCTGCCCTGCTTTGTGTTCTGTAAGGGAATGAGCAAGGTAGGAAGTGTGTTTACTTGGGGCAGTAGCTTCCAACACAAAGCAATGCATTCTGATTCATCTCAGCCTCCCTCTCCCCAACACACATGCGCGCGCGGCGCGCACACACACACACACACACACACACACACACACACACACACACACACACACACACACAGAGGCAGTGCAGAATTTTAACCTTCTGGATTCACTAGAGAACCAGAAGTGGGGAGACTTGGGTTTACAAGCTCAAGGAATGAGGTAGGGTTGTCTCCCACTCTGCTGGAAGACACATGGAGGGGAGGTGAAGAGATGGAGGTGAGAGAAAGCCTCAAATCTAGTGGGGATGAGTGTGGGCCTGGCAATAACTGTGAGCCTGGCCTAGGACCAGCAGCATCAGCATCACCAGGGAGCTCGTTAGAAATGCTGAATATTGACTCCCACGTTGATGTACTTGATAGACTCTCTGAGGGCAGAGTCCAGGAGCCTGTGTAATATTCACCCAGGTGATTCTTAAAGACTAAGAAGCCCTGGCCCTGGGGTCAGACAGCCTGCTCCATTACTCTCCAGATACGTGACCCGAGACGAGTTATGTAACCTCTCCAGGCTTCCATTCCTACCTTTGTAAATTGGGTACAATGGTAATGCCTACCTCTTGGGGTTGTTGGCCGTGAGAATTACAAGAGACAGTGTGTGTGAAGTACTTCAGTCAGGATCTGCCACACAGGAAACTGTCACTCAAGTATACAGAAAAAATACAGACTGTCCCTTCTTCAACTCTTAAACCGCACTTCCACCCAGGGCTCATGCTTCTGACTAGGTTAATTCTTGGCCCAAGGTCAACTCTAACTGGCAACAAACTCTTGGATCCTGCCTATGCCATTCATGACCCATTCATTCATTTATGGATCACAGACATTATTCTTTAGTCCTCCATTAAAACCCCTGCCCCTTCAGCAGCTATAGATTCTGCCAGTCTTGGCTTGGTGTATCTTCCCAAGAAAAGAGAGACTTTCAGAGAAATGCCCATAAAATCTAGAGGTGCTTGTGGAAATAGTGGGCTTGACCTCACTTCTAATCTTAGGTTTGCTATTTAATACATGTTTGTTGAGTAAATGAGTATCATAAGACTTGGAAAAAAAACAGCCACAGGGTATGATGACAAGAGGCTGGCATGGGTTTCTTCTCTCAGTTTATTGCAGAATTTATTTATGGTTCATTGATCCATTTAGAGATACCAGGGCAGCTTGGTTTATTATGGCATCTTGCCAGTTTTGCATGCATGCCACACAAGCTCCTTTCCAGATAGAAATGATATTTGTAGTGCAAATTAAAAAAAAAAAAAAAAAACCTTTAATTCATCCCTAAGAAATGTGTTACAGAAAAACAAAGAAAAGTTAATAAGCCATAGATTCATTTGGTGTATTGTTAGGCAAAGTGAAAGTCAAATCTTAAGACTTAATGAGCCTGATAAACATAAATGTTGATGGTGTGTGTGTATATATAAACAAAGGAAGGAAGCCAGGAGGGAAAAAATAGATTCCAGTGATACAGGGGGAGAAAAAACAAACATAGATATGTAGTGATGTGCAAGGAAAGATCTGAGAACTTTTTTCCTTTCTCCAATCCTGCCGAGACCAAGGGGTGCTCTACACTGAAGCTTCTCAAACTATCCATGGCGAAAGACAATTTTTGTTCAAACTTTGGTTTTGTTTTTTCATTTCCTATCACAGGCCAATGTTCTAAATTTGATAAAATGAATTGTTTTGAAAATTATATAACATAAAAGCACACAAAATACAAGGCACTCTCCTTGCAGACAGATCAGCCCCCAAGATTGCCCTTACATCAAGGGAGAAAACCAGACACCATATAAGAACCCGCTTCTAAAATTCTAGGGGCACGTGCGTGGCTCAGGTGGTTCAGTGTCTGACTTCAGCTCAGGTCATGATCTCATGGTTCATGAGTTTGAGCTCTGCATCAGAGTTTGTGAGTTCAAGCCCCACGTCAGGCTCACTGCTGTCATCACACAGCCTGCTTTGAATCCTTTCTCTGCCCCTCCTCACACTCTGTCTCTCAAAAACAAATAAAACTGTAATAAATTAATTAAAAAATTTCTAAGACTATCAAGTGAGCAAAGGATAGGACATGATTGCCCAAAGTTGTGGGTGACATTGGTAGCAGAAATGGATTAGCTCCCCAGCCCCCTCGGCCCTGGCAGGCAATCGCGCATTCTGGAAATAGCCTGTTGGTTTCACTAATGAAGGTTCATGCGAAAACACTCGAAGCAACTCAGCAGAGGCCTAACCCAGGCAGGAACTACAAGCAAACCTCCTACCTCCTCCCACTTTCCTTTTTTTCTGGTTGAACATGTTATAAAGAGTCGCATATGCCCAGTGGAGATGGAGATGTGACAAGGCTTAGCATGCATATTTGTTATTTATTTTCTCTTTTAATTGTAGTTATTTCTTTAATCTTGTGCAAACAGTGCTTGCAAGAAGTGAAGACTGAGGATCCAGACTTGCTGTAAAATGTGAATTCCTAAGTGTGGCAAGGGCACGCTTATGGGAAGAGAATGCCTGGGCCCTTCTTGGTGGCAACACTAATAGAAGAGGGACTTTGACACCATTTTGACTCCAGAATATTTTTTAAGTTTATTTACTTTGAGAGAGAGAGAGAGCTTGCGTGCACAAGCTGGAAAGGGAGAGAGCCCGTTGTGGGACTGGAGCTCACAAACGGTGAGATCATGACCTGAGCCAAGATCAAGAATCCAACGCTTAACTGACTGAGCCATCCAGGCACCCCAATTCCAAAATTATTGACATTGTTTATGCACCGATTTGGGTCAGGCTGGGGTTTTGCGGGGGGAGGAAAGTACCCAATGCTCTCTAATTGTTAATGAGAAATCTTTGTTCCCCACAATGCCCTGGCCTTTCTTCTCCCTGCCATGTGCACTACTGCTCATTCACTTCCATCTCTGCTTCCACCCTTTCAACCGTATCATTCTGTTCCTCAGGTAGGTACTGCCCACCGCCTCTGCCCACGACACTCCATTTCTGCCCTTCCTTTGGGGACTTGTGTCTCTACGACCCGGGGCTTTTTGGCCACAGGCATTTCTTCTCCCAAATATGTCCTTAAAAAGTATAACCTGTGAATAGGAAGTATATAATATGGTAGTAGTAACAATAATGTGGTATCTTATGAGAAGCTTCCCTGATTCAATCAGATACCTCAGACTCCACAGAAAAGTATGCCCTTCTCAGAGCCTACAGAGGTATGAATATATTTATCAAACTGTCCTCGCTTGCTTTAAACATGAACTTCATTCATTAGCTTGACCTTGTTGGCTACAACAATCCTGGCTAATCCCTTCACCTAGTGCATGATTCATTCTCGCTGAGCTTGGAGTTTGAAATGCTTTCTGAATGGGTTGTTGTAACTGCTGCTCAGCTATCAGTGGTCATGGCAGGGCCCTCAGGGAGCATCCTCTCTCCTCTTCCAAGTCAGAGAAACAGGTTCAAGCCCTGGGTCTGCCATTTAGCAGCTGCATCACTTTGGGTGGGCTATTCAGAGTCATAAGACTTAGTTGACTCATCTATCTTATGGAAATAATGATAGCACCTACCCTCAGAGGGGTATTTTTTTTTAACTTTTATTTTTGAGACAGAGAAAGCACTGCCAGCAGGGGAAGGGCAGAAAGAGAGAAAGAGAGAGAGACAGAGAGAGAGAAAGAGAGAGAGACAGAGAGAGAGAGAGAGAGAGAGAGAGAGAGAGAGAGAGAGAGAGAGAGAGAATATCAAGCAGGCTCCATACCCAGCATAGAGCCCAATGTGGGGCTCGATCCCATGACCCTCATGACCCGAGCCAGAATCAAGAGTCACATGCTCAACCAACTGAGCCACTCAACCCATCTCCCGCCCCAGAAGGTTGTTGTAAGGACTAAATGAGACAATGTATATAAAGCAGTTAGTACAGTTCCTGGGACATAGTAGGCACTAAATAAAAGCTATTATTTTCATCTGTCCTGGTGGACAGGATCTAGTCCATGTCCTTTAATGGGTAACAAGCAACATTTAACAAAATTGAGCTTAAGGATAAAGCATAAATGAATAATACAGTTAGATCCTATAAGCCTGCTCATTCATTCAGCTTATGTTTATTCAGGGCCCTCTAAGTGCTGGTAACTCCATTAGGTTAGGAGGGCAGAATCCTCTAAATAAGGAGCTGAGGACAGAGTAGAAGAAACAGACCCATAAAAACAAAGTAACAGGGGTGCCTGGGTGGCTCCGTTGGTTGTGTGACCGACTTCAGCTCAGGTCATGATCTCACGGTTCGTGAGTTCAAGCCCCACGTCAGGCTCTGTGCTGACAGCTCAGCTCGGAGCCTGGAGCCTGCGCCAGATTCTGTGTCTCCCTCTCTCTCTACCCCTCCCCTGCTCGCTCTATGTCTGTCTCTCAATAATGAATAAACGTTTAAAAAAAAAAGTAACAATTCTTGTACCTTTTTCCTTAGCTAAACAAAGATCTGAGGGTATGCACTCATGCAGTATCCTTGAGAAACCAGATTCCCTGTAAAAACCTACCCCAAAGTAATGGCCCCCTCAGCTCTAGCTTGTATTTAAGGCAGCTTTGAGTATAGATGCAGGAAGGGTGAAGAAGGGGGCATGGCTTCCTTTGGGACCTGGTGGAAAAAGGCACCCCCAGACCCAAAAGGGCCAGGGCACATCTGTCAGGGATAGTTGCTATGGCAGAGGCACCCACTCACATCAGAAAGGCAACCAGCAAGAGGAAGCCAACCCTCCCCCACTGTTTAACTTCTCAAGGCATCATTCCACAGGGCACACACAGCCGCGGCAGGGGCCCCGCCACCGCTTTCCTTCCCGCTATTGTTTATAAAACGGAACAGAAAAAGCAGCCCTGGTCTCAGATTAATCTTCCCCTCCGTCCAAAGAACTGGAGCATCTCCACCATCTCTGAGCCAAACGTTGTGCATATTCTCTTGAACAAAGAGCATCTGTGACCAGCTGACTTACACGCTACCAGTACAGGAAAAAGGAGTCTGTGTCACCGCCGCGGCGGGGGCTGTTTTCTCCCTTTTTCCCTTTCCTTTCCTTTGTTTTGGGGGATTTCTTTAAATGCCTTTTTTCAAGGCAGAAGAGGCTCTCCTTTAGAGAACATTTCGTGGTTCGAGGGAGGGTTAAATAAACAAATGATAACAACACCAATCAACCCTCTTTGCTTACAGCCTGCAGAGTCCATCTGCCTCCTGGCTGTGGAGCTACCCACCAGCAAAGGCAAACTAATTAGACACAGACAAACACTTAGGCGATCACACCTTGTGAATGTAAGCGTCTTCCTGTCATTTGGCAAGTCTCTCGGCCGCCTCTGAGCGTGAGACAACAAATCCCCTGCAAACAAGTTCCTCGCTCTCCCGTTAGTGAGACCTAACGGATCACAATGGCTGGAGGTGAAAGGTGGCAGTCCCGTCAGGTAATGACATCTCTCCAACAGCCCATATTAAAACAGCGGCACTTGTTTAGACTAGCCTATTTGCACCTACCTACAGAGGGCCTTTTTAATGTAATTATTAGCCTCTGCCGCCCTGCTTAGGATCTGAAAATATCGTTCATTTTCATCTCGCTTCAGCTACCGCTGCTACCTCCTACTCACTCAGTCACCTCGTCCTCCCACAACCAAGTGCAGAAACAGGCACAAGCTAGAAGAGCTGAATTAACAAGAACAAGCTGGCAGGTGAGCTATGTGACAAAAAAGAAGAAGCGGGGTGGGGGGGAAACCTAAGAGATTTGACAATATATTCTAATCACTACCTGTCTGTAGAAACCTCGAAAAAAAAAATTAAATGGCTTTTCTTAGACCAAAAAGTTATCACAATCACTGACCAAACTCAAAGATATAAAAGCAAAGAGGTTGGAATGTAATAATAGCGTATGACGGCCAATAAAGCAACTGTATGTTGCTTTAAAAAAAAAAAAATAGAAGGAGGCTGGACTCTATTGACAGGCTGACTCAGGAGTTCTGATAACTGCTCATCATAGCGCAGAATTTGGCCTTTGACATTTTAAGTAGCTGGAAGGGATGGTCCCACCTGACCTCACTCTGTATTATACAAACAAGTGCATCACCATGTAAAAGTTTGGCTGATACATTATAGACCTGTAGGTCAAAGACCAGAATTTATAAGTCCCCCGAAAGGTTTCCATCTCTGCTTATAAGCATCCAGGTCATATTCGGGCAGAGCGGTGAGGCGCTTCATCGGCCCACTATTAATTGTTAAATATCTGCAGATGCTGGGGGCTGTGCCCACTTAAAAATGATGCAGTTGACTTTCTGTCGAGATGGTTTTCAGTCTTGTTCCTCGAACCTTATCAGTGCCCTAGTTACGCCATAGATTATGGCAGTAGCTCGTGAATGGTTATAAGCAGGGATGATTTTTTTTTTAAAGACAACTAGCTTAGACTGATATTAAGGAGAGACTTGTGTACGAAGGAATGCACATCTTCCTGTTTTCTTTGTACATTTTTCCCTCTGTCTCTTCACCTCCTCTTCTTCCCCACCACCCCCTGGAGAAAGAGGCAGATTTTAAAGGAGTGAGTTTCCAGCAGAGTCATCAAGGGACACAGCAGCTCCAGAGATAGAGAACAATCTGGGATAAACCTCCAGGGAAGGGGAAAAAGAAAAAAAAAAGACCACCTGTAAGGACAGTGGCTAGCAAAGAGCGTTTATTCCCTATTTGTTGACCTGCCTTCTGTGCAAGGTGCTGTGTGGGCAACTGAGGCAAGAGGGAAAATGGGAAATGGTCCCTGGCTCAGTGGACTGGGGAAGACAGGACTAACAATAATTAAGTAATTAGTCCGCTTAGTTAAGAGGATCCCATCCTTAACTTTCTGACTCGACATGAGATGCCTAGCAGCACACTGAGCACACTGTCAGCACAAGATTCAGAATTGCCACGAGAGAGTGCTGCTCAAAACTGAAAATGAGAGCAAAAATTCAAATTCAAAACAGCAAATGAGAGGAGGTTAGAGGGAAATGACATTGCTTCTTCCAATAAAGGACACTATTTTAACAAAAGCACTTCAAGAGGAAAATTTTTTAAAATAGGAAGTACTGCTGATATTTGCTCCACTCTCTCTGGCTCTCTCTTCAAAGCAGAGGACAGGGGACTTCTGTATCAAGATGGTGGCATAAAGTTGTGCCGGCATTGCCTACCTGGCCTTCAACCTGTGATAAAAACAATCCAGATTAACAGAAAGACAAAAACTGGTAACAGCCCAGAAGCTAAACATGACAGGTAATCATAGGCCATCATCAAGGGGAAGGTCCCACCAACTGCAAATGTAAATGAGGATAGGTTGAAAAACACGTTCTTAAAATATACACATACCATCTTCTGAAACCAAGCAACACGGAGAAAAATGACAAAAAAGGACTCTGATCCCAGTCTCAGAACACACCCCAAGGTGCAAGGTCTGCTTGCCAAGAGAGAAGGTGGCCACCCCTCAGCAACACTGGAATGAATGGTCTTCTGAGCTTCCAGAATACTGCTGCCCAGAACAGCTCCTGCCTCTGCACAACCATTCAGAAGGTAGCTATGCAGGGGTTCGGGGGGTAAATGGCAGTAACTGCATCTTGGGATATTGAGTCATCTGCAGAAGATGCATTATAAACAGGGGAGGATTCAGGGACAGCTGTGGAGCAAGCCTCTGGAAGACCATGGCCTCTGGAATGTACCAAGTCATAGGAACCCTGCAGCCCCCTCCTCACTTTCCAGCTTCGTCAAAGATTGCACAGAGATAAACGGAGAGAGATTTTAAGGCAGTAGAAATAAGCCCTCCTAGTGACAGAATGTACCCGAGTCTCTTGAACTATTCATTGGAAAAGCTATCACAGGGTCAGAGACCACAAGCCACTAAGACCCCAAAATTTCAAGAAAACTCAGATTGGAAGAAGAGATGTCCAGTTGTTGGAACTTCCAAGAAGAAGTTCCCCAACACTCGAAATGAGTGGCCAAGGCCAGGGAGGTGACAGCAACAGAGACAGTATTCTAGAGACCGAGAAAGCTTCAGCCTCTTTGCACTCATTAATTAGTCTGAGGAAGCCACCGTCCTACCCTACCCAGAGGTTCAGGCTGCTGCCCTAACTTCACCTGGCCTTTGCAAGCCTCAGACAATCAACGAAAGGGCGATCTGGCCTCAGGGACCTTTCAGAACAAGTTACAAGGGCTTCTCGGGTCAATTTCAGCCAGCTCTTTGTCCATATTATCTAACTCTGAATTTATAGCTCTGACTAGAGACACAGCTAGAGCATATGATGAGGGAAGAAAGGAAAATCATGTTCACTGCATATTGCTTCAGAAAGCAGGGAGGCACAATATCTTTTAGAAATACTTCCATCAAAAAGCCGCCTAAAAATGTCAACGCCTAAGCAGAGCTTACGAACCCAAATGCCTTTGTGGACCAGGCATAGGACTTAGCTGTGTGAATCAGGAGGGCTTGCCGTCATAGGGAGCGGTATGAGCCAGCCAAAGTCTCCAGGTACATCCACAGCCCAATTTGGCTGTTTGTCCTACCAGTTTCCGTCCCACAGCTTAAAGATTTAACCTTAACTGTCTCTAAATGCAGGTATTTGAAATAATACAATCCCAGAAGGCTCTGTAATGCTAAAGTTTGGCCAAACTCTGATTATAAAAGATGCTCTAGGATCAGATGCCAGGGTACACCTTGTATTTTTAACCTTTCCCTTCTGAGTGAGAGCAGTAGGAAATACCAGTGGTAACTGCGTGACCCAATGGACAATGTGATTTCGGCAGGAAAAGGGGGTCTCAACTGGGGAGTAAGATGGAATTATGCAGTATCCAGGGCTCCATATGGCCCCTCAGTCAGGGGTACCATTAGAGTACATCAAATGCATTACCTTCTCTCAAAGAGCTGGCTGGGGGCCTTCTCATTCCATCTGACCACCTGTCCCCCTTTCCTTCTCTGTCACAAAGACTCCTTCCTCTCTTCATACTGCACCAGTACCGGCAAGGTCGGCTCTTACCAGTCACAGCAGAGGTGGGGGAGGTGTTGAGATATCAAGGGACTATCAGCTTGATCAAGGCCTGACATCTCTCAGCTCTCCTTAGATTGGAGAGAAGTCAGCTGTCCCTCTGGGAGGGAGTCCGAGAGGGTCCCTGGTTCAGAATCCAAAAGTCAGTAAGGAGTGTTCATTCTTCAAAGAACCATGAAGCTGTGCAAAGATGGGAGAAGCCAGGCCCATAAACGTGTGGCCAGGGTTTCTGGATTCCCCAGGCTCTTTGGAACTGTTTGCAATGCAAGGCAGGGTGCTCTGCACTTGGCTCATGTCCAGACAGAAATATTTTACATATGCTTGTGAACCTGTGTTTGGAAAACAGAAAAATCCTTTTGTTAAAACAGGGTGACTCAGGAATAAGAAATTGAGTATAGACAGGAAAAACACAACACAACAAAACAAAACAAAAACCCTCCTTCTAGCTCTGCCTAGAATCGGGGATGATTTTTGGAACGGCTTTCTGCAATACTCTCCTGAATGTCCAAACTGAAGACCGTCATATTCTGCTTTTATATCCTGACCCCTCCCTCATTTCTATTCACTATTTTTTCCCAGTGGAGCTCTTTGAATAAACCTGTCACTCCTTGAGGCTGCCTGTCCCCACCAGCACTGGGCGATGCCAGCCTCCATGCCTGCGGACAAACAAGGCCAAGCTCTTCATTGTATTTAACACTCAGGATTGCTGATTCCTACCGACTTGCAATTGAAGAATGGAACTACTTCGTCTCTGAGAGAGTTCAGTATAGGGTGAAGACAAATTCTAACCATAATTACCTTTCAGCTTTTTTAAAAATCTACTTCCTATTAAACGTGCTTAGCACAGTTCTAGACCCATGAAGTAAGTCGTCAACAAATACAGTTGATTGGTTAATTGACCGAGCCTCTTCTGCCAGCCCATGTCCAGAAAGACTCCCCGTGGTTCTCCTTAAAGGCTTTGCTGTTGCTCAAGAACACCCTGCCTCAGAAACCCCTGCTTTAAGGTGAAATCACACAGAGAAGAAGAAACATCTGCACAGCAAGGAGCCAACGGAAAGCATGACTTGAAAATGGCCAGAGGCACTGGAAAACCCAATTTCACTTTTATTCAGTAACTTCACTTTTTTAAAGATGAGTCATTGATGTGGAAAGAGAACTTCAACTTACTCTAAATTCTTACTCTAGGGGCGCCTGGGTGGCTCAGTCGGTTGAGCGTCCGACTTCGGCTCAGGTCACGATCTCGCGGTCCGTGAGTTTGAGCCCCGCGTCAGGCTCTGGGCTGATGGCTCAGAGCCTGGAGCCTGCTTCCGATTCTGTGTCTCCCTCTCTCTCTGCCCCTCCCCTGTTCATGCTCTGTCTCTCTCTGTCTCAAAAATAAATAAATGTTAAAAAAAAAATTTAAAAAAAAATAAAAATAAAAAAATAAATTCTTACTCTAAATTCTCCTGGCTGGGGGAGATCGGAGACCTCCCTAATTTGAGTTTCACATTCCACGGTCTGCGACTTCCATTGCCAGCTCTTTTTTGTCACTCATTAAGGGGTGTGGTCGGTGATACTCTGAAACTTTTCTGTTTCCCAGACTCCTGTGGTCACTTAGGAATTGAGGCATCTTCCTGTATTTTACGGTGGCAATGGGGAAAATGGAAAAGTAACCACTTACGAGACATGGTCAGGGCTGACGTATTTGACTTTAGGTATTTACATTTTATTTTCAGTTGGAATGTCTGCTCTGGTCTCTCTGCCATCTATAGCATCTCAAAATATGGACATCTTAACCATCTTCCCAGACCCTTCTCAAATGCAGTCCCGTCCACAGAATCCTGATTCTGGGCACCAGATGTGACTTCTTCCAGCAACTGTGGTGTCAGGCTGCCTAGGATCTAATGCTGGCCCTGCGCATTCTTGACTGTGGGACCCTGGGAAGGGAATTTGAACTCCCTATGTCCAAATGCCTCATCCGTAAAATGGGGAGAATAATGCAACCTACCTCAAAGAGCTGTGAGACTCAAATAATGCAAACTGTGAAAAATGCTTAGCACAGTATCTGGTGTGTGTAAATACTTGACTGAAGCTAAGTGCTATGATCGGCTATTAACTATGAAGTCTAAAAGAACTTTTATTCCTCTAGAAGATCTTGCCTTACTTCCTTATATGTATGGTATCTTGCTCATCTCCTTCCTCTCACTGTCCTTACTTGTTTAGAGTGAGCTCTCATCTCCCCCAGCCAGCAGGGTTTTAGAAGAGCTGAGGGCAAGTTGAAGGTCCATCTTAGAGGAGTAAGTTGCTTGGAGCAGACACAGCGTCCAGATCTCTGTGGCTGGTTCACGTATGTGTAAAACAAATACATACTGAAATTAAACACACGAAGCTTACACAATGCCTAGCCTATGCTAAGCTCTGGAAATATACGTGTTGACTTTTTGCTGACATAATCTTATACTAAGAGGAAGAGCCCAAGTATCTCTGCATCAGTATGTAAAGTACATATCGTTGAAAGCATCCACATACAACTCAGACACAAGGCAGAACACAAAGTCAAATTCTGCCCTCTGGTAACCTGACAAGGCTGAAAAACTCTGACAGCACACAAAAACTTTTCCCAACATGCAAAGCTGTCATCGGCACATCCCCACCTTCCCAGCAACATACCAATGCTGTGGCGGATGCCAGAAACATCAGCGACCGGAGCAAGGACAGTGCCCTGCCCGTAGTTAGTAGTTACTATATTTATTCTCACTCTGATCTGCTGTCAGCTCATTCCCTTCAGCTCTATGGTTATATTGCGAGAGAAGATTGCAAATCCTCATCATTCGGCTCGCTATATCTATTTTCAAAATGTTCTCTTGTGAATGCCAGGTAAACCTAACAGTTTTCTTTCTTTAATGTTCCTGGGCACTCTCTGTAGTCAGCATAAATCTTTCCTACATCCCTCTGTGCTTTATTAGAGTTCTACCCCCGAGAATGCCTTTTGCCGTCCCTCCTTCCTGACGCTCCCACTCTGGCACTTGGTCATTTTAAGCTGCTCTGTCATTCTCCAAAGCGACAAATCTGGGCTCCTCTGTGTCAACATCCAGAAAGCTCTTTGGAATGTGATTCGTGTATCTGCCAGGTCCTGATAGGAAGGAGAAGACCCGTCCAGATGGAATTCTGAAGAAATGTAAGGAAAGACTATTCACAGAGTGGGGTCAGGGGAGAAACACTGGGAAGCCATTGCCACCATGGGCCTGAAGAAGCAAGAGAAGAAAATAATGTTGCTGGAGCCTGGAGAGAGCTGGAGCCATACAGGAGGAGCCAGCCCTCAGAGCCCTACTCTGGGAGGTCATAGCTCTACCAGGCAGGAAGGGAGAGAGGGTGTTGCAGCCAAGGGATCAACTGTTTGGAGCCCACTGCAGCAAATCAAAAGACAGAGAATGAATCTCACAGGTGAGATGAGGAAGGGAAGCAGAGAACATGCAGCACAATGTACGTAAAGGTTCAGGTATCCAAACCCGTAAATGACATTGCACCCCGTCACGCTGCCCACCATGTAAAAGTCCATCCACACAACACACCTTCCAAGGAGCTTCCCACTTGTCCGACTCTCACTGGCCTTTACTGGTGTTACTAGAAAACAGAGGCCAGTTTAATTCCTAAAGAAGGAAAATAGCATAACCTTACCTGTGATTGTGATTCTCTTAGATGTTCCAAAGATTTGTGGGACACCACTTCTGGTTGCAGAAATACATTAAGGAAGAAACATTTCTCTTTTCCAGTAATTATACCTGAAATTAAAAACAGCCGTCAGTGAGGTATCCACAGAGTATACTTCTTTTTCTTTAAGTGGGAAGTGTTGTGTATTTCAATTCTAGTGGTAATGCAGTGGTCTCAACCTGGATGCCTGTCAGCATTACCTTCAGAACTTGTATCTGGTACAGAATCCCATGACCTGGCCCAGAGATTCTTTACTGAGAATCATTAATTTAAAACTCTGGATGTATGATTAGGAAGCTCTAGACAGAGTTTTTATCCAGACCTCTTTGATCTATCAATACACTTTAACATGTTAGGTTTTTTAAAGCTCCCCCATGTTAGTCTCAAGACAATTTACTATTTGGAAATGCATATCCAAGGGAAATAGAAATTAACTTTCACGTTAACTTTCACATAATGTCATGCTCTTAAAAAGAAATGAATCTAATTCAGAAACGAGGCTTTTCACATGCAGAATTAAAACTAGTTTGTGACTTAAGGATGGGTTATGTCATTTCTGAAAATCACAATGAACAAACTCAACATTGCTGATATAGTTTTCCAAACCCCGCTCAAATCCTCCCAGAGAAGGACATTGTATATGCCAGCACATTGTATGTGAAAAGGCACAAGGTTTTTATTCCTCAGTATCTCCAATAGGTAATTTTGCCATCCACCTTTATTTTCTTATTTATTGGCTTGTTTACTTTAGCACATTTTATCTTCTGGATTTTTTAAAAACACTCATTTGTGTACATGTATGTTGTGAACATTTTGAGGTCAGAGATTGTGTCTTGTTCATTTTTACATCATCGCCCACAGTGCTAGTCCATTGTAGGTGTTTACTGTATGTCTGTTGAATTAATACATTAATTTAAAAACAAGCGTATTTCTTTGTGGAAAAAAATGTACCTGGTACTAACAGTGCATTTCACTGACATATACCTTTCCCTGTCATACTCACCTACGGTGACATTCTCAAACCTTCCACGCCAGGTACAAAGAAGAAAATCTAGATCTCAGACCCAAATACATTATGTCCAACTTGAACACTAAAGGCACCCAGTGGGTTTCGTATCTAGAACTTCAGAAAACATTCTGTTTCGACAAATGTTTCTATCTATCCAGTGGACTTTCTTGATTTTAGTATGAGCTCTTTGATTTTCCGTTATTACTCAACCTCTCTACCGGTCTGTTGTGATGAATAACAGGTATCCCTCATTTATTTTTACTCCAAGTCGTTTTAAATGAAAGTCTAAAAGCTACCTACAGAATGAAAGATATCATTTAAAAATAAATAACGACAGATAATATTTGGTAGCCAGGGACTTCAGGAAAAGATGTGTCTGGAAGTATCACCCTTGAAATCATGCACATAATGAACAAGGGCCGGAACTGATGAATTTTAATGCAACTAGGCAAAGACCCAAGGCCTGTCACACCAGCTGGTCATTCTTGCTTTAGCCATTAAAAGTGGCCTTTTTTGTGGCTAACAACAGAAATGTCGGTCAATCAGGCACAGCTGTAGGTCTGGGCTTGGAGCCCGCTCTCAGCTCTGCCCCCTCCCTCCCCTTCCCCCAGGCTAGGGTGGAATGAAAGGGTTGAGATTGGCAGTAGGCACGGAGAAAGGGAAAACCAAGATGCTGAAATCCAGATGAAAGATTGATTGCTGCAGCATCTCAGGCCTTAGCCCATTAGGTAAAGTTTAACCCCTGCAAAGCAGGTCACTTGGCAAAAATGGATGGAAAATACAAACTTCAGGTTGAAAGACGGGGAGGAGGCAAGGGGGAAGGCTCCACTGCATATGGTGTTCCATTAATAGGTATCACACTCCATAATGGGAACATTTTTATACAAATGTGTTCTTTGGAATCCAGCCAAGAGCAGGGCACCCTAGTGAAATCACAATGCACAGCTAATGAGCTATTTTTGGTGAATTTGGCACTAGAGACTAATAGAACCAATTTGTCCCCAAAATGTTAAATCATTTAGCGCTTCTTTGGAGGTGCTAAGTGCATCTAGAACTTTTCGGGACTGTCGATAAAAATTAGAGACTACTCAAAAGCCTTCGGTCTTGGCTTGCAAGCCTTTATCCTTGGATTAGAGGGCTGCCGGGCACCTGAGGAGACTCGAGCACAGCCTGCTAGCTGCGGGAAGCAAGTGGTCGGGCAGAGCGGCAAATGCGCTACCCTGACTAATGAGAGACTAAAGAGATACTGACCGTTCTTTACCAGCCATGCTGTCAACCCATGGCTCTGCTGTAATCAGGCAGACGGGATCATCTCCTCCCCACGCTCCGCAGCCCACTAATTCTCTGTCGTGTCACTGCCATTCGCCCAAGCCCATAATCTTGGGACTTTGCCTCCTCCCTCACACTTGCCATTTCCCCTTGTACTTTCCTCCGTTCCTCTACACCACCCCTCAGCCTGACACCCCTGGATTTCTGAAACTGTCTGCCTGAACTCCCTTCCACCAGCCTCCCTCACTTCCAACTATCCTGCATATTGATGGAAGATGAATCTTCATTAACTAACGCTCTCAAAAAGTTACTTGCCTATTTGGAAACTTTCAATGGCTCCCCGGTACCCACCACATCAAATTTGAACTCGGCTGTCTGACTGTCACAGCCTTTTATAAGATGACCCTATTCGACCAAGATAGCCTTATTTTCCATGAGCTGTCTTAGCCTTCCTGGCTCAGGAGAATCATTAACCATCGTTGAATAAATAAATCCCTGCTACTGCTCACCCTGGAGCCCACTACAAAGAGTGAGCAAGTTACACAGAGCTGCCAGTGTGAGGAACAGTAAAATCTAAAAGTAAAGCCTGCAATTTAAAGCATCTGCCCTTGTGAATTACATTTTAGAGGTTAAAAAATGGTATTTGTTTTCTTGGTCTGTGACCAGCTCACCCTGTTCCCACAAAAAAAGTCTCCCTCCTCATGAATCTAACTTCGGGCAAATCTATCAAACTATTTTTTTATGCTGCAGTAACAAATAAAAGCAATTTTATTGAGATGGCTGCTTGCCCAATACGTCTTCCACCCTCATCAGACTGGCTGTGTTCCATGAACACCTGCATTCATGCTGCCCCTGTGCCTTCACATCTGCTTTGCTCTTCTTGGGACACTCTTCCTCTCCACTCCATCCATCCAAGTCCCATTCTGTAAGACTCAGCCCGAGCTCCACCTCTCTAAATTTGGCTGTCATGAATACCCTGGTCCTCCAGGACTTTATTCTTGAAAACTGTATGTACAATACTACTTACTATTAAAGGTTACTATTCTCTCTAGTACTGATTGCTGATTACCTCATGGGAGTCATTCTTGCTCCTCACAAAGAGTCATAATTTAAATGTTTCTTTTTATTTTTGAGAGGGGGAGGGGCAGAGAAAGAGGGAGACAGAGGATCCAAAGCAGGCTGTACATTCAGAGTGATGAGCCTGACATGGGGCTCGAACTCACGAACTGTGAGATCATGACCTGAGCCAAAGCCGGACACTTAACCAACTGAGCCATCCAGGCACCCCCAGAAGAGTCATAATTTACACTCAAGTTTCCACATAATGCTATAGTTGTAGTAGGTGCCAAATAAATACCTTTGATTGGCTAACCTATTCATGCTTTAATTCTATCCTTACAATGCCTAAGATGGTGTTGAGCATATAATGGGGGCTCAAAAACTCTAGTTAATCAATAATTAGACATTTTCATGGACCATCTTTTAGTCCACTCCAGACATCAGGTTGGAACATTCTCTAACAGTATGGCCAACGTACCAGAGAAGACTAACCATCCTTGCAAAATTTGTGTGCCTCCTTCCATTATACAAAGTTGTCATTGAGAAGCAACTGCCCAGTCAGGCACATTTCCCAGCCTCCTTACATCTAAGTAAAGCCATATATAACTAGTGTTCACCAATGAAACATAAGACAAAGTCATTTCTGGGCCAAAGTGGCCAAGAAGTAGATTTGTCTTATCCACCCTGTCTCCTCCCAGGTGCCACCTGGATGCAGATCCCTTGAGTATTCACAGGATGTTGGAGCCTGGTGTTGGAAAGACCCAGGTCCCTGAATCACCAACCACATAGAAGAAACTTCCTGCCAATTGCGTTGGACTGTTACTTCAGGAGAAAGAGACTTTTATTGTGTTTAGCTACTGCAAATCTGGGCTTTGTTACAGCTAACTAATCCAATTACCTACCTCTGGATGAGTGGAAATGCCACTGAGGAGAAGAGTGGTTCAAGATGAGAAGAAGTTAACCTCTCACACATCAATACATGATGAACTATCAGGCTGAGAACTAATTGGCTTCCAGAGTGTGCCTCTGTACATTTACTGAGGAATTCAGGCATGTTCCACCAGTCCTAACAAAAGTATTTTATTGTACATTCCAGTGCACTCAGACCTCTGGTTATAACTATTACCTGAAGTTACCTAGGTCTCCTATCTCCAGCCCAAACCACTTTTCTGAACTAAAAAACTGTGTATATAATTGCTGCTAGGTGTCTCCAGCTGGGTGTTCCACAGGACCCTTCAACTTGAGGTCTC
The DNA here is from genome assembly GCF_024362965.1 of Panthera pardus. Classification (NCBI taxonomy): domain Eukaryota; kingdom Metazoa; phylum Chordata; class Mammalia; order Carnivora; family Felidae; genus Panthera; species Panthera pardus. Next base: position 30,670,663 of record NW_026526666.1, read on the forward strand.
TAACACTGATCCTCATTGTCCTCTCACATTCAACTCTGCCATGTTATTCCTCCACCTGGACTTCCTATTTAAGTTAGTGGCACCACCCCCTAACCAAACCCTGCCTATTCTTCCCCTTCTCAATATCTCTCATATCCTGCCCTCTTGTCTTCTCTCACTGCCACTGCTGGTTTAAGGTTCTAATTATCTCTAACCTGAATGATAACCGTAGCCTCCTAACTGTTCTCAAACCCAGTGGTACCTATCTTTTGCAGGGATCACCTGGGGGCCTTGTAAAAAAAAAAAAAATGCTGATTCATGAGATCCAGTCCCCAGTTTCCAATTAGTGGGTCTGGGCAAAGCCTGGCAAGGCAATTCTGGAATGGGTGATCAATAGAATATACTCTTATACCCCTTTTTCACTCTAGTATCTACCCTGCCACCAAAATTATTTTTTCCACCACACAAATCTTTTTTTGTTCACTGATAAAAATTCTTCAAAGGCTATATGGTAAAGTCCTTTTGTGAGTTGGTTTCTGCCTACTCATCAGCTTTATTATCCTCCGTTCTCCACCTGACCATTGATTCTCCAGTAATTTTGTTCAACCACCTCCCTCTACCTTTGTATGTTCTCTTCCCTTTACCTGTTACCCCTCCCCAACATACCGCTTGGACAACTCCTACTCCTCACTCAAGTCTCAGCTCCGACAGTAACTCCTCTGGACAATGGGCTTGACTCCCACAAATAAACATGGATCTTTCTACTCCTTCTACCTACCTCTGCCATAGCAATAATATGTGGGGATCATTGTATGTGCATCCATCTTCCCACTAGCCTATAAACTTCTCCAGGACAGGGACCATATCTTTGTATCTGTGTGTTCACAATACTCAAACACTTGCTCAGTGAAATAAATTATCATAGACCTAAATATAAAAGCCAGACTATACTATAAAACTTTTAGAAGAACACATAGGAGAAAATCTTCATGACCTTGGATTAGGTAAAGAGTCCTCAGACACGACAACAAAAGCATGATCCATAAAAGAAGAAATTAGTAAATTGGTCTTCACCAAAATCAAAAAGCTTTGGGATTCTTAAAATACCATTATGAAAATGAAAAGACAAGCCACAGACCAGATGAAAATATTTGCAAATTAGATTTCTTATAGAACCTATATCCAGAACATATAAAGAACTCTTATACTCAATAAGAGAAAGACAAAACCCAACTTAAAAATAGGCAAAAGAATTGAACAGACATTTCACTAAAGAAGATACATGAATGACCAATAAGCACATGAAAAGATGTTGAATATCATTAGCCATTAGGGAAATGAAAATTAGACCTTCCGTGAAATAGCCCATCACTCTCACTAGAAAAACTATACTACAAAAAAGACACTTAAAAGTGTTGGCACGGACATAAATGGGAATCCTTAAAACACTGCTGGTGAGAATGTAAAATAATGCAGCTACCTTGGAAAACAGTTTGGTAGTTTCCTAAAAGTTAAAAATAAATTTACCGTATGATCCAACCATTTTACTACTAAATGTCTACCTGACGGAAACAAAAATGTAATCTACACAAGAGAAATGTATGTCCACACAAAGACCTGTATGTGAATGTTCACAGCAGTATTATTTATAGCAGCTAGAAAGTGGAAACCATCCATGTGGCCATCAACTGGTGAACAAACAGGTTGGATTGTGGTAATGGCCGCACAAATCTGTAAATTTACAAACCATAACTGAATTGTACACTTAAAACAGGTGAATTATTTTTAAAGATTAAAGATTCAGTCTGAAATTATATAAAAGGCCCCTAAGTATCATTCAATTCTCCTTTCCAGTCATTTTCACTGGTTAAAACTGACATTGCTGTTAAACTACTACTATGGAAGGCACAATTTTACATCAACACCGTTATATGTTATCAAAAGCAAACTTTGGGGGCACCGGCTGGCTCAGTCAGTAGAGCATAGGGCTCCTGATCTTGGGGGTGTGAGTTCGAGCCCCATGTTGGGTGTAAAGATTCCTTAAAAATAAAATCTTCTTAAAAAAGCAAACTTTGCTCATCTTCATTGTACTGCAGTTTGTATATCCATCTTCTGAACGCAGAAGAGAGTAAAAGGTTCTAAAGCATCAAAGTCAGCCAAAACAAAGCTCCCCACTTCCCTTCCATGAACACCAGCCTCACGCACCTATGCCCATATCTGCAACCATCGCTCTAAAAACTCCTCTGCATTGCCCTCACATTTTCAATTCTACCACTTACCCATGCCTTACCATGGGCTGTGCATGTGACCTAACAGAAAATGTCTGTGAAAGCCCTATGTACATTCCTTATAAGTAATACCAATTGTATTTAAATAAAGAAATCTATTGGTGAAGTCTAGGCCCAACCGCTCTGTAAGTAACACTCTGAAAATGAACAGAAAAAAAAAGATGAAAGCCATAGGACACTACATGATTTTATGTGGTGGCCTTAAAGTCGGGTTTGTGCCTCGCTGGACTGCACATTATCAAATCACTGTGTCAGTCAACGCAGTTAAGTCATGTGAGTGACATACGTGTCAGTACAGAGCTATTCCTTACCCTAAAAAAAAAAAATGAGGTAGACTTTTAATTCTGCTAAAGGTCCCCTGACCCAAATCCACAGTTGATAGAAATGTTTAAGTTCTGACATTACTGAAGATAACTCGTGCAAGCCAAAAGATTTCTTTCCCTCTTCCACCCTCTTTTTTCCCAACCTGTCCTCCAGATTATAAGCATTAGCCCTTTTCAGCCGAGACTCAATCGATCATTTCATTTCTTCATTACAAATCTTAAGACGACTGCAGCAAACAAAAAATGGAATTTGACTTGCTGATGTTTAATTATTGATGTGGCCTTTTGAAAACATATTTGGTTCTCTGAAACGGTTTCTCAGAACTGTGCTCCGTTTCTCATTGGCTCCTATTTTGTTTGTTCTTGGCCTCTGCGCTCCTTTTCGATTTTCCGCAGGTTAGCAAGTGCTGCATCGTCTGCTTTTGAAATGTGTCTTTAGGCATGCTTTTGTTTGACAAGGAATGCCAAGGCTGAGCTGACAATCTGTTTGAAAATCTTTTTCCAGGTATACAAGATCAGTGAGCCTGTTCAATGTATACTGTGATTAGAATTTTTCTTCAGATATTTATATCAACATTTCAGTTTTAGGGAGAAATGTTTTCTGAGCCTACCTGTCAAAGAGAAACTTATAAAAAGATAAGGAACTCTATCATTTATATATTCAAATGTAGAACTACATTGACATCCTCCCCACAAAGCGACTAAAAAAAAAAAAGAGGCAGCCGACAAACACACAGCCACCAACCGTCCCATAGGCTGGGACTGCCATCTCCTTGGGAGCCCTGGCCCTCAGCTATGGGACTTCAGGATGGAACCTGGAAAGACTTAGGAGATTTTTATCATATGAGTTTGTTTCCTATACACTTTCCTTTAGAGGCTGGGAGAAGCAGTGGCAACAGCGTGAGAAAATAGAGCTAGAGAAGGAAAAATTGTCCCTACAAACCTGTGTGTTAGGACAATCTGCCAATAGCAGTTTATAAATAGATGCTTTCTTTATCTGACAGCTTCAGTATTCAACTCAGTTTGGCCAATATTCATCTTATCCCCAGACAAATTTGAAAGTGGAACGCATTTTACCTAAGACCTTACAAACCTGGAACATATTATTTCAAAATAAAAACGTGCTTTAAAAAGCTACTTCTTTTTGAAAAACAAAGTTTAGTGTGTTACAAGGAAGGGGTGCTACTTTGGCCACTGGTTAGTCTTCTAGACGACAACAGTCAGGCTTACACTAGTTTGTCGTAAGAAGACACCACAAAGGGCAATATAATAAAAAATTAGAGTGGAGGGCCATATCAGCTCAAGAGATAATTAAGTATTTTGGTTTGCAGAAATACCCACGCGGAAAAATTAATTTCAAATTTGGTTTACTGAGTTATTAAATCTATTGAATAAAGTAGGCCCGCCTGAAAAGTCTTTCTCAACCTTTCCAGTTGGCCGTGACATGCAATACAACATTCTGCAGTTCCTTACACATGCACCACAATTCAGACAGTGAACTAATTATCCTTGGTTGTAAAAACCAGATTTTACTGGACTACATTTGTCTCTGTTAAATTACATTTTATAAGTCAACCATTCCAGTAACAAATATTCATTGATCACTTATGAGATACCAGGCATAGTTCCAGATACTGGAGATTTAACTGCAAACAACACAGTCCCTACACTCAGGGAGGCTCAGTCCAGTGAAGGTGGAAAGACAGATTTACTGTCAACAGGTGAAAAACAATAAAAGGAGTTAAAGACACCAACATGTAAATAGCAATATCAGCCATTTTAAATTCTCTGCAGAATAAGATGGGAAGAAGAAACAGATAAAGTTTGAGATCTTGTGTAGCTTTCTTTGGGGGAAAAAAAAAGCATCTCAGACGATAATGCTTTAATTTTGTATAATCCATCATTGTTCCCAGAGCGACATTGACATAACTGTGTTCCCTTCTTGATAGAGTCTTCTATCAAGAAAAACAAGTTCACATGCCACCTGATTCTGCCACTAGAATGTATGAATGCAAGATGTTTTTCAATTAAATAACACTGAGGATTGGTAAATCTTTCTTTTTGTTTTCAAGCGCTAACCTATGATGGTAATATACATCAATCCAAGTTTCTGCGTCCAACAGAGGAGGCGGAGGAGACAGAGGCAGGAGTGTCACAGAGCCATTTACACTTCACTGAGGTCTGAGTGCCAGAGCCTCATTTTAATTGCTCGTCCCAGGAGCACTGGTTCTATGTGCTGCTCTTATACACACACTTAGAAAGACCGAGAAAAGATGTGCCCATTGTGTGGTTAAGTGGCTCATTTTCACACAAGTGAGGAGTACCACCCCAGATGGATGGCTGTCCTAATATTCCCCTATAGCCACGGAGGAGCCATGTCAATAAAGGGGATGTTTTTCTTGGTGACAATTCATGGTAGTTTGGCTGACTTGGTGCAGCTGTTTCAGTCTTTCACAGAAAGAGGTAAACCCATGCCAGATACCTGGAGTGTTGCTCTTAAAAATGTCGCAACATCCCTGTGATGTGGCCCGAAAAAGTGTCAGAATCGGTACTAGTGAAGTGACATGGAAAAAAATAAATGTCATTTGAAGTTGGAGGAGTATATATACAACCTATCTATTTCATTTTGCGTTTCTGCTCGCTTTAACTGGACACATTATACAGAATCTCTTATTTTTCTGCAGAAATTCCAGCCAGAGTTATCCATGAATCCCCAAGATGAGAATACCTAATATACTTTGGTAGGTGTTACTATGCTCACAAATTCAAATGATATAAACAAACAGGGCTTTGCAAAACATGTATAAAACCAACATACATGTTAATGCCCGTGGTCTACCAGCTTAAGATAGAGGGCCCCAGAGAGAAACACTTCAGAATTCCATAACTACACCTACTTCAGGCCCTGTTTCAGGAATGAAGAGTAGATAATCATTTGTTTCGGATGCAGAGGAGGTGAGCAGGGAATTTGAAAGGTGAGAGAAGGAATATTCTTATTGGGGATAAAATGGAAATTATTTACTCTAGCAATCCTCATTATCCTGTTGATTTCCATCCTGCTGACACTAAGAGGTTCTCTTATCTCCCTCCCACCCCCACCCCACCCCCGCTCTTACAATTCTCTATTCCCTTTGATTTCATGACAAAAATTTGCAAGTCTAAAACTTATATTTCACTGAAATATTAGTATTCAAGCTCCATGTATTAAATGGAGGAAGAGGGAAGGCCCCACTTTCAAATCCACAGTCAACCCTTTAGTATGAGAAGTCTGACAAGCAGAATCACATGTCCGATGATCAATGCATTATCAACATTTTACCTATGTGGCTTTCATTGGCTTTTTTCTAGTGTAGTTATTCCATGCAAAATTCTAAATTCATATCAAGGTAGAATTAAGAACTGCATTTTTTAAAAGTGTGCCTGATGTGCAGAAAAACAATAAAATCTAATTAATCTTTTGGTTTTTTCATGAGACTAGAAACACATTTTACCTGTGGTCTATCGTATGGAACAGATCTTCCTGAAAAGGAAGGTATCTCTTAGACCAGAAATATTCTCAGGGCATGAGGAGGAAAATCCATTAAAGAGTTTAATTCTGCTAAAGTAAGATCCCTAGTTGCCTTGTGCCCGAGGCAATTCATGCAAAGGGTGCAATTTGAAAACTGGATTAAGTAGGCTCCACTACCATTCCTGAGCATAGTACCCCGTCTGGTTGCCTTTAGCTCCCTAAGACCCTGCCTGAAATTCAACTTCCAATTCATCAATACCATACCGTGCAGGAAACTTGAGTCAGCCTGGTGAGAATCCCAACCCGGCAAATCTTATTAACCGTCAGGTCATAAGTCTTAGCTTCTTTGTTGGTAAAATGAGTAAGACACTGCCCTAAAAATTTACCTCCCAAAGTTGTCCAAAAGAAAATGATTTATATAAAGCCCCTAACACAACACCCAACATACAGTAGGTACTCCCTCTATGTTTTGGGGAGTATGTTCTCCCAAAAACATATCCTTACCCAGGACATATTCTGCCCTAAACATTTTGGGAAAAAAACACAAAGGGCAATCCTAAAAATAGGCAACTTATTATGAGCCTATTGCCACTCAACCAGAACAGAATACAAACACTATTTTTTTTATCGTGTTACTATACCAATTATATCCAAAGTACTCGCCTTCACTAATTTATCCCAAAGGGGGATTATGCTCGTCGATACAGGCCCTGGGTCTAAATCAACAAGCCAGCACTACTTTGATTGGTTTCCAATTTGTGTAGTTTGGCATAGAACCTAAAGAATTTCCCCAAAGCCTCTCTTTCTTATATATCCTTGCAGGAAATTACAAGGGACTTTTATGCTAGGGTAGGAGACTCTTTCTCAGATGTATCACGGACCACAGAAAAAGGAAGCTGTATAAGTAGGCTCTGCTGGCTCCCAAACATGCTTTTATTTAGGTAATCAGGACAAACAAGGGGCAAGCTCTTTGGAAAACAGAGCTTCATCCCTCAGCCCTAGAAGCTATCTTATCCTTTGCCAACCAGGAGATGAAGTAAAGACCAAGTTGTTCAGGATGTTTGTAAGACTCTAAAAGGCTTCAACACCCAGTCCCAGTTCTGGGTATTCAGAGCTCTGCCATTCTCCACAGTCAAACCACACTTAACACAAACATCCTAACATAAACCAAGTCACAAGACCTTCCTAGAGATGGTAACTTCATGCCTCAGCAGAGAAGATGCAGAATCCTCACCACTGACTGAATATCCTCACCACTCAACCAAAGTGGATGCTGGATGGCAGCCTGAGGTGGGTATCTGTGGGAACACCAATGGATCAAGGTTTACGATGAAACCCTAAGATCTTTTTGAAGCTTATCACCTACCAAAAGATAATATAAAAGGAAATAAAACCACCGGTTACATATAGTTTGAGCTGTTCTATTAAAATGGAAAGCCAAAATGCTCTTGACAAGAAAAAAAAAAAATATCTTAGAGAGTTCTCAATCTAGTAGCAAAATGGAATAAAACCATTGGTCTGATTCCAACTACATTATTAAAGGACCAATGACCTCATGTAAAAAAGCAGCTCCTCATTCTCCCTCTCTCTCTGTCCCTCCCTTGCTCACACCCTGTCTCTCTCTCAAAAATAAACAACTGTATTTAAAAATGTAAAAGAAGGGGCACCTGGGTGGCGCAGTCGGTTAAGCGTTCGACTTCAGCCAGGTCACGATCTCGCGGTCCGTGAGTTCGAGCCCCGCGTCAGGCTCTGGGCTGATGGCTCGGAGCCTGGAGCCTGTTTCCGATTCTGTGTCTCCCTCTCTCTCTGCCCCTCCCCCGTTCATGCTCTGTCTCTCTCTGTCCAAAAAATAAAAAAATTAAAAAAAAAAATGTAAAAGAAAAAGGGAGGGGAGGGCGCTGGCGCCTGGGTGGCTCAGTCAGTTAAGCATCTGACTTCAGCTCAGGTCATGATCTCATGGTCTGTGAGTTTGAGCCCCAGGTCAGGCTCTGTGCTGACAGCTCACGGTCCGGAGCCTGTTTCAGATTCTGGGTCTCCCTCTCTTCCCCTCCCTTGCTCAGACCCTATCTCTCTCGAAAATAAATAAACATTTAAAAACAGGGGAAAAAACAGCTCTTCATCAATTTATCACTAACGAGAGCATTACCACCTAATGCAAGGGAACTACCCTTTCCCAGGGTTTCTGTTAATGTGAGGCTTGAGCCAGACCACAAGCATAGATAGGAGCAGGTCAGCCACAGGAGGGAACACAACATACACGTTTGGTGTTCCCAGCAAAGGACGTTGTACCGTGGCCTCTAAAACTGATGAGTTTCTGGCACGTTCAAAAAAGAAGGAGGGGGCTGAGTTGAGGAAAGTTTCAACTTTCTCATGAGTGTCTTCTTGAATATTTTTTTAAATTTATTTTTATTTTTTAATATTCTGTGCTTGTTTTCAACATACATTCCCCAGTGGCTCTAAATTCCTGCCCAGCTTCTCACTCTCTGTGAGCATGTAGATTTGCAGTTTGGGAGTGATGCCACCTGAAATAACATGGCAATGTAAATGAGTATATTTTTCAAAGGCTAAGATGCCAGACAGAGCCTATATGGGATTACCATCCAGCAATAACACCAATGTACTTTAAATCCTCTAATGGTATTAAATAATTTAGTCCCTCTTTAAGAAATCTAAGTAGATCCTGTTATTTTTCCATTAGACAGATAAGAAAGATGAGGCACAAAGAGGTCTCATCACTTGCTCTTGGGTCACAAAGATAATACATGGTGGAGCTAGGATTTGAACCCAGGAACTCTGGCCTCATAATCTGTGCTCTTAAGCAGTGCACTGCAAACCCTGCCAATCCCGCTAATGATAAAATAAGAGCAGACAAATTAGTACAGAACTCTGAGATAACCACTGCATAATCAAGCATCCACACTGGCCATCCTGGGTTCTTCAATTCGACTGTTGACATTGGAGTCAGCCAAACTCAAGGTCTAATCCTAGGCAGGACCTACTGCCTATTAGTCAGTTAAACTTGACCAAGTTATTTACTATCCCAAGCCTCACTTTCTCAATCTTTACAACGGAGATAGTAACAGTACTTACTTCATAGAGTTTTAAGAATTAAATAAGATATTGCCCATATCAGCAGACTTACATGACTCTAGCAACATATTTTGTGGTCTGTAAACATTAACTATAATAATTATCATTGTCATCACTATTTATTATACATGTGGCTCTCCACTGTAGGTGAGTGTTTGGAAGGAATGTGCCTTCTTCTCTCTATCCAAGCACCCTACTGCTTTCAAAAGCCCACACATGTGAGATGGCTGATGGGGATTAAGGGTATTGGCTCCAGCTAAGGATCACAGCAAAGCTAAGGGGCTCACAGGGACCAAACCCCTCAACCTTGGCTTCATTAGCAAGTTTCTCTAGCTGAGCTAACCCAGCGCATGCCAGTCAAGCATTCCCTTGCAAATATAAATCATTACCCAATAAACCACAGACATACAAGACTGTCCATGGTAGATAAAGCTGTGGGTCAGAGTAGCCAATCCCTGAGGCTTTTAGGAAAGGGAGAAAAAGCAACAGCATTAATTATATAAACCATTACTTGGAAAATGCTTTAAGCAAGTGTTTTAGATTCCCCTTTAATTGGGATAAATAATTACTGCATTTTCATTTTTCAATGAGCTCTCCAACCCTCCCATGCCTCATCTTCAAATACCAAGTTGAAACACACAAAGATTGAGGGGAATAAACTAACTGTGTACACTTTTAAGGCCACTTTATCTGTCTGGATCTCAGCTTCACCGTCTGTACAAAGAGGAAATTGAACGAGGTAGGTCTCCAAGGCCCCTTCCGGTAGATTTTCCACAACTCCGGGCAGTGCTTTGGGGCTGACATAATGACTACACCACTTTACTCACCTCATGTTCTTTTCTAGAGAGTGGCGTAACATTTGAAGATATTAGCTGCATTTGTTTATTGAGCTTCAAAAACTGTTTTAGAAATGTGAACATCAAGACGCCCAGCATTCCTGTAGTAAGTGTGTTGTAATAAGGACATCCAGAATAGCAGGCCTGAGCAATGTGTGGAGACCAGTTCAAATGAGGAATAAAAGAACTGGAGATGTTTTTGGAAAATGACAAAGTTATCTCTTTTAATTAGATTTATTCTGTGTACTTCCAGAACTGGAGTCAATGGATTACCATTGCACGGAGAGAGATAGTAAATAACTTTTTAAGAAACAGCTTTCCACCCAAAATAGCAGCTCAAATTGGAAAAAAATTATTTATATAGTTATAAGCATCACTAAAACCAATGTGAAGACTTCCCATCAATACACATAGAGGAAACTCCTCAGTTGGGACAGTAAGTAGAGAGAGATACATATTGAGATCACACTACCTCTGAGCCTGTCCTGATTCCCCAGTAGCTCTACTGGGGCACCTGGATGTGGTAACAGTTGTTTGTATCACCTTATCAAACCAAGAATGTCTCTATCTTTTGCATTTACCTGTCACAGCTCCAAGTACATAGTAGATTCTTAAGTTATTCTTAAGTTAAAAATGATAATTTTGGGGGCGCCTGGGTGGCTCAGTGGGTTGAATGTCCAACTTCGGCTCAGGTCATGATCTCGCGGTTTGTGAGTTCGAGCCCCGCGTCGGGCTCTGTACTGACAGTTTGGAGCCTAGAGCCTGCTTCGAATTCTGTGTCTCCTTCTCTCTCTGCCCCTCCCCCACTTGTTCTCTGTCTCTATTAAACAAATAAATGTAATAAAAAAATTTTTTTTAATAATTTTTAAAAATGACTCAGGAGTTTTAAAAGACTTCCCTTGCCCTCAGCGAGGCTTGCAATGTAGCCAAAGAGTCAAAATTAACACGGCTGAACTAAATTTTCTATAGTTCTAATATCTCACACACAATCGGGACTTAGTAAATGTTTAGGAAAAAAGTTCATTTGGTAGCAGTTAAGCACTGTGTGATGCCAGGAGTTCATCACTATTCAGCTGCTGAGGCTGGCCTGGACCACTGTCCCGGATCTGGCCCCACCTACCTGATTGCACTTTCCTCCCAAACATGAGCTGATTTCTCAGTCTCCCAAACTTATTCACATTCTCACTCCTATACTTTGGCTCAAAATTGTTCTATTGCCTGGACCACCCTCCTTTCTCTGGAGCGCCAAGATGTTTCCTTCCTCACAATTCTCTATCATTATTACCATTTAATAGTATGTCTGTCATCCGTTTGTTAAGCCAACAGTCACTGGCTCTTCAGTATGTGCAGGGTGAGCTACATGCTAGGAATACAAAGGGAGGAGATGTATTTCCTGCCCTCAAGAGTTTTAAAGTTCACTGGAAGCCAAACGCTGTCTATTAAAATGAACAATTTTAATGCATAATGTCATGAGAGAAACTCTGAGGACAGCACCTAACATAGTCTGCAGGTTTTGACAGATGGTGAAGCAGGTCAGACAGGGAAAGCTTCCTGGTGGAGGTGTCACCAGAGTGGTCTTGAAGAAATGATGGAATTGAGCCAGGTAGAGGAAGGAAAGATCTTTTCAGGCAGAATAGCATGCACAAAGGCTGTAGGAAGAGAAAGCACAGTGAACTGAGTATGGCTGGTGTGTAGGGAAGAGGTGGGCCTGGAGAAATAGAATAAGCTGAATAAGGAAGAACACACTATGTTGAAAAGCCCATTTTTTTATCCTCACACTTGTAGGGAATTTTTATTATTAAATATAATTTATTGTCAAATTGGTTTCCATACAACACCCTGTGCTCATCCCAACAGGTGCTCTCCTCATTGCCCATCACCCACTTTCCCCTCTCACTCCCACCCCCCATTAACCCTTAGTTTGTTCTCAGTATTTAAGAGTCTTTCATGGTTTGCCTCCTTCCCTCTCTGTAACTTTTTCCCCCCTTGCCCTCCCCCATGGTCTTCTGTTAAGTTTCTCAAGATCCACATATGACTGAAAACATATGGTATCTGTCTTTCTCTGCCTGACTTATTTCACTTAGCATAATACCCTCCAGTTCCATCCACGTTGCTGCAAATGGCCAGATTTCATTCTTTCTCATTGCCAAGTAGTATTCCATTGTATATATAAACCACATCTTCTTTATCCATTCATCAGTTGATGGACATTTAGGCTCTGCTCTTTCCATAATTTGGCTATTGTTGAAAGTGCTGCTATAAACATTGGGGTACATGTGCCCCTATGCATTAGCACTGCTGTATCCCTTGGGTAAATTCCTAGTAGTGCTATTGCTGGGTCATAGGGTGGTTCTTTTTTTAATTTTTTGAGGAACCTCCACACTGTTTTCCAGGAGAAACAGGAACCCTCTTACACTGTTGGTGGGAATGCAAACTGGTGTAGCCGCTCTGGGAAACAGTGTGGAGTTTCCTTATAGGGAATTATTAAAGGACTGTAAACAAGGAAATTACCTGAACAGACTTGTCTTTTATAATGTTAACTGAGGCAAGAGTGGATTGAAAGGAAGGTCAGACCTTAGGCCTAGATGCATGTCAGGAAGCACCTGTAGGGAGCCATATATAAAGTGAACTAAGGCAGTCTCAATTCGGGAAAAATGGAAGGGACAGGTAATTCTGAACAGGTTGGATCTATGGGGTTGAGTAAGTTATATTGGAAACCAAGGTGATAAGGAAGTCAAGGATACCTTCCAGGATTCTGCCTGGAACATCTGAGAGGACAGTTGTGGTGTTATCAAGAGAAACACAGTAGAAGGAGTGGGTTTGGTGAAGAAAAGGGAGAATTTTGTTTTAGACCAGATGAGCTTGATATGCCTTTGAGATAGATAAGAAGCAGTTGGATGCACAAGTCAAAAACTCAGGAGTAAGAACTGGGATGGGGATGTGAATTTGGGAGTCAGGGACATACAGATGGTGAAAAACATGAGCTCTCATGGGATTATGAGTGAGGAGGGACCAAGTCACTGTCACCCACCCCAACCTGCTTCCAAAGAGCAGAAGAAACCAAAAGAGAGCTGGGACCACCCCTTGACCCAAGTGATCACTTCCCCCAAGGAAAGAAACAGATTTTTATGCAAGCTAGGGGGTCAGCAGTTTATCTGCTAGTGATTATTTCTCAATTTAAATGCTACCTTTTTTTTGGTCTGTAATTGCAGAAACCGTGAAAACTGACCTTTGCTGAAATTCAGTGACCATCGCCAGCCCTTATTTTGATGATGCCCTTCCTCCCTCTCATCTGTCCTCTACTGTGTCTAAGAGAGGTAGAAGCAGCTGGCTTCAAGTTCCAGAGCTGGTTTTTTAGCTGATAAAGACCCTACTTTTCTTTTCCCTGAAGGTTGTTTCAGCTGAGCTGCTGTATTTTGCTGTTTCAATTTCAAAATAAAAGGAAAGACACTGAAAAAGGAAAACAAAGAAAGAAAAAGAATGCCCCCTAGATACGTGAGTGCTTGAGGTCTTGAAGAAACACTGCAAGGGTTATCTACTTCTCAATGTGCCTATCCATCTGGTCACCCAAAGCCAACTCTAAGCTCCCTGAAGGCAAAAGGCCAGCTTCTATCTGTAGTGGGTCCTACAGAGCAATCAGTGGCAGGGTGCCTTACCAGAGAAGCTGCCCAATAACCATTTATGGAATCAGCGGTTGTTTATACAGTTAGACTAATTCATAGGCACACTTTTGAAGCTCTTGGAGCATTCCATACTATTTAACTCAATTAACTGCCATCTACTGTTGAAGGTGTGCTTGAGAATAGCTTATTCTAGTCCTGCTAATCTGAGATACATATCTTGTCATGTCTTCCAGAGGTATAATGTAGCAGGATAAATTCCTTCTAGATAAAACAATACATGTGCATCAACACACCTTTATTGAATGCCAATGCTGACCAATAAGCAGTACAGGATAAAGTATAAGCCACCATTCCTGTCTCCCAGGAGTTTACTGTCTAACTGTAGTTCTAAGGATGGCACCTGTGAAATAACCAAAGAACAGGACGTGGCCCTGTATGGTGACTAATTGTGTAATTTATTCAGGAGAGTTCGTACTGAATTGGGCTGTAGCAGGCTGTGCATGGGAGCTGCACTATGACCTTCGATGGGAGATGCCCATTTCACACACAGATTTTAAGCAGCATCAGTAATGTCGTATACTTCTTGTGAATTAAATCAGCAATGGCTTCCAATGTAATGCAGGAAGCAGAGAACATATGGAAAGAAGGGATGAGGTAGAGAGAAAGAAGGAGACAAAAGAGAGTAAGAATGTATTCCAGGAGGTAAAGGAAGAAAAAAACGTTTTTTTGCTCATCACAAGCAATCTGCAGCAATGGACCCAAGTTCAGAGAGACCAGGAGCCTCCACATGGCTTCACAAAGATTCTTTTCATTCAAAAGAATGACAGTAAGCCTTCCTAGAGGAAAGGATTACAACAGAATACCTACGTTTCTCTAACTAGTCCCACCTTGACTCCAGGCTTCAGAATGAATGCGGTATCTTGATAAACATTAAGTCACTGGTTGGCTTGTCAAATTGTCAAATACAGATGGCTGCATATTTCCCCTTTCTAAGAGTCCACAGAGATCACACTGAAGAGGGGGATCAGCCAAGAGATCCTAACCTGGAGAGGTGAGCAAGCAGCCTCTGAAAGCGTGCTCAGGAAACACAAGTCAAATGTCTAAGAAGGCCAACAGGAGCTGGGCTTCTGTGAGCCCATGAGTACAGAAACCCACCGTGTGATCATGCCCTGGGCACTGGAAAACCATGGAGTTATGTGCTTATAAATGAGAAAGAATAAAATATTCCCTAATTCCTTCTTTTTTTTTTTTTTTTTTTTTTTTTTTTTTTTTTTTTTAGCATTTAGAGATGTAAGCATTCTGAGAAATTATGGTCACCATGCTAGGACACAAGTCCAGGTCCTACATTTGAACATGTGAAAATCTGACTTAGCAAGACAGTGTAGAATAAGCTGAGTTTTGGTGTATATGCACCAGTAGAGTGGTCCCTAAAATAATGAAGTAATTCTGCCTGAATTAAACTGCTGCTGCCACAAGCCTCTGAGTACCCCTAGGCTGCCCCAGCCTTTCTTCCTAGGACAGTCCAGATCTCTCCACTAAGAGGTCAATGCCTGACACTGTAGTGGGCCTCACATGCCTGCTCTTGGCTGTCATGACAATCTGGTGTTCCTATCAGCCTTATGAGAATCTTATCTCCCTATAGGTACAAGAAGCCCAAGCATGAGAAGGTTGCTAGGTGATCACGGAACTGAGCAAGTGCTAACCTGGCAGGATACAGGACAAGATGGCCTTTTCTTTGGAAGTACAAGCTGGGTTTTAGTTTCTGCTCTGTGGGGTCACCTGGCTTCCATTAAATTGTCATATCTTTGGGTAATTACATTACAAACCTACAATGCATGGGAATGTGCTCACTTCCCCCCAAACTATAAACCGCTAAAAAGCAACCAGTCCTCAGACACAGGGAGCCCACCAAGTCCTAAGTCAAATACATTAAACCCACACCTAGACACAATTTCAGTACAACTATTAAACATAAAGGATAAGGAGAAAAGCCTAAAATATATCAAAGAGAAAAAGAACACATACAAAGGAATGACAATTAGTTTCTCAGAAGGCTTAAAACAGTACATGCTAGAAGTTATAAATATCTTCAAAATGCTTAGGGAAAATTAGTCTCAACAAAGAAATCTTTATCTAGCTAAACTAGTTGTTAAGAGTGAGAGCTAACTGGGTGCCTGGGTGGCTCAGTTGGCTAAGTGTCTGACTCCTGATTTCAGCTCAGGTCATGATTTCATGGTTCATGAGATTGAGCCAAGGTCAGGCTCTTTGCTGACAGCATAGAGCCTGCTTGGGATTCTCTGTCTCTCTCTCTCTCTGCCCCTCCAGTAAGCTTTTGTGCACATGTTCTCTCTCAAATAAATAAAACTTAAAGAAAAAAAAAAGAGTGAGAGTAAACAAAAGTTAGTTGAGTCTTCATAGCCTCTGAGACCTATGTCACCATGTAGAAGAAACAATATTAAGTAAATGAACTAATCAACTTTTGGTAAATTTGAATGAGAAGTAACTACTATTAAGGATAGGAGGGTCTGGGTGCCTCAGTTGGTTGAGCATCCAACTCTTGATTGATGCTCAGTTCATTATCTCATGGTTGGTGGGATCGAGCCCCATGTTGGGTTCCACACTGAGCATGGAGCCTGTTTGGGATTCTCTTTCTCTCCCTCTCTTTCTGTCCCTCCCCTGCTTGTGCATGGGTCAGTGCACATGCATGCATGCTCTCTCTCTCTCTCTTAAAGAAACTTAAAGGAAAAAAAAAAGAAGAATGACGAAAAAAGAAAAATGAATACATTTTGGGGATTAAATTCAAGGTGAACTAAAACTGCAACACACATGAAAAAATGAAGGAAATGTTCAGATTAAAAGCATCTTAAGGTCTATGTATTGTTCAAATGATACAGAGTTTCTGGATTTTCCTACATTAAGGACACACATTAAAAGGATAGCCAGTGGAAACAACAGAAATAGAATGGATCACTCCAAACTATAGAGAGGAATAGACAAGACAAGTAAAGGTAAGATGTTCAAAGAAATAGAAAGTAGGTAAGGAATGAGGAAGAAGAATTTTTTTTTAACTATGACAATAGAAAATGAGTCTAAATATGTCAGTAATCACAAAAATAACTGGATTACATTTACTATTACTTATAAAAAGTTGGAAATTCTCAGATATTTTGAATATTGAAAACAAAACAAATTCCAGCTATTATATGGTGTTTAAAAGAGGTACATGTGAAATATAATGACATAAAAATTTGAAAGTTAAAAGAGTAGTAAAAATATACTGAGAAAATATTACCTTAAATAAGCCTGCATAGCCATATTAGTAAGATACTAAGTAGAATTCAAGGGAAAATGCAATAATAGATAAAAACCTATAAAGGCAGAGGCACCTGGGTGGCTCAGTCAGTTAAGCACCCGACTTCGGCTCAGGTCATGATCTCGCAGTTTGTGAGTTCAAGCCCCATGTCGAGCTCTGTGCTGACAGCTCGGAGCCTGGAGCCTGCTTCGGAATCTGTGTCTCCCTCTCTCTCTGCCTCGCCCCCACTCATACTCTGTCTCTCCCTCTCTCAAAAATAAATAAACATTAAAATAAAAATTTTAAAAACCTATAAAGGCCATTGGAGGCACAGGGTGGGGAGGGTCTGGAGCAGGTCCAGGGTAAGAACCAGGTGGTGATGGTCAGGCCCTGTCAGCCAGGGCTGACAATGAAGGATACTTTTCAGCAACAGAACTTATGCTCAGGCCTAAGCCTCCTGCGACAATATGGGGGCCTAGATGCTTTAAACAATAAACCTACAGTCATCTGATGGTCAAGTGACACAGTGTCAACTAGTGCAGCCTCTATAAAGATAGTTCATATTTAACAATAAAAAGGAAAACCCTGCTGGGAACACCTTACAATCAAGAACTTGAGTTCACTTAACACAAAACATAAAGAAAAACTTATCCAAGGAATAACACCATGTCACACATGCTACAACATGGATAAACTTTGAGGAAATTATGTTCAGTGAAATATTTAAGCAGGACACAAAAGAACAACTATTGTATAATTTCACTTACATGTAGTATCTCTTATAGTCAAAATTCATAGAGACAGAAAGTAGAATAGTGGTTGCCAGGGCTGGAGGAGAAGGAATGACAAGAATTTATTGTTAAATGGTTATACAGCTTTGATTTGGGATGATAAAAAGATACCCAAGGTGGACAAGTGGTGACCGTCACAAAACAGTGGTGAATGTGTTTAATGCCACTAAAATGTACACTTATGGTTAAAATCGTAACATTTATGTTATGTATGTTTACCAGAATCAAAACAGAAAAATACTTTTAAAAGTGTATTGTATCACAAATAGAAATATCAAATCCATGATTATAGTGGAGATCTTAATATGCCTCACTCACAAGAAATACATCAAGCAAAAAGAAAACCCACAAAAAATTGAACTAATAAGCTTATTACAACAGAGAATCTCACAGTTAAAGAAGCTAGTTGATTTTTTCCAAGTACTCATGAAGCAGCTATGAAAATTGTACTAATCTTCATAAACAATCTATGAGGTAGGCACTATTATATTCTCATTTTACATGAGGTACAGAGGCAAAGTCGCTTATGCATGGCCATACAACTCAGGTCTAAGTAGAGCTGGGATATGAATCCAGACATCCTGATTCCAGAGTCTAATTTGTAACCATAGTGTGAATCAATAGAGGCAAGAACAAAGAATTAATAGAAAACTGAGAAACAGTAGAGGCGTTCAACAATCAAAAGCTGATTCTCTGCAGGGCACCCGGGTGGTTCAGTTGGTTAAGCATCCAACTCTGGATTTCAGCTCAGGTCATGATCTC
The DNA here is from genome assembly GCF_024362965.1 of Panthera pardus. NCBI lineage: Eukaryota > Metazoa > Chordata > Mammalia > Carnivora > Felidae > Panthera > Panthera pardus. The sequence continues at coordinate 30,689,155 of NW_026526666.1, forward strand.
CCGGTATGTGGGATCGAGCCCCACATAGAGCCCCACATCAGGCTCCGTGCTGATGGTGTAGAGCCTGCTTGGGATTCCCTCTCTCCACTCTCTCTGCTCCTCCCCCACTCTATCTACCTCTAGAAAATAAAGTTTAAAAAAAAAAGCTGATTCTCTGAGATGACAAAATTACCAACTGCTTATGAGATCAATTCAAAAATTGAAAAGTGAAGACGTATTAGTCGTGATAGAAATAAGAAGGAAGAAATACTACAGATACAATGCAGATTCTTTTTTTTTAAGTTTATTTATTTTGAGAAAGCGAAAGCGAGGGAGGGGCAAAGAGAGAGGGAGGGAGAGAGAATCCCAAGCGGGCTCCACACTGTCAGCACAGAGCCTGATGCGGAGCTAGAATTCACAAACTGCAAGACCATGACCTGAGCTGAAACCAAGAGTCGGATGCATAACCAACTGAGCCACCCAGGGACCCCAGATACAGTAGAGATTCTAAAATTTATTAGAAAATACTATTATCAACTTAATGCCAAAAATTTTTTGAAACATAGATGAAATACACAATTTTCTGAAAAGATTATATTCCTAAAACTGACTCAAAAGGGTGAGAATAAAACATTGCAATTAAAAAGACTCAGTAGTCAACTTCCACCACTTCCCCCCACAAAAGACACTAGTTTTATAGTTAACATTCTCCAAACTCTTAAGAAACTATTGTCCCCATCTTATACAATTATTTTGCAGAAGATTAAAGAGGATGAGCTTTATTAAGAAGACCCAAAACAAACTTAAATACAGATGGTGGGAGGGGTGATCTGTTACTCTTTATACTTTTCTGTATTGTTCAAATACTTCACATTAAAGAGGATATGGGGAAGATATGGGGCTAGCTCATCAAACAGGTATATATCATATCTTTGATTCAAGATTTAATCAATCATCAAAACATAAAAAGGCGGGGCGGGGGGTGGCGCCTGGGTGGCTCAGTCGGTTGAACGTCCAACTTTGGCTCAGGTCATGATCTCACCACTTGTGGGTTTGAGCCCCGCGTCAGGCTCTGTGCTGACACCTCAAAGCCTGAAGCCTGCTTCGGATTCTGTGTCCTGCTCTCTCTCTGCCCCTCCCTCGCTCATGCTCTCTCTCTCAAGAATAAATAAAACATTAAAAAAAAAAAAAGATTTAATCAATCATCTGAATCAATAACTTCTAGGTACTTTTTTTTTTCTTTTTAAGTTTCTATTTCCTAGGGATGGGCTCCAATATATCAGACCAACATGGAGCTCAACAACTGTCAGCTTGGAGGTAACTTTCTCCCACAGACACCCTTTCTTTCAGAGATCAGTGAAGGGGTTCTCCTCTAGACAGTTTCTGAATCTGTAACCATGTGATCATGCCACAGGTGAGAATCCAAGAGAAATATAAGCAGTTCCTACCTTGAGAACCTTTATGAGGCTCTGACATTCTTCAGACATTAGTCCTGCTTCTACTGGGAATTATATTTAGAAGTAAGTCACCCTAATTCTTTCCCCATGGGTGCATTCATATTAAATTTCTTGACCTAGAGAAGAAACCATCTTGGGGAAGAAGTGACCCATGTAATGCTCTGTTGAAGTCATGAGTTTTGGAAAGAGCATGATTAGACTAAGTTCAGCACAAGTTACAAGAGGAAGATTACCTTCTCAGAGCGAAAACCTTGTCACACTATTCAGTGAGGCTACTAGAGGAATCTGGAAAGGTCACACACAAGTTTTCAATGTCTTCACTGATCTGGAGGAACAACCACATTCCAGGAAATACATCAGAAAGTTAACAAAAGTTTAGATGTGATAAGTGATATTGGAAAGACAGTTTTAATTAGAATCAAGTAATAGTAAAGAGTATTCAACATTAGAGTTCAGCATAAAAGTAACATAATTTGTGAATTACAGTATAATGGTGTACATACTATATGATTTAGCTGAGGCCATTCTAAGGACTGGAAACTCTCTGATAGACAAGTTTTATGAATTTGGGGATGAGTACTTTTGATCATCACTCAGACTTTCACTGCTAATCCTGATAATAAATCATTGCACATTATCCTTCAGTAAGGTTCCCCAACCCAAATGTTGCTGAAGAATGACAGAAATCAGTTTTCTCTACTGAGAACATGCAAAGAACAAGGAGAATCATTTTTTAAATTTATCAGAATATTTAGAATTAACTTTTAAAAGGAAATGTAAAAGTGTATTTTTTAAAAGTATAGTTTTTAAAAGTAAATAATTTTTGGAAGTAGGCACTTCATTTCACATTAAGTCACTTTTTATGTATGTTTATATAGAAGGATCCTGTTGTTTCAGGGGCCGTGTAATTATCCTTTTCTATTCACATCAATACCGTAGGAGTTGTTAGCTATGCTGATTCTGTGTGCATGTTTAAGTTTACAGTGATCTGTAGTATGCCATATATTGTAAAATAAGTTACCCTGTGTTACTCTTGATCCCCTAGGCTAGACAATATGTGAACATTTTTTTTCCATATTAATTTCTGTTATTTTCTTACTGTATTTTTTTTTCAAATTTTTATTTAAAATCTAGTTAGTTAACATATAGTATAATATTGGTTTCAAGAGTAGAACCCAGTGATTCATCACTTACATACAACACTCGGTGCTCATCCCAACAAGTGCCCAACACCCATCTAGCCCATCCCCTAGTCCTCTCCCTGTATCAACCCTCAGTTTGTTCTCTATGATAAAGAGTCTCTTATGGTTTGCCTCCCTCTCTTTTTTTTCCTTCCTATATGATCATCTGTTTTGTTTCTTAAATTCCACGTATGAGTGAAATCATATGGTATTTGTCTTTCTCTGACTGACTTATTTTACTTAGTATAATACACTATAGCTCCATGCACGTCAGTGCAAATGGCAAGATTTCACTCTTTCTAATGGCTGAGTAATATACTCTGCGTTCTCTTCATATCATATAAATCTTCCACCCTTTTAAAGGTATTTTTAACAAAATGAATTCTTTGTGATGATTGATCATTTTTCTCAACCTGAGCATCTTTAACTGCCTGCATCTTTCTGTATTGTATTCTACCTTACTTTTCTCTCCACTAACAATACACAGCAACATTGTACCAGAATCTCCTTGAAGTTTGTTCATTGATTTTTTATTTTGCTAGAGTGTGCTATTATTGCTTCTTTCAGTATTTACATGTAAGATATGCTTATCCAACATCAAAACACTGGAGATATTCTATTCGTTCACTTTATCCTTCAACATATATTTGTTTCATGTCTGCCTACTGTACATTAGATTCTGGAAATGCAAAACCTAAATAAGACGCTTGAGGTATTCAATCTCTCCCTTATTTTTGCCTTCCTTTAGCTGGCTACTTCTCCCTTCAAGTTGAATGCTACAAAGGAGGGATAAGATGATGATTGAAAACAGAAAATCAGAGTTGGCATCAAAGAGGTCACTGGGGACCTTCAACAAGAGCATTTTCAATGGGATAGGACGAGGGAGGCAGGATCCAGACAACAGGTGATGCCAATAAGGAATCAGAGCCAATGAGGACAGTGTCTATTTCTGAAGACAGCAAAAAGAAAGGAGCAGATACAGCAACAACATGGAGGGGAAAGATTACCAAATGGAAAAGCTTATTTGGGGTTTGGGAGAAATTTGACTATGTTTATAAACTTAAAAGCAAAGAGCCAAATAGTTGGGAGAAACTGAAGATACATGGAAGAATGAAGATTATTTATGTAGAAGACTCTAGAGTCATGTGTGGTGTTTTATGGGCAGAGATTTTTGTTGTGGGAAGGAGAAAGTAATATGACAACAATTAGAATCAAAAATGAAGAGGAAGGAAGAATAAGAAGTGCCTCTTATTCCCATTGAGAAAAATGGAATAGATTCATGCTCTGAGAGAGAGACAGATAAGCAGAGGCAAACAGACTGAAGAGAATGACAAAGGTCTGGAACTGTTTCTGTAAGGCTGGTGTGTGGCATGTTCTCTTTTAGCCCCCTAGATCCATTCTCCATACTTCTCCACCCTGCTCTGTGTCCTGAGATGCTGGCAGCTATGGACAGTACCAGCCATTTTCCCTACCCTCTGGCTTTGGCTGGTTTCAACCAGTAGAAGAAAGGAAGGTTTGGGATATTTTTTCCAGGTCTTTCTACCTGGCCATGGGCTGCCAGTGGCTGGTGGCTCCTGCTGGGAGGCCTCCGCTTAGAGTCACAGTCTGAGTGGATTCCTTTTCCCCATCAGCTTAGGGATAGTAGTGGCCTTCCCTCCTTTGCTAGCCCCAGGGCACTTCTCCATCCTTTGGGCAGACATTCTTCTCATTAAATGCTCCTAAAATTGGGCTGTGACATTTGTTTCCCACCTGGAATCCTAACTGATACAGAATACAAGAGGAAGCTGAGTGGAGACAAGTAAAAAGTGATCCTTACACACAGGTGAGGGTAGGAGCTATAAGCCTGTGGTACTTATTTACCCTGCTTAACCTAGCTGCCCAGGAGAAGTGGATGGAGAGGGTGGTGTGATTCAATGAAGCCTGCTGATGAAAGAGGACATGTGGCAAAAGAAGAGGGAGAGGAATTGAAGGGGCTGACGAATGGGTCACTGAAATAACTGCCTTGGGCCTAAGAGTCGTGCTTTCCATGTGCATGTCGAGCAAAACACATTTCTAGGTTTCATAAGTCTCTGGAACGGAATTATGATCTCCCTTGAATTTACCTGTACATTCAGTAAATCTCTAGAAAATAGGAAATACACACACACACACACACACACACACACACTTTAGGTCACTTCAGATATGAAAGTGTTATTGGATGGTTATGGACTAAATTGTGTCCCCTGAAGCCCTAACCACCAATGTGACTGTATTTGGAGATAGGGCCTTCAAAGAAGTAATTAAGGTTAAATGAAACCATAGCAGTGGGACCCAATCCAGTAGGGCTGCTGTCCTTAGAAGAAGAGACACCAGGAATACATGCACATAGAAAGGCCAAAGGAGGACACAGCAAGAGGGTGGCCATCTGCAAGAGGCCTCACCAGAAACTAACTCTGCTGACCCCTTGATCTTGGACTTCTACCCTCCACAACTGTGAGAAAATATTTATGTTGTTTAGGTCCCCTGGTCTATGGTATTCTGCTATGGCAGCCCAAGCAAACTACCACAAAGATCATCTAAGCCTTCTAACATATAAGGGGAACCACACTTCTTTGGCCATGGAATCCAATGATGCATAAACTCCTTTCTGCCCTCTTGTACTGGCCCCTCTCCTCCTTTTTACTGAATATTATTTACTCTCCAAGGCCAGTTCCCATGTCACTTCCTCTGGATAATCTCCCCTGACCAGTCTTATCCTCCCTAAAGGAAGCCACTCCTTAGGGATAAGGTCTATCTAGTCTTAGATTATCACTTGTCTTCATTATTCTCTCTCCTAAGGCCAAAGTCTGAACACTTGTGTGAACTCACACCAGATCTTAGCAATGCTGTATGCAGAGCAAGTGCTTACTAAATGTTTGTTGATTAACTACTTGTCCTTGATAATGAAAAGAAAGTTAGTTTCATTTACTTCTACACTTAGGACACATCCTGAGAACAGATGAGAATAAAGAGCAAAAAGATCATCATAGCCCTGTTTAGAAGCATAGATAGGACTTCCAAACCTTCACTATATCCATCCCCCACCCCATGATGTTCAATCAAGATCATCCATCCCCAGCTGGCGACACAGCAGATATGACAAGGCTGTTGCCTTTCACCACACCTAGTCTTACTTAAGCTGCCCAAGATCAATAACCAGTTTGTTCTCATTCCCAAGGCACATGGCCTTGGAATAACTTGCACAAATCAGACCAATGAATCCTTAAGTCCCTTGCTATGCCATCATTCTAGACATTGTCTAAACAGAGCCCCAGCAAGGTATGTCCTGGTCTGAGATTAGGTCTCCGACCTATTCTAGCTTTTGTACCTCAACAGCAATAGCTGCTTCTCCAAAATGAACTTACCTCATTTAACAGGCTTTCTGCGGCAAACACTGTTAAAACCATTCCCTTTGAACCTTGCATTTTACTTTTAAAATCACTGGTAGAGTTAACTCTCCCTTTCTCCTGAAGACTATATCACCTTTAAAACAAGCTCATCATCCGCTAATCCATTTCCAAACCCAGTTCGGGAATCTGGGTTAAGCACGGTATAACAGAGCAAGACTGTGGCTGGATGGAGCACGAGTTCCTTCTTTATCCTAATTGGCAGAGTCCTCACGAGAGAAGGCAGCGCACCTGGTTCTAACTCTAATTTGTCTTCCTCACATGAATAATTCATACTGTCTCTACGCGACCAGCCACTACAACAGTAGGGGATGGTCCCTATGTGCGAATCACTGGCTGTCCCTGCCCACCCAGCAAGAAGCATTGGCTTCTGCAAATGTGAGAGTTCTTGCTCAAGGTCAGGTTGATGGCCACTGAATGTTAAGTTAGGGTATTGTCAATTTGGTATTAGTAATTCCCAATTTGGTTTATTTAACTAAGGCTGACCTGCCTTGACATTAACCTTTAAAAGAATGCAAGCTGCTTCCTGGCAAAAGAACATGTCGGTGAACATATGGTAAGAATGTGTGTATTTGAAGTTTTATAGGCCTGCATGTATCTGAAAATGGAACAGAAACTCAGAGTGATTTTGTGTAAAAACAGAGGGGTGGGGAAAGGGAAAAAAAGAGCTAAGGAGGGAGGGAAAAGAAACAGAAAGAAATCTGATCATGCCACTCCTCTCCTTAAAACCTTCCATATAGCTCTTATGACTCTTAGGACCAGCTTCAAAACTCTCCACATTGCCTAAGCGACCCTGAAGAATCTGCCTCCTGCCTACCCTTCTAGATTCATTCCACCACCTTGCCCTCTGCTTGCTATACTCCAGCCATACTGGCATTTTTGAGTCCTTGAACCTGCTCAAGGGCTCCCCATAGATTTTTTTCCCTCCTTACCTCCCCTTGCCCTCATCCCCAAGCCTCCACATGGCTCATCCTTCAGGTTTTGTCCAGGAGGCTGCTTTCACACAGTGGCAGTGACCTCAGACTGAATTAAGTTCATAGATCCCACCCCACACCATTATATTCCCTGGTGACATAGAAGGTCTGTCATCGATGTCAGAAACCTGGACCTACACTTGCCTTATTTATAGCTCTTCCCCAAGTATTTGCTAACTCTTAAGGACTTTATTTAGCATATATTTTTCTAAAATTTTTCATTTTTTTTCCTATTATTCCTATTAATTACTGAGTCTGGATCCGTATCACTGCAATTCTGGCTTATTGCAACAATCTTGTAACCGATCTCCTAGTCTCCACTTTTGCTCATCTATAATTCACTGCTACATATAGACTTACCTAAAGCAAAATACTCTGAGGTCCATCCTCAAGCCCTCTTTGACTCTATCAAAAGCCTTTGCCACTGACCACACAATAAAATTAAAAATCTCTTGTAAGATTTCCAAGCCCTTGATGGTCTGGCTTTCTGAATAACACTTCTGTCATCTCTACCACCACAGTCCTCCCTTGGCTTCTACAACTCCACCCATCCTCCCATTTGTTCTTAAAAAACACGATTGGGTTTTATTTTGCTTTTTGCTCTAAGCCTGTGCATATATCCTTTACTTTACAAAAAAAAGTGTCTTCCTTCTTTATTATTTCCTTAGTTGGCTCTTATTCTCCTTTCTAAGTTAGCTTAGCCATGTCTTTCTCATTACTTTTTCTGAGAAGTCTCCTTTGGCTGGGTCAGAAACTCCAGTTTTGTTTGTGACAGTTCCCTAATGTAACAGTCAATGCCTGTGAATTACCTTCCCACCCCCTGTCCCCCATATGAGAGCTCTGCATGGGACAAGAATCTGTTTGCCTTGACTTTATCAACTCTGTTCCCTGGAAGAGCACATAGTACATTTTTAATAAATATTGTATTAAGCAAAAAAAAAAAAAAAAAAAAAAAAGAAGGTCTGTCATCATATAAGCTGCTTTGTCTTTATGAATTTTACCTCACTTTTAACTAAATAATTCTAGACTAGACTAGGAGCTCCAAAAGTACAGAAACTCCACCTGCAAAAAGTATTCCCAGCACTTCCCATAACACCTGATGCTATATAAAAGGCAGCACAAATGGAGTACCTGGGTGGCTCAGATGGTTCAGCATCCAACTCTTGATTTGGTTCAGGTCATGATCTCACGGTTTGTGGGTTCAAGCCCTGAATCGGGCTTTGTGCTGACAGCTCAACCTGGAGCCTGCTTCAGATTCTGTGTCTCCTTCTCCCTCCACCCCTCCCTCCATTCATGCTCTCTTTCAAAAATAAAATAAACATTAAATAAAATTATATAGAACAAATAAAAAAAATGTATCAAAAACTCAAAAAATATATCATAAATTGACCCTCAATCAATACTTTGCAACAAAGACAAAAATTAACTTGAAATGCATCATAAACCTAAATGTACACCCCAAAACCATAAAAGTTCAAGAAGAAACATAGGAGAAAATCTCTATGACTTTGAGTTAGGTAAAGATTTATTAGATATGACATAAAAACTTCAATCCATAAAAAAATTGGACTCCATCAAAATTTTAAATTTGGTTTTTGTTTTTGGTAAGACAACGTTAAGAGAAAGGCAAACCACAGATACAAAGTATCTGCAAAACACACATCGGATAAAAGACTTCAAATATACAAAGAACTCTCAAAACTAAAATAATAACACAAAGAACCCAAGAAAAAGTCCAGCAAAGATGTGAACAGAAACATCACCAAAAGCAGAGATACGTGTGGCAAATAAGCCCAGGAAAAGGTGTTCAACATCTTGACTCATTCGGGAAATGCAAATCAAGGCCACGGTGAGGTAGCACTGCCCCACCCTTAGCACTGCTAGGATGAACACTGAGAATACCCACAACTGGTGAGGAGGGGAGCTACTGGAACTCACTGCTGATGGGAATGTAAACCATTCAGGCCTTACAGAAAACAGCTTGGCTACTCCTTTTAAAATCAAATATACACTTAACGATGACTCAACCATCCCAGGATTAGATATTTTTACTCAAGAGACATGAAAACATATGTGCACTCAAAAGCTATACATGGATATTTATAGTTTTATTCATAATCATCAAAAACTGGAAACAACCCCAATATCTTTCAACCGGTGAATGCATAAGCAAACTGTGGCACATTCATATGACAGAATACTTCTCAGCAATAAAAAGAAACCAACAACTGATGCAGATACAGGCATGAATGAATCTGAAAGAAATAGCCACATTCAAAAGGCTATGTAGGATATGAGCCATTGATACTGTGGCTGGGAAAAGGCAAAAGTACAGGACAGAAATAGATTAGTAGTTGCCAATGACTAGGGACAGCAAGAAGGTTTGCTACAATGGGGCATGAGGGAACTTTCTGGGGTGACAGAAATGTTCTATATCTTGACTGTAATGGGGGTGACATGACTGTATGAGTTTATACCTACAGTGAATGTTAATGTATGTAAGTGACAGTTCAATAAACCCGATTTTTACATTTTTCGGGGAAAAAAGTAACATCATTGACTTAAGTTGGTCCCAGTGGGTTTCTGTTACTTGTATTCAAGAATCCTAAATGACACAAACACACAGCTCATAGTGTTGTGACTATTTAATGGCACAATGCAGTTTCATCTTAAGATGGGGCTAAATTCTAACATTAACCCGTAAGACTAACTTTACCTTTAAAAGCCCATTAACTCCCCCATAGAAGACAGTGTACATTTTTTATGTACACAAACTGGTACAAGAATGCATATATATGCCAAATCTGAGAACCGTGAGCTATTACAAAAGGAAACGTAGATGCAGGTGACTAGACTATTAGTGGCACGGTGTTTCCAGTCAAATTATCTTGGTTCAAATCTCAATTCCACCACTTTCTAGCCCTGGACAAGTTACTTAACCTTGCTATACTTCAGGTTTTTCACGTGTACAATGGTGATAACAGCACCTAACTCAGAGGGTTTTAGTGTAAGTTAGTTAAACATATGGAAAGCCCTCAGTCAGGCACAATGGAAAGGCTGTATTTGTATTAGCTGTCAGTGGGTCAGATAGGCCGGCAACACAATCCCTTCCGTCAATGATTATCTAGTAAGCTCCTACCGTGTACAATATCTATTAAGCATGCTGTGTGACGTGTTGCCTCAGGCTGCCCACCCAGAAAACTGACCCTGTTTAGCATGTGAATTGAGTTTGATCTAGACTCATTTTGAGAAGGCTAGACCCATCCACAGGGGCTTCACCAAGCGTTTTAATACCTAATATTCAAATAAAACCATCCATTTGCCTCCACCAGCACTCTTAAAGCCTGCATGTTTCAACTAGTTGGGAGGATAATCTGGTGACCAGAAAAAAAAAAAAAAGTCTATGACAAAGCAGCAGTTATTTGGGGAGCCCAGGCCTCACAAAAAGACCACTCTAAGTCCACCGCTACAACTCCTCCTCGCCTCTCCAAAGCTCTTTGTTTCTGTTCTACTGGCCTGGTTTCCCTTCAGTGTAGGTTCTTTAATCTCAGCTCCTTACCTCTTACCTTTTACTTAGGTGTCCACTCAACAAAGCATCCTGCTTGTTAAGACACCTTGAACCTTTCATTTTGCTTCCTGTACCTAAGCTTTTTCTTACGTCTAAATGGCTTAATAGCACCTGTTCCCCATTTCCCAAAAAAGATGAAATTAGGTAATCAATGTAACAATGTCACTCATAGATGAAGAGGAAGAATCAGTTTTCATTTTGTTATAGGATGACCTTCCTTTATACAATTGTTTTTCTCAAATGTTTCTTGTGAATCAAATCCACATTTAAAAGTCCTAGGGATAGGGTTCCTGGGTGGTTCAGTCGGTTAAGCGGTTAAGCATCAGACTTCGGCTCAGGTCATGATTTCAAAGTTTGTGAGTTCAAGCCCCACATCAGGCTCTGAGCCTGACAGTTCAGAGCCTAGAGCCTGCTTCAGATTCTGTGTCCCCCTCTCTCTACCCATTCCTTGCTCATGTACTGTCTCTCTCTCTAAAATAAATAAATATTTTTTAAAATAATTTTTAAAAAAGTCCTTTGGGTGCTCACAGCATGGTAGAGAATTTTGTCAAAAAGCCAAATTTGTTATTTGGCCTAACAAATATGGTAGTCTCCCCACTTTATCCACAGGGATACACTCCAAGACCTCCAGTAGATGTCTGAAAACACAGAAAGTACTGAACACAACATATATACTATGTTTTTTTCCTAAGCATGCATAATTATGATAAAGTTTATCTTATAAATTGGGTACAGTAAGAGATTAACAATAACTAAATATAGAACAATTTTAACAACATGCTGTAATAAAAGTTATGGGATTATTGTCTCTCTCAAAATATTGTACTGTACTCACCCTTCTTCTCAGGATGATGCAAGATGGTAAAATGCCTGTGTGAGGAGATGAAGTGAAGGATACAGGCATGTGACCTAACATTAGACAACTACTGACCTGACCATAGGTCATAAGGAAGACCATCTGCTTCCAGACCATCATTGACTATAGGTAACTGAAACTGCAGAAAAGGGATGACTACTGTAATCACCACTGATTTTTCTAAGCCTCCATGCTGGGTTAATTTAGATGATGATGATGATAACAACAACAAACATCACGAAAGCCATCTTAATTCATTTAACAATTTATGAATTTTTAAGACACTTTCATGCACCTCTCAGCTTATGCTCATAACTACCCCCAGGAGATCAGGTATTATTATCCCCAGTTGCCAGATCAAGAATCTGAAGCCCAGTTAGGTTAATGATTTGCCCGGGTTATGCAGCTAATGGACACGTGCTGAAGGCTCAGATAGTCTCAAAACTCTTACACTGGACCTGTACAAAACAGACCAAGAACCAAAAGAACCAGGAATCATCTGCAGTCTGCAGAAATGCAAATAATTTTCTTTAAGCATTCATGGCATCAAACCTTAAAATTCTAAAGCCAATGTCTCCAACACATAAAATTCTAAATAGAGGAGACTGCTGACATCTTCAAAGCAGAAAGACAGTAAATGCAGTATCACCATGATAAAAAATGATTAAATGCTAATCATACCAACTGAAATATCATCATCAAATTTTGCATTAACAGCCACAAATAGTAGACTTATTAGCAACATTATATTTAAGTGCATCCGTCCAGAATCTTTGTATTTTTCCACCAAACATAAAAAAGACTTTAAATCAACTTTAAGGGGATGCAAAGAAAAAAGATAAAATAATGTCACCTGTATACACAGTGTAGGAAGGAGCCTCAAAGACCCTAGAGGAAATAGCTGAGGTCTGCAGTTTCCAAATGTCAATTTGGAGGAGACTATTTTAGACACAGGTAGCCTTCTTGCTAATGAGATTCTAGATAAAACTTTTACATAAATTCAACCTTATCTCTCTCCATCCCTCCCAAATATCTCAGAGGGCCTGGAATGCAGGCATAATCCTCTACCAGAAGGAAAATATCCTACTATGAGCTGATACAAGCTCCCCTGAAATCTGAAAGATGCAGGATGGCCGTTTCTTTATTCATCAGACCCTTCACTTGTACACAGTTAGCCTTGGATAGATGCCCAGAAGTCTTGGGTGCATGACTAAGAATCTCTTCTCCCTCTGATTTTCCCAGTTTCCACCTTCTCCCAGTATGCCATTGCTATCCAAGTTTGCATCACTTGGACTGGACCACAGAGATCATGATTCTTGCCTCCATTCTGGGGAGGGAGAAGTTAGAGAGGATCCTTCAGTCAAAAACTCCCTAAGTTCTCCTTGGCTTTGTCTGTGATCTTTCAGCATCTTCTACGTAAAATCACTGCAAGGCAAACAACATCTCCTCTTGGCAGTATAGCTGGTTTCTTACAGCCATCTATACTGGCTTACAGTAGGTCATGTATTATTAAACTAAAAGTTCTCTCTCTTACCAGGAGTAAAGTGATAAAATAAAGGGAGACAAGAAAAATTCATCCTCCCACATATGCCTAAAAGCAAGGGTACTCTTCCAAACTAACCTTTTTTCTTTTTTTGTAAAATCTAATTCAAATGTTCTACTCCCACCCTGCCTCCATAATAGTCTCTCCCAATGTAAAAGATGATTAAAATAGGCATGTCTTATGATTTTCTTAATTATAAACAAGTAGATGATTTTTTAAATTGAGGTATGTAAAATTGATTGTGTCCTCATCAACACCCATTTTATGTTTATTTGCCAAATTCCAATGGCTGATATAAACAACTGTGTGGCCAGAAATGATTAGGGCTTTGTTGAGGTCTGTTGTTGAACTGCTTTATGGTTGGATTGTTCTGAACTTCCATTCGTGATGCAAACCCACAGGAGAATGGGTCACCTTCCAGACTATGCCTTTGCAGAGTTATGTGTAACAGACTTCAACTTTTGGAAACCTGTTGACAGCTATTTGAAAAATTCCAGTTCAAAGGATTCTGCAAATTAAATGTACCCAAATATGATGTCTTTCTTTAAAGCTCTGGAAGGAAAGGGAACATAGTATGTGGATGGGCAACCGTTAAGGTTTCTGCATTCATATATGGTCTGCAAGAATGGATTCATCTGTTCATTCATTCATTCATTCAATTATTTGTTGACTGTCAATTATTTGTTGAGGGTGCAAAGTCCTGGGGATACATTAGTGAATAGAACAAGACAGACTGCATACTTGCTCTTAAAGTGTTCCTGCTCTAGTCGGGAGAGAGCTGAAAGTGATAAACTAATTACAAATATTGCTAAGATGTAAAAAAGAAAAAAGGGTACCTGGGTGGCTCAGTCGGTTAAGCGTCTGACTCTTGGTTTTGGCTCAGGTCATGATCTCATGGTTTTTTGAGTTTGAACCCCACATCCGGTTCTGCGCTGGCAGCATGAAGCCTGCTTGGGATTCTCTGTCCCTGTCTCTCTCTCTCTGTCCCCCCTCACTTGCACTGTCTCTGTCTCTCTCAAAATAAATAAACTTTAAAAAAAGATGTAAGAAAGAAAGAAATAGGAGACAGAGGTAGAGAATAAAATGGATGCAATACACCTACTTTCAATGAGAAAGGAAAGCTTTCTGAACAGATGACATTTGAGCCCTGAAAAATGAGAGGCTATCATGCATGTAGGACTAGGGAAAGAACATTTTCAGGAGAAGGAAACAGCCCAAAATCTGTGAGAAAGGAAAGGTCATGGTGTATTCATGGCACTGAAAGGAAACCTTGTGTGGCTGGAGTGAGCTAAGAGAGGTAGGCATGGGCTAGATTATGCAAGATGTTGAAGGTCATGATAAGGAATTTTTATTTTATTCTGAGGCAAACTGGAAGCTGCTGGAGATTTAAACAGAAAAGTGACATGACCTCGTCTATGTTTTATATGGTACTGGCTACTATGCAGACAATGGACTGGAGGATGAAATGCATGGCTATGGAGAAACAGGAGACAGTTTTAACAGTCCAAACGGGAGCTTAGGAGAGCATGGCATAAGTACAGAAGTGAGATGGAGAGAAGACAGGCTCAACACATCTTTTTGGGTAAAACCAAAAGAACTTGCTGGTAAGTTCAATGTGGAAAATGAGCGCAAGAGAAGAATCAGGGATAATCACAAATTTCTGGCTGGGTGGGTGGTGGCGCCATTCATTAAGATGATGAAAACTGGCCCTGGTTTCTTCCGTTCTAGTGCAAGGCCTGCCTGTGATACACATGTAGGGCCCTAAAAGGTTATTTCATTTTCTTTCTAATAGATCTTCCTGTGGGGAGAGCTTTCTGCACTCTTTTGTACTACTAGGGAGCTACACACACACACACACACACACACACACACACACACACACACACACACACACACACAGAGTTAGCCAACACAGTCCAAAGGAGGCCTGAGACCTGTTTCAGCTCCTACTATCAGGTTTCCCAGCCCCAATTAACGTGCAGAATGTTAGCAGGTAAGACCAACTGTAGCTTAGTGATGCTCAAGGGAACAAGAAAACCACATGGTAACATAAAGTCACATTTTTCCTAGGAATTAAGACTTGAGTATCAAACCTTTGGCATGAATTGCGTTATTGGATGGACTGAGAATTCACACATATGCATCCACTGGCCACTGGTATCAAGTTCTTTAAAGAAAACCCAAATCAAAGATAGGAAGTTGTTCACTGGACAGAGGAAATGGACTTTCTTGGGAAAGGGAACTGAGAGATGAATTTAGGGTCTGCCCTCTGATAGATGGGCTTCTTCAACAAAATTTGTTGTCAGAGAGACTCTTCCAGCCAGTTCAACTCAAAGCCAGTAGCTTGAAGACCATAGCTTAAAGACATTCTCACCTTTGTGGAGCCTGAGCACCACTTGAAGGTCATCAGTTCAAGGGGGTTTATGAAGCTGAGGTCTAATCAATTAAAATAGCTTTGGGGACATTTACTCCATAGAATTCTAGGTATCTTTCTTACTGTCTGTGTGGCTCTTGATGCGAACACAACTGGCATGGAATCATTGGCCATGTGTCCTTCCTTCACCAGCTTACACCATCAGTATTTCTGTGCCATGAAAAACGTGCTTGTGAGAATTGGTAAGGGAAATCTTGAAAAGATAAAGACATTGCAAAAGAATAATCAGTACCTAAATAAGGAGTGAAAGGGATGGCAGAATTCATCCCACTGCTCTGGATCCAATTCCCAGCTTCCCTGTTACTAATAGAATATACCATCAAGGTAAGACTTTTAGGAAAAATGGGAAGCACTTCAGTAAGAGATAGCTAAAAGGGGAACCAGGCTTTGCTTCACCATTTCCTAATAATTGTATCCTTATGTTTTGAATTTTTTTTTCTGATTTTGTTTAATGAGACTTATCTCTGCATTGATCTTATAGTCCCTCATCATTTCTTTCATTTATTTTTAATGTTTATTTTTGAGAGAGAGAGTACAAGTGGTAAAGGTGCAGAGAAAGGGGGACAGAGGATCCAAAATGTGCCATGTGCTGATAGCAGAGAGCCTGATGCAGGGTTTAAAATCACAAACTGTGAGATCATGACCTGAGCCAAAGTCAAGAGCCAGACACTTAACCAACTGAGCCACCCAAGCGCTCCTTTTATTTTTTACTGAGCTCTACCAATTTGGGTTTTTTTTTCTTTTTTCTCTATGGTCTTATCTCCTTTTCGATCATTTTGCACATGTGTGTGCTTCCTCCTCCCCAAGAGATGATGCTGCCTATAGCATCTTTAAGATTCTTTGTCAAATTCATAAGAACAATTCCTCTTCTGATTTATGTAAGTTATCTGACTTTCGATTACTCTTTCTTCCTCTATTCTTATGTATATTGCCTAATGTGTTCCTTTCTCAAGATTATTCACCTTTATTGGGGCAGTTCTATCTGAGGCCACCATTTGCTTAAAGACTCAGCCCAGAAATTTAAATTTAGTATATTATCTCAAAAACCTTCTCACCAAATTTTCCCTCCATCCTGAATGCACATTTCTCCTCCTTTCTCTTCAGTTAGGATATGGATTTGTGTTGCAATCTGGCGAGCACAGCTTCCCCTCCAACCTCCCCATTGCACACCCCATTAGCTAGGAGGCTAGGGCATACCTCTGGACCCTCCACAGGGGTCCCCATCAGCTCCAACCCTCCCACTTTTCTCCAGTTGACACCTGGGTCTGCCGAAGGACATGCTCACTTCTCTTCTGGCATTTCTCTAGATCCCAGGAAACTGAATGAAGGATCCTTTGGACCTGAAGACTGTAACATGCACTTCCAGAGAAATCTGACTGCTAAAATCTGAGGAGATATCTGGGTTCTCAGTCTCCACCCTTAGTTTTAGTCTCAATTTCTCAGCACTGGCCAGATTTTGTTCATAGTGAAGTTTCTGTATTTCATCAAAGACAGAGTTGTCTTCTTTTTTCCCATTTTTTCAAGAAAAGTTTTTTTCAAAAACTTTTTCAAAGTCTTAAGGAGGACTGATGACTGAAATGCTTTTACTTTGACTTCTTTGACTGAAGGCCCTGTTGTTCACTCCTTGACCCATGGCAAGCTTGCCTCTACTTCAAGTTGCTCAAACTGCTTTCTCAAAGATAACTACTGACTTCCTAATTGCTAAATTAAGTCTTTTTTTCCTGTTATCAGGATTTCTTTATTATTAAAATATATATAATTAACACACAGCTTACATTAGTTTCAAGTGTACAATGATTCAGCAATTCTATATATTACTCAGTGCTCTTTATAAGTGTGCTTTTTTTTTTATCTTTTTTACATTTATTTTTGAGAGACAGAGACAGAGCACAAGTGGGGAGGGGCAGAGAGAGTAAAAGACAGAATCCGAAGGAGGCTCCAGGATCAGCTGTCAGCACAGAGCCTGACGTGAGGCTCAAACTCACAAACCATGAGATCATGACCTGAGCTGAAGTCGGATGCTCAACCAACTGAGCCACCCAGGCGCCCCCGTAAGTGTGCCTTTTTTAATGTTTATGTATTTATTTTGAGAGAGTGTGCAAGAGTACATGAGCAGGGGAGGGATAGAGAGAGAATCCCAAGCAGGCTCTGCAAGGTCACGAAGGGCTCACTCTCACAAACCGTGAGATTATGACCTGAGCCAAAACCAAGAGTTGGTCACTCAACTGACTGAGCCACCCAGGCACCCCCATAAGTGTGCTTTAATTCCCCTTAATCTATTTCATCCATCCCCCAACACCTCCCTTCTACTAATCATCTTCTTTATTCACCTATTGATGGACACTTGGGCTGCTTCTTTAATTTAGCTATCGTAAATAATGCTGCAATAAACATAGGGATGCATGTATCTTTTAAAAATTATATTTCTTGGGGCGCCTGGGTGGCGCAGTCGGTTAAGCCTCCGACTTCAGCCAGGTCACGATCTCGCGGTCCGTGAGTTCGAGCCCCGCGTCAGGCTCTGGGCCGATGGCTCGGAGCCTGGAGCCTGTTTCCGATTCTGTGTCTCCCTCTCTCTCTGCCCCTCCCCCGTTCATGCTCTGTCTCTCTCTGTCCCAAAAAATAAATAAAAAAAAAAAATTATATTTCTTCTGTTATGCCTAATGCCCATTCTCTTGCTGTTTTTCAATTTTCTTTCAATTATAGCTATTCTCCTGGGATTTCTGTTTAAATGATCTCCCTGGTCCACTCCTCATTCCCCAGGCTTTAACTGCCCACTGTGTGCTTTACTTCCAAATGTTTCTCATCTATCCCAATCCCCTCTTGAAATTTATACCCAATTTCCAAAGCCAGTTTGACACCTACACCTCCACATGCATCTCCATGTATGTTCTAAACTACTATTTTCTAATCTAGTGATGCTCAGAATGTTAGTGTTATTTGTCTTAAAGAGTCATACATTAGTTTCCTCGGGTTGCAATAATAAGTTACCACAAACTGGACTACTTAAAACAATCGGTTCTTTCACAGTTATGGAGGCTAGAAGTCCAAAATTAAGGTGTTGGCAAGACCATGCTCCCTCTGAAGGCTTAGGAAAGAATCTTTCGTTGCCTCTTCCTAGCTTCTAGTTGTTGCCAGTGATTCTTAGCATCTCTAAGCTTGTAGCTGTGTCACTCCAACCTCTGCCTCTATCATCACACAGCTTTCTTCTCTAGGTGTATCTTTTTCTAAGCCTCCCTCTTCTTTCTCTTATAAAGACACCATTCATTGGATTTAGCACCCACCCTCACATAGCAATACCTCATCTTAACTTGATTACATCCGCAAAAGTTGATTTCCAAATAAGGTCACATTCACAGGTACTGGGGGTCAGAACTTAAACATTTCTTTTGGAGGAACACAATTATCCCACTACCTCATGATAAAATACATTTTGAAAATATTGACTTAAGCAAAATCAGACAGATTCCATCACTATAGAACTCCTCAGAGCTTTAATAAGCTAATATGAATTGTAGGGGTTTGGTTTTATTACCATTATATTAGACTCAGATGTGCAACATGACTTGGTATTGGTATACACTGCAAAATTATCACAATTAAGTCTAGTCAACAGCCCTCCCCATACATAGTTACAGACTTTTTTCCTTGTGTTGAGAACTTTTAAGATTTACTTTCTTAGGACCTTTCAAATATGCAATACGGTATTATCAACTATAGTCACCATGCTGTACATTACATCCTCAGGACTTATTTATTTTATAAGCTTATTTATTTATTTTGAGAGAGAGACAGACAGACAGAGGGAGCACAAGAGAAAATCCCAACTAGGCTCCACACTGACAGTGTGGAGCCTGATGAGGGGCTCAAACTCACGAACCGCGAGATCATGACCTGAGCCAAAGTTGGATGCTTAACCGACTGAGCCACCCAGGCACCCCTGGATTTACTTATAACCAAAAGTTTGTACCTTTTCACTTCCTTCACCCATCTTGCCTATCAGACACCCCCACCTTTGGCCACCACCAATTTGTTCCCTATTTCTATGAGCTTGGATTTTTGTTTTTGGCAGTTTTTTAGATTCTACAGATTCTTTAGATAAGTCTTTCCCTGTCTGACTTACTTCATTTAGCATAATGCCCTCAAGTTCCATCTGTCACAAATTGCATAATTTCATTCTTTTTTATGGTTGAATAATATTCAATTGTGTATATATGCCACCTTTTCTTTTCCCTTCTTCCATCAATGAACACTTAAGTTGTCTCCATGTTTTGGCTGTTGTAAATCATGCTTCAATGCACACAGGGGTGCAGCTATCTTTCTGAGTTAGTGTTTTTGTTTTCTTCAGATAAATACTCAGAAGTAAAATTGCTGGATCATAGGATAGTTCTATTTTTAATTTTTTGAGGAACGTCATACTGTTTTCCGTAGTAGCTACATCAATATAGATTCCCCCCAACAGTGCACAGGATTTCCTTTTCTCTACATTCTCACCAACACTTATTTCTTGTCTTTTTGATAACAGCCATTCTAATAGGTAATATCTCATTGAGGTGATATCTCATTGTGGCTTTAATTTGCATCTCCCTGGTGATTAGTGATATTGAGCATATTTTCATGTATCCGTCGGCCATCAATATGTGCTCTTTAGAAAAATGTCTATCCAGATTCTTTGCCCATTTTTGAATCAGACTTCTTTTTAGCTATTAGGTTTAGGTATTTTTGGATATTTTTATCAAAAATTGATACGCAAACACTTTCTCCCATTCACTAGGTGCCTTCCATTTAGTTGATGGTTTCCTTGGCTGTGCAGAAGCTTTTTAGTTTGAAGTAATCCCACCTGCTAATTTTTGCTATCGATGCCCTTACTTTTTGTGTCAAATTCAAAAAATCTTGCCAAACCCATGTCAAGATTACCACTTACGTTTTCTTCTAGGAGTTTTATGGTTTCAGGTCTTACATTCAAGTTTTGTAGCCATTTTGAATTAACTTTTGTGTAGGGGGTAAGATAGTGGTTCACTTTCATTCTTTTGCATGTGGCTGTCCAGTTTTCTCCTCACTACTTAAGACACTGCCTTTCCCCATTGTATATTCTTGCCTCCTTTGTCATAAATTAATTGAACATATAAGTATGGGTTTATTTCTGGGTTTTCACTTCTGTTTCGTTGATCCATATATCTGTTTTTGGCCAATACCATACTGTTTTGATTACTATAACTTTCCAACTGTCGTTTACAATCAGGGAGCATGATGCTTCCAGCTTTGTTCTTCTTTCTCAGGATTGTTTTGGTTATCTGGAGTCCTTTAATGTTCCATACAAATTTTAGAATTGTTTGTTCTATTTCTGTGAAAAATGCCACTGAAATTTTGATAGAGATTGCACTGAATCTGTAGATTGCTTTGGGTAGTGTGGACATTTTAACAATACTAATTCTTCAAATTCATGAGCACAGAATATCTTTCCATTTATTTATCTTCTTCAATTTCTTTCATTAGTGCCTAATAGTCTAATAGTGTCTAATAGTGTCTAATAGGTCTTTCACCTCACTGGTTAAATTATCTCTAATTATTTCAGGGGTTTTTTTTTAGATATTTGAAATACAACTTTATTCTAATTCTAAATTAAAAGAAATGGAAAGGACAGTGACAAATGAGATTTCACCACTGGATACTGTGATGTGACTACAGCAGTCTTATATTTGAAACTCAGAAAGGAAACAATTGTGTTCCAAAACAGCTAAATATGCAGGTTCAAAAAATGAGGGTATACACTGTCACATTCACTCCGAAGCCCATTCTTCTCCTTCAGCAACCCATAGATGAAACACATGTTCCACTTGTTAGTTTTCTAACAAGCCACAGGAAGGGCTGGTCAAAATTGTAGTTACTTTTGGCAGAAATGTCATAGTGTTGAAGGTTGGTCTTATGGTGGAAGATTTTGCCGTACCTTTCCTGTCCTTGATGTCCACTTTGTTGCCACACAGCACGATGGGGATGTTTTCACATATTTGTACCAGATCTCTATGCCAGTCAGGCACGTTCTTGTAAGAAACCCTTGATGTTACATCAAACATTATAATGGTACACTGGACTTGGATGTAACAGTCATCTCTCTAACCCACCAAATTTCCCCTGACCAGCCGTATTCCATATATTGAACTTAATAGGTCCTCTATTGTCATGGAACACAAAGGGATGGATCTCAACACCCAATATGGCTGCATATTTCTCAAACTCACCAGTCAGATGACATTTCATGAACATAGTTTTTCCAGTACCACCATCGCCAACCAATACAAGTTTGAACCAGACTTGGGGTTCTCCTTGGACAAGCATCATGCTGTTGCTCCCAGAAGGGTCTCCGGCCCATCTGACCGAGCAGTTTTTCATTGTCCTTGATGTAATTATACCTGGGATTGTTTCCTCAATTTTTCTTTCTGATGGTTCATTGTTAATATGTAGAAATGGAAGCAATTTCTTTATATTGGTTTTGTGTCCTGCAAATTTACCAAATTCATTTATCAGTTTTCACAGTTTTGGGGTGGAGTCTTTAGGGTTTTCTATATAGAGTATCATGTTATCTGCAAATGGTGAGTTTTACTACTTCTTTCCAGTTTAGATGTCTTTTCTTTTTCTTGCCTAACTTCTCTGGCCAGGACTTCCAATACCATATTAAATAAAAGTGGCAAAAGTGGGCATTCTTGTCCTGATTCTGATCTTTGAGGAAAAGCTTTCAGCTTTTCCCCATTGAGTATGATGTTAGCTGTGGGCTTGTCATCAATGGCCTTCATTATGTTGAGGTACATCTCCTCAATACCTGCTTTGTTGAGAGTTTTTATCATAAATTGCTATTTGTCAAATGCTTTTTCTGCATCTATTCAAGTGGTTATATGATTCTTATCTTCATTTTGTTAATGTGGTGTATCATATTGATTTGCAGGTGTTGAACCACTTTTGAATCCCTAGAATATATCCTACTTCATCATTGTGTTTAATCCTTTTAATGTATTGTTGAATTTGGTTTGCTAATATTTTGTTGAGGATTTTCTGCATCTATGTTCATCAGGGATATTGACCTGTAATTTTCTTTTCTTGTGTCTTTGTTTGGTTTTGGTATCAGGATAATGCTGGTCTCATTCCTTCCTCTTCTATTTTTTTAGCCGAGTTTGAGAAGATTGGTATTAATTCATCTTTGAACATTTAGTAGAATTCACTAGTGAAGCTGTATGGTCTTAGACTTTTGTTTGTAGAAAGTTCTTAAATTACTGATTCAATCTCCTTACTCTTAATTGACCAGATTTTCTAACTCTTCATGATTCAGACTTGGAAAGTCCCATGTTTCTAGGAATTTATCCATTTCTTCTAGGTTGTACAATTTGCTGGCATACAATTATTCATAGTAGTCTCTGATGATCCTTTGTATTTCTGTGTTATCAATTGTAGCATTTTCTCTTTCATTTCTGATCTTATTTCCTCTCTTTTTATTGGTGAGTCTAGCTAAAGGTTTGTCAATTCTGTTTATTTCTTCAAAGAACAAATTCTTGGGTTCACTGATATTTTCTGTTGTCTTGTTAGTCTCTATTTCATTTATTTCTGCTCTGATCTTTGTTATTCCTTTCTTCTACTAACTTTGGGCTTCGTTTGTTCTTTGTTTTCAAGTTATTATTTAAATTCTAGTTAACATATAGGGTAATATTGCTTTCAGAAGTAGAACGTATAACTTATAGTTTTTGAATCTCCAACAATAGTGATCATATGGGTTATCACATAGAGCCTCCCCCAAACTTAAATAACCACAAAGCCCTTTTTGGTATGGAGTCCTTTAGAATGATTGTGTCCCAACAACAGACTTTGTATGTTCTTCTACCAGTGCTTCTCAGATTTTCATGTGCATATGAATCGCCTGGGGATGGCACAAGAGTGCTGATTCTGATTCAGCATATCTGGGATAGAAGTCTGAGATTGTGCCTTACTTAGAAGCTTCCTAGAGCTGCCCAGCACAACCGGTCTTCAAACACACTTTCTAAGCAAGCTTCTAAGTCAAAAGCTTTATTTCCACCAATAATGTTTCTCTTCCTCCATTGCCTGACTTGGTCAATCATGTCACTATCCACAGTTACTCAACTGGAAACTTGGACACCAAATTCCCTTCCCTTCACTCCTCCTTCAAATTTAACCCCACCTCAAATCCAACTTATTGCCAAGTTATGTTTGTCTCTTGAATCCAGTCCACCATCTCCATTATCTTTGCCAGGACTTTAGTTTCTTTCTATGGACTATGAGTAGTCTCTTACCACTTCTTCCTGTCTTTAATTGTTTCTGTCCAAATTGTTGCCACACACAGAATTAATCAGGTCAGTCCCTCACTTTAAAATTGACACTGATATCTCACTGCCCACCCAACAAAACCCCAAATGCTCAGCATTGAAATATTCCAGGTCCTGCAAAATCTGATCTCAGGACATTTTGGAGCTTTATTCCCACTTCTAATGCAAGACACAACAAGGGCTGTGGTCATATTAGGTTGCTCACCCTCCCCTGAACACACCATGCATGATCCCATCTCTGGACCTTTGTTCAAACTCCTCCCTCGTCAGTATGGTTTTTCTCCCACCTTCTCCACCTAGAGGAAAACTCTCATGCTTCCTAGTCTAAATATAGTCTCCTTTGCTAAATGTCCCCCAATTATAAATAATTTATTCCTCCTTTATGTTCCCAAAGATTTTTCACTTACAATTTCTTTAATGTTGCCTTATAACCATCTATACATGTGTTTTACTAGCTAACTCCTTAAGGGCAATGGTCATGCATGGCATATAATACATGTTTATTTATTCCTTTATTCATTCAAGAAATCTCCATATATATGTAATGAATATTAAGCAAATGAGTGTATTGGATGGAGAAGAGTCAAACTTCTATGAATTCTTTACAAAGTATGGTTGAGCCTTAAAAAATCTGGAGGTCAGAGGTGCCAACACTCTGCACAGTCAAAAGTCCATATATAACTTTTGACTCCCCCAAAATTTAACTACTAATAGCATACTGTTGAAGCTTTATCAATAACACAATCTATTAACACATATTTTGTACATTCTGTTTTATATATGGTATTCTTACAATAAAAAAAGTTAGAGAAAAGAAAATGTTAAGAAAATTGTAAGGAAGGGGCACATGGATGGCTCAGTCTTTAAGCATCTGACTTCAGCTTGGGTCATGATCTCACAGTTTGGGAGTACAAGACCCACATCGGGTGAGCTTGAGCCCTGTTTCATGTGAGTATGAGTGCTGCTGCTTCGGGTGAGCCCCACTTCTCTCTCTCTCTCTCTCTCTCTCTCTCTCTCTCTCTCTCCCTGCCCCTCGCTCACTTGCATCTTCTCTCTTTAAAAAAAAAAAAAAAAAGAAAGAAAATTACGAGGAGGAGAAAATACATTTACAGTACTATGCTGTATTCATTAAAAAAAAAACCCCACAAATATACACACATTTCAAACCCATGTTGTCCAAGGGTCACCTGTATAGACGACAGGCCACTTGAATAAAATGCAGATTACCAGAAGCCAATCCCAGACCTACTGAACCAGAATTTTGAGATGAGACCTTAGAATCTACAGTTGAGCAAGAAATCCAAGTGACTCTTATTCAGACTAATGTGTGAGAATGACTATAATTTAAAAGTAAATAGGTCAATGGTACCAACTTGTCCTCATAAGGATTTAAAAACATTTGAGATAAAAATTCTCCTGGTCAAAGTGAAAACCCTGTAAAACAACAAAAAAAAAGTTAAAGCATATTTGGCATCAATAAAGAACAAAATAATATAAATATTGGTAAGTCTTTTGAACAAAAAACTTGCTGTTGAGTTCATGATAGTTCTTTTTAATATTTTCTGGCCAATGACAATTTAAAGCATGTATGCACTAATTACTTCAGTAAAACTAAGCTATTCCAGTTGTGACATTTTTCTGAAGCACAAGAATTGTTTTTAAGTTCTGTCTTTTTTCCTGTGCAGCATTTAAAACCAACTGATTCCTAATTCACAATTGAGATCATCTACTCTTTGTTACCAGGATCGACACAAAACTGAAGGCCATCTTGATGAATATAAGAGCTAAGTGAAAGTTAAATTTGTCACATTCTTTACTATGCTGCACACTTTCAGAGTTTCATTAAAAAAAAAAAAAATCCACATAATTAGTTTAGCTTTACCAGGAAAAAAAAATTTTTGAATGACAAGGTCAGGCTCCTGACCTTTTAGTAAATTAGAGAAGATTGCCATAAATTGCACAATATAATGAAACACCAATTTGCATATTTGCTGCTATATTAAAAGGGATCAGTTTTAGCTCACAAAGCAGAACAAACAAAAACATGCATTTTAATAACTCAAATTACTCCCAGGAAGTGACCCTCAGCAGAAAGCCTGATTATCACTACTTAATTAGAAGCCTTGGAAATCTAAATCCTCCTTTAAATCCTATTCTGGGTACAGTGAAAGATGAAGCCATGAGTTTTGTCTAAGATTCAATATTTACTCTTTACTAATATGTTTGCTGGAGAGACTTCCCAAGCATTATAAAGACATGCGAGAAAAAATTTAATATTCAAAGAAAGAGTGCACAAAACCTGTGTTGGCTTGCAGGTGCAAAGCAATTAACAAGCTGGCATTTACAGTACTTTTAATTAATTAATTAAAAATGCAAAGCTGACTTTCATTTCTTTAAATGTTTGAACATTTTATCCATCAATAATAAACCACTACATGCTGCTGGGTGACAACAGCTGGTAAATGAAAAAAGTTAGTCCAGTGTTGAAGTAAGTGAAGAGAGATCTGGAATTTGCTAGAGCATCCCCGTCTCGTCTTCCCGCCCTGCCTGCCCCCTTTAAGGCCATTACGAAACTTAGTGTCAAATGAGAGGGGAAATGGCCTTTTGGCTACTCTGAGTCATGAACTGACAGTGACAATATTTGATGTGGCATGGTCACCTTGAACAGGAATGAAAACCACAAATTACAATTTGTTATAATTACAATTATTCTCACCAGTAAGGACCCGCTGTGCTGTTTCCTTAGGGGAGCAGAGTTGTTTGGAATTGAGGCTACGTACTTCCATCTTATTTATAAAGGTTAAAAACATAATTAACAGAGGGAATTTCAATAATTTGCAAAAGAAGTGGGTAATGGCTTCTAATGTAATGCTGCTGTGACTAATTTTACAGCCGGACGCTGCTCGAACAACGACATTACCATTCCCCATGAACACATTTTTGGTCAGTACATATTTAAAAACAACACCATTAATGTCCTTTAATTAAAACATAAATACTACAGTGCTACCTCGGTAGGCATTCACTCAGCTGGAACTAACTGTATTTGCTTAATCTACAATTTTAGATGTATTAGCAAAAATAAATGTTGGTGAATGTAAGAGCCTGATTACATATCTTGGGTAAATTGGTGATAATGAGTCAAGAGACTTTGTGTTCATTCACATATATTAGAATAAGAATCATTATGAAATTAAAGCTAAGATTAATCCTGCTAATGACACCACAGAGCATCTGGGAATAAGATAACCCAGATGTCAGATTCACTGTGCTACTGTGCTGCTATTTGATAGAGTAACCCTTGAAGTGTTCTTCTAAGGCAGATAGCTGCTACCCCCCCCCCAGTCCCAGCACTTGAAATGCAAATGAGTGACAAGATAGTCTAATAATGAGAGCAGATTCTAGCAGTAAAGAAAATGAATAAATTAAAAAAAAAACCCTCTGCACCACTGATAAGAACGAGCAGCAGGCACCCTGATGTCCTCAATTAGGGTGGATGACATCTGCTGAGCATTTCTCTCTAATAAAGCCCTCACTCGGTATTCCAAAGCACACGATTCTAACACTGTTAACATTTTAATGTCCTGGGCGTGCATGGTAACATTAATTACAAGATGATTTGGATGACTTCTGAATCTCTTTTATGTCTTCCGCAGAAGAGAACACAGCGTTGCAGCTTTGATATCATAAATAAAATGGGGACGCCTGCCAAGCATGAAAGGTATCCTGAAGTCACTTGCGTCTGCTGTGTTGTCCTGAACCTCGGTAGCCAAGCAAAGAGAACCCTCTGGGCATTTACAGAGGGTCAGTTAGCTACGCATTTTAGGGGGAGGCTATGTGGCTCTCAAGGATTTTTTTTCCTTTATGCTAAAGGTGAACATTTTTGTTGCTGTTTTTAATTCCTAATGAGCTTAAAGTCCAATTAATATTTTTCTAAGCACAGTTTGCCTTCCTAATAGCTATTTTCATGAGCTTTGGCAAATGTCACCAGGGCTTTCTTGTTTGCTGCCTGGAAGATGGGGGGAGATTCCCCCCTTATTCAACAGACTAACACAAAGCACTGGCACCACAGGGGACCCCAGGTGGAGAGTGAGGTAGGGGGGCATAAGAGAAATTTGTTGGTTACCCTACTATGTAACTGGCACTGGATGACCATCATTCCCAAGAAAATACTATTATTGTCTCTATTATACAGAGAGGAAACTGGGGTGCAGAGAGATAATGTAATTTGTTTGCAACTTATTAAGCATGAAACAAGAAGCAGAATCAGGATTCAAACCTGTGGTGGACAGAGCTCCAAGTCCATGATCCTACTACCCTCTTCACTACACCCATGGCAGTCATTAGGGTTGTTCCCAGATGCTCTGGGTCTCATCCTTTGGGACATATGATAAGGTTAGGTTTCCTTGCTCTTTCATAGCTGTCTAAACTTCTTTGACCACTGATATGTAAACAGAAGCTTTAAGAATCACTGTGTGGTTCACCTGGTTCCCTTTTCCCTATGTGGAGTAATGAATGTCTCTCTCCCTGGATCTGAGGATGACTGGGAGCAGAGCCCACAGCCAACCTACAATGGACATGAAGAGTGAGCAAGAAATAAATCTTTGTTATTTAGGCTTCTGAGATTGTGAAACTATTGGTTACTGCAGCATAACCTGGTCTATCCTGACAAATATAATACTAAATATGTACAAATCTGTAAAACCCCCAAGTGGCCTTAGGAATGGATGAAGAAGGATGGAAAAAATAAAAGTGAGGGGAGATATAACTGAAAAGGTGGCTCAAGAACTATAAAACCTGGGAGAAAAAGACTGCAATGTAATTAATCCTAATGGGTGCCACTTAAATCGTATGTGCAAATGGCTCCCCCTAGAGTTTTGCAATGCCCAACCTGTACCATCATGTGCAGGGGCCCTGCCACTTCTAGCCCTGCTACTTTGAGGACGTGGTTCCCCACTCTTTTTACAGATTAAGCCAGATTCGCAGGGTGTGCTGGGTATAGAATTCATATTCAGCCAATGAACACATGCCCAGCCCAAAAAGGAGCTTGCTCACTCAAAACGTCAGGAACAATTCATCAGCCCATTTATTAGGGTACTTGTCCACAGATCAAATTTAATCTTGATGACAGATAACTGCCACAAGATACATATAATAAAAAAATAACAATAATGTTATAGAGTCAGATGTTTTATCCAAATGTGAAGGGAAGAAGAGAAAAGACCCTTCTGGCTTTTCATAATTAACTCACTGTGGTAGTGATTTAACGAAAGCATTGTCTAAGGGGAAGCAAGAAAGTGAGACACAGCAATGAGGCAATACCTGTGAGAATCCAGCCCCTTTTCTCTCTTGTATCTCTTTCCTACCTCTGTTTGGACCACTCGAGTGAAATATCCTAATTCTCTATGCCAACTTGCCCTACTCAAAAGGCCTGCAATTGACCAAAACAACAACTCAACAGTAGGATCAAAGTCCCCAGCCACCAATCAAACGTTCTCCAGGGTGGTTCAATGGGTTAAACGTCTGACTCTTGATTTTGATGCTCAGGTCATGATCTCACAGTTCATGACATAGAGCCCTGTGTCGAGCTCTATGCTGACATCGTGGAACCTGCTTAGGATTCTCTCACCTCTTTGACTCTCCCCATGCTGGTGCGCGCTCTCTCTCTCTCTCTCTCTCAAAATAAATAAACATGAAAAAAAGAGTTCTCTATAGTATCGCCCAACATTTCAGAATTAGTCAACTGGATAGCACACCTAAAGAACTAAAGCAAGTAATAGAACTTTCTAGAATAGAGGCAGAATGGATCTCAAGCAGGCAAACCACACACAGCTGCAGGTCCCTTCCCTTGTTACCCTGTGGCACAGTCCAATGGTTGCATTCCCCCAAGGAACATTAGAGAGGATGCTCAATGAGTGAATCAGCCCCCTGTATTTGGTAGTCCCAAGTTCTACCTGTCCAACTCTACTTCCAAGAATGCTGGTTAGTAAGAATGAGAATGTCTAAGAAAGCTCTAACCTTGGTTAAGAGTGGGAGACCCCTCTAAAACCAGGTGCATAGAGCAGCTCAACTTCTAAAGATGTAGGAATAAGGCACACTTAGATCCACATTCATGCTCCAAACCAGCAATTCCCTAGGGAAAGGGATTCAGTCCCAAAGTTTATGTTCTAAAAAATGAGGTAACATGATACAAATGCTCGTGGAGTCTACTCGCTATAGCACCATGAGTTTTCACTGCCTTGTGCCTTAGCCCAGGCCATCTCCTTCACCAGGAATGCCTTCCACTGGAAATTGGTGAAGACCTACTCATCCTTCAAGATACAACTCAAGTGTACTCATAAAGCCTTCTCAGACCCACTCAACCAGAGGTGCACACACCCTCCTCTGCTCTGCACCTCTCGCAATTCACAGCGCTCTCCTCTTGTAACTACATCACAAGGCCTCCTCTTCTGGACCACAGGGTCCCGGGAGTAGAGATGGGGTGGTTTCCACAACCGCTAGCAGGATGCCTGCCACATACAAGGCACTCCATACCTACTTCGTACCTACTTACTGAATAGTAGGAGGCAGACTGAAGAAGGTGTGCCATCTTGGAAGATAAATCATGCCCTATATTTTCTTGTTGGGTGCTTAAGGACTGGCTCAACTATTGCTTCTGACAAACATATAATACCTTTTATCTCCCCTTCCTAAGGCTTCAGCATCACCTTTATACCTTCCCAGGTACTTTTTTAGTTTTTTTTTAATAAGATGTCCTTAGATAAGCCTCCCCAATTAGCATTATTTTGTGCCTGGCTGTTACAAGGTAACAGAAAAATCAGTGAAAACAAAGGCTGAATGGCCTGAGTTCTCATGACTGAGTGGGCTCCTAGGTGTCTTTTACACAGAATAATTTATGGAAACATCCTTTAAGTACCATGCATTTCCATCTGTTTCACCTTCACTCTTGAGGGGAAAATTAAATAGGAAGATATTTAGTCTGTTTTCATCCTAATATTTTTAACCTCTTCTTCTCAGTATTTGGAACTCTTGGTATCACATCTTTGAACAGTATCTCCAGGGTAAGAGGTGAAAAGCAACAACCAGTGTATTGTCAACTTGGTGCCAGGCAGAGTGATAGGGATTTCAAGGCTCCATGAACTCAGTCTGGTGGGGGAGAGGACATAAAGGCATTTTTCTCTAAACAGATGCTAAATGGAGATACAACCAGTCCCTGGGTGAAAAAATAGAAGAGGAGAGTTGAGGTGACATTGTCACTCAGCCATAAGAGAGGATGAAGAAAGACCAGGAAGATGATAAAGGAAAAAGAAGAACAAGAGAGAAGAAAGGGACTCTAAGTGCCTCCCCACGCTTGGAGCAGTGGTAGCAGAGGATGTGGTGTGAGGTGAGGTCTGGGTGAGGTCTGAAGGCAGTACAGAGATCTTGTGTGTCGTGCTGAAGGCTTTCACTTTACTGACAATGGGGAGCACCTAAACTTTGAAAGAAGAGGTTGACACAACTCCACCTGCATTTTAAAAGGATATTTTTGAAGGTTACTGGGGAGGGGAGGCAATTGGGAGGTATCATTAGGAAGCTTTTGCAGAAACTCTAATAAATCATTGAGGGTTTTTGTCCCCCCCACCCCGCCGCATTCAGAATAAGGACAAACTGATTGTCTAGGTAATGATTTCATTCAACAGAAAAGATAAGTACTGAATTGGATCCAAAATGGCTATAAGAAATTGCATCTTGTCCCTTTAGCTTAAAAATGTTGTAAACACAGGGGTGCCTGGGTGGCTCCATCGGTTGAGCGTCAGACTTGGGCTCAGGTCACGATCTCACAGCTCGTGAGTTCGAGCCCCGTGTTAGGCTCTGTGCTGACAGCCCAGAGCCTATTCGGATTCTGGGTCTCCCTCTCTCTCTACCCCTCCTCCGCTCAAGCTCTTTCTCTGTCTTAAAAATAAATAAACATTAAAAAAAATTTTTTTAAACATTGTAAACACTGGGCCTCTCTTTTAGAACATGCTCAATGCCAGTGGCAGATGAGTCCCCATAGTTAAGCAAGGTAGAGAGAAGTAAACACAAAGTCAGAATGTGGTATACAGATCTTCATAGAGGTTTCGTACATGAAAAGTAGTTGAGAAAAGGAAGGACTGGACTACTATGTAGGAAATAGTAAGAATCAGATGGTCTCCCAAAGGCAACCTGAGATGGGTTGTGAAGCACGGATAGAAGTCCGTCACCCAGATAAAAGGAGAAGACAATCATCTTTTGGGTGGGGAGACACTATGGCAGTGAGTGTCTAATCCAGAGAGATAAAGGCTATCCTTCATGACATCAATCCCCAGGCTCATGAAAAATTTCCACATAAATCAGTATTTCCTTTAATTAGCTTTCATGAACCTGCCATCCATGAATTTATTTTACCTCTTTAAAAAGTTGCTTCTGTTTTCACCTCTTGGGATTATGAGCTCAATGCTTATCATTAGCTGCTGCTCATGTGACTGAAATTTACTTCATTTCAGGGTCAAGGAATATGAAATACTACTACTAGGCCTGCCTTTCCAGGAATTGTTGAGAGTTTCTCTCTCTTCTCTTGATACTCCTCATCCTTCAGTATCAGAGAACCTTGACTTTTGTGGTCATATTTATTTATATCTGTTTCTTTTCTTATCCCAGATCCAGATTCATTTGGAGTAATAGAAGCTCACTCCATCCACTTTAGTCACCTGGAAATTCTCATTAATGAAACATGAACATCTACCCCCGTATTTCCCCCACACCTCTGCCACTCCACCCCAGTCACTAGATGTTATTCCTTGTTATAATGCCCACTTTAATCTGTATGTTAGCTTTTCCATGGTCCTGAAACAACATATCACGTACAGATTTAATCCAAGAGTTCTAGAGAAAAAGGGCCCCAAGGACCATATTATATGTGGCATCATAAACCCGGACTTTTAATTATTTGACCTGCTCCCCTTGCACCCAAAATTATTTCCCAATATTTCTCTATTCTTGACAAGCACACTGCACAGTAACTCTTACATAACCACCATTGGTTCTTTACTGTCTCTCTTCTTTCTTTCCTTGGGTAAGGGAGTTCCTTTAATAAAAGTGATGGTCTCAAAGGAAACTTAAATCCCACTGCCTCCCTCCAGTGCTGCACTTAATGCTGTATGTTTAACAACACCTTGGGGATTACACTTAAATCCTGGAAAATCTTTAAGCAGCAACACACTGGCAACGGGAAACTCTCTGTCCCTTGAGATCTCAGGGACAGGCAAGAGCTAGAGAGGTGGGCTGTCTGAGGGAGGGGGGTGTGCACAGGATGAGAAGCTACTTGCAGAATGGAGTGGAGATGACCTGTGGGCTCCCCATCCATGACCGACCGATGGGCCAGCCACCCACCGTCCTCCAAAGGTGTGGGGTCTCAGAATGAAATGAACAGATGTAGTCTAAGACACAAATGGTCTGCATGACCATCTACTGTCATCCCTGCCTGCAATCAAGATCTGATTTATACCATTCCAAAGCAGAAGTGTTTGCCAATTTTAAAATATCCTTTCTCTAAAGGAGATTCACCGGCACATGGATACACACACACCATCGCTCAGTCCAGGATTTGATAAAACTTCACCACAGCCCTTCACTGCCTCTAACCAAATTCTCTCTAGCTAAAACTAAAATCCACTTCAGATTTGCTCTCCCCTTAGGGTAGAAGGAAACAGCTGATCATTCTTTAGGGGGAAAAATTTTGCACACAATACCTCCTCAGATAAAGTATCTGAATTTTTTTTTAAAGTAAACCCAGAAACGATCCCAGAATCATCGTTATAATTACTTCTCAGATTGGGTCTCTCAAAATCAAGATGCAGTCTTTTTTTTATTTTTTTAATTAGTTTTTTTTGAGAGAGAGAGAGACCGAGAGAGAGAGCCAGGGAGGGGCAGAGAAAGAGGGCCAGAGAGATCCCTCTGCAGGCTCCGCACCACTGGCACAGAGCCTGACGCGGAGCTCGAACTCACAAACTGTGAGATCATTACCTGAGCCAAAACCAAAAGGCGGCTGCTTAACTGACTGAGCTGCCCAAGCGCCCCAAAATCAAGGTGCATTCTTTATCCTACATTTATTGGGCATTGACTCTGCACAAACACAGTGCTGGATAGGGCATCATTAGTATTCCATGCTAAATGACCAGGCTTTTAATAAGGCTTTAAAAAAAATCCACAACTCTTAGGGAACCCGCGTGGCTCAGTCAGTTAAGCGTCCAACTCTTGGTTTCAGCTCAGATCATGATTTCACAGTTCATGAGTTCGACCACATCAGGCTCTGCACTGACAGTGGATTGGGATTCTCTCTCCCTCTCTCTCTCTGCCCCTCCCCCCCTATTCATATACTCTCTCTCAAAATAAATAAAACTGTAAAAAAAAAATCCACAATTCTTGTTAACTCCTATTACAGATGCATCACTATTGGCAATGATTCTTTGGACTATGAACAAATATTTAAAAATTAAAGGAAAAGTCTCTTTTTAGAGATTACACTTTTTATAAAACCCTAGTGGGCACCATCTGCGATGCCTGATCATACCAGATAAGGAGGACTTTTGCAATGCAGTGAATGAAAAGAGTCATTTTATTCCTTCATCCAAGCCAGGAAACCACCTGGTAGTC
The DNA here is from genome assembly GCF_024362965.1 of Panthera pardus. Lineage (NCBI taxonomy): Eukaryota > Metazoa > Chordata > Mammalia > Carnivora > Felidae > Panthera > Panthera pardus. The sequence goes on from NW_026526666.1 coordinate 30,723,552, forward strand.
TGTGGACATTCAGACTCTGCTCTGGCAAGAAAGTTCAAGGACATAAACAAGTAATAAACCAAATAAGCATTTGCCTTCAAAAATCCACTTCATGGGGGCACCTGGGTGGTTCAGTCGGTTAAGTGTCCAACTTCGGCTCAGGTCACGATCTCACAGTCTGTGAGTTCGAGCCCCGCGTCGGGCTCTGGGCTGATGGCTCAGAGCCTGGAGCCTGCTTCTGATTCTGTGTCTCCCTCTCTCTCTGCCCCTCCCCCATTCATGCTCTGTCTCTGTCTCAAAAATAAATAAAAACGTTAAAAAAATTTTTTTTAAAAATCCATTTCATGTTTTACCACCTGAAGCATGAAGGCTTAAAGAAAAACAGTTTTGCTGTGAAAGAACAAAAGAACAGACGTGTTGGAATGTGGGAGATGAATTCAGTGCGCTTAACTATGGTGGCTGGCAAAATGCGCTGTCCCATGGCAACATCGCTGTACTGCCCCACGTGCTGCATGAAAGCAGTACCTCATCACATTTCTTTAGTGTTCTGTGATGCTTTAGAATTTTCCTGATTTCTTACGCCATGTCAGAGTTTAAGGCTTCCTTCAAAGTTCCCTTCTGAAGTTAGGTCTAGTTAGGTATCTGGCTTTTCTGTCAAGTGCGTAAGAGAAACTCTGTGTGCTGATATTTAGCCTACTTAGGTGTTTAATACCTAAGAAAAGTTGTCCAGCTGAAAAAAAAAATCATTGCAAATTATATCAAGCAACCGATATAATGAGGTTTAATATTGAAAAATGTCTGCTTCGGTTTGGGGCAGTTTATAGCACCTTCCCCAATCTCCTTAAAGCCGTGAACATGAAAACAAGCCTTGCTACTAACCCCAGATGTTTTGTTCTGCTTGACCTCACAGGTGGAACTTTGGTAGAATTTGGCTACAGTTCCATCTTCAGGTAAATTATATCACTGTTAGCTTTTTTATTTCAGAAGAATGGTTCATTTTCAGAAGACATTGCATCTTTCTTGTAGAGGTTCTAGAGCTCATCTGTTCACTAGTAATTTCCACACTGGTGCTGATTGCAAAACCATTTCACTGTTCCAGCGTCCATTCTCTCAAAGATTATAGAGGACCCATTCTACATCTAGTTGATGAGGGACACAAGGGAACACGAAGATAAATGAGTACTTTCCTCAGGTGGGTCATAGCGTATACCAAATTCCCAAGAAACTGGTAGCTTCCTAGGGCACAAATGTGCACAATGACGGGGCCCACAGACTTGGTTTCCTCAAAAGAAACATCATCTTTCCATCTTTTTGATCCCAGTGTTTTTGATGACTAAGGCAATTAATGTTTCCAGATGTGGGCCTGTCACTCACCCTCAGAGATATTGTCAAATCCTAGGAATCCAAGGGCTATAAAAAGGTGCAAAAAGAAGGCTAAGTTCTCTGCTGACTTCAGGATTTTCAGCTCATGATGGTCCAGACACACTAAGTTTGATTTTCCTGAAACATGGCTGTTCCTGCCCCATCCCACCCCAGCATTACTGTTCTAGGTCATGTAATTTTTAAAACCAAAAGCTACTCAAACCAAATGTAGAGAAAACAAATCTCTGGAGAATGAGGACCAGAGGGCTCTGATCCTTGGCTTGCTTCAAAAATCTGTGTCTCGTGATAACAGCACACTTCCCTTTTCTTTGATATAGGGAAATACCAGTGCTCTTTTCCAAAACCTGTTTTTCAAATGAAAAAAAAAAATGTACGGCACTTAGATGGAATGACTGAAGACTTACCCTGCCCCCACTAGCACCACTGCCTGCTGCTATTTAGAGCAGACAGACAAGTACTTTGTCATACTTAGATGTTGCCTTAGAGGACAATTAGTACCGGTTGTTACACATTGCTAAAATGGGGGGTGACAAAATATCTACTCTGACCCTGTGGTTATTATATTTACCAGCACTGGTCCAGCTCCTCACTGATTCATAGATATTCATCTCAGGCAACAAGGAGCCTCATTCATTTACCTTGGTGCACACTATAGCATTGTTTATCTTGGGGATTAGGACGTACCAGGACACAGGGTTGCTAAAGCTGAGTATGCTGCAGCTATTTGTGTTTTGTTTTTCTTCTGTCAAGTCAGGCATCTAGCTAAATCTATTTCAGCATTTCCCAGTCCAGCCTTATTAGATGGAGTAAAACTCTGGGCCCTTGATCACACATTTGTTTTGACATTGGAACAGACTCAAAACTACCTTCAGTTGAAATAGTTGAAATCTGGACCTTTCCAGAGATACTCTCTTGGCTCATCTTAAAGTAGGGACAGAGCCCTTCTCTCCAGGCAGCCTTCCTTACTCAACTGCCATAAATTACCCTTTCTTAAGTATCTGTTAAGATAGATATAACTGTTTATGTGGGACTATATTGCAGCTGTGCTGCGGGTACTTTTCAAGTACATCCTATCCACAATCCCAGCCCAGCCCAAAGGAATGGTTGGAAGGATTTCCTGGAGGAGAGAGTCCATACATTCCTCTAGGGTCTCCAAATTCCACTTCTGGGTTAAGCCAGGTTACAGAGAGCTGGGTGCTTGGACAAGTGTTTCAACTTGCTGTAGCAAAATGTTTTTTCTATTGAAATTGTCGTTTGGCAGGGTATAACTGGCCTATTTTCAGGGACTGGATTTAAGGAGCATGGATGTTTAAAAGTAAAGATTTGAGAAATATTTATGTCATAAAATCTCCTGGTCTTGGTGACTAATTGGATGTGGGCTATTGAAGAGACAGAGAAAGGAAAGTCAGATTTTTCACATGGAATTCTAATGAATGATGGTGCATTTAACATTATTGGATTGAGGCTCAAATGAGGACACTCAGAGTTTGAGGGGCATGTGAGACATTTTATGACTTGTGTCCAGCATATATTTGTATAAATGGCTCAGAAGTCAGAAAAGAGGTCAGTACTACAGCAGGAGAAGAAAATCTGGGCAACATCAAAATGATCTAAAAGAATAGCATACAAAGAAGATCCAAGGAGGTCACTTAAAAAAGAACTTTAGGGGCACCTGGGTGGCTCTGTTGGTTAAGCATCCGACTTAGGCTCAGGTCATGATCTCACGGCTGGTGGGTTCGAGCCCTACATCAGATTCTGTGCTGACAGTTCAGAGCCTGGAGCCTGCTTCAGATTCATTCTCTCTCTCTCTCTCTCTCTCTCCCTTCCTTGCTCTTAAAAATAAACATTTAAATCTGTGTCTCCCTCCCTCTCTGCCCCTCCCCTGCTCATGCTCTCTCTCAAGAATATTTAAAAAATAAACATTCAAAAATTTAAAAAAAGAATTTTAGCAACATCTAAACCATAACATCGATATTCCCAAATGTGAAATTGTTTGACACCAAATGGCATTAAATTGATAATGTGACCATTAAATCTGGAAGAAAAAAGTCCAGTAATTTCACTGAGTATAGGAATAAGCAAAGACTCATGCATGACAGGTTAGTTCTCACTAAATATAGGTATTTTTATTGACTTCTACCTTGACAGGAACATTTCAATGAAGAAGAAAAAATCCAAATTGTTTGATCTAAAGAAAACTATGATTTCAAAGTGGACACCTGCTATTCACAGAAAAGTATCTGCCCAAATACACAATAAATTATTAGTAGTAATTATCTCTTGGGTATGTGTGTTAAAAGAGACTTCAAAAAGAGACTTTTGTTTTCTTGTACATTTCTATAGTATTAGACGTTTCCACACAATCAAGCATTTTTAAGCAGAAAGGTTAAAAGAAAACCAAGTGGACACTTCAATATCTTTCTAAAAATTTTTTTATTCTATCACTGCTGTCTTCTTCAATTCTCAGTACCAATTTAAGGAAAGCTTCTTTCATTTTACCTGTGTCCGCTGGACCAGTAGGTGCCAAAGGAGTCAGGTTTAAGGGGAAAACTGTGACCTCCAGTATAAGAACTAGAACACAGCCTGTCCTTTGGCAGGCCTGCTGCTTCTCTACAGGGGATTGATTACTCAACAGCAACGGAAAGCAGGCTCCTGGTGAATTCTCTAGCTGTCACCCACAAGCAACCCTGGCCCCCAAAGCCTGCTAGCGAGATAGGAATGAAGCTTTTTGTCCTTTTCAGCACCCGCTTCCTCTCCACACACACCCCACTCTCCTGAGGTCAGTCTTTTATGCAATGCTCTAAACTTGTAGCTCCTCAGAGACCATATCTGGGACTGAAAGGTCAGCCCACCTGGATTAAGAGGGCATCTGTCCCTGGCCTTGCAAGGGCTGTTAGTTCCACATTTGCAGATAGAAACTTACCCCCTGTTGCTCACACTGATGAACCTAATGGTTTCCTGGCATGCCAAGGTTCAAGGCCATCTGCTCTGTTGGCAGCATGCCCATGTTGGAGGTGGTGTGCTCTCTTCAACCGGGGTGGGCCATGGATAGCAAGCAAAGAGAGGACTGGAAAGTAAGCCCAGTAAATGCAGTCAGTGACGCCTTATTTGCAAGAAGACCTCCTGGTAGCCAATAAAGCCATATGAAGGACACGTGATGTGCTGCACCACAAGGAAGTAAATCTACTGACACGGTTGACATAGTATCATTGAGGCTGGTTTTATTCTGTATCCCATTTCCTAAGTCATCATTGAACATGGAATTGTGAGCTTAGAGGAAGTAAAACCTGGCTGGCTGGACTTCTTCTGAGTGACCAAGCACAAGACAAAGGTTAGAGCACCATGTGTGGGGCAACCTTCCCTGAGGCATGTAAATCCATTTATTAAGCTGTCACCAGAACTGGATCCTGGCCTCCAGTGAGGCATCATGGGTGGGAAATGGGCCTTTCCACACACCTCTTACATATGGCTGCCATACATATATTACATAGGACATACTCACACTAAAACCTATTTGTTGTTTATCAGAAATTCTAATTTAGTTGGTGTCCTGTGTTTTTACCTGCTAACTTTAGTAACCCTACTCTTAGATGAAGCTAAAAAGGCAGGATGGAGACAAGATAGCAAACTCAAAGAGATTTGGAGCAAGCCCAGGACAGTTAGCAGACATAATGTCTTAGAATCAGGGTAACTGAGAGAAATCCCCTTTCATCTGCAAATACCCCCTTACCTATGACTGAAGAGCCTTTGATTATTGAAGGATTTCAATAGTTGAATCTCGTTTTAAATGATCACAGCATCTCCCAAGCTTTATCTAATATACGTACACACCTCTAGCCATACCATGGTCCCTACTGGTCATTACAATACCACACACAGCCCAGTCACCACAGCTACCTGTATGGTCTAACTTCCTCATTGGTACTTTATGCCAGATAAGGACAGCAAGAAGAAAAGAACATTAACATAGGAGCCAGTTTAACCTGGATTTGAATCCCAGATCTGCTAGTTAATAATTCAAGTCCTTCGGGCAAGTTTCTTCATCATTTATTTATCAACAAATTCTCAGATTTTATTTCCTCATCTTTTTTTAAAATATATTTTTTTAATGTTGATTTTTTATTGTTGAGGGAAAGAGGGACAAAGCATGAGCAGGAGAGAGGAAGAGAGAGGGAGACACAAAATCTGAAGCAGACTCTGGGCTCTGAGCTTTGAACTGTCAGCACAAAAGCCTGACGTGGGGCTCGAACCCATAAACCGTGAGATCATGACCTGAGTAGAAGTCAGATGCTTGACCAACTAAGCCACCCAAGCACCCCTATTTCCTCATCTTCAAAGTATGTGTCATAATCTTTTTCCATTGGGTTATTTTCAGAAACAAATATGATAATATACTGAAGTGAATTACCAGACATATAGCAGTTACTTACAAAGAGTAGTTTCTACTACTGTTGTTGTCAGGATATTATTCAAGGCCCAGCCCATAGGCACAGGAAACTGGCAACAGACTGAGACTGGGTTTGAATTCTGACTTTCCCTCTCTCTTTCTGTATCTGTCTCTTATAAGCTTAGGCAAGTTATTCTGCAGATCTGTGCCTCAGTTTACTCATATATAAAATAAGCATATATACCATGCCTAGAAAATAGGAAGTGCCACATAAGCACTGGCCATTGTCTTTCAGGAAGCACTCCCTGCCTATCCCAGATCAGTATGGCGCAATCCCTTCTGAAATTTTTTTTTTAACGTTTATTTATTTTTGAGAAAGACAGAGACAGTGCGAACGGGGGAGGGGCAGAGAGAGAGGGAGACACAGAATCCGAAGCAGGCTCCAGGCTCTGAGCTGTCAGCACAGAGCCCGATGCGGGGCTCAAGCCCACGAACCGTGAGATCATGACCTGAGCCGAAGTCAGACACTTAACCAATGGAGCCACCCAGGCGCCCCTCCCTTCTGAGTTTTTTAGCACGTTACTAGTCCCATTTGCATTTGGTTCTTAGGATGGGTGTCATCTCTTGACTATGCTCCTAAGGGGAGCTCAATGAGTGATCATGATAGCAAGGAAAGTAAAGCAAACATCTAAGGCACTGATCTAAGTAAGCACACAAGTGAGTATTCCTTAGCTTGCACAGCCCATGAGGTATTTCCAGATTCATTCTCACGTGATGTGGTGAAAAATGACCCCTCGTGTACTGGTGGTGGGAATGCAAACTGGTGCAGCTACTGTGGAAAGCAGTATGTAGATTCATCAAAAAAAATTAAAAAAATAAAATTACCATATGATCCAGTACTTGCACTACTGGGCTTTTACCCAAAGAATACAAAAACACTAACTCAAAAAGATACATGCACCCTTATGTTTATTGCAGCATTATTTCAACAGCCAAATTATGGAGGCAGCTCAAGTGACCATTGATAGATGAATGGATAAAGAAGAGATATCTATATTCAATGGAATGTTATTTAGCCATAATAAAAGTGAAATCTTGCCATATGCAATGACATAGATGGAGCTAGAATATATAATGCTAAGTGAAGTCAGTCAGAGAAAGACAAACACTATATGATTTCACTTACGTGTGGAAAAAATAAAAGAAAAAAAGAGACAAACAAAAACCAGACTCTTAACTATAAAGAGAAAACTGATGGTTACCAGCAGGAGGTGGATGGGTGATGGGTGAACAGGTGAAAGGGATTAAAACTCCACTTATCTCAATGAGCACTGAGTGATGTAGAGAATTGTTGAATCACTATATCGTACACCTGAAACTAACGTAACACTGTATGTTGATTATACTGGAATCTAATGCATAAAAGATACTTAAGTAAAAAAAGTAATAATTATAGAATTTTAAAAATTAAAAAAAAATTTAAGAGTTACCCTCAGACAACCTGACACTAGAGTCAGTGCTCTAACCTACCCTGTTTGGCCTTCAACAAATTACTTCAATTAGCTGAGCCTGAGTCTCTTCAGCTGTACAATAAGGGTGGTAATAGTAACTCCAGACCGCAGTGAAGGCAAGCTGAGGGAATTCACGGGCAGTGCTTAGCCCAGCGCCCCGGGCACGCTCACCATACCCCAGCGAGTGCCAGGCATCAACAGTAACACGCAGCATCATGGCTGGGAACCCAGCCACACTCCCTCTCACTCCCACATCTGTGCTCTTGACTTCAGCCAATGGAACACATACCTGAAGACACGTAAGAGAAACAAAGCCTCTAACACTAGGAATCATTCAATAGCAGGAATTTTTAGGTCTTTCCCAGCATTTCTTTTTTTTTTTTTTTAACGTTTATTTATTGTTGAGACAGAGAGAGACAGAGCATGAACGGGGGAAGGTCAGAGAGAGAGGGAGACACAGAATCTGAAACAGGCTCCAGGCTCTGAGCTGTCAGCACAGAGCCCGACACGGGGCTCGAACTCATGGACCGCAAGATCATGACCTGAGCCGAAGTCAGATGCTTAACTGACTGAGCCTCCCAGGCGTCCCATTTCCTGGCATTTCTTAAAGGAGGCTTCATTATTTTTGTTTCACTGTATGAAGTTTATTTTTTTTAAGTTTTTATTTAAATTCCAGTTAACAGTGTTATATTAATTATAGGTGCACAATATATGATTCAACACTTAAATACATCACCCAGTGCTCATCACAGCAAGGGCATAACTTAATCCCCATCACCTATTTCACCCATCCCCCCACTCACCTCCCCTCAGATAACCATCAGTGTGTTCTCTAGAGTTAAGATTCTGTTTCTTGGTTTGCCTCTCTTCTTTTTCCCCTTTGCTTGTTTTGTTTCTTAAACTCCACATATGAGTAAAAGCATATGGTATTTGTCTTTCGCTGATTGACTTATTTTGCTTAGCATTATACATTCTAACTCCATCTACATCATTGTAAATGGCAAGATTTCATTCTTTTAACAGCTGAGTAATATTCCATTGTGTGAGTATGTATGTGTATATGCGTATACACACACACACACACACACACACACACACACACCATTATCCATTCATTAATAGATGGACACATGTACTTTGATGTTTATAGCAGCATTATCTACAACAGCCAGATTGTGGAAATAGCCCCCAGGAGCTTAACCTACTCCACCTGCAGCACATTCCTCTCCAAGGATGTTGGGTCCACTCCTCCTGCCTTCCTCCTTCCCCCGCCCCCTGCCAACATGCTCTCTCCCTGAGGCAGGGGCCTGGCGCTCCTGGCGGGGGTAGTGCTGCACTTAAAACCACCAGGCCCAGGACCGAGTTCTGGAATCACAACACTCGTGTGTCCTTCCACACAGGGTAGGCTTTCGCTCTGCCCGAGGTCAGGCCAAATCCTGGGCTGGCTTCTGTGGTACTGCCTGGTTCCCAGCATGGACCAGAGGCACTCTGTTGGAAATAACACTTACCTATCCCTCTCCCCAGGTGACAGCTCAGACTTCTCTACCCTACCCCCACCCCTCCCTGTGTTCCTGGGCCATTTACCAACTCTTTTTTTAACCCCAGTTTGTGTTTAAATCTGTGAAAACAGGTTAATAATCATGACTCAGAGCTAGCTTAAAGATCAAAATGAAGGGAGATCTCTGAAAATGCCAGGTTCACAGAAGGGATTCAGTATTTTATTTATAAACATGTTATTAATATGTTAATTAAGAAAGCACAGTTCTAACAGCTTTACAAGCCTAAGCTATTTGATCCTTATAATAACCATATTAAGGTAGGATTGTTTTCATCCTCCTTCTAAAGATAAGGACACTGGGGTATGGAGAGGCTGAATAACCTTCCGAAGGTGACACAGCGAATAAGTGACAGAGCTGAGATTAGAACTCAGGCAGATTTCATACTTTAAACCACCACTCTAAGTACGAGTCATTCTTTCTTCCCCTTCATTGCTGACTTTTGTCTTACATCCCTTAGGCTAAGTATATTGTCCCAACAGTCTTTCCCATCAGTGACACGTTCTCCCCCTGGTGACAGCCAGGGCAGCTGTAGATGTCAGTCTTGAACAAAGCCCTTCATGATGCTTCTAATTTTCAATGGCCTTTCTTAGAACAGTATCTATTCCTAAATTAATTTGCCCAACAACTACAATATTCAAGAAATTCAGTTTCTACTAAAATAGTCATCAGAAGCCCAACAGAATACCTCAAAGGAGCATTTTTAAAGCTTTTCAATAATTCATCCAAACATAATTGGAAGAAAAGCAAGTGTCTCTTTCAATGTCATAAGCACCCATATATAGGATGATCACTTTCACCTAGAAAAACACAGGGGCACCTGGGTGGGTCAGTTGGTTGGGATCTAACTCTTGATCTCAGCCCAGGTCATGATCCCAGGGTCATGGGTTTGAGCCCCATGTTGAGCTCTGCACGGAGCGTGGAGCCTGCATAAGATTCTCTCTCCCTCTCCCCTGCTCGTGCATTCTCTCTCTCTCTAAACAACAGTAACAACAACAAAAAAGAATTTATATCAAGATTTGAAAATACAAATTCAATGGTACAATCATATGTATGTGTTCATGTACCTGTGTATGTTTATGGATGTGAATTTTTGTTGGGACTGTCTCAACAGTTTCTTTGGGTGATATTCAACATACTTTAAAAAAAAAACTAAGATATTAAGATAATGCCATTTTCTCCAACATTGGCTTCCATGGCAATGCTCCTATTAACAAATGCCAAGTTGTAGTTTGGTAATTGGCTGTCATATCTAATCTCCATAAAGAGCTGTATATCCCAGATGTCTCCACTGTACATTCAGCTCTATATTGGAAAATAAAAGAAGAGGTTTTGTCCCAACATTGACAGAATTATGATGAGGACAAAGCAAAGGCTTACTCTCTCATCCTTGAAAATAAGGCTGAGGCTACCTTTTTGGGTCTAAACCTTACCCAGGAGACTAGCCCCTGGGCATGCTATCTGGGGTGTAGAAAATGTGTGATCATTGAGGCCCAGATCAAATGAAGACCATCTTCTAGAAAAGAGATCCTCTACTGGCAGCTCTTGTACTCATCCATAACACTTCCGTAGGGCTCACTCTTAAAAATAAAAATCTAACGGGCACCTGGGTGGCTCAGTCAGTTAAACGTCCGACTTCAGCTCAGGTCACGATCTCACAGTCTGTGAGTTCCAGCCCTGCGCAGGGCTCTGTGCTGACAGCTTGGAGCCTGGAGCCTGCTTCAGATTCTGTGTCCCTCTCTCTCTGCCCCTCCCCTGCTCGCGCTCGCGCTCTCTCTCTCTCAACAATAAATACACATGAAAAAAAAATTTTTTTTAATCTAGGTGAGAAAAGATAACAGAGATAAGACCAACTGGGACATAGATGTGATAGGAAAGTTTTTTTTTTTTTTTTGAAAGAGGATTGACAAATTAGTAACTATTTTATTCAGTTATAATAAATAGTTTAATATAATAATTTATGTGCATTTAAAAGGCTAGGCAGTAGAAGCTCTAGGGTAAGCGTGACTTCCACAAAGTTATAGTATCTATTATCTGTTATAGTACCTGTCTAAAAACACTTCGTATTTATTAGTGGAATAAATCCCTAAAATTCCTATCTAAAGGCTTATCAAACCAGATTGGGTCCCAGCCCAACAAATTGAATTAGAAAGCCATGTAAGACTGCTGGGTTATTAAAGTGATCTGCATGGATATTCCCAGTTCGCCAGGAAACATTCTTTTTGGACATTTAGTCAAATGCTGCCCTCTAGTGAGAAAACTCTTTAAAAGGCTCCAAAAGGCCTTGGGATTATAAACACTCAAGGGCTTCAAAGAGACCCAAATGAGATCATCAAGTAGAATCTTCAACTAGTACCACATTTATTCTAGACAAAAACAACCCCTTCATTTTTACTTTGTTGGTAATGCCTAGTTTTCATTCTAAAATTGTGTTAGAACTGGTAAAACATTAAAATTATAGCCAGATGTCACATGGTTTTACCACTGTGACATTTAGCTGTTTTAGGCTCTTGTATTTGATTATCTACTAATAGTAATTTATAGATGGATTTGTTTCTTTTAGCTGGTGGTGCAGCTAAAGAACTTACATAAAATTGAGTGATAATATGGCTTCCCACTCTGTCAATTAAAAAAACACAGAAGAAGTTATGGATATTCCACAGAATGTATTAATAAGCAATTCTTCTAGGTATTTATTTTGCTATAAAAGCCAAGAATTATAATGTTCTTAAATAATACAGGAATTGCTATATCCTCAAATAGACAACTAGTCACTTCTAATTCGGGGAGGGGGGAGGGGAAGAAAAATCTCTTTCAAACTTTTTTATAGAATTTTGTTAATACATTTTATTCATTTAGCAGTAACAGGCATTTAGCATTTTTTAAATTGTATGCTATACTTTGTGTAGAGGGCAAATTTCCTCCTAAGACAGGCTATTCCTACTAGAAAATGCATTCAGTCATCTTTTGTCTGTTAATAAAATGCTGCGACTCCCTAACTCCATACCCACACTCTGCTAGTGACATGAGACATAATATGAAAAAGATGAACTGGTCCTAAAGCATATGACTCCCACAGCAAAATAAGGGTAACAAATGTGTCATCCAATCATTATGAACTGTTGTCATAAATGCTTAAAATTGGGATGGTCACGGAGCTCTCTGGCCACATGCAGAAGGGAAGGGACACTCGGTCCAATATCGGGAAGCCAAAAATGCTCTGCTCTCCAAGGAAGTAAGGGTTGAGTTTTGACAAGGCTCCACGGCCAGCAAGGCAGTGCTAGTAAGTCCAATTTCTTTCTGCAGAAGCAATTCAAAGACTGACTCTATGACAGTTTTGTGATTTCGTCAATGTATATCATTCTCAAATACACAGTGACAAGGGACACCTGGGTGGCTCAGTTGGTTAAGCACCAGACTTCAGTTCAGGCCATAATCTCACAGTTCGTGGGTTTGAGCCCTGCATCGGGCTCTGTGCTGACAGCTTGGAGCCTGGAGCCTGCTTCAGATTCTTTGTCTCCCTCTCTCTCTGCCCCTTCTCAGAGCTCTGTGTCTCAAAAATAAACGTTAATTTTTTTTTTAATTTAAAAAAATAAATATGCAGTGATGATAGTCCCTAACTTAGCACTAGCCACACAAATATTTGAATCCAATCTCCCCATAACTGTCAAGGGAAATATTCCTAGTCTAGTCAATTTATCTAACAGAAAATTTTGTTCTCCTTTCTTAGTTCTAAACACATCCACAGCATCATGCCGCCCTTTTTCTGGAAAAATAAAAATTAAGTTACTTGGAAATTGTATAATCCTTGTGCTCTGGTACAGCTGCTAACACCCTATGTGATCTTGGGCAAGTCCTCCATCTATGATCTAACATCCATTCAATTCAAATATCCTGTAAGACCACAAGGAACACTATGTATAAACATTATTCTTTATTTTAAAATGTTGTATTCATTGCTGAGTGTTTTTGCCTTTCGTCTCTTGATTCCTCAATTAACCACAGTCATCTTGGTAAGTCGGAGAAAATTTCTGGTTTGAGAAATACTCGACTTTGTCCTTTCTACTCAAATACTTTAATTATCGAAAAAGAAAATAGAAACTGCAGTTTGTGGGGAAAGTTTACAAAGTACTGGTCATGGATTAAAAAAAAAAGCAATATATCAAGAACACATCTCTAGAAGAAGAATTAAGTTGGAGGCTTGGTATGTGAGAGACCTTTAACAATTTCTGTGAACTTGAATACACATGCGGAAAACTTTGTTTGGATTTTTGACATCTATTAAGATACGTGGTTTTTAAAGGCCCCTGGGTGGCTCAGTCGGTTAGGTGTCTAACTTCGAGTCAGGTCATGATCTCGCAGTTTTTGAGTTTGAGCCCCACATTGGGCTCTCTGCTGTTAGCACGAAGCCTGCTTCAGATCCTTTATCTCCCTTTCTCTGCCCCTCCCCAATTCATCCTCTCTCTCCCTCTCTCAACAATAAACATTTTTTAAAATACCTGATTATTTTAGGGGTGCCGGGGTGGCTCAGTTAAGCATCCCTCTTCAGCTCAGGTCATGATCTTACAGTTCATGAGTTCAAGCCCCACATCAGGCTCTGTGCTGACAGCTCAGAGCCTGGAGCCTGCTTCAGATTCTGTGTCCTCTTCTCCCTCTGCCCCTCCCCAACTTGCTCACACTCTCGCTCTCTGTCGCTCTCAAAAATGAATGAACATTAAAAAATTTTAAGGGGCATCTGGGTGGCTCAGTCAGTCAAGCCTCTGACTTCAGCTCAGGTCATGATCTCATGGTTTGTGGGTTTGAGCCCCGTGTCGGACTTTGTGCTGACAGTTCAGAGCCTAGATCCTGCTTCAGATTCTGTGTCTGCCTCTCTCTGTCCCTCCTCTGCTCGCACCCTCTCTCTCAAAAATAAATCAACATTTTGAATTTTTTTTAATTTTTAAAAAATAATAAAAATAAAGAATACCTGGTTTTTAGACAGCTATTTTTTGATGTCTCATTTCAGGTCTCAAAATTAACTGAATGTAGAAAAACGTTAAAACAGAGTTAAAATTGATCTATAGATGTGGGTATGGATATGAATATATATCAAAGGGAAACAGAGTATTCTCAACCAAACTATGTGTGAGCACAACTTTTAAATGGCACTCCATGTTTTAAGGAATGAAAAGCTGTATAAGTAGGGGCAAGGTTTTACACAAAAAATTAAGAAGCCTGGATTCTGTCTGAGAATATAACCAACTCTAGCCAACCAAGTCATCTAACCTGTGTCTGTGTTCAAATTTCCTCACTTGCCCTATCTTACATGTGTCACTGGGTTCACGTAAAGATCCCATGAGCTAATCTTTGTGAATGTACATTGAAAATTACAGCAACAACCTAAATCTACCCCAATAGGGGAAGGATAAACAAAATGTGTTATATTCATACAATGAAATACACACACAAAAAAAAATTACGTATATAAGCTAAGTAAAAAATGCTAGATACAGTTTGATATACCATTGACTACTTATATTTTTAAAAAGCACTCAAAACAATACTATAGGTTGTTTATGGATTATAGATTGTAGATATATATGCATATATATATATATACATATATATATATACATACACACACACTTTTTTTTTTTAATCAACAGTGGTTGTCCCTCAATAAGAGGGAAAGAAACAAAACTCAAGGCTAAAGGGGACTATAGCCAATCATATAATTATTTTAAGAGACTGGAAGCAAAAGTGAGAGTTAACCATCAGCTCTGAGTGCTAGGAATAAGGTTATATTACCCTTATTCTCTGGTATTTCCCTGTACCTTTTAGATTTCTTTTTTAAAAATTTTAAGGTAACAAAATAAAATCAACAGCAAGAGTAAAGCACTTTGATAGGTTAAAATAGGGCTAGTTCAATGACCCACAGATCCCTCCAATCTTTGTTTCATGGTCAATATATGGATCAATGTAAGAGTCATCTGACTATAAGGTCAACCTACATTTAATAAGTGATGCAAACAAGTGTCTGCATGAATAGATTCTGGGCATAAGGGCAGAGGTGCATTCTATTAACAGAAAATTTTTGAAATACACAATTTCAATCCCAGACAACCTGTAGCTTTTCACTTCCTATTCTGTCTTGAAACCTTCAAATAAAATCAAGACTTTCAAAATTAAAAAAAAAAAATGAGGGTAACAACAATATTCCATCATGGTCTTCATGTTATCAGCTCTAGATGTTTTTCCCAATACTCTTGTCCAAAACTTAAAAGAATTGACTGGAATCTCCAATTTCAGATTCCAGATCCATGATTCTGTAGAACAAGCTGGAAAATAAGTGATGTGACTTGTTCTACAGAAGTAACTTAAGACACAAACAGATTGGGGGCGCCTGGGCTGTTCAGTCGGTTAAGCATCCGACTTCAGCTCAGGTCATGATCTCACAGTCCGTGAGTTCGAGCCCCACATCAGGTTCTGTGCTGACAGCTCAGAGCCTGGAGCCTGCTTCAGATTCTGTCCTCCTCCCTCTCTGCCTCTCCCCCGCTCGTGCTCTGTCTCTGTCTCTCTCTTAAAAATAAACATCTAAAAAAGAGAGACAAACAGATTGCTTACAAAAAATGAAACACAGCTGTTAAATATGATTTAAGCTAAGCATTTGAAAATATAATAGGAGAAATGGAATTTTAAGTTTTAAGGATCATCTTTATTCACCTATCAGATTGACACAGATCTAAGTCTGATAAGGCACTGAAGGTGCAGTCAAGTGGTACAGACTGAGGCACTCTCAACCCACACTGTTCAGAGTGTAAATCAGCACAACCTCCACAGAACACCATTCAGCAATATTCATCAAAATTACAAATGTACATTTCCTTTGACCAGCAATTACATATATCTAGAAATCCATCTTACCGCTATTTCTTGCATATGTAGGATATGCCATATATACAAGACTATTCTTGCTGCAGTTTTTAACCGCAAAATATTGAAAATATCTTCGATTTTAACCAGTTGAAAACTCTAACTTTACTGTGATACAATCGTAATGGAATATAGTGCTGCCCCTCCTCCCCCCATCAAGGAGGAACTTAGGATAGGATATAGAAACTCTCCAAGATTAATTATTAAGAAGAAGTAACCCAAGTGTGCAGCGATTTGTAAAGAGCACTACCACTTGAATAAAAGGGGAAATACAGTAAGGGGCAGGATATTTCTGAAAGAACAAAAGAGGAAACTGCTAATACTGGCCACTCCTGGGGAAGAGAACAGGAGTGGACATCTGGATCCTAGTGCTGAAAGGCAGGCTTTTTACTATATATTTTGAATTTGAAACCATGCAAATATGAGTGTGCTACTTCAAAAAAAAAATGAAGTTAAAATTTTAAGTGATGACTTAATTTTAGCTATAATGGTGGGAAACCTTTGAAAGAGGTCTTAAACTTTAACAGATGGCCCTAATAAAGGTAAAGAGTACCCTTCCCCAACCCAAGAAAAAAGAAAAACATGAAAAGAAGAATTAAATCTCAAGGAAGAGCCAGAGAGGAAAACTTCCTCAGAGGACAGACTCATTTTGTCAGTTCTAGCAAATTACCTCGCCTGAAGGTGCCATACAAAAATCAATCCAGATTTCCTTAAAACCATACCCAATTCAAGATGCTCAACCAGCCTCTGCTAAATGAAGCCCCAGTACAAATTTATAACAAAGCTTAAGAATCCAATAGTGTCTTTCCCTACCTGGTTTTCAATTTGATTATGAAACTCAGCAGGTGTAACATAAAGTACAGAAGTTATTTTCTCTTTTGGCAAAGCAAAAATTCATCTTCTTACCTCAAGAATACATCAACATGTGTTACGTAGAACCAACAGCTAAATCTAAACAATGTGAGCCACACTTTCAAGTAGATGAAATCCAGCATATACAAAGCCTAAGCCACATAACTGGTCATGGGGCAATAGGGATTGGAATTTTCCCTTAAGTAGCCCTGAGCCAAGTTGTTCACCTTAGCCGGTAATTACCGCTAATTTGCATCTGATTACTAGCTTATGCTTTATTTTAGCCCGTTAACGGGAAGGCTATTATGAGGTTAAGAATTTTACAAAAAGACACGAATGTCTCCTTAAACTGGAAACCTCCAAATGGATCTTTCTGTTTTCTGGTATTATATTTGACTACATTTTTCTACAGAGGAATCCACTGCTTTTGCAACGTATTATTCTGCCTTGCCGTTATTTTCAATTTATTCAGACGCACTGTGCCACCCAGCCATACATCGTCACCCGGTACTAGGGATCCAAAAATTACGATCACTGCTTGCTGGCTCCACCTGCTGCAAAGGTTCTCCAGGCTGCTCTGCGCCGGGGCAGCTCAGCCACGCTCTGGGAGGACGTCTGACAAACTAGTGCTGGATCAGGGCACTTGAGTCTTTCTTCTGCTCTGAAGAGCAGTCACTTCCCATTTCCCTTATGAAGAAATTTCTCTTTCTTTGTGAAATTTCAGGCAGAAAACCCTTCCCAGCATCTCCCTGAGAAGCTTGGTACAGAAAGGAAAGCTTGGTACAGAAAGGAAATGCTCTCCCTATGAATTAATCAGCATTGACCTGACAGAACGAACAGGAAAAAAAAAGAAAAAAGAAAAAAAGAAAAAAGAATTTTATCAACTCACCTCAGTGTCATAGAATTTTTTATTTATTTATATGGAAATGTTTCAATTCCCAATAAAGGACATTTTTCTGTAAGTTACAAAATGTCCTAGAAACAGTGTCAATTTCCCATACAGGAACTCCTTTTAAAGATCTAAAAAGACTTTAAAACCACCTGCCGAAAGGATACCCACACATCTTGAGAGTTACCCACGGAGCTGGCTTTGCAGTAGGCTTTTAGTGCTTTTAGTTAGGATGAAAACACTGCTTCATTTGGGCTGGTTTCTCTATCCCATAGGACTTCAAAAATGACTTTCACAACCAGTGTTCGCCAGAGCTCCCACACCACTGCTTCCTCACTTCCGCGTGCCTCACAATTTCCCTGATTGATGCACCTGGCAGCCTGGAGCTGCCTAGGATAATAACTGTGACGCTCGCTTTTCTTCTCCTCCAGTTGTGGATTCATTAAAGAATGAGCATTGCCTCTTGCTCGAGAATTCGGTAGATCCCACACTGAACGTTCCTGTTCCTCCGTTACAAATGACAAGTAGAAATTACATTTACACACACACACACACACACACACACACACACTGCCAACTCTGCAAATTTGTCATCAGCCCATGGGTGGCAACCGAGACTGACACCCAGAGGCAGGCTGCTTGCTACACAGGGCAGACGCTACCAAGGTACCATCCGCATTTACGGAAAGAAATTTCTTCATCACACTTATTGACGGCACTTGTGGCTTTTCTGCTTTGTTTCGGTTTTCTAACCTTCTCCCCAGGAGTCATTTATAGTCTTTTCTTGGGGTTCACCTTTTGAAAGAAGCTGGAGCTCTAGATACAAAATTGTATCCCCACTCTGTGCTCCTTCTTTGCCACTCGCCTGGGTTAAAAATGGCCAAACTGACTTTTAATTTGGTTAAATAGAAAAAAAATAAATAAATAAAATGTCCCCAGGTTAAGACCCTGCATTCCAAGCTCCGGCCCAGAGTGAATTTGTATGGCCAAGTTATAAACCCCCGAAAATAGGAAACTAATGCCATGAGGATTTAAAATAATAGAAAATGTTTCACATAATATAAATCCATAAGCAGTGTATTATATTTAAGTCTTAATATCTACATCCTTGGATTATCTTATATCTTGACAATCACACAAAGTAATCTCGCTCCCTCGCCCCCTTCCTTTGACTCTGGGTTTCATTCCTATGTATTAACAATGCTCGGGGCCATAAAATACTGTATTAATATTAGTTTGTCACAGCAGACTAAATTTAGAACAACTCATTAATATGGGAGAGTTAAAGGCAGTCAGCCAAGAGTACCAAGACTATAAGCTCTTAAGGCTATAAGTTATGCAGATATGCCACTTGAACTGGAGAGGCAGCCATTCTTTTTGTGGCTAATAAGAGATTCTATTAGTTCTAAGCTGATTCTAATTCTAATTAAGAAATGTGGGAAAAGGCAATTTTGCCACTGTAGGTATAGTTGATGTGAAACTGGAATAAGTCTTACATCATCTCGCTTAGCTTTCTGGTCCTATAAAATTAGCAGCACATGCATGAAATGAATATTCCTCCTACCATCCACATTAAAAAAAGAAAGAAACAAACACAACTTGGTCACCCTATTTGCCATGGTGTGATCATAATCGATGTTCCTGGAAGAAGTCTCGTAATCAGTGGTTTTTTTCAAAGCAAACCTTTTGTGGCTCAGAATCACCCCAGTTGTACAAAAAGTTTTGACTTTTTACAAATAAAAAACCTTTCAAATGGATACTTCTGGACCTGTTATGCCTTTCTTTGGGCTTGTCAAATATTAATTTTTTTTAAATTTAGTCCCTTGCTAAGCTACAAATATTCATGTTTAACACCAAGTAGCAGTTCAGGGGCTGACAACTTGGTATGTACCTTTTGAATGATGCATAGAAAGCAGCAGTTAGCACAAAGAAAAAGCCACCAGATTGGTCTCAGGGAAACCCAGTGTCTGAATATTTCATGACTCCTCTAGCACTTAAAGAATAAAAAAACTGGCTACTAGTGTTGGGAGACCAACATCAGGAAGGTCAGAGCCTGGAAACATGCAAGAGATTCCAGTCTTGCCCGGGGAAAGTGAAAGGGGATTTAAGCTGCTTAGGAGAATTAGAAGAAAAAAAAAAAAAAAAGACATTTCTTTTGCTTTGTTTTGTTATTTTATAAACACCAGAGTGGCAAAACAAAAGCTATAAAAGAGTATGCGGTCATACCTCTCTAGGGGTCCTTATTTCCACATCTCTAAGGACACCAAAAACTTACCTTCCCTTTTGGGTTATGAGACCTAGTGTTAAACTTTCCCAAATCGTGCCCTTTCTGGCATACTTGCTCACTCTTGTGGGTTCTCCCTCCCAAGGAAACCGATGAAGAGGGAAAGGAAGCAATTCGATTATTTGTTTCCCCGGATGGGCTAGCAAACATCTCCCATAGAGGCGAGGGGCAAAGGGTGGGGGGAAAGATGATATCTTAATTACACAGATGCCCAGTGACCTGGGACTGAAAAATGTTCCCCCTTTGGTGAACTTCTCTGCAGCTTATGATGATTTACAGGAAATCTAAATTGAATCCAGGAAAACAAATGAGTGACTCTCAAGGAAGGAAAAAAAAAAAACAAACTGTACAGTGTTTAAGCAACTGATGACTTCACCTGTCACTGTCTCATTAAGCTCTTAATGAGTTCTTTTCTATTCTTGGTCACATCTGATTTTTTTTTAATATAAGTCCCTTTGAACAGCTGGGAGTAAGAATCGCCTTTGATCACTGAATTCTTCTGAATTTTCAGTCAAAACGAGGCCATTTTCATCCTGACTTGGGGTATTTTTATGGGTTTATTTCCCCCAAGTACATTCCTGGGCATAGCTTTCCAGGCTGAGAAGAGCCTGAACAATTAATGTATACATTTTTACATAAATGTTTATAAATTTAACAAAGGGAGAGAGCTTTGCCACAAGAAGCCTCAGCTCTTTTGAAGGCGGTTTTCTAATGATGACCCTTGGCGTGTTGGACCACATGGGATTCCTCTGAGAAGAGTCAGATGAAAATTAGTCTATTCTCATTTCAAACAGAATTTTGCTGAAGTCCTGATCAGAGCATCAGCATGGAGTCCGGGGAGACAACACTCGCTACTTGATTCACTCCGCAGCCTCCCTCTCCTGGTAATTGTTGCAGGAACACATAGTGACAAGGCTCTAGGATGTGAGCGGTCTGGATGTACTCCGGCTGTTACGCTCTGTTTAAAGATTTAAACCATCAGGGTATGATAAGGCTTTTTGATGTTCATTGAACACGGAGCTTGGGTACAGAAGAAGGGGAAAGGGCTTCACCAGAAGGCAATCATCTTTCAGAGCCACAGTAAGACAGAGAGAGGTGGGGAAATCTCAGCCTCAGCATAGACACGGAACAAAGGGAGATGAAAGGGGCAGGGTGAGGAAGGGGCCAGCTCTGGCTGTGAGGCAGAACTCGCTTCACGCTCCACGAGAGTCCGATGCCTTAAAATGCGGGGGAAACATTTAGTGTTCCTCTTTCATTAAAAACACACTTCTGTTTGTGGGGGAGGGGGGATGCCAGCTGCAAATTTGGGTGGCTTCAGTTGACCCTGGATTCAAAAGAGCCTCCCCATGGCTTATTTTGAAATTATTTAATGAGTATTTATTTTGAGTCTGATGAATGTCGTTTCCAGCACTCAGCCCTGCAAACCTGGAAGAAGACCTTCCTTAAAAGTACTTTTTTAAGATCCTTGCACAGTGTTTTCTTCCCCCAAAGGTAAAACCTGATATTTGTCTTGAAGAACGTAAAGATCAGGAATGAAAAGGCAAAGAAAAAAATTAAAGAAAGTGCCCCCTCCAGAATGCAACCTAATTTCTTCATATTTTTCTTCTTTGGCAAAATACCAGCTTTTCCACCCTCTTCACGGTCCTATTATGCCAGGTTAACTGAGCCTGCACTTTGATCATATTAAGTAGACAAGACCCAAACCAACAATTTCCCATCTTTGTCTCCCCAGTCCCTAGCACAGGGCTGTATGTACCAAAGTCTTAAGAAATGTGTGTTGAATTAATGAATGAATTAATGAATGAACAAACGAACCCATGTGTGCAGGCTCCTAGGAATTGACGGGACACATTTCAATTTCTTTTCTGTGCCTCCATTAAAGGTTTCAGACAACTGCTATGTAAAGAAAGCAAAAAGTTCTGTTATCCCCTGTTGCCTCCTGTCCCAGCAAACACCACGGCAAGGCATAGTTGTCAAGAATGGTTGCTTTGGATGCAGACATACCTCTTATTCAAGGCAGCTTGGCTACTCACCACTGGACTCTAGGAAACGTCACTTTCCTAAGCCTGCTTTTCCCCATCTGCAGAGTAGGAGTATTAAAAAGAGCCCCCTTGTGGAGTGAGAAAATCCATGTAGACACCTAGCACCATATTTGGCATATGGGAAAACTCTCAAAATATTTAGCTATTGCTTTATTATTGCTATATTAGTATTGCTCTCCAAAACATTTTCAGACATGGTGGCACTGGAAGGGGATTTTAGAAATACATAGTTATCAACACAATTTAAATTCAGGATATTATCATCACATACTCTACTGAAGGGTTGTTTCCGTACTTGTCTCTATAGTGACAGGAATAAAATGTGTTGTAACC
This sequence comes from Panthera pardus, assembly GCF_024362965.1. Lineage (NCBI taxonomy): Eukaryota > Metazoa > Chordata > Mammalia > Carnivora > Felidae > Panthera > Panthera pardus. The sequence goes on from NW_026526666.1 coordinate 30,745,680, forward strand.
TGCTGTTCTCTTCTGGTCTGACAATGTGCTCTTGTTCCCACCTCATGTAAGTATTCCATAAGCAGGGATAGGATCCCCTTCTCTTAGATATCAGCAATGGAACAAGAAGTGGGTTTGACCAACCAATACCAGGAAACCAAAATGGATCCTATCTGTTTGAACCTGGAAAGCAATAAACCAGTCAAAACATGTACAGTACTGAGCCATTTCCTCATATATTTCAGTTCACCACAATATAGAAATCACTGCTTTTGAGCAGGCAGAAGGAGATGAGGCCCCAAACCCAACTCCATCCCATGATGGCTACACCCTACCTAAGCCAAGCAAGGGCCATCCCTGATGAGCCATGTCCCAGGAGAAGCTACAAACACCATCACATCTCTGGGAAAGCAGCCCTCCCATGTAATCCTCTCAACAACCCTATGATGAAGGTAGACTTAATAGATGAGAAAATTGAGATGCAGAATGTTAGTATCAAGAGAATGACATTTACTGGCATTTTTTTGTATTTCTCTTTTAACATTTTGCTCAGTAACCTACTGGACTGGACTAGGGCACTCATTATGAGACTGTATGAATCCCTCGGTCCTCTGGATCTCCGTGTCCTCATTGGCATCACTGGGGGGGCCGGGAATAGATGGACTGGCCCTATGGTCTATGATTCCTGCCAGGAGGCCTGAGCTCCTTATGTAAGGACACTGGAATCTCTGTAGAAACCACACACCTTACATCATGACCTTCCTCTCTACTTTCCCCTGGCCTTCCAGCCTCCAATACCAAAAATGGGAGCATTCCAGCCATTATCATTACTGAAAGAGTCCATTTTAGCAGAGCTCAAATCTAAGGGAGCACTATGGCCAAATAACCTGCCCCATGATTGAGCAGTACGGGAATTACGGTTTCTTTTTCCTTAGCCCACTAACACAGAGAAAGTCAATCCCCTAAAAACAAATTGATTGATGATATAATTTAATATCTTCATACGATTTCTAGTGGCAGAATCAATCCGCTGCCAGCACAACCATCCAAGGCAAAGGAAAAGAAAAACTGCACCAGTTGCTTTTCTTTTATCACACTTCTGGGTGCTCTAAGAGAAAACTCTCTCCAGAAAATCAATAAGGCAGATTTTGATTTCAATAAGGGGACTGTGCCCAGCAGTCCCCCATTACAGAATTAAATCCATATGACAACACAAAACAATGAAGAGACCCAACTAGCAAGGGATCCATTTGCTTTGTTTGACTTTGGCAGCCAGGGAATGAGACCACAAGACTGGCTGTAACTTAATGCAAACCTTGGCCTATCCTGGTTGTGCATATGGCTGACCCTTAGGGCACGACCATCAATTTTCTATTAAAGATCAGAGATTTGACATATCAAAGTCAACATCTAGCTGAATAACTGCAGTAACCTGATAATAATTCTTTTGTGGATTTCACAGTGGCTTTTCAGTAAAGTATCAGAAAGGTAGCCGATTTCAATCCTGACCTGGCAAGATCTGAATATGAAATAAAGGATTTCAGCTTGATCTCCCCATGATGTGAGGATGAATGTTCTGGTAAATGTTAACTTAGTGCTCTGAGTAGCTCAGTAATAGATGGGTTTAGGCAGTAATAGGTTTAAAATGTCAACTTATTGAATAATAATTTCATGTTGTACAAATAGTATGTGTAAGAAGGGATTTGTTTTGCAAATTTTGAAATAAATGAATGGATTTATAATGTCCTTGACTGTTTCATTGTTCCGGTCAGAATTTTACAGAAGAATCAAAATTAGTTTTGCTTTCTCTGGTCTTGTTGTTTTCCTGCATTTGTCTCTATTCAGTTTTCACAATTACTGGGTCATTAATGGAGTTTTTCCCTGTTTTGGTCCCCGAAGCCAAGCTGATAACATTATTTTCTAGTAAAAATAAAAACTCAATTATCCATCCCTATAAAATGTTTCATGACACCAATAGCATAAAAACCTTTCACCAACTCAGCTGTAAAACATTCAACTGTTCAAAACATAAGAACCAAATAAAATTCTGTTTCCATAACTGAGTTCAGCCCTTCAGTCCAATTATAAGCTGACAGCTCTATAAATCCAGGTGGAACACAAGTGTGGGTAAAACCAAATTGTGATTGGGACACTGAGGACCTGGAGCAAACACCTCCACCACAGCCTGTGGAAAAGGTCCCCAGATTCCACAACTAGCCCCCCGCCCTCCATGCACATACATACCTACATACACACGCGCGCGCGCGCGCACACACACACACACACACACACTCACACTCACTCTCGCTCTCTTCCAACCATGCTATATAGAGTCAACATCTTTGCTCACGGAAATGGGAGATGCCAAGAAACCACCCAGGTAAGTTCTCTGACTACTTCAAGTCTGATTCTTCAGATCCTCAGCTTACCTCATCTTCCCAGAAGACTCAGAAGGAGAAATCAAAAGGAGCCCACTCTTCAGCCCACCAGCCTGGCAACAGGAGGAGCTTTTTAATGCATAAAGGACATAATTTCCACAAACCAAAACACCTGTCAGTAACTTATAAATGCTCACGCTTGGGTAATATCTACACGAAATGGTCCTGGATGAAATTACTCAACCATTCAGCTCAATGGTTGAACACATCACTCCCTGACCCTGTCCTAGTCTGAGTTGCCCCAGAAACTGACTATAAACCAAGGATGTGAGTGCTTATAGCTTATTGGAATGTAAAGAAAACATTGGTAAGGAAGTAAGACAGGGAAGCAAAGGGAGCCAATAAAGTGTGCATCCAACTAGTTACCACCTTGGCTAGATCGAACTTAGTTCCTCTGGGGACACTCTGACACTGTGGGAACTGAAGTATTAACACACCAACTCCTCTGTCAGTCATTGGTTGAAGCTGCTCCTTGGTATCTCCAAGGGGCACTCATTCCTTGGTATTTCCAGCCTATACTGTATGGTAGGCAGAGGGCTTCAGGGGCCAGCGAAAGCCCTCAGGAAAAAAAATGCAATTGCTGAAAGCTTTAAGTCAGGCACTGAGAACCAAAGCAGAAAGTGAAAGTGATGTGGGCAGGGCACTATTATAGCCTCTGCTATAGACCCTGGCCTTTTATTAACTTTTGAACTTTTATAAAGTTATTTGTAAGTTATGAAAGTAATATAGATCATGGAAAACAAAAACAACATATTTAAACACTGCAGAAAACTCAACTATTTCTTTAAGACCCTCTTCCTCCCAGTCACTCAGACCCATTCTCAGGGATAAGCATTTTTTACAGTTTTTCTATATACAAAACCTATGTATTTAAATACATACACACCCACAAAATTTGAATATCTTTTTTTTTTTTTTTTGCTACACCAATCAGGTCACAGTGGATATGATTTCCTGTGGTTTGCTGTTTTCAGATAATTTATTATCTTGGACATCACTGAATAGTAATACGTCTATATTTATTTGTCTCAAACTTCTTTGTGGATACTAATATCAACATACCTTAATTCGTTTAACCTATTCCCACTTGATAAACATTTAGGTATTTGTTCCAACATTTTTGCTATCAAAGACAATGCTGCAACCTTATCTGCAATATATACATATATTAGATCTCTCTCTATATGTGTATATATAGGATTATACAATGTTGAACATGATATATGCATAATTCCTAGAAGTGAAATTTCTAAAAGAATATATGCATTTTAAAATTTGACAAATTGTGCCAAAGTAATCTCTAAACATTTCAGCAATTTACACTTCTACCAACAGTGCATGAATGCGTGGTTTTTTCCTTCATCTATACCAACACTGAAAATGATCACACTTTTTTTTAAGTGTATTTATTTATTTTGAGACAGGGAGCAGAGGGGGGGGGGGGAAGAGAGGGAGGATGAAGAGAGAGAGACAGAGAGACAGAATATGAGTGAATGAATCCCAAGCAGGCTCCATGCTGTCAGCACAGAACCACATGCAGGACTCGATCTCACAAACCATGAGATCATGACCTGAGCCAAAATCAAGTCAGACACTTAACTGACTAAGCCACCCAGGTGCCCTCAACACTTTTTAATCTTTGGCAAATTAATGGGTTAAAAAAGTATATCACTGTCCTACTTTGTGCTTCTTTTATTATGAGTGAGGTTCCTCAACTGTGTTTCTTGGCAACTTCATACATCTTTCTACTGTCGTGTTAGCCTTTTCCTTAATATTTTGAAAGTACTGTTTATAAGAAAATGTATTCCAAGTGTGTGTTTCATTTGTATTGCTGTTTATGGCTTTTTTTGCTGTATAAAAGTATAATATATCTGTGTTTTCAAATTATTTTTATGATTTTGGGGTTTTGTTTCATATTGTAATCTTACTCAAAATTATTTTTTAAAAATTCAACCATTAGTTCTCTAGAACATTTACGGTGTGATTTTTATATTGAAGTTTTTCATCTTTTTTTAATGTTTATTTATTCCAGAGAGAGAGCAGTGAGCCATCACACGAGTGGGGGAGGGGCAGGGAGAGGGGGAGAGAGAGAGAGAGAGACAGACAGACAGACAGAATCTGAAGCAGGCTCCAGGATGTGAGCTGTGAATGCAGAGCCCGATGTGAGGCTAGAACTCACAAACCGTCAGATCATAACCTGAGCCAAAGTTGGACACTTAACCAACTGGGCAACCCAAGCGCCTCATTGATTTTTTTTTTTTAATATATGATATGAAGTAGAAATACAGTTTAAACAATTTTTTTCCAATGGCTACCCAGTGTCTCCAAACCTTTTCATAAATGTATTTTTAGCATTGATTTGAAATCTCTTTTATCCACAATTACCATATGAATTTAGTTTTTTATCGGAGTATTCATTTTGTTTTAAATGAATATTTAAATTTAAATATTATAGATCTATAATACAGTTTATTATCTGATAAGGCTTGTCCTCTCTAATTCCTAGCATTTCCCCCATGTTTTCCCCACCAAATGACTGTAGTATTTGTCAAGATCACAAAAAGTTGGTATTTTATTGGAACTACTTGAATATCTAGATTAGCCATGGGAGAATTTTCATGTTTATAACATTCAGTCTTATGGAATAACAAAATTTGTTTTTCCATTTATTAGTGTTCTTCTCATGTCCCTAGACAAGTTTGTTTTGTTGAATTGTGATTTTGTACCTCAGAGACAGAAAGTTAAAAGACAGTAATTATTCTCAATTATAGCAAACTATCATCATGTTCTCCCCTTGAGAAAACTTAAAGTTTTCTTTGGGTATTTCCTGAACCTTCCTTGTTGAATTCATTTCTATAAGCTCAACACATTCACAGCTTTGGTAAGTGAGTTGTTTTATCCCACTCTATTTACCACCTTCCAATTGTTTCTGGACTGTTTATTTTTGTGTATTAACTACAAATGTAGCTACTTACTGAATTCTCTCATTGTGCCTGAAGACTTTCCCACCATGTATTATCTTGGATTTCCAAGATCTATAACTATATCAAATATAAATAATGACTTTTGAAGTCTTCTACAATTTTTTTCTTGTCTAATTGCATTTGCTAGTACAATACTTTTAAAATAATGGTAAATAATAACAATAATTATTGGCAATTTTTCTTGTTCCTGACTTTAATAAAAATGCTTCTAATGTTTTATTACTAAGAATGAAGCTATTTTAAACTAAACTATACATTTGCATCAAAGTAAGGGAGAATCACTATTACTTGGAATCCATTTGCTATATTTTATTGGGGAGAATGTTTTTAATTCACCAGTAAATTTTATGGAATTTTTCCTTTTTTGTGCCTTTTTTGGCAAATCTTAGGATCAACATATTACTAACAATGATGCTATTTTAAACTAAAACATACATTTGTATCAAATTAAGGGAAACAGCATTATGCTAGCAGGCCTTTTCTGAAAGCTAGCGGAAAGGATAGTTCCCATTTTAAGAATTAATCTTAGACCAGCACAGGATTCTCTGGAGGCCACATGATTTCTCTGGACATGACCTCAAGTATGGATATAGCCATAGTTCAATTCTAAAGTATGTACTGAGCACTTATGTCTATGCAAAAACTATGCATAGTCTGGCTCTTAAAATTAGTATTCAAAGCTAAAAAAAAACTCACGCTACTCTAACAAAATTTTGAAAGGGATTTTCCAACTGTCTTGAAATGTAAACTGAAGGCCAAAGCAGAACATAATATGCATCCAGCTGATATAAAAACATTTGAAGAACATACATTCTTCAAATACTTACAAGAATAAAAAAATTAAACAATTAAGAAAATAAAAACCCTAGTTCTGTAACCCAAATCCAGGCTTACAAGAGAACGCAGACATTCAAAATGAAGATTGAGCCAATGAAGTAAAAAGCTGTCAACTCTCCTAAGCCAAGTGAGAAAGGAGCTTCAGGAAAATCTCTCATAGAGAATGAGTGTTGTTTTCCAGAGAAGACACTGACACATTAATCTGAAACAGAGATGTTGAGCTGCAGGGACTCTCCAGCGTCCCTGGATCAGAGCTGAGCCTGGGGCAATTCCTGGGAGATGCTGACAGAGTCCCAGGCTGAAGAAAACTTGTGTAGACCACAGTGACAAGAAAATACAGCAGCATGAGTGGTTTATCCTTCCAGAATTGGGTGGAGCAAGGATATTGAGCTTTCCTTTGAACTAAGGGGTCATCTCATTAGCTACAATCTTGAAAGGTTTCTGTACCAAAGGAGGTTACCTGCCAGAGTAGAACACTACCAGCAGAATGAGGCTGGCAATCTACCATCCTAAGCAGGGGCAAAGACTTGTAAGAGCTGCGCTAGAAAATGGATTTTCAACAGTGAGTGTCAGGGAAGTGCCACAGATGCCCACAAGCACCTCCAAAGTACCCACAGAAACTTCCCAGAATAAGAACGCCAACTTTCAGCTATCTGTCACATGGAAGGCACCACAGCCAAATTTCATCCATACCCATCAAGTACAGCAGTGCCCTTTTAACTCATCTCATTCTTGCCCTAGCACAGGAGGAACGAGGAACATCAAGAATAGATGAGCAAGGCAGAGTAACAGTGAAAGAACAAAATACTGCACATCATCTCCACCAGTCTATGGATTTTTTAGTGAGGCTAAGGCTTGATGGGGAGTGGAGGAAGGGAAAAGTTTGGAACTGGAGAAAAGAAGGAAAGAATGAAGCTGTGGTTTGAACTAGACTGGCCATTTTAATGCCTTCACAGGAGACAACTCTAAAGCCAAAGGTGAGCTTTAGAAGCTGGAAAAGCTATGTGATATGCCCAAAATATTGCCAGGTTGTGGAGACCCAACCGTTCATATCTGAAGGCAAAGGTGAGGTACATGACATAGTCAAAATTACCCTTGAACATGTCTCAGGGGAGTTTACATCAGAGACTGACACCCTCATCTTTCATTAATTCCAACAGAGTAAGTATTTCTTCCAGCACCGGAACTGATTGCAGCTATTTCCCCGAGCGCAGATGAAGTAGTCGGCTGAGGTTAGCAGCCATGTTGTTGGAAAAATATGTATTTTTAAACACAGGAATCATACCCGGCACAGCAATACACTCACACTCCAAGAGGCACACAGACATTGGGTCTGTGTGAGAGAATAAAAGATCAAAGGTGATGGCCTCCCAAATACTGTGTATTCAGGACCACAGACTAATTAAAAGCAATGGTGAGTGGCATCCCTTACTTGCCCTACTTCAATCGATCAACCAATCTCTCACCCCCACCCCAACCCCCACAACTATGTATAGTTAGATACATCTGGATAGGTAAGACTCACATACCATACAATTCCACTTATCTCACTCTGAAAAGACCCAAAGGTTAGTAGCACACCCTTCTCAATGAGTTCCCAGATAATGAGAGAGAAAACTATGTAAACAAATGTGTAACAGGTCCTCTAGCAAAAGTAAGCTTAGGATCCAGCAGAGATACAAAGGATACATTCTCGTCTTCACCTTGAGGAAGAGGGACTTCCCAAGGGAAGTAAAGTGGTCTAGCTCAGCCGCACCATCCTTAACAGGCAGTGCCAACCACCCAGAGCAACAGTCTCTTCCTTCTCAGTTTCAGTTGGGAAACTACCACTTAAAATTGATAGTAAAAATAATACCTTTTATTACAAAAATGTCTATAGCCCTTTCAATGGATTGGATGAGAAAATTCCCAAAGAGGTTGAGTCTTGCACAAAGGTATTAAAGTTGGCAGGTTTAGGAACCCAGCCTAGACCCAGTGTGCTGTCTCGTAATTCCATGCTCCATACCTCACTGTCACTGAAGACGAGAGTCATTCATAAGATTTTTAAAACTTATTTCTCCTGGAATGACATTGCATTGATAGTATTGACAGTAACTCTAATCAGGTACTGATGTAACTATAAACAGGCTTTTTAAAGGGATTTGCAAACATTCATGGGTTAGAAGCACATAAATGATACCAATATAGAAACATAAGCCTGATGTCAAGGACAACCGTGTCTTTGGAAATTTCAGGTCTTTTTCTTCCCCCAGCTTTATTGGGGTATAATTGACAAATTATAAGTTATGTAAGATAATATCTGTAAGATATTTAGAGCACACATGTGCACTGTGAAAGGTTTCCTCTCATGTAGTTCACACTTTTGTTACCTCACATATTTATCTTCGTGTGTCTGTGAGAACATTTAAGCTCTACCCTCCTAGCAAATTTCAATTACATAATACAGTGTTATCAACTATAGCTACCATCTTATACATTAGATCCTCAGACCATATTCATCTTATGACTGAAAATTTGTACCCTTTTACCAACCTCTCCCTATTTCCCCCTACCCCACAGCCTTTGACAACCATTTCAGGTCTTTGTATATAACTTGATTCTCAGCGCCAGAAACCAAAGGTCAGACATACGATGGCCAATCTCTTTGCTCACCTGGAGTTGTTCCGCCCATGACCCCAGATACCACTTCTGCCCTCTGACTCCATGTATGCTTTATGGTACACTTGAATAACATGATCCTGGGCTAGCATTCTCTGGTTAGTACAGAGGTAGTGGAGTGTGACGGGGCTCTTTCTTGGAAGCCATGAAACTTCGATTCTAGTACAGGCTCAGCCTTAGGTAAGTGATTCATGCAAATTCCTGGGGATTTGGTTTCACCGTCTTTAGAACTGAATTAATAAGTCCCAACTAAGCTTTATCATGAGGGTCTCCAAAATCCAGCTGCTGCCTTGTCCCACTGTTATCTTCAAGGTCTTTACCTGCTGTCTTCAGGGACACAATCAGGAATCTGACCAGGGCTATGTCAGCCTGAGATCAGCATTTCAATACAGGCCCAGTCAGCAGCGCCATGGAGACAGACACCCTTTTCCTCCTCTGCTGGTAATTGGAAGAAAGCACACTAGAAACCCGATTTTCTGACTCTACTTCAATTCCTCTGCCCACCCTTCTCCAAAACCCTTGGCATGGCATGTAAGGGTCCCCACTGATTGACCTCAATTTTCATGTCTTGCTCCCATTCTGCAGAATTTTAAGGTACACTTCTCGGCCTCCATACCTTGTGTCATTCTCTTCTTACCATTCATATGCCTTTTGTACCTCATTGCTTCAGACTGCCCAATGAAACCCTCATTGTTCTCTACAGCTCAACCCCAATGACGGCTCTTTAATAAAACCTTTCCTGATGACAGTCTCGAGGATGGGCTCTCGCTGTTCGTTTTTTACTTCTCTCAAAGCAATTTCCACATCTTGGCTTTTTACTTGACTCTTTCCCACTAAACCAAGGATTGGCAAACTACAGACCAAGAATAAATCCAGGTTGCCACTGTTTGTTTGTTTTTTTAAATAAATTCTGTTGGAATACCATGATGCCCAATCATCTATATATTGGCCATGGCTGCTTTTACTCTACAGCAGAGGCATTGTAACAGAGACCATCAAGCCCTAAAACCTAAGATATTTACTATATGGCCCTTTAGGAAGAAAAATATCAGTCGACCCCTGCACTGGACCATAAGCCCCTTAAGAACAAGGTTATAGTCCCAGCACCTAACAGAATAATTGGCTTATACTAGGCATCTGATAAATGTTGTTTCAATAAATGAGTAGGCTCCTGAGTGTTTATTGAGTTAAAATCAGTAACAGAAGACAAAGAAACAGGGAACAGAGAGCATCAGAACTTTAAATTTTGGCAAAATAAGCTCTCCAGATTCTCTGTTCTAGTTACACATCCTATCACTTTTTTGGACAATGAGTAAACACTGGGAATCAACATTAATCTTCTAAGTGTCAAAGCAACTAGAATTTGCTACAGCCTAGTTAGAACAAATTAAGCAACTGTGACACTTACAAAATGCTTTAAAATTACAAAATTACTAAATCCACATCCATTTGCTCTGTAGAATATTTCATTCTCTTTGATTAACAAATCTGACTTAAATGAGGTGCAGACCTTTTCACACAGTATTGTAGAGCCTTCAAAAGTACCACAACTGGTATGAATTGCCTCCAAACTGAGTATCCATGAGATAATGTAAGTACACTGGCTCAGAGCTTCCAGAAGTAAACACACAGTATCTGGGCCATGGTGATTTTACAGCATATGAAAAAAAAATCTTAAAATGCAAGCAAATCTGGAAAGTACAGCATCCCAGCTTGTTTATAACAGCAATTTCAGCTAGTACAGATCCACAATTTATTTGCAAACAGATTAATTAATGTTTCAGCAGCTGTTTGCAGCCAGTCTGTGATCTCACTGAGCACAGATGACACTTTTTTCCTCTTCTATTCCATAGGGGCGATTTTAGCAATGCTTAGATTAGATTTTTACTGTATCAGCCCACATGATAAAAATAAGTTGAGTCCTGAAGCAGCCAAGATGGCTTTACAAGATCCCCAGGCCGCCGAGTCTCTGGTGGGTCCCCCATGCCACCTTCCCTGGGCTTCCTTTTAATTACAGCCCCAAAATGCCAGTTTGCAAACAGATCTGCAAGATCAAAACCTGCCATTTTTTAAAATTGTTTTTTTCCTTCTCCTTTTAGGTCCCTCAGGGTTGGTATTCAGCAATGTGTACCACTGGGTGTAATAAAAGCAAATGCTTGAATATTTTTCAGTAACCTGACAGAGAATAAACAAATGGAAGAACAAATGTTGAAGAGCCTACAAGTTAACGCACTGCATAAGCTAGGTGGATCGCTTCTGACAGAGCAAGGCGGCTCTTCTGATTCTATTTCTCTTCTTGAAGAAAAAGAAACAGAGAAGACAAGACAAAATCCCCAAAGCCTCACTAGGCTAAATTTCCTTATTCTCCTTTGAACAGACTACACAGATTTTGTTGACTAATTGAGATCAATCCCAGTTGTAAATCGCCTAGCTATCCTACAGCTTTAATTAAGCTACCAGAGGGAGCTGTTTATCAATTAACACTTGTTACAAATTATTAGTAATTATATGGACTTTGTGTATATACCATAGCCTGCAAGACCAAAATTGCTTCCCAGTTGTTAGGGGAGCAAATTGAATAGCTAATGGGCTATTTGGGTGAAGGCGCCGGCACCGCCATAATTACAGACCTCCTTTCTTGGCACAAAGATTTAAGGTAAGTTCCAGCACCATCAGCGGTATTTGAATACACACCATTGTAAAGGTTTCTCTCACCAGGACTTTGCCAAATCCTGTTAACCAGTGGACTTTCTGATACAGACTTCGGGTCTGTATTTACTTTTTGAGTAACAAACATAATGAAGATAGGAGCATTAGATAAAAGTTGATAATGTATTCAAGCATTAAAGCTACCTATTGCGGTATGCACTGCATTCTGTGATAATTTTAATTGGCTTAATTGAGATGCGCAAGCCTGATTAATGTTTAATTCCTTTATATTAAAAAAAAAGAGTCAAGTAGTTCGACATTTCTTCAATTATGTTAGATCTTTCCAGACTTCAAAGGAATGTTACATTAGACAGCTAGATACGGGACGAGCTGATTAAAGAATAAAGACTGCTCATTATAATCTAAGAGTACAAAATTGGTTTGTGTAGCCTTTGAAAGTCAAAATTATGAGCTAAAACTTGAGCTACAGTAATTAACCCAATTTATAGTCATTCTTGCTTATCTATTTGCTTATGATTAGTAATTTAAAATGATCCATGGGATTGATTTACAGATCTGAAAGCCATTCAGGGACCCAAAACGTGTTGTTCACGATTCTTAAAAATGTTGGAGAAATATACTTAGTAGCATTAGTAAACATCTATCAATCAGTGAAAAACACCAGTATGAAAAGACTCGATGGTCAGCTTCACTATCCTAGATGCAAAACATACTAAAATATTTGTATAATGTCATCTACTTGCAAAAAAAATTTAGCTTAACTTGAACTTTTCTGTGGCTCTCTGGAAAAACGAAGACAATGTAAAAATTGTGGATTTCTTAAGAAGATCAACTCATAATTTCTCTAATAAATGCTGTTTTTTAAAGGTATATAGATGATATTCTAACATGCAGTGGCATTTACTTTAACGATGTGTAGCAGGAATACTTCTATGGGAGTCATATTTCTCTCTCCCCCTCTCTCTCATATGCATTTTACAAAATGTTCTAATTTCATTTCCGGAGGTGGGATCACAACAAGCTTTGGGAGAAGTTGGGACAGGCACCCTTAGGGAATTAGGAGATAATAGATATGTACATCTATCAGAAATAAACATTCAGGAGTGCCTGGGTGGCTCAGTCAGTTAAGCTCCTGACTTTGGCTCAGGTCAGGATCTCACAGGTTGTGAGTTTGAGCCCATGTCAGGCTCTGTGCTGACAGCTCAGAGCCTGGAGCCTGCTTCAGATTCTGTGTCTCCCTCTCTCTCTCTGCCCCTCCCCTGTTCACCCTCTGTCTCTGTCTCTCTCTCTCTCTCAAAAATAAAACATTAAAAAATTTTTTTGAGAAATAAACATTCAGAGTCATTATCACATTTGCTAAATTTTAACCATCTCGACCACCTTACTGATACAGGGACATGAAAACACAGAACCGTCTATTTGATCAGGGACACACAGAAATTTGAGGCAGAGAAGAAATGGAACTCACAAACTGTTTTTTGGTTTTTTGTTTTGGGTTTGTTTGTTTTGGCTTCTTTTAGCTACAGAAAACACAAACCATTTCATCAGAACTGAGTCCAGGGATTCAGGACAAATCATACTTTCGGTCAGTCATAATATTATGACTCCATGTATGAGTCAATGAGTGTATAACAGCATTTCCCAACATGGATTTCATGGGACACAAATTTACCTAAATGTTACACGAAAAGGAGATTCTGCACATTAGTATGGGAAACCTTGCACTATATCCTTCTCTTGAAATTGCGATGCCTGTTAGCATATCAAATGCTCTATATATTTCACCAAAGAACATTTTTAATTGAATATCAATATTAGCCAACATTATTGAACCACAGTGGTGTAATAATATGTTTCTAAATACAATACTGGTACTTGCTCTTCCCAGAGCAGCATTGACCACATATGTCCAAATAAATAAACTTTTCCCATCCCACTAGCCTCGCTGAGGGAATGATCACATACCACATTAGAAAGCAGTAAGGTTTTATTCTCCTATTGTTTCTGGCCACTTGTATTAATCTATATTTGGTATTCTATGTAGCACATGTGCTAGAGTTCACAAATTTAAAATAAATGTGTGAAATGTGTCCAAGAATTGGGGAGGAAAAGGTTAGTCATTTTTTCACTTGGTGAAAAGATGAGTCCTAGACATTTTTTTAAGTGCTAACCACACATAAAATAGCAATTCCTTTCCCTTTGTCCTGTAAACTAAATAAGCAAAAGCTAACCCCTATGGATCGAAATAGAAAGTATATAGGGGTGTGTATATGTGTGTGTGGATGTGCGTGTACCCTAGTGATATCTGGTGACAGCAACTAGAAGAAAAGATAGCTCAGTGTTGATGAACATCTCTAGCACCCAGATCTTGGTTTCTAAGTGCCATTCCTCACCAAAGGGAATTAGGGCCTAATGAAGAAACAATTCGTTCCAGGGCTGGGATAGGATATGTACAAGGTGAGCCTAGAACATGCTGCTATACCAGAGATTAAAGTACTCAAAGACTAGTGAGGCCATGTCAAAAGGACCCAGAAGCCAGCTTCAAATGGCTCCCTGCTAGCTAAATCTGGGTCATTTTGAACATCAAAGTAAATAATTACAGTAAGATATTAAAACCCATAGAACATAAGAGTATGTGAGACTATACAAGTATCAATCAGTCCATCAGAAGGGAAAGCTTTTCTTTAAAGTAAAATGCCAACTAATAAACACAAAAGGAATAATGAAATTCCGAGTCACCATTTGACAACTACCGTGGTAATAATTGTTTCAGGAAACAATCTTTAATGAATGCTAAAACTAGTGGGTTCTAACTCAATGAGAAATTAAAATATTTGCATAGTCTCAAAGTATTTCCCCACAAGATACTTATTAACAAAGGAGAAATATTAACTTTAAATATGATGGGCAAATCTGACCAAGTGATCAAAATCTACATTACCATTAATGAGACATTACCATTAATGTATCTGACATCAAGTGCCTCCCAATAAAATGCACTAAGAGGGACACAACATTACTTCATTTTCCCACCCAAAATGTATAATCAGAATCTAATCATGAGGCAACGCCAAGCAAACTCAAACTGAGGCTCTTAAAAAATGACTAGCTTGTACTCTTCAAAAATATCAAAGTCATGACAAAGAAAAAATCTATTCCACATTAAAGAAAACTAAAAAGACATGAGAACTAAATTCAAGTACTAATCTTGAATTGGATTTTGAACCAGATTTTTTTTTTCTTTTCAACATAAAGGACATTAATAGGATAACTGACAAATTCTGAATAGGGTTTGTTGATTAAATAATACTGTCTCCATGTTAATTTCCTAATTTTGAATTATATAGTAGTTAAGATGGTGTCATTGTTTTTAGGAAATACACACTGAAATACACAGGAGTAAAGTTTCATGTCTGTGACTTACTCTCACAATTCAGAAAAGCGTGTGTGCACGTGCACATATGCGCACACACACACACATACCTGGAAAGAGAATGAAAAAAAAAAATACGGTAAAAATGTTAACATTTGAAAAATCTGGATGAAGGATATGTAAGGATGTATGGTTTTTGTAATTTTTCTATAAATCTGAACTTATTTCAAAATTAAAAATTAAAAGAAAAAAAACAACAAAAGTTATGGCCCTGAGAAGGGAGTGCTGGGAAAGAAGTGCTGAGACCCGAGTGCTTAGCCAGCTACATGCGAGGCTGTCCCGTTGGATTCTCCAGGAATGTGTCGCCTGCTACTTGAAGGCTGTCCTATCTGCTGGCCTCTAAAGTCACCTTTCCCTCAGCCCTCCCACCTCGACCCTGCCAAGCTCAGGTCCAAGTGACTGTTACAGGGCCTCAACCCTAAAAATAACTCTGCATTTTCTTAAAAAAATATTTTTAGGTATGTGCACCCAGAGCCACATTGCAGCCCCAACTGCTATTTCTGGGACAAGGAAAATGGAGTCGGTATAAAACTGCAGGTAAACACACAGCAAAGGTTTTAGAGGAATAGCTAGAGGGAAGAAAACGTCTTTGAGACTACCCCCAAAACAAAAATTACTTTCCCCCTTTCAAAATGCCACTATATTCTATAATGTGCCCTAACACAGCAACAGCAGGCTGAGAAAACAAGAAAAGGAACTGCATGAAGGAAACAAGATGGTAGGTGCCTGGAGTAGCGAAAACGGGCACCAAAAAAAACTGGAAAAGTTTTGCCACTGGGACCATTGAGTGTTGAGAGAAACAAGCTAACAATATCAGGCAATAAATTTAAATTAATTTTAATTTTAGTAAAATTATCGCAATAGCACAGGCTTCTGGGATTGAACAATCTTCAGCTCCCTCCCCTTCCCACTAGTGTCTTCATAGACTGAGTTAATTTAAACACATACACACACACACACACACACACACACACACCATGTATTGAAAATACAGATTTTGAGGTATTAAGCCTTTATAAGTACTCTGCAGATTTAAGGTTTATTATATATGTTCCTGTCAGTGGAATCTCTCCAAGAATGGTTACTGGGTAAGGTCAGAATGTTGCTTATTAAGCAGATATCCCCAGAATTACAAGGTATGATCCCTAAGACTTGTGCCAAGACCTCAAGGAAAAGTACAGCAGGAATTAGAGTAACATTGCTATGTTAAGAAATGCATATGAATCAGAATCAAACTGGACTTAATTAGGGGAGGTATGGGGTTATAGAGCAGCCGGAAGAAAATAGTTCCTTAAAAATGGTTTCTCATTCTGGTTTTCCTACTAAACCTTTGTAAGGCCTTGAACAGGTCATTCAAACATTCTACCTTCAACTCCTCTGGCCACTGAATGGAGAACTGTATATAGAAGGACAAGAGTCTGCTGCTCTCATCCAGGTGAGGACTAACAGCACCTTGGGGCAGAGTGGTGACGGCACAAGTGGCAAGTGAGGGAGCCCAGCCAGAGTCCGCTCCCTCCGAGAGCCTATGCATGTATCTGCAGATCTTCTTCAACTAAATCCAAGAGGAAAATCAAATCTATTCCTTAGGTTCCCTAAGCTGTTAATATCTTCTGAGTCATTCACTCAGCATTGGCAATAGCATTTATTGTACTAGGGGCCAAGACCTGTGGTAGCTGATAGAACCTGTACAGGGGTGAATGAGAGAGACATCATCTCTGCACCCAAGGAGCTCACAGCCTAGCTGTGCACAGAGACAAGCAAACCAGCAATTACAGCGAGGTGGAATCAAGCTTTGCTGGAGGAGTTCAGGACTTATGCTCACAAATGAAGCCCAAGCGACTTTACCTTGGGAGAATCAGAGAACACAGTGCTGGAAGAGGTGACGGGTAGGCTGAGATCAAAGAATGTAAATTAATTACTCCTTTAAGATACGTGGACAGGGACAGGAAGGTATGTGGGTGGACAGAACAGAGAAGAGACAGAAAGGGATGGCAAAGTGCAGGAGCTGAAGGGAGTTTGGAGCAGAAAGGAGTGTGTGAAGGAGGGGGAGTAGGCAGGGGTCTTATAACCCAAGTTAAGAAGTTTGGTCTGTATCCTGAAGGCAAGAAGGACAGCTGAAAAGTTATAGCAGGGGAGGAACAGTTATTTGGTCATTTAACAAATAATGACTGGGCATCTACCATGTCCCAGAGTGTTCTAAACGCTGAGGAATTAGCAGCTAAACATAATCGGATTTATGTATAGAACAATCACCTTGGCTACCAAATGGAGCACTGTGTATAGAAGGGCAAGAAGGGAGAAAGGGGGACCAGTTAAGAGCTTATTTCGGTTTATTAGATGAGGACCAACACAAGCATACCTTGCTTTATTGTGCTTCACAGATACCTTTTTTTTAAACAAATTGAAGGTCTGTGGCAACTCTGTACCACGCAAGTCTATCAGCATTTTTCCAATAGCATTTGCTCACTTCATCTCTCTGCGTCACATTTTACTAATTCTTGCATTATTTCAAAGTTTTCACTATTATTATATTAGTTATGGTGATCTGTGATCAGTGATCATAACTTGCCAGAAGCTCAGATGATGGTTAGCATTTTCTAACAATAGAGTATGTTTTAACTAAGGCATGTACTTCTTTTTAGACATAATACGATTTCACACTCTACACTCTTACATGCTGTGTAGAGTCTACACAGACTCTAGTATAGTGTAAACATAACTTAAATGCACTTGGAAACAAAACACCCATTTGACTCACTTTACTGTAATATTGGCTTTATTGCAATAGTGGCTTTCTTGCAGTGGTCTGGGACTGAACCTGCAATATATCCAAGGTACGCCTGTAGTAGCTGGGGCCAGGGTAGAGACAGTGCAGGTGACAATGAGGAAAACTTGGACTTCAAGAGGCACAGGCTTCCCCAGCTAAAAGAGTTTACTGCTGTGCCTCAAAATAGGGTAAGAAAGTTTGGTGATAAATAGCATTTAGCACACTACACCCTTCATCTTTGAGGAGAGCAGACTCTTCAAGCCTCCTAGGGAAGCATTAAATTATTGCTTTGACATCGAGCACTTCATCAAGTACATTACTAGGTTTGTCCATCCTCACCCAGACAAACCATTATTAAAAGTACATGAAATCAGAAAGAAAATCAGTCTGCCAGCATAACCAGCCTCCCTCCATGTACAAAAGTAAATAAAACTCAGAAAAAGTCTGCTAAACGTAACCTTTTTTTAAGTCACCAGAAATATTGTTGGCAGCTGCTGGTGACAACTTATTTCATTACATTCTAATGATGTAAACTGCTCCCTCAGGATGATTTAGCTTGCTGCAGACAAAATGCTTATTGCTTCTTTACTCGTGTAGAACACAAATGATTGCTGAGAAACTCAAGCCCGATATTCAGGATTTCAAGCTAACCTAATGGACCAGCAGCACTCTATGGAGAATAGAGGCGGTTCAACAGGAATGCCTTTCACAACCCAAATTACTGCCACGTTGCATTCTACACATGCAGGCTATTAATGCGGGTTTCATTCTGCAGCCTGGGACTTAGGAAGCCAAGGGAATTTCCTGGCATGGTTCCAACACTTCCCCAACCAGAACTAGGTAATCAATAAATTCATTAGTGAGGACTGCTGTGGGTAACTTAGGGGAGTAAATGCCTGCATAAAGCCCACACACTGCCTCCAGCTGGTGGGTAGCTTCAAGGTAGTGATTTCTCAAGACCTGCCAGGGAACCAGGTGCTTCAGAATTTTCTGAGGTTATTGTTTAAAACATAGATTTGTTGGACCTCCCTGAGACCAATGGAGTCAGAACCTCCGGGAGTAGGACCTGGGTACCAGTACGTTTAACAAGATCCCAGAGGAATGAGATGTGCAACCAGTTTTGTCGGCTCCTTTAAGGGACCGCCTGCGTGAGGCCAGGTACGGAAAGCCAGTTTGTGTAAGCCGCAGAAACAAAAGCATCCTGCTCAGGGGTGTTCTCCAGACACCATGTTCAAGCATCTCTTACTGCCCTGGGTCCCACTCCCCAGATGTGCTCTCCTGTCGGTTCTATCTGGGAGACCCTGACCAACTTACTTAACTTTCTCAGCTACAAAATAGGGATAACATCACAACCAATTGTATTACTACAAGAATTGAGTAAGCTAATACACCTAAGTACTTGACACATACCAAGCAATCAATATCTATTACTGTTTTTAATTTTTTCTGGCTTTATTTCTGTCTCACCTCTCATTTCTTACTGGACAAACCTTTCTTTGGTTTCTCCTCTAAGCCCAATACATCTTCCTCCACGCTTCCCCCAAATTTGTAAATCAGAATCTGAATAGGAGCTTGCCCACAGGCTCTAATCCTACCCCATCTGGCCTCCTTGGAACCACCAACTACCATCTGATGCCTGTGAAGCAAAATTCTTCCCCTGAGTGTCATCCTGCACAAGGGAGCCTCAATGGTCCCAAACTCAAGACAATGGGAAATTCAAGGTGATAGTCCTTACTTACACTAGGAAACAGGAGCTTGTGACAAACAAGCTTGTCCTGTTGCTTGTCCACCAGTGAACTGACCGATAATACAAGGGTGACGACCATGGTATTAGTAAGTAACACTGGTTAATAACCAAATCTTGGCCAGGCACTATATTAAAGGTTTCAAACAAAAGCACCTCTAAGATATAAATTGGAAAGAACAGTACCTGTTTGAAAAAAAACGGAGTCTTGGACAGGTTATGAAACTTGCCTGAGTTCACAGAGGTAGCAGCCAGGATCCTAATATATGTAGCCTGATTGCAGCACTTTTTTTTTTTTTTAACCATTCCACTAGCAATCTCCCAGAGATCTTGGGATATATATACATGTATATTCCAGCCACAGAGTTTTTTGTTTAAAAAAACAATATATGTTGTTTGCTTTTTATCAGAAAGTATCTGGCATTCCACATGGAAACCTTGCTGTCTCAGACTAGTATCAGCCCAAGTCCCATCTCCTTGCCTGTGATAGACAATATGCTGTGAGATAAATACCAAGAAAGTGAGATATAGGTGGAGGATTTGGGGCAAAGACACTTAAACTCTCTGAACTCCATGTTTCTTCATCAATGAAACAGGGAAAGTAATACCTACCTCACAAGGTTATATACAGAGATTAAATTGAATACTAAATATAGAAATGCCTTAACATGGTATATTGCAACTATTACCAGTTACAATTATTTATTCATTCCACTATTTATTTATGCAATGCTATGTTCTAAGCGTTGAAGTTGTGACCATGAAGTAAATGCAGTCATGTCTATCAATGTAGAGTTTAGAGTCTAGTAAAAAGACCATTAGAAAATAAAGTAGTAAGTGCTGAAACACAGGATGTACATGATACAATGAGGACATGTAGGAAGAATGTCTGCTCCTGACTTGCGGGAGCTAGGAGGGCTTTTTGGAAAAAAGGAAAGCTCCATAAGGATCTGGAATGTACTAGGGAAACAAAGTGGGAAGAGATGATGGGAAGGTAGAGAATCAAAGATGTCTACTAGCATTTTGGTTGGCTATTGGTGCCTTTTCATGCTCTAAGAGGCCTTCAAAGAAATCCTATTTGGAAGAAATGGTAAGTTGTTTTAGATATGATGAGCCCAAGGTGCCTGCGGTTGGAGAGCGGCGTCTGCTAGGCAGCTGGATAAAAGGATCTGGAGCTCAAGAGACTGATTTTGCACGAAGCTATAGGTTTGGAGGCCATTAGAATGAAGGTAATACTTGAAAGCATCAAAGAGTTATTTAGCGTAAGAAGAAACAAGATACTCTAGTCCAAGTAGAGGTTACAGAAGAAGCTAAAAAGGCTTTGGATTCTACTCCTTCCTGCTTCCACATGGACCTACTCTATCCAGTGTCCTATCCTGTTTTGTTTCTTTAGTCTCTCCCTTTATATCTATTCTTCCAATGGGCATTTAAATATACTAAGTCTCAATGATCAAGAAGACAAATAGCTTTTATCTACCCCATAACTCTCTCCAGTCATTTACCCCCTCCCTCTCCTTCATAGCTGAACTTCTTTACAGGGAAGTCTAGAATGGGAATCTCTAGTTCCTCCGTTGCCATTCACTTCTCAACCCACTCCAGCCTGGCTGCTGCTCCTCTCTCTCCAATGAAGCACTCTTACCAAGGTCCCTAAAAGCCTATTTGTTGCCAAAGCCGAAAGATACATCTGCACTTTTACCTTGACCTCTCCATGGTTTTAGAGATTGGAAATATTCTTTCTTCCTTTTGTTTACAAAGCACTCATCTCTTGTCCCCCTTACCATGACACTTCCTTGCTCGTCCTCTCCCCTCTCTGTCCCTGCAGCATCCTCTTCCTCCTCCATCTCTCTCAGATAATGCTATTCTTCAGGGTGCTTTCCTAGATCCTTTTCTTATTGCACATTTTCCCTCTTTCCCCCAACCTGGTATTTTAATCCATACCCAAGTTATTAGCAAAGATAGACAGAATCCCAATTCCTTCTTTTTAATGGACAAGGAGAAAAGGATGATGGAATCCATGAGTAATTTTTTTACATTTGACTGCAAGAAGTTAAACCTATATGATGGTTTATATGTTCTCTGAAAAGTAACAGGCACAGGCATCTGCTGAACATGTGGTAGAAGGTGGTAAGATTCAAGAGTATTAAAAAAAAAGTCTTGAAATAGTCATGGAGGATTGGGAAGAAGGTTAAGTGGGGAAACATAAGCGGATAACTGAGAAATGTTGAGGTTTTAATTAAAGCTAGAGAGGATGGTTTTTAAATGTCTCTAATATACCCATGATTTCTGCTAGCAATCTAAATATAAGCTTGGAGACGGCCACAAGTGGTTTGATCCAATGTGGAATTTTCCAGGTGGGCTCCATAGAACCCACAAAAGGACAATAAAGGAGTAAAGGATTTAAAGATAACAGCAAGAGAGTGGCCAAAGGTAATCTGTGGCAGTCTACGCTGGGAAAAGAGAGAACTTTTTTTTTAAGTTTATTTATTTTGAGGGGTGAGGGGCAGAGAGAGAGGAAGAGAGAATCCCAATCAGGCTCTGTGCTGCCAATGTAGAGCCCGACATGGGACTCCAACCCACAAACCATGAGATCACGACTTGAGCCAAGATCAAGAGTCAGATGCTTAACCAAGTGAGCCACCCAGGTCCCCCAGAAAAGAGATTGGATGATTGGAGAATGAAAATCTTGAGAAGTTTGAAGGAACAGTTGTAACTGATCATAAGAGAACAAGCAAACTGGAAAGAATGGTTGGTCTGGTCAGGGAGTGAGATTATGATTTCATGGTTTCAGAGATGGGACAGTTCTGGATGATGAAAAAGCCTAGAATATGGCCATGGGAGTGGCTGAAGATGAACACAGAGGATGGTCATTGGAGATGAAAGGTGAGTTTATACCAGTATAGGGACCCAATTAAAATGTTGCTTCTGTAAATTCATCATCTCCCAACTCCAAAATAATGTAGGCTCTTGTGTACTCTTTCCCAAGGCGTTTCAATTATTCCTCTTATTCCACTGTGTTCTACTTAGCATGGTCTCTTGTTTACCCTCTACTTGACTGTGAGCCTTTCAAGGAGAAGTGTCAGATTGTATTTTTCCCATCCACCACAGTACATAAGGTCAGTCAGCAAACAATGCTGAATGAATAATTAGTAAAAAACTGTTTCAATATGACTTCTTATCATAGGCCTCTTTCTCTAATTCTTGGCATATTTCACTGTTTTACCTATAAATAAAGATAACTATGCATTGTATTTGTGTATTCATAGCTCTTTTTCAATGATAAAATAGATTTTTTTTCTAAATAAATTATTTTCTAAGGTTTTAGATAGGGAACAATGATCATTATTTTTCCCTTCAATAATATTCCTTTATCATTTGTCCTCACATCAGAGCCATGCCAAGGGTTTGGCTACTGTGGAAATGAAATCTTCAGATAGATCCTCCCTTGATATAGAATTATTATTTCATCCCACGAATGATTATTAGTTGCCTACCATATTTCAGGCAGGTTTGTAACAAGGCTCTAGAGATAGAATGGTGAACGAGATGATTACTCCCCTCAGTAAGGCCTATAGACAGGGGAGGAAGCAGGTTGATGGCCCAGCAATGGCTCTATCAGTCAAGATATGTTGCAGGGCACCTGGATGGCTCAGTCAGTTAAGCGTCTGACTCGATTTTGTTTCAGGTCATGATCTCATGGTTCATGGGCTCAAGCCCTGCATCGGGCTCTGCACTGACAGCATAGAACCTGCTTGAGATTCTCTCCCTCTCTCTGCAACCGCCCCCAACTCCCCCTCATCAAAATAAATACACACACTTAAAAAAAAAAAAAAGAAAGAAAAGAAAAGAAAGATATGCTGCAGTAACCAACAATCCCAGAAATCTCAATGGCTAAAAGACAACAAAGGTGTATATATCCCATAGCAATGTCTATTGTATGTTTTGGCAGCTCTCCATGCCAGATGTCCTCCACACAGTGATTCATCATTGCACCTCCATTAGCAACACATGCTTTCAGAATTTCCATGGCAGAGGAAAACAGGAGGACTTGAGCACAGGGTAACTACATAAATTCTGCTCACAAATCAACCAAATCAAACCATATGGCCACACCTCACTTCAAGAGGGTGAGAAGGTACGGTCCTCTCAGACATTCAGAAATAAAGAAACATACTACTGACCAGTGGAAATACGACCACCACAATAGCAATGCAGAAGGACAGATGCTATGGTATAGTATACTTGGTTATTATAAGAGTACATGGGAGGGGCCTCAAAGAATCAAGGAAGGTTTTAATGGAGGACATAACATTTAAGTTAAGAGGCAGAAGATAAGTAAGAATCTAATCAGTTAAATAGACAGTAAAGGAAGGCAGAAAGAACTATTTATATAAAGAAAACATGGGGGGGGGCACCTGGAGGGCTCAGTCAGTTGCGAGTCTGACTTAGGCTCAGGTCAAGATCTCATGGTTTGTGGGTTTGAGCCCGGGTCAGGCTCTGTGATGACAGCTCAGAGCCTGGAGCCTGATTTAGATTCTGTATCTCCCTCTCTCTCTCTCTCTCTCTCTCTGCCCCTCCTGCCCCCCTTGCTCACTCTCTCCCTCAAAAATAAAACATTAAATTTTTTTTTAAATATAAAATTAAATAAAATAAAGAAAGCATGGGAAGTCTACCCCCTTGCCTGGTCCTGCTAGTCCCACAAAAATTGCAGCCAATGACATGAATGTAAATGGTGAGGTAAGAACCACCAGGGTTGGAGCAATCAGTAATGAGCCTAGGCACGCACACACAAACACACACACATAGACAATGGAATATTATTCAGCCATAAAAAAGATACCTTGCCATTTGCAATGACATGGATGGAGGGTATAATGCTAAATGAAGTAAGTCAGAGGGAAAAAAATACCATATGATTTCACTCATATGTGGAATCTAAGAAACAAATAAAGGGGAAAAAAAGAGAAACCAAAAAGCAGACTCAACTACAGAGGCCAAACAGATGGTCACCAGAGGGGAGGTGGGTTAGGGATGGGGGACCTTGGTGAAGGAGAATAAGAGTACACGTATCCTGAGGAGCACCGAGTACAGAATTGTTAAATCACTTCTTATACATCTGAAACTAATGTAACACTGTATGTTTACTGGAATCAAAAAAAAGTTTTTGAAGTGGAGTGGTGGTAAGGATGCCACTGCACTTTTGATGGTAACGCCTTCACCCACTACCCTTTAGAGACAATCACACCATGATGTGCAGAGGAATTCCAAAGTTTCAGAACAAAACTCCATGGAGTCCACTGATAGGGACAAAGCTACTTCCCTAGCAACTGGGTCCACGACAGAGAAATAACAAGCTGATCATATATCCCCAACATATTTCTCCTAGTATCCCTGCCCTCAAAGCACCCTCTCTACTGTACTTCTCTGCCAGCATGAAATGGTTACTGTAAGGATCCAATGGCTTGAAGCTCCTAGTTGCTTAGCACATACTAAGACCTCGATTAAGTCGGCTCTGCCTCTGTGGCCCACACCGAATTAGGTGCTCTTCTTAAGCTACATACTTTCAAACCTCCCCGGCTGGTAAGAATGATCATCTCCATTTTACAGATGGGAAAATTGTGAATGACGGTATGATCTCCCCAAGGATACAAGCCAATAGTGGCAGGAACAAAGAATTAAAGCTAGGACTGTCTTAATTTAAATGCTGCTTAAATGGTATTTTAATTACTACCAACAGAAGTAAAACTGCCAAGTTCATTTAGAATGAGGATACTACATTTGACCAAAATTTTCTTCACACAGGTATATACATATGAAGCATTAAGCAAGTATAAACAATTTGCCAATCCTAAAGCCTAATCAACACTGTCTGTACTGATGGTGACCCTCTGGCATAGACATCAAAGAGACATGGCTAAAGTCTTCCAGTTTAAAGTGTCCTTCTCATAATTCTATGACCCCTCCAAATTTTCATAGCTGGCTGGAAGCAACTCAACTCTCAGAATCACATCTCTCTTTCACTCATCTGAACACACTTGTTAGTGCAGATTAGAACTTCTTAAAGATTAATTCTTAAAGCATCCTCAAGCTTCTTTTCCAACAAAGGAAACATCAATTATAGGCTCACACATAAACTTTGCCCCTTTCTTGAATACTTGCTGCCCTTTATAAATCTTAGATTTCTTCCCCTTGAGTATTCGTTCAAAGGAGAGATTTTATTGCCTCCAGGGGTTGTTAAACTGATTGCAATACTGCCTATTTAGAGCAGTTCAGTGGGAATTACGCTGGTTCAATGCTGTCAGACCTAGAATATAGCTGTCAAATAGCATTACAAGTAAAACACCCTTGATAAGAAATAATGACCAAATGTCAATCTGTTTTTCACTACCCTTACTACAGACTTCTCCTGCCACACACACACACAAAGCAATGTTTTACACGTTATAGTAATAGCACATTTCTGATATATCAGTTAAAATTCTATCGTTTTCAAGGACAAAAAGATAGTTCCAAATGCAGTCTGAGTTCAAAAATTGACTGAAGCATGCTTTTTCCTTGTAATGAAGTATCTGGCAATCTGTTTCAAAATGCACCAACTTTATTAATGCAAGTAAATATGATGTGTCTTAAGCTATTTTTATATGTCACCTGTACTTCAATTTAAATTTTTTTTTAAGTTTCATCATTCATTCATTCATTCCCCTAACATTTGTTGAGCTTCTAGGACTTTGGCATTGTGCTGGATGGTTGTCAGGGTACAGACATAAAGTTCCTTGCAAGCCACTTTAACGGATCTAGATTTAATCCTGTGGGCAACAGCAGACTTAATGAAAAACTTTAAGCATGATGATGAGATTTGATCTTTAGAAAGACTCATTTGGCTACAGGGTCATTCTCTCTCCTCTCTGTTCTTTGTCTTCATAGCATGGGTTATAATTCATAATCACATAAAGGTTTTTACCCATCTTCTCACTAAATTATAAATCCATGAAATCCGGGATCATGTCTACTTTTGTTCATTGTTATATACACAGAGCCCAGTACAGTTACGGGTATAGAAACCATCTGGTAATTACTTGCAAGATAAAGTGAATAAACAAATTTATTGTGAGGGGTTGACACTATTTTAAGAGATCAGTAAGACTATCAGGTTTCTGTAGTGTAGTGGTTATCACATTCACCTAAAGGATTAGTAAGACTGTTGTAGTTTATAGACAGTTCATGAGAACCTAAAATAAGGCAGTGATATTACGGCAAAATAGGACTTGAATATATATTTAATTTAGTACATATTTAGATGACAGAGAAAAGTACCTAGAGTAACTCATAAATTTCTAATTTGGACCTAATGCATATTGCTATGTTTATATCAAAAAAAGAAATATATAGGAGTAAACATTTATTGACTATGCCCTGATGAAATATTTCTAAATTTTAGGTGTTACGGAAGATGGAGTAGATACAAATAGACACAGTATGTAACCCTGTAAAAAGGGGTTGTTACATCATTTTAAATGGATTTTTTTTAATATTTATTTTTGAGTGAGACACACAGAACATGAGTTGGGGAGAAGCAGAGAGAGAGGGCCCCAATGCGGGGCTCTAACTCACGGACTGTGAGATCGTGACCTGAGCTGAAGTCGGACACTTAACGACTGAGCCACCCAGGCGGCCCTAAAAGGATTTTTAAAGTATAAATAACTTAAGGATTTAATTAGTGATTTAATCCATTTAATCAATTAATGATCCAGAATCACAATGATCAGCAACAATTAATCTTTCCCCCTTTGATCCTCACCCCCACTTCCATCCTCTCTTGATAATTTTCCATCAAGGAAAATTACTTTGATTCTGAAAGAATGGAGTATCCGTTCACTAATAAATTGTGTCAAATAATTTCCTCAACTGAAAAGGGTTACTATGTCCTTTTAATTAAAGAATATCACAATGTCCTAGATCTCAGAAACATACTAGATTTGGTTTCCCAAACATTTTTCACCTTCCCCTTCATCCATTCTTTACTATACATGTCATTCCACAGCTCAGAAACCTTTAATGGATCCCCCACTGAAGCTAAAATTACATTCCAATTCAACAGCTTTGCAATCCCAGCTTTGAATCCTACCTGCCTTTCTAATTTATTTCACATACATGACCAATGTTACCCTAAGAGCCAGTTTGGGATTTCTTTTCCCCCTGATATGAGAAAATTGGTCTCGTTACACTATGATCCTGTCAAAGGATCATAGACAAAAGACAAAAGTCTTTGACCAAAGAACAGATTGGTTGCTGTTTCAACCAGCCCTGTTTCTGAAGGGTCTTTGCTATTTCTAAAAAACAAATTTATTCTTCTAAACAAGACGATTTTTCCATTACTGAAAAATATTACCATGATTAACTTTATGTGTCAATTTGAGGGATATAATTACCAACAACAGCAAAAAGCACAACAGGCTCCAGAGAAAATTCTTAAAAAAGTGTTCTGTAAATAACCTAAGGATGGAGTGCCTGGGTGGCCCAGTACCTGGAATGTCTAACTCTTCATCTCAGGTCTTAATCTCAGGGTCGTGAGTTCAAGCCCTGCGTGGGGCATAGAGCCTACTATTAAAAAAATAAATAACATAAAGGTATCATTAGAACAGGTGTCTTCATTTCCAAGATGACCATTTTGAAGGGACTCCTACTTATAAGTACCAAAGGTTCTTTGACAGTGTTTGCTGACAGTGACAATGTTTGCTGAAACATTGGTTTCTTTTCTTCAGAGTTCCCACTGGATTCTTAAAGTCTTTATTTCTTATGAAGATTTTATTAAATGTAGATGGTTGGCTCCAGTTTCACATTCTTCTTTTTCTCATTTCAATTAATATTTACATTATTTAAGGTACTTTAAATCGTTAAGACACAAATAACAAAATCAATATATTAAGCAAAAGATTTTCATGTGTTCAATCTTCTCTATTTACAAATCAGAATGAACAAAAATTATGAGTCTTAGATTTTTCACCAGAATGTTAACAAATTTGTTGTCACAGCTAAATTGTCCCAAGTTAAAACTCTAAAATTAAATATTCCTAACTTTTTTGTTTTATTATTTTTAAATTTTTTTAATCTTTATTTTTTTGAGAGAGAGAGAGAGAGCGCGAGAGAGAGCGCGAGCGTGAGTGGGGGAGGGGAAGAGAGAGGGAGACACAGAACCCGAAGCAGGCTCCAGGCTCTGAGCTGTCAGCACAGAGCCTGACATGGGGCTCAAACCAACAAACTGCGAGATCATGACCTGAGCCGAAGTCGGACCCTTAACTGACTGAGCCACCTAGGCACCCCTGTTTTATTACTTTTAATCCCAAGACCAGAATGCTTCCAAATAGGAAAAAATTTTTTAGTATTTATTTTTGACACAGAGAGTGTAAGCAGGGAGAGGGACAGACAGGGAGGGAGACACAGAATCTGAAGCAGTCTCCAGGCTCTGAGCTGTCAGCACAGAGCCCAACGTGAGGCTAAAGCTCATGAACTACAAGATGATGGCCTGAACCAAAGTTGGAGGCTTAACTGACAGCCACCCAGGTGCCCCAAGAAAAATATTTTTAACTGCAAAATAAGGTATAAAATAGAAGAGATTTTGCTGTATGTTAATGGAAATGCTATTCTCTTGAAGAAAAAATAATGTATCTTAGGCTCAGTCATGTTTCTTAGGCTCTCTTGAACATTGTACAGAATAAAAAGAATACAGAGCTGAAATAAATAGGGCATGAGACATAAAAATTGCAAAGGTTTTAAAAATAAAAGGTTTTAAGGATGCCTGGGTGGCTCAGTCGGTTGAGCAACAGACTCTTGGTTTCAGCTCAGGTCATGATCTCCCGGTTAATGGGATCGAGCCCCACCTCGGGCTCTACGCTGATAGCTTGGAGCCTGCTTGGGATTTTCCCTCTCCCTCTCCTTCTGTCCCATCCCCGCTCACACACTCTCTCAAAACAAAGTGTGCCTTCTGTTTCCTGTGAAAACCCTGATACACTAATATAGAGATTTGTATATCAGTCCTCCATATTTCTTAACATCTATGTTAAACTTTAAAAAAGATAGAAAGTATATTTTTCAGACAGAGAACGTGCAAGTGGGGGAAGGGCAGAGAGAGAGAGAGTGGGAGACAGAGGGTCAGAAACAGGCTCTGGGCTGACAGAAAAGAGCATGATGTGGGGCTCAAACTCATGAACTATGATATCATGACCTGAGCCGAAGTCAGACGCTTGACCAACTGAGCCACCCACCCACCCCCTCTTTCTAAATGCTTACCTCAAGACTTCTTTGTCCTAATCTTCTAATTCATTAATTCATTCTTTGGCTATCCATTATGCTAGTCAATCAATTTACTGAATTCTTCTTTTTGACAATTATAATTTTGCACCCAGTATTTGCACTTTGTTTTTCTCAACTTGTTACAGCTATGTAGCTTGGCTACACTCCATATCTATTTGAGAGTATTTGTTATGCTTATTTTAAACTCTTATCCTGTGGGTTTCATTAATTCCACTTTATGTGGCAGAGGTTTATTTTATTTTTTTTTTTTTCTGTCATCGTAGTTTCACTCCTTGAGTATTTTCTTCAAGCAGTTCATGTTCCCCTGGGGAGCCAACTCACTGGTTGACACTGTGCACCTTCAAGAGAGGAGCTAAAGCCCAAGCCCCAACTCATTCCCCTTCTTGTGAGAACAAGGATGGGAAAAGTGTCTTCCACTGGACAGTGTCTGGCATTAAAATCTAGGTTTGGCCGCTTCCCATTGGTGTTTGTTGTAGCAGATAAGCATGCCTCACAGGAACCCCCACCCTGGTCTTTTGGATTATCTAGACCTGGTAGCTTGGGTGGGTGTGGAGCAACAGAGACTCCTGGTGTTTGTTATCTGCTCCCATCGCCTGCCTGCCTCAAATACAACTCTCATGTTACTTCCCTACTCTACCAGTAGCTGATCTGGTGATGCAATTTTTTTTTTTAATGTTTATTTTTGAGAGAGAGAGAGAACACGGGCACACACGCGAGCACAGGGAAGGGGCAGAGACAGAGAGGGATAGAAGATCAGAAGTGTGCTGTGCTGACAGCAGAGAGCCCAGTGTGGGGCTTGAACGCAGGAACTGTCAGCTGGAACTCACAAACCATGAGATCATGATCTGAGCCGAAGTCAGACACTTAACCAACTAAGCCACCCAAGTGCCCCAAGCAATGCCATTTTCTTTTGATGACAGGGAAGGTCATGACCTACTCAGGGCCATGGAGAGGAATTAAAAATGGCACAATTGAAAAGTTGTCCTCTGCCTATTCCCTGTCCTTGCCACAGAGCCCCCCTCTGCCCTGAGCCACCACTGCCTTCTTATAAAGGGGCTAAACCACATTCTCTCTCCCCAGTGATTTCTCAGTTTCATGTTGTTCTCTCAGATCCAACAATTCTCTTCATGCTCTATCACAGCTTCCATGTTGAGTTCAGGAGACAAATAGCTCATGTTACCTCACCACTACTTTTTCTTAATTATAAAGTGTAATCTCTTAAAAGAGAGAGAGAGAGAGAGAAAGAGAGAGAGAGAGAGAGAAAGAGAGAGAGAGAGAGAGAAAGAGAGAGAGAGAGAGAGAGAAGAGAGAGAGAGAGAGAGAGAAAGAGAGAGAAAGCAAGCATATAACCATTGGATTCACGTACCACATTATCCAGAGCCACTGGCCTTATAGGTCAGGTCATGAAATTACAGTTCAGGAGTTCAAGCCTTGCATCGGGCTCCATGCTGACAGTATGGAGCCTGCCTGGGACTCTCTTACCCTCTCTCTCTCTCTATGCACCTCCCTCACTCATGTGCATGCTCTCTAAATAAATAAGCTTTAAAAAGAATTTAAAAAATGCAAATGAAGGGATTCCACTTCCATTTATATAGAAAGATGGAAAGAGCATTACAACTACATGAAAAGAAAAATCCATGGGAATTTAAGCTGGTGCAGCCACTCTGGAAAACAGTGTGGTGGTTCCTCAAAAAATTAAAAATAGAACGACCCTATGACCCAGCAACTAGATATTTATCCAAGGGATACAGGTGTGCTGTTTCGAAGGGATATATGCATCCCAATGTTTATAGCATTGCTATCAACAATAGCCAAAGCATGGAAAGAGCCCAAATGTCCATCGATGGATGAATGGATAAAGAAGATGTGGTATATATATACAATGGAGTATTACTCGGCAATCAAAAAGAATGAAATCTTGCCATTTGCAACTACGTGGATGGAACTGGAGGGTATTATGCTAAGTGAAAATGGTCAGTCAGAGAAAGACAAATATCATATGACTTCACTCATATGAGGACTTTAAGAGACAAAACCAATGAACATAAGGGAAGGGAAGCAAAACTAATATAAAAACAGGGAGGCAAAACATAAGAGACTCTTAAATATGGAGAACAAACAGCGTTACTAGAGGGGTCGTGGGGGGAAATGGGGTAAATGGGAAGGGGCATTAAGGAATCTACTCCTGAAATCATTGTTGTACTATATGCTAATTTGGATGTAAATTTAAAAAATAAAATTAAAACTAAATAAAAGAAAAAGAAAATAGATTCAATATTCTGAAAAAAAAAAAAAAAGAAAGAAAAGAAAAATCCAGATAAAGTCCAAAATCCTAACTTTTCTTGAACATACCAGAGCTAAAATCACATGGCAACCAAGTAGCCCGAAATTTAAGGAAAGACAGGCCTTTCTAAGGAGATAAAAATACAAATGCTGACTCACTTGTGGCAAAGCATAGGAGAGAACCAAGGCACCATACAAGAATGTAATAAGTCAAGTAAAATTTTCAACAAATTGTTAGACTGAGCATAAATTAGTATCAGAGTGTAGAATTACTGATCTCTGCAGAAACAAAGGGAGTTCATACCCCTCTTCTCCTCTGTCATCTATCGTGTGCATACAACATGTTAAGGTCAGGACAGAAGGCCAGAAAAAGCTTCCTTCAGTGATGCAGGCTATGACACAGGCATATACACTTATACACACAAACACAGGTACACAATTCTAAGCACATTATGTTCAAATTGCTAAAAAAAAAAAAAAAAAAAAAAAAAAAAAAAAAAATTAGGTGGCAGGGGAAAGCTGGAGAAAAAACACACAAAACATACTAAGGAAAAAAAAAAGACATGAATTACAGCAGACTGTTTGTCATCAACTATACAATCCAGAAGACAATAGAATGACATCCTTAAAATACTAAAAAGGGAAAAAAAAAAAAAAAACACCCTCTACCCAGTGAAAACATCTTTCTAACAAAAGCTGAGAGAATTTATTACCAGCAGACATACAATATAAAAAATGTTTTTAACTTCTTTAGTAATAATGAATAAGAGATCAGACTTGAATCTATACAATGAAATTACATCTCCAGAAATGATTAAAATAAAGATAAATGTAGAATATATTTTTCTCATTTTAATGGCTCTAAAAGATAATTGTCTAAAGTTAAAATAGTACCAATGAATTGAAGGTTAATCACAATATACGTAATAGTAAAATATAGGATAAGATACAAAAGATTGAAGGAAAGAGGGACAGATTAGGAGTATGTTATTGTAAGTTTCTCGTGCAATAGGTGAAGCAGAATATTATTTGAAGGTAGACTATAATTACTTAAATGTGTGCAGTGTAAACACCTGGACAGCTACGAAGAAGTCTTTAAAAGAAGCATAAGTAGTAAGTCTAATGATGGGAACAAAGTGGAATTTTTTTATAAAACTCAATGCAAAGGCAGACAGCAAAGATAATAGGACAAAAAAAATCCACCAGCAGGGGCACCTGGGTGGCTCAGTCAGCTAAGTGTCTGACTTCAGCTCAGGTCATCATCCCACGGTTCATGGGTTTGAGCCCTGCATCAGGCTCCGTGCTGACAGCTCAGAGCCTGGAGTCTGCTTCGGATCCTGTGTCTCCCTCTTTCTCTGCTCCTCCCCAGCTCACACTCTTTCTCTCAAAAATAAACAAACATTAAAAAAAAAATTCTACCCAAAATGGTATGTATAATTCTAACCAATTATTAGGTAAATACACCATTTAAAAAACAGAGATAATCAAATAGTATAAAAAAGCAAAACCTGGGGCACCTGGGTGGCTTAATAGGTTAAGCATCCAACTCTTGGTTTCAACTCAGGTCATGATCTCACTGTTTGTGGGACTAACCTCCCACATTGAGCTCCACACTGACACTACAGAGCCTGCCTGGGATTCCCTCTCTCCCTTTCTCTCTGCCCCTCCCCCCAAATAAACAAACTTAAAAAACATAATAATGAACTTAAAAAAAAAGGCAAAACCTAACTGCATCAGTCTACAAGGACTCCCTTTAAATCTAAAAATGCAAACAGATTAAAAGTATCAGATGAAACCATATATGTTTTGTAAAACAATGATTAAAAGAAGGCTGCAGATGCCGTGACTATACTAAGACCAGATAGGGTAGAGTGCACAAGATATATTACAAGAAATAAACAAGGACATTACATGATAAAGGGTCAATTTACTAAGAAAAAAACAGTCCTAAATGTTTACATACCTAACATGTAAGCTTTAAAACATATAACCCAAAACTGATAAAGGTGAAAGGACAGATACAGCCACAATTATTGAGGGTGACTTCAGTACTACTGACTCAATAGTAATTTAAAGGACAAAAAAAGAAACCCAGTAAGGATACATGAGACATGAATAATACTATTAACCAACTTGACATAATTAGCATCCAACAGCAGATACACATTCTTTTAAGTGCACATAGATCATTCACCAAGAAATAAATGAGGCTATAAATCACATCCCCCAAATTTAAAATAATTGGAATGACAAAGTATGTTCACGGACAGTGTCAGAATTAAATTAGAACTCAAAACCAGAAATATATCCAAAAACTTCCCCTACATATTGGAAATTAAATAATGCACTTCCAAATAACCCACTGGTCAAAGAAAAAGTCAAATAAATAGTTAGAAAACATTTTTAATTAAATGAAAATAAAAACACAGCATAAGCTAAATTTTTACAATGCAGTTACAATAATGCATTAAAAGGTATGGCATTAAATGCTTTTATTAAAGGGAACAAATGGGTCTCAAATCAATGATCTAAGTTTCCATCTTAAACAAAAAGTACAAGTTAAACCCAAAAGCACAAAAGAGCAAAAAAGTCAATAAATGTGAAAACAGAAAATAAGAAAAATGAGTCAAAAAGCTAGTTTTTTGGAAAGATCAATAAAATTGATAACACTCCAGCCAGACTGATTCAGAAAAAATAAGAGAAGATCCCAATTACCAATGTCAGAAACAAAAGAGACATCACTACAGATCATACAGTCATAGGATAAGTAAATATTACCAACATTCTTATGGCCACTTGACAAAAAAAGATGAAATAGAGTCCTTAAAAGACACAAACTACCAAAGCTTACTCAAAAAGAAATAATTTGAATTTTCCTACATCTACCAAAGAAAAATAAATTTGCAGTTAAAATTTCCTACAAAGAAAACCATAGGCCCAGATGGCTTTACTGGCAAAATTTCTCAGACTTTTAAGAAACAAACAGTATCAAAAATATCTATTCTACAAACTCTTCCAAAAAAATAGAAGAGAAATGAGCATTTCCAGTCTCATTTTTAAGCTACACATAACTTTGATAACCAAACCAAAGACATTACAACAAACCATTATCGTTCATGAACATAGACACAAAGATCTTCACTAAACATCAGCTAATTAAATGCAGCAGTACATTTGTAAGAATTATATAGCATGACCAAGTTGAGTGTATCCCAGGAATTCAAGACTACCTAAACATTTGAAAACATCAATGTAATTCATATCAAAAGACTGAAGAAATTGTTATGATTATCTCAAGAGCAACAGAAAAAACTTCCAATCAAATTCAACATCCGTTCACCATAAAACCCCTCGGCAAACCAGAAACATAAGAGAAATGCCTCACTCCATAAAGGGCTTCTACAAAACACCTGTAGCTTACGTCATCCACAATGTTAAAGACTAAATGTTTTCAGCAGTGCACCTGGAGGTCCCATGGATCTGTCTCTTGCTTCCACAGTGCTTGGGCACAGCAGTCCCGGGGACCCCGTCTTCCAGCCTCCCACCACCCCACAACCCCCTCTCCAGTCCCAACCTTGGGAACCATCGTGGCCCCCTGTGCCTCCCGGACCGGCCCACCCCGTGTTTTGCGCTTGGCTCCTCACAGCGGATCAAGCACGAGCCCCAGGGCCGGTCAGAAAGCCTCCCCTCGAGGGGCCGCCGCCCAGCCGCCCACCGCCTGGTCAACACGCAGCCGCGGGCTCGTGCACCCACCTCTCTCCCGCTTCTCTTTCCGCCGCCAGGAGGTGGCTCCGGAGCGCGGCCCGCTTCTCGAGAGCCGGTGGAGGTGAAGCCAGAAGGCCTCTCCTGAACAGGCAGAGCCACGGCGGCGGCCGGCCTCCTCCGGGACGAGCAGAGGCACAAGCCGTCCCAAGAAGAGCTGGGGGAAAGCCCTGGACGCCACGCGAGCCACCAGGGGCCTGGAGCGGACCCTGAACCCGGCCCTTTATCTGCGCGCCCCGTTTCCAACCGCGCAGGCGCCCATCTCCGGGGCCTCCTGCAGAACCGCCGGGGGGGTCAGCAGGTGAAGCTCATCCAGAAGATGGAGACCACCTGACTCACCTGGGAGGCCGGCGGCCCCGGGCCGGGCTGGGCGGGCACAGCTGCCAAACGCCCAGCCTCCGGCACCACGAGGAGCCTCCGGAGCCCGGCAGGCTTTGAGGGGCCCCTCTGGCACCCCGGCCCTGGTGTCAGGGCCTCTGGCTGAGGCTCTCCCTGCGGCCCCTAGGCAGGTTTTTGACCACCGCGGAGCCCTCGCCCAGGCCTGGACCAGGTGGAAACAATAAAGTTTTTTGCCAGTAAAAAAAAATATATTTTTTTTAAAGAATGAAATAAACTACTATCATATACCATACACAAAAATTAACTCAAAATGGATTAAAGACTTGAACATAAAGCCCAAACCCATAAAACTTAGAAGAAAAATAAGTAACCTCTTTGACATCATTCTGGGCCATGATTTTTTGGATTTAAACCAAAAGCAAAATTAACAAAAGCAAAACTAAGAACGAGGGACTACCTCAAACCAAAAAGCTTCTGCACAGCAAAGGAAACCATCAACAAAATAAAAAGGCAACCTACCAAGAGAAAAATATTTGCTAATCATATAAAATATGATTTATCAGCAAAAAAAAATTTTTTCTGATAAAAGGTTAATATCCAAAATATATTTCAAAATGCATAGAATTCAATAGCAAAAACCCCCGAACAATCCAATTTTTTTAAATGGTCAGAAGATTTGAATAGACATTTTTCCAAAAAAGATATACAGAGGGCTGACAGGTACACGAAAAAGTACTCAACATCATTAATCAGGGATATGCAAATCAAAATGATAATATCACTGCACACTTGTTAGAATGGCTATTATCAAAAAGACAAGAAATACCAAATGTTGGCAAGGATGTGGCAAAGGGGAACTTTGGGCACTGTTGGTGGGAATGTAAATTGGTGCAGCCACTATAAAAAACAATATGGAAGTTCCTCAAAAAATTAAAAGTAGAACTACCATGACCCAGCAATTCCACTTCTGAATATTTATCCAAAGGAAATGAAATCACTAACTTGAAAGATATCTGCACCTCCATGTTCATTGCAGCATTATTTACAATAGCCAAGACATGGAAACAACCTAAGGGTCCATCAATGGATAAGTGAAAAAATGTGAAATAAATATATACAATGGAATATTATCCAGCCATAAAAAAAGAAGGTAATTCTTCTATTTGGGACAAGATGGATGGACCTTGAGGGCATTATGCTAAGTGAAATAACTCAAACAAAGACAAATACTGTATGATTTCACTTACTGTGGAATCTAAAACCAAAAAAGAAAGAAAGAAAGAAAGAAAGAAAGAAAGAAAGAAAGAAAGAAAGAAAGAAAGAAAACAAGCTCACAAGTACAGACAGCAGATTCGTGGTTGTCAGAGATGGGGGGGTAGGCAAAATATATAAGGTGGTGAAAAATTACAAGCTTCTAGTTATAAAGTAAATAAGTCATGAGAATGTGATTTAAGCATGGTAACTATAGTTGATAATACTATATTGCATATTTGAAAGTTACTAAAAAAGTTTTACTTTTTTACTGACTTTTACAAGTCAGTTCAGCTCTCTTTGTCTTAATTTCCTCATGGATAAAATGAGGTTTTTAAACTACAATTTCCCTAAATCCTTTACAAGTGTATGATTTCAGTTGTATCATGTTTTTTTTTTTAATGTTTACTTATTTTGAGAGAGAGAGAGAGCATCCAAGGGGCATAGAGAGAGAGGGAGGGAGAAAGAATGCCAAGCAGTCTCTGCTCTGTCAGCACAAAGCCCGATGCAAGGCTCAATCTCAGGAACTGTGAACTGAAATCAAGAGTCGGACACTTAACTGAGCCAACCAGGTGCCCCTCCAATTGTATCAAATTCTTCATTCTGCATTAAAGGGAATAGACATAAATTTTTTAATGTTTATTTATTTATTTTTGAGAGAGAGAGAGAGAGAGAGCACACAAGCAGGGGAGGGACAGAGAGAGAGGGAGACATAGAATCTGAAGCAGGCTCCAGGCTCTGTGCTGACAGCTCAGAGCTCGAACTCACAAACTGTGAGATCATGACCTGAGCTGAAGTTGACCACTTAACTGACTGAGCCACCCAGGTGCCCCTAAAATAGACATATATTTAGTGAGAATCCAGTTTTTTGTTCCATGAGCATTTACCAAAGCAGTGCACAAAGACAAATAAAGACACATTTCACCATAGGGGGATTCACAAGACAGACCTAAGTGTTGTAGCACTGGACCTGGGGTTTACCTCAAAAGAATAAAATTTGGGAGCCTATTCTGTGAGCATAGGTTCTGTTCCCAAATTTAATTATAATGCATAGTGTACCACTCTTAGTGAAATCAGATAAATACAAATTGGACAACTAGCCTATATTTACCTTGTCCAGAGGTATGAGAATGTAGATATAATGCACAATTATAACAGAAATAGCACCATTCTTCCAAGCATGGAGAGTAGGGATCAAGGAGGATTTATGACATGTTTTTGGACAGGATCAAACAGTCACCCTGTCCTTGGTACTCAACTCCCACATTTAGAGCTTTCTTCCTTTAGCTACAGCATTAAATACCTATTAAAATGCAATTGATCTTGAGAGGGGCTGCAGTCACTTATGTCTTCATATGAATGAGTTTAGTCAGTTCTTTCTCCTAAAAGAAGGAAGAGAAGAAAGCATGAAGACAAAGGTCCCCCCTCCAACTAGAGGGGAAAGGCAAGGCAGGAAGATAACTGTAAAAGTGCTCTACTCTTTTCCCATTCGTAACTCATTTAAATAATGTTTAATTAAGTTAGGTGATTATAATTACAAATAAGCAGAGTTAGGAACAAGCATTGGGACCCACTGTAACCACACACCTTACAAGAGAAGCAGGTGCACATGGGAACACTGGAGAGCAGCCACATGACAGGAGGGTCCAGCCAGCCACGGTCACCAAATGGCATGCGGTTTGGTCAAGAGCTTCCATTGTACTTCACAGCTTGCTTAGGGTTGGGTCTGTCTACCATTATCAAACTGTACCTCTGCTGATTCAGAATTCAGTGGAGCACTAAACCCAAATAAGTAAAAGTCATCATCCTGTTGAGCCACATGCTATGGCAAGTATGTTCACTGTGTGCTAAGTGGTAGGCACTGTCAGTTGCTTTATATATTCATAATCTTCTTTGGTTTGCAGCACAGCACAGTCCTATGATGGAGGGGTTGTCATTCCATTCTATTATGAGGAAACTGGGGCATAGACAGGTTAAGTAATTTTCCCGAAGACCGAACAGCTATGAAGAGACAGAACCAGGATTCAAAACCATGTCCGATGACTCCAAAGCCTAAGCTCCTAGTTATTATATTTTGTTGAATTTTGTATGCGTTACTGTGAAATATTGCCAACGACATTTATGGACCGCTCATCTGTTTAAACTGTTGTGGAGCACTAAATGTCAGGCCCTGTGCTGTGCGTGGGGAATACAGACATGAGCACAGTCCTATTCCTGAGGAAATGTGAATCTAGTAAAGAATACAGTCAGATCACCTGGGTTCAAATGCTAACTCTACTTCTAAGTATGTAAACTTCAGGGAAGTTAGTGAATGTCTTTCAACTTCAGATGTCCTGCATGTGAAATAGGATAAGAGCTCCTACCACACAGGGTTGTTGGGGGGAACTATGAGACAAATAAATTAATAGCATAGTGCCAAGAAAACACAGTGGACACACAGTAAACATTAGCTAATATGATGTTGCTGATGCTGTGAACAAGCAGGGCTCATAGGAGGTAATCACAAAGCATGCTAACACTGGTCCTTTAAAATTTATGCAGAAGGGACTCTCTAAAATTAATAATAATAATAATAAAGGGCGCCTGGTTGGCTCAGTCACTCGAGCATCAAGTCTCAATTTCAGTTCAGGTAACGATCCCAGGGTCAGGGGTTTGAGCCCACCTTGGGCTTCACACTGAGCATGGAGCCTGCTTAAGATTCTCTCTCTCTCTCTCTCTCTCTCTCTCTCTCTCTCTCTCTCCCCCCTCTGCCCCTCCCCTGCTTGCACACACTCTCTCTCTCTCAAAAATAAAAATAAAAAACATTTTTTAAAAAATTCTCTTTTTCTCGGGGCGCCTGGGTGGCTCAGTCGGTTAAGCGTCCGACTTTAGCTCAGGTCACGATCTCGCGGTCCCTGAGTTCGAGCCCCGCGTCGGGCTCTGGGCTGATGGCCCAGAGCATGGAGCCTGCTTCCCATTCTGTGTCTCCCTCTCTCTCTGCCCCTCCCCTGTTCATGCTCTGACTCTCTCTGTCTCAAAAATAAAACGGTAAAAAAAATTTTTTTTTTTTTAATTCTTTTTCTCTGTCCCTGCCCCCTGTTCACACACTATCTCTCTAAAATAAAAATAAATACAGGGGCGCCTGGAAGGCTCAGTCGGTTTAACATCTGACTTCGGCTCAGGTCATGATCTCATGGTTCACAAGTTCGAGCCCCGCGTCAGGCTCTGTGCTGACAGCTCAGAGCCTGCAGCCTGTTTCAGATTCTGTGTGTCCCTCTCTCTGCCCCACCCCCACTCACACTCTGTCTCTGTCTCTCTCAAAAATAAATAAACATTAAAAGAAAAATTTTTTTAAGATTCCTAGGTAATAAAAAGATTACTGAGATCACTTTATGGCATAAAAACAGTCTGAATTCAGAAATCAGAATGTCCAGTCCTTAAAAGTACGAAGCTGGTTTAACGGTAAATCAGTAAATCATCTCTGGGAGGGGGTTGCTGAAGACTGACAGTGTTTATAGAAAGATAGGCCTCATCCTCTGCCTCTTCCCAGACCTTGTGCCTCCCAGTGCTCAGGATTCCTCCTCCCCCAGCTGTAATCACTAGGTTTCTCACCCTGCCAGAGGCAGTATGGAGGAGAGGTAAAGAGGGACCAGGAAGTTCTTGTTTTGACGGATTCTCTTTGGAGCCAGTTTCTTGCATTTGGAAAATTCTTTGCTTTGGGTGTTTAATTTCCTGAATTGTTCAAAGCCTCCTCTGCAAAAGACTTTTTTTAGTAATATTTGACTACATTTCTTCCTTTGTCAAAGGTAATGCATTTTACTCCGGCTGGCCACCTTCTTTGTCTCCAGCTGTCCTGGAGGGGAGCCTTCAGGTAGCAATCATGGGGAGGACTGAAAATGACCCGGCTGGTTCAGTCTCTCACATGATTCACCCAGACTCTGGGGGGGCCTCCTTGTTCCCACGATCAGAGCAGCCGGCTGACCTGTCTTTGCCTTTTGCCATTTCCAGGCAAGACTCAAAAAGGACTCGTGTTTCCCTCACTGCCAGAGACACACTATCTCCATGTAGTCCCTGTGAGCCCCTTCCTTGGCTCAAGTTGAAGGTAGAAGCACCCTCCCTGCCCTTCCTGGTAGGGGTGGGGGACTCCCAGCACAACTCTTTCAAAAGAAATTCTCCACATCAAACCTTTACTGGTCTCTACTCTCTTGATCCTTCAATGTCCACAATGTAAGTGGTTTTGGTGGTGGTGGTTTTTGTTCGTTTTTTTCGGAATCAGGAAACTCATGGAAATGTCCATCTTTGGATGATATCTCAGATATTTTGTACTTATTGCATCTTGGCGCCTCCATCAAAACTTCCAATTTAAAATTCTGTTACATTATTTTTTGTTATTGTCATCAAAATATAAAGCAACTATCATACAGTAGGGTAATTGCTATAATACAAATAGAAACAAAGTGCCACAGGAAAATAGAGGACAGATAAACAAATCTTATCCAGGATTGGGAGAAGTCAGACATAGAAGGCTTCACAGAGGCAATGACATAGAAGTCCAGCCTTCAGGGACCTACTTCTTCACTTAACGAATTATTTATTGAGTTCCTATTATATTCTAAACAGTATTCTGGGTGCTGGGGATCTATAAGTGACCAACAAAGATCCCTGCTCTCACAGAACTTATATTCTACCTAGCAGGATAGGAGAACAGACAACAAACATAAGAGATAAACTACCTAACTTGATAAAAAGAAATGAATTCTATGAGGGGAAAAAGAAAAAGTAGGGCAGGAAAAAGAAGCTGCTGAAACAGAAAAGAGGAAGGACACGCCAAGGGGGAAAACAGTATGAACAAGGGCCTGGAGGTTTCAGGAGCACGACGCAGTCAAAGAACTGAAGACAGTATGACGTGACCCAGGTATGGAACCACATTGAAAGCATGAATGCCTGCCAGTCCCTGCTGGAGGCTCATCCCCGAACAGCCACTTGGCACTGAGCTGCACGCTGTCCCTATCTTACCCCAGGACCCCATAAACCTTTTGTACTTATTCCCATGGACAATGTCCGACATCTGGAAAGAGAAGTCCAAGTTTAAAAACTGGGGATAACAACCCTGTTTTTTAAGAGAAATTTTATTAAAAATCCCATTATGACATTGAAATGAAAAGGTTGTGGTGCCTATTCAACAAAATGATCAGGTACCTCTTCCGTAGCTCACCTGTGCCAGACACAGCAATATACAGGTAGATGTGGTCCTTGTGTGTGTAACAAAGCAGACCACAGAGAAGCAAGCCTGGGAGCACAGCCCTGGGGCCCAGAGTGACCTGCACGCTGCAGGTCAGCAGTAGGCCCCACTGTTCTGTGACCAGCGATGACATCACCTGCTGGAAGACAGCAGAGCAGAGCCCTAGGAACAGAAATGAGAAGCTTCTGTGCCCCTGCTTCACAGTCTAGACAGTAGGTGGAGGCTGGGAGGTAAAATGACAGAGACTGGAAAGCACCAGGAGGGACAGCAGTGGTAAGATAGGTCAAAAGGCAAAGAAGTATGAGTTACCCTTGTAAATGTGGCTTCATTTCCCACCCTTATCCCAAGTCAACCTGACTTGAGGAAACCCAGACAATAGCAGCAACAAGGACTGTGGACCGTACTCACCATGACTATAACTGTAATAGTAAAGGTATCTCAAGAATGCGGCTCTGGCGGGCCTAATTTCTTTTCTTTAAATACCAACGGTAGTCTCCAGGATAGAGTCAGCCCTCACGCTAAAAATCTGCAATTCCTGTCCAACACCAAGCCTTCTACTGAAATAGCATCAGGCCATCACCAGTAAATAAGTTCTTAACTCCTTTTCTTTAAAAGAAGTTGATACATTCAGCTTGGAGGCACGCTTGCCCAAAGTTAGCCTTCAGATCCGAATGCTGTTCCCAAAGACAGAAATTTTGGAATCAAATTATGTTCTCCAACTTTTAAAAAGGGGATATGGTATCGTTAACAAAAAAGATACAAGTTGCGGGAGGGGGTGGGGAGCAACGTTTCTTCTGAAGTTGTGGCCGGAATCTCCTTTGAAAAGTGGGACTCTGCTGCCCCCTGCCTTCCACTAAAAAAACTGCAGAAGATAAAACAGGAAATCACTAACTCATTGAAGGACAGTATCTTTTTGTCACACACACACACACACACACACACACACACACACACGTGCATATACCCCCTAAAAACTTAAGGGCTCCAAAAGCATCCTCTGTGATCTCAACCCCATTATTATCTAAACACTGGTCCCCTGGACACAGTGACAAACACATTGAGACCCCGCATGAATCTGCCCGTCTGTGCTCTTCCTGGAATAATCCTCTGACTTCAGCCATCATGTCCATGCTAAAGGGGAATCGCCAACTCTTACCACCCAAGCTTTACTCATACCTGGATATCCAACAATGCCTTCCAACTCCAAATGACCAAAACCAAATGGCATTTTCCCTCACAAACAAGCCGCTACGAGGACTTCCTTCAGTGAGCTTCATTTCTTTTAACGGCACCTTTGTCTAGTCACTCAGGTCAAAAACTAGTATTCCTTCTTTGACTCCCCTCTCACTGGCCCCC
Source organism: Panthera pardus (assembly GCF_024362965.1). Taxonomy (NCBI): domain Eukaryota; kingdom Metazoa; phylum Chordata; class Mammalia; order Carnivora; family Felidae; genus Panthera; species Panthera pardus. The sequence goes on from NW_026526666.1 coordinate 30,789,710, forward strand.
TACTGAATCAAATGAATTGCAGGTACTCCCCCCCCCACACCAGCACCCCCTCCCCCCCCCCCCCCACCACCACATTAACAGCTTCCAAACCCACTGCCTCCACTCCATTGTCAGCTTGGGTTAGGTGCTCATTGGGTCCCCGCTATCCTGTCTGGAGTGTTACACTACCCTTCCAACTGCAATCCCCAGCTCACGCCAGCCTTTCCTCACTCCAGTACATCTTAAAATTGCTGGCAGATTTATCTCCCTGAAGTCCTGCTCTGCTCGTGTCACTCTACCGTCTCCCTCTTGCCTCAGAATAAAACCCATAACCCTTTACCCTGGCAGTCAGGACTTTCCACGATCCGTACCATCTGCCGCCAACCGCTGCTACCACGTCCACGCGCCTTACGCTGCAGCCCCATGGACGCACACGCTGCTTCCTGGAGACAGCCGGTGGCTTTCTTCTGCCTTGCTCCTGATACTTCTTCCTTGCCTGCTTTTCCTCCACCACCTCCACTATCCGTAGTTCTTTCCGTCCAAATCATTTGCATCTTTCAAGTCCTAGGTCGAACGCCACTTTTTCCACAAAGCTTTCCCTAACTCCTTCAACCGGAGCACATCTTTGTCTAAAGTCCAATCATATTCCGTCTGTTCCTTTCTTCGTTTCAAATGAGCAAATATGTATAGAGTTCCTCTCGTATAGGAATATACTAGGCCTTTGCACATTGGGGCAAACAAAAGACACGACCACACCCCCTTGTGTCTTACAGTCTAGTATTTACCACTTGCCAACTTGTGTTCTCTTTCTGAGAACATGAACACATGAGTAAGGCGTCAGTGTTTCAGTGTTTCATCTTTTATGCCTCTCTCACACATAGTCTCTAGCAGAGTGCATTGTGTTTGTTATTCAGTAAGTATTTGAATAAGTTAATAAAAGTATTAAATTATCCCAGATGGCTGAATTTCAGAGTCATTAGTCACTTCCCAAGTTCAAGTAATTGATTAACCCTAAGTTTGAGAGTCTAACAACTTTTATGGATTCCCTGATTTAAAAATTATTCATCGTGTACGGGTGCCTGGGTGGCTCGGTTCGTTAAGTGCTGACTTCAGCTCATGTCATTATCTCACGGTTTGTGAGTTCGAGCCCCGCATCGGGCTCTGTGCTGACAGCTCAAAGCCTGGAGCCTGCTTTGGATTCTGTGTCTCCTTCTCTCTCTGCCCCTCCCCCACTTGTGCTCTGTCTCTATCAAAAATAAATAAATGTAAAAAAAATTTTTTTTAATAAAATAAAAATTATTCATCATGTATACCGTACTCAAAACAGATTTAATTCACAAGCTTTGGAATCAGAGGGAACTAGACATGAACTACAGATCTGCTCTGTCCCTGTTTAGCTGAGTGAACTGGGGTGTGATGGGCCCAGGGGCATTACTTAACCGCTCTGAGCTTCAGCATCCTTATCTGTGGTTGGGTGAGGATTAAGTACTAGAATAAATGCAAGGCAACTAGCACAATCTCTGATGTGTCCATGGCTGACAAATTGAGGTTATTATTACTGTTATTTACCACTACTGCTTTCCTCTAAATCAAAGCATAGCAAAACTATTCCCCAGAGCTTGTTGGAAAACTGACTCAACCATCTTTGCCAACACTTTTCTTCCTTGCCATCTCCCACTACAGACAGCTAGGGATGGCCGTGACCCAGCTCTGGCCAAAGAGAGATAGGCAGAAGCCTGCTGGAGAACTTCCAGGAAAATACTGGCTTTCCCAATAACACAGACAGATATGCTCGGGGACTGCCTGCCCCTCCACCCCTTCTTCCTGCCTTAAATGTAGATATATTACTTGAGGCTGTAGCAGCATCTTGAGATGATGAGGGAAGGCCAGAAGAAGCAAGATGCTGACTCAGACGACACTGAGTAGCTGTACCAACATCAGCAGTTAGATCTGACCCCGAAATCCATGGTAGGTAGTGGATTTCCCTGCCCTTTGACTTTGGTCTTGGCCACATGTCTTGCTTTAATCAATGACATGTTTGAGAACATAACAAAAGCAGAAGTTTGAAATATGCTAGCATGATTGGGCTTGCCTTTTTGCACATCTTCTTTTCATCATGAACATGATTCAGGCAGTCACTGATCTAAAGAAAGTGAGAATTTGGAACAGACCTGATCAAATCTGCAGTTTGATCTCAAACCTTGCCAAGCCCAACTAAGATCATCAGCCCAATCCCAGCAAAACTGCAGGTGCACGATTGAGAAAAAACAAACAAATATACATATATAGCTATATGCCACTGAGATTATGCAGCATTAATATAAAAATGGCCAAAACTGTATCTCCAAAACTCTGTAAGAAACAGGTGCACAAGTTTCCCTGCTTTGGATCTCTCTAAAAAGTAGTTTCCAACTGGAAGCGATTTTGCCCTTAGGCAAACATGTCTAGAGACACTTCTGGTTGTCTTAAATTGGGGAGGGGAATTACTGGCATCTAGTGGGCAGAGGCCAGGGATGCTGCTAAACATCCTACAGTTCACAGAACCGACCCCAACAACAATGAGTTATCCTGTCCAAAATGACAATGATGTCAAAGTTGAGAAATTTTGTCCTAATACAATATGATATAAATAGGAGTATCTGGGTGGCTATCGGTTGAACGGCTGACTTCAGCTCAGGTTCTGATCTCATGGTTTGAGTTAAAGCCCCACATTGGGCTCACTGCTGTCAGTGCAAAGCCTGCTTCGGATCCTCTATCCCCCACCTCTCCCCCACTCATGCTCTCTCTCAACAAATAAACATTAAAAATTAAAAATAATGTTTTTTAAAAATATAAGACAAATAAGGATGAGATATTTTTCCCATTTTGCCACATACCTCTGCTCAGCCATTTATCACATCGATTGATTGATTAATTAGGTCAGTAAGTATTTACTGAGTGCCCACCACCATTCTATGCACCAAGGATCCAGTGCTGAATTAAAAGAAAATATTCCTGTTCTCACAGGGCTTCTATTCTAGTAAAGGAGACCAGTGATAAACAGATAAATATAATGATTTTAGATGGGGTGGGTAGTAAAAGAGTAATACAGCATAGAGAATGACTACGTGGGAAGTCATGTCTGAGAAAGTTGCACTTTAATGTAGCTGAATGATGGAAGAGACCCAGTCACACAGCAGTTTGGGAAAAGAACATTCTGGGCACACAGACAGAAACAAGTATAATGTACGAGAGGAAAAGAAAGAAGGCCATTCTACCTGTGGCACAACGAGTAAAGTAGGAGAGGAGGTCAAAAGATATCTGCAGGATCACATATGGTAATCTTGGTATGGTACCAACTGTAGACTCAAGTGAAGTTTTTAGAGATGTCATGCAGGGGGGGACGTCAGCGTCTGGCAGAGACCACATGCAGTACAAGCAAATATTCATGAACACATGTGAGACACTCCTTAGTGCATGTGGAAAGCTGGAGTGGGGAGGGTGGGAAACTTTACAGGAAAACTAAGAATAAGTTAGTGAGCAGATTTGAACTATTTTTGTTACTATGTCCCATCAGCACCTACAGAGACAGCTGACTGATCCTAATCAAATGTAGGGATACATTTGTAACTAGAGGAGAAAGAAAGCTATTCAACACTTTTTTCCCCCCCACTCAAAATCTTGTGCTTTCTTGGAATGTTGCCTCTCTAGGCTCCTGGCAGGAGACTGGGAAAAGGTTTGTTAGGAAGACACCCGTTGAAAACCAGCATTACTTCCTAATGATAATCCCACCACAGTTGACCCCAAATTTCCCCCTCTGGTGTTCTAGAACATGGGAAAAGCTATAAAGCAGAATTTAGGCTCTCTGAATCAGAAGGGAGAGCCCGGCAGCCTACAGGCCATGATCCCACTGTGCCATGTATCTACAGGAGGTTTCCAGGCCCCACATAATTTTGACCTGAATGAGCAGGTCATTCCTGGATCGTAACTGTCCCTTAACCATCTGTAAGACTCCAAAGGACAAGGATCCTGTCTGTTTTGTTCATAACTGTATCCTCAGCTCCTAGTGTCTGGCACATAGTAAGCCCTCAATAAATATTAGGTGAATAAATAATGATTCATGAAAATAAAGTCTCACAGGCTTGGAACAATCAAAGAGATAACACAAAGCAAAATAAAATAGCTAGACACATCTATTTTTTTCTTAAAGGTCTGTCATTTTATAGATATATACTTCCAAGAGAAAAATAACTATAACATCCATTCATCCATCCAGTTCATTTTTTGGGCATCTAACATGTGCCATCCACTGTGCTAGAAGCTGGAGGTAGGAAAAAAAGAGGAAGATACAGACCTTTCTGGAAGCAAAGGCCTATGGCATAGAGTGGAGAAAGAAACACCTACAGCACATTTTACTGGTGAAGAGAGGGGAAAAAAGTCAAGAAAGCCCAGAAATACTTCCTAAAACAGTTGAATTGAAGGCAGCTTTTTTTTTTAATCCTAATATTATCAAGCAGATCATTTAGAGTTCAAATTCCACACCCAACTGCTTTTAATATATGTAGACTAGTGGTTTTCAACTGAGGGAGATTTTGCCTCTCAGGGACATTTGCCAATGTCTAGAAACATTCTAGAAGAATTAGGAAGAGCCATGAAAATAAAGACACGAGTACAGCTGACCCTTGAACAACACAGGGATTAGGACTGCCAATCCCGGGGAGCCTGGGTGGCTCAGTCGATTGAGTGTCCGACTTCGGCTCAGGTCACGATCTCGCAGTCCGTGAGTTCAAGCCCCGCGTTGGGCTCTGGGCTGATGGCTCAGAGCCTGGAGCCTGCTTCGGATTCTGTGTCTCCCTCTCTCTCTGCCCCTCCCCTGTTCATGCTCTGTCTCTGTCTGTCTCAAAAATAAATAAATGTTAAAAAAAAAAAAAAAAGGACTGCCAATCCCCCATGCAGTCGAAACTCTGCATAACTTTTGATGCCCCTCCAAATTAACTATGATAGCCTATGGCTGACCAGTCAATTAACACAAATTGACACAGTCAACTAAAATGTATGTTGTGTGTTATATTATATACTGTATTCTTATAGTAAAGTAAGCTACAGAAAAAAAAAATGTTGACAAAGTAATAGGGAAAATACATTCACAATACCGTAAAAAGTCTGTAAGTGGACCCGCACAATTCAAACCCGTGTTGTTCGAGTTCAGCTGTGTACCATTTAGGCAAGTTTTTTCTAATGCAATTAAAATCATAATAAGAATCATTTAATTGCTGCCTCAACGGTAGGTCAACAAAGTACAAATAGTAATACAATCAATTTTTGTGATGACTATGAATAAAAACCTTAACTCTGATGCACAAAGGTGTATATTAATCAGTCATGTTCTTAGCATTACAGATCAGATGCAGGGTCTCAGCAACACACTGCCTCATTAGAATTCCAAATTGAAGAATGGCGTACTTACATAGGAATTTGGTTTCTTTTATAGTTTTTAGCTCTAGGATAGAAAAGGCTTAGCCCATTCCCTTTCAGTTTAAAATTAGTCATATGTTCAGCATCCTTTAGCTGGATACGTTTGTTCCCTATAGGAAGTTTATAACTTGTAAAAGGAGTTTTATGCAGAATACAAATTGGGAGTATTACATGACGACCTCTTGAGGACACTGAGTTGTGCAAACAACATCACTTTATCTGACGTAGCAGCTTGGGATTGGTCTATCTGCCCACCCCTGGGCTGTCTGGAATTATAGATCAGGGACATCACTGTCATACCCCAGCTGCTGCAGAAAGCTACTGGAAGAAAGGAGATTTATGAGTATTTTGGTTGTACTGAACCAAGGATACAGGAGCTATACAACAGGGAGCCTGGTGGCTCTAAATTGTAGGCATTATGCAAAAAGAAAATGCAGACTTTGGTGTCAAGGGAGTCCTCCAGGAGCAATAGGACATCTTTGTAAAATCTCTAAAGAATAAATTTAACAGTTATTAAAGAACACCACCCTGTTGTTGCAGACACTGAACTTTATATGACAAGAGATATGAGGGATTTTCAGGAAAACATCTGTCATTTAACAGTGATAGTGACCTCGGCACTGACAAGCAATTCAAATCCCAGTTGAGGAGAGTTATTTACCTCTTTACAATGGCTGAGTTTGGAGCTCTTATATTAGCAGGTTATTTAATATCCTGGTCAGTTAAGCACCTCTGATGCTGAAGGAGAAAGTTGTTTGGGATAACCATGATTATTAGTTCTGTATATGAGACACTCATGAATTACTTCCCTTCAATTATATTAAATTATCAAGTGATTTTGTTAATTTTGACCAAAGGACTGTGCAAACCTATGGAGAGCGTAGATGTAATCTTCAAAACACATCATGAAAGATCAAAACTATGTTAAAATGAATGTGGAAAAAAAAAAAAACCCTAAATTTCTGTATTAATTTTGCCATGGACTTACCCAGCCAGTACTTCCACTTCTCTTTTATCTCTACTTAAAAATAAATAAGTGTGCAGTGATATTTAGGTAACAATAAGAAAAATAAAACTTCAATGCTGAGAGCTAACTAAGCGCTCCAGACAATGGTAGGTGTTTTACTTATTCGATTTTTACAACAGTCATGAAGGTAACAAACATTACCTTCATTTTATAGATGAGAAAACAGAAGCTTTTTTTCATTTAAATGTTTTTCCCTGAAATGGACAAATGGACTGAACTAGAAAATGATACAGCAGGGGTAAGGGGAGGGCAACAGCAGGAGAGGAAGATCTATTGAATTCCAGGGCTAATAAGCTGTGTTACACTATGCTGCCACAAGAAATGACATTTTTATTTGTGTCAGACACATGAATATTAAAACCCATCACTTGAAAGAGAAAGCATTAATACTCTAAGTTGATCACTGAGCTCCCCTGGCCCCCATACCCATATATCCAATTGCTTGCTTGATATCACCGTATCAGTGCCCTACAGGCAATGCCAACTAAACATGCCCCCACATTGATTTACCTAAAACCTGACATTCCTGTTTCTCTTACCTCAAGGAACAGTGTCAACAACTACGGAGTTGCAACGAAAAATGGAATAGAAAGAAATACACAAAAACTGCTAATGGTACTATTACTTGGATGGTCGTATTCTAGGTGTTTTTTATTTTATTCTTTATACTTCCCTGGGTTTTCCAGATTCTTCTTAAACATTTACATTATAAACGTGACACACAATTACATCCTTGTTTAAAAATCAAAGGGAGGGGGCACCTGGGTGGCTCAGTCGGTTAAGCGGCCGACTTCGGCCCAGGTCACGATCTCGCGGTCCGTGAGTTCGAGCCCAGGTCACGATCTCGCGGTCCGTGAGTTCGAGCCCCGAGTCGGGCTCTGTGCCGACAGCTCAGAGCCTGGAGCCTGTTTCAGATTCTGTGTCTCCCTCTCTCTGACCCTCCCCCGTTAATGCTTTGTCTCTCTCTGTCTCAAAAATAAATAAACGCTAAAAAAAAAAAAAAAAAAATTTAAATCAAAGGAAAAAAACAGAAATAAGCAGTTAAAAAAACACATCACATTCCCAGTGCAACTTCCCTCCTCACATGTAAACACTATGTATCATTTCCCACTTTTCTTCTATGTAAATATATTACTTTTATTTTTATGCATTTCTCTACAAATATATAGTTTGGAACTTATATAGTTCCTCCAAGTAAAACTCTAATGCATATATTATAACTCTTTTTTTCTTCTGAGCAATATATCTTGATGTCAAAACATAGATCTCTTACTGTTTCCAATGGCCAGAGTATTCGATTGTCGTAACAATCAACCTTTACCACGTTTTATTCATTCCCTTATTGCTGAATATTTAGGTTCCCAATCTCTCATCATTACAAATAATGCTGCAAAGACTATTCTTTTAGATACACTGTTTCAGCATTTCTTAGACACACCCTCCCCACCCCCACCCCCATTTTATCATCTCTCAGGCTAGAATGCATCTTACAGTCGATGGCATCTTACCATTGCTATCAGCCAGGTGGTATTTGTTGTGTTAAAAACCCTTCCTGACACCTTCTGGTAAAAGCAAAAAAGTTATTAGCCTCAATACATTTTAGATAAGGTGAAATGTTATCTTGGAACTCAAGCACATTTCAGGCATTTGTGATTTCAGACAAATGAAGAGCTATTTATAGGTTGGATGGCTGGACCAAATAGTACGTGCATTTTAAATTTTGCCAGTTACTTCCCAATTGCCCTCCAAATAAGATGAAACAGTTTATGCAGCCATCAATCATATGAAAAAGGGACTTTTTTTTTCACCAATAGTGGCTATTGTTAGGTCTCTGAATGTCTATTAACATAATGGTTGATAAACTGGATCTCTTTATTGACTGACCTAATCTTTGGTCTCTTGGACATATTGTAAACATTTTCTCCCCTTCAACCACTCTTCTTTCAACTTGAGTGTCTTTCACCCTATGGTAGTTTATGTACCATATTTGTCAATATTTTCCCCTATGTCTGCTGGAAGTTGTAACTTACTGAGAAAAAATTGTGTCCAAAATTACAAATAAGTTTCTTAGATTTTAATACATGTGGAGGGGGTTTTACCTTTATCTCTTTAATCCACTTGAAATTTACTTTTGTGCATAGTGTGACTTGGGTAGGTCTTTTCCCAGTGTAACTATTCTGTCTCCAAATCATTCATAGGCTACTTTTATCTTTTACCCATGATTCAAAATTATACCTTTATCTGTACTATATCTACATAATATTCACAGTTTCTTCAGTGTTTTACTTATCTACTCATATTTGATATATTGTTTTGTTACGCATTTCTAGTAAGAAACATAAGCTAAATTTTCGTTGTTTTTTAAATATTTTTCTTATTTGCATATGAACTTCTCAGTTTAAATGGCATATACTGCTAGTAGCACCCTAATATCCATTATCCCCTTTCCCCAAATAGAACCCCTGCTTTTCAGCTGGAAAGATGGCCACATAGAATAAATACAATTCCCTGCCTTCTTGGCAGGTACGTTCCCATGACTGTTGTAAGCAATGGAAATAATGTAGAAACGTAAGTGCCATCTTCTGGTACCTCTTCCTAATGAGAAGTTGTGTCACTTTCTTCTCTTCTTCCTCTCCACTGACTGAAATATAGACAGGAAGACTGAAGATGAGGTGTTTTGAAGATGGTGGACTATACAGGGAGCTTCAGTTTCTGATACCTGGAAGGGTACCACCAACCCTGCATTACTTACCTGAACTTTTATATGAAAGACTTCAATCCTAAGTGGCTGTTATTATTTTTTAATTTTTTTAAAAATTTTTTATTTTTGAGAGGCAGAGAGAGACAGAGCATGAACAGGGATGGGAGAGAGAGAGGGAGATACAGAATCCAAAGCAGGCTCCAGGCTCTGAGGTGTCAAGCCCAACGTGGGGCTTGAACCCATGAACGAACTGAAGTTGGCTGCTTAAGCGACTGAGCCACCCAGGCACCCCAATTGCTGTTATTTTTAACTTTCTCTTACAGGCGACATTAATTCTAAGTAACAAAATCCTATTGGAATTTTAATTAATTTGATGAATTTGTTCGAGGATAATTAACATCTGGACAATGTTAAGTTTTTACAAACAGGAATATAGAATGCTTACTATTTATTCAGGCATTTTATGCCCTTTATTAAAATGTGTAGTTTTCCTCATATAGATCTTATACTTTTCCCATTAAGGTTTATACCTAGATAATAGTTCAGATTTTTATTGCAAATAAGGGGTTTTTTTTAACATCTTATTTTATTTTTTGAGAAACAGAAAGAGACAGATCGCAAGCAGGGGGAGGGGCAGAGAGAGGAGACACAGAATTTGAGGCAGGCTCCAGACTCTGAGCTGTCAGCACAGAGCCCAACACGGGGCTCAAACCCACAAACGCAAGATCATGAGCTGAGCCGCAGTTGGCAGCTCAACCCACTAAGCCACCCAGGCACCCCACAAATAAGGTTTTTCAAAATTACATTTCAAATTGGCCATACTAGTCTATAGAAAGCTACAGGTTTTTATATGTTGACTATTAAATGAAAGTACATTATTTGTTTTTCAATTAATCCTCTTCAATTAATCCACTATCTCCGTATCACATTGCCTGAAATAATGACTGTGTTCTCTCTCCCTGGTATTTCTATTTCTTGTCAGTAAGTGATTGTACAGCCAGTAGGCTTGATCCTGTCTCAAATGTGGATGTTTGATGAAGGCTTCTGTTGATGTCCTCAGCCAAGTTAAAAAGTTTTCTATTCCTAGCCTGACAAGATTTAAATCTGGATTGAGCGTTAAATTTCAGGGAATGTTTTTCCAGCATCTGTTGAGATTATGTGACTTTTTCTCATTTCATCTGCCTTTTTTTTTTTTTTAAAGTTACAATAATAGACTTCCTAATGTATTGAGTTACATTAATAGATGATGCTCTATGCTTTGGATAAACCCTACTTTGCCATGACACATTTTCTTGGATTTAATTTGCTAATGTTTTTTCAATGATTCTATTTTCTCCTAAGTGAGATTGGTCTATAGTTATCTTTGCTGGACATTATGGAATAAGCGTTCTGCCAGTCTCAGAGACCAAATCGAGAGGTATTTCAGATTTCTGTATAATCTGGAAAGGCTTAAAGAAATTCTTCCTTAAAGTTTTGTATGGTTTTGTTTCATTTTAAATGCAAGCATTTGGAGGACCATGTGTTCTGACTAGATTTTATTAATTGATTGCTACCCATAATTTCTAGCTTATTGCACTGTGATAGCAGGACAGAGCCTGTACATAATTTCTTGTGGCCTGCTTCATGGTCATTTCTCACAGTATTTGAAAAGAAGTTCTCTGTAACTATTGAAGTTTCTGAATTATATAGTTCAAAACCTGTGTCCTCAATTTTAAACTCTTCAGTCAATAATTTCTAAAAGAGTTGTGTTCAAATACCTCGTTCTAACTGCAAATTTGTCAGTTTCTCATCAACAGTTTTTCATTATAATTTGAAATCATGTTGTTGTGCATAGTTTTGAGTTAATTTCTGAATCCTTCCATGTTCTTGATTTTTTTTAATGTCTTTATTGTGCCCTCTCTCTTAAAATGACAGTTTAGCTCAAGATAGAATTCTAAATTCAAAGTAATTTTCCCACACAACTTTAATGTTTATTTTTGAGAGGGGGAGGAGCAGAGAAAGAGGGAGACACAGAATCTGAAACAGGCTCCAGGCTCCGTACTGTCAGCACAGAGCCCAATGCAGGGCCTGAACTCACAAACTGCAAAATCATGACCTGAGCCAAAGTCGGATGCTTAACCAATTGAGCCACCCAGGACCCCATTCCCACACAATTTTAAAAATTAACAGTTGTCTTCTAGCACGCCAACATACAGATGACAAATCTGAGACCAATGTGATCCTTTCCCTTTACAGGTATATTGTTTCTCTTCAGAAATTTTGAGATTGTTCTCATAATCCTAGGATTACACAAATTTAGTCGGAATATGTTTTAAGTGTTCGTCTCCTTTTTAATTATTTTTCCTCAGTACGTAGAGCTTTTAATATATGGCCAGTCTTTTATCAGAAAAACATTTTTTTTCCTATTATTTCTTTTCTTTACTTTTTCTGTTATCGACTTCTGAACCTCCTATACATATACATATATTCAATCATTCAAAAGTATTTACTGAGCATTTCATGCACCTGGTACTGTGATAACATGCAGGATTTTCAACGCTAAACTTCCTACACATATGGCTCCAGACCTCATGAAGTTTCATTTTATCTTTTTTAAACATTTATTTATTTTGAGAGAGACAGCACACGTGCAAGTGGAGGAGGGGCAGAGAGAGGGAGAGAGAATCCCAAGCAGGCTCCTTGCTGTCAGCACAAAGCCCAATGTAGAACTTGACCCCAGGAACTGTGACGTCATGGCCTGAGTCAGAGTCAGACACTCAACCGTGTGAGACCCACAGGCGCCTCCATGAAATCTCTTGAAATGACTCTTGAAATCAAGAGTCAGACACTCAACCGTGTGAGACCCACAGGCGCCCCCATGAAATTTCATTTTAAATGGATGGTGTTTATCTGAATCTTCTACATCTCAACTTTTCTCATAATTTCCACCTATTTGACCTATTCTTATATGAGTCTGGAAGTATCCCTCAGCTTAAAATTCTAGCTCAGTAATTTGATTTTCAGCCATGTTTATTCAACTACTTGGCCTAAAATAGATTTTTATTTCAGCAGTTATTTTTTATTTCCAAGATATTTCTTTCTCATAGCAGTTTGCATTTTTTTAAACTAGTGCAATAACCTCTAAAATTTCTTTGGAGAGTATAATGATATGTAACACTGTATCTAAGAATTATATAGAAAACTTATACTTATTGCTATTTTTACATATAATACTAAATTTACTTTAGTATGTACTAAAATATTTTAAAGTTTTGTTTTCCCTGAATTGTATCCTCAGGATTATTTCTGCTTATTAAGTATACTACCTATTTTTCATGTTGCTTTCTTCCTTAAACGTCTGTTGCTTCTGTGTTGTCTATTACTGATAAATGAGAAACAAGGGGTCAGCAACTTTTCTGTAAAGGGCCAGTTAATAGTATTTTAGGCTTTTAAGGCCGTATTAGATGTCTGTCACATATTGTTGTTTCCACAACCCTTTAAAAATGTAAAATCCACACAACAACAGGCAGTAGGAGGCTTACAGATGGCGGTCTGTGAAACTACTAGATTTTTCAGTTTTAATACCTGGAGTTTATTCTCTCAATTTGAGTGAAATACCCTGGCAGATTTTGATTACAAGTAACCTGGCATTTTAACTGTATGAGAGAGGAGGGAGGGGCAGTCAGTAAGAAAATGGGAAATGGACAGCCACCAAGTTTTTCTGTTTGCCTGTTTTCTAAGTATGAGGAATCAGAGCTCTTTGTGGGATCCACAAAACACCTAGGGCACTACCACACTTTGATGGCTGCTGTATATATGCTCTGAGAATCTACTACATCAGAAGTTACGCTCTGATGGGCAAACAGCAAGCTGTGCTATGACTTTATCTTGGAAGAATATCCTAGACTAAGGCTTCTGAGCCAGGGACTAGCGTAACTATTCAAGTCCTTTAATAACATGGCTTACCATGCTACAGCCAGCCACACTCACAGCTACCTCTAAAACATGGAGGCACTCACTTCCTTAACTTTCATCTCGATGTGACTGTGCCTCTCTGTTTCACCAAGATCTGGTTCCTTCTTTTATATCTTGTAGAAATGCTTCGCAGCAACCTTGTTGTCTTTCCATTGTGGTTATGAATTTACTGTTATTACTTGCATTTTTTATCATTGTCTGTTCTGTAATTTTAATAGAACTTCAGAAGATAATGACTTGATTCCAGTATGCCATTTTAATCTGGACCTCTCCCCAAATTCATAAATTATATTCCTCTAATAACTAAGCAGCTTATAGTTGTTCCCTTACACACTCTTAGTCACCAAGAAAGCCATCTCTTATCACCATCAACTCTGCCTCACCCCTACCTCTAACACAGTCTTTTAAAAAATTTTTTTCTAAGGCAATCCCTATCAAAATAATGCCAGCATTCTTCACAGAGCTAGAACAATCCTAAATTTGTATGGAGTCAAAAAAAAAAAAAGAAAAAGAAAAAAAAAAAACCCGAGTAGCCAAAGCAGTCTTAAAAAAGAAAACCAAAGCAGGAGGCATCACAATCCCAGACTTCAAGCTATACTACAAAGCTGTAATCATCAAGACAGCATGGTACTGGCACAAAAACAGACACTCAGATCAATGGAACAGAATAGAGAACCCAGAAAAGGACCCACAAACGTATGGCCAACTAATCTTTGACAAAGCAGGAAAGAATATCCAATGGAATAAGGACCGTCTCTTCAGCAAATGGTGATGGGAAAACTGGACAGCGACATGCAGAAAGATGAACCTGGACCACACACAGGTTCTTATACCATACACAAAAATAAACTCAAAATGGATGAAAGACCTAAATGTAAGACAGGAAGCCATCAAAATCCTAGAGAAGCAAGCAGGCAAAAACCTCTTTCACTGCAGCTGCAACAACTTCTTACTCAACACATCTCTGGAGGCAAGGGAAACAAAAGCAAAATTGAACTAGTGGGACCTCATCAAAATAAAAAGTCTGCACAGCAAATGAAACAATCGGCAAAACTAAAAGGCAGCCAATGGAATGGGAAAAGATATTTGCAAATGACAGATAAAGGGTTAGTATCTAAAATTTATAAAGAACTTATCAAACTCAAGACCCAAAAAATCCAGTGAAGAAACGGGCAAAAGACACGAAGACACTTCTTCAAAGAAGACATCCAGATGGCCAACCGACACATGAAAAAATGTTCAACATCACTCATCATCAGGAAAATACAAATCAAAACCACAATGAGATACCACCTCACACCTGTCAGAATGGCTAACATTAACAACTCAGGAAACAACAGATGCCGAGGATGTGGAGAGAAAGAGGAACCCTTGTGCACTGCCAGTGGGAATGCAAACTGATGCAGCCACGCTGGAAAACAGCATGGAGGTTCCTCAAAAAATTAAAAATAGAGGGGCGACTGGGTGGCTCAGTCGGTTGAGCATCTGACTTCGGCTCAGGTCATGATCTCACGGTGTGTGAGTTCGAGCCCCGCGTTGGGCTCTGTGCTGACAGCTCAGAGCCTGGAGCCTGCTTCGGACTCTGCGTCCCCCCCTCTCTCCATCCCACCCCTGCTTGTGCTCTGTCTCTGTCTTTCAAAAATGAATAAACATAAAAAAAAAAAATTAAAAATAGAACTACCCTACAACCCAGCAACTGCACTACAAGGTATTTATCCAAAGGATACAGGTGAGCTGTTTGGAAGGGGCACTTGCAGCCCAATGTTTATAGCAGTGCTATTGCCAATAGTCAAAGTATGGAAAGAACCCAAATGTCCATCAATGGATGAATGGATAAAGAAGATGTGGTATATATATGTATGTGGAGTATATATATATATATATACAATGGAGTATTTCTCGGCCAATCAAAAGGAATGAAATCTTGCCACGTGCAACAATGTGGATGGAACCAGAGTGTATTATGCTAAGCAAAATTAGTAAGAGAAAGACAAATATCATATGACTCACTCATATAAGGAATTTAAGATACAAAACAGATGAACATAAGGGAAGGAAAGCAAAACTAATATAAAAACAGGGAGGGGGCAAAACATAAGAGACTCTTAAATACGGAGAACAAAGAGGATTGCTGGAGGGGTTGTGGGAGGGGGAATGAGCTAAATGGGTAGGGGGCATTAAGGAATCTACTCCTGAAATCATTGTTGCACTGTATGCTAATTTGGATGTAAATTAAAAAATAAATTTAAAAAATAAATAATAAACATTTGAAAATAATAATTTAAAAAATTTTTTTTTAATTTAAGAAAAATTAGGAAAATCAGATGGGGAAAGGAAGGCAGAAAGAGACTACCATAACTGCTTCTGAGGAGGTCCAAACTGATGGCAGCAGGGACTGAATTTACCACACCCAAGGGTCTGCCCTCCAGCCTTGCAGTCCCCCTTGATTTTATTTGCGTATCAAATAGAGAAGTTATCAGGGTAAGGACTATCTACCAAATAAAGTCACATTGTTAATTTATAATATGAACTATTAACTGTCACATGAGCTAAAATACTTCTGGCCGGCATGACTACTCCATTTTCTGTCCATCAGCAGAACTACAAGGGATTCCAAATGTGAATCAAAAGTTTGTTGGGGGACCTGGGTAGCTCAGTGGGTTAGGCATCTAGCTCTTGATTTCATGGGATCAAGCCCCGAGTTGGGCTCTGTGCTTACCGTGTGGAGCCTGCTTAGGATTCTCTCTCTCTTTCCGCCCCTTCCCCACTTGTGCGCTCACCCATGCTCTCTCAAAACAAATGTTTCTTTTAAAAAGTTTGTCAATGGGGTGCCTGGGTGGCTCAGTCGGTTAAGTGTCTGACTTCCACTCAGGTCATGATCTCCTGGTCTGTGAGTTCGAGTCCCACCTGGAGCTCTGTGCTGACAGCTCAGAACCTGGAGCCTGCTTCCAATTCTGTCTCCTCCTCTGCCTCTCCCCCACTAACACTCAGTCTCTCTCTCAAAAATAATTAAACATTAACAAATATTTTTTTAAAAATAAATAGTTTGTCATTAAAGCCTCTGAAATGTACACTCAAAAATGGTTGAAAGTGGTTAAGTTTTAAGTTTTGTGTATTTTAAATACATATAAAGTTTGTATTCACAGTAAGGACAATTTGGTAGGCAAAGTAAATGTCAAATAATATAAGCCTGATAATAAGATAACCTGATACTATGTATCTCTAAATAAGAACAACCTTGCCAATAAAAAGTGAATTCTCAGATACTTTTTAACATGCATAACCAACATTTGCCTTTGTAGTTCTTTTTTCTGTATGTCCATGATTTTTGGTACACAAATTTCTGCAGATATTTTATTTTCATCTCATTCTTTGGATTAATGCTTTTTTTTTTAGATATATTACATAATATACTATTATAAAATATAATACATATATTTGAAAATATAAGTATATTTTATAATAAGCTATAGTATTATGAAATATAAATATAACATCTAGATGCTATAACACAGATTGTAGTTAAATCTTGGCAATTCTAGGATCCACTCTGCCTCCTGATGCAGGATCATAAATTCAAATGTTTACAGGCACAGGCAGTTAATATAAATAAGTCAAGACTGACATACAAGGTTAGAGAAGCAGGCAAGGTACAAAACATAGAGAACCACAGATGTCACACTAAAAGGATCTCTGGATGTTACACTGACATGTATAAAAAGCCACTGAAGGATTTCAAGTAGGGGAATGATGCAACAGAGAGCTGCTTGTTATATGGAAAAACTGTTAGTCCTACCATTAGAATTTTTTTTTCCTACTATTAGAATTTCATGGGGGCACCTGGGTGGCTCAATTGGTTAAGCATCTGACTTTGGCTTTGTTGGTTCGTGAGTCTGAGCCCCACATCGGGCTGTCTGCTGTCAGCACAAAGCCCGCTTAGGATCCTGTGTCTCCCTCTGCCTTTCCCCTGCTCACTCATTTTCTCTCTCTCTCTCAAAAATAAACAAACATTAAAAAAAAAAAAAAAAAAAAAAAAAACTTCACATACTTGTAAGAATTACATAATCCAACGGGAGAAAAAGAACAAAAACAAGAACAAGACCCGGTTTTCTCACTCCTAGAGATTTGAAACAGGCCATTCTAATGCTTTTGTAAAATATTATGGAGAGAGGTGCCTGCATGGCTCAGTCCACTGAGTGCTGGACTCTTGGTTTTGGTTCAGGTCGTGATCTCACGGTTCGTGGGGTCAAGCCCCACATTCAGCTCCACCTGACAGCACTGAGCCTGCTTGGGATTCTCTCTCTCCCTCTCCCTGTGCCCCTCCCCCACTTATGCTCTCTCGTTCAAAATACATTTTTAAAAATGAATTTTTTTAAACAGAAGACAACCGTGGCTGGAGAGAAGAATAGCATGATATAAAGCAGGAATGCTAGGCCAGGCCTGATTGCTATAAGGAGTTTAAATTGTACAGATACAAAAAGAAGCAGGAGACTAGTATTACCTGAATTCTATTTTTAGAAAATTACACTTGTGTGTGGAAAACTGAATCTAGCAGGGCAAGAGTGGAAACGAGATTAGTTAATAAACTATTTTAATAATCCGGGTAAGAGATGATGGGGACTCGAACTGGGAATGGTAGTCAGATAAAATTTGGAAGTAGAAAACACAGACTTTCCAGTAGCCTGGAGGTAGGAGGTGATAAAAAGGGAAGAATATAGGACAATCCCTAGGCATCTGGCTTAACCAACTGTGTAAATCATATATAAATTTCTTTGGCTATTGTAATTACATGCTTTCTTTTTCTTTCATGTTTATTTATTTTGAGAGAGAGCATGTGCATTCACATGAGCGGGGGAGGGCATCTCACATACTATGAGATCATGACCTGAGCTAAAATCAAGAGTCCAACACTTAAAACAACAGAGCCACCCAGGCGCCCCACGTTTTGTTTTTTAATAAACACACAAGTAACACTTGGATAACAGAAGTTGAAAGTTAAAAGATATCATACAAATCCTTATCAGAAAAGTATTGAAAATATAAACTTTAAGGATCACAAAAATCAATCTGCCTGCAAATTAAATTGCCTAACTACAGGGGTGCCTGAGTGGCTCAGTCGGTTAAGGTCCCACTTCAGCTCAGGTCATGATCTTGCGATCCAGGAGTTCGAGCCCCACATTGGGCTCTGTGCTAACAGCTCAGAGCCTGGAGCCTGCTTCAGATTCTGTGTCCCCCCCTCTCTCTGCCCTTCTCCCACTCACACTCTGTCTCTGTCTCAAAAATAAACATTAAAAACATTTAAAAAATGAAATAAATTGCCTAACTACAAATTATCTAACAGGATATACATAAATTTGAATTTCTAAATTAAGTACAATTAACAAAATATACTTTATTAATAATACTTTGCAAATAAGCTAGTCTGAATGAAGGTTTTTGTATGTTTCCCACAAGTATTGCTACCCACATGTTCTTTCTCTCTTACTCTACATTTATAGGTGACCTGGCTGGCTCAGTAGGTGGAGCAGGCTACTCTTGACCTCAGGGATCGAGCCCTACACTGGGTGTAGAGATTACTTTAAAATCTTTAAAAAACAAATAAAACTGGGGCACCTGGGTAGCTCAATTGGTTAAGTGTCTAACTGTTGATTTTGGCACAGGTCCTGATGTCGTGGTTTGTGGGATTGAGCCCCGAGTCGGATTCTTCACTGACAGTATGGTATATGCTTGAGATTCTCTCTCCCTTTATGCCCTTCCTGCACACACATGCACACTCTCTAAATAAACATTTTTAAAAATTAGTAAAATTAAATTTAAATTAAAATAAAATAAAACATTTACTTAGAAGTTGTTATACAGATTCTTGTTATTCAGGATTCTTTCCAAATGTTTAAAACCTCAAATTGCTAGGGACATTCTTTTTTTAAAAAAACACCCACTTAGTGCCAAGAGAACCCACTAATTATACCTCAGAGGGATCTGTTCTCTTTTTACCTTACCCTTCCACAAGTATTTTTAAATAAAGTAGAAACTAAATAAATGAGAAACAGAAGGTCGATCAAGTCCTATTATCCTTAAAATTTTAACTCCTGAGCGCAAAAGCTTTCTGAAGCCTATTTAGGTAAATACAGACTCTTAGATAGGATCCCAATTTTCTCCAGTCGTATTTGGCTCTAAATCCCTGTAAATGGATACAAATGACTTAAAGCTTAAAGATAAGCAAATCTAGCCCACAACACAGCCTCCAAAAATGTAATTTTAAAAGTTTTGTTGTATGCAAAAAAGTGAAATTCTACAAATGCCTATATATTCACACACTCAATGCCTTAAGATTACTTAATATTCCTATATATTCATCCATTCAATGCCTCAGTATTTTGAGAAGCTATTTTATTTCACTGAGTCCCCCTCCAGAGTAAAGATTCAAAGAAATAAGAGCACTATTTTTCAGTGACATAGATGGTCATTTGAAAATAGGCTATCTGGGGGCAGCTGGGTGGCTCAGTCGGTTGAGCTTCCAACTTTGGCTCAGGTTATGAGTTCGAGCCCCACGTGGGCTCTGTGCTGACAGCTCAGAGCCTGGAACCTGATTCAGATTCTGTGTCTCCCTCTCTCTCTCTGCTCCTCCCCTGCCCTCACTCTCTTAAAATAAACAAACATTAAAAAAAAAAAAAAAAAAAGTTAAAGAAAATAGACCATCTGTCAGTCTCATCTCTTCTTCAGTATGTAAGCTGAAAGAAGTTTTTTTAAACTATAAAAAGTTTTTTTTTTTTAAAAGGAGAGAAATATTCAGGAAAGAAATACTTGTTTTTTAGAAAAGTGATTACTTTTGCTTCTTGGTTCTTCAGCTACAAACAGACATGACAAAAGAACTAACACAACTATAAAAAATTATTTGTATTCAAATGTATTTTCAAGATTTCAAGATCTGACATAGGCACAAAGAAAAGAAAGGAATTAAAACAAGTATAAACAAGTCAGTTATGGACTGACCTCAACTTGAAATATGTTAAAAAATATTTTAGTAGTACTTTTAAAATGATGGAAGTAAATTTCTTCTTCAACTCGTCTCAATCATCTCGAAATATCAGTGAGCTAAACTCCTACATTAAGGCAAAATCTCATTTTAAATACTAATTTAATTGATGAATCATTTCATTTAAAATTGCTAATCCAGGGAAAGAGTTTTTGTAAAAAACGTTTTATTGCTACAAAGGGAAACATGGTCACAAAAAGCCTTTAAGCGTATCTTAACGCAAATTACTATTCAATGTCCAATGCAGTAAAAAAATACACAGTCAGAGCACAAAATACTTGCCCAATTTATCTCTTCTAGGGTAAGTATTGAAAACATTAATGCACACTTGAATATATACTCCCAACAGCAGCATTTAAGTTCAAATGATTAGAATAGATATACTAACAATACACATCTGTTATCCTTAACACCAATTAAAGTAATAAAAATTAAGCTTAAAAATTATACAAACAATTTATCTAATCTAAGTTGGTAACTATAAAAACTAAACTAAAATAGTCTTACCCTCATTTTATTAAACAAATGCCAAACATTTAGAAATTATATAAAACAAATCTGAATGTGTGGAATGCATGCAATATGGGTGTTAACTCTCATATTTTAAACTATTAAAATTCTTACCCTTTTCCACATTACAAGAGAAATTTAAAGCTTCTTTTAAATCTGACTAATACCTTCTATTTAATTTTCTTCAGGTTGGTCAACAGGGAAGTCAACAGGCTTTTCCTTTGCTGCTTCTTCCTCTACTTCCTCTCCTTTCCCCACTCCTCCCTCCCCCACTGCTTCTCCCTCCCCGGCTGCCTCTCCTTCCCCCACTGCCTCCTGGTCCCCTGCTTCCTCTGTGTCTCCCGCTCCCTCCACTCCTCCTCCTTCTCCCACTTCTTCTGCTTCCTCCACTTCTTCTACTTCCTCTACTTCCCCCACTTCCTCCACTTCCTCCTCCTCCTCCTCCTCTTCTTCAATAGGTTCATCAATCTTTTCTTCCTCCTCCTCATCTCCTTCTATTTGTTGATCTTGAGAATGATCTTGAATTTCAAAAGGATTCTCACCCTAAAAACATGAGGAAAAACAGCTTTTAAAATCAGCATATTCATTTTTGTTACCAGTGCAATTTTTATTTGCTGTAACATCAAAAATAAATACACTCTGAAGCTTTTTAACTTATGACAAATCATGACATATTTGTTCAGTACCTATTTCATACCAAAGTGGATAAATAAATTACTGAAGTCATTTCTTTATATTCCATAAACTGGAACGCTTAAAGGCCACATTTTCCTAACCTAATTTCTAAAATCATATGCATATGACAAAAGCAAATATGTGGGTTCTGGTAGAAACAGATAGAGATTTATGTCCTACTCAATTACACCAGGATTCAATGTACTTCTGTGGTAGGATCTCTGAAAACAGGTTAAGAGTGGAAAAGCTTTGGGGCGTCTGGGTGGCTAAGTCGCTTAAGCGTCTGATTTCGGCTCAGGTCATGATCTCACGGTTCATGGGTTCGAGCCCCCGCGTCGGGGTCTATGCTGACAGCTCAGAGCCTGGAGCCTGCTTCGGATTCTGTGTCTCCCTCTCTCTCTGCCCCTCCCCTGCTCATGCTCTCTCTATCAAAAATAAGTAAACATTCAAAAAAAATTTTAAAGAAAAAAAATGGAAAAGCTTTGAAACAGTCACTGTAGGAAGCACATTACATCGGTTGGTAATGCGCAAAATTACTGTGAACTGCAGCGAAAACCTGGCAAACACAGCAATGGTACAATTCCATAATACTTGCAGTGAAGACAGTCTAACCACAGAGGGCATAGTGCTGGGAACTGGTAAGTGGTGGAAGAATGAGTGAGGACTTTTGGAATGGCAGCACTGCATTGTTGGAAGGACTGACCATGAGTATCCAGGCGAGGGGGTGAAGTAGAAGCAGTTGAAGAAATGGGATAAATTGATGAACTGATTATATCTTCATAGGACAAAGATTTAAAAAGATATTCTGTCAGACTGAGAGCACTTGAAAGTTGAAAGAGTTTTTAAGACATGACCAGAGCTGACCATGGGCAGAGGATGTTCTGGGGAATAACATCAGGGAACACAGCAGACAGGAAAGCTGAACAAAGGGATACCATTGAGTAACTCGACACCAGTGCTTCTTGAATTTTAACATGTTTCTGAATCAATTGGGATCTTGCTCAAATGCAACTCTCCATTTCTAATGAACTCCCAGGAAATACCAATATTGCTGGTCCACGGATCACATTCATAGTAAAAAATTCTAGAAGAGTTCTCCTTAGTTTAGGTACTTTCTACATAATATGCACATGTGGTAAGCTAAGGAAGCCTACTGCTGTCTGGCTGAACCAGTTAACAGAAGCTGGGGAGATAAAAGTTTATCTAATTTGGAAGTGAAATACAGGGAGCACCCGGGTGACTGAGTCAGTTAAGCATCTGATTCTTGGTTTCGGCTCAGGTCATGATCTCACAGTTCGTGGATTTGAGCCCCATTATCAGGCTCCACAGCTGGCAACTCAGAGCCTGCTTGGGATGCTCTCTCTCTCTCCCTCTCCCTCTCTGCCCCTCCCCCACTCACACCAGCTCTCTCTCTCTCTCTCTCTCTCAAAATAAAATAAACTTAAGGTCCACAGTAACTACACATGTTAAGACATATCCCTCAAGTCCTCCTTTGTTTAAAAATCAAGAATAAAGCTAACATTATGATCTGCTATCAGACTCCTGAATCTCTCTCAAATGATCCACGGTGAGAAAGAAATGAGAGAGGAATGACTTCTTGTTCCCTCTCCCAACAAATCCCAACAATTAGGAAAAACAATGTTTTTACCTATATGCAAGATATTAAGTAAAAGTCTTCCTAATGTTGCACTATATTTTAATATCAGTTACTATGTCATCATTTGATTATAAAGATATTACAATGTAACCTAAAAAGGTTTTGCCCTAAAGTCTTACCTTAACGAAACGTTCATATCGCGCCTTCACTATTGGATTATTTAAAATGCTTGTAGCAGTCAAGACACTCTCTCTTTTTATTTGTTCTTTATAAGCCTATGAAAAATAGAACACAGTGAGGTACCTGAAAACCATGCCATGAATATTTCTATAATTAAAACAACATTGTATGCTCAAATTCCTAGATTTAAATTATTTCTCTCCTGGCAAATTAAGCTATAAAGCAACAACTACTGTGACACAATCTAAACCATCCATGATTAACATAATGAAGATTCAATAAGCCAATCAGACTCATTCACTCAGTTACTACATATGACACATCTAGGTCTACTAAACAGTTGCTCTCCTTTCTACTATACATGCACTTTCCCCCACCCTAACTATTCTAACTACTAATTTTCATGCTATCAAAAGAGAAAGAACAATTTTTCATACTGCTAGAATAGTCTTCCTCTGGGCTATAGTTAGCCTAAGACTGCATTATACAAAGGAGGACAGGTTAATATGAAATGTCTAGTTGCCAGGGCGCCTGGGTGGCTCAGTCAGTTAAGCATCCGACTTCAGCTCAGGTCATGATCTTGTGTTCCATGAGTTCAAGCCCTGCGTCGGGCTCTGTGCTGACACTTCAGAGCCTGGAGCCTGCTTCAGATTCTGTGTCTTCCTCCCTCTCTGCCCCTCCCCCACTCACGCTCTGTCTCTGTCTCTCAAAAATGAATAAATGTTAAAAAAAAAAAAAAAATGTCTGGGGGCGCCTGGGTGGCTCAGTCGGTTAAGTGGCCAACTTCGGCTCAGGTCTTGATCTCCTGGTTCGTGAGTTCAAGCCCCGTGTCAGGCTCTGTGCTGACAGCTCAGAGTCTGAAGCCTGTTTTAGATTCTGTGTCTCCCTCTCTCTGACCCTCCCCTGTTCATGCTCTGACTCTCCCTGTCTCAAAAATAAATAAAACGTTAAAAAAAAAAATTTTTTTTAAAAATGTCTAGTTGCCAAAAAAGTGTCAAGGGAATGCCAAAAGAGAAGAGAAAGGACGAAGATTTTTAAGAGATTATATGTGCTCAAAGTGACTAACAAAGTCTAAGTTAAATGAAAATCACATCAATACAAAATATGAATTTAAGACCCAAGTATGCTCTATTTAAAACTTAAGCCTGTAATATTTGAATTTTTAAGTTTGCTTCTCAAACAAGCTAGTTTCTCACAATATAAACATTTGAAATAAACTGGACTAAATAAAACCAACCAATTTAGAAGCAGAAATATGCCAATCAAAAAGAAAACAGTACATTTTTCCTAGAATATTTTAGTAAATTCTACTAAAAAATGTAACAGTAGATAGTAACTGGTAATGCTAGTTTTTTTTATTTTTCCCAGCCATCAGAAAAATGTAGGTTATGATTAAATCTTTCCGTTTTGTTCTAAAACACACACTCTCTCTCATAAAACTGTTTTGAACCAACTTAAAAAAGTGTTAATGAAAAAAACAGTTCAATAGCTATGATTTCCTGAATGCTTACACTATGTGTCAGGCACTATTTTTTTTTTTTTTAATTTTTTTTTCAACGTTTTTTATTTATTTTTGGGACAGAGAGAGAGAGAGCATGAACGGGGGAGGGGCAGAGAGAGAGGGAGACACAGAATCAGAAACAGGCTCCAGGCTCCGAGCCATCAGCCCAGAGCCTGACGCGGGGCTCGAACTCACGGACCGCGAGATTGCGACCTGGCTGAAGTCGGACGCTTAACCGACTGCGCCACCCAGGCGCCCCTGTCAGGCACTATTTTAAGTGTCTTTTCTATTGTAACTAACTTAATCTTTAAACAGTCATGCAAGAGTAGAATGATTATCTATCCCCATTTTACAAATAAGGAAACTTGGACAAAGAAAAGCTAATTTACTTGCTTAACACATCACGTACTGGACCAGGATTCAACCCAGGACTTCTTGCTCCAGAGCCCAATCTTAACCACCATGTTTAACTTAACTACTATGCTACACTGCCTCTCTAGTTATCTTTACAGTTTTTCACACATGAGATTAATAGGACTGTATGTAAGCGGGTAGGTGTGAAACAACAGACGTTAAAGGACAATAAAGGATTAATGAACATTTCAATGACTTCATCAAGACAGGTCAAAACTTACCTGCTTCCCTTTGATATGATCAGGAGATTTTAAGTGCTGCTGCACTGAACTATGCAAAGCAGGGATATACACACTGCATGCACTGCAGTGAACAGTCTCCACTTTCATCATGTGATCATCTGCAGTAACACCTACAAAAGAAAGCAAGTTATTAATAAGTAATGATTCATATATTCTTATTTTTGACAAAACGAGTTTTTATTATTTCGTTTCTATGGTTATTTATACCCCCTTCTTCCAAAAAGAAGATCAAGATATGTAGGTTGAGTTTTTCTACGTTTCATAAATCTGCATATATAGATTAAAACTATGGATAACAGATTAAAATTATAAAGCAGAATTACATTATATTTCCTTGCATATTCTACAATCCTGCTCTGAGTCCCAGGAGTCTGTCCCCCAAATATATAATATGAAAGAAGACAAATGTTGATTTTTGTACTAAAAAAAAGAATTTCCATAAAAATGAATATGGGTAGGCAAGGATAGGGAAAAAGAGGTCAAAATTGGGATTCACAAAAAACAAAATATATGTTGGACCTTGAAAACTGTGATCAAGATTTATTACAAGCGAAGTTATAATGTATGAAAGGGAAAGGTGAGAGAAAATGGCACTTTGTGGGAGTTCCAAGTAATTCAATATAGCTGGGGCACTGAGAATAAAGAAGGGACAAAAGAGACAAAAAGAGCAGGGCCTATATCATGGAGAACTTTGCATGCCAGGCATAGGAATTTGAAGTTTATCCTATAGATGATGGAGACCCAGTTAAACTTCTTGAAGTACTACAGTCATGTAGTAGACTTAAGAGATAAGACTGAAAGTAAGGGCACTAGTTGGGAAAATAATACAACTGCCAAGAGAACGATAAAGACTTGAACAGATGCAATATTTAAAGAGGTAAAGAAGCAGACTTGGAAGATATTTAAAAGACAGAACCAATAAGATACAATGTTATAGATATAATAAAGTAAAATTACTTAGGACTAACTTCATACTTGTGGCTTAGATGGTGGGGCTACCTTCCAAGGAAAATGAAAGACCAGTCTTCTGAGTTTTTGTTTTCTTAATGGGGTGGAATAAGCCCAAAGAGCACACAAAATTTTTTTGATACGTTCCTTTTGTAAGACTGCTGAAGAGAAAGGCCAATAAGCATCTCGATGTTCAAGAGAAGAGTTCAGAAGATAGATCTGTGTTAGAGACAGAAGTATGTAAGTAATCAACACAGAGGAGATAGTTTTAAGCTCTGAGATTAGATGAATCATAAGGAAGGAATATAAAAAGAGAAGATCATGGAACTGAAAACAGAATACTGGGAAATATCAACTTCTAAAAGCTTCATAGAGAGGGGCACCTGGATGCCTCAGTTGGTTGAGCATCTGATTTTTGATTTCAGCTCAGTTCATGATCTCAGTTCAAGCCAAGTCAGACTTGGTGTGGAAAGCACAGAGCCTGTTGGGGATTCTCTCTTCACCCCTCCCCTGCTTGCTCTCTCTGTCTCAAAAATAAATAAATTCTTAAAAAAATAATAAAAATAAAATAAAATAAAATAAAATAAAATAAAATAAAATAAAATAAAATAAAATAAAATAAAATAAAATAAAATAAAAACACAATGAGTAAGAAAAGGAATAAAGAACCTCAGGACAGTGAGCTACCACAGAAACTAGGGGTGGAAACAGATTCACAAAAAATAGTGGAAAATGTTAGAGAAGTAAAATAATGATTCAGAAGAACCTACTGAATCACCCTACTGGTATCGGGAATCTCTGTCAGAGCAGTTTTGGTAGACCACTGGTAACATCAAGTGGTCTACTGTGGCAAAGTAGTAATGGGTAGTGAAGACAAAGATCAGTATGGACTATGCTTTAAAGAAGAATGGTTGTTTAATAGGAAAGCAAGTTTTAGGGGAACTAGTATCTGTTTTTCTTTTCTTTTTTAAAGATGGAGATTTTGGGGGGCACCTGGGTAGCTCAGTCAATTGAGCGTCTGACTTCAGCTCAGATCATGATCTTGCAGTTGATGAGTTCGAGCCTTGTGTCTGGCTCAGTGCTGACAGCTGGGAGCCTGGAGCCTGCTTCAGACTGTGTGTGTGTGTCTCTCTCTCTCTGCCCCACCCCCGCTCGTGCTCTGTCTGTCTCTGTCTCAAAAATAAAATAAAATAAAATAAATTTTTTTTAAAGATGCAGTTTTTTTTTTCTTTTTTAAAGATGAAAGCATAGGCTTCAGGGACAGAATCAAGAGGAATAAAAAGACAAAAACAGAAGAGTTCACTATTTGAGCAAAAGTCCTTAAAGAGATGAGAAGTGAGAAGACAGAATGTAAGAATTCACTTCCACCTAGAGGAAAAGCTGATTTTTCTTGTAAAACTGAAGTGAGAAACATAATGGTAGGTAGTGATAAATTCGTAAACATGAGAAGAGGAAAAGGAGGTCACCTCTGATGACCTACTCACGGCTACCACATATGATTCGATCACACTAGTGGGCAGCATCTACACTGAAATAGATTATGGTAAGTAAAATATATGTGTTAATTTCTAATACACTTTGTTTAAATACTTACCTTCCATAACATCTTTTTCAATTATTTTAACTACTTCTGTTTGATTATTTGTCTGCTGTTTACGAATAGATGTTTTCTTGAATTTATTCACCATACATTCCTATAAAACAAAATAGGAAGAAACACAAAAAGTTTTCACTGAGCTTAGCATCAAACTCAGCCTATGGAAGATAACATCTGTTATATAAGAACTAATATCTGTCCTCAAGGAGTTTATAATTCAGTTGAAAAAGACTATCGTTAAATACAAATACAAATAAATTACTGGGATACTTACAAAAAATATTCACTTTCAAAGTGTATTTTAGGCATAAAGAACAAGAGAAATCAAACAGAGCTGGAAGAGTTAAGAGAGGTCTTCTCAGGGCAGGTGGTACATTAAAGTCCTAAAT
This sequence comes from Panthera pardus, assembly GCF_024362965.1. NCBI lineage: Eukaryota > Metazoa > Chordata > Mammalia > Carnivora > Felidae > Panthera > Panthera pardus. The sequence continues at coordinate 30,817,914 of NW_026526666.1, forward strand.
GACAGGAACCAGTTAAGGAATGAAATTAACAGAAAGAAATTTCTGTAAAGGTACACAATTCTGCATGGATGGGGAAGAATGAATGATCACTGTGTTTCTAACCTCCTAACAATTCCATGTCTTTTGCCCAAACTAACTATATGTACAATTAGCAGTCCAGCTCTAGCCTCTTCCTTAAACATCCCTGGCCCCAACTATCCTCACCTTTTCCAAACCCCCCTGCCTACACCCTCACTCCTGGCCCTCCGACTTAACTGTGTCATCTGTGTATAAAGGAGTGTGTTCTTTCCAATTACTCTGAGTTCACTAAGGGTGGTATCTGTGTCTTCAGTCCTTGCATAGCACCTTTTGTTAAACAGTCAAGAAAAACTGTTGAACTAGTGACCACACACTGATAATAGAAAGGACACTAAACAGACATCAGCTCTCTAGCTCTGAATTCAGACTGCCACTTAACTGGAAGAGTCACTACACTGCTCTGAGCATGATCTTTCATGATAAAAAAGAACTGTGATGACGCTCAAATGAAATAATGAGTGAAAGTACCCAGCACAACACTAGGTACACAGTAGACTCTCAACTTATGATAGCTGATTCTGCATCAATAATCAGGTGTTAAAGGAATTCTTTTTCCTGACACCTCTGCCATAAACTACTGTAAAAACATAAAATATTCTTTCAAATTACAAATCTAAAATCTTTACAGAGGAATTCACATCTAGTTTTTTTTAAAAAAACTCTCTAAGTGACTCTTAAAAACTGAGAACAAACTGAGGGGTGATGGGGGGTGGGAAGGAGGGTAGGGTAGATGATGGGCATTGAAGAGGGCATCTTTTGGGATGAGCACTGGGTGTTGTTTGGAAACCAATTTGACAATAAATTTCATATATTAAAAAAAACTCTCTAAGTAGTCAATTAAATTTTTAGAAACTTGGAAGAGAGGTGGGAAACTGAAAAACTAAGAAATTAAAATACAAATAAAGTGCCTCTTGATTTAAAAACAGCTACTTACATGCAAAAACTCCATAACTACTTTATCAAATTTGGTTTGTTTCTGAATATGATCCAATGTTTCCTGGTGTGAAGAACTTTCCAGATGTAGCTCAATATCTTTTTCTTCAAACGTTCGGAATTTACAAAATGAACATGTGAATGCCATTCTATAAAGAAAAAAAAGTTTTCCTTAAATATTGCCTTATTTACTGAGAGTTCATAAGACCATGCCAATAAAACTAATTTTACCAAAATAAATGATTTCCTTTATACCATCTTATGGTTGATCTAAATTTAGCTGAAGTCAGAAAAAACAGTATTTCTTTAAATATTTGGCCAACACTGCTATTATATACCACTTTGCAAATAATGGAATCAGTGGATCTATTTAATCTAGTCCTAAGCTATCCACTTCAAGTTTAGAGTTATAAAGCCAAAGCAAACTTCCAAAAATACCAAGTTCCGAAGTTCCACTACTTATTTTTATACTCTGTTCCACTCTCAAGCTTGCAGTCCACTAAGGTAATAACCAACAAAGCCAGGTGAACATCAGACAACCATAATTCACTCCTTTGGAGCTGTTGGGTGACCAAAAACCCTACCTTCTAAGGACCACTTCAGGATGACTGACAAGGCTAGATAAATTTAGAAGCTCAGAAGCCACTCCAATATGAATTTCCCTTTGTTCTCCTATAAAGTGTTCCTATCTTATGTATTCCTTTTATTTCCTTTTCCTTGAATTATAACAATAGTTTCTTCATTGGTTTGTCTCTAGTCTCCATTTTCCAATTCTTTTTTTTCTTAATGTTTGTTTATTTTTGAGAGAGAGAGAGCGAGTGCACGCAAAAGCCAGGGAGGGGCAGACCGACGGAGACATAGAATCTGAAGCAAGCTCCAGGCTCTGAACTGTCAGCACGGAGCCCAATGCGGGGTTCAAACTCACCAACCGCAAGATCACGACCTGAGCTGAAGTCAGATGCTTAACCAACTGAGCCACCCAGGTGCCCCTCTAATTAATTCCTTATATCACTATTATATTAATTTTCCTAGTTAAAACTTTGGGATCTGGAGCCTACTGCTGGGTTTATATCAGAGCCCCCTTGTGAGACACTGGGCAAATTACTTGACTTCTCTGGATCACAGTTTTCTTATCTTAATGCAATGAGAACCCTTACAGAAGTATCATTGAGGATGGAAAAAAAAATGTATATAAAGCCCTTAGAACAGTTCCCGCCACACAGTAATAATTCAATTAATTAGTCACTTCCTAAAAGAGACAACAGCACTTTACTGGCTTCACTGACTTAAGCATCATAAAACAAAGTCAAAACACTTTTAGCTGCCCTTAAAAAAAGTTTTTAATCTCTCCTATATCTTGTTGGCTTTACCCACTAAATACTTTTATTTTTTTTTAAGTTATTTATTTTGAGAGAGAGAGAGAGAACACAAGCGAGCACAAGAAGGGAAGGGCAGAGAGAGAGGGAAGGAAAATCCCAAACAGGCTCCACACTGTCAGCACAGAGCCTAAAGTGGGACTCGATCTCACAAACCGTGAGATCATGACCTGAGCCAAAATCAAGAGTCAGACATTTAACCAACTGAGCCACCCAGGTGCTCCCCTACTAAATATTTATAAAGAAAATTTTTTTAAGGTTTATTTACCTTTGAGAGAGATGGAGAGACAGAGGGGCAGAGAGAGAGGGACACACAGAATCCGAAGCAGGCTCCAGGCTCTGAGCTGCCAGCACAGAGACCGATGCGGGGCTCCAACTCACAAACCAAGAGATCACAACCTAAGCCGAGGTTGGACACTCAACCAACTGGGCCACCCAGGTGCCCCATCCCCCTACTGAATGCTTTTAACAGTATCTGGCACACAGTATGTCTTCGTTAAATATTCAAATTAAATCACACTTGCCAACCCCCACTAGAGCCCTGTTCAATCTACACAGCTTTCCATATCCAGAATATGAATGAAAGGTCCCTGTTTCCTTGCTGTAACCTCGAGCCATGCCCTCTACCAGGGCTGCCTAACAGCTCCTACCATTTATTTTATTTATCCTACCATTCCCAAGTCAGTTCAAATACTGCCTCCATCCATTTCCCTGATTTTCCTGCACTCCTACTGAGAAGTCACCTCCTGTAAGATCATTTTGTACTTCTCTTCTGGCACTCTTCCCTTTATACTATTGTTTGTTTATAGCTCTCACACCCCTGTCCCCTCCCCCCGGCTCCCTCTACTCCATTATATTGAAAGCATTCAAATATCCAAAAAGAATGTATCGCAAGAATAGTTATTTATTGTCAGTCTCTTACCTTCCTAACTCAAAGCAAAACTGCTCTGATAAATTATGATAATTTTAGACTATTGTAAAGGATTCTTATTCTAAAATGACAATTTAATTGAACTGACATACTTTAGCTTATATGAGATTTATATTTACAGCTAAATGAAAGTTCAGTTCTTTCATTTTCTCCAATTCACACGTGTATATTAACACAGATATATCATATCCAAAGCTTTAGTTTTTTTAAACTTTTTTTTAATGTTTATTTTTGACAGAGAGAGAGAGAGAGAGCACATGCGCGTGTGCAGCGGAGGGTCAGACAGAAGGGAAACAGAGGATCTGTAAAGGGCATCTTTTTAGATTAAACTCTTCTACTTTTACATTATCTTCCTGGAGAGATCATGGACTATAAAAAAATTCAAGACATTTTTAAGGACTGTTAAACTGCTTCCCAGTAAGTAGTTAAAACCATATTATTTGGTTACCAGCAATTATAAGTGTGTGCTTTGATTGTATCCATGTTAGTCAATCAATGTTTCTTTTCTCCTAATAAAATGCCATGCTATTATTTAAATTCCCAGTTTATCTTACAATGAGTTTCAGCGTTTCCCCTAAAACTATTAACTAGCTATTGTTCCTTCACCCAATCATATATTAGGCATCTTGTTTTTACTTTTTAAAACATACTGGTTGGGTGATATTTACCTTAGATATTAATCATTCTTGTGTTTATAATATTTTCCAAGTCTGTCTGTTTTCAAGGTGTAAAGTTTTATTGAAACTAATGTGGTCATTATTTCCTTTGTAATTTAATCTACCACTTTTAAGCTTAGAAAAAAGACTTCTGCAGCAATTAAAATATTCTATTTTATTTTCCTGTTATTTTCCATTTTGTAGGTTCTTTAATCCAATGGATTCATCTTCACTGGTGTAAGGAAGGGTCTAAACTATTTTTCTTATTGTTCAGTTGTTCAAGCAACCCCCCCCCCTTTTTAAGCAATTCTCCTTTTGTTTGCAACATCTGTATTATATATTACATTCTTACATATAACACATGTATTTAGAGGTTAATAATTCTATTATACTAATAGCCTTTTTTTAGTGCCACATATTTTTAACTATTACAGCTTTCAAATGTTTCGATTATCTAGAAAAGCTAGTACCTACTCATCTACTCTTCTTTTACAGAATCTTCTTTGGAATCAAGATTGATGACACTTGTTACATTTCTACTATTTAGTTTTTCTATCCAAGAATATCACTATGTCTCCATGTAGTCAAATCTCAAGACTTTGTGGTTTTCTTCATGTCATGATGCATATTTCTTTTTTAAGAATACTGTATTTCTAGGTATTTTTTATTTTTAAATTACCATTAGGGATGGAACTCTTTTTTCTTATTTTTCTCAGTGGTGACTGCACATAAATACCAAGAATCAAAAATATTCCTATGTATCTTTGATCAAGCCTCTTCATTTGACCCCATGAATTTTCTCACATTCCAACTGATGTATTTGCATTTCCTAGGAAACTGTTTTTTAATAAGACCAATTTTCAGACTCTACTAAGCACAAACCTGTATCCATCTCCATATTTCTCACTGTTTTTTTCTCTTCTGCGCCTTTGTTTTTCTCGCCGAGCCTCAATACGTCGCTTTTCTTCTTCTTCATTTTTAGGATCAGTTTTTGCTAGGATATCAACAAGAGTCAAAATTAAATATCATTTTTCCATCCTCCCTTTTCAGTTCCCACTTCATAAACCATTAAACATGCAAGGTATATTTGGTGATCACAATCTAAATTGAACTCACCAGAAAAATCAGTTTGAGATTAACCAGTATTTCTTAAACTTCTTTCATTTGAATATCATTACCATGGCTTCAGTGTTTTGGTTTTTTTTTTTAAATTTTTTTAATGTTTGTTTATTTTTGAGAGAGAGAGAGAGAGAGAGAGCGAGCCCAAGCTGGGGAGGGGCAGAGAGAGAAAGATGAAGACACAGAATCTGAAGCAGGTTCCAGGCTCCGAGCTGTCAGCACAGAGCCCAACGTGGGGCTTGAACCCAAGAGCCATTAGACCATGACCTGAGTCAAAGTCGGACGCTTAACCGACTGAGCCACCCAGGCACCCCTATGGCTTCAGTGCTTTTAAATACGTTTCTCATGTTCATGACAAACTGCATAGTAATTACAACTGTAGAAATTAGATCCTTTGAATCACCTAGTGTAGTCACTAATCACTCATAAACATCAAAATTACCCAGAGACACTTTTTAAAAATGCACATGCCCTGGTCTACCCCTCTTCCCTAAATCCTTATTTAGGATGGAGTCAGATCATCTATATGTTTTAAAAGGCTTCTCACATGATTTTGATTCAAAGTTTTGTCTTGGATATTACATTTATTTTTGGAAGGTACTGTTGAGGATGTAGTATTATCATATTACACAGAATCCCCTTTATGAGGACAAAGGGAAGAAATTTTTCATGGTTTTTGGTACCAGGAAAAGGTGTATTTCTTCTGGAAATTTAATTTGCTTTTAATCTTGTGGACTGACAATTAGAGACAGTCACATTTTCCATCTGTACATTGTTAAAAAATTGAGAGGCAAACTGAAAATGAAATTAAGAAAACCATTTCATTCATATTAGCATCAACAAAACTAAATAGGAATAAATTTAACAAAGGAAATGTAAAACTTACACAGTACTTAAAAACTACAAAACAGGGGTCCCCGGCTGACTCAGTTGGAAGAACATGAGACTCTTGATCTCAGAGTTGTGAGTTTGAGCCCCATGTTATGTGTAGAGATTATATACATAAGAAGATAGGTAGATAGACATATAGGATGAACTTACCAAAAAAAAAAAAAAACCACAAAACATTGTTGAAAAGAGGTTAAAGAAGATGGAAATAAATGGCTCAGAGATTAGAAGACTTAACGTTGTTAAAATGGTTGTACTCCCCAACCTGATCTACAGATTTAATGCAATCCCTATCAGAATTCTAACTGATTTCATTGCAAACATTGACAAGTTGATTCTAAAGCTCATAAGGAAGGGATCTAAAGTAGTGACAACAATCCTAAAAAGAAAAACAAAATAGAAAGACTCACCCTTCATGATTTCCAAACTTACTACAAAGCTATGATAATCAAGATACTGTGTTACTGGCACAAGGACAGACCTATAGATTAGCAGAACAGAATTGAGAGTCCAGAAATAAACTCATAAAACTCTGGTCAACTGGTTTTTAGCAAGGATGCCAAAATTATTCTGTTGGGAGAGAACAGTCTTTGCAACAAATGGTGCTGGGCAACTGGACAGCCACATGCAAACGCTAAAATACAAGACCTAAATGCAAGAACTGTAGCTAGAAAACTCTTCCAAGAAAACACAGGAGTATATCTTTATGACTTTGGAATTTGGCAAGGAATTCTTAGAACTGGGCAGCCAAAGAAAAATAGATAAATTAGACTTTATCAAAATTAAAAGCTTTTGTGCTTCCACACCCCTCTGCCCCCAACCTTTCTTTTAATGGAGGAAAGACGAAGAATATGGCAGATCTTACTCTAGACTCTCAATGTCTTCTATAACTTACCTGGACCTAATATTCAGGAAAATAGTGACTGTTGAGAATGAATTTGGGAAAATACAAAGACACAATTAGATGGTCAGAGTTTAGATTGTCTAAGCAGAATTAGGGACTTAGAAACTATTTCTGGTCTTCCAGAGAACACACATTCCTAGTTATTCAGTATTTTTATCTTAACGACATGTCTATGTCTAGTTCTTTTTCTCTTAAGTAAGTAATGCACTGCACCATCAGCGCAGAGCCTGACGCAGGGCTTGAACTCACAAACCATGAGATCATGACCTGAACCGAAATTAAGAGATGCTTAACCAACTGAGCCACACAGGTGCCCCACATAATATTTATTATTTGAATTTGCTTTTGTTGTCACATGTACAATAAAACACGGTGTTATCATTCTGTCATTGAAACTTTTTGAAATTAAGTTCTGTACTATTTTACCTTGTAAATTTTTACTTTTGATGTGTCATGTCTGTGATTTATATTGTTTATATCTGTCACTGAAGTTGGCATTTCCTGATTTTCAACTTTTAAAGAAATATTTTGAAGTAGCTTTGGCAGTTTGACCTCTTGTTTCTAAAGTGCTTTCAAAGAGATCATTTTTAATAAATACTAGTTAAGGGGCACATGGGTGGCTCAGTCAAATGAGCATCTGACCCTTGGTTTTGGCCCAGGGCATGGTCCCAAGGTCGTGGGATCAAGCCGCACATCAGGCTCTGAGCTGAGCATGGAGCCTGCTTGGGGTATTCATTCTTTCTTTCCTTTCTTTTTCCTTCCTTCTTCCTATCTATCGATATTTTCTCCCTCTCTCTCTCTCTCTCTCTCTCTCTGCCTTGCCCTCCCTCTCCCATTGCCCCTCTCCCCCACACACATGCTCTCTCTCACAAGAAAACAACAAAAACTAGGTGAGTAAATGAGCTAAATCCTTTTTTCAACATTGCATATAATTTTCTTAAAGCAAAAGTTTATTAAAATTCATCATCAATGATCAAAACAAACAGAATTAAATCAGAGTACCTGACAATAGCCTGACAGTATTTAATTTTATCCTTTTTGTTCTTATTGTCTAAGTTTTAAATTTTTGTTTCATGTAAAGGTTGACTGGGTTTTGTGGTGTTTTTTTTTTTAAATATGAAATTTATTGTCAAATTGGTTTGCAAACAACACTCAGTGATCATCCCAACAGGTGCCCTCCTCAATGCCCATCACCCACTTTCCCCTCCCTCCCACTCCCCCATCAATAAAGGTTGAATGTTTAAGTCTGTGTTTTTATCTCTATAAGTGAGATAGAGATGGCTAGAATATATAAAGAATATTTTCAACTCAATAAAAAGACAAATAGCCCAACTAATAAGTGAGCAGAACATCTAAACGTGCATTTTCCCAAGAAAGGTATATGAAGAGCCAATAAGCACGAGAAAAAATGCCCACCCATTAGTTATTAGGGAAATGTAAATCAAGACCACAATGAGATACCATTGCATACCACCTGGATGGTTTTAATCAAATAGATAACAAGCCATAGCAAGGATATAGAAAAATCAGAACTCTCATCTACTGCTAGTGGGAATGTAAAATGGTGCAGATGCTTTGGAAAACAGGTGGTTCCTCAAATGATTATACTATATGATCCAGCACTTCTCCTACATATATATCTAAGAGAAATGAAAACACATGCTCACACAAAAACTTATACACAGATGTTTACAGCACTATTCAAAGTACCCAAAAGGTAGATACAACCCAAATACCCATCAGTGAATGAATAAAGAAAATGTGATTTGTTCATACAGTGGAATATTTCCAGCCATAAAATGGAATGAAGTACTAATACCTGCTGTAACTTGAATGAACCCTGAAAAGATTATGCTAAGTGAAAGAAGCCCATTACAGAAGTCCACATTTTATACAATTTTTTTTTTCATATGTAAGTTTAGAATACAGGTATCTATAAAGATAGAAAGTAAGTTAGTAGTTGCTCTGGTCTGTGGGGTATGTTGGGGGTAATGACTAAAGGGTACCAGGTCTCTGCGAGGAGATGAAAATGTTCTCAAATAGATTAGTGATATTTGCACGTATCTGTGAATACACTAAAAACCAATGACTGGCACGCTTTAAATGGATGAATTACAAGGTGTGTGAATTATATCTCAATAAAGCTTTTTTTATTAAAAAAAAAGTTCAGAGCCAAATTACTGTTACTTATCTATGCTGTTTTATTTTTATTTTTTAACTTTGTAACATATCTCTACGCGAAATCAAGTACACTTGACTAAACTAGATGACAGTCAAGGATGTACCTAAATAAAAGCTAACAAAAGGTCTTCTTCAGACTTCTTTGTGAAAACACATAACAGCAAAATAATATACACCAAATATTTTGTCTATTTTTACATGTACACTGAATTACTTTTTGTTTTTTTTATATTTATTTTTGCCTTGATGACTGAGAAGTGTTGAGTCTTTCCAAGTAAGGTGAAGTGTAAGTCTTTCTATTTTGTTTCACTTTTTTAGGACTGTTTTCACTATTTTAGATCCCTTGCAACTCCTTATGAGCTTTAGAATCAACTTGTCAATTTTTGCAAAGAAGTCAGGTGGAATTCTAACAGGGATTGTGCTAATAAATCTGTAGATCAGTTTGGGGAATATAACCATCTTAACATTAAATCTTCTGATCTTTGAACCATTTATTTAGTTTTTCCATTTATTTAGATCTTCTTAAACTTCTTTCAACAATGTTTTGTAGGTTTTGAATACTGTTTTAAGTTTTATACTACTTTTGCTAAATTTACCTGAGTATTTAATCTTCTTGATGCTAATATGAATGAAATGGTTTTCTTCATTTCATTTTCAGATTGGCTCTCAATTTTTTAACAATGTACAGATGGAAAATGTGACTGTCTCTAAGAGTCGTCAGTCCACAAAATTAAAAGCAAATTAAATTTCCAGAAGAAACACACCTTTTCCTGGTACCAAGAACCATGAAAAATTTCTTCCCTTTGTCCTCATAAAGGGGAATCTGTATAATGTGAGAATACTACATCCTCAGCAGTACCTTCCAACAACAAATATAACACCCAAGATAAAACTTTGAATCAAAATCATGTGAGAAGCCTTTTAACACATATAGATGATCTGACTCCATCCTAAATAAGGACTCAGGGAAGAGGGGTGGACCAGGGCATGTGCATTTTTAAAAAGTGTCTCTGGGGGGCGCCTGGGTGGCGCAGTCGGTTAAGCGTCCGACTTCAGCCAGGTCACGATCTCGCGGTCCGTGAGTTCGAGCCCCGCGTCAGGCTCTGGGCTGATGGCTCGGAGCCTGGAGCCTGTTTCCGATTCTGTGTCTCCCTCTCTCTCTGCCCCTCCCCCGTTCATGCTCTGTCTCTCTCTGTCCCAAAAATAAATAAAAAACGTTGAAAAAAAAAAATTTTTAAAAAAGTGTCTCTGGGTAATTTTGATGTGTATGAGTGATTAGTGACTACACTAGGTGATTCAATGGATCTAATTTCTACAGTTGAAACTACTATGCAGTTTGTCATATGAACATGAAAAAATTATCTAAAGCATTAATTTTTTTAAAAACTAGAAGTACCATAAGCCATAGCAATTATGTTTTCTCACTTACTGGGTGATTTGCTGAGGCTCATCTTCTCCACAGGCTTTGCTAGCTTGGGTTTCTTGATAAAGGTTCCACCAGGCTTATTAAATGGTTGCATCATTTTTCTCTTTATTCCTCTTGCAGCAGCAACTGTCACATTGGTGGGTTTGTTTTGATAGTCAACAACAATTCCAGGTCTATGAATGCTTCCAAAATCACTCATATGCTGCAAATTTGTGAAATCAAGAAATATTAGCATAATATCTAAAGACAAAGTATGAATTCACACAAATTTTACCTGTTATCTATCTAATAATTTTCACCTGAAAATTACCCAGAACTGAACTAAATTTTACATGTCCGCTCTGAATAAACACATGGAAAACCTTTGTAAATTATTACATGAACTCAAATCCAGTGAATTAGCATTTTTATTTCCAGTAAAACAAATATGGATATTTCCTACCTATTTTTTTAATTTTTACAATTCAAAATTGAGATCATAAACAGCAAATGTGCCTGTCAGAATATTACCACTTGTACAACTCTCTGACAACTCCTCTTCAGAGTTCCTAATTGATGTTTTCCCATGAAAAGACCTAAAAAGACATCTTTATTTCACTAAAACCTGGCTTAAAACTAAGATGCATAAAGAAGACCATATATGAAGTTTGAAGTAAAAAAGATCCAGAAATCATTTAGGATTTCTCCCTGTTGAAAAAGGGAATGAGAAGGCGAGATGGAACATTAGTATGAGATAGGAGAGTTAAAGCATAACCATGCATCAACTTCCAGGACACACTTCAGATAAAGAATTACATCTGACGTTCCATTCACATTCTTACCTAGAGAAACATATTCTGACCCAGAAGCCCAAGAAGCAAAAGTTTACAGACGAAGAGTCATGCAACCAAACGACTCTTGTGTCCCTTTCTCTTCTCTTATCATTAACAAAATCCACTACACCAAGAGGCTACATGTCCATAGAAATTTATTCTGCTAACCTTACTTTTAGAAGATAAAGACTGAGGAGTAATCTGAAGAGAAGGATCCAATGGGAATTGTACAAGTGAAGATTAAAAAAGAAAAGTCCTGTTGGTTCATCTACTTCATTAACAGGAGGAAAGAAAGAAAAGTCCATTCAGACTAGAATGGTGAACACAAAGTACAGGAATACCTGTTTTTCTATTGTGAAAACAAAATTGATATTTGAAGTCTCATTAAGAAAAAAATCATTTGCCTAAAGTAATAATACAGCATGAAAAGTGTTAAGTGTTTTCCAAATTTTCAAACTGGAATCGATTTTCAATTTCAAAACCCAAAGCCTACTAACCCCAACAATTTTCAATTAACCTATAGTCATTAATTATGGTGGAAGAGCAACGTATCAGTTGCTTACATTTATATATATGCTTAGGAATCCCTATCTAACCTAGTAAACTTGAATAGTTTAGTGTTTCCAGGTAACTTATAGAGTCACATTAGAAATATCTTCATTAATTATCCATTAAAGGTGCAATGCATTTTACATCAGTAAAGGGTAACTGTTATCAATGCAAAATTTCTACACAAAAAGGACACACTACACTGATGTACCAAAAGCCAATGAAGAGACAAAAACATGTGCCCTACTACATTTTTTATCAGAAGTACTTTCCTCTGCAAAGAGAATATTAAGAGTAACTGACTTAAGTAAACCATTTCTTACATTAAGGCAAAAATACAGAATCTTTCATATGACCAAACTATATAACTCCACAATCTACATACACTTACTAGTAAAATTTCATGTCAGTCAAGTTACCTAAGAACATAAGTCATTCTCTTTATACTATGTCCTGAAATAAAACACTTGAAGACTGGTATATTTACTCATGTAAGCAATAATTTACAAAAGATTACTTCCTAGGAAGGAGCCAGAGACATGTCTGTACAAGTAGGAGCTTATTTCTCAATAGTAAAAACTAGTGACACAAGGGAAAACGAAACACCCAGCAACAGGACATATTGCAAGAGAGTAAGTTAGTAATTATATTGACCACAAATCATTCTACAACCTATTAGACATATCAACTTCTTCACCATGTAAACATAGCTAAGCTACCCTCATCTATTATTACCGACTTTTAGTCCCTTGTGTTATATGTGAAATATGGAGCTCTGAAGAAATTCTATGTGCTAGAGTTAGCAGCAAAGTATAAACATTTTATCATACATTGCACCTTTAACCTACTCAAAAACTCCAAAGGGTTGGTTACCTTTTACAATAATCCAAGAACTGTCCCACCAGCAAAACTGCTAGTGTTTTACAAGGAAAAATGCAACTCCTTTTAACCCCTTTTAGACCAAAACCTAATATCCTCACCTTTTTAATAAAGGGAGATTTGGCAAAACTATGAACAATCATCTCACACTGCCACTTGTTTTCTGAAGTGCTGGAAAAACTTTTACAGGCAACCTAAAAATTATGCTTATGATTCAGCTTTTCTTCAAAATACACTGGGATGAACAGTGTTTATTCTAGTTGAAAACCGTGGTCTTGAAAGGGTTTAAAAGAGTGACTAGTGAAAAGAATCTGAAAAGATTCTGTTGTACTTACTCCTCGGCCTCGGCCTCTGCCTGTTGATGGTCCTCCAAAAGCATCATAGTTTCTGCTTCCAAACGTACTTTCAGGATAAGCAGGCGTTCCTCTCCCCCGAGAGCCTACAGGTGCAGGCTTCATATGGGGTGAAGAAAAACTGCTGTAGGAAGAGTAATTCTCTCTTCCTCTGTCCTCCATAAACCCAGGCCTCAATTTTGAACGGGAGTAAGGTGCTTCCCAGCTAGACCCGCCCTGGTTTCTACCTCCGAAAGAGTCAAGGCTATTCCGGTAGGAGCTCTCAAATCGACCACCATAACTACCTCCGAAGCGGCTTTGTTCGGGTTCATTAAAACCATAGCCAGATCTGTACAGATCTCGCCCACCCAGAGAAGACCTGGAGTCGTAAGACTCATAAGGTCCAAACCTGGAAAAGTTGCACAGTGAGGGAAAAAACAAAAGTAAGCTTACTAATGTTAGACAATTCAAAAGACAAATTATCAGATGACATTTATCAACTAAAATTCATTTATACCATACTGGTTTGCACAGTTCTACTTTTATTCACACCCTGATTAGGGCTGGGCAGTTCAACATGAGACCAGATAGAAAGCTATCTGAGTCAGTTTTTAAATATGAATTGAGTTAAGTAAACCTTAGCTTAAAAATCTGCTTTGTGGCAGCTTTTCTATTTTATTAAAAAGATTTGTCTGTCAGTATTTAAGCCCAGCCCTAGTCTTGGAAAAAGTCATTTGCTAAAGTTCACAAACTACTCAAACTTTCTTTGAATCCATCCCTAGTACTGGAAAATACCAAATATTTACAATATTTTGGCTTTCAATAGGGACATAAATTGAAGACTATACCAATATAGGCTATTTGTGACACAGAAGAGATCCTTTTTGCACCCCTAATAATCTATGTAACAAAACTGCTTATGTCTGTAGCAGTCAAAATTTGGAGAATTATCTCTGCTTACAAAATTTGATATCCTGCCCAACTTTGGATAAGGTCAATAATCAATCCTCAGTCACTTTCTACTTGTAGACTAGCAAATCTAACAAATCTAGAAGAATAAGCACATAAAATAGAACATAAAAGTAAAAGACCACGAACATATATCCTCTGCATATGAATTTTCAAGGCAGATGAAAAAGAGTACATTTTATATCTTCAATTATTTAAAAAATTATTTCCTGGTAGGAAATTATCACATAAAACTACTCTAAAAAAGGGAGCACACCGTCTCCTCAAGGTTTTAATAGAGTCAACAGAAGAAACAAATCATCTTACTTCTCACAAATCCAAAGCATGGATTACAAAAGTTGCTTCATAGCTTACAACATAGTTTTATAAAGGCCCACAATTACACATGAGATAAACGATAACATCTACATAGTTTATCCACATCACATTTACAATGCAATAGGGCAGTAACGGATATATTAAAACAGTTAAATGTGTTACATTACTTCAATTATTTACAGATCACTAAATAGAATGTACTATTTATTTCTGAATCCTGGTAACCGTATAAAAATTATTCCTCTTTCCAGCTCTTTTTAAAACATCTATCACATAAGCAAAATTGTTCTATCTGTTCATTTTCTTGATTTTCCTCTACTATTAAACCATAGTGGCACATTTGAAGCAGAAAGAAGGAAAGTAAAGCATCGTTCAGTCCATCCTTAAGGAATCCGGATCCTTCATTTTATGAAGAAGGAGGATAGTTTCAAATGTTACCTAACTAGTTATACTTAGTAGAAATATCTGTGCCTTAAAAGGTATACGCTCTTTGCCTGAAATGTGGTCAACCCTAAGGCCTGAGTAGTTCAACTAGTGTTAAGCTTTACACAGTATCAACAGTAAAATATAAAAATAATCTAAACTCTAGTGCATTAAAATAAGCAAAGGTATAGTATTCATGGCTTTAATACAATGCTCCTAGCTTAGAGCACAAGTGTTTTTGGTCTAAGTAGTATCTGCCAATAAATAACCTCGATATGGACTTAAAGAACATTTTATTATTACAATTTGCTCCTACAACTTACTCTAAAATTAAAATTAAAAGAATAACTACCTTAAATGTTTCTCAGAAAACTGAATGTTGCTAGACTGGTTCAGTTAAACCCATTCCAGTCAAAGACTGCTTTGCTGCTTTACAGAACACCCCACATCAGAAAAGACACTTTTAAAAATCATAAAGAAAAAGGTTCACAGATAATATTTCCAATAACATTTTTATATCATTTGTTCAGAACATTCTGACTGATGAGGAGTTAAAAGGAAGTAAAAAAAAAAAAAAAAAGTTCACTACTAAAGACAGAAAAGCTTACTCTATTATAGTGAAATGAAAATAGCTACTTGAAGTTTTCCTAAAATAATGTCTGCCAGTAATCCTGAGGTAATTTTTATAACCATTAATTAACACCTCTAAACATTTAAAGTGATTATTCAATACCAAATAGTGAAATTCAAGCATCATAACATGCCTAAGGAATACTTAAATTAAAATATCCAGAATCTTATAGTCATCTAATCATTTGGCCAAGTGATTAAGCAATTTACCTGCTACCCCCACCACCACCACTGTGATTGTCCATGCCATATGACTGGTTTAGGTAGGAGTCCATGGATCTTTGACCCCCATAGGATCCATGGCCATAGTCACGGTCCATCCCTATAAAGAGTTTAAAAAGAAAAAAATTAAATGATGCTCACCTTTACTGGCACTCAAAAGAAGAATTTTTAGATAAATATCCTTGAATGTCAGACCTCCATAAGATCCGGGGCCATAATCACGATCCATTCCTAAAACAGAGTCAGTAACAAAAGGTCAGTAAGATATACCACCCTCTTCAGGAATCTTTGCATAAAACACAAGATATTCGTATCAATGATGTGAGATAATAAGTCATCATTAACATTTAAGCTAAACTCACAGTAGACGTGGAAGGAAAAAACCTCACAAATGATAATCTACTGAATAATCAGATTTGCTAATAAAACCTATTTTTCAAAAAAACATTGTCAACTAAGAAAGTTCTATATTAGAATTATTTTTAATTTAATCAACATCTATTTGACTAGGGTGCTACTTTAAGGTTCTATATTAGCTTATTACATAGTATATAATAATAATTCCTACTCTCAAAAAAAATCATTTATTAATGTCAAGAAGAAAAACTTTGTTGTAAGTATACTTTTTTGCATCTAGCTGCTCTCAAAAGATCTAAAAACTCAGAAGCAGCCACATTTTCAATTAGCCTAATTTAAATTTGTTCATATACTAACCAAAATAGACATTTTTAAAAAGTAAAAATCATGGAGTAGGGGACCAACCTGTGGTATTACACCTATAAATAACAACTCAACAAATATTTAAATCCTCAAATACTCTGAATAGGGAATGAATGTGAACTCTAGCAATACAAAACACACACAAAACAAATTCTAATACATTAAGGGTATTAAGTATGTCTTATTACACTGCAATTCCATCTATATCCCAACCTCTGATGTAAAAAATACAACGAAAGAGGTAATAAAATAAATTTACTATGATTATAAAAATGATATTTTTAAATCATTTAGAATGTGTCCTATAAAGTCCTTTAAAATCCTTTATTGTCACCCTCCTCAAATTTTATACACTAATAAATACAACAATATACAAAGAGCAAATACCTTAATTTATATTTTTTAAAACACTAAATTTTAATTACAACCACTTAAATATTTCTGGTCCTAATAATAATGACAACAGCAACAACTTCACAAAAATATCACTCAGAATCTTGCGACCTTAAAGCTGGAAGCAACCTAAATGATAAAATTCAATCTTCTTGCTTTATAGATTAGGGAACTACAGTCCAAAGAGATGACATTATTTTCTCAAAGTCCAATATGTATCCACCCTTCTAGCTTTATGCTGTTGCTTCTATGTGAAACACTCTCAGCTAACACCCCAAATATCTGCTTCTTAAAATATTCTCACTTTTAAGGGTGCCTGGGTGGCTCAGTCAGTTAAGTGACCGACTTCGGCTCATGTTATGATCTCACGGTTTGTGGGTTCGAGCCCATTGTCGAGCTCTGTGCTGAACACTTGCTCTGAGCCTGGGACCTGCTTCAGATTCTGTGTCTCCTTCTCTCTCTGCCCCTCCCCCGCTTGTGCTCTGTCTCACTCTGTCTCTCAAAAATAAATAAATATAATAAAAAACAATTTTTTTTTAAATCTTCTCATCTTTTAAAAGTCCATTTCAAATACTAACCCTTTTAAGATCAAATTTAATGATACCATCTCAGTTGATTATCATCTCTTTCTTCTAAATACCTAAAAGTCTATAGCTCTTATATGGAGCTTAGGATACTCTGCCTTATGTTCTGCTATTTGTGGCCTCATCCTAAATGTACACTCATCTTGTGGGCAGGGTCTGATTTCTACTAATTTTGTATATACCCCAGAACCATTGTTCTCAAAGAATAGTCTCTTCACCACTGCGAGTTGCTAGGACCTTTTCAGGGATCCACAAGATCAAACTATTTTCATAAATAACACTGCAACATTATTTGCCTTTTTCACAGTGCTGACATTTGCACTGAAGACGCAAAAGCACTGGTGGGTAAAAGTGCAGGTCCCACACCACAAATCAAGGCAATGGCACCAAAGGATATTAGCAGTCATTGTAGTCCTTAATACTGCACACTTGCAGTAAAAAAATAATAAAAAGGGCCATCTCTACTTAAAAATGTCCTTGATGAAACAGTTAAGAATTATCAATTTTATTAAACCATGACTTTTGAGTACAATTTCTTTCTGGTAGTGTCTGTAGCACAAAAAGCAATTTTGCTGCATACCAAAGTATCACGGTTTTTGCCAGGAAAAGCCATTGTGCAAGTGCTTGGTTGTGAAATGAAATTAGCCACTTTTACAAAGAATACTATTTTTACTAGACAGACAGACTGAGCATTTGGCATTTTCTCAAAAATGAACAAAGTAAAACTGTCACTTAAAGGAAAACAACTAACAGCATTTGCTGCCAATGATAAAACTTGAGCTTTTCAGTGAAATTTAGAATTACATAAAACTTGTAAGTACCAATAAGCATAACAGAACACAAAAAGTTTATTAATACATTTTTTATACTAAGACTTCAAATGGGGCGCATTATTCACATTTATAGCTCATCTAAATTCCAACTGTCCACATTCAAGTGTGCAGTCACATGCAGCTAATGGCTACCATATTAGACAACACAATTCTAGATTAATAAAATAGTCATTTATCTTTTTTTTTTTTTTTTTGAGAGAGAGAGAGAGAGCACAAGTGGGGGAGAAGGGTATTGGGGTGGGGGGAGAATGTTAAGTGGGCTCCACACTCAGCACAGAGCCCGATGTCAATTATCTGTCTTTAGAGTTGGTAATTTATTCTTATATTATCTCAGAGGACAATTTTGAAATTAAAATAAAAATTTCAAAATAAAAAGCCTTCCTCTAAGCCTCATATTAAAAAATAATCTTAGAGCTAAGTTCAGTTAGATAAACAAAGCAAAAAGTTTCATATTGTTATTTCTGCGAGTTTCAATTTTGAGCTCGCAGAGGCTGCCTTCAGATACTAAATCTTTTAGTTTTTTATTCTGTGTTTTTATTTCACTATGGAGTCATAAATTACTACTATTGAACACCCACCTTATGCCAGGCACTGTAGAGTACACAAAAATTAAGAAAACTACATAGCAATGATTTTGGCTTATTATTCATAGTATAGTACTATTCAGTTAATTAAAAAGGAAAAAAGGAAAAGTCTTTATACTGTATATAATCAGTATGATTATAGGGATATAGATTCTATAAGATGACTGCTTCTATATAAACAACATTCTTCCAGGTTACCAAATGAACTTAGAAATCACTTTAAAAATAAAACTGGAACAGGGCGCCTGGGTGGTTCAGTCGGTTAAGCCTCCGACTTCAGCTCAGGTCATGATCTCGCGGTCCATGAATTCGAGCCCCGCGTCAGGCTCTGTGCTGCCGGCTCAAAGCCTGGAGTCTGCTTCAGATTCTATGTCTCCCTCTCTCTCTGCACCTCCCCCGCTCACACTCTGTCTCTCTCTCTCTCTCTCAAAAATAAACATCAAAATATTTTTTAAATAAATGAATAAAACTAGAAGAATATAGCATATCTTTATTATTATTATAAAATGAAAGTAATTCACTCAAAAACCGACCTCATGTTTTAAATCAAATCTATTCTATTGCTTTGATCACTCTATAAGTTCAACAAATGTTAAAACTCAGTTACAATTAAATCATAAGGAAGGAGCTGAGGAGTAACAGGAAAAAACAACCGACTTATCAAAATAATTAACAAGCTGTGTCACACCAACTCTTGAAATAGGACCTCTGTTCACCACCTCCATACTACTAGCATTTTGATACAGGCCACCAGCATCTCAAATCTACATTACTACAACAGCCTCCTAACTAGTTTTCTGCTTTCACTTTTGCTTCCTTTCTGTTTATTCTGAAGAAAACAGCCAGAATAAATCTGTTAAAATGTGAATTTAAATCATGTTCAGGGTACTTGGCTGGCTCAGTTGGAAGAGCATGCCAACTTTTGATCTCGGGGTCATGAGTTCAAGCCCCACACTGGCTGTGGAGATTACTTAAATAAATAAACTTAAATAAAGTTCAATGCTCAGTAACTTCCAATGGCTTCCCATTTTGCCTGAAGTAAAAGCCAAACCCTTAAATAATCCGTAAGGCCCTATACCAGTGGCTTTGAACCAAGGACAATTTTGCCTTCCAGAGGACATTTGACAATCTCTGAAAGCACTTTTGGTTTTCACAACCAAATGGCAGGTGCTGCTCACATCTAGTGCACAGAGGCCAAAGATGCTGCTGAACAGTCTACAATGCACAAGACATCCCCCCACAAAGAATTATCTAGTCCAAAATGTCAACACTTGTAGGGCACCTGGGTGGCTCACTTGGTTCAGTGTCCGACTCTTGATTTTGGCTCAGGTCATGATCTCACGGTTTGTGGGATTGAGCCCCACATCAGGCTCTGTGCTGACAGCGTGGAGCCTGCTTGGGATTCTCTCCCTCTTTCTCTGCCCCTTTCCCAGCTCATGCTCGCTCACTCGCTTGCTCTCAAAATAAATAAATAAACATTAAAAAAGAAGTCAACTGCTATATCTGACAAATACTGCCCTGTATGATTTACCTATCACTTCTTAACTTCATCATCTACCATTCCTCCCGTTATCGCTCTACTCTAGGTATACTAGACCCTCAGCTGTTCCTAGAACACAGTATGCACACACCCATTTTTGCACCTGCTGCTCCCTCTGCCTGGAATGCTCTTTCTCTGTATCCGCACTGCTCAATCCCTCCACTCTTTCAGGTCTTCATTTTCTATTGTCTCTTAGATATAAACAAGTTATCTTTGATTTTCAATGCCTTTGGCTACACCTCACCACTCTAACTCTGTCTTAAGACTGCTCAGCAAAAATCATCAGCTCTAGTCAAAACATTCTTCTTAAGTCTCTCTGAAGCACAATGTACTCAGCTGTACCTTTATTCCTGCTTTCCTCTATCTGGAATGCTCTCCTTTTTTTCTCTGCTGTTTATATAAAAAGAGTTATTGTGAGGCAGGAAGGAAACATGGAATCATTGAAAATACAACTTCCTTCCAGGAAACGGTGTGGAGGAAATTTGGAACTTGACATATTTTCCAGTACCTTCTACTTCATTTCAGTCGCTGGAAAAGACAATGCTAACAATGAATTGTATTGTTGGCTTCATTTGGCTTCGTATTTGCTAAAGCCTACAGCATTCTCCCTTTAGATAGCCATGGCTTGCATCCGCACCTTCTCAAATCTGTGCTCAAAGGTCACCTTAGCAAGTCCTTCCCCAACACACACACACACCACCACCACCACTGCCAACATCCTCTGTGGCCTTTTTCTTCTAAGCAATTGTTACCATCTAATATACAATATGTGTTACTTCTTTATCTTGCTTATTCTCCAATTCATCCCACTAGATTGTACTCCCTACAAGGGCAAGAATATTTTCCATTTTGCTCATTGCTATATTGCCAGTTCCTAGAATAGTATCTAATACACAGCAGTCACTCAAGAAATATTTGTTAAATGAATAAAGTCAAATTACATCTCTGAAATTAAGTTCCTCATGTATGAAGTGTAGATAACCTAGACCTCAAAGTGTTGTCAAATAATGATCTTTAACCAGCAATGCATTCCAAAATCATTCACAGCACTTTTTCATCACATGCACAACCAGGGATCCCTTATTTAAAACTAAGATTCAAGAGGACTAGAGTATGACCTAAACAAACACACTTTGGAAAAGCTCCCCAGGGGAATCTAACAATCACCCTCAGATGAAAACCACTGTTGGAACTAAAATTAAGAGAAAAAATAAAATTCACAACATTGGTAAAACATTAATCCAAAAGGATATATGCACCCCATGTTCGCTGCAGCTTTATTTATAATAGGAGAGGTATGAAAACAACTTAAGTGTCCACTAAAGGATGAATGGATAAAAAAGATGGGGTTCACATATACGAGGAACAGGACTCAGCCATAAAAAGGAATGAAATCTTGCCATTTGCAACAACATGGATGGACCCTGAGGGCATTATGCTAAGTGAAATAAGTTACAAAGCAAGACAAATACTGTTATGTGGAATCTAAACAAAACAAAACAAAACAAAAAAGCCAAGCTCATAGATACAGAGAACAGGTTAGTGGTTTCTAGAGGGGAGAGTGCAGGTGGGCAAAGGGAATCAAAAGGTACAAAAGTCCAGTTATAAAAAAATAAGTCATGAGGAGAAAAAATAAGTCACAGGATATAATGTATAGCATGATGACTTAACTGTTAAGAGATTAAATCTTAAAAGTTCTCATTATAAGAAAAAAAATTAATTATATATGGTGATGGATGGTAACTAGAATTATTGCAGTAATCATTTTCCCAGTGAAATCATTTCCTACAGTGAATCATCATGCTGTACCCCTGAAATTAATGTAATGTTGTATGTCAATTATACTTCAATAAAAAATAAAGTGCATCTCTTAAGCAAAAAGTCACCACTGTGATAGAAATTGCTAAAGTTCTTTTTGCATCACTATACATTAAGAAAATAAACTTCCGGCCTGGTATGACTCTACATGTCAAAGTCCTACATTTAGACATTGAATCCAAATCTCTGGTAAACACTACTAGAAATTGAAGCCTTTTATCATTCCAAATGTCTCTCTTTGGTGAACGTATTAGTCCTACTCACTCCAGTTTAAAATCTTGGACTCGTTTTTATTCATCCTTCTCAATTTTCTACTCATTACTAGTCAGTCAGCCTGGAGGTTCTGTTAATTTTCTCTAGAAACATCTTACTATTTTCAAAATTACTAGTCTTCTCCCAAGTTCAGGATCTTTAAATCCTAACACCTAAATTTATTAAATGGCTTTTTAGCTTATTTTCCAGTTTTTTCTTTTCTTTTCCTTTTTTAAGATTTTATTTTTAAGAAATCTCTACATCCAGCATGGGGCTTGAACTTACAACCCCAAGAGCAAGAGTCACATACTCTTCCAACTGAGCCAGCCAGGCACTCCTCTAAGTTTCCAGTTTTCAATCTACCTAAATGTGGATACAAATTAAAGTTCCTCTGGTAGTTTTATTATGACATTCTCCTGTTCAAAACTGTGTTCTTCAAGGGCAACTAGCTGGATCAGTTAGTAGAGCATGCAACTCTTGATCTTGGGGTTGTAAGTTTGAGCCCCAGGTTGGGTGTAGTGATTACTCAAAAATACATTAAGAAAACAACAACAACAGCAACAACAACAACCAGAGGCATGTGGATAGCTCAGTCAGTGAAGCATCCAACTCTTGATTTCAGCTCAGGTCACAATCTCAGTTTGTGAGATCAAGCCCTGCATCCAGCTCTGGGCTGACAATTCAGAGCCTGCTTGGGATTCTGTCTCTCCCTCTCTCTCTGCCCTTCTCCTGCTCATGCTCTCTCTCTCAAAATAAATAAACTTAAAAAAAAAAAAAAGGTATTCTTCAGCACTCAATATATACTACTTCCTACACATAGCCCACATCAAATACAAAGTTTCTCTAAATTCTTAAAGATGATACACAGAAATTAATTGGACAGCAATTATTCTCATAAAAGGGCACATGGTTTTATTTAGTACACCTGCTTCAGTTTTATTTTGTGAATATATTATATTCTGTACACAGCTGAATTTTCCTTTTCTCTGGCAATCAGTATGTGTACTTCCACTCTATGGGGGTCCTTTTTTACCTCACTGAATTCTTCCACGTTCTTTTTTGTGTTATCATCCTGTCTGGCAGAACTTTAATAACTATCAAAATAACATTCAACTGTACTCTGCCTACCTCTTATGATTTTATCTAGCTCTGTAGTCACAACTCTAACGTCATGCTTAAGTCAATGAACAATCAGGCTTAGGGACTCCTGGGTGGCTCAGTCGGTTGGGTGTCCAACTTCAGCTCAGGTCAAGATATCACAGTTCATGGGTTTGAGTCCCACAATGGGCTCTGTGCTGACAGCTCGGAGCCTGGAGCCTGCTTCATATTCTGTGTCTCCCTCTCTCTCTGCCCCTCCCCTGCTCATGCTCTGTCTCCCTCTCTCAAAAAGTAAACATTAAAAAAATATTTAAAAAAATAAAATAAACAATCAGGCTTCTTCATGTGCTCCTCTAGACAGCTCTTTATATACAAACACATTTAGACACTAAAGCAAATGACCTCAAAAACAAGGTCAAAATGTATTACAATAGAAGCGATATAAAACCAAGACAATAATCCACTTAATCTACATTATTCAATACCAAAGCTTCTCAGTCAGCAAAAAGAACTCGACCAGTTTCTTGTAACTCATCACTCAGAATGTAGTCAAGGCCTTTTGGAATAAAGTAAAGGAATCATAATTCTAACAAAAGAGTCAAACTATACGGAATAGCCCTGACTTTTTCTGATTCCCAAATTCCTTAATTCAAAAACTATACATAGTGTGACACATTAACACTGAGCAGTGATACATTAAGAGACAAAACAATGACTGAAACAAGGTAGAACTGGCTTTTTACATTGTTACTTTATGTGCATGTAGAGAAAAACTGAAATGCATTCCTTTAACATTATTTAAGAGCAAACAAAAGAGGATACTCACCATTAAAGCCCTGATAAGTATTTCTGCAAGCAGAGTGTGTATAATCTATGAAGACACATTTAACAGAAAGAAATTAGTGCAATATTAGCGAAAGTCTGAAATTACATACTCATCTATTCAAATCAAACACAATTTCTTAAAATGTCATTAACTCTATTATCTACAAAAATGGAGTGTAAATAATTACAAACATTTAATATGGAAAAACATGTATCTCTCTTCATTATCTCCCCAAGAGGCAAATCATCCAAATTACTAAAATGTAAAAATTCGCTTTAACACCTGATATACAATAATTGCCAAAAAAGGGAATCCAGTACTGATTTATACAGGGAAACAAAAGGAAGGCAGATAGATTAAATTATGTATCAAATATTGCAAAAAGGGCCATGTGAGAATTGATTGTATGTAATATGTAATTGTTTCAAAGTTAAATATATTTCTTTTACCTACTCGCTCTCTAAAGTTTTCAAGATCTTATTTGAGAATGCATATACACAAACATATATGTTTGCCTTCACTGTATCTCTCCAGGATGTGACATCACCAAAAACCATATTGGCAATTTCCGTTAAAACGGATTTGGCAATTGTTAAGTCCTTTAATTAATTTTACTAATAAATACTAAAAGAAAGAAAGCTGATACAGTGATCCCTTGAATGCAACAGAATCCAGCTACGCTGCATAGGATTAGATTCAGATGTATTGTTAGTCAAATTCCACTCCCAAATATAGCAGTAAAGGAGAAAAGGAAGCAAGAGAGAGGAGGAGTGTTTACTCACTGACACTGTTTATAATTTTATTACTAACGCTGGAGTTGTAGGCACATGGTGACAATAAAAAGTAAGCAAACTAAGTTTTATTGTTTTTCAACTCTCTACAGAAAATGGATTCCCTTGGGGGGGGGCGGGGGGGGGAACCACTCCCATTGTTCCCTCCCCCCACCTGGGTAGCTTCTGCTGTACCCTGAGTGTTGGTACTATCATCAAACTTTGGTATGAAAACATAGCAATATATTTTTAACTTTCATTCCCAGCTTCGCTACTTCAAATAAACATAGTTTTAAGGTATCTGTATCCAAATGAGTCAAAGTCCAACCAAAACAAACAAAAACACCGGAGTGTGCTACTCTTAACAGCTGGACTTCCTATTTCAAACTAATTGAAAAGGCTCCACCAAAGGGTTATCCCAGGGGCGCCTGGGGGGCTTAGCTGGTTAAGAGCCCTACTCTTGATTTCGGCTCAGGTCACGATGTCAGGCTTCGTGAGATCAAGCCCCACATCTGGCGCTGCACCGACAGCTTGGGATTTTCTCTCTCTCTCTCTCAAAATAAACAAATAAACTTTTTTAAACATGGGTTCTTTCAGCCCCCTTTCATATACTTAGATTTGGCAGCTTCAATTCTTTCTGGCATGAAATCAAATCAAAGATCAAAAGATCGTCTAGTCAGACTCATGCTGAGATCACAGTACATTCAATGTTTAATGTAATTGTTTCGGTTGGGTGAGGGGCTTACAACTAGTTAGCGAGCCGGTTTTAATTAGACACGTCTGGTTACTCAGGATTAAGACCACTTTAATCACTGAAACCCTTTTCCACGTCTCCCTAACGCTGTCGTTAACCGACTCATTTTATCTTGACACCAATTCCTATAAAAAAGTTGGGCAAGATTTGAAGACAAGGTGAAAACCAAATTAATTTTACTCTGGGAGCCTGTGAAAATGGTTTAAAGAACTAGCGTGAGAGACAGCTGAAAGGTATTGCTGGAATACGGTTTCTTTAAACGTTAAGTCCAACGCAGGCGGCTGGGCACAGAGCTGAATTTGAAGGGCATGTGATGCCGTGCCAGAATTCTAACTTAAGTCCCATCCATACACAATCCAGAGGAAAAAATGCTTAGGTTCACGCAGCTATTTGAAATTAGGGATTAACGACCAGGTAATTTTGGTGGATAAACAGCCCAGTTTGCTAACCAGTAATATAGCTCAGGTTTCCATTCGGCACAGAGATCTACCTATACTTGTCACTTACAGACGCCCTTTAAACTCGTCTTCAAACTAAGACGAGAAACATCACCGTGAACAAGCCTCTGGAAATTGTATCTGTTAAGAAGCAACCTGGTTGGGGATTTACTACACGGACGAGCTGGGTCGCCGCCCTGTGAGGCGAACGCGAAGCGAGGCCGGGGAGGCCCCACCCGCCCCTCTGCCCGAGACCGGGGAGTTGGGAGGCGTCGGGGCAATTTCCACGCACCGGGGCCGGGGCGAGTCCGGAGCGCGAGTCCGGGGCCCGAGACCGGAGGCCGTGGCGCTCTGGGCGCGCCCTTCCCCTCACCGAGGCCGGCACGGAACTCCCAGGTCCCCGGCGGCAGCGGGCGCCGGGCGGGCGCGACAAGGCGCGCGGGTTCCCACACAGGCCGATTCCGGGCACTGGGCCCGCGGCGGGCGGGCGGCCTCCGGGCCCGCAGAACAAAGCCCACACGGCCATCTTGAGACCGTAAACAGACCCCCGGGGCGGCCACCCCGCCTCCCGCCCTCCGTGGCGACCAGCCAGAGGCGCCGCTTACCGTCTTCGAAGTCCATGGCGGAGGCTCGGGGCTCACAGCCTCGGCGACGCTGGGCTGAGCTGTGGCAGGCGGCGAGCGCCCGCGACCCGCGGTTCCACACCACCCGTCCTCGCGACCGACAGCGGCGCTACCGGCCCGGGAGCCGCAGGCCACAGCGAGGCTGAGGGGCGGGGCCGGCCGGCGCTGCCAGCCGCCGCAGCGCGGCCTGCGATTGGCTGGCGTGGGCTGGTGGGCGGGCCCTCGAGTGGGGGCGGGAAGGAGGCCCGCTGTCGCGCTCCGGAGTGCTGACCCTCTGGGAGCGGCTGAGGAGGAAGGAAGGTAGAAAGAGGAGCGTCGAAGACTGACTAGGGTCACGGGAAAGCGAACTGGGTGTTCGGGAAATTCTGGCTGCGGCCCGCCATGTTTGATCCTGGCAAGAGCGAAAGGATCTAGTTGGAATACCTCCCTCCTGCCCAAACTAATAAACCACGTGCCGACCTTTTGCTTTTTATTGGCTGGGGATGACTGTACCGAAAATGTTAACGTGTTTTTGGACTTTTTGCTGTGGAGACGCTGAAGTCCCAGACGATTTTTACTCTGTGAGCAGAGAACAGATTGCAAAATAGGAAATAATTATGGAAATGATCCAAAACAAGCTATTACCAATTTCTGAATTTTAAGGTCCAAAATGAAAGTGCTGTAAAAGTTCAAAACCAGGGATGATTTGTGGCAGAAGTCCTCCAGAACCTGACGAATGACCACAAATATCCACACACCTTGGCGTTGTATTATCACTACTTTGGAAGTAGTGTTGGGGAAGTGGCCAAAATTATTCACCCCACAGGTCAATATGGAAAAAGACAACTATTCATTCTGACCCTGGAGCAGCTTGAACTCCAGGTTTATTTTTTTTTTTCTTTTAGTAGAGGAAATAGTGTCAACAACGAGTTGATTGCAGGATAGGAAACCATGAATCAAAACCATTTGCTCTTCTTTGAGATCCAACCAGTTTCTGGAACCAGTTCCAAGAAGGCAGCTTGTGGAAATAGGGCTGGGGGAAAAACTCACAGATATACTATGTATATTACCATAGCCCCAAACCTGGACAGGGCATTGTTTCTTCCTCATCACTTTCCTTCTCCACCCTGATTGATTCACCCATTCTCCACCCTTGTTTTCTTTTTTTCCCCCATCCTATACATGTTTCCTAGTCACCTGAGCTGAACATGTTGAAAACTGAACTCATAATTTCCCTCCTCAAACCTGCTCATCCTCCTTTATTCTTTCATCTCTGTTAGTGGTGTCGTGAGCAACCACCCACTAATCCTAGCCGGAAGCCTGCCCGATTCATCTAGTCAAGGCACAGCTCTCTCCCATTGTCTCACGCCAGTTCATACTGAAGTCTTTCATCTGCTTATTACCTCTTAAAGTTTCTTAAACTTGTTCCCTTCTCTCCATTCCCACCGCACTACCTGCAGTACCTAACTACTCTCATTCTCTCTCTCCCAAACTGTTGCTGTATCTTCCTAAATAATTTCTCTGCCCTTTGGCCTTGATTTCTCAGGCTTCTCAGGGCTGCGGTGTTCTAAACACTAATCCAAACATCTCATCATGCGTCTCTATCATGGATTAGATCAAGGCAAAGCTACGTAACCTAGAGCACGTGCGTCCGGATCTGGCCACTGCCTGACCTGCCATCTTCCTACATTTCTCCCTCCTCCTCTCTCCTACACTCTCTCCCTTTTGTGGATCAATTTTAAGCCGCTTCCCAAATCATCCCTATGCTTCTTCATGCCACTAAACTTTTACTTATGCTTTTGTCTCTGCTTGTGATACCACCCAGTTAACCCTACCCATTCTCAAAACATAGCTCAGGATTTACTTCCTCTAAGAAACACACCCATATCCCATCCCTGCACCCTAGGCCAGTA
This sequence comes from Panthera pardus, assembly GCF_024362965.1. Taxonomy (NCBI): domain Eukaryota; kingdom Metazoa; phylum Chordata; class Mammalia; order Carnivora; family Felidae; genus Panthera; species Panthera pardus. The sequence goes on from NW_026526666.1 coordinate 30,846,664, forward strand.
CTTCTCAAATATTAACGTGTATAGGATTCACCTAGCAATCTCATTAAAACTCACATGCACACTCAGTCAGACTGGGTTGGAGCCAGAGTCTGCATTCCTCACAGGTTTCCAGAAGATGCTGCTGCTGCTGCTGCTGCTGCTGCTGCTGCTGCTGCTGCTGAAACCATACTTGGAGTAGCAAGGCCCTGAGCTAACCTGTTACAGCACTATCTCCCCTGCAGTAAATACTCTGTTTGGCTTTATGTCTACCCACATTCGAAGCCCTTTGAGATTAGAATCAAGTCTTCTTTGTATCCTAAGTGCTGAGCACATATATTTGCTAAGTAAAACTGAACTCTCTTGACTTTTTTTTTTTTTAAGGGTAGACTTAATATTTTATTGCCATTTTATATAATCAGATGGCAATTGGGTATACAGTCTTCATACTTGATCTTTCCTTTTGGTAAATAAAAAAATTTACAAGTTTTCAACAGCCAATGGCTGGTTATGTTTTCAGAAAACATAATTAGATTAATTCATTAATGGTAGCTTCAAGTTTTTCCTTACTAGCCCCAGAAAGTTCACCCACCTTTTGTCCTTTTTTAAAAAACTGGAAGGTTGGCATGCATTTGACTTCACGCTCTGAAGCAACATCCCAACAGTCATCCACATCTGCTTCAAGGAACGCCATGTTGGAATACTTGTCAGAGAAGGAATGAAAGAAAGGCTTAATCGTTTTGCAAGGCCCACACCACATGGCTGAAAAGTCAACTACTACAAGTTTTTCCCCTGCACTGTTCAAGGCTTCCTGAAAAGCATACTTGCTCTCAATCTGCTTCACCATTTTGGCGGTTGGGGTCTGACAAGCGGCTGTAAGGACCATGTAACTGGATCCTAAATGCTGGACAGAGCTCTCTCTTGACATTTTTAACTTTTTATTTTTCTTGGTATCATGACAAAGGAATGGTTTGTAACCCGTGGTATTCAGGCATGAGTGTAAGGAAATAAGTATTGGGAACCACACACACACACACACACACACACACACACACACACCCTTCTTTCTCTCCGAAAAGAGAAAATTACCAATCATGGAACTCCTAACTCAAGAAGAAAACTGGCCTCAGCACAAATGCCTGGAGAGCCAGAATACATAGATATCTTCTCCCCTTCCTTCCTCTTTCCCAAGGCAGAAGCAGGTGGCCATACCTAGATACCCCACAATACCTGAGAGGCCTTGCAATACCTGAGAGTCCCTCAAGCCATCCCTTAATTCCTTTACCAAACAAATATTGATTGAGCACCAACTATGTGCCAAACATGGTTTTCTTCCTTCACTGTCATCTCTTTCCAGTCCCCCAGAAACTGGCCAGGCAACTGGGCCTGTTCCCACTTGTTTAGGCTTAGATTTTTACCCTGAGGGGCCAAGGTTTTGTACAACGTCTTAGACTATTTCATTCTCCATTTATTTTGCAGTAGGTGGCAGGTTAGTAAATGCCAGAACAGCTAAGCCTACTGGAAAACAGAAGAGAATATGTTTTATTAAGTGCAGAGGTTAAAAGGATGATGTGCTGATGCCAAGAGAAGTCTGCAGGGAGAAGGAGGAAATGGGGAGCTACATCTAAGACCTGATCCTGAGGGAGCCGTCAAAGAAGCCCTACCATTGCCCTCCCCAGAACCTGAGAAGAGCGAGGTGCGTGGGCTCCCTGAGGACCCAGGGACCTCTGTTCCTCATCTCCTGACCCTCCACATACATACCTTCTGCTCCAACAACACAGGACCATCTGCTGTTCCCCAAACAAGCTGTGTATTTTCACAAGCTTTTGCTCACCCTGTTCTCTCTGCTTCTATTGTCTTTCCTTTCCTCCTCTGCCATTCTTCAAGGTTCAATATTCATGTCGCCTCTTTTTAAACCTCTCCCTAAGCTCTTAGTCAGAATCCCCTTCCCTCTGTGTCACCTTAATAGTGGTTAGCACAGTTGGATTCTTGTTGTAGTAAGTTTTTTAGTTGTATTCCTTGTCTAGTTCTTTGTTCATACTCTTTGGGAATGGAGACCCTTCTATGTACCCCTTTTATATGGCCTATAGGTAGCACAGTGGCGCTGTATGTTAAGGAGGAGAAGCAAAATCACCACTGAAGAAAAGACTGCATCTGACTGAAAGTGAGTGCCCAGAGCTTCCTCTGCACAAAACCACAGCATCCGACAATTATTTTGGAGAATAAGTGACAGTAGGTTTACAAAGGGGAGTTCTGATTTTACAATGCCTTCCCAATTGGCTCCAAATAATTCTTCTTCTCCATGTTCTTTAGGGAATTCATAAATACTTAGAGAGGGAGGTCAAGTACTAAAAATGACAGTCTTAAGGCAGAGCAGCCAAACTTAACATAAGCAAAGTAATTCCTACTGAGGGTTCTGAGGACTTATCCAAGGAGAGCTGGTTACAGAACCACAGCAATAGAAATCGGCTGAAAACAGCTAGTGTTAACAGCACTGAATGGATGTATTTTATACATATGAGAAGATGTCTCTCTCCAATTTTAATTTACAACTTGAAAAAGACACAGGTGTCTCTAAAAGCTAAAAGAAATAGCAATTAAAATAATAATTAGCTTTTATTAAGCCCTATATATTAATAAATGTTCCAAAGAACTTTACATGTATTAACTCCTTTTATCTGCTTAAGAGTCCTATGATGTAGGGGCACCTGGGTGGCTCAGTTGGTTGAGCATCCGACTTTGGCTCAGGTCATGATCTTGAGGCTCGTGGATTTGAGCCCTACATCAGACTCTACGCTGACACCTTGGAGCCTGGAGCCTGCTTCAGATTCTGTGTCTCCCGCTCTCTCTGCTCCTCCCCACTTGCGTGCACGCACATGTTCTCTCTCTCTCCCTCTCTCTCTCTCTCTCTCTCTCTCGAAAATAAATAAACATTTTTTTAAATTAAAAAAAAAAAGAATCCTATAATGTAGGTAGTACTATTGCCCCTACTTTACTGCTAAGGAAACTGAGACCCATAAAGGTAAAGTTGCTTGCCCAAGGACACACTGTTAAAAAAAAAAAAAAAAAGAAAAGAAAAGAATAGAGCCAAGTTTCAAACCCAAGCAGCCTGGCTCCAGAGCCCATATGTGCATCTCTATCATTCTGAAGTGCCTACTGTGCTCTACTGAGCAGCTCTTGCCTGCCAAGGATTTTGATGGACTCTTTATATGCCTTACTTGTATCCTCACAATAAGATAGGTTATATCCTTTCCGCATGAGGTAAATTAAAGAGAAAGTTAGGTTACTTGTCCAAGACTGCACAATGAGAAATTACTGGTTCCATATACATGACAAATATTATATAATCATGGTCTATTGCTGTTTGGAGCCAACCTTGGAGATTCAATATCATCACCAAAGTTCTCAGGTTAAAAAAAAAAGGAAGAAAAAGAAAAAAAAAAAAAAAGGAGAGGTGCGCCTGGGTAGCTCAGTCGGTTGAGCATCCAACTTCGGCTCAGGTCATGATCTCGCGGTCTGTGAGCTCAAGCCCCGCATCAGGCTCTGTGCTGACAGCTCAAAGCCTGGAGCCTGCTTTGAATTCTGTGTCTCCCTGTCTCTCTGCCCCTCCCCCACTCATGCTCTGTCTCTCTCTCTCTGTCAAAAATAAACATTAAAAAAAAAGGAGAGGGGCGCCTGGGTGGCTCAGTCAATTAAGCATCCGACTTCGGCGCAGGTCATGATCTCACTGTCCGTGAGTTCAAGCCCCACATCGGGCTCTGTGCTGACAGCTCAGAGCCTGGAGCCTGTTTCAGATTCTGTGTCTCCCTCTCTCTCTGACCCTCCCCCATTCATCCTCTATCTCTCTGTCTCAAAAATAAATAAACGTTAAAAAAAAAAAAAAAAGGAGAGAGATTTTGCCAATCTCCCAATCTTGCATAATTGTACTAATGCAGTCAAAGAGAGTTATGTAGGAAAAGAAGTGATCATGAATGCTTTGGAGATTCCCCACCTCATCCTGTGCTTTAGGCCTTTCTCAGATTAGAAAAACTCAATTAGTTTCATGTGCATTCCCTTCCCCAAAAAGCAAGGTGAAATTCCAAACACAGAAGTGCTTTCCTTAGGTATAAATTATATAAAGTATACATTTCTAGAAAATGAGGTTTATTCCCTATTAGGGTCTCAGTTAAACCTCTGAATTATCGCCTCTCATTTCATCTTCTTAATGTGTTTAGTCCATCATAAATTTTAATCTTCTAAGTAAATTGAGAGCAAGCTGTCTGCGACATCTGTCAACCCCACTGATTGCCAGAATTGATTTGGTAGATCTGCCCTGCTGGAAAGGTGTCCCCTTTCTTCCTGGCTCTGCCACATGTGTCTCTCCCAAAGCTGCACGCTTCATTGAAGAGGATGGTTTTCCTAGAGAGGGGAGGACAAGGATCTACAAGGAGTCAAGTTCTCCTGTGGGACTATCCAGGCCTTGGATAGTAGGGTCTCTGCCACTAGACAATGAGCCACTTGAAGGTGGAGATCTCATCTTTGTGTCTCCAGCCTGCTAGAACCATGCCTGGCACAAGGTAGACTCTAAAGTGTCTGTTGAATGAATAAGAAGGAAACAGACCCATAGTCAGCTTCTGTATCTAAATAGCTTCAATTCTACATTAGGGAAACAAATGTAAATAAAAATACAAACATACAAAATTCAAACACGCACACATACAATCTAACCCCCATCTTGAGAGTCAACCCAACACATAGAGTTTACAAACAGAAAAAGGGCACAGTCCTAGGAGACCCAGTAGAGGGCACCACACACCAAATATAGTCAAGGTTTGGCTACAGAAATGGAGCACGTGTCTATCTAGTTCCTGCTGGTCTAAGATGTTGTGAAAGGACACGGAGCAGAAAATATTCCTATGGGCCTGTGCTCTAAAAGTACCTGAATTTCTATTTTGGTTCAATTGTGGATATAAATTTCCCTGTTTGCCTCATTTCAGTAGATTTTGTTTTTAGAGATGATCTTTTAAAGCATGGAACAATGGAAAACACTGTAGTGGTAAATTTGAAAAACAGGATACAAAATTGTATGTGAAATCTGATAATAGCAATACCAATATTTTTTTTAAAAGACAAAGCATAAAGATAAGATGGAAAGAAAAATTGTAAAACATGAACTGTGATTCTTTTTCGTGATGACTTTTTATGTACTCACAGGCATCCATACTTAGTCTTCTATATTCTCCAAATTTCTTTCGCACTTTTATAATGTAATACATATATAATATGTATATATATACACAATATATATATAATATATATATTTGATATGTAATATATATATATATATATATTTGATACAAAACAAAATGTAACATGTATTAACAATTAGTTCTCCTTAGCCAAATGTTGTATTTCATTCTCTTTGTAGATATTGTTGGGAACAGAGGAAGGAGCCTCTCTCTATTGGTCATTTAAGTCAGTGGCTCTCAAGTCTGGCTCTACTCTAGAATCATTCAGGCACTTTTAATAAATGCCAGTATTTAGGCTTCACTTTGGAGATTCTTATTTAATGATAAACCTAAAACTGTTACCAGTGCTGATTTTCGAGACACTTGCAAGACAAGGTATTGGAATAAGTTCTCTTCTGTTTCAGTAACTTGTACTTATTGAGAAAATGTCAAGTCTAAAAAAGGAACTTTAGAGATTGAATAACCACACATTAACCAATCGATCCATGTGTGGGAAATGGTGTAACAACTACACTCTGAATTGGGGCTAGTATAGACACTTGTACATCTTACAGCTCTAAAAGCTGGCTTGGTTCCAGTATTCCCTGTAACTACCCTGCAGCCCTTGGGAGGTAATTAACTAATGACAGTAAAGGGCTTTTAAACTGAAACATGCTGTATAAATGCTAAACACAGGAAACACACAGAGGATTTCCACTGACTGCCAATACTTTTGAACCAGAGAGTTGATGCATCTTGAAGCCAATTTCCCCTTTGCAACTAAAATCTTCCTAATCCTAAATAAATAAATAAATAAAAATAAAATCTCCCTAATCCTTATTTCAAGGGAAACAAAAGGAGTTCTTTCTTAAATGTCTTTCCCACCAATCAAAGACCTAAGATTACCCCCTTTACTTTCTCAGAAGTAAGTTTCTGCCTCAACAAAACGTTGCATGGTAGTGTGGTTTGTGTGAATGGGTGGTTGGATTGGATCACTGAAGGTAGGTTCTACACAAAAGAGGTCATATTAAGTGGTCTAATATGAGTCCTGGCACCACCCTTCACATCATCTTTGTTTTTAAAGCAAAAGATTTGTGCAAATGGTAATAAATGAAATACTATAAAAGGACTTCCGGTGAAAAGCAACAGTATTTCCTCTTCTCCTTGTTTAACTCTGTTCCCCTCTAGAGATGAAAACTCTGGTTTCATCTTGTAGTAGGTTCCCCTCCCTAAGGAGAGAGAAAAAAAGGGAGAGAAAACTTCAAGGTAACCTGGCTATGCACCTACATGATACCATCCCTCATGACCTTGTAAACTGAGACTGCTTAATCAAACTACATGTTTGTGTGTGTTACCAAATATGGGAGACAAAGAAATAGAAAATAGATTTAAAAAACTATGCCATGTGACGTTCAGTGCTCAATTCTTCAAGCACAAACCCAACTGAGCAGTACCGGCAGGAATAAAGTTGCTTCCTGGAAATTAAAAAGCCTCAGTGTCATGACTGTGTAAGAATCCTGCTACAATCTGGGGTGAGATCATTTGGTGTTTCCTTTCACTGCACTCTGTATCTCTCTTCTTAGATTACCAACTTCAGTCAATATCAATTGATTCCACAGTATGAAAATGAGCATGTATCTCATACTACCCTTCTCTTCCTAATATTTAATGGCAATGATGGTTTTTTATTTCCTCTATTAGAACTAATCACTTATGTTTCCAAATAAGGACTCAAATTGCTATTTCTTTTTAATAGAGCATCTGTGCATTTCTTCTTCTATAAAATGAAGGCATTGGCCCCTTCCCATTGTTCTACTTCTCCTCTCCCTTTCATTTTCATCAGCAGCCCTGTACCACCAACAGAATTCTTACTGTTTACATTCTTCGCCGCAACCATAAAAAGTCTTTTCTACTTTGCCTATAGGTTTACTTTAGAAGTTAAAAAGACTATATACTTTTTTCCAAAGAGTACAGTGTGAGTGAGAGAGCAGGTAACTTTACATTAGAGAAAACCTGGCCAACGCAACCTCAGCCAGGTTATCAAGTTCAACAAGAGTGTTAATTCGATATGTCATGTTGATAGCATGTGCTCTTGGTTTGATGTGACAAAATGGCACTTGACCTTTGTGGTCTTCCCTGAAAAACCCATAACCCCAATCTAATCATAAGAAAAACATTAGACAAATGTCAAATGATGGACATTCTAGACCTGTACTCCTCAAAGCTATCAAGGTCTTCAAAAACAAGGAAAGTATGAGAAACTATTACAGCCAAGAGGAGCCAAACGAGACAGAATGACTAAATGTAATGGAAATAGAAGACATTAGGGAAAAACTAAAGAAATCTGATAAAGTATGAACTTTAGTTAATGACAATGTATCAATATTCATCCATTCATTATAGCAAACGGTTAATATTTGCATAAGATGTTAATAATAGTTGATCTGTCTACTGTATTTACATTTTTCTATAAATCAAAAACTTGTTAAAAATAAAGTTTATTAAAATACAAAATAATGGAAACAAGTCAATATGCCACATATACTTTATTATTGATATAGACATTATTCAATATCAATATGCTAGGATTACATTTTCCATGAACCCAGTGTTATAACCCCTGGGTCTCTCAAATGAGGCTATTTCTAGCATCAAGGTCAAATTGATTGCCTTTTCTCTGCACTCTTTTCACCGCTTATATTCATGCCCGAATGTAGTTTGCTTCATGCGTGGTCTGTGACTCTGTTGTTCAGAATTTGCTTTTTCTCAAATTTCTAATTGTCATTTTATCTTGTATATTCTAGCCTGTGGCACTTTCTCCTTAATTCAACCATTAATCCTTCCCTTTCACTTTTTATCTTTCAGACATTTTTTGAAATCTCCACTCCAGTGGCTTCCACCCTTTCCCCTCACACACTTTTTTCCCCATGTTTGTTTACTTTTATTCCAGTGGAGTCTTAGCAAGGAGGTTAAGTGCACATAGGCTCATGCTCCTGTCTTGAAAAAGAAGCTTACTTTGCCTTTCATAAGGCAAAGTACGGTTTCATACTCAGTCCTGACGCAGAGTGAGCCAGCTAAGATCTGGCTCAAAGAAAGGAAAGTAGTTTCTTCTCTGAGAAAACACCCAATGGCAGATGTTGCCCGTGCTGTGTCCAGGGTCCAGGAGGGCCCTGGGGCCCTGGCTGCAGTGGCTTCCACAGAGGCTTGGGCAGCTGCATCTGTCACCTTGGTCAAGGCCAGGCCAAAGACAGAGAGTAGAATCTGGTCACCAAGATGGGGTCACCTGATCAAGGACATGAAGATCAAATCCCTGGAAGAGTTCTGTCCCTCTCCTTGCCCATCAAGGAAACAGAGATCATTGACTTTTTCCTCGGGGCATCCCTCAAGGATAAGGTTTTGAAGATTATGCCTGTGCAAAAGCAGATCCATGCTGGCCAGGGGATCAGGTTCAAGGCATTTGTTGCCAACAGAGTTTACAATAGAGATGTTGGTCTGGGTGTTAAGTGCTCCAAGGAGGTAGCCTCTACCATCCATGGAGTCATCATCATGGCCAAGCTTTCCATCATTTCCATGTAGCAAGGCTACTGGGGGAAACACTCAGCAAGCCCCACAGTGTCCCATGCAAGCTGGCTGGCTGCTGTGGCTCTGTGCCGATGTGCCTTATCCCTGCGCCCAGAGGCACTAGCATTGTGTCAGCCCCTGTGCCCAAGAAACTACTGATGACGGCCAGTACTGATGACTGCTACACTTTGGCTGCACTGGGCAACTTTGCCAAGGCCCCTTTTGATGCCATTTCCAAGACCTACAGCTAACTCACCACTGACCTCCAGAAAGACACCGTGTTCACCAAGTCTCCCTATCAGGATTCACTGACTATCAATAAAGGCCCACACCAGAGTTTCATGGAGAGGACCCAGGCTCCAGCTCTGGCCACCACATGGTTTTATACAAGAAAAATGAAGTGAATTAAAGGCTGTTAAGAAAGAAAGAAAAAGAAAGAAAGGGAAAGAGAGAAAGGAAGGAAGAGAAAGAGAAAGAAAGAAAAAAAGAAAGAAGAAAGAAAGAAAGAAAGAAAGAAAGAAAGAAAGAAAGAAAGAAAAAGTATATGGAGTAGTACTCTGACCAATATGTAGTCCTTAAGGGGAAACAAGTAGTGCATTTGATCAATCAGTGGCCTTCCTATTACCAGATACTTCTGGAAGCACATTATTCTAACCAATCAGTCCTCATACTTGTTTTCAAAGAAACACATGAGTATAGGAAAATGAGTTGTTTATTTTTTTATTTTTTTAATGTTTATTTATTTTTGAGAGAGAGAGAGAGAGTACAAGGAGGGAAGGGGCAGAGAGAGAGAGAGAGGGACAGAGGATCTGAAGCAGTGTCTGTGTGGACAGCACAGAGCCCAATATGGGGCTCGAATATGCAAACCACATGATTGTGACCTGAGCCGAAGTCCATCATGTAACCAACCGAGCTACCCAAGTGTCCCAGAAAATGAGACGTTTTAAAAAGAAGGTGACTGGGCACACCTGGGAGGTACGGACAGCTGAATGTCCACCTTCAGCTCAGGTCATGATCTCACAGTTTGTGGGTTCAAGCCCCGCATTTGGGCTCTCTGCTGTCAGCGTGGAGCCCGCTTCAGATTCTCTGTCTCCCTCTCTCTCTGCCCCTCCCCTGTGAGCTCTCTCTCCCTCAAAAATAAACTGTTTTTTTTTCTAAAGGCAGGTGCCTGGATCTTTTTACACAGACCCCTACAAAAAGCACATGCTGTTTCGCCTTGTCTTGGATGAAGCAAGTGTAAACAGTACCAAAGAATTACAGAAGAGAGTCCTAGCAGTCAAGTCTTAAAAGGCATTTGAAGACCATCTAGCTCTAATCCAAATGTTTGACTTTTCAGATGAGGTCAAGGGGGTACTTCTCCAAGGTCACTTAACTAACAAGTGGAACCAATAAGACTAGAAAATGAGCAAGGTTAACCCAAGGAGCTTTCTGACACACACCTCATGCTGAGTCTTGAAGAGCTGTTTTCCACTTGCTTCTCTACAATTTCCTCCCCTCCAACCACATCCTTTCAGGAACTCTAAAAAGAGGTCTGGAGAGAAGGGCAGGATGGAGTAGGAGGATAAGAGGGCTATAGCTGAGAAGGGGTCTGTCTCATTTTTTTCCCCAGGGATCTATTTGCCCTGGCTGGGATCGGTGGACAAAATTAGGAACTCTGGGGATTCACCCTTCTTCCTTCTCTCCTTCCCTTACTCCAAACCTGCCTGGGAGAGGTAGAACGCAGATGGCATGTTCGGCTCCACTTGTTTGACAAAATAAGTGTCTGGCCCTAGAACTTGATGATGCTCTTACAGAAGGCAGCAATGTCCTATGTACATAGGACACCATTCTCCCAAAAGTTGTTTTACGACCTAAATATTTCCACTGATACAAATCATTAAGGGAACAAAGGTCATAATTTTATGACGTTGAGTTCAGTAATTAATACAAGCAAGGCAAAGGCATCTTTCCCCCATACCGTTTAATTTCTTTATTGTTTTTTGCTTCAGGAAACTGAAGAAGAGAAAAAAAAATGTTCACAGTACACTTAACTTTACTTAATTTCTAAAGCTCAGAGTAACAAGGAAGAGGTCCTACCACATGTCCTACAATTGTCCTCTGTAACCTTACTCAGACATTTCCCCCCAGGACAACCATCAGAATAACTGTGGAGGATATAACTACAGAATCTAATAACAAAGCCACATTCAATCACCAAAAATCATGGTGCTAGTGTGCGAATGTGCGATACCATGTTGAAAACGTAGCACCCCTTCCTAGATGCCAGCTCTGTGATGCACGGAGATCTCACCTCTGCATGCCTCCACTAATTCTCATTAATTTTTCTGGAGATGAAGAAGGATAGTTGTGACTCAGCAGCTTTTCTTATTTATGAGGGACAACCTTCATCTCCCTTAGCAACTTCTCTCTAGCCTTCCAGATTCATGTCTTTTGAGCTGTACCTTGCCAGAGAGTGAGAAGGTTCGTTACTAGAATTTTCTAATTTTTTACTTAAGAATATTGTCAAGTGTGAGTTCAGTTTTGTTAATGTTTATCTACTTTTGAGAGAAAGAGAGACAGAGCGTGAGTAGGGGAGGGGCAGAGACACAGGGAGACACAGAATCTGAAGCAGGCTCCAGGCTCTGAGCTGTCAGCACAGAGCCCAACACGGGGCTTGAACCCACGAACCACGAGATCATGACCTGAGCTGAAAGAAGTTGGACCTCAACGATCTGAGCCACCCAGGCACCCCTGCAAGTGTGCGTTTTAAAAATGAAGTGTCTACATTGAAAAAATGTATTGTGAGGCTGAAATTAAATATTCAAAAATCTCAAAAAGATCCACCCTCAAACCCAACAAATGCCTATTTAAGGATGATAAGACAGCCATATAAAAGCTATTTGAAAACAAAAATATATGGTTGAGATATAATAGCTGGTTATTATAGGTCTATTAATGGTATAAAACATGCTATTTAATATGGGTTAAATATTGGTGTTGAGAAATATGGGGAGGTACGTTGGGAAATCAGAGTACAGATTGGATGGTAAATAATCTTAGGGTGCAACAATTTAGTTACATTGCTAAGTTAACTGTATGATTGACATATAATACATATCTTTTAATGTACCAAAGAAAACTCACAGAATGAGTAAAGTGTGGCTGGCAGTTGAAGCATATAGGCACTTTTATAGCTGGGGTTTGATCCTAGCTCTGCTTTCAGTTCAGTAAACTTGAAAAGTTTCTTCATCCATAAAGCAGAAATAACAATGGCAACCAATTCGTAGAGTCATTATTGTAAGGATTAAGTGAAAGAATCCATTTAGCACAGTGCCTGACACATAGTAAGCACTCGATATTTGCTTTTATTATTACTCTTGGTAGACTTTTACAGATTACTCATTTAGGGAAAAAGTATTCTGGTATAAATGATCAGCAGAGATCTGATGTATTCCTTTTTCTCTACATTGCCCAATTAAGTTACTTTAAAAGGGGAAAGAAGCTTAAGATGACATATAAATTTCAGAGTCACTGCATGAGGGTACATATAGATAGCAAATTCTGTTATCCAAGGTAATAAGAAAAAGGGGTGTTTTGATTAATCCAATATTCTAATTAACACACAGTTGACAATTTCCAAGGAATTGAAATATTGTATGCACTCAGGGCAAAAACTACTCTAACCACTATTTAATCTCTCTCTCTCTCTCTCTCTCTCTCTCCCTCTTTGATGTTGCAAAAGAATAAATCATGGACTTTATTAAAATTTAAATATTTTGCTCTTTGGAAAACACCATTAGAAAAGAAAAAGGCAAGACACCGATTGGGAAAAAAATACTTGCAATGCCCACATCTGAAAAGGAGTTGTATCTAGAATAAATAAGAAGTAATAAGCAATAAGAAAATAACCTAATTTTTGCAAATGGGCAACATATTCCAACAGGTGCCTCATAAAGATATACAAATGGCCAAAAGCTTATGAAAAGATGCTCAACACTATTTGTCACCAGGAAAATACAAATTAAAGTGATGAAGATGATGTGCTATTGTGCATCCAATACAATGGCTCTAATTAGAAAGACTAAGTCAAATATTGAAAAAATACAGAGTAGCTGGAACTTTGCCACAATGCTGGTAGGAATGTAAACAACTCCTTTGGAAAACAGTTTGGCAGTTTCTTATAAAGTTCATATGCAATGGAAACAAAAACATATGTCTACATAATGACTTCTGCACTGGATTTTCATAGCAACTTTATTCATAATAGCTACAAATTGGAAACAGTCCACATTTTCATCAGCAATTGAATGGATACAGTGTGGCATACCCATACAATGGAATAGTACTTGGCAATACAAAGAAAGGAACTACTGACGCAGTCGATTATGTGGACAAATTTCAAAAACATCATGTCAAGTAGAAGAAGCCAGACTCAAAAAAGCACATACTATATAATTCCAGTTATGTGAAATTATAGAAAATGTAAACTAATCTATAGTGATAGAAAAGAAAACAACAGTTACTTGGGGCCAGGAGGGGGTGACTGTTAATGAGCACGAGGAAATTGTCGAGGTGAGGGAACTGTAGACCTTAAGTGTGGTATCAGTTACATGGGTGTGTACTTTTGTCAGAACTCATGGAACTATACACTTTTAATGAGTTCAGTTTATTTGTTTAAACAGTATTTCAATTAAGTTAATTTTTTAAAAGGAATAATACAGTTAATCTTTTTTAATAATACAGTCTAGCTTTAAAAAATAGTCAGAGAACTGCTAAAATGTCATTGCAGAAGTAGTTTTAATAGCAAAGAAAAGGAAGCAATCTAAGTATTCACTAATAGATACACAGTAATCAATTATAATGAGTCTATATTACTAAATATGGTACAACCATTAAAAAGACTGAAGTAGTTCTATATGTTTGATATAGATGTTTATGACCTATAAAGTGGAAAGCTAGGATACACAACACTATGTATAGTATGATAAATACTCATTTGCAAAAATATATTCTATGTACGTGTGTATATTTATATACATGAAAACTTCCAAAGGATCTATACTAGTTTTACAGACTTTATTTACCTTGAGGGCTAATCATGGGATGAGACATTTACAAAAGGATTTTTCGCTTTCCCATTTTTCAACATTGAATCTTTACAGTAAGCCAATTTTACATGTATAATCGGCAGAAACAGTAGTGATATTTCCAAACGGGAAAAACGAAAGGCAGTTGGAACCTTCCAGGTATCATTATGAACACCAATCTTTTTGTCCTCTCCAAGTGGGGAAATGTTGAATAACAGAGATTTCTAATTAACTAGATACCAATAAGGATGGATTTACTGTATGTTGCGAAGGAAAGCATTCTGCTCCATTCTTCCACCAATAGGCTGAAGAGTCATTGAATTCGTGGAAGGGAAAATATGAGATCAAACCTGGCAAGGTGGGAGTTTTCCATCCTAATCACTTGACCTCTCTCTCCAAGAGAATCAATGTCTTCCAGTCTGGGCAACAAACTGAGAGCACCTGCCTATACCACATCTTATGATGACACTCTCGGAGGGTAAAACTGATAAAGGTCAGAGTACTACAGCACAGCTTTTTCTGCAGATCCTTGGAATCTTCCTGAGAAAATGAAAATTTTGATAACCCTAAATGCTCAGACAGAACATTCAAGAGTCCCCTTTTTAATCTTTATTTATTTTTGAGAGAGAGGGAGAGACAGAGCTCAAGCAGGGGAGGGGCAGAGAAAGAGGGAGACACAGAATCTGAAGCAGGCTCCAGGCTCTGAGCTGTCAGCACAGAGGTCAACACAAGGCTCGAACTCATGAACCGCAAAATCATGACCTGAGCTGAAGTCGGACATTTAACCCACTGAGCCACCCAGGCGCCCCCAAGAGTCCTCTTATGTAACCGGCAATGTCAGGGCAATCCCAAGAAATACAGATCAGAGTAGCATTGTTCTCAGAAGAGACTTTCAAAATACTGTCGTCTACATGTGTCTTCTCAACTCTGCAATTAAATATTCACTTACTGCTTCCCATAGTTCCCCAAGTCTAGACACTATAATTATCATGACAATTTCTCCAATGTCCTAATTAACAGAGAACGAAAAGCCTGGGAGAAGAAAACAAGGACCCCAGGACTTCGATTCAGCAGTCAGATCTGCCAATGCCAATGAGGGAATTAGCCAAATATAGAGGAGAATGATTCATCTCTTTCTTCACTTCCCTATCTCCCCTTGTTTGCCCTTCCTGTACGCTTCTCAAAGGAACATATCAAAACTTTGCTTCTACTTTTCCTGGTCCCCCAGTTAATCTTCCTGCCCCATGAGGCCCTGCGCAGGCCCATCTCAGTCAGCAGAATTCAGTAGGTAGTCTGCTGGACCAAGACATTAGAGCTTGCAGTGTGTTTGGAGAGTTTTGTTTCTATGAATACATTTTGAATGTTTCCTATACGCTTCAGTATATTTTTGCATGACAATTCGAATGTGAGCAACCTGAGCCTCCTCAAGCAGGGCCCAGGGTTCCCATCCAGGAGACCTGCTGAGAAGGACCTCAGTAGGCTGTTCTCCCTACCTTTTCTCCTGTGCTTTAAGGAGGGTCCCAGTGAGTTCAGCAGCAAGGCCACTGCACTTATCAGTACCACACCCTCATTCAGCTACCTCAGCAGTGAGTCAAGGAGTTCCAGGGGTGCCCAGATGCTGCTCTGCCCAAGGTCAGGGCCACTTTTCATACAATGGGCTTGATACTTACTGGCATCTACAGGATGTTTAGTTATGAGCCAGAATTCCCCCACAGTTTAGTTCTGTGGGCTGAACCTCCCAGCCCTTCTGGGGAACTCATACTCGGTATCATGTGACTTCTGCCTATTCACTGTCACCTCTCTCTTTTCAACTCTGATATTTTAATTTCCTGTTTGCTTGTCTGCTGGTCTTTAAAGAAATTTGGAGAGGTTAATGGCAAAAAGGGAACCATTGAGGGGGGCCTGGCTAGCTCAGTTGGTGGAGCGTGTGACTCTTGATTTTGGAATTGGGAGCTTGAGCCCCACATTGGGTGTAGAGATTACTTAAAAATAAAATATCTTGGGGCACCTGGGTGGCTCAGCCGGTTGAGTGTCCGACTTCAGCTCAGGTTGCCATCTCTTGGTTAGTGAGTTTGAGCTACACATCAGCTCGCTGCTGTCAGCACGGAGCCTGCTTCGGATCCTCTGTCCCCCTCCCTCTCTACCCCTCCCCTGCTCATGCTCTCTTTCTCAAAATTAAATTAAATTAAAATATTTTTTAAAAGAGAGGGGGAACTTCAGTAAAGGGGAAGAGAGGCTCTGAAGATATAGAAGAAGGTTCTCTGTTCTCTGCCACTTGTTTTACAGATACACACACACACACACACACACACACACACACCTGCTCACAAGCACACGTATACCAAGCACCCAGAGCCTTGTGAGACCCTGAGGACCAGGACTGTGGCTAGCTAACCCTGGACACCCCTTAACTCACAGTGGCAGGGGATTTCTGCCCACCTGCCCCCAGCACTCCCCACTCCTTATTTCCTGTCAACTGTTCTCTTTCTACAAGAACCATTAACCTTTCTGAGAAGCCAAAATGGCTCACAATGTCTTCAGGTTATCTCTTTCTGGTAACAATGCCATGAATATAATATTTAACAATTTACAAAGCCCTTTCACCTATATACACTATCCTGTTTAAGTCTCACCACAATGCTGTGAAATAGGTTAAATTATTACACCCTATTTACAGAAAAGGAAATCTGAGTGTAAATCTGGTCAAGCAAAGCAGGCATATGACGGCACTGGGTCTTGGTCTAAATGTAAGTCCCAGAAACTGTGTTATCTGACACCTGCTTCTAGTGTAAACTGCCCCGTCTGCAGCCCCCTGGATCAGGAAAGTCAGATCAGGCTGATGTCTGTGCATCAGTGATCACTGAGTGGACTAGAGGTGGACACCTGGCCTGAGGCAGCCTGTCCATCAGCTGGCTAATGGCTCATGAGGATGCCTGGGGCAAAGAGTTCTACCCCAAAGGAACAATGTGATTAACCCCAGTCATTTGGACTAGCTCTTTTTGGCATTTAGATTGAAGAATTGGCCCATTAATAAGTAGAGGAAAATAGGGCATGCATATCTTAGAAGAAAGGCAGAGAGATCACAAGAGGGAGAAGGCACATACCATGGGAGAGACAAAGGGGGAAGCCAGTCCCTCATGCTGCCTTGACCCCTGATCAGCTTTCTGGTTCCAGTTTTATTACTGTGATAAATCTTTCCTAGGCAGGCTCAATGTTTCTCTGCTCCTTGAAACCAAGGGAGACTTTCCACTTTCCACCTTGCAGCGTTCTTTGCTGACTTAGCCCAAAGCACTAGCCCCTGTCAGGTACCTGAAAGGAAAAATGGGGCAAATGGGTCTCTCAAACCTCAGTAGGAGAGGTGGATGGTCTTATTTCCAGATTTTCTGCTACTCTCCTTTCCCTCTGCCCACAAGGCAACCAGCTAGTCAAGTCAATAAACACAGTTCATTGCAGTCTCCCCAGTTCAACTGGTGAGACCAACAACACACAGAATACACCCCTGAGTCCAGGTGGCTAGTCTGGTTCTTTGAAGACCAACTTCACAAAGATCAAAACTTCTGAATCAGAGAAAGTCAACCACGATAAGGTAAACATGTAGTTTTGATTTACAACTCTGAGGCTGTGTTCCAAGGGGGAAAGATTCTTATAAACAAAAGGGCAGGGGGCTTTTTCATTAAGAAAAATGCTTTTGAAATTATAGTGCAGAGCAGTGTGATTGCTTTAGAAAATCTGTTCTGTAAATACTTCCCTATAACTAAAAGATGTAGCATTTGGAGGAAGGGAGGTGTCCGGAGGAATTTTCTACCCCAAGGAAAGACTTTCTTTGGGAGAATATATTTCCACTCATCTAGATCTCACAAAAGGGAAGATAATCTGATCTACTACCCCAAACTAGTCTTTATACTCTTGCCTTTTTTTTCCTCTCTCTTCAATTTTTCCCTTTCTATTTTTCCTTCAGCTATAACTTTTTGCACAGTTAATGTGCATCATTTTTATTGTGTTCAGACTTTGGAGAGGAGCCACTCCCTAAATACTTTTTACCTGTTTTAACACGAAACACCCGAATACAAGTGGCCAGGTGTTTAAAATCAGTGAATTTCAGAAGGCAGCTGGCTCTGCCATCCAGAATCCAGGTGTCTAAACACCATGTGATCAGCTTGAATTTCTGGCAGTACCTAGAACTTCCCAACCAGGCATATCCTGACATGAAGCAGAATGCAGAAAATATCTACAAGCCTTCAAAGCTAAGGTAGAAATGTCCAAGCCCCTATTTTTTGTTACCAGGGAGAAAGGGCAGTGGGTAAATCAGTTAGGGATGTGTTTATGTAGCAAATAAGAACAACAGGGGGAAAACCACCTAAAACACTAAAGAAGGGAAGATTCAGTAGCCTCTCAAACAGTGAAGTCAGGGCATAAATAGGGCCTTTCTTTACAATTCAACATCCTTAGCAAGTGTCTTTCCTGCTCGGATCACAAGGTGGCTATTGCACTTCTAGTTCAGGTGAACCTGTCCCTTTAAAAAAGTTCTTTCCTGGGGTGCCTGGGTGGCTCAGTCAGTTAAGCCTCTGACTTGGCTCAGGATCTGATCTTACGGGGTTCCTGAGCGTGCCTGGGTTTGAGCCCCACATCCGGCTCTGTGCTGGCAGCTCAGAGCCTGGAATCTGCTTCAGATTCTGTGTCTCTGTCTCTCTCAGCCCCTCCCCCACTCATTCTCTCTCTCTCTCTCTCTCTCTCTCTCTCTCTCTCTCTCTCAAAAATAAACATTAAAAAAAATGTCTTCCCTTAGGGCACCTGACTAGATCATGTGACTCTTGATCTTGGGGTTGTAAATTTGAGCCCATGTTGGGGAGATTACTTAAAAGTAAAGATTACTTAAACATAAAATCTTTAAAAAGAAAGAAGGAAAGAAAGAAAGAAAGAAAGAAAGAAAGAAAGAAAGAAAAGAAAAGAAAAAGGAATTAAAAAGTTCTTCCCAAAAGCTTACCCAGTAATTTCTGCTTATTGGCTAGAACTGGCCCACATAACCAAACATTCCAGCAAGGGAGTCTGGGTAAATAAATATATTCATTTTCTGGCTTGTATAGCAGAGGGCAACAGGAAAAAGGCTTTCAGTAAGCCAACCACCAGTGTCTGCCACAGAAGGAATAGTAGAGGAAAGGAAGTGTCCTAAAGTTACCCACTGAGATGGGAAGTTCGTAGTTACTCCCACAGGTGAATGTCCCTTTCTAGACAAGACTGTGTAAATAGCTCTTGGTTACTGCCCAATGTTCTATCTGAACAACTTGTGTATGATCAGGCAGAGAAAAGATGCCTTCTGAGAAAGTCTATGGGGAGAAAAGTACTATCTGAACTGGAGATAGTCCGACTGGAAAAAGTTTTGCATGCCTCTGCTTGGCTAACTGCTACCTGATTCTTCGTTCCAGTAAGTATAGCAATTCCTCCAGAAGCCCACCTTGATTTCTTATACTGAATGACATGCTTTCGCTATGCCCCCAGGTAACCTTGAAGTCATCTCTCATAACATCTCTCTCTCTCTCTCTCATTTGTAAGGCTGGTTTAATGTCTTCTTTTCCCACTAGACGTGGAAGTTCTAAGAGGATAGAACCCATATCTGTCATTTTCACTGATACTCCCCAAGCACTTAGCACAACATCTGGCATATGATAGATGCTCAGTAAATTTTTATTAAATGGAATTAAACTGATCTGGCTCTCCTACTGTGTTGTGCTCCTTTGTAAGTTGTCACATTTATAATGACATAGTTATTTGTGTGATTATCTTTTTAAGTAAACTCTATCTCCAACTCATACCTGAGGGCTCGAACTCATAACCCTGAGATCAATGCTCTACCAACTGAGCCAGCCAGCCCCCCCATGTGATTATTGGTTTAAAATCTGTTTCCCCACTAACCTATTAGCCCTTTGAGAACAAGGAGTAAGTCAATTTGATTCACTGATGTATCTCCAGCCTCTTTCATATTGCCTGGTATATAGGTAGGGGTATATATATGTTCCATGAATACCTGTTGAATGAATGAATGAATGAATGAATGATTACTTTAGTAAAGACGTGCACCCTCTCTGACCCTCAGTTTCCTAATCTGTGACTTGCAAGTTATCATGATTAAATACCTGGCATGTGTAGAACTCAAAAATATTAATTCCTTTCCTCCCCATTGTGACCACAGACTGAATCTCCAGGGTTTGCCATAAGGATGAAAGAAAAGAGAACAGGGAATTCAAGGAATTTATCTGGGATTTGGAACAAGGAACTTTAATCTGTGACAGGAGGAAGGGGGTGTGACCGTCTGCTAGGGCTGTCTACCATGGACTGGGTTGGCTTAAAGATAGAAATTTATTCCCTTAAGTTCTAGAGGCTAGAAGTCTAAGATCAAGGTGTCAGCAGCACTGATTTCGTTTGAGGCTTCTCTCCTTGGCTTGTAGATGGCTAAAAGTCTTCTCTCTGTGTCTTCACATGGTCTTCTCTCTGTGCACGTCTGTGTCCTAACTCCCCCTTCTTATAAGGACACCAGTCACATGGGATTAAGGGCCATCCCAGTGACCTCATTTAACCCAAATTACCACTTCAAAGACCCTACCTACACATAACAGTCCCATTCAGAGGTACTAAGGTTGGGGCTTCAACATATGAATTTGGGGAGGACACAATTCAGCCCATAACAGGGAGCACTAGAAAATCTGTTACTACTTCTCTCTCATTTCTAAAAATAGCTCACACACAATCCTCCAGTGGTGGTAAATAAGCTTTAAAATGCAGGCAACCTTCACCTTAATATGAATCGCTTCCTTAAGTGGAATGCTCTCCAACTAACTGTGTGCAATCAGTGACACAGGTGGGAGATGAGGTGCAAGAATGAGAAATAAGTAAATTGGCTCACAGGTTGCTACTGGGAAGGGCAGAGGTAGGTAGCCCAAGGGATAATAATAAATAGAACTTATTAGACATTTACTATGTGTCATGCTAAGAATGAATGACATTAGTCCTCCTATTTATTCCTAACATTAACTCGATGCAGCAGATATATTACCATCATCCTCATTTTACAGTGGAGGAAGCTGAAACACAGAGTGATCGGGTCAGAGAGGAGATCTAAATCAAAGTTTGTCTGAGGCCAGAGCCCACGGTGCTGCTGTCTGGGGACAGTTTTCAACATGAGGACACAGACAGCACAAGAACAGGAGTGTCAAAAAGAGGTACGAGGGCCGGAAAAAACAAACTTCTGCTCTACGATTTTCCAAAAATAAAAATTCTAATTGTGTGCATTAATTTAGACATGCATGCTGGAGGCTGCCGTGCAAGGAATAGAGCTGCCAAATGCCCTGGGATTTACCACCCCACCCCAACACACTAGCCCCACTGTGGGGGTGCAACTCTTATCTACACAGGAAGGGCTGGACTCAGCCCTGGGTGTTCCCCATTCTGGACAGCCTGTGGAAACAGATCCTGTCCTTAAACTCCTCCATGACTCAGGGCTTTCTCTAGGGCATGGTTCTCCACCCCGCCAGACCTAATACTCCTTTCTTACAACAGATATTTTGTAACACTTCCTTTGCCATCATGGAATTAAATCCTTAGATAATAGAACCTACCCACACATAATTTCAGGGAAAAAAAAATAACACTACCTAGGGTGACCAACAGTCCTGGTTTACCTGGGACTGGAGAACTTTCAGGGACAGTGGATTTTCAGCACTAATTCTTTATTATAATATATGGAAGAAATAAAGTAATTTAAAATGACATGTATTAGAAGCCTTTGCTTGGGACACATTACATTAGAATACCCACTGAAGTAGTCAGTTGACTTATAATGAATAAGTTAAGAAATAAGAATGCATTTTATGCCTCTCTGCTAACAAAAAAGTTGGATTTTAAGTCTTAGAAAGGTTTAATTTTAATTTAATTGCAAGAAGCATCAGATCTCCTGTGTTACATATTTGCACATGACAGTTACAAATGCAGGCTGATACAGTTGTGTCATTCTGGTGACTCAAATGCCACGACCAGCACTGCAGCAGGTAGTGTGATTTTCTGCAATGGTGAACATTTCTTGATAAAGTTCCAAATAAAATAAGTATGATCTTCCCTTCATTTAGTTGGTGACTGAATTCCTAAACACTTCTCTGACACCAATCAGTTCTCCAAAGGACACCTGGTTATCCTGCAATTCTGACACTGACTGAAGTTAGCACAGACCTCACAGGTTAAGGGCTCAGTCCACAACACCCACCCCACCCCCCGCCACCCTGAGATGCCAGTCACAAGCTGTAGGTCCCCAGGTTACCTGTACTTCAGTCTGAGTTGACAGCAAATCAGAGGTGCACCAGGAACCCCTCCTTGGATTAGATCATTTTCCAGAACAGCTCACAGAACTCAGAGAAACACTTACTTATGTTTACTAGTTTATTATATAATTAAGGACATGATAAAGCATATCAGTGAATAGACAGTTGAAGAGATACACAGGGTAATGTATGTGGGAAGGGGTGTGGAGTTTCAGTGTCTTCTCATGGCACACCACTCTACATGGCACCTCCATGGGTTCACCTGGAAGCTCCCCAAACCTTGTACTTCTGGAATTTTTATGGAGGCATCATCACATAGGCATGATCAATCATTACCTCAATCTCTAGGCCCTCTTCCTTTACCAGAAGACAAGGAATGTAGCTGAAAGTTCCAAGCTCCTAGTCATGTGTGATCAGCCCCCATCCTAAAGCTATCCAGGAACCCACCAAGAGTCACCTCATTAGAACAAAAGACACTCCTATCACCTAAGAAATCCCATGGAATTTGGGAGTTCTGTGTGAGAAACCAAGGTCAAAGACCAAATATTAGAACAAAAGATGTTTCTAGTGCTTTTCCCAGTTAAGAAATTGCCTTGATCTGTTGGTATATTTGAGAATCAGGTGTAAAGAGGGACAATTCTTTGTTGTGTGAGACGTCTTACTTATTGAAACAGGTGTCTTCCTCCCCGGTTACCGCCTACTAAATGCTAGCTAAATTCAAGAGCCCAGTCTTGAATTTTCAAATAGCCCCAGTTGAGATCCACTTCTCTAGGGTGCCATCATGGAGGTGAGGAAACCCCTGGTGCCAACAGAACTAAGGATTCACCTAGACTGGAGATAAAAGCTACCTTGTGGGGTATTATGATGAATTAAAATGAGATACTATGGAAATGCATAGCACAGTGCCTGGGCCATAGTAACCACTCAATGAATGGTAATCATCCCAGCTTTACTCTATTTCTTAAACATCCCAAACTTACTCCAGTCTGAGAGCCTTAAAATTTCTACTCCCTCTACTTGAAATATTCTTTCCCAGTCCGGCTCCTAATCATTTACATCTTAGCTCAGAAGGTCCTTTATCAGAGAACTTTTCATAGCCATCTATCTAAAGTAACAAACTTAATAAATAAATAAATAAATAAATAAAGTAACAAACTTTATCCCTTCATATACCCGATCACATTACCTTGTTTATTTCATTCACAGCAATGGTCACAATCTGAAATTACCAGGTTCACTTGTCTACTTGTTTATTGTCTCTTTCTTCCCAGGCACCTTGTCTGTCTCACTCACTGGTCGTCACCAGCCTCTAGAGGAGAACCAGGCACTGAGTAAGGTCCTCAGTAAACACTGACTCAATGAGTGACTAGTGTGATTGTTAAACCAACGCATATGTGGCTTCAACTTAAAACTGATCTAGTTTGGGGCGCCTGGGTGGCTCAGTCGGTTGAGCGGCCGACTTTGGCTCAGGTCATGATCTCGCGGTCCATGAGTTCGAGCCCCGCGTCGGGCTCTGTGCTGACAGCTCAGACCCTGGAGCCTGTTTTGGATTCTGTGTCTCCCTCTCTCTCTGACCCTCCCCCGTTCATGCTCTGTCTCTGTCTCAAAAATAAATAAATGTTAAAAAAAAAAAAACAACTGATCTAGTTTATATGGACCTTAGAACTAGAAGGTCAACCATGAGATATTCCAGTCCAGCCTCTGGCATCTCCCCTTGCTACAGCTAAGGCAGGGAAAGGAGAACCTTTCATAGCATGGACAAGTTAAGACCAGCTCAGTCGGTTAAGCGTCTAACTTCAGCTTAGGTCATGATCTCACAGTTCATGAGTTCAAGCCCTGCATCAGGCTCTGTGCTTGTAGCACAGAGCCCGCTTCAGATCTTCTGTCACCCTCTCTCTTTGCCCCTCCCCTGTGCAAGTACATGCTCTTTCAAAAATAAATAAACATTAAAAAAAAAGATGTGGGGGTAAATAACTCCTCACATACTTAGCCTCGAATACCAGGAACCTATGTCTTTTCATTCCCCAGAGGGACCGGAACAATTAATTTTTGAAGCAGTGAAACAGGAGGAGAGCTGGAGCCAAAGGCCAAGAAGTTGGTTACCTAGTCCGTGGCAGTCCAAAGAAGTGTTATTAAAAAGGTTAAAAAGGAAAATGCAGAGGCCAAAAATGCCCATCTGGAGGACCAGCCAAGTACCCATGCCTGCCTTGAAGCTAGAAGCTATGGAGGCTGTGTTTGTCTACCACAGGCGTTGAGAAGCCCCTAGAGAATTCAAGTTTATAAATAAATAGACACTGGGCACTTTCTACATGCAAATCAAAGAATGGAAATTAAATGACCATTTCCAGGGGTGCCTGGTTGGCTTAGTCAGATAAGCGTCCGACTTTGGCTCATGTCATGGTCTCTTGGTTCATGAGTTCAAGCCCCACATCGGGCTCTGTGCTGACAGCTCAGAGCCTGGAGCCTGCTTCGGATTCTGTGTCTCCCTCTCTCTCTGCCCCTCCCCCACTTGCACTGTGTGTGCCTCTCTCAAGAATAAATAAACATTAAAAAATTTTGAGAAATGCCCATTTCCATCTGCTCTTGTTCCTGAACTTTTCTCCGAGGAGATCGGAGGGTCCTGTTTTCTCATGATGATTGGATCTCTGGATCTTTGTAGACTCTGGGCGACCAAAGGCCTAATTCTTGAGAGAAAAGCCCAAAGAGGCTGAAGCGTGTCTTAATCCAACTTTGTTTTTATCTTTCCCCCATAAGGATTTAGATGCAGGGAATATCATTGTGGGAACAGACACTGGAAACAGCAAGAGGTTTGGAGTCAGGTGGACACAGGCTTGAACTCCACCCACCAATGATTACTAACTAAGACCTTAGATGATTTACATAACTTGCCTGTGCTTCAGTTTCCTGTTTTTAAAATAAAGTCAATAATACTTTTGCCACAGAGTTCCTATATGGACAAAGTAAAATTGCAATATGCATAAAATGTTTGGTATACCTTTGGGGGGCTGCATGCCGAGTATTTATTTCCTCACCACTAAGGGGGAGGGGGACAATGACCTCAAACTGGGGGAGCATGATGAGGATTTATGTAGAAAATAGAAAAGCAGAGACAAGAAGGAGGAGGCAAAAGTGACTAACGCAGGAAGAGGTCACAGCTGAGTTATCATGTAGGCTAAAATTACTTTAGTTCATAATCAGTAATAGGAGGCCCCAGTACACTTCAGTGATTCTGTTTAGGTTTTAGCTTCAGAAAACCCGGCTTCTTGTCCCAGCTCTGCTGCTTGCCAGGGAGCTGTGGCAAGCCATGTCACTTCTCAGGCTCCTTACAGGTAAAATGGGGTTATTAATACCTGGCTTATTGTGAAAATATACTGAGACACAGGATCGAAGGCACCTGACTCCCAGCAAGACTCATACTCTTAGTGGCTCTCCTTAACCAGTGAAGAGCTGCTGAGCCAGCACCTGACGATACAAGAATAATGAACGTGAGCTTCGCTTACTTATTAGCATTTCAGCGGGCATAGTCTAGATTATGCTGTGGTTACAAGTAACCCTAAAATTTCAGTGACCTAAATATGAAGATTTCTTTTTTTTTTTTCCTTTAGTTTTTAAGTAGACTCCCACCATGGGGCTTGAACTCATGACCCTGAGATCAAGAGTCACATGCTCTACAGACTGAGCCAGCAGGCACCCTGAAGATCTGTTTCTGATTCACCCTGCTTTCTAGCATGGTCAGCCGGGGCTCTATGCCACAACACTGTCATCCTCACTCCAGGCCCCAGGTTGACAAAGCAGCCACTAGCAGGAACAGTGCTGGTTGTCATGACAAGGAAAAGATAAGATGGTGAAGCATCCTGACTTTCAAAGCTTCCACTCACATTTCACTGGCCAAAGCAAGGCACATACCTTCGAGTGGGTGAGAAAGTACAACCCACCATATGTCAGGAAGGAAAGAGAATGAGAATATTTGTGAGCAGCCTTAATGACTACTGTAGTTAGGGAGCAGAGACTTCAGAGCGATTTAATTATCTCTTTTCCCAGAGAAAGACTTGCCATGGATTAGCTTGTTGAGAATTGGCACGTTACCAAGGATATGTTTCTCTTTTCTTGATGAAAATAAATTATTAGCAAATAATCTTGCTGAGCTGTTGCACTTTTTGCAATATTTTTGTGTTGCTATGCCCACTGCTGGGTTTCAGTACACTAAATTAATTTCTGTAGGCTTCTTTATTGTAGTCGAGAAGATCTTCCTTTCTCCCATGTCGTAAACATGGACCTCCTTTATATGCTGCCTAATCACATTTTGAAACCCCAATTTCTGACGGCATCAGACGCATTGAACATTCTATCAAAAACCATGGATTTGAAATGGCCTGTGTTTGTATGTGTGTTTCCCACTAGAAGTTGGTTCTCTCAACCCAGAAATGCGGGAAAATAATGCTTCCTTCTCACTTCATAATATGCACGTGTTTTCCAGATCCTTCTTTTGTAGGAAGCCTTCCTAAAACTCAGGAGTGTATTGGTTATCTACTGCTGCATAACAAATTAGCCCAATACTTAGTGGGGTAAAAGAACAATAAACATTCGTATTTCCCACAATTTCTGTGGGTCATAAATTCCAGCAGAGCTGGAAGTTTTGAGTCAAAGCCTGCTGTGAAGTTGCAGTTAAGATACCAGCCAGGGCAGGAGCCACCTGAAGACTTCTCAGAGGCTAAAGGTCTGCTTCCAAGACACAGCCAAAGACCCACTTCCAAGTGACCTTCCAAGAATCACTCACATGGCTGAGAAGTAAGTGTTCGCTGTTGACAGGAGGTCTCATTCCTCCCCACACGCGGCCTCTCCACAGAACTGTTTGGGGAACTGTTTGGGGTCCTTTCCCCTGTGCAAGTGAGCCGAGAGAGGCAAAGACAGAGGCTGCAATGTTTTTTATGACTGAAACCCAAAGTCACACACTGTCACTTCCACGGCGTCCTAGCACACATTCAGCATAGGATACCACAGGAGGGCATTATACATGGTGTGAATACCAGGAGGCAAGGATTATTGGAGGCTGGCTTTCACAGGAAGTAATGCAAGAATTCTTTCAACTGACTTGAAGTCCACTCCAAATATAAAAAATAAAAACTACGAGATAAATTCTGTGAAGGCAAAGACTTTTTTCTTCTGTTTGTTGTGCTTACCTTTAGACATGACCTAACATAATCGATTCTCAATAAATATTGGTGTAATGAATAGATAAGATGAAAAATCAGGAAAACTTTTTTTGAAAAGCTCTCAATAAAACATTATAAGTACTATATATTTTTAAGTTCCAAGTAGATACCAAATAAACATTGAGAATATAAGACAAGTCCACTGCAAGTTGGTCCAAGCTCATAAACTTTTAGTAGTAGCAGGATTTCATCAGGAAGGCAATGTAACACAGTTTGTAGATTCTGGGTTAAAATCAGGAGAACTCAGCGATGCCTGGGTGGCTCCGTCGGTCAAGCCTCCGACTTCAACTCAGGTCATGATCTCATGATTCGTGGGTTTGAGCCCCATGTCAGGCTCTGTGTTGACAGCTCAGAGCCTGGAGCCTGCTTCAGATTCTGTGTCTCCCTCTCTCTCTGCCCCTCCCCTGCTCATGCTCTGTCTCTCAAAAATAAATAAATGTTAAAAATAAAAATTTAAAGAGATCAGGAGAACTCAGATGAGAACAAGCCATTTAACATCTCTGGGCCTCAATCCCCCTACCTACAACAGTAGAGGTTTGGACTACATGATATCAAAGGTACTTCCAGCAAGAACATTCTAACATTATTTGAATGTCACCATACATTTGAAACTAAGCTTATGAGAAAATATTTCTGATCAACTTTATTGATTAGACAGTTCTTCCATATGTGCTAGGTTTGAGGCTAATATGTGTACATAGGTCTGGGTTTGTTTAAGGTTTGCAGGGTGAATTATTAAGTCTATTTGTATAAAAATTCTAGAATTTCTTTCTGAGAAAGAATTTAATGGAAGTGAGAGTTTCGTTCAAAAACAATTTCTTAAAAATTAGATGTATGGGGCATGTGGGTGGCTCAGTCAGTTAAGTGTTCAACTCTTGCTTTCAGCTCAGGTCATGATCTCATAGCTTGTGGGTTTGAGCCCAGCATCGGGCTCTGTGCTGATAGAGCAGAGCCTGCTTGGGATTCTTTATGTCTCCCTCTCTCTCTGTTCCTCCCCCACTTGTGCTCTCTCTCTCTCTCAAAATAAAAAAAAAAATAGACTTAAAAAAAATTGGGACAGCTGATTTTAGAAACAGCCCCATGTCTACCTATCGAATCATCTAATTTCATAGCACCCATTTGCTCATGTCTGCTACCCAAGAGATGGGCTGAAAATAAAATGGATGCATTAAAATTTGGGGCACCTGGGTGGCTCAGTCAGTTAGGTGCCCGACTCTTGATTTCAGCTCTGGTTAAGATCTCGTAGTTCGTGAGTCCACACTGACAGTGCAGAGTCTGATTGGGATTCTCTCTCTCTCTCTCAAAGAAACTCAAAAGAAACTCAAACTCTCAAAAGAAACTCCATATTCATTCTTGTTCACCCTTCATTCCTCCTCAATAAATAAACTTGAGACAATTAAAACAACAACAACAACAACAAAAACAATGGATGCTTTAAACTCTGCAGCAGTTTCTTCACACGTCACCTAGAGCTGAACACAGTACTTCCAAGCGTGCTCTGACCAGAAGGGAAGAGAATGCAAACATTCCCTTATCTGGGGCTTCAGAATGTTAGAATTTTATTTAGGGGGTGTGCATTTCTGAACTCTTGATTCACAGTGAGTTGGCAATAATGAAAACTTCACCTGAACTTTTATTAAACCACATCTTCACCTGGACTTTGTATTAAACATTCTCTTGTTGGAACCACCCCGTTGTTCTTAGTCTAGGTGTCCTCGGATCCTGCTTTATGCCACATATGCATCGGTGGTGTTTTGGTTAACATCCCCAAATTCCTCCTTCCCCTCCTTTCCATTCGATCTCCTGCAGGATCAACCATAAGCCACAGGAGCCCACTGGCCTAGTTCACACAAATCAGCCTCCACAGAGAGCCGGGTGGACGGTGGAGACTGGATCTGGAGGAACAAGGTCAAGATATTCAGCACAGGTGGTCTTTTCTGGGTCATTAATGAAAATGTGGGACATTCAGGACCATGAATGGAAATCTTCTGCATAGCCGCTAGACATTTTTCATTTGATAGTCATCTACACACAGACTCTCTGGTATAATAGAACAAGGAATATTCTTTTTTGTATATGTTAAAATTTTTATTTTAAGTAGACTCCACACCAACGTGGGGCTTGAACTCACGACCCAGAGATCAAGAGTCACATGCTGCACCCACTGTGCCAGCCAGGCGCCCCTGACAAGGAACATTCTTAACATACTAATATCTCCTTCTAGTACTGTTCTTTTTTTTTCTTTAGTTTTATTAAGATATAATTCACATCATACAATTCACCCATTTAGTGTATAAATCGATGGATTTTGGTATATTCACAGAGTTATGCAACCATCACAACCATCGATTTTAGAACATTTTCATCTCCTCAAGAGAAACTCCATATCCATTCTCGTTCACCCTTCATTCCTCCTCAAACACCCCGAGCCCCTGGCAACCACTAATCTACTTTCTGTCTCTACAGATTTTGCCTATTCTGGAGATTTCACATAAATAGAATTATACAAAATATGGTCTTTTTGTGTTTGGCTTCCTTCACTAAGCATAACGTTCTCAAGGCTCATGCACGTTACAGTGTATACCAGTGCTTCAGTTATTTTTATTTTAATATTTTTTTTATTTTTGAGAGAGAGAGTGCAAGTGAGCAGGGGCAGAGAGAGAGAGGGGAGAAGGGGACAGAGGATCCAAAGCAGGCTCTACTCTGACAGCAGAGAGCCCGCTTCAGGGCTCAAACTCACGAACTATGAGATCATGACCTGAGCTGAAGTTGGACGCTTAACCAACTGAGCCACCCAGGCGCCCTCATTTCATTTTATTGCCAAGTGATACTTCACTGTATAGATAGACCACATTTTCTTTACCCACTCACCAGTTGATGGACATTTAGGTTGTTTGGGCTTTTTGGCTGTGATGTATAATACAGCTATGAATGTCCATGTGCAAGTTTTTGTGTGCACACAATTTTCATTTTTCCTGGGTATATGCTCAGAAGAAGAATTGCTCTACTCACACAGGCCATATGGTAACTCTATGTTTAACCTTGTCAGAAACTGCCAGACTGTTTTCCAAGGGGGCCATACCATTTTACATTTCTACAAGCAGTGGGTGGTGTTTCCATTTCTCTACTCCCTTGCCAACACTTGGTACTTGTCATTTTCGTGACAGCCATAGGGTAAGTGAAGCAGTGTCTCCTTGTACTCGTGGTTTGCATTTCTCTGATTGGTAAAGATGCCAAGCATTTCCATGTGCTCATGTGCCACGGGCATGTCCTCTTTAAAGAAATGTCCATTCAGGTCTGCTGCCCGTTTTGGAAAATTAAGTTGTGTGATTTTTATTATTGAATCGTAGGGGTTCTTTACATATTTTAGATATGTCTCTTATGATATATACAGTTTGCAAAACTTATCTCCCATGGTGTGTGGGGGGTGTCATTTTACTTTGTTTATGATGTCCTTTGAAGCACAAAGCTTTTGGGGCGCCTGGGTGGCTCAGTCGCTTAGGCGTCCGACTTCAGCCCAGGTCACGATCTCGCGGTCCGTGAGTTCAAGCCCCGCGTCGAGCTCTGGGCTGATGGCTCAGAGCCTGGAGCCTGCTTCCGATTCTGTGTCTCCCTCTCTCTCTGCCCCTCCCCCGTTCATGCTCTGTCTCTCTCTGTCCCAAAAATAAATAAACGTTGAAAAAAAAAAAAGATTTATGAAGCACAAAACTTTCAATTTTGGTGACATCCACTTTATCTATTTTTTCTTTTGTTGCGTGTGCTTTTGGAGTTATATTCTAGTGCTGTTTTGAGAGCTACTTTTTCTTAGCTTCCTGTTCAGGTTTAGAAAAATAGTTCTGATTTCCCTTTCCTGCTCCAAATGACTTAGAATAGTAGAAGCTAATATTTACTAAGCACTTACTATGTGCCAGGTTTTTAGCTAAGAGTTGAGACAGCTTGGGTAAACCAGCCCAGGGCCCCAGGGTTAGGGGGATTAATCCAATCCGATTCTGGAGCCCATACTTCACTGTCCTACTGAACGTGTGTCTTCCTCATCTTGACATTTGTTTCATTTTTGCAGGAGGAAAACACTTATCTGCTGTTAGTGTTGGACAAGTTACTCTGTCCATGTTCTTTGTTTCCTTCCCTTCCCTGAGGTGAGTCCTCCGCCCCACCCTTTCTAGAACTGCCAGAATCTACAGAGTCTCCAACACACACACACACTTGTCCAAAAGGGCAAAACAACAGCCTCGTTCATGACACAGAATAAATACCAAGTCCCTGATGCCACAACTGAAGCTGCCCTATCCCAGAGGTGCCGAGTCTTTGGTCATGACAGTCTAGGGACTGACAGGCAGGAGCAGCTCTGACACCCCTCGAAAGGGAATTCTGAGCTGGGGTTGCCCTGGAACTCACACCGAAAGCCCCAAATTTAAAACACTTCGCCTGTCAATTCAGTCAAGTTGAATCATGTGGGGCGATAAATGACAGAAGCTGGTCAGAGGAGTTTCTCAGTTCTTCCTTTGACTTGGACAATATTGACGTTCAAATTTCAACTTTAGTTTCTCTAAGTACACGAGGTCAGAATTATGTAACAGGAGCCCACAAGCTTCTTCCCTCCACCCTCTGCCCCCTTTCCCACTGTGTCCAGCTGCCTAACGCAGCCATTTGGAATTCCTTCAGAATGTCTCTCAGACTCAGCTTCCCTCTCTAGTTCATCCTTTTTGCTGCTGCACCTGCTCAGGTGCTTCTCATCTCTTGGGTGAACTAACTGGACTTATTTCATAGTCTCCTCTTCAATCCAATTGAGTTGAAACAAATGATCCCATCATGGTTATCTTCCTCAATCGATTATGAGATCTTTAAGGTCAGAGACCAAAAAGAATTAATTTCCCCAGAACTAAGCTTGGATTCTGCCATCTCTAGGCATTTAATTAGCATTTGTGGAAGGATTGCTCAGTGCCAGAATGTGCCCACCACCTGCAATAACAATTAAAGGTCACATGAACCAGGTGTTCCAGGAACCCCTCTCCTGTCCTGCTGTCGTGTGCATGGACTTGGCTAGCATTCGAAGGGGGAGGTCAAGGCAAAGTAGGTATCTTGTCTCACACAACTCGGGAGGGGGGAGGTCATCTGCTGGCCTGTAAATTCCTCTTTATCTTAGTGATGGGAAAGAGTCTGGCCTGTGTCCCTCCTAGACCCATATCTACCCAGGCCCACCAAGTGACCAGGAAGTTTGTTGTGTTTCCTAGATACAACCACACCTAATTTCCTGAGCCTAAACACCCCTGAACACCGACGAAGGAGTAACCCCAAAAGTTAGGTAAGCATTGCAAAATCACTCCTAGTAGCACAGATAGTGATATCCCATCTTAGTAACCTGCTCCCTGTGACCTTGTGGGGAAAGGTGGAGGTGAGCAGACAGGACAAGGGATCAATCACATCGAGCTTTCAGGAGCTACACCGAATGGATGTTCCAGTTGCCCTCTACTTCTCTCTCCCCAGGCCTCTGTCACCCTCCTCACATCCTGTCTCTAAGTTTCCTAGGTAGCATCCCCATCCCTTAGCCACAGAAAGCTGCCCCATTCCTCACAAGAGGAAGCCGTCCTAAGTTGTCGCTGTCTCTTCTTAAGTGCAAAAATTAATGCCTTGGACTTCAGCTGGATGTTAATGGAAGATTTCCTCTGCCCAGCCTGCTGCTTGCTCTCAAGTAGGAGGAACGTGGGCTGGTCCTGTAGTGGAACACAGTGTGCACGTTCAGTGCCTTTCCCTCTCAGGCCGTGAGGGTGGCCAGCAGAGGCCAGTTTCCTCCTGAATTACCTAAGGACAGATGTCCACCCCCCCCTCCCCCACCCCGCAGTCAGTATTACTCATCTGCCAAAGAGAATGCAGGCCAGTAACACAGAGGCAAAGTACTTTTCAGCCATTAGTGTGTTTTTCACCTAGCCCTATGATGAAAACTTTGGCATTATTGTGGTAAAGTCATTTTTGTTTCCTTCCTGGATCCATGTCATTACAAAGGTCCCTGTAAGTTGAGAATGTTTGTTTACTTCCTATGATAGAATTTGTTGATCCCCACATCTCTCCCCAGATGGAGCGGGGGGTGGGGAGGATCTTTGCTTATCCTACCACAGCAGTAAAGAAAAAACTTAGAAGTTTGCCTGTAGAAAGAATTAGCAAGATAATTGCAGGGGGATGTTTATGGATTCAGGGCCTTGATCTATAAAGTGTCCTTAAGAAACTGGCATCTTCAATTTCAAAGGAAATGGTGAGATTCCTAACCCACATGTGTCCTTTTGCCCAGGGGCCAGACTCTCAACTTGTCCTCCTTGGCTTCCTGCTCACTATCTGTAAGATGAAAGGAACTGATCTAAGATTTCTAGCAGATTCTTAGAATTCAATGTAATTCAATTAACATCTACTGAGTATCTGCTATGTGCGGTTTTGGGTGGTGAAAATGCAACTTTGTATCATTCAGGTAGAAATTCCCAGGGATCCTATAACCTGCTTTGAGAAATTGTTCTAGAACAAAGGTCGACACAAACAGTATTATTTCTTTTGCCTCGTCAACCTAACAGCAAAGGAAGAAAACATTTTCCCAAAATGATTTATCCTAAAAACCCTGAGATCTACTGGGGATTCTTGAGATAGGTCACTGGGGTTTATGGAAAAGCATTCCAAATTCCTTCTGCTTTTTCCTTCAGGAGTGACTTCACTTAACCTTGACAGTGACAAAGAAACTTCTTCAAGGAAAAATAACTTTGAAAGGAAAGAAAAAAAAGGATTTGAATAATCATTCAGATCTTAACCAGTCTTCCAACAGGAAATATGAGCATATTAACGGTACCAGAAAAATGTGTCAAAAGAGGCTCAACTGGAAAAAGAAAAGGTAACTTTTTCTTAAACTCTTTCCAGTGATGGAAATTATTCATGGGAATCCAACAGGGAGAAATCTCTGAGGGTAAAACACTGCTATTTTACTGGTGGGTCTTTAGAAATACCCTAACTTTCCATCCATCCCCATTCTAAGAAATCAACTTCCATTGGAAAATTCCAGGCTCGGGCAAAAAAGTCTACTTAACTTACATTCTAATGTAAAACACTGTTTGCCAGACAACTTCCATCACTCATCAGGGTAGCACTGCTTCTCTCTCTTTTTTGTAATGATACATTACCGAACGATTCTAAACTTGCAGACGCAAGACTATACTTTCAGGCATCATTTTTATAGTTCGTTACTAGACAAGTTTCTATGAACATGTAGAGTACTGGAAACCATGAGGGAGAGAGGCAGTGTTGTCTCCTGGAGTGAAACTGGCCCTAAGTTTGCTTCTGCAAAGGCAAGGCCATTTGTCACTGATGATCTATCTTTCTTCTCTTTCTTTGTGACCGGGAGAGGGAGGGTGGATTTGTGAGAGAGAGCCCCCTGAATGGCTTTCTAATCAATTAATTAATCAAGGAATTCTCAGATGCATTTGCCTTCCTACCTTGATTCTAATGTCAGATTCTAAATGAAATTTGCACCAGCACACATACAAACAGAGGCTTTAGAAGTAAGAGTCACTCTGGATGATATTCCCTTTCCACTTACCAAAAAAGTTAAGTTTTTTGTTTTTGTTTTTTGTTTTATTTATTTATTTACTTACTTATTTACTTTTGGTTTTTGCTTTGGTTTTACATCTCAGGACACGGTGTCACCTGCTATTTTCTGATCAAAACGTAAATCCAGTTGACATCCTTAATGTCTCTTTCCTACCTCCTCTATATCTCATCCATGCACTTGTCCTGCTGGTTCTGCTACCAGCTCACCATCCAAGCCTTCCGCTGCTCTCGCTCTCCCCTGCTGCCATCTGGGTCCGAGCCGCCGACATCTCACATAAGGAGTGCCACTCTGGTTTCCTAAACTCTCTTCTCCTCCTACTCTTGCTCCCCTAAAATTCATTTTTCCCATAGTTTTCAGGTTGATCTTCAAGAGCTTCAATCTGACCGTCCTCTTTGTCCCCTTGACATCTTCCAATGTCTTCCACTACCCTGAAATAAAAGGAAACCTTCTGGCCTTGAAGGTTCTGTGTGATTTGGCCCACTTCTTTGAACTTGCTGCATATTCCTCATCTCTTACTCACCACTCCTAGCCTCTCTCTACAAAATGGTATTTCTCGAACCCAAACATCAACCTGCTTCTCACCTCAGCATCTATTCAATTGCTGTTTTCTCTCTCTGGAGTTCTCTTTAGATTCTTCTCACTGGCCTTTCTTTCCCACAAGTGCTCCACGAACAAGCACCATAGGGATCACACGGGACCTTGTAAGAAATGCAGAAGCTGGCACACAACCCCTCACCTACTAAATCATAATCAGCCCTTATACAGGATCACCACGTGATTCATATGCAAATTGTAGGTTGAGAAGGTCTAGCTTAGGTCTCAGTGCAATTGTCACCTCCTCTGAGAGGCTTAACTGACCCTCGATCCAAATTAGCTTCCCAAATCACTCTCTATTACACCATGTATTTGATTTTTTTCCGATGGCCGTTAACTTTTTTTTTTTTTAAATATATGAAATTTATTGTCAAATTGGTTTCCATACAACACCCAGTGCTCATCCCAAAAGGTGCCCTCCTCAATACCCATCACCCACCCTCCCCTCCCTCCCACCCCCCATCAACCCTCAGTTTGTTCTCAGTTTTTAACAGTCTCTTATGCTTTGGCTCCCTTCCACTCTAACCTCTTTTTTTTTTCCTTCCCCTCCCCCATGGGTTTCTGTTAAGTTTCTCAGGATCCACATAAGAATGAAACCATATGGTATCTGTCTTTTTCTGTATGGCTTATTTCACTTAGCATCACACTCTCCAGTTCCATCCACGTTGCTACAAAAGGCCATATTTCATTCTTTCTCATTGCCACGTAGTATTCCATTGTGTATATAAACCACAATTTCTTTATCCATTCATCAGTTGATGGACATTTAGGCTTTTTCCATAATTTGGCTATTGTTGAGAGTGCTGCTATAAACATTGGGGTACAAGTGCCCCTATGCATCAGTACTCCTGTATCCCTTGGATAAATTCCTAGCAGTGCTATTGCTGGGTCATAGGGTAGGTCTATTTTTAATTTTCTGAGGAACCTCCACACTGCTTTCCAGAGCGGCTGCACCAATTTGCATTCCCACCAACAGTGCAAGAGGGTTCCCGTTTCTCCACATCCTCTCCAGCATCTATAGTCTCCTGATTTGTTCATTTTTGGCCGTTAACTTTAGATGAAAGTACCTTATTTGTTAACTGATATATTTATTTTTTTCCCCACTAGACTGTAAGCTCTATGAAAGCAGGAGGCATGTTTACATTGCCCACTACTGTTTTACCACCTAGCCTATGTCATCAATACATATTTGACAGATAAATGAATATTCACATATGACTTTAATCTTAATGCTCAAAGAGATGGTGAAATAGAATAAGTTTTTGACCTGTATTTATCTGGCTTTATCTGACCTAATAACCAACCAGAAAAAAATATGAATCGAATCAATTGTTTTGGCATAAATCACTTGCTGTACTCCAGTGGAATTTAAGGAAGGAAGGAAGGAAGGAAGGAAGGAAGGAAGGAAGGAAGGGCGGAGGGAGTGGGGAGAGAAAGATGGTTGGCCTTGGAAGATGTCAGGGTAATAAATGAAGTGACATTGCAAAGGATTCACAGGGTAGGACTACAGAGATAAGTAAGAGATTATGGCAGGCTCCCCAACATGGTGTAAATTATGCTATTATTTCTCACCTAGAGCTTGTAAAACATTGAAGATTGAAGCTTTATATTTTGTATTGTATTCCCAGGAATATGTCACTAACTAGTAGCCCTTAAGAAGGAGAACGTATGTTAGCAATATGTGTGGGGTGAAAACCCTCAGTACTGTGTTTCTCCTTTATTCTCACAGAACTACCACACTCATAACACGTCTGACACCAGATGTGCAAAATTTTTTTTTCCCACATCAAGCAATTCTGTGACACCAGCTTGGCGTCCTGCAAATGAACTCAATTCTGACATCTACCTGGAGATGGGATCAGATCAGGTTAAGGGCTCAGTCCCAAGAGACCGTCTCCCATTTCAGATGCCAATTTTAAGTAGTAGGTCTCCAGGTAACCCACAACTTCTGTTCAACTTGGCTAAAATCAGAGGTTCTTGGGGCGCCTGGCTGGCTTAGTCAGTGAAGCATGTGACTCTTGATCTCAGGTTGTGAGTTCAAGCCCCACACTGGATGTAGAGATTACTTAAAAAAAAAAAAAAAAAAGTCTTTTTTTAAAAAAATCAGAGGTTCCCATGACCTCCTCTCCTGTGGATTTGATTATTTGCTAGAACAGCTTACAGAACTCAAGGAAATACAGAGAGTTACCAGTTTATGAATACATGATAAAGGATACCCATGAACGGCCAGATGAAGGTCTACATAGGATAAGGTTGGGAGGGTTCCAAAGGCTTCATCCTCCCAATATGCAGAGGTGTTCACCAACATGGAAACTTTCCAAACCCCATACTATTGAGATTTTATGTACACTTCCTCATGATCAATTGTTAACTCCATTTCTATTGAGATCAAATTGGATAATTAAACATCAGGAGTTTGTGCTTTGCAAACAGGAGGGAATCAATACCTATGTGCTGAATGAATTAAGAAAAGAACGGTTCCCTGTCCTGATCTTTTGGGATGGGTAACTCCATAAACAAATATTAACCCTCTCCTCACCAAAGGTGGAGATTGTATGGTGAGAACAATAGCACAGTCCGAAGGGTGTGTGTTACAGCTCCTCGAGCAGACCGTCCTTCCCCATGGTGTACACAGAGCAAGGAGCAAGGCCTGCTTTAAGAGCGTAAGAGATGAGGGGCCTGGCTGGGTCAGTTGGCAGAGCGTATGCCTCTTGGTCTTAGGGTTGTAAGTCTGAGCCCCATGTTGAGTGTAGGGATTGCTTAAAAATAAAGTCTTTAAAAAACAAAAAGAATGCAAGAGCCGTATACTCACACCACACCTGCTTTAACGCTCTATTGCCAAGATTTTTAATAATTTTATCTTTGTATTGGATTTTTACACTACATTGATGGGAGCATGTGTGCAAGTAAAGACAGGTATAATATGAGTATCTACTCTTCCTTGTTGTTCCATTTGCATGTGACATTCTTGATGTCCCATGAGCGCAGAATTGCCATGGATCCCCATGATGTCGGGGAGTTCAGTGTTACTCAAGGCAGACACAAGGTAAGTGAGTTCCATCTATAACAGAGGGCGGCAGGCACACAGAGCCCTCAGAGGACTTGCTTTCTGCTTGACCCAGAACTTGATTTGAATGTAGAAAGAAACTAATGGTGCTCTAAATATAAATAATGTTGGGGCGCCTGGGTGGCTCAGTCGGTTGAGCGTCCGACTTCGGCTCAGGTCATGATCTCATGGTCCGTGAGTTCAAGCCCCGCGTCGGGCTCTGTGCTGACAGCTCAGAGCCTGAAGCCTGATTCCGATTCTGTGTCTCCCTCTCTCTGACCCTCCCCCGTTCATGTTCTGTCTCTCTCCATCTCAAAAATAAATAAATGTTAAAAAAAAATTTTTTTTAAATAAAAAAAATAAAACACACGTTGAAGGGGTGGGGGGTAGGCAAAATGGGTGAAGGGGAGTGGGAGACATAGGTTGCCAGTTATGGAATGGATAAGTCACAGCACAGGGAAGAGAGTCGGTGGTAGTGTAACAGCATTGCAAGGTGACAGATGGTAGCTACACTCGTGGTGAGCACAGCATAATGTATGGAGGAGCTGAATCACTGTGTTTTACACCTGAAACTAAGGTAATGTGTGTCGACTACACTTCAATTTTAAAAAGTGGAAAAAAAGGACATTACATAATATAAAGATGAATGCTAAATGTTATACTAATCTAAAATTTTAATTTTTACTTAGAATGACATTAAGTCGCAAATGAAAAATACCATCACAAATCAACAGAATGAGGCAGAAAAGAGCAAACTTTCTACTTTATTTATTTGTTTATTAAATATTTATTTTTGAGAGAGAGAGAGAGCACAAGAGCAGGCTAGGGGCAGACTGAGAAGGGGACAGAG
The DNA here is from genome assembly GCF_024362965.1 of Panthera pardus. Classification (NCBI taxonomy): domain Eukaryota; kingdom Metazoa; phylum Chordata; class Mammalia; order Carnivora; family Felidae; genus Panthera; species Panthera pardus. The sequence goes on from NW_026526666.1 coordinate 30,886,065, forward strand.
GATCCAAAGTGGGCTCTGTGGGGCTTGAACTCACAAACTGTGGCATCATAATCTGAGCTGAAGTCTACGGCTTAACTGACTGAGACACCCAGGTGCCCCTATCTAGCTAGCTAGCTAGCTATGTTTTAAGTAGGCTTTACTCCCAGCACAGAGCCCAACCCAGGGCTTGAAGCCACAACCTTGAAATCAAGACATTGAGATCAAGACCTGAGCTGACATCAAGAGTTAGATGCTTAACCAACTGAGCCAGGTGCCCCGAAAACTTTCTTTCTTTCTTTTTTAAAAAATTTAACATTTATTTTTGAGAGACAGAGACAGAGTGTGAGCAGGGGAGGGGCAGAGAGAGGGGAAGACACAGAATCCAAAGCAGGCTCCAGGCTCTGAGCTGTCAGCACAGAGCCCCATGTGGGGCTTAAATTCACTAATGGTGAGATCATGACCTGAGCTGAAGTCAGATGCTTAATCGACTGAGCCACCCAGACACCCCGTCAAAAACTTTCTATTTTAAAAATGACTGCTTTTAGAGTGCCTGGGTGGTTCGGTTGGTTGAGCAAGTGGCTCTTGATTTTGGCCCAGGCCACAAGCTCGCAGTGGTGAGACTGGCCTCACGTCCGGCTCCACACTGAGCTGAGTGCAGAGCCTGTTTGAGATCCTCTCTCTCTTTCTGCCCCTCTCCCCTGCTCACTCACCATCTCTCTCTCTAAAATAAAATAAGCATGAAAATGACTGCTTTTACAGTAACCACAAACTTGCTTCTAGCTAACAATCTGCAAGCTATCTCTCAAGGGGCTTTTCTTAAAGGAGACAAACCTTCCTCTCCACCCCCTAAAAGTACCACAAAACATTTCAAATGTACCGACTTGAGTACTTTCTCCGTCTGGTGCCATTTCCCTTTGATATGAACATACACTCATTCACTAGACATTCTCTGAGTGGAATAGCAGCTCAAAGCTTGAAAGGAGCGTGTGTTCTGTTCCCTCTGGGCTAAAGCAAGGCTCATCCAGACCAGAATGACCTGGCAACCACCGGTTAGACACGCGGATTTAAAGTTTAACTTTACACCAACAGTGCAGTGCAGTCCAGGGCAAGGTCCACAGAGATAGATCCTGACACCCTTACCTTTTAGTGTCTTCATGTCTCTGGGTCATTGAGACCTTTAGGTTTTGGCCTCCACAGGAAGACTTCAAAGAGATAATGCTGCTTCTGGCCTGTAGACCCCATGGCCTGTAGCCAGTTGGAAAACTGCAACTATTTACCCAACAGAGCTTCTCAAGCCCAAAGCCCTGGGAAGGGAAATACAAGAGGCAGAGGGTGCATTTCTGAGTGCCCCCAGGAAGGTTGCACCATAGCTGGTGGAAAGCCTGGCCTGCCAAGTCAGAAGCTCTCTTCTTATCAGCCATGTGACCTCAGGCAAGCAACTCTCCATTGTCTAGGCCTCTCTCTCCTCATCTATAAAGTGGGAGCAATGAGGGGTACCTGGATGGCTCAGTTGGTTGAGCGTCCGACTTGGGCTCAGGTCATGATCTCACGGTTTGTGGTTTGAGCCCCATGTTGGGCTCGGTGCTGACAGCTCAGAGCCTGGAGCCTGCTTCAGATTCTGTGTCTCCCTCTCTCTGCTCCTCCCTTGCTTGCACTCTGTCTCTCTCTCAAAAAAAAAAAAGAAAAAGAAAAAAGAAAAGAAAAAAGTATGAGTGGAGTAGCAACTTAAAGTAGGATCACGTGGCAGATTGTTGCAGGCACCTGACAAGTCATACTGTTGAGTGTCCACATCCCCTTGTGATGGACTCTGCTATTCCTGACTTGTTCATCAGGAACCCAGGCCCTTAGGAGCCCTGAAGCCTCCATTCTTGACTTTTTGAAGCATTCATGCTGGACTAGACTGTAAAAGAATGAGATTTCTCTGAAGAGATAGACTCTCTAACAGCAGCACTAAGGTCCAGGCAGGTGGGTAAGGCAACCCCACACCCTTTGGTCTCAGTCAGATGACTGCAGCTCTTGGATGACCCCAGTGACCCCAGCTGACCCATGGAATTGTGAGAAATAATCAATCTGTGTGTTGTTTTTTCTAAATATTTATTTATTTATCTATCTATTTATTTATCTATTTAGAGATAGAGAACATATGAGTGAGGGAAGAGTGGAGAGAAAGAATCCCAAGCAGGCTCTGCACTGCCAGCACAGAGCCCGTCGTGGGGCTCCATCCCACGAACCGTGAGATGGGGACCCCAGCTGAAATCAAGAGTTGGACACTTAACCAACTGAGCCACCCAGGTGCCCCTAAATCTGTTTTTTTTTTTTTTAAGAGCAGGCCACAGAAGGCCTCTCTGATAAGGTGATGTGTAAACAGGAATGGAAGAAGGAAGTGGTTATGGATTGAATGTTTGTGTCTTCCCAAAATTCATGTGGGGAAGCCCTCTCCCCCACTGTGGCTATGTTTGAAGATGGGACTTCTAAGGAAGTAGCTAAAGTTAAATGAGGTTGTGAGCATGTGCCGAGGAAAGGCCAGGTAAGGACATAGCAAGCCAGGAAGACAATTCTCACTAGAAACCATATCGGCTGCAACCTTGATCTTGCACTTAAATCCTCCAGAACTGTGAGAAAATCCATTTCTGTTGTTGAAGCCACCCAGTCTGTGGTATTTTGTTATGGCAGCCCAAGCTGATAAGACAGAGCCATGTGGGTATGGCGGGGAGAGCACTGCAGCAAAAGGAGGGGCTGGTGCAAAGGTCCTGGAGTGCAGGCAAGCTGAATGCGGTAATGCTGGAGCACAGTAAAGAGGGCCAGATGAAGGATAAAGGGTCAGAGAGGGGAAGATGTATGCAAATCAGAGGGCTATTGAAAGACTTTGACTATTACTTGAAGTTTAAAGGAAAGTCTGTAGTTTGGAGGGACGGAGTGATATGTTTTCAGAGGACATGCATTTCTGTCATATTTGACTTTTATGTAACAATGAACATGTGCTAACTTTTGTAATCAGAAAAAAAGACTTCAGGACATTTAGAAGACTACATAAGAGAGAGCTAACAAGTACAAGCTGTGTCCTTTAATGCCAACATGTGGGTACAGGGGAAAGCAGGGAGGGGCAGCAAGAAATGAAAGGGTGGGGGAGACTGCAGCTGATGAGAAGGCCTTGGCTTCTTTGAGGACTTGTCCTGTTCTTTGGGAGCTGCACCTCTGTGGGACGGTGGAGGGCAAACATGGGGGCAGACGGTGGGGCAAGAACAGAGAATAAAGTGTGGGCTGAATTCTTTTTTTATTTTTATTTAAAAAAAATTTTTTTTTTTAACGTTTATTTATTTTTGAGACAGAGAGAGACAGAGCATGAACAGGGGAGGAGCAGAGAGAGAGCGAGACACAGAATCTGAAACAGGCTCCAGGCTCTGAGCTGTCAGCACAGAGCCCGACGCGGGGCTTGAACTCACGGACCGCGAGATCATGACCTGAGCCGAAGCTGGCCGCTTAACCGACTGAGCCACCCAGGCGCCCCTCTTTTTTAAAATTTATTAGTTTTTTAAATGCTTATTTATTTTTGAGAGAGATCAAGCGTGAGAGGGAGAGGGGCACAGAGGGAGACAGAGGATCTGAAGTGGCCTCTGTGCCAACAGCAGAGAGCCTAACGTGACACTCCGACTCAAACTGTGAGCCCATGGCCTGAGCCAAAGTCAGACACTAAACTGACTGAGCCACCCAGGCAGCCCTCTTTTTTTTTTTTTTTTTTTTTTAATGTTTATTTTTGAAAGAGAGAGAGAGAGGAGGGGCAGAGAGAAGCAGGGCACAAAGGATCCAAAGTGGGCTCTGTCCTGACAGTATTGGTCCTGAGCCCACTTCAGGGCTCGAACAGGGCTCGAACGAGGCTCAAACTCAGGAACCGTAAGATCGTGACCTGAGCTGAAGTCAGGTGCTCAACCAACTGAGCCACTCAGGTGCCCCTGAATTCTTTCTTGATAGGGATCAAGTACATCTGATTTGCCCCAGAACTTAACACATTGCCCAGCTTCTATAGGGCAAGAGCTGGATTATTTCTTACAGAAACAGATGACCTGGCCTGAGCAGTTATTGTGTACCCCGCCCCCCATTCTCACCCCTATTCTTTGTTAGTATAGCCGAAGTTTAAAGGGGATCTTTAAATCCCTTTAGTGTAGTAGAGGGCGGATCTTTGGCATAATGAAAGGGTTAAAAGTCCACTGGATTAAGCCCTGCATACCTTGTGATTGGTTCCTAGTCTTTCAAATGTAAGAAATTGGGGCACCTGGGTGGCTCAGTCGGTTGAGCTTCTGACTCTTGGTTTTGGCTCAGGGCATGATCTCTTGGTTCATGAGTTCAAGCCTGTGATGGGCTCTGCACTGACAGCCGGGAGCCTTCTCTCTCTCTGCCCCTCTCCCACGTTCTCTCTCAAAAATAAATAAATGTAACAAATTGAGCTGAATCTTCAAGTAAGGCTGAGATCTCACAGGTTCTCAGATAACACTTTACACCTCATCATCATGGCCTGGGACTAGCAGAGTTAAAAAAGCAACGGAAACACTGCCTTTTGTGTTTTCTTGTAAAACCTCCATTCACTTCGTTTTATTCTTTAGTTGGCAGAGGAGTAGATGAATAGACAAAGATGCTCAATGCAAGCCTGGACAGAGAGTACTTTTTAAATGAGCATTCTGTTTAAAGTGCAAATGTGCTTTGCTATCAGCAACAGATGCATTTTCTAAACATTACGTGTAACCCGCTTCTTTTTCTGAGTTCCAGAGGCGCTAACTCTGATGAACAGAAGGAAAGATTCTTTGTGTTTTGTGAATGATCACCCCCTTAGTCATCTGTTCTGTAAATCTGGTATTTCATGGATCAGGTATTTTAAAAATCCTTTGAAGGAAGCATCGGCCAACTATTTCTGATAATTTTTTTAAATGTTTATTTTTGAGAGAGATAGAGAGAGAGAGAGAGGGAAAGAGAGAGAGTGTGTGTGTGAATGGGGGAGGAGCAGAGAGGGAGACAGAGAACTCAAAGTGGGCTCCAGGCTCTACGCTCTCAGCACAGAGCCTGACATAGGGCTTGAACCCACAAACTATGAGATATTGACCTGAGCCAAAGTTGGACGCGTAAACAACTGAGCCACCCAGGAACCCCTGTGATCATAATTTTTTATCTTCTTGAATAGATTATAAAAATTTGAACATGTTTAGCCCCAATGACCAGTCTTAATGAAAGTTTCAAGTTAATGAAAAAGAAATGCAGAATGATGATCAGCACAGTGAAGGGTACTAGAATATGCCATCCTCAAATATGCCACTTTGGCATAAGGATAATTTTGAGCTGAAGGCAACTGAGAAGAAAAAGATACAAAAAAAGCTCTCTGCCCACCCCTATTTGCCTAAAAGTAGGATGTAAATTTGCAAAGGTGTCCCGTCTCTTTTCTCTACCAGGAGGACAGAAGTTCACCACTGGAGATGACCCTAGACCTTACCAGCTCAGAGATAGCACCAGAGAAATCTACAAAACAATCTTTGCTAAAACTAGCCTTTATCTACCATTAATTTCCCCATATATTTGCCTTCCTACAATTTGTCGCTCCTAGAAACTCGAAGCCCTTTTTTTTCTTAAGATTTCACTAAACATGTATTGTTCTTTTGCTAAAATGCTATGCAACCAACAAAACAAAGACAACCTACTGAATGGGAGATGATATTTGCAAATGACAGACATATCCAATAAGGGGTTAATATTCCAAAATATATAAAGAGCTCATACAACACACACCAAAGAAACCCAAATAATATAATTTAAAAATGAGCAGAAGACATGAGCATACATTTCTCTAAAGAAGACACACAGATGGCCAATAGACACATGAAAAGATGCTCTATATCACTCATTATCAGGGAAATGCAAATCAAAACCACAGTGAGATATTACCTCATACCTGTCAGAATGGCTAAAATAAAAAACTCAAGAAATGATAAGTATTGGAGAGGATGTGGAAAAAAAGGAACACTTGTGCACTCTTGGTGGGAGCCAACTGTGGAAAACAATATGGAAGTTTCTCAAAAAATTAAAAATTACTGTATGATCCAGTAATTCCACTACTGGGTATTTACCCAAAGAATACGAAAACACTAATTTGAAAAAGACATATGCACTCCTATGTTTATTGCAGCATTATTTACAATAGCCAAACTATGGAAGCAACCCACATGTACATCAATAGATGAATGGATAAAGAAGTTGTGGCATGTATGTGTGTGTGTGTGTGTGTGTGTGTGTGTGTATATATATATATATATATATATATATATATATATATATATGGAATATTAGTCAGCCATAAAAAAAGAATGAAATCTTGCCATTTGCAACAATGTGGATAGACGTAGAGGATATAATGCTAAGTGAAATAAGTCAGAGACAAATAAGTACCATGTGATTTCAGTCATATGTGGAATTTAAGAAACAAAACAAATGAACAAAAGAGACACAGTGGGGCAGTTGATTGAGTGTCCAACTCTTGATCTTAACTAGGGTCTTGATCTTAGGGTTGTGGGTTCAAGCCCTGCGTTGGGTGCAATGCTGGGCATGGAGCCTACTTAAAAAAATAATAAAAAAACAAGGCTTTATATATAAAAGAAAAAAGAGAGACAAAGGGGCAGCTGGCTGGCTCAGTTGGTAGAACATGCAACTCTTGATCTCTGGGTCATGAGTTCAAACCCCACATTGGGGGTATAGCTTACTTTAAAACAACAACAACAACAACAACAACAACAACAACAACAACAAACCCACAACAGATTCTAAAGTATAGAGAACTGATGGTTACCAGATGGGAGGGGAGTGGGGGGATGGGTGAAATAGGTGATGGGGATTAAGAGTATGCATATCATGATGAGTACTGAGCAACATATGGAATTGCTGAATCACTATATTGTACACCTGAAACTAACCTAACACTGTAGGTAGAATTGTAAAAAATGCTATACCATGCCTTTGAATGACTCCTCTCTGGGTGCTCCCTTGTATATGCATCACGCACTTGTTAATAAACTTCTGTTTGATTTCCTCTTGCTAATGTCTTGTCAGTCTAATTTACAGGGCTGGGTCTATGAACCTAAGATGGGTAGAGGGAAAACAATTTTTTTTTCCTCCCTTATATCAGCAACCAATTCCTTATCCTTATGTAACTAAAATAGTCAGCATTCCTTATTGAGGACCCAAAAAACTAGCTCAAGACACAGTCCTTTATTGCCGTTCTTCGGAAATTTGTCTTCCGGCCTTTGGCCAGATGGGTCACAGGGTCTGACCCAAGTTTAGAGAACTACTTAGAAACATTCATAACCAACCAAAGAGGGTTCCTAATGATACAGAGTCTGGTTACTTTGATTTGCTGAGCAAAATAAACAAGTGAATAAATGTATGAAAAGCTGCTTGTAAGGCATTAAGTACCCTGTGACTTGTCTTTGCTGACTTTTGAAAGGAGAGAAAGACACAATTCGTTCATAATCGCGGTCAGTGTCCATTTTCCTAGCTCTACCATAATATTACATTATAGCTTTATTTTCCAGATTTTTTTTTTTTTTTGCTTATGGATATATCCTCCAAATGTTTTAGAAACTTTATTAATGAAAACCATTAAAATGTATGAAGCCCTCAACATGCTTAATCCTGTTCTAGGTGCTTCATACGTGTTAACTTACTGAATCCACACAATGCCACGAAGGAAATACTATCATTAACCCCATTTCACAGATGAGAAAGCAAAAGCACACCCATGTTAAGTGACTTGTCTGTTAGGTTGCAGGCTGGAACCCTGACCACCACACTGCATTCCCTCAGTTCCAGTGACAAAGAGCAAGTGGCTGAACTATTGGCAGAAGGCTCTATTTACAAACAGGGACTTACGTCTGAGGCCACGAATTAATTTAATTTCATACAACCAGGAAAGCAACTAAGTTCTAGCAACTAAGAACTCAGTGCGAGTAGTTAACTTACAACCTCTTGCAATCTTCCCCAAAGCGACTACACGGGGCCTGATTCATGGCAACCGAGCACACGTGTTATTTACCCCGTCTTCAGCTCCGGCTGGTGGAAGAACTGAGGCCATACTTAGAATGTGTCATTGGGCTAATTTTATTCTGTAAATAATAGAATAACTGTTGACAATATTTTAAAACATCCCCACCTATTTCCGCCTCCTCTGACCTCCTTCTTATTGCTCCATCTGCATACTTTCTTGGTCACTCCCGACCAAGAAAATTTTGGTCTAATCGAGATTAATTTTAGTCGTCGTGAATGACAAGATTTTTCTGCTTATGTTGTCTGTGTATTACTTGTGTTATATTGTAAAAGTTCTACTCACTTTTACAAGGAGTCAGAGATACATGACACACATAAGTGTTTTTCACATGACAATTCACGTTTTGGTTAAAATTAACTCCGGGGGCGCCTGGGTGGCTCAGTCGGTTAAGCGTCCCACTTAGGCTCAGGTCACGATCTCATGGTTGGTGAATTCGAGCCTGCATGGGGCTCTGTGTTGACAGCACAGAGCCTGCTTGGGATTCTCTCTCTCTCTCTCTCTCTCTCTCTCTCTCTCTCTCCCCCCCTACCCTGCTTATTTTGTCTCTCTCAAAACACCTAAGTCAACTTAAAAAAAAATTTACTCCCAGGAAACTGAGCTCACTTTAGGTAAGATATTAGAACAAATTACAACGGATAAGGAACAATCACAAAGGATAAGAAATGCCAAAAACAAAAAACAAAAAAACCAAAAAAAACCCAAATCAAAACATTCTAGAGGCTTTGAAAGGTAAATCTGAAGCGGGATGGGTTACAAAGGTACCAGCAGGGGTGGGAATGTTAGCTTCCTCAACTTTATACATTCTTTCTTCCTTCTAAGCAGTTTCTTCCAGTAAAACTGGTTCTTTCTCCCCAGGGACCACAAATATCTGATTCTTGTCCTAGCCCAGATGGTGGAGTGCAGGGACCGTCAACAGAAGAAGAAAGAGATCCAGTAAAAATAAAGGTCAGGACAACGCAGGCGCCGGTGCCGCCCGGGTTGGTAACAGCTTGAGAATCTGTCTCAAATGCCATGCTGGAAAGAAAAGTCAGATCTGCCTGGAGGGCCCAGCAAATGTTACAGTGTTTTCCTGCACCCACCTTTCTGGACCTGTTGAATGTCACTCTTCACCACATTTACTCTGCATCAAATAGTCCAGACAGAGCTTTCTCATTTCGGAGTAAATGACCATGAGTAAAGACGGCCATGCCTTGAACATTTAGTGAGGGGAAAATAATTACATTACCTTGGGTGGATTGCCTTTTCATGACTGTCAGACAGCCTACCAGAGGAAACAAGTCGTAACGCTAAGGACAGATGCTGAGACACATCAAAAACTCCTATTACTAAAGAATGAAGAAAAGCCTTGGCTTGGGGCGGATTTATACAACCAGATGTCAACACAGCTTTCACAACCTCTTTCTGAATTGCTGACAGAGCACCAGACATCTGCCGTGTCGTTTGGTGGGAGAGCGTGACTCTGGTTGTAGACACACTTGAGTCTGCGGCTAGTGTCTGCTACCTACAATGTGGAACCAGAGACAGGTTAGCTTGCCTGAATCTGTTTTCTCATCACTGGGGACAATGCTTTTCTCTTCCTGGTCTGGTGAGGATTGAACGAGATAAGCTAGGCACATCCTCTGATTTAACAGTGCCCTGGTCTCCTGTTGGCTAGGTGGCCTCAGGCGGATTGTCTAACTCACAGTTCCCTCATCTGTCAAATGGGGATAATTCATACCACCCAGGTTTGCTGGAACAAGTCAGTCAGTCAAGTGCCCATCTAGTATACAGTCTGAGCTGCTATTGCTACTTATATTGCTCAATCCACGTTCAAAGGTGTTCTTTCACCTTCAGAAATGGAAACCTGAAACACATAATCCCCTAGATAATAGCAGTTACATAGAACTGATAAGTGGAAGGCGTCATCTTGAATATGCATCAGCTACTTCTTGGGCAGGAATGAAAAAATGGACTTGGGCTAAATTGTTTGCCTAGTGTGATGATAAATTAATAGCAGGCTGTGTTTGCTCACCGTTTATCTCCAGGGAGCTCTGAGCACCATGCTGACATAATCTTCAAAACATCCTGGCGAAAAGCTGATGAGTGATTGAATCACCATCTTCAAGACGATGAAGGATTGTCTGGATGGTGACCAGCTGTTCCCACCACAACCAAAGCAGATAAAGAGCCGGCAGGCCTAAGTCATAGGAAAGATTGGGGTTAAACCCTGGGAGATACATCTTGAAGAGGTTTCCATCCAGGCAGTATTTCATTTCAAAGTACTGAATTATGTGGCTACTATTGAATTATAGCTTCCCACTGGCAAATTGAAAACACAGATTTCTCTACAGTATACACACAACTTGGCTTAACACCTGGGTGATTCCTTTGGGCGGGTCTTCCCCTGAAATGACTCCAGCCAATTTCCATGCCAGGCTATTTGGCAGTTCCCCAGGGACATTCTGGAAAGGCTCAAATGAGCAGGTTATCCCACGGTTGAGTGAGCTTTAAGCAGCTAACCCAGACGCAGTCTGAAGGTGAAACAATGGAATGGGGTTGTTTAGCCACCTGGGCTTGTGAAGAGTGTCCATGGCCTGAACATGGACACATAGGTCATTAGAGCAGTTATAGGACCTTCGAAACTTCAGACTCCTCCACCATCTCTTCAAGCAGTCAACAATAGTAGGACTACACACTGCCTTCCTGTGGTTGCCATAGTGATAGGAATGGTATGGTTGCCAGCAGGAGCAAAGGGGAAGCATGGAAGTTGGCATAAGCCACAAGCATCAGCCCAACTCTGGTTTCCTCCCCAGTGAGAGCCCAGCGGCAGGCTGAAGGGAGAGGCAGAGCCCAATGGTGGAAAAAACACTAGTCATCGGCACCAACCTCTTCCCAGCTCCTGATGATGGCCAGCCAACTCATTTTTGATAGGTGTGCTACTTCGGACAATGCTTCTCAAGTTTTGACATGCCTATAAATCACCTGGATATTACTTTGTTAAAATATAGATTTTGATTCCATTGGTCTGGGTAAAGGATCTGAGATTCAGCATTTCTGAGAAGCTCCTTGCACAGCAGCTTGAGCAGCAAAGTCTCTGGGACTTGCATGTATGAGAGCCCCCTAATGCACAGAGGCCTCCACAAGACAGAATTTACTCCTCCTTTATGTAATCCTGCTCTCTGAATTTGTCAGGCCCACCCAGTCTTCTGTTGCAGGCCCATGCCTGCTTTGTTTCCCTGGGTCTGCAGTCTACACTGGACTCCCTTCTAAAATCTGCAGTTTAACCAGAAGCAATGGGGAAAGGGATGGCAGGCCCTTCCCTTAAAGGGCTCAATCCAGAAAGTGCACATTCCCTTTCCACTCCCACTCTTTTGGCTAGAATTTAGTCACATGGCCACAGCCAGCCCCAAGTAAGGTTGGGAAATATTTTATTTTGTACATATTTTATGCTGTGTTCCCGGTGTCCACTGAAAATTCCATACCAAGGAAGGGAAGGAGAGAATGCGTATTAGGGGACACTAACAGTCTTTTGTGACGGTTGGGGATAAAAATAATGGTAATGATGCAGTTTTGGGGGTGATGGCGGGGTTCGTAGCTGATGGCCAAGAAAGAATTCTTGAAGACGTCGTTGGTGCAAAAGGTGATTTTATTAAAGCACAGGGACAGGACCCGAGGGCAGGAAGAGCTGTGAGGCAAGGGTGGGGGTGGGGTGGGGGCTGGTGACCGGTTTAAGGAGTTGGGAGAGATAAAGTCTAGAGGGAGTTTCCAAAGAGGCTTTCACATGCTAAAGACTTACTGCAGGCCTAGCTATTGTCAGGCTAAGGTTGTTTTTCCCTCTAGCAAAGAATTAAGACAGTAGGGAGTTCCTGGACTTTAGGCCATTGACGGGATTGTCTTGTTCTTGTAAACTGGTAGAGACTCCTATTTGTTTTTTTTGTTCTTTCCTGTTTTGGGGTAGTGGGAGTGTATGTATGGAATATCATACAAGGTAGCGGGGGTGCTGTTAGCCTGTACTTTGCCCTCAGCTTGCCCCATGTTCTTCCATCAGTAACAGTAATCGTTATTGAGTACTTACTATCTGGCAGGCACAGCACCTTAAACGAATCACCTCATTCACTCTTTACAAAAAGCACCGTTGGGAGGCAGTATTATTATTCCCATTTACAGATAAAGAAATTGAGGCTTAGAGAGGTTAAGTAGCCTGCTGCGGTCATACAGCTGAGGCAGAGTCAGGATTCAAATCCAGCCACTGTCAATCCAGAGCCTGGAATCTTAGTAGTAGGGAAAGGACTGATTATAGGAACAGCAGGTGGGGCTAGGCCATTTCAACCCTCAGAGGTGCGGGTGTGGGTCCTGAGTCTGAGACGAAACCCTGCAAAAAATTGACTGCAAAAAATCTTGTGCATTCCACGAGAAAGACTATGCTTACCTGTGACAATGTATACGTTGCTATTCTTTGGAGTTGGAAGATTTGTGAACCAAGGAGCTTATTATTCCCCTGATAGCTGTGACATGGTGGTCACCTCAGGCTATACCAGACTTGAAAGGCGATGGTCTGTGGCCCTGCTGTTGTCTCCCCACCCACCAAGCCCCCCAAGCAGACACTACTCCGAATACCTGGTAGGGTTGTCCTGGGAGAGCCACAGCTGGCCAGGACCAGATGGGACCACTTCTTGTGTCAGTCACAAGTTAGAGGACATTTGAAAACTGTTTTCCAAAGTTCACCCCCTCCTTCTTCTTTCCATGAAAAGCGCTTTTTGTTAGTTCAGGCTTTGTTTGGGGATTCAGTTGATAAAGAGACCATTTTATTGTAATGAATTACTGGCCAAGTGGTGCCAGAAATCCTAGTGAGAGGCCAGCCCTCTGGCTTTTATTCAGCAAGGTGAATGGAAACAACTACTGGGCGTGGGTATCAAGGGCACTTTGGAGTTCACTGCCATCAGCAACTTCGGGTTTAGTTGCTGGTTGCCTCTGAGTTCAGAGGGGGCAGTCAGAGAAAGTGCTAGCAATAAAATGTAAGACTTTTCCCTTTATCTATGAAAAATGTCAAATGGGCAGGAACTGTGGGCCAGGACTTTTACAGAATGAACTCTTTCTACCTATTATTAAATTGCTAAATCTCCACTACAAAGACTGAGGTCCCTGTGACAATTTCAGCTCATTCTGAATCCCCCAAAAAGCCAGTTTTCTCCGTTGAGCCAACTGAAAGTGGGGGGAGGGGGGGTCAAACAGGCACTAGTAAACCTCAGACTTTGTGGGACTCACACAGACATGGAATATTGAAAGTTTCTTTAAATGAATTCTCTCCAAATGGTGCTCAAGGGGCTTTGGAAAAAGAAATGAAAATACTGGTAAGCCAAAAGTCGTACATTCTAACTTGTTTTTCTCCCATGTCTGGTACATGCGGTGGCAACGTAAATTTGTGAAGACACATGGACTGACAGTATATTTCATCATCTCATTTGTTGTTTTGTTGAGACTCCAAGATCCTGTATATTTAAAGTTTGCAAGATGAATCAGCATTTCTTGGGAAACCTCTCTTAAAATATTGCTACGTGCAAACAGTGGCAAGGAATGAGGCACTTAAATCAATGGACCATGAACTCTTCAGAGTTCAAGGAAATCATTAAGGGCTGATAAAGTCAATAGAAGTTTGGGTATGTTTGAAGGCATGTAACACCAATCAGTTCTAAGCGACTGAACCTCAAGTATTGATTAGGAAACGGGTACCCACGGGCCAGGGCCAGCTGTCAAGCTTGGGAGTGTCACAGACTGGTTCCTACAGAAGACCTCTCTGCAGAGCACGGTGACCAGGGGGTGTCTTGCCATTTATGACCTTCAAAATAACATACACTTGTTTTAAGAAAGGAAAGCAAGTTTCCTAGTCCATAAAGCAAGGATCGTTGAGATCTGGCCTGTTCACCTCACAAGCAAGATTATGAGGCATCCTTCTAAAAATGCTGTGCCCATAGTCTGCTGGTGGCATTACTATGCAGGGAGGATAGTGCCCTATGTGGCCGGTGGGAAGGAAACGTCTGTTTACAGGCAGAGTTGATGGGTACAAAACCTCCCTGAAGCTCCTCTTTAAGTGTTACCTCTCCCAGCCGTAATTCATTCACGTAGATTCTGCACACCTTCTAGATTACAATTATAATTAATCATTTGTATAACTGGCATTATTAGTATTCTCTTCCTCACTTTGCTAAAAAGCTGCAGTAGCCAGGGACTTTGACTCGTTCCAGCAGTGAATTCCCAGTTCCCTGGGCTGGCTAGGTGCATAGTAGAGAAATCAAAGGTGCGTATATGGAAGACAAATGGCTTATATATCCCAAATTTGCCCTTGTCCTTTGATTTTCTGAACCTGGGATTTTATACACTTGTCTTTTAGGAAGAGAGACAGTGGCTGGGATGCTGGAGATAGGGTCAGTTCCTAAGGCAGCCAGAGAGGACAAGGCTTTCTCTATTAGTGGTAACACTTCCCAGAGTATTTGTAAGTCTACAGCCAACAAAGATTCATCACCACTTGCAACGGGCCAGTACTCTGAGACCAGTTTGGGGAGGAAAAGCAAGGATGTGAGTCCATATTTTCACATTCTCTGCAAAATCCTTCAATTCACGCTAAAGTGTGACAAGAGAATGTCCAGTTTCTTTTTAAGTTCATTTATTTTTAGTAATCTCTATATCCAAAGTGGGGCTTGAACTCACGACCTCGAGATCAAGAGTCACATGCTCTTCTGTCTGAGCCAGCCAGGCCCCTCCAGTATCTTACTAGATGAGTCCAGTCTTGTCTAGAGAGGACATTATTTTGTCATCAGGAATGTCAAACAGTCCTCTTCTCTTGAAAAAACACCCCTGTAGAAAGGCTAAGAAACACCTGCTGACCAATACCTAAACAGATGGCAGCGAATTTCTGTACACTTTGTAGGTTAAAGAAGGAAAACCATCATCCAAAAAGTACATTCTGCCAGCATTTCCTTGGACATGACCCCTCCTAGGTGCAGACAAACACAGGAAATACAGCTTGTCACTGAAATCAATAGGGAAAGTCAGTTTTCCAATTTAATGAACTTTAAGTCCCGTTTTCCCCCGCAACAGTGAAAAGGGCAAGAAATTAATGATCCTTGATTTTGTGTTATTGTCCAAATATTCATACATTGCAAAGTTTTTTTTTTCAAGATTAAAAATAATGTTTATTTATTTTGAGATTCAGGGGAGAGGGACAGAGAGAGAGAGAGGGAGAGAGAATCCTAAGCAGCCTCTGTGCTGTCAGTGTGGAGCCCAATGTGGGCTTGACTCTAAGAACCGTGAGATCATGACCTGAGCTAAAATCAAGAGTCTGACGTTCAACCAACTGTGCCACCAAGGTGCTCCTGATATACTGAAAAGTATTAATCATTAAGCCATTATAATTTTTGTCCTGGTTGTAATTAATTTTTACAAAAATCATTTTCTATTCATTGGCAACCTTATAGTATTGGTAGAAAAATGTATTTCATAATCCAAACTCCAGACTATAGAAAAATAGCCACTAGTAAGGGGGATGTTATTTTACTTTTCCTTGTTATTTTTTTTAAATAATGCCCCCCCCCCCCCGCCCCACAAACTGAAAGTCTACACACCTTTATCGTGTTCCAGGCCTCCAAGAGTATAAAATCTATAAAATGGGATTCTCAGAAGCAGTAGCCCTAGCCCAGTATTATAAGAAGTGCTTATCTGAGGCACTTTAAATTAAAACAGGAAGGAAATCAGTATTTCAGCAAATCTACATTTACAAGTTGGGACCCGATGTGTCTTTAAGTGGTCTGAGTTAAAGCAATATTGCATTGGTCAAGCAAAGTAAATCAAGACACCTCCCAAAAGGTGGTAGAGTAAGAAAAATGCCAATTTAATCATTTACTTTAGCAGGCAAGCAATTTGTAAACATTCAGTAGCGGCAGCATCCAAGTTACAAACAATTTAAAAAGAAACCAAGATTAGTGATTATAATCGTTCCTTCCCTTTCCCCAAAAGAAAAAAAGAAAAGAGAAAAGATCTGGAAAGGAATGCCTGAAAACACTACAAACATGGAACATTCAGTTATGTCTTCTATCAGCCTTCTATGCGTCCTCTCTGTATTTTTAAAGATGTATCTACTCCTAAAATGCATTATCTTGCAATAACTTGTACGTGAGTGTTTGCAATCTAGGAAGTGGTTCCTGCACACGGATGTGCACGTATCACCTCAGTTCAGATCCCATTCGCGAAGGGAATATTTATGTCTTGATTCAATGCTTCTTTGACTTCGAGTGGCAGGGTGTCAAAAAGATGGTCTTCCACAACAAGCCCGCTTTTCTTGAGCAGGCGACACTGGCCCAGCTGGGCTGGCAGGCGGTCCAAGCAGTTGCCCTTCAGCTCCAGCTGAGTGAGCTGGGAGAGCTGACCAATCTTCTCGGGGAGGAAGGTGATGCAGTTTTGCCCCAGATTCAAAGTCCTCAACTTCACGCATTTGAACAACTGTTTTGGCAGAATGTCCACTTTGTTCCCGGTGATATGCAAATGCTGCAGGTTCTGAAGCAATCCTATTTCTATGGGAATCGCCGAAATGTTGTTGTAGCTCACGTCTAAGCATCTGAGTTTCTGTAAACTGAACACTGCCACCGGTAAGGATTCGAGCTTGTTGTTAGAGAAATAAAGTGACTCCAAGTTTTTGACGTGGGTGATGGAGGGAGGAATGGTGGCAATCTTATTATGCCATAATTTTAAACATGTCAGTCGTTTTAAATGCTGGAAACTGATGATCTCCTCAATTGTGCGTATGTTATTCGATTTTAAATCCAGTTCCTGCAAATTTGAGAGGCTGAAAATAGCATGGGGAATTCTCTCCAGCTCACAGTTCTGAAGTTCGAGCTCGGCGACATTCATCATTTTCTTAAGGCTGTTCAGTACCAAGAGTTTAGTGCCGTCATTGTGAATGACTAACTTTGTAAGATGCGGAGCCACATCTGTAATGTTGGAGGGAACTTTGGTCAAGTTACTCTTCACGTGGAGAATCTTAAGGTGCCGCAACTCTCGGAGAGATTCGAGTCCGATCATCTTATTGTTTTCAGAGTTCAAATTGCCTATCAAGTACAACTCTCGAAGGTTTTTGAGCAAATATACCCAGGCAGGAATTTCTGCCACATCGGTGAACTTCACGTGAAGGCATCTCAAGTGATCTCGGAGAAAGCTAAAAGCAGTCTGTTCCACTTTTGCAGGGCAGTGGCAGAGGTGAAGCTCTTGGAGGTTAGTCATCTGAGAAATCTTAGCGGGAATTTTAGCTTCCGGAATCAGTTCAAGTTTGAGCACATCCAGGTCTGTGAGGTCAAAGACAGCATCAGGCACGCCTGACAGCATAAACAGATGCAGCTCCTGCTTGTCCTGGGCGTTGCGGGACACGTGCTGCCTGAGTTTTTCAAACGTCCACTCATGGTTCAAACTGATTTCCCTAAGTTTATTTTCACTGACTTCCGACAAGAACACACCAAAGCGCTTCGAATACAGCTGGTCATATTGGTCTACCATGTGTAGAAGGAACGCAAAATCATTCTTGACATCTGGAATGTCACTGAAGCTGCTCTCTTCTCTGACTTTTTCAAAAGAATATTCCTTTAAAGGTATCCTGAATAACCAGAAGAGAGTGTAGAGGCAGATAAAACCATAAACACAAATAATGGATATGTAACTGATGAGAAGCTTTTTCAGCATGTAAGCCATATTGTGGGTGCACTCAAATACCTCGTAACCAGTCAGGTGCTCCACTTTGGGCTTGCAGACGTGTTCAAAGCTGATTGCGTTGACAAAGTTTGCGGTATAGCAGAGGATAAAAATGAATTTGGCTGTTTTGATAAATGTTTGGACCACGTAGAGCTTATAGATCAAGTCACTGTCTTCCACGTGAGCACGGAACTTCCTTACTTTCTCAAACAGGGCTTTGGCCTGCTCCCCATCTTTTTTATCAAGGATGGTCATGCTGGGGACTTCGATCACAGGCTTCTCGGCTGAAAATTTGAAGCCTGTTTTGTTGATCATCGGGGTACTGGCACTGGGGCTCCCTTCATCACTGCTGGTAGACACATGCTTTGGTAGAGTCTGGGCACCTGTTATTCTCTGCTTGTTTTCCTCCGAGTCTTCGCACGCTGTCTCAGACAACGCTTTAGTAGTCCACGGAGACTCAAAGCACTTTCCTAATATTGAAACAAAATGTTCTACCTTTGAGCATGTTTTTGGATATTTGAACCAAAAGTTGCTACTGACCATGAGAATAATAGTATGTATAAGAGCAAGGTATGGAAAGTACTTAGAATACCACGGAAGGGCCAGATGGTAACACATCTGATTAATAAATACGTATTGCTGAAAATCCAAGTTTGTTTTTCGGCCTGTTGGATCCTCCTTCTCTTTCTTTGTCTCCTGATTTGAAACTGTCGAATCTGTGTGAGGGTATGTGGCTCTGAGAGGTATGTCAGGTGTCACAGCAGATGTGCCAAAGGAAATGTCACTTGTTGTCCGCCCATCTTGGTCTTGGTCAGTGGCTGCTTCCATCTTGGGGATATTGGTGGTAACGTCGGCATTTCCCGGTGGGGTGTGTGCCTTTGAATTTACAGGAGATGGCAATACCGGCAAGCAGACCACCTGATCTTTGGTAAGTTGCATGGTTCCCGCAAAGATGGCTACCATCAACATAACGACAGCCAGGTAATCCATAAACACATCCCACCATGGTTTCAGGATTCGGTAAGTTGGTTGAATGTCATTAAGTGAAGCAACTTCCGCAAGGGTAAACATTCCTAGAAAACAAGGAAACGAAAGACTTTATTACAAAGATACAAGTGAAAACATTAAGTAGAATACAAAACAAGATAAAACTCAACACTTTACTTGCACCAAAGTAAAGTTTTCTCATCCACATCCTAGCTTTTAATCCAAGATAGGTATAGTAGTAAATAAACTAAAAGGAACGAACATATATGAGAAAAATCGCGGTCTGTTGTAGCTTTTCTCTCCCAGCCCAAGAGAAGAGAAAAAAATGGGAGAGGAATAATAAGAATGCCTACTAGGTAAGAAATTACAACACTTTGCTGAAGGTCTACAAGGGTTAGAGTAGAAACGGAGGCAGGAGCGGGGGCAGTTTGAGAACTATTTTAGGGACAGAACTGAAAAAGTCTTGTAACTTCCTGGACCATGAAGAAGGATATGAGAACAAGATGGTATTTGCTGTGGACTGGATTGATTTAAGGTTAAGACTGGAGTTTTAGGGAGAGGAGTGAGATGACTTCTATTTTGTTCAAGCCAAAATGGAATGGTCCGTGTACACTATTAACTTCTAGATAGCCTGTGTACCAGACTCAGGCTTACTGTTTATGAATGGTGAATGGTGTGCTTCTCCAAGCCTGGGGATGTTTACTTCTAAGGGTTATTCGGAAAGCTCAGATTAAGTAAGGACTATAAAGCTCTTATCACTCTGGTGGAAATGTGCCACAGACAGTTGAAATTAAGGGTCCAGAGTTTAAGAGAAATCTTACTATACATACTTGGGATTTATCAATATATGTAAACTGAAACTATGGCCTTGGATACAGCACCTGTGGAAAGCATGTGGAAGGAGAAGAGGGTCAAAGACACAGGTGGAATGATCAGTGACATGACACCAAATAGGTCAGGCCCAGTAAGACCTTTGATCTCTACCAATGTGGGTGAGCCCAGAAGCAATGAAGGGAATTCCAGCACCAGGACACCTGAAAATGTGGTCACCATTCACTGACAGCTGGCAGCTTTACAGTCTTGAAACTATACAAAGAGTCAAAGTACCAAGGACAATCATCCTGGAAGTAACCAAGAAAAACACAATGTTTATAGGGCAAGTAGTGGGAATGGGTTTCTGTAATCATATATGTGAAACAGGTGTTTATCTTCTTGAATTTGAAGTTTCAATTTCTTTATTTTATTTCTTATTATTTTAGAGAGAGGGAGGGAGGGGCAAAGACAGAGGGAGAGAGAGAATCTTAAAAGCAGGCTCCACGCTCATTTCAGAGCTCAACTTGGAGCTTGATTTCATGACCCTGAGCTGATGACCTGAGCTGAAATCAAGAGTCAGATGCTTAATCGACTGAGCCACCCAGGCACCGCTGGAAGTTGAAACTTCTTGAAAAGGAACTTTACTATATTCTACTTTCTCGAGATGCTCTCAGGTTCCAACGTTCATATATAAAATGACTTATTTCTTTGAGAAGTTAGTAAAAAACAAAAAGATAAAAGGCCAGGTGAATACCTAAAGTTCTGGGAATACATTATACATTATTTTTTTAAATAAAGGAAGAAACATTTTTATCTTACAAAAGTTGCCTGGTATGCTGTGTTGAAAAGGATTCTGAGGCTGACTCTGACTGTGGCAGGAAATACTGTTACATGACAGGTTACTGGTGTCTCCCTTGGATGATATCAGTACTTTGATTCTGCTTGTTCTCTCTGTTGTAGAGTAAATCTCTGAGAGTTGGGATGGGCCATACCTTATTTTTTCTCTCCACATATCTGGTACTGTACAGAGGAGTCACGTAATTTTTCTCAATAAAATACAATGAATATCTATTCAATTGTAACAGCAATTCTCATATTTGGAGTTGTTGTGGTTTTTTGGTTTGTTTTTAAATTATTTTTTAACATTTATTTTTGAGAGACAGAGCATGAGTGGGACAGGAGCAGAGAGTGAGGGAGACACCGAATTGGAAGCAGGTTCCAGGCTCTGAGCTGTCAGCACAAAGCCTGATGTGGGGCTTGATCCCATGAACTGCAAGATCGTGACCTGAGCCGAAGTCAGATGCTTAAGTCAGATGCAAGTAGTGGGAATGGGCCCACTGAACCACTGAGGTGCCCCTTGTTTGTTTAAAAGTACGTGCACACAAGCAAGAATAGGGCGGGGGGGGGGGGGGGGCGGAGAGAGAGAGAGAGAAAATATCTCTTAATAAGGCTCCAAGCTCAGTGCAGAACCTGATTCGGAGCTCGATTCCACGACCCTGGGACCACAACCTGAACAGTAATTGACAGTCGGATGCTCAACTGACTGAGCCACCCAGACACCCCTGCAGTTTTGTTTTGCTTTTTTAAAGTGAAATGTCTTTTATTTAATCAGGTAAACATAAGCCCAAGAACCCCAAATACAGCCAGACTATTTACTTTTATTTTGTGAAAATTGGTAGAAATCACATTTCTAGATTTCAAGGGCTTAAGTATGAAATGACTGGCACCCAGTCTTTATTAAAAAAATGATCAAGGAAGTGGGAGACAACATCCCCACTGGAATCCTTTTATTCTGAGCTCTTGTATCTTGTGTGTGTCTACAGTTTTGTGAGTGGCTGGGAATTTAAGCAAAAAGCAAGATTATTGCAATGCACAGTGGGCCACACTAAATGAGAAACTGTTCACCCACGTGTCACATTGAGCTCTCTGGTCCCTGTAGAGGATGCACAAATCACAGCACCGAGCCACAGGCTATGGAGCGGCTCTTACTTCACATACAGAGACTGCAGAACACAGCTCACAAAGTTTCTTCCTGGCAAAGAACATCATATGGTCACACCCAGGGACGATGGTCTTAAAGGGCCATCAGTATAACTGATAGAAAAAAATATATATATATTTTTTGCACAAAACACTTCTTTCTAGTAAGATTTTTCTTTACTCTTCAAATAGCTGTATTGGGCTCTAAAAGAGTCAGGATGTTTGGGTTGGAGGACGGAGGGGAGAAGGGAATTTTGAAAGTCACCCTGCTGAGAATACTGGTTACTTCTCTGCCTCCAGTCTTTTATCTACTTATTATTTAATTATTGTTACAGAAGTAGAGTTGACACTAAATGCTCTATTAGTTTCAGGCGTATAAGATAGGGAGTCAACAATTACATACATTACGGAATGTTCACCATGGTTAAGTGTAGTTACCATCTGTCACCAGACAATGCTATTACAATATTATTGTGGGTTTTTTTTTTTTCTTTTTTTTTTAAATTTTTTTTTCCAACGTTTTTTATTTATTTTTGGGACAGAGAGAGACAGAGCATGAACGGGGGAGGGGCAGAGAGAGAGAGGGAGACACAGAATCGGAAACAGGCTCCAGGCTCCGAGCCATCAGCCCAGCGCCTGACGCGGGGCTCAGAGCCTGACGCGGGGCTCGAACTCACGGACCGTGAGATCGTGACCTGGCCGAAGTCGGACGCCTAACCGACTGCGCCACCCAGGCGCCCCAGTGGGGTTTTTTTTTAATGTTTATTTATTTTGAGAGAGAGAGAGAGAGCGTGAGCAGGGGAGGGGCGGAGAGAGATGGAGAGGAAGAGCATCCCAAACAGACTGTGCCATCAGCACGGAGCCCAATGTGGGGCTCGATCCCATGAAACGTGAGATCATGACCTGAGCCCAAATCAAGAGTTGGACACTTAACCGACCCACCCAGGTGCCCCAGCTATTACAATATTATTGACTATATATCCTACATTGTATTTTTCATCCCTGTGACTTATTTTATAAGTTGAAGTTATACTCCCTAATCTCCTTCACCTATTTCAGTCATCCCTGCTCAGCCACTCCCCTCTGGCAATCATCTATTTGTTCTTGCATTTCTGAGTCTATTTTTCTGTTTTTCATTTTGTTTTTTAGTTTCCACATATAAATGAAATCATATGATGTCTGTCTTTTTCTATCTGCCTCCATTATTTTTTTTTTAATTTGAGAGAGAGCGAGAGAGAGAGAGAGAGAGAGAGAGCGTGAGCAAGCAGGGGACAGGGCCAAAGGGAGAGGGAGACAGGGAATCCAAAGCAGGACCCATGTGCAGAGTAGAGTCTGACATGGCATAATCCTACGACCCCAGGATCATGATCTGGGCTGAGTGAGCCACCCAGGCGCCCCCGTGTGCCACATTCTTGACTTCCTTCAATCCACCTCCCACCTGCAGCTCGCCCTTCAGTTAAAACTCCTCTTCTCCCAACATTCTCTATGCCCTAGGTTGGTAACGTCTTCCAGTTTCTCCAAACAGCCGTTCTTCCCTGTATGTAGGACCTCCCACGCATTATTTCCTCTACTTCCTTCCCACTTCCCTTCATGAGGCTATCAGGTTTCTGTCACCTTTTCTAGGAAGCCCTCCCTGACCTCTAGTCTTCTCTGATGTGTCGCACAGGACTCTGTACCTCTACCCATAATAGCCCTTATCACACTGTGGTGGGCTGACTGATTACTTGTTTGATCTCATACTAGATTTAAAATTCAACGGGGCCAGGGACCATGTCCAGCCTCCTTATTCCCATACAGCCAATTCCTGCCACCTAGTAGGTGCTTAATCAAGGAAAGACTGTATGGCTCTTGATGGTCATCTTCAGCATCCTCCTCCTCCTCCTCAAAATTCCTCAAGGACATTTATTAACTATCTACACATGGTATTGGCAGAAGAGCATTTTATTAAACTTAACTGCCACATTGCAACTTAGGCCTACAAGAATAAAAACTACAAGTCAGGCTTCCACATAAAAATAAATAGCTAAAAACACAAAGTAAAGAAACTATGGCATTCTTGTAACCAGTGATATTCTGTAGCTGTTAAAGCTTCATCCGTGGTTTTAAAGCACCTGGGGCTCAGACTCAGGACAGGAGTCCCGAGACAGAAGAGGAAGTTGATCACTTTCTCAGAGGAGGAAGAAAAAGCTAAAAGAAGACAGAGCATTAGAGTACTATAACTTCACAATGACCCCGAATGGTCACTAGCTCAGCCCCCACATCACCCCAGGGTGATGACATCGGAACAACTGAGATCGGGCATGCAAGGGTGGGCTCTCCTCCTCCAGCATGCTGTCTTCTCTGCCACTGCCCACCAAGGGTTCTGGGGCTCTGCCATTTCCTCCAGCCCACCTCCCTTTTTCCTGTCTGTTGAACTCCTATTCTTCAAGTTCCAACTCAAACTTTCCCCAAACTCCTGTCACATGGTCTAATAATAATGTTTCTAATGTTTGTCTCTTCATCCAGATGTTGAGCTCCTTATGGGTACAGACTGTGCCTTATTATTCACCTTTGATCCACCGTGACCTGTTCTCTCCCCTCTAAAGAACAGAGAAGGCATTTGGTGATGACAATGATGAGGATGAGAGTAATAATGGCAGCTGTCATGTTGCCATCTTCCTTCCACACACCAAACACTGTACTGGGGGCTATGTATCTGGTATAATTCCCTGCTTTTGTGCAGGATGCATTCCTGAAAATGAATGTATGAAAGTTCAGAGTTTTAAGTTCTGGAGGATGAAGGAACAGTTCTACTTCCAAAATGCTACCTAGTATCATAAAATCCACCAGAATTTCTAAAATTAAACTGACAGATAATACCAAATGCTGGTGAGGATGTGGAACACTCAGAACCCTTCAACACTGCTGTCAGGGGTGTTAAATGGGCATAACCACACCGGGAAACTTTTGAGTGAGTATCTACAAAAATGG
This sequence comes from Panthera pardus, assembly GCF_024362965.1. Taxonomy (NCBI): domain Eukaryota; kingdom Metazoa; phylum Chordata; class Mammalia; order Carnivora; family Felidae; genus Panthera; species Panthera pardus. The sequence goes on from NW_026526666.1 coordinate 30,910,582, forward strand.
GACATATGCATATTCTACGACCCAGCAATTCCACTGTGAATTACATACCTATGAGAAACACAGATCTTCATCATAAGGCATGTACAAGGCCATTCCCAGCGGCACTCTCTGCAATAGCCCTAAAGTGGACACCAGCTAAATGTCCACCACCGGTAGAATGAAAAGGTGAAATGTGGTTGGTAGTCACAAAGTGAAGTATCAGGCATCGATGCGAATGAATGGTCTGGTTACATGGGTCTGGCCAGTTTATAAAATGCGATGCGTACACTTAGGCCATAAGCCTTTTCAGGTATACATGTTTTAACGTCAATAAAAAGTTTCAAGAAGAAATAGGAAAAGAAGCTGCAGCACAAACCCCCGCCCCACGGATGTGCAGTGACAGCGGATGGAGGCTTCGCCTTATTCCCACCCCAAGGCACACACCCGCTGGCTGGCGTCACAGGCCAGGGAAGCCCGTAACCTTCTGGTAGCCTCCTCTCACTGACTATCCTGCCTGGCCTGGGAGAAGTACTCCTCTCCCTGGAGTACAAAAGACCAAATCTGCTACGGAAAAGAGGGTGCGCAAAATGCGCGAAATGTGCGAAAGCTGGGGTTGGGAACAGTCGAACGTGCACAGATGGAACACGAGTGGAACACTGCCTGAATTCCATCTAACCTTCACAACGTTACTCTCATCTGCTCAAGTGTTGTTATTTTCCCCTGACAGACAGAGGAATAGGCTTGCAGGAGTGACGCTGTGGAAGTCAAATAATTAGCGGTGGAGTCTGGATTGAAAAATCTCATCTAGGGCCAAACCGCATGTTCCTTCTAGCAGACTATCCTGCCTCTCTTCCTTACTTTGTGTGTTTGCAGTTTGCAAACTACTTCTCTATAAAGTTCCTTGGTTGATTTTCACAGTAACTCCCAGTGAATTAGGCACTGCTATTGCCCAACAGTATGTAGAAACCTGAGGCACAAAAAGCTTAAATGACCTCCCTGGGCTGATTAAGTGACAGAGCTAACAGAATCTTTCATCTCCAAATCTCATTCTCCATCACCCAGTCCTCCAATGGCTGTGCTGTTGGCTAACGGCTGGCTGCTGAAGGAGGGAGCCAACCACTGTCTTTGGCTTTGAGGAGACAGAGGAATGAAATTATGTAATCATAACCTTCCTTAAGGTAACCTTTCATGACATTCACTCAGAATTCAAGAAAACCATGAGCCAGGCACAGCCAAGGGGAATACAGAGATAACGTAACCCAGTCTGTGCCCCCAAGGAGTTCCCAGTCAAATGGGGATGAGAAGCATTAAGTGTGCTATTACAACACTGTAAGAAAACTGCTCTGACCGGGTTAATACAAAATACAGGAGGAACAGCACAGGACAAACCCATGTCTACATCTGATAACTGGGATAACTGGGAGGGCTCCACAGAGAGGTGGTTTCCAACTTGAGATCAGAAGGAGGGGGACCATCATGCGGTGGTGGGGAGGGGAGGAAATATAATTTTGACAGAAGAAACAGTGCAAAGGTGTGGAGATATTGGGAATTATCTGTTACAGAAACTACAAAGTAACTACAAATAATTCTAATGTTATCCCATTATTAGTCTAGTATGCTCCTGTACAGATATCACATTTTACGGGTAAGTCACGAGATAGAAACAAACCAAGGCATGGATGGTTTAAATGCAGTCTTAAGGAAGTGCCTGGACCATAGGGCAGGAAACCAGTACTTTCCTGCAATGTCAGCCTCTTGATAGCTCTTATCTCAAGCACTGGGCTTCAATAAATGCATCTGTTATCCTATTTTACCCATCAAAAACTTAGTAAAAACTTCCTACCTCCCAGGGAGTGTTTCAACCATTAACTGCCCCAGAACACAGTTAGCACTTTGAAAACAGAAGTTGCTTTTCATATACACGAGTGCACACAAAGTATATGAAATACATACTCCTATAATATAGCGTATTAAGTACATGATGATCTTCAAGGACTTTCTCATGTGAAAGTCAAGTCAATGAGAGAGAAGATCGGTACGTAACTTCTGTATCTTTGATCTCTTTAGTGAATCAAGACTCAAAATGGATATACACAGGGGTGTCTGGGTGGCTCAGTCACTTAAGCATCTGACTCTTGATTTTGGCTCAGGTCATGATCTCAAGGTTCACGAGATTGAGCCCTGCATTGCGCTCTGTGCTGACAGAGCCCACCTGGGATTCTCTCTTATCCTCTCTGCCCCTCCTCACCTCGTGTGCACTCTCTATCTCTCAAAATAAATAAATAAATTTTATTTTATTAAAAAAATTTTTTTTTTCGTAATGTTTTTATTTATTTTTGAGACAGAGAGAGACGGAGCATGAGCAGGGAAGGGGCAGAGAGAGAGGGAGACACAGAATCGGAAGCAGGCTCCAGGCTCTGAGCCATCAGCACAGAGCCTGATGCGGGGCTTGAACTCACAGACTGTGAGATCATGACCTGAACTGAAGTCGGACGTTCAACCGACTGAGCCACCCAGACGCCCCAATAAATTTTAAAATAAAGAATGGGTATACATGGTTATCAGCAGATATTTTTTTAACCCAAGGAAGGCACATTTAGTAAGTAAGTACATTCTTTGGGCTCTCCTTTATAATATGTCTTGTAAAGGACTTAAAGAATTACATTACGTGGATGAGGATTTCACATTCCAAGGCTTCTCTGTTTATGGTACATGTGAAAATCAGCTTAACATTCCTGTAAGCAAACATTTCTCATGGAAATTGAGAAAGCTCTTGTACTAGAAGTTAAAGAGGGAAGTTAATGGACTTTGGCTGAACAAAGACGAATCAGAAAAGATTCAGTCTAAATTCTTTTCCGATACACGATTCTATTTTCTTACATGAAAGTATGACCAATAATAATGGAATAAACCAATGACCAATAGCCAGGCTCAAAAATTAGAAGCTATGAGATTGGACAACCCTGTGAATATACTAACACTGAACTGTATACTTAACTGGGTGAATGGTATGGTATATGAATTATATCTCAGTAGAGCTGTTAAAACTGAGAAGCCAGACCTCAATCTTTGTTTATTTTACTCCCTCAACTGCCTTTCAACAGAAACAGGATAGTGAAACTAGATAGGGTTGTAGCCTAATTGTAGGTATTCAAGCTAGGCTGCATTCTAGGTTCAAATATGTTCTAAAATGATTGCTATTGCATTTGATTACATTGAACTGGTTCTGGAGAAAAATCTTTAGGACTTTTCTTATCCTCACTGAGCATCCACACCTCATCTATTAAATCTTGGCAACAATACCTATCTCTTAGGGGCATGTATTGGAAACAACTCAGTTTTTAGGGTCTGACACAAAGGAAGCCCTAAAGATGTCTGCTGAATCTGAGTGTGGAAAAAGGATCACATAGGGGAAAAGCAAGTCCATTTTAATTAGTCTTTAACTGAAGATGATCAGGTAAATTTCTTGAATTTTGAATAAGCATATAGCACTATGTACAAAGAAATAATCCTGAAATAAATGACAATATAACTTTGTACTCAACTTCATTTCTTTCAAAAACATTTCAATTAAAATTACTTATTTTTTCTTAAGATTTTATTTCTAAGTAATCCCTACACCCAATGTGGGGCTCAAACTTACAGCCCTGAGATCAAGAGTCACATGCTTCACCGAGCGTGCCAGTCAGGTGCCCTACAATGGAAATTACTTGTATTAGGCAGTGGCAAATTATACTAGAAAGAGCGTAACTTTGATGCCAAAGACAGCAGGATTCAAATGTTGCTTTTTGTTCATGTTTATTACCAGTATAAACATGGGTAACTTAGGGTCTATTGGAAAACTTACATTAATGGGATTATTATTAACATACAGCAAAATCCCAGCATCAAAACAGAAAAAAAAAGGTCATCTAATTTAAAACTTTAAAAATTAATTCCATTTGCACCAGGAGGAGACCTTCAACACCCCTATTAACAGGAATACAAACGGTTCTCAAATGTTATTTAATGTAGAGTGTAGAGTAGGAAGAAGCATAAGAGCTTAATTAATTAACCTAATATATATATTTTTCACAGAGGAAGGAGTTTCCTGTCCAATCAGATACTAATTTTCATTTTCTTTCTACTGTGTTCTATGAAAACCCAGTCAGTTTTCTTGGCCAAACTGGGCAAATGGGAGAACACTCAGACTGTTGAGGATCAAATTCTCAAATCCTTCAGTGAAATAACTCAAAGCACAACAAATTAAAGTTCATAAAGAGGTAATAAACTATCATCACTACAAGTAACCCTTCCTCAATATCCAGTGTGCATGTAGACACAGCAGTGTATGTATACACGCATGCACACGCATGCCACACCCAATTCAGACATCAAAAATTCATATTATTAAAGAAAATAAATGGTTCAGATGCATAACAAGAGAGAAAGAATGTTTTAGTTTTTTCAGAGCTCTGTATCCCTGGTATTATGTAAGTATTAACTGCAGATGTTACATGGTATTAACAAATATTAAGGGTTTGGTATTATAATTATGCAAGACACTCTATAGCTGATGTAATTCCATATACAAATACAACTTACTTAGTGTTACTTCCTCTTAAAAGATTACGATAAGAAATGTTCTTTTAAAAATAGTTTTCTTTTGGGGTGCCTGGTTGGTTCAGTTGGTAGAGCATGGGATCCTTGATTTTGGGGGTTGTGAATTCGAGCCCCATGTTGGGTGTAGCAATTACTTAAAAATAAAATCTTTAGGGGCACCTGGATGGCTTAGTGGGTTGAGTGCGCCTGACTCTTGGTTTTGGCTGAGGATCAAGCCCCATGTTGGGCTGAGCATGGAGCCTGTTTAAGATTCTCTCTCCTTCTGTCCCTTCCCGGCTTGTGCACGCTCTCAAAAAAGAGAGACAGAGAGAGACAGAGAGAAAGAAATTAAAAAAAAAACATTTTTTTAAAACATTTATTTATTGTTGAGAGGCAGAGTGAGACAGAGCACAAGTGGGGGAGGGGCAGAAAGAGAGGGGGGCAGGACACAGAATCCTAAGCAGGCTCCAGGCTCTGATCTGTCAGCACAGAGCCCAACACGGGCTCTCGAACTCACGGACCTTGAGATCCTGACCTGAGCTGAAGTCGGATGCTTAACTGACTAAGCCACCCAGGCGTCCTGGGAGAGAGAAATTTTTAAGAAAAGAATTAAAAAAAGAGTTTTCTCCTAACACGACTTTGGTCTAGATACCCCAAAAATAATTGAAAGAAAAAAAATGTTTAGGGACCCCATCCCTTGATTTTACAAACCACTTGCCATATAAAACTTACTAAAATCAAATTTCACATGGGGCAAAATTCACCCATTTTGCTAATCTCCAAAGGCTTTTAATAAATCCATTTAACACCTGAAAGAAGAGGACTTTAGAAAATTCAGAACTTCTGAGCTACAAATTCAAACTTACACAAAAGTATATTTTAGTACTTATTTGGAGTTTCTCTCTACAGTACTGCTATTCACAGAGAAAATCTACTTCAAAGGTAAGGAATATAACTCTAAATACATTTTAGTAGACCCAAGGCAAAATATCTTAGGAATTAACAAAAAATGTGCCAATACACTGTTGTGTATTTTCTTGCTTTTTCTTCTAGCTCTTAATTATAAAAGTCATGGCCCATGTTTTAAAGCTAGAAAATGAGATCTTATTTGTGGAACAAAAGGATCTTGAAATCAAAGGTTCCCACACTTCATTTTAGGCAACATCAGAGTTTCTTTCACAATTTATCACTAGCATTGCCTTGACCAGGAACTCAGGCCACCAGAATTTCACGAATCCTTTAGTACCTACATACCTCGCTTAGTGTACTCTCTACTAGAAACTTCATTTCATTCAACAAATATTTACAAGGTATCTATATGCTAGGTACAAGTGCTGGGGATAAAAAGGGAAATAAAAGTAAGGAAAAATTAGTAGCTGTCCTTACTGAAAAAGCAGCTGAGAGGAAACACCAACAAAGAGGTATGGTAATGGCTTGATTAGCCCCTAAAAAGAGAGTCGACAGCTAATGGAGCTCAATAAAGGCTCCACAGAAAGCCATCCCACTCAACGACAAGTGTTTGGTCAAATGCTTTTAATACTAACTTCATCCAGTTTGTGAGGCAGCCAGTGGGATTTCTGAGGGGAGTTCTGTTTGCTTTTCTAAATTCTTCCCACCTGTAAGATAGTCATCTTAGCCCAAACTGACCATTTTCTTTTTTTTTTTTGATTTTCATTTTTTAATGTTTATTTATTTTGAGAGAGAGGGAGACAGAGTGCAAGCAGCAGAGGGGCAGAGACAGAGGGAGACACAGAGTCTGAAGCAGGCTTCAGGCTCTGAGCTGTGTCAGCACAGAGCCCGATGCGAGTCTTGAGCCCAATGTGGGTCTTGAACCCATGAACCGTGAGAGCATGATCTGAGCCGAAATCAGACGCTGAACTGACTGAGCCACCTAGGTACCCCTGACCATTTTCTTTTTAAGTTTACTCACCTTTAATATTGCCTCTCCAGAGTATGACTGGCACATGCCTGGGACTGACTGAAGGAGAGTGAACTATCAAGGAGTTCCCTGATCCCCTTAGTACCTTTCCATGGTCCTGGAAAGTCTTGCCACATTCTGTTCCAGTTACCTTTAGGACAGAAAGCCCTTCTCACCACAAACCCATGGACATCTGCTGTGGATATAGACAGCTGGGAGCCTACCAGTCCTTATTCCTGATTTAGTCATGACTGCTAGAAAGCACCTGAGTACCTTGCCTAGTGCTCATCTTAATAACCCTGAGAGAACTTCTCAAAGTTAGTAACAGATACTCAGGTATAGCTACACTATTAAAAGGCTACTTGGCAGTTTATTAGGAGACCCCAGCCATCAGGACTAAAAATGAACACAGAGTTAGACAATTGTTGCTCATGATCGCGGCTGAACTGTAAGTTTCATCTGTCTCTCTCCTTTTCTTCCTCCACTTGCATCTGAAGTCCTAACCTAAAGAGGAGAATTTCTTTTACCTGCATGTCCCCAGGCATGACACGGGAAAAAAATTAATAAAAGACGGAATCCTGGGGACCTATAACAGCATTCTAGGAGTGGGCACAGAAGGCACCGAACCTATGAGCCAAATACTGTTAATGACAGTGACATATAATCATGCCGAAGTCAACATAATCAGCTTTGACAGGAGTTCTTCAAAGTCCAAATGGACAACACTATACAACTCTTTTCAACAGGTTATTCTGAAGGTAACTCGTTTTGATAGACCATGCAGTTTGGCTCATGATTAAACATTCTGCAGAAAAACAAGAAGACAAAGGTAGGTTTGGGCACGCCCTCACCAGGAGATAAGACCAAGGTCTGATTCTTGACGGAGGGCAGGTGATAAGCCAGTGTGAACTTTGGGACAGAGGTAAAGAGGCACCATTTTAGCACATAGCTAGGTGATATAAAGGCCACGCGGGAATGGGCCTGAGAGAGGCAGACTCCCTGAGACAATGAAGCTGCCAAAACCTGACTGTCCTTCTCCCTGTCCTCCTGAGGTTTTCTGCCCTTCCGACCATGTACTGGATGCAGATGTTCTGCCCATATCTAACTGTGTGCGCAGTTTGCCGGAGTCAAGAAACACTTCAGTCAGAATACACGTCAAAGTGCTGAATAAGTACCTAGCACATGGTAAGTGCTCAGTGAGAGCTGCTGCTGTTATTCACCGTGTTGAATAAGGCATTTTGGATAAAGAACCCTATAAACATTCTTTACTACTAGGTAATAAGAGAAGTTTGTCTTTCATGATGTGCCCATGTAAAAGCAATGGAATCCAGATGTTCTCCACTTAGCTGTGGCTTCCAAGAAATTCAGCTAAATTTTATATAGGCATTATAACCATTAACCCTTGGCCTGAATCTTTGTTTACGTATTCACTCCCTCATCCCTCCATCCATGAAAGAGGTCTGTGTACTCAAGCGTTAACATGATGTAAGTTCCTGGAGAAACTCTGGTGAGCACATCCGGACAGATTTCCTTTCTCATAGAGCGCACAGTGTAGGAGAGACAACTATTCATGGAATTGAAGATACAAAATGGTCAACCGAGAGGAGCTACGCAGCAGAGGACCAGACAGGCAGATTTGCCCTGCAGGGAGAGAAGAGTAAGCTTTGTGACCCCTTGCTTTAACAGGCCCCTTTCAAGGTCCTGCACCTACTTTTCCATCTCTAACTCTGTGTTCTTTTCCTTAAAGACAGCTCCCCAGTGTCAGATAACAGAAGATCCTGACCTTCCCCTGCTTGCATGGCATCATGAAGGTGGATAATAGGGGCTTTTCCTCCAGCTGGCAAGGTCAAGGAAGAAGTCCTGAGTGGAGCCAGGTGTGGACAGAGTGCGGGGGTGCTAGGCCAGATGAGGAAAGAGCCTCTGAGGAACTGAGGTGTCGGCAGCCAGCAGGCAGCCTGCAGTAAGCCATAGGGAAGTTTCTGATGTTATCAAACTAAGGGCAGCAGGGAGCCACTGATGTGTTCTGAGCTGGAGATGGGGGGTGGGTGAAAATCGGGATTGTGTCTTTTCAAAGATTGCTGTGGGCCTCAGGGAAAGGCTAGTGATGGAAGACGTGAGATTAGGAGAGCAGCTACTGATTACTCTGGGCAACAGATGATGGTGAAGACTGGACTGTGGGTGGACAAGGGGCGGAGACGGTAGCCTGGATGACTTATGAGCCAACAAGCTGAAGAAGTAACAATCGGACTTAATGGACTGGGTGAGGAAGGCAAAGGAGAGAAAGATGTCAGGGATGACCCCCAGATTTCTTTCAATTCTCTACTTCATTGTTTCATATGCTTGTTATTTTATATCCATTTACAGGATTCCATGTTTTCCTAAACCCTTCAAATCTTCTTTTTCCCCTGCACGCATCTTCCAGAATCCTTTATTTCTTTTTCTTTTTTTTTTTTCCAAATCCTTTTTAAAAGTAAGCAGATTATATATAAGTGAAAAGAAATATAAGCCCTCACATGCTAGGGCATGAAATCTATAAGCAATGTTTGAAAAACACTGCTTTAGTGCTATCAACATACAGATGATTGGGAACTATGTTTTTACTGTACTTCTGGGTTGAAGCACAATTTCAAAACCAAAAATAGTTCTGCCTTCATCTATATTTAGAGAACACATACATATAATGCACTGTACTCTACAACACTATATGCAATATAATCAAGAGAAAGCCAGCATATAATACTGTAAGAATCCTATAGTCAAAGCTTGTGATTTTTTGTGCTAATAAAACCTGTTTTCTGTAATAAATTAAAATAGGAACTAGTAAAAAAAACAAACAGGGGCACCTGGGTGGCTCAGTCAGTTGAGCATCCAACTCTTTTTTTTTTTTTTAATTTTAAAAAAATTTAATGTTTGAGAGAGACAGAGACAGAATGCGAATGGGTTAGGGGCAGAGAGAGAGTGAGACACAGATCCGAAGCAGGCTCCAATCTCCGAGCTGTCAGCACAGAGCCCGATGTGGGGCCCAAACTCATAAACTGTGAGATCATGATCTGAGCCGAAGTCAGACTGAGTCACCCAGGTGCCCCCTTAACATTTTTTTTTAACTTAAGTAGTCTCTGCACCCAACATGGGGCTCAAACTCATGACGCTGAGATTAAGAGGCACAGGCTCCACCGACTGAGCCAGCCAGGTGCCCCTGATATGTGGCCTTTTCTAATTGGCTTCTTCCAGTGAGCATCGTGTCTTTCAGGCTGTGGCACGTGCATCAGCATTTCATCCCTTTACGTGGCTGAACGTTGTTGCATCGTACGTGTGGATCACGTGTTGTGTATCTGTGGATCCACTGATGGACCTTTTGGTTCTTGTGAAAAATGCTACTGTGAACATCCACATGCAGGTTTTTATGTGGATGTAGGTTTCCATTTCTCCGGGGTTCACGCCTCCTGGTGGAGTTTCTGGCTCGTGTGTCGACTTTGTGTTTCATCGTTTGAGTATCTTCCTGGATCATGTTTTCCTTGGGGCCTTCAGTCCCTTTGTATTTAACATATTTACTGATGTATTTGGATGTCGGTCTGCCCACTTATTCAGGGCTGAGTGTTCCACGTATTCTCGTATTCTGTGTTCCTCTTTCTCCATCACTTCTCATCCTCGGTCACATTATTGTTTTCATTTCCCTACAGTCCCCCTCTGTGGCTTATTCCTGGCCCCCATTCTTGTGATCGGGGAGGAGCAGAGAGAGAGAGAGACAGAGACAGAATCTGAAACAGGCTCTGGGCTCTGAACTGTCAGCACAGAGCCTGACGCGGGGCTCAAACTCATGAGCTGTGAGATCATGACCTGAGCTGAAGTCGGCCGCTCAACCAACTGAGCCACCCAGGCACCCCGAGTGTCCAACTCTTAAAAATATTTTTTTAAATGTTTTTATTTATTTTTGAAGGAGAGAGAGAGAGAGAGAGACAGAGCATGAGCGGGGGTGGAGTAGATCATGAGATCATGACTTGAGCTGAAGTCAGATGCTCAACCAGCTGAGCCACCCAGGTGCCCTATCCCAAGCGTCCAACTCTTGATGTCAGCTCTGGTCATGATCTCAGAGGTGTGGGATCAAGCCCACACCTTGGGCTTGTGCCCAAGCCCTTGAGCCCGTGTTGGGCTCTGCGCAGAGTGGGGAGTCTGCTTAGAATTCTCTCTTTCCCTCTGCCCCTCCCCAACTCACACACATGTGTGCGCTCTCCTTCCGTCTCTAAAAAACAAACAACCCCCCCCCCCCCACAAATACCTTCATTAGACCTTTCACAGGAGATACAGAAAGGCAGCAGAGTTTCATTCTGTACTGTTTTCTTTAGGTTAATATTAAAATGAGTTTATATCTCATAAGTAAACAATAGCCAGGGAGTGCAATGGCAGTGAAGATGGGGCAAAGATATAAGGGGGAACAGTATGAGAACACAACCAAATACTTTAAACCTGTACAAAAATATTCAAATGGCATAATTTATGCACAAATAATCTAGAGTCTCTTTTTACTGAACTAATAATTAAAAAAAATTTTCAATTCCTGTAAGGTGGTAAGCATAATGGAGAAGAATGTGGCTTTAGGAGGTAGCCTGCCTGAGTTTTCATCCCAACTCTACCTCTCACCGCTTCATCTGTAAAACAGACACACAATTAATGTCTCACCCATCATTAGTGGTGTAAACCTGGGCCTTCATTTTCTTTTTCAATGAAGTGGGGATAAAATACCACTGTGGCAAGAGAGACAAAACATCCAGTATAATCTTGAACACACAGTAGGCATGCTAACTGAATGTTCCCACACACACCACTCTCCAAACCTGGCTCTAGATGTCCAGAAAAAAATTAAGGAAGGTTGGAGCCTCTGAAGAAAGCCCTGAGAGAAAAAAGGACCATGAAGGATTTGAGGGAAAAGAAAAAAAACAAATGAAGAAAAAAGAGAATAGGGGAAAAAAAATCAACAACAACCCAAGATAAGAAGGAGGGGACTTCAAGATAATAATAAAGGTGTAAATCAAATACTGTAAAGGTTAAAAACTATCAAAATTCCTGGGGCGCCTAAGTAGTTCAGTTGGTTGAGTGTCCGACTTCGGCTCAGGACACGATCTCATGGTTCGTGAGTTTGAGCCCTGCATCTGGCTCTCTGCTGTCAGAGCAGAGCCCGCTTTGGATCCTCTGTCACCCTCTCTCTGCCCCTGCTTCGTTCATGAACTCTCTCTCTCTCAAAAATAATAAATAAACATTAAAAAAAAACTATCAAAACTCTTAAGAATCATTAATGACCTTTGACAATCTCTATTACAGTGGAATTCATTACTGACATTCAAAACCATCTTATTAGGTTTAACAAAAAAAATTCTCCCAAAGGTCAGCCTTCTAAAGTAATAAATATAAAACTTTATTTCAGAATTAGTGATAAACTGGTAAACTTGGCTGAATATAACTTTTGTCCTATTTCAAAGCGTTTGATGAAACAATGTTTTATTCAGATTCAATTTACTTAATCTTATTTCTAAGTGCTTAACATCTATTTGGGTAGCTCTTGTAAAAATTACAAATCATCTCTAGAAAAGCAGATCTGATAGGATACTTAACTGGTAGCCCTTCACTTGCTATGGTGTGTATGGAATTAATGGTCTTTTCCTTTTCCCAAATTATGATGAATTAGTGGAGTTTTCACAGAAAGCCACAATCATGATGATATAATTTATAACATTCCCCCTAGTTATAAAGAATTAGTGAAGCTGTAAAGCCAAATCACAATTGAATAGCCCATAGTTTGTAAAAAGTCCTGAAACTTTTCGTATTGGGAAGGTACAATGACTGACCTTAACTATACGTACAGGTAACTTAAGTATAAACAAGCATACTTTTTAATTTAGTACACTGCTACTTATCTTAGATGAGTTGCTTCTTTAAAGATTACATGAAATTACGGACCTTAAAAAATTTGGGGTATTTACTTTCTGAAAAAGCATGACATCTATTCAACTCTGAAAAAATGGCTCAAGATAACATTTTTGAAAAAAAGTGTTACATACTCAAGTACCAACGTATTTATTGAAGCATCTGCTGTTTTAATTGTAGAGATCATAAACAGTGTTCCTCAATCGATTTCATGTCATGGCCCACAGAGAAAAGGACATTTTTGCACGCCCTTGGGTAAACTGAAGAGGGTAAACACAATCAAGGCTGTGGGCTTCGGGCTCCACCCAAATGAGCGGATATTTCAACCATCTGGTACCCACTCCTGGCACAGATTGGGAACTGCAGACTAAAGTACATATAAGATATTTGATGTAAATTAAGGTCTAAAATCTTCCAAGTGATAGAATTTACCCATCTGAGGTGTGATAATTTTTGGAATGATTAAATGTTATTTTCCATTCTTCCTCATAAGAGCCAAACCCCAGTAAAAACAGATCATTATAACCAAGAAACAATTTGCTCATTTATCTAATTTTACATGCGACACTTTAGAACTACAATAATGTGTAGTGTCTTGATGGACCATTATCATTAGGTAGAGGCCTGCTAATGCTAAAATGGAGGATGGCTGTTCAATCACTCATTGACTCAGCATCAAGCACTGTATGTTGCGTGAAAGTATTAAGGATTTGTAGTTGAAGTTAACTTACCTGGCCTATCACAGACTTCAGGAAACCTTTGTTGTCATTAAGCCCTCGAGCTCCCATCATTACATGTTATCAACAAACACTTGGCTTAAGTAATGTGATAGGTGCTGAGAATATGTATATACTAGAGCAAGACACATACAGTCCTTGACCTCCCAGAGCTTAAAGATCTGCCCATGCTTACTTTAAGTATGTATACTGGAAAACAGGAAGCATGAACCACTACCACCATTCTGCCCAGAATTATTTAGGGTCAACGGTCCTAACACATCCTGATCTAAAACGGCAACAAAGTAAGTGTATGGCTGTTAAGAAACCTGTCAGAGCTGAGACCAGTACTATGCAATGAAAGTGAAAATATACTTTGCTTTCTGAAATGGAAAATGTTTGAGTGACAAATGCTAAACACAAGAGGATGCCAGGAGAAGGTATAACTGGGACTACCTCAGGAAAACCATGAGTTGTCACCTTTATAGGCCACCTGAGCTAGAAATATCTGAGGCTGTTATGCAAGGCTGATGTATAAACACGAGTCCAGATTTTCGTTAGGCAAATAATCTGTAGACACATCGTATCTTAAATATTTCATTCTATAGCAGTTGATTGAAAGTAGTTGGTATGTCAAGACAGTCTTTACAACTTTATGAATGGGGACTGATCTTCTATCATGGTAGTATGTTGCGTATTATAATTATTTTCCAGCAAGAAATCTAAAATTTTTACAAAGATGAAATAGATACAAACCATCTAAACGGTATTTCCTATCCATTAGGAAATGTGCAGAGAATGTACAGAATATTTGTCCTATACGAAGCAGAAGGCCGCTGAAGCTGCTCGTAGCTTGGAGTGCCCTGCAAGGTGGGCTGAGAGCAACTGTATTTTGGCAAACACGTATGTAATTGTGCTATTAGTGTGCCACACCACACCAGCTGAGAAACTGACCCAAATTATGCAACACATTGATGGATGATGTTTGTTTAGTCATTTGACAGTGAAGAATACAGGAGGGCAGGATGAATGATAATTTCTCTTAGGAAGAGAATATATCAATATTATCTTTCAGAAAACGCTCTGTAGACGGTGATGAAAGGCTACCTGGAGTTGTATTCAGTGTGAAAATATAAGTGCCGAGACAAAAAGCCTGGAGGGAAGTTCCATGCTGTCTATGCTTATGTGTCTGGTGTCACCAATTTTTACCACAAATCCATTGGTTGAGGATAAGAGCTATAAACTGCCCTTTCCATGTTTATGCTCTTAACTGTGGATGGCACACCTTCTGCAAAGGGAAGGAAAAAAGTAAGAGGTGTTGAATCCCATTACCTACATATGGCAACTGCTACATCTTCCAGAGTAGGTCCAGATGGGGAAAAAAAAAAAATCCCAAACACTCATTTTCTCCCAGTTTGACTCCCCTCTCCCACAGCTTGACTTTTAATCGACATAGTTCTTTGTTCCTGTGGTAGAGACAACTGACTATCCTCCAGAAACCATTCTCCCTTCCTACTTTTTGGTAACAGACACCTGCTACCATCACCACTCAGTTGAGCCACATGTACTGTCCAGGTAGAGATCATATTTTCTAGTCTTATTTGCAACCGGGTATGGCCATGTAACTGAGCTGGGGAAACAGAATGTGAGAGGTGCCCGTTCACTTCCTGGTAAGCTCCATAAAGACAAGGCTACTTGATTCAGCCTTCCTTTTTCCTTTTTCCTGCTGGCTGGAAAAGGGAGGCAGGCACAACCTTAGAAGCCATGGGTAAAGCATAGCAGAGCTGTGCGCCAGCCGCAGGCTGCTCGCATCTGGACGGAGCCATTCTATTTAAGATGCAGCTGTTACAGCAGTTTAACTGGTACCATAATTAATAAAATTTCAAACTACTCCAAAACACCTCTTAAATACGAGGGTCCAGAAACAGATTTGGATGGACTCATTTGTGAGTACTTCTTTGTGGTTTCCCAGAACACGGAAGAGTGGAGGCTTTCCCAAAAGTAGGGTTCAGGGAAAGCATGACACTGTCAGATCCAAATTATTAAAAGGGCAATAAGGAACCCCTGAAGGGCCTGAACGAGGAGGAGGGCGATGAGATCACTGCCCTGATTTAGAAAGAATTCTGCCCAGAGTATGGAAGTAGGACTTGAGGTAGGAAAGACTGGAAGGGGGGAAGTGAGTGTGAAAGTCATACTAAGTTGAGGTGACTTCCAGGTAAATTTAGCTTTTCCAGCTTGAATAGCTAGGACTGGTGTAATACACTAAGTAGAGATTACTAGAAGTCACTTGACTTAAATCTCAGGGGAAGGATCCAGGATGGAATTATTCATTTGTGACTAATCAGTATATGAAAGATGAGAGTACGCAAGGGGAGTACAAATGGAGAAAAAGATCAAAGAATCCTGGGGATCACTACCATTTAGGGAACAGGTGGGAGAAAAGGATTCCGTGAAGGAGGAGAAGGGGGTCAGAGAAAGAGAAAGAGAAAGAGAACTGTGTTCTGGAAGCCCAAGGGGGCAAGTCAAGGATGTTAAGGAGTAAAGAGTGACTGGTGGGTCAGCAGTCAAAGTCACTTGAGACCTGAGCCCAAGCACTGCTGGCAAAGAAGTCCAGCTCACTGAGTGTAAGGATATTAGTGGGAATGGGAATGTTTGCTTCTGGAAAGTGGGCTGGGAAGAAAAACAAAAGGCTGGGACAATAGCAAGAAAGGGAAGCAGGTTTGATGGAAGGGTGTACTTTTTAGGATGGGAAAGGAGTGGGGAGTTGGAAGTGAAAAATAACAGGGTGCGAAAGAACAGAGATGTTTTTTATATGGCTGTTTGTTACCTGGAACATAAAGTTAAAAGATAGTGCAGTAAACCCATTTCTACAAGAAGCTTCAGCTCAAGGATGTAACATGCTGTTCTGACTAAGTTAAGGTAAAGAGATTACAGAATTCATAGTTCTACAGAAATTCTTTAACCGAGTTTGGATATATATTGTTTGCTTTTTCTCTTCAGTAAGTCGGTAAACATTAATCTCGCTATCCACTATATTACTTACCCAGTTGTAAAACTTTAAAGGGCCCTTTGTGGGGAACGTTGAAAGAAAAAAAGAGTTCCACAACTCCTCTCACTTTGAAAAGAAAACACCACACACAGACCTGTGAGTGAACAGCTCTGTGTATGTTCAAGTAATCTAAACAGCATCAGGAGCTCTCACCCCCTGAAACTATTAAGGTCGAGCATTAAAAAAACTCAAGTCAGATTACACTGAAAGGAAGAAGGTGGTCAAAGAACTATCTATCATTGCTGAGGAGAGTGTTAGTGACCTAAAGCAGCTTAATTTACTTCTCGTTTCCTCGGCCACAGCATGGAGGGGAAGACGGGTGAGGAGGAGGTAGTGTATGATGCTGGCATCTGTCAGTGACAATCTTTTTGTTTTTACTTGAGAGGGAGGGTGAGACAGAGAGAGACTCCACTGATGTGTAACCTTAACTGACTGAGCCACCCAGATGCCCCTGTGAGTGACTATCTTGGCTGTGAGATACCATCACATAACAAGGAGACCGCTGCACATTCACAGGAGACAGGAGGAAAACTGCCCCCACTGAGGAATCAACACACACCCAAGCTCATGAAACTGTCACATCCCCCTGAACAGTTTTAATGCCTGTTCTAGTTTTATTGAGAAAAAAAAAAATGAGGTTTAGAAAGCGTGAATTACTAAGATCACACAGCTAACAAACAAACAAACAAACAAACAAACAAACAAACAAACAAACAAACCAGGATTCAAAGCCCCATCTGACCCTACCAAGCCCATTCCTATCCCCTTGAGCTTGTTTTAAATTGGAAATCTGGGGTGTCTGGGTGGCTCAGTGGGTTAAGTGTTCGACTTTGCCTCAGGTCGTGATCTCACAGTTGGTGGGTTCGAGCTCTGCCTCGGGCTCTGTGCTGACAGCTCGGAGCCTGGAGCCTGCTTCAGAGTCTGTGTTTCTCTCTCTGCCCCTCCCCCAGATTGTGCGCGTGCGCGCTCTCTCTCTCTCTCTCTCTCTCTCTCTCAAAAATAAAATAAACATTAAAAAAGTTTTTTTTTTAAATTGGAGATTGGCTCCAATTAAATTAAAAAATGTCCCCCTATTTATGAATTATTAGAAGGAATGTTTAAGTAAAGGAGACATCACCCTGGTGTTCAAAGGCTGCCTCAGGACACAAGGAGCAAAGTCTAAAAAGTGAAATGACCATTTACAATCCCACTGCCATTTCATAACAGGATTACCTAACACCTTTATCATCATCTCAGCTTTTAAAAGCACTTACGTGGATTCCAACTAATCTGATCCTTACAAACCTCTGGGAGACAAAGAAATAGTGTCAACGTCATTTTTTTAGCCAAGAAATTGTTGCAACAAGGCAGTGGCCCAGCTGATCCTGGAAGCCGAGAGCTCTGTAATGTCAAACAGCGTACTTACTAGAATAGATGGTCTCACAATTTTACATAATCTTCAGGAGTAGCTAGTGAAGTCAGACCAAATATTCACTAGAAACTCTTCTTGAACTGCAGTTTATGAAGCTTTCCTTTTTATTCTGAATTCATTTACTATAAACTGTAACTGTACTTCTTAAAGAGTAAATAACTCACTTGAGCCTGCCAGCTCTTGGTGCAAAATATGTACTGACTGCCCAGGGTGAACAGAGTACTGCTGTAGCTATGACTGTAGGAATCCTACAGGAAGGTTAAGCGACTTCAATCAGTGCTAAGAATGTTAGTCAGTGGTGGGACTGCCTGCATTTACTACATTCTTATAATTCTACCTTGACAAATCAATTTCCTTCAGTGCTTCTGAAAAGATGCACCTTTGGCATGCCTATAACATTCTCAGTCTCTGAGAATGAAAAATACTGGTATTAGGGAAAATATTTCTACCTATTATTTTTAATTCAATGGTTACACAATCAAGCCCATCAAGTTACATCCTAATAATCTATACCTAATGGCTACTTTCCATAAAGTATGGTATGTGAGCAGGTAGTGTGTTTCTCAAGTAACTTGGGTCTTTATTCACTAATAACATAATCACAAGGAGAAGAAAACCAGACCTGAATTGCAAAAGCGTCGCTGAAAGATGGTAATACCACCAATACAAATTACAGTCCTCCTATAAATCAGAGACCATCCTCAATCTCACAGAGAGCTTCCTGCCCAGTAAAATCTGCCTTGACTGGTTTTCTTTCTGTTGTTGCTGTTGAAAAACCGACAGAGACGGGTGCCTGGGTGGCTCAGTTGGTTAAGCGTCAGGACTTCAGCCTAGGTCATGATGTCGCCATTCCTGAGTTTGAGCCCCGCGCCAGGCTTTGTGCTGACAGCTCAGAGCCTGGAGCCTGTTTCAGATTCTGTGTCTCCCTCTGTCTCTCTCTGCCCTACCCCCACTTAGGCTCTGTCTCTCAAAAATAAACACTTAAAAAAGAAAAAAAAAAAAAAAAGAAAGAGTGAGCCAGCCCAGGCAGCATCATGAGAATTACACACACACACACACACACACACACACACACACACACACACACACACACACCCACCCACCCACCCAAGCAGCAACATGGGAATTTCAGGCACACACACACATACCGTTTAAAGCCCAAGTGAGTGCATCTAGTTTTTAAGGAAATACTAACAACAAGAAACAGGTTGAGGGTATTTTCCACTGGTTTAAAAATAAAGCGTTCTACCCTTTAAAAAAAAAAAAAAAGAATCTTAGAATTATAGCAACAGGAAGCAGCAGCTGGATTTATCATCCTTCATTTCCTCTGAGAGTTGTAGTAAGGAACTCCCCATTGAGACAAAAGCAATGGACGGGTAGCCTACCCCTGCTTGGACCCAGAGCCACATGCTGCTGTGGACTGGCTGGCCACTTCAAAATCAGCCTGCTCACTTTGTCTTCTAAAGCTTTCCGTGCCCAGGTCCTAGGCTTTGACAGAATGAGAAATCTGACCAGAAGTTAAACACACATAATGTAATAGCCCAGGGTCTAGGAAAGCCCAGGAACAACCCCCCTGCCCCAGGTCTCTCTCCGGGGCTCCAGAAGGAGATCTGGGCTTGGCTTCCTTCAGCCACTTGTGCGTAGCACAAGTTCTTTATTTCTCTTGGCCTCGGTTCCCTCATCTGTGAAGTGGCAACGGGACCGCCTATTTCACAAGGTTGTACATGGGCAAGGAGACAATGAATGTCAAAATACCCTGCAAGCCCCTGGTCAATAATAACACCCCAGAGTAACAGCAATACATACCCTTGTAGAAGGGGTTTTACCAGTTCCAAAGCTTGCACAAACATTATCTTTCCCTTTGACCCTCAAAATGATTCAGTAGCTTAGGTGGTGGCGGCTGCATCATCATCACCACCAACACTGTTATTAGTAGTGTTTTATAAATGAGCTGGTCTAGAAGAACATCATAGGAAAACTGCGTCTTCACTCCCTAGCAAGCATCCAAATCATTGGAATATACTTCTGGCAGCACATGAGAGGTAAGTACGAGGCTGGGAGTTACGAAAGCTGTGCACAATTCAGGTCTGCTACTCTGGGCAAGTCCCTTTAACCTCTGCAGGCGATATGATTCATCCATCTGTCATCGGGCTGGTGGGAGACAAAAATAAAATTAGACCTGGTTCCAGCTCTTGAAGAACTCACTTGCAGGCGAGAGTGGGGGATGGAAAAAAGTGACATATAAACAGGATTAATTACAAAATGGTATTTGCTTAAAAGATGGAGTTGCACAAAATGCCTTGGGATCACAAAGCAGGAAATGACTAACTTTGGGGAACTCATGGAAGAATTCCTTTCATTTGTCAACTGGGAAAAGAAGGAAATCAGACCACACATTTATCAATGTCTCTCCGAGCTAAAGCTCTGAGAAAACTAGGCTTAGAGAGGCTGTCAGCAGTACTGATACACAGAACAAGTCTTCCTGGACACCTGTGCACAGCTGATACTGCATGTAAAACGATGCAGGTGGGGCACCTGGGTGGCTCAGTCGGTTAAGCGTCCGACTTCGGCTCAGGTCATGATCTCACCGTCTGTGAGTTCGAGCCCTGCGTCGGGCTCTGTGCTGACTGCTCAGAGCCTGGAGCCTGTTTCAGATTCTGTGTCTCCCTCTCTCTCTGCTCCTCCCCCGTTCATGCTCTGTCTCTCTCTGTCTCAAAAATAAATAAACGTTAAAAAAAAAAATTAAAAAAAATAAAAAATAAAAAAATAAAATGATGCAGGTATCTTAAGCAGTAGAAAAGCGTACTTTAGAAACCTCTGAGGGGCATCTGGGTGGCTCAGTGGGTTGAGCATCTGACTTCGGCTCAGGTCATGATCTCCCTCCCATTCATGAGTTCGAGCTCGGCATCGGGCTCTGGGCTGACAGCTGGAAACCCGGAGCCTACTTCAGATTCTGTGTCTCCCCCTCTCTTTCTGCCCCTCCTCCACTTGTGCGCTTGCACAGGCACATGTGCACGTTCTCTCTCTCTCTCTTAAAAATAAACATTTAGGGGAGCCTGGGTGGCTCAGTCGATTGAGCGTCCGACTTCGGCTCAGGTCATGATCTCGCCATCCGTGAGTTTGAGCCCCGCGTCCAGCTCTGTGCTGACAGCTCAGAGCCTGGAGCCTATTTCGGATTCTGTGTCTCCCTCTCTCTCTGCCCCTCCCCCATTCATGCTCTGTCTCTCTCTGTCTCAAAAATAAATAAACGTTAAAAAAAAATTAAAAAAATAAATAAACATTTAATTAAAAAAAATAAATCTCTGAGCAACAAGATTTTTCAGAATATTACTCAAATACAAATCATATTTGCAAGTCTGTAGAAGTCTGTGGGAGCTGGGTCTATAGTTAGCCCTATTTGTAGTAGTTATAAGACTTAGATCCTAGAGCCAGACTGTCTGGGTTAAACTCTGGACTCTACCTGTTCTCTAGCTGTGTAACTAGCTAAGCTACTTGATCTCTCTGTGCTTCAGATGAAATGCTGGTGGTGGTGGCAGGAGCAGGAGAGAAGGAAGAGGAGTAGTAACACCACCACCTACACCTACCTCACAAGTTTGTTGTGAGGACTGAAAGAACTACTATAGGGCTGCCTGGGTGGCTCAGTTGGTTAAGTGTCTGGCTCTTGATTTCGGCTCAGGTCACGATTTCAAGGTTCATGGCATTGAGCCCTGTGTGGACTTTGTGATGGCAGTGTGCAGCCCGCTTGGGATTCTCTCTCTCCCCGTCTCTCTGCTCCTCCCCCTGTCGTGTGTGTGTGCGTGTGTGTGTGTGTGCACATGCATGCACTCTCTCTCTCTCAAAATAAATAAACATAAAAAAAAGAACTACTATATACACATACTTAGAGCAATTCTTGGCACACGATAAAGGCTGAGTTAGCTACTATCATGATTTTCAGAAGTATAAGAATTGGCATTTTTTGGATTGCACTTCTACAGATACTCTCTTAAGCCTGAAAGTTTCCAATTTGGTCTCGATCCACAATTTTCATCTTTCAGAAACTTATCAAAAGTTCAATTAATCAAGAATGAAATAGGGGTGCCTGGATGGCTCAGTTGGCTAAGCGTCTGACTGCCTTAGGTCATGATCTCACAGTTTGTGAGTTCAAGCCCCACATCAGGCTCTGTGCTGACAGCTCAGAGCCTGGAGCCTGCTTCAGATTCTGTGTCTCCCTCTCTCTCTGCCCCTTCCCTGCTTTCACTCTGTCTCTGTCTCTTTCTCTCTCTCTCAAAAATAAACAAAGATTTAAAAATAATTTTAAAAAAAGAATGAAATATAGGTTATCTGCTTCAGAAATATATACCCCCAAATTCTGCTTAAGTGAGACACACTAAGTATGATTTAAAAAACTGATTTCCAGGGACAAATCTAAAACTAACATAGGCAATACAGGTTTATGGTGATAGAAATGCTTGTACTTTAGAAAACCAGATGCCTTTAAAGGGACTATACCAGAGTTTTGAATGATACTTTGGAATTATAAAAAAGCTGAAAATGAAAGAGGGAGAATGCCCATATTCTCACAAAAAATTTTTTTAATTTAGTTTTATGTTTAAAACATTTTAATGCTTTAAAATAAATATTCAAGGAATATTAAATATGCAAATGTAGCTACCCACTGAAAAATATAAGCGTTTAAACGACAAAGCTCTTTTCACTTTTCTCACTGAATTCACCCAGAATTTCAGGAAATTACTTGGGCTGCTAACAGTATTCATCATTTTTATGTAGTAGCCATCACGTGAAATGGATTGTATCCAGATAAAATTAAACTTCTGTAAATCAAACTGCCATATTTTAATTGGTAGCATTAGCAACACTCACCAAACCAGAAGATTCTGCATTTAATATTTAATATATTAAACATCATCATCCCATTGGCTCTCAACCAACATCAATACTTGCGGACTCTTGGGGCCTGTGGTTTTCATCTTAGTCAATAATGCTTAGCTTCAGGCCTCAAAATTAATCATTAAAATCTGCTGCTGCAAAAAATGTTCACTAGAACCCCACAAAAATAAAGAGAGGCAGGATATTTATCAGTCTTATGTTCTAGAAAGAATGGGATACTTTTTCTCAATACAAAACAGGTTTGTTTTGTGATTCTACTTGATGCTTTATAATGTATCCATAGGAAATGAAGCAAAATAATTCAAGCTATAATTTACTTAGATTCAAGTACATGCTAGGCACATCTGAGGAGGGGTTTTACAAAAGTCTGTTTAATTGGCACAACTCTTTGAGACAAATTATTTCCCTAATTTTACAGGTGAAAAAAAAAAAAAAAGCTTACAAATGTTAGGTAATATCCTCATAAAGTCACAGAGCTAAAAACTGAAAGACTGGGAAGCAAAACTAACCCTAAACACACACACACACACACACACACACACACACACACACACACACACACACACACACTTGTAGGTTATCCAGGTAATCATTTTATTTTTTTTTTTATTTTTTATTTTTTTTTAATTTTTTTTTTTTTAACGTTTATTTATTTTTGAGACAGAGAGAGACAGAGCATGAACGGGGGAGGGGCAGAGAGAGAGGGAGACACAGAATCGGAAGCAGGCTCCAGGCTCCGAGCCATCAGCCCAGAGCCTGACGCGGGGCTCGAACTCACGGACCGCGAGATCGTGACCTGGCTGAAGTCGGACGCTTAACCGACTGCGCCACCCAGGCGCCCCGAGGTAATCATTTTAGAGACAGATAAAGAAGACTAAAAATGTTTCTTAATGAGGGAATTAGATGAGTCTACTTCATTTTGCTAATTAAGAATTACAAATAATATAAAACGAACCTAAAAGTGCTCTGTGGACATATGGTCAAAAAGTTAGGAATAAACCTTATAAGAACAGAAATTTTAGGTGCCCCTGTAAGGTCAAAAGGCCATTCTCTCAACTAACCAATCCTTATAATCAAAATTAATTAAAACCGAAAAGTATAGTGATATTTTAATAATTTTATAGAAAAGGTTTACTTAAAATAGGGCTCAACATTCAAACAATTCAGTGCCATTAAGTTTCTTTGATGTACATTGAGTATGTTCACTGAGTATGCTCAGAAAATAGAGTAAGATTCTTTCACGCTTTTATCTGCCTAATTATATTGTGTGACGTTCTGCTATATTTGGTGCAATGATTTATAACTCCTAGAGTACCTGAGGGCCATAAACTCTTCCTATTAGCAGGTTTCCAGACTGTCCTGCCTTTTGCTGTTTTATAATAAAATATTAAAATAATGTAACTAGTTTATGCATCAGGACAGCTGTTAACTTTAGGCTCATACAAAAGAGAATTTAATAGTTAATCAACCCATCTAGGACAGCTTTATGATAAACGTGACTCTAAAAACACTAGGTTGTTCTAGGAGAAACTATGCAAACTTGACTGCATATTCCCAGAACAATGCATTCTTTGGGTACTCCAAATTCTACTTCTAGAAGCAACAGCAAAGTGCTAGTAGAACTCTAGTTCTGGCCCTGACTAGCTATTGGATCCTAGCAATCTCTAGGTCTTAGGTTCTCTATCTGTAAAACAGGTAAGACTGTATTAGATTATCTCTTCCTTCCTGACATTAAATTTTAAGATTCAGTTCACACTTAAAATCCAAGCTCTAATATATCCTTCAAAGAGAGCCATCTGCCTCCCTTCCTCACCCGGAGGCACAGTCAGCTGCTCAGAGTAGCTGAGTCCCCACACTGCTTTATTCACAGTTCATTAGGGTAATCATTAGGATATAATTATTTGTTTACCCAACAGAGTATAAGTGTTTCCAGAGGAGAAACTGTGCCTTACTGATCTTCGTGTATGTCATATAAGACTGAGATTCTAATTGCTTGGTATATAAAAGATATGCAACAGATGTTTTAAAAATAAATTCTTTGAACTACCCTATGAAGCAGGCATTCATTTGGTACCTCCTTTGTTTGGGCTCTAGACCACATTCTGGAGATGAACCAAAGTTCCTGCCCATAAAGCACTTGCAATTTAGAAACAGGGCAATCATGTGTGATGATGAATAATAATACAAGTTTAGTACATTTTAAGTCATAAGTTTTAAGTGAGGTTTATAGAAAAAAACATGCTCTTGGAGTTTAATATATCTAAGACCCTTTGATGCTTTAACATTGTGTGAGTGACCTTGCAAAGGCTTACCATTTCCCCTCCTCCAACCATTCTCCATATTATGGGTATGACTCTGTAGGCATGCTCTTTTTAAAAAAAAAAAAAAATTGTTAATGTTTATTTATTTTTGAGAAAGAGACAGAGTACAAGCGGGGTAGGGTCAGAGAGAAAGGGAGACACAGAATCCAAAGCAGGCTCCAGGCTCTGAGCTGTCAGCAGAAAGCCCCAAGTGGGCCTCGAACTCACAAACCACGAGATCATGACCTGAGCTGAAGTCAAACGCTTAACTGCCTGAGCCACCCAGGCGCCCCTGTATCATGCTCATTTTTATTATTTTTTAATTAAAAAAAAAATGTTTAATGTTTATTTTTGAGAGAGAGAGAGAGAGACAGAGAGAGAGACAGAGACAGAGAGACACAGAGTGTGAGCAGGGAAGGGGCAGAGAGAGAGGGAGACGCAGAATCTGAAGCAGGCTCCAGGCTCAGAGCTGTCAGCACAGAGCTCAACGCAGGGCTCAAACTCACGGACTACAAGATCATGACCTGAGCCAAAGTCAGACACTCTACCCACTGAGCCACCCAGGCACCCTTCATACTCATTTTTTAATGATTCAATTGTTCAGAAGACAAAGTGATCTTGATCTCAAAAGAGCAAGAGACTGATTCAGAGTGGACAAAGACTTAGATACTTGAAGATAAACAAAAGAAAAAACATTTAGGGAAGACTAATACAAATTTGTAATGGGAGGTGTAAGTTAAGTGTGAAGTTACCTCACGCTGGAGCACGGAAAAGAAAAGGAGTAAAAAGGTATGTTTTTTAGTCTGAAGTGTTTAGCTTTCAAGTTCCAAAACATCATTTTGTGTAGTACTCGTCTGTTTTCTGGTATTTATTTCTCTTGTTCATGCACATCCCTGGCGGTTAGCAACAAAAGGGAGTAAAGGCTGCTAGCACTGGTACATAAAGGCACCGTGGAAGACAGGAAGCCCAGCACCTGAAGGATGGCCAAGAAGCCCTTCAGACCCTTTGCTGACAACTCATAATAGGCTCTCTGCATGAATAAATGCTGACACATTTGCATGGAGGAGACTGAGGGGAACCGCTCTTTGCATTTCTTAAGTAGCACCTGAATCGAGATGAGCCGGGGTGCACATTGCAAACCCAGATTTCTGGGCTCTGCTCAGACGTCTCCCTTTCTACATGAGCCACACCACCCCATCCCACGTTCCAATCTGTGAAACAGCCTTTTTACAGGCTGAAATACAATGAGCAGTAAAGCAAACTAAATGCAGCTTGGGAACTCTGGCCAGCAAGGCTGAGGTGAGATGACTCAGCAGGTTAGAGCTGTGACCCTTTACTTCTGGACTCATTATTCTGGTTCTTATCCCATGGCTACTACAAATGCACAAGCACGGACTGGTCTTACTCCAGAGCCCATCTGAGAACATGGAGTGGCTAACACAGCTTGGCATGAAACATGGGCAGGTTTTCCCGAAGAAAGCCCCAATTCCTGGTTGACAACCAGCTCCCAAGAGTTTGGCCGAGAACACTAACAAAAAGGTCACTGTCCTCCTTAAACTCTGTACAATTCTATTATTTAGAAAAGGCACAGAAGTTAGGGAAAGTAGAAAAGTTGGGTGGGAGGTGGGATTGTGGGGTTCTGTCAGCTAAGTACTACAAATCAATTTCCAAAGCTATGAAATTTATCATGGTAATAATAATGATAAAATTTCTTTCAATGAGACTCTACTTTTTTCTATTCTTCAGGAACTGCAATGCACTTGCTTCTGTCTGAGCTGAGTGTTGCCACACAGGGTTCTCTGCATGTTGCTTATTCACCTGGGCTAAGTTATATATGCCACCAGATCACCAGGAAAAAAATGTGGCAGCCACATAAATCATGTGTTTCTACTCTACATCTGAAGCTTTAGCTGAAGGGCAGAGAAGGGCAAAGAAGGGCAATCTCAGGTTCAATCACACTGACAGATGCCGTATCTCCCTTCCTCGATAAATGTCCCTGGTGAGCAGGACCAGGGCTAGCCTACTTTTGAATACAAGAACAGGTGTTGCAAGAGGACTTTCATTTACCCTCCCCATGTTATCACCCAGACAAAATTCCCCATAATAATAGACCCGGTCTCTCTCTCCGCCTTCCCCTTCCTTTCTTCTCTTTGGGACCTGCCTGCCTGCAGAGATGGTGCATTCCGGACTCCTCTCTTGTTGGGTGTTAGGAGGCTTTACCTGCTGGCTGCCAGCTTCCGCTGTCCTGCTATGTTGGGGAAAAAGCGGGTAGTCTATCTAATTCAAGGATGAAATTTCAGAAGACCCACTTGGCTGCAGGCCCAAAGCCACGTTCTCCAAAAAGTACTTTCAGTAATAAAGTTGGCATTTTGCTGCCCACCAGCCTGACTCCTTTATCTTTCTCAGTGGCTTTTTAATTTGGGCAATGGAGGAGTTATTTCCATCCCCCCTCAAACCTCAAGAGTGGGTAGGCCACTTGGCCTTACAGTTCGTGGCAGTTATTTACTGAAGATATATGTACAATACACAATGTGGCGAGAAGGAAATGAAAATAATCTGTCTGGTCTAATCTGCTCATGGGTGGCTCTGTGACCATATTCCATCCCACCAGCTTCTCGGGAAGGTAGTCCAAAACATGGTATCCAATTTGTGTGAAATTTAGAGGGAAACAATTCATCTAAAATATATTCGAAAGAGAAACAACTCTATCAAAAATATTACCGATGACTTAGCCCACGGAAATAGGTTTTTGACCTATGAGAAGCATGAACCACCTGGAAACTTTCTTCCAAATACTTTACAAGCCAAATGATACAAGTAAAAAGTTTATTACCCTTAGTATGATTTGTATGTTCTGAAGGGCACCACGAAATGTCTTCAAGTTCTTCCTTGTTTCTAACAGGTGAATATTTTACACTCTCAATCCTTTATAAGAGCATTATTAAAAGCCTTCAAAATGAAGTGTTTCTGTGTAAAAGTTCTACAGCTAGCCATTTGCTTGCAACTGAAAAAGCCAGTCATGGGTAGAATCGTAACAAGCAGAGACACTAGACAGCTAACAAAGTGACTTCAATATGTGTCATTATTATAATTCATCTCCACAAGTACTCTGTGAACTAAGTACTACTATCAACCTCAAGTGAGGGGAGAGAAAATGGTGTTCAAGTGGTTTACCACCCCGCCCAAGATTACTCAGGTAATTAACATTGGCAGCAGGGAGACTTAAACCCAGGTCTTCTGATGGTAAAACGTAAGTGCTTTCTATGAAGTCATGATGCTGGAATTAGGATACTAAGGTGCCTACACCCTCCCTCCAGTTTTCCAGAGACCTGGGCAGCAACAACCAAAAGAAGTAATCTGAAGCAGACAGAAGAGCAAGCTAGCTCACTGAGTTCAGATTCCCCTGACCTTCTGTATTCTTTCTCAGCCCTTTTAAGGAAGAAAAGTGAGTGAACTCATTTCATTTAATTTCCTTCCTTCCCTTCCCCATGCCTGACCCACAAAGACACAGCCCGGGAACCAGACCAGTGGGGAGCTGAGATCTCTAAAAACAGTTTCACATCTGTTAAACTATAGGATGCTCTGCTAACTCCAAAGGGAAGCTGAGGGTCCAGCTTTCTTGAATTCCCCAGTGGTCAGATGGTCAGTACAGCTGTGATGAAAACCGCAGCTGAGCCTGGGGGCTCTTGAAGGAGCCAAGCTAAGGGTGAAAAGCCTTTGGCTTTGAAGGGAGGGGGTGGGGGGAGGGTAAGAGAGCTCCTCCAGAATGCTCCCAATGACATCTTTATTGTAAAGTTTTCATCCTGTCCCCTCACTTATTTTCGAGACCCCACCTTCTCTGGTTTGTCCTTGGAAAAACAGCAACAGGCTTGAGTCCTGAGAAGGGGGAAGTTGGGTGGTCTCAGGCTAATTCCATGGGAATTCCATGATCACAGTTCTTCCTGGGGGCAAAAACAATGACGGACTGGAGCCACTCAAGCCACTAAATAAATAGATGACTAGTGAATGTTAAAATACCAGAGTTATTAAGATAATCTTAAAAGTATACTTATAGAGGCACCTGGGTAGCTCAGTCGGTTAAGCATCCGACTTCAGCTCAGGTCATGATCATGTGCTTTGTGGGTTCGAGCCCAGCGTCGGGCTCTGTGCTAACAACTCAGAGCCCCGAGCCTGCTTCAGATTCTGTCTCCCTCTCGCTCTGCCCCTCCCCTGCTTGCACTCTGTCTCTGTCTCCCCAAAATAAATAAACGTTAAAAAAAAAAATTTAAAAAAAGTATACTTGTATTTTGGAAGAAATCAATTCAAAGCCAACTATAAAATTTCTGGGCTCAATTTGAGGCACCAAATTAGTCTTAAGAACTCCATTCAAGGGAAGTAGCAGACTGAAATATTCATAAAATAAGAGACTCCTTTTTATGAGTCATGGTTATCACCACTATTACGAATGCCAGCAAATAACCTCAAAAGTCAATGGTGGTAAAGCACCAGAGAAAACAGTGTTTAACTTTTAGAAGGTAACCCTCCTTTTTATTTCTTTCTTTTCTTTTCCTCTTTTTTAAATAGGCTTCACGCCCAGTGCAAAGCCCGATGCAGGGCTTGAACTCACAACCCTGAGATCAAGACCTGAACTGAGATCGAGACCTGAACTGAGATCAAGAATCCGATGCTTAACTAACTGAGCCCCCCAGGTGGCCCGGAAACCCTCCTATTTAGAACAAATCAATCAACAACACCAGAATGCTAAAAAAGCACATTTCAATGTGTGTAATTGTGGTCCCTTGAAGAGTGAGAGGTAAGATACCTAAAACCAGCCTTTCTGGCTAATCCTGCCATTTCTCTCAGCGGTGAGAACAGTGTCACCCGAGTGGAAATTACACTTGGCAATGTGATACTGTGTACCTCACTGAAAAGGCATCCCCATCAGACAACTTTTATTTTGATCAAATACAGGGTAGAAAAACAGGAGGAGGAGAATGAAAAAAAGATGGCACTGCAGAGAAAAGACATTACCTAATATATTTAAGAGGAAGCACTTCCTGGAACTTCTTGCCAACAATTCACACCACCTTCATCTCGATGAGAATAAATCCAAAATCAGTTCTTCCTCTCCTCAAACAGAAAGCACTGCCACTTTCCCTGTGCTGTTCCCAGCCCACCAAACCTCCCCAACTCCTCTTCCTTTGAACACATAGTAAGCGGAATGGTTAAGAGCAGGGTTCGGGAATCCCATCACTAGAGTAAAAATACTGGCTCTGCCATGTATTAGCTGTTTGACCTTCAGGTTGGTTACTTAACATCTCCGTCCCTCCCTTTCCTTATCAGTAAGATGGAAAAAAATAGCACTCATCTGAGGCTGTGGTGAGGACTGAATGAATCCGTACATGTACTGCGCTGACACAGTGCCTGGCACACGATAAGCACTCTATACATTTAACTTTGATGATGGTGGTGATGATGGCAATGACAAGGACAGGGGCTTAACCAGACTGTGGTGCAAACAAGGACCTGGGGATCACATAGTTCCCCCAAGCAAGCACACAACCCACTAGAAAAAAGCCTTCTTATTCTGTGGACCCAGGGGACTCAAAGTGATTCTTCTCAGTGGCTACAGCAGCTTATCAGAAGGGTCAGGCTCAAAGGACCAAAGCCAGGGCAGGAGAGATAGGAGGAACAGAGACAGAGTGCTTGAGTCTGGGAGAAACTCGTTTGGGGCAGTTCCGAGAAGTGGTAGCAGTCAACAGTTCACAATCATGGGATTTAGAACTTAGAAAGAAAGTAACAGGCCAGTCAGATATGCACGGTTTTGTTAATATGGCAAAACTCTCCACCACCCTTCCCTCAAGGTCCATCTTCCAGAAACTGCTCGAAGTTCCTAGAGCACTTTTTCACATTTTCATGGCTACCTTTGGCATGTAATCATTCTGGGGAATAACTGATGTCTCAATTCAATTATAAATTCTGAAAGGAGGTATGTGTGTGCCTTATACTCTCACATCTCTCTTCCTGGCCTATCCCAGCACCTAACTCCCACGATGGACATATTCAGATGGGAAGTACACAATGTAAAGGCTCTGAGTGAGCCAGTGCTATAGAGATACATGGTATTATATTAAAATAAGCACACACATGACTAGTACAGAGAAAAAGACACAGAGCAGCATGCCTGCTCCTTTTTGAGGCTTCAGTGAAAACGCTGAGTCCCTAAAGTTTAGAGGTAGAACATTAAGCTGTCAGTAGAACTACTGAAAAGATTCAGTTCCAAGGAAAATTTGAATTGAATAACAAACCATAAAGTAATAAGGAAGTCCAGCAAAACTCTGCTCTCCACCACCCCCTCCCCCCACAGCCATGATGGCCATTTTGATTTTTTTTAAAACAGTGAACATCAAATTCTTTTAAAAATTTTCTAGTGGTACCTTTGCTTTGCAGGTGCCCTAAATGCACGTTTGACCTATCTGGTAATCTAGCCCTACTTGGGCACCAAAGGATTCCCTGCGGACACTGAGAGGCAGGCGTGGAAGGATGGAGTCGGGCAAGAGTCAGCAGGTGGAGAGGGAGGAGTGAAGACAGCAGGAACCAAAGCAGAGGGGCAGAGATGGCAGCTAGAAATCGGGCAACGATGCAGTCAGAGTGAGGTTCGTGAGTTCAATTCCTGCCAGTTTCAATCTAGAGAGAACTGCAATCTTCTTTTACTGGCCAGAACTGACAACCCACTGATGATGACTTACTCAACGCCAAAGCTGCCAGAGTGGGGTGGAGCAGGAACTGGAATCTGGGTCTCCCAATGCCTCCTTGGAGCCCTACCTCCTGGGCACTCACAGGGCACGAGGGATCAGGGCTCAGAACTCAAGCAGCCACGAAAAAGCTCCCCAGTCTCCCCTGCCTCAGTGCCACATGTTGAAAGAGCCAAGAGAAGAGGCGAGAGAGATTAGGCTCCTGGTTATCCACTGTTTTGATGAAGCCATCTGCCCTTCTGATCAGATTTGCTGGACTAGAGATGCATGGGCACAATGTTTCCCAGCCAGGAGGACGTCTGGCTGGATCAGGCCCAGGCTTGACAACTGATGGCGTGAAAGCACACGGCACAAGAAGTACGCACCATTTTCATTCCCAGTGCCCCTACTGCCTCCACTGGTCATTGTAGAAGAAATGAAATCACCACTGGATACATGGCTTTGTGGTTTCTTGATTCCTAAGAGTACAACTGTGAAGAACACAGGGTGAGTATAGGACATGTAAACCAACAGAGGAAGCTGCTTTAAGAACAGTCTTGAAAGGGATACTGTTTTGGTTTTACTGGCTATAAAATTAGGGCAGACACAGAAAATGACTGTGAGGCTCAACAGATGCTCCTGCTAAGTGCTCTGCATGGCTTGTGGACCATCTCTCAGTTTAATTACAATCCGGACCTCCTGCGCTATAAAAGCCATCTTTATAAAATCCAGCCTCCTTCCTCTGAGAGCAACTTTCTGCAAGTATCACTATGCTTCAATGCCCACTGCAAGTGTTAAACACATATATGGTACCTGACCTGGACACAGTGTTCTTTTTAATCTTGGGATTTTGACGACGTACATAAATCACTCAGTCGCATTCCTGTTCCCTATTCCAAACACCTACACAAAATCAGGCAAATGAAGAGGAAAATAGATGACTCCATCTCTTGCCTTCTTTCTCCTTTGACAGCTCTCAAAGGCACCCTACTTAATAAAAAGGTCATTTCTCTGGAGGGAAAGCAAGTGAGACTTGAATAAAAAGCTTGTCATCATTAGCATCACAATGTCCCCCTTCTTGGTCCTCACCTACAAGCCTCTGCCACTCCTTCCCTCTGCCAAGTATATCCAGAGAACATCCAGCTTTCCTGCCCTCACCTTGACTTCCCCTTTGTCACCCATCAGTGCCTGTGGGAAGCCTTCCCCCAAATCTCTATGCCAGTAACCTACTCCTTCTAATTCCTTCTGTGAGGCTCTCAGAGTATCCTGTGCATTTTGGCACCTCCACACCCTTTTACAATTACCTGGCTTTGAGTCTGTCTTCCTTACTGAACTGTAGGCTTCTCCAGGGCAGGGATCACTACTTATTCATGTTTGTTTCCCCAAGGATGAGTAATGGCACCTGGCACACAGCAAGAGCGCAACACTTACATGGTTGTAAGCCAGTGTCACACACATTCTTTTTTTTTTTTTTTTTGTAAGTTTATTCATTTATTTTGTGTGTGTGTGTGTGAGAGAGACAGAATCCCAAGCAGACTCTGCACCATCAGCATAGAGCCTGACGTGGGGCTTGAACTCATAAACTGAGAGATCATAACATGAGCCAAAGCCGGATGCTTAACTGACTGAGCCACCCAGACCTCCTGCCCCCATTCTTTAACTGGATTCTTCTTCTTTTTTTTAATGTTTATTTTGAGAGAGAGAGGGAGAGAGATAGAGAGCAAGTGGGAGAGGGGCAGAGAGAGAGGGAGACAGAATTCAAAGGCTCCCGACGCGGGGCTCCAACCCACGAACCGTGAGATCATGACCTGAGCTGAAGTTGGACACTTAACCGACTGAGCCACCCAGGCGCGCCTCTTTAACTGGATTCTTAAAGTGACACTTAGGAATTGTTAGTCTCACTTTACAAAGAAACTGACGTTCAGAAAGGTTTTATAGGCTCCCAAGGCCACCAGTTCTGGCACCTTCTGGCTCCAGGCTTTTCACTGGACCCCATTACCATCAGTTACCTATACAAGTTCTATATAGAGGATGAAAGAGAAAGCTCAGATCCTCTGATGTAAGCATATATGCAGTGACCTGCTTATCTGAAGAAATAACACAGAACCTTCAAATGTGGATAAAATCATTGCTCTGAAGGGAGGAACACTGATCTGATCTGGAGATGGAATTTACACTCATTCTTTTCTAAAGCACCTTTCCATCCTAAAGCTCTGCAGAAATGTCTGGTGGATGTGAGTTAAAGACAAACAAAAGTTCATCTGATTAAAAGGTCACGAGACAAACTGTCTCTGGTTAAACTGCCAACACTGCCTCAGACTTCTTGAACGAGCTGGACGTAGGGCCGCAGCAGCTGCCAAGCTAGAAGTCACCTGGGTGTGGCTGATTCACCATTAATGCTCTGAGAAGCAACAACCTGTAGGAACTGTGGCTGCTTGGCAGGACGGGGCTGGTTTGGTCTTTGACCCTTCATGACTCTCTTAAGTGCAGCTGAACTTCTCCTCAGCTGAGGAAAGCAGTTTTCAGCACAGCTGTACCCTAGAATAATGTGAGGGAGCCTCTGAAGTGTGGCCAAGCCAGGCCCCAGCCACAGAGGTGCTGACTTAACTGCGCCTGGGGTGTGGCTTTCATATCTGCATCGGAAGTGTTTAAAAGCTCCTCTGTGGGGCACCTGGGTGGCTCAGCTGGCAGAGCGTCTGACTCTTGCTTTCGGCTCAGGTCATGATCTCGTGGTTTGTAGATAGAGCCTCATGTTGGGCACCGTGCTGACAGTGCAGAGCCTGCTTGGGATTCCCTCTCTCCCTCTCTCTCTGCCACACACTCCCACGCCCCCTTCCCACCATATGTACTCGCTCTGTCTCTCTCTCTCAAAATAAAAACAAACATTAAAAACAAATAAAAGCTCCTCTACAATTCTAGCGCACAGCCAAAGTTAAGACGATAAACACAACCGAAACATCTTCTGGGCCCTTCCTTTCTCATGTGTCCATTTAAAACACTGAAGCGAATGGCTGCCAGCACTCTGGAGGTGTTGAAACCGCTCTTTCATTACTTAAACGTTTCTAGAGATGGAAGCAGAACATTCCTCTACAATATCCTTGACTGGGAGATTTTCCAGCCTCTTCTGGTCAAACATTTCCAATGACAGGGAACTCGCTACCTTTTGAAAAGGCACTTTGGAATTGTATGCTTGTAACAGGCGACCATTACAGTATGTAAATTACAGGTCTTCCTCAATCCAGGATGGTGTTGAGTTCCGACACACCCACCATTAAGTTGAAAATATCTTCCGTCCGTGAGTTCGAGCCGAGCCCCGCGTTAGGCTCTGGGCTGATGGCTCAGAGCCTGGAGCCTGCTTCCGATTCTGTGTCTTCCTCTCTCTCTGCCCCTCCCCCGTTCATGCCCTGTCTCTCTCTGTCCCAAAAATAAATAAACGTTAAAAAAAAAAAAGAAAATATTGTCTGTCAAAAATGCATTTAATATACCTAACACACCAAACATCGTAGCTTAGCCTAGCCTACCTTACATGTGCTCAGAGCACTTACATTAGCTTGTATCTAAGCAAAATCACCTAACACAAAGCCTACCTTGTAACGAAGTGTTGAATGTCACGTGTAATTTATTCAATACTGTACTGAAAGTGAATGGCTGTGTGGCACAGCACGGTAGTCAGTGTATTAGTTGTGTGCCCTCGTGATCCTGTGGCTGACCGGGAGCTGCGGCCAGCTGTCTGGCATCATTAGAGACTACTGAACCAAGTACTGCTAGCCCGGGAAAAGATCTAAATTCACAATCTGAAGCACGTTTTCTACTGAATGTGTATCACTTCATACCATTGTAAAGCCAAAAAATCATTAAGTTGAACCATCATAAATCAGGGGTTGTCTGTATATCTCAGTAAAGCTGTGTGTGTGTGTGTGTGTGTGTGTGTAAGTAGTCCACGGTAAATGATCTCTCTCTAAGCATCAATTTCCTGATCCATATGGAGTGACAGTATTTCCTTTGTAGGACTTGTGAGGATTGGAAAGCACCTAGTAGCTGGAACATTGTAAGATGCTCAATGAATAAAGCTTCCTTTCCTCTCTCCATAAAGGTGGAATGGAAGTCTTCCCCCAAAGTCCTTTTTCAGGCTAAACACTGCTCATGTTTACAATCCACAGATAGTTAATGACTCATCAGGCTGTGGTTTTTCCATTCCTCATCCTCTCAGTTCTCCTGCTCTGAATCCTTAGATTTGGTTTTGTTTTTTTAAGTGAGCTCTACACCCAACGTGGGGCTTGAATTCATGATCCCAAGATCTGAATTCTCACGATCTACCGTCTGAGCTCAGCCAGACCCCCGTGAAATGCTAAGCTGTGACAACTGTTTGTGGTGGCATCGCTTCCAGGCATCAGTGGGTTCCAGTACAGTGACGGTGGCATAACATCAACTGCGGACTGGTTCACGCTAAGTATTTTACAAGTTTTAGGAGCTCTAGATTCCCCCCACCTCCCACCCATATACTCGGTATCAGTTGCCAATGGGCACTAAACCATATGTGCAGGTTCAGTGACATTTTGGAGGGATGATTAGTCCTCTTTATTTAGCTCCTCAGGAGTAAGTACAGGGATTAGGTGGGAATTCTTCCCATTGTCTGCTGTGCCTTTCTTATCTATAATTCTGGCTTGGCAACATAAAACTGCAGAAACCAAACAGATATGGCTAAGACAGACAGGTTCAAATCATGGCACTCTCTCTCAAAGCAAGCCATGGAACTCTGAATATCAGCACACTTCTCTGAAAATGGAAACACAGCACCTTTCTACCAGGGTTACTATGGAAATTAAGTGACATGTTACAATAAAACACACAGCACAGTGCCTAGTACTTAACAGGTATCCAAAAAACTAGAAGAGTAATTATTATCAACACTGTGGTATGGCAATTTCCCATTTTTACACTAGACTGTCCTGAATGTTAATCTATTTGGCTAGGGTCCTGACCTCTCTGCTTAGTTCTTGCCATCTCTGTCCTCTGGGGCAGGTAAAATCTGGTCCTCACACAGGAGCTTCCCCTGCCCTCTGCCCTTCTTCACAGCCTCTCTCCCCACAAGCCCCAGAATGTGGACTTCTTGTCCCCAGAATGTGTGCTCCTATCAGCACCTGCTGGTGTATAAATTGAACTGGAGTCGGGAGACCTGGATTCTAGGTCCTGCTCAGCCACTAGCTATGTGACCTTGGGCCAGCCACACAGACTTCTTGGATCTCTGTTTCCCCTTCTGTAAGACGATGGCATCACACAACATGATCTCCAAGGCCTCTTCCTGATCCAAAGTTTTATGACCCCCTTCCTCTCCCCCCGCACCCCCACCTCCGGGCCCCCTCCCAGCTATCCTTGATCATTCCCAATGCACTCCTCTGCCTTCCCACCCACCAAAGGGAAGTTCATGAGTACTGACCCTCTCCCCACATTCTGACTTCTGCCCAAGCCCTGGAAACACACTATTAGTGGCAAAGAATTTATAATAAGCCACTTAAGACATAGATTTCTGGAGGCTGGTCTGGAAACTAAAACTCATGTATTACATTATGTTTATTAGAGAATGTATTCATAAACCATTTTGAGATTGTATTAAGATGATAATCTCCACTAATGATTCCAACTACTGCCTGTTAGAATAATATAGAATATATATATATATATATATATATATATATATATACACACACACACATATATATATATATACACACACACATACATACATACTGTGGAAATGTTTCATAAACATTTTCTGGCACACCTTTTTTTCCCTTGTGTTTCCCATGCAAACACTGCCCCTCCCAGGGCTGGAGAGGACACTGAGGAGTTTCAAACTTAGACATTCTATCCTCGTCTCACAGATTGTACACAGAGATGTAAACTGCTTTTAAAAATATGATAAAGACATCACTAAGATCACAGAAACATTTAGAGATGATTATTCTTTTTAAAGAGCTCTTGGAGTGCCTAGGGGGCTCAGTGGTTAAGTGTCAAACTCATGATCTTGGCTCAGGTCTTGATCTCACAGTCATGAGTTTGAGCCCCATGTTGGGCTCTGGGCTGGGTGTGAAGCCTACTTTAAAAAAGAAAAAAAAAAAAAGAGCTCTTTTAGGACATTTAAAAAGAATTTCCCTTAAAATTTTTTTTAATGTTTGTTTATTTTTCAGAGAGACAGACAGAGAGAGAGGCTGAATGTGAGTAGGGAAGGGGCAGAGAGAAAGGGAGACACAGAATCCAAAGCAGGTCCAAGCTCTGAGCTGTTGGCTCAGAGCCCAACACCAGGCTTGAACTCAGCAACCACAAGATCATGACCTGAGCTGAAGTCGGATGCTTAACCGACTGAGCCACCCAGGCGCCCCAAAAGAATTTCCCTTTTAAAAGTTCAAAGCCTCAACAACTTTTCAGAAGCTCAACTGAATTGCTATATAAAATGAAACAGATCTTGTATGAATAGAAACCTGCGGATACAAAGATATTTTACATAATTTAAAAAATTACATAAGTCAAACCTGTTCACATAGAAAATTAGAAATGAAGATAAACCAGAAAAAGAATGAACAGATACACCTTTATATATGAGTTTTTAAAATCAACATATATGTCACCTAGAAGATACATGTACTACACGGAAAATTTCACTACACACATATTTATATAGTTTTCTGACTCAAGTGGCCTTTGAAATTTCAGCAGATATTTCGGATACAACTATCTCGCTGTGAATTTCTCTAAGCTATTTGCTTATTTACAATGATAGCTGAAAAAAACATACCAAGTCTGCCAAATCTGTAAATACACAGAGATTTAAAACGTTCATCAAATAAGAGAAACAAACACATTTAAATGCCATCTAACAGATGTTTAAAATATATTCCATGAATATGGCAGGCTTATCTTTTTGGGGAAGTAACGTAAAAGCCCTGCATATGTTCCTAGTACACTCAGTTATATATTTAGGAACACGTAACAATTGTGCTTCTCAAAAATTTTCACTATATTATCATACATGTTGTTACTCATCATCCAGCATACCTATCTGTTCTCAGACAAGCAAATAGAGGAGTTAGTCAATACTGCTCACAGGAGCACCCGCCTGTTTCCTGAGTGATGGAGGGGAGGGTGGAGGACACGCCCCGGTCCTGAGGAGAACAATGAAAGAACATGAGCAGGTTGCAGGGAACACAGCTTTTCCCTTTGGCAACTGCATGGTTCTTTCTGAACTTGACAGAACTTTCCATAACACGTAAGCCAAGAGCTTCCTCACCTATATGGGAGAGCCTGCATCCTGACGAAAGCAAGGAGACAATTCTTTAAGTGGTTATTTATCTCGTCTTTATGTGTTTTTGTTTTTGTTTTTAAGTAGACTTTACACCAGTGAGGAGCCGATCTTCAGGCTTGAACTCACAATCCTGAGATCAAGACCTGAGCTGAGATTAAGTGTCGGACACTCAACCCACTGAACCACCCAGGCGCCCCTATCTTGCCTTTATGAAAATATACTTATGTCACTCACATACAAATAAGGATAAGTACAGATTATTTTCCTACACTTCAGCTTACTTAATATTGTGCTCCTTTTGCACACAAACTCTGTTAGCATTATACATAAAATAAGAATAAGCAGGTCGTAAAAAAGACCCTGAGGTATTCTCCTATGCCAACCTATGAAAAGACCTTGAATGCCAGTGCACAGGGCTCTCTGTCCTGTTCCTGTCTGGTCCCATGTTTTATTTTTTAAAAACGTTTATTTATTGTGTGTGTGAGAGAGAGAGAGTGCAAACAGGGGATGGGAAAGAGAGAGAGAGGGAGACAGAGAATACCAAGCAGGCTCCATGCTATCAGTGCAGAGCCCAATGCTGGACTCGAACTCATGAACCTTGAGATCATGACCTGAGATGAAATCAAGAGTTGGACACTTAATTGACTGAGCCACCCAGGTGCTTCCAAGTCCCACATTTTAAATTGGTGGTATTGCTGCAAAAAAAGTTTTGATTGCACATAGCTTAAGAGGAGAGCAAAAGAGGGGCGCCTGGGTGGCTCAGTCAGTAAGGCATCCGACTCTTGAATTTGGTTTGCTCAGGTCATGATCCCAGGGTCGTGGTTTAGAGTCCATGTTGGGTTCTGCACTGGATATGGAGCCTGCTTAAGATTCTCTCTCTCAAAAAAAAAAAAAAAAAAAAAAAAGAGAGAGAGAGAGAGCAAAAGAGAATTAGCAATTAAAACACCTCAAAAAGGCTGAAAGATGGGCCAAATCAAAACAGATTATAGTTAGAAGGAATCAAGTTAAATAATTTAATCCAAAAGATTTCAAGAGCACAGATCAGGGTGAAAGAAAGAACTGGCTTACCAGTTAGTGTATCTATGAGAAAGATGTTGATGTTTTCACAGATTGGGACCTTAATACGAGCCAAAGAGGAGACCGGCCACCAAACAAACATTACCAGGTAGACAATGACTGGGACAGGAGAGGAAGTGGTCCCACTAATCTTTCTGCTTCTCAGATCAAGCCTGCCCTTCTGTGTTCAGTTCAGTTCTGGGTATAAGTCCACATATGACATAGCTAGTAGGTGAACCAGGGTTGTGTAGAGTCTCGAAAAATTAACTCGAAAGCATTTCGGTGAGTACTATGATTTGTGCAAGGTACTATAAAGTGTGCTAGTACCCAGGGATGATAATGAATGAAAATGATAACAATGCAAATAACTAGCATATATCCTAAGCATTGCTCAAAGCACTTTCTATGTATTCATTCATTTAACCCAACAGCTTACTTTGCTTCTTGGTCATCTTCTAGATACCTGAGGTTTCCCCCATTTCTGCCCAAGTGAACCATCCCTACATTCAACAGGTTGTATTTAATCACTTATTCTTCCACATTTTGTACCATGTTTCCCCCCACTTTTCTTTTGTTAAAAATAAAACTCTGGGGCCGGTGGCTCAGTCAGTTGAACGTCCAACTTCAGCTCTGGTCATGATTTCACAGCTCCTGAGTTCGAGCCCTGTGTCAGGCTCCGTGCTGACAGCTCAGAACCTGGAGCCTGCTTCGGATTCTGTGTCTCCCTCTCTCTCTGTCCCTCCCCCTCTCGTGCTGTCTCTCTCTCTCTCTCTCAAAATAAACATTAAATTTTAAAAATTAAAAATAAAATAAAATTCTAATAAGCACCAAACTGGGGCATCTGAATGGTTTAGCTGGTTAAGCATCCAACTCTTGATTTCAGCTCAGGTCATGATCCCAGAGTTGTGGGATCAAGCCCTGAGTCAGGCTCTGTGCTGAGTGTGGAGCCTGCTTGGGATTCTCTCTAGACTCTCTCCGTCTGCCCCTCTCCCTCACTCATGCTCTAAAATAAAAAAAAATTAAAAACAAGCACACACACACCAAACGGGTATATATCTATCATCATTTGACTTTTTAAAAGTGACTTTATTATAAAGGTGATAAACACTGAAAGAAAAACTGGAGAACACAGACACATGGAGAGAAGTAAGAGAAAAACAAATCAGATGATTTTCTGACCACTGTTACCATTTGTGGAGTTCCCCTCCACTTTTTGCTGTGAATACATTTGTGGCTTCCACTTTACATTGAAGTCATCATACTGCACATGCATATTTGTTATTTGACCTGGTGAAATTGAGTAGCATTTTTCTCTTTTACTAAATAGGCTGTTACCATCAATTTATGGGGCTGTGAATGTACCATATGTTTTGAGATAAAAACCAAGGAAAATGTTTCCTCCTCCGTGCCCCCCACTTTAAATCGCTCATTAGTGAGGGCTTTAAGGCCTCTGAAAAGATGTCCTTGTCCTTGCAAATCAATGCTAATAGAAAAAGAGAAGTAGTCTCTTAATTGCTGCTGTGATTTAATGAGCATTTGTTAGATGAGAAATCTTACTGAGTGAGCTAGACTATAAGAGCTGCTAGATCCTTTTTCCACTACTTAAACTTCTAAGAAGAAACTTGGGTAAAAAAAAAAAAAGAAAGAAAGAAAATCCTACATGTGACTGCTATCTCTTAGG
The DNA here is from genome assembly GCF_024362965.1 of Panthera pardus. Lineage (NCBI taxonomy): Eukaryota > Metazoa > Chordata > Mammalia > Carnivora > Felidae > Panthera > Panthera pardus. The sequence goes on from NW_026526666.1 coordinate 30,952,095, forward strand.
CAGTTATAAATCACTACTCCTCCTTGTCCTAAGGCAGTCTCTCCTACTCTTAAATGAACTGGCAAAAAGAGAAATCTTCGGATATTGAAGTTCCTGCTACCTGCTGCGGATGAGGTACTATACTTAAGAAAATGGGAGACAGAACTTCAAAGATTGATGAAATTCATCATGGATGAGGTATGACAGGGAACAGATCCTCTCATTAATATCCCTCTCCCTTCCCTCACCTCTTCTTACGGAGATAAAGGGACAGAAGGAAAAACGCAAGCCAGTCTACATGTCCAAAAAGATATCTGGTTAACACCTAAAGCCAAGTGATGGGAGGGAACCTGGGGAGTGAACTTAAGTCTTTGTGACTATTCTGCCTCCACAGCTTGAGATCTGAGGCCTGGCACTCTTCCCATGCGGGGCTCCGCACACAAGTTCTTCACTAATGCCTAAGTGTGATGTGCTTATTCCATCTAAGTAAAAGGTTAAGCCATGGCAGTAAGTCTAGCAGTAGTAAAATAAGGATTCTCTGGAAGGTTGAGGAAACGGTTTCTTAGTGCCATAAACAGCAAACTTATTACTACCTTCTTGTTCTTTCCAAATCCCCTAAATCAAAAACACCTTCCTCTGGGCAGTTTAATACTCTGGTACTATCCTCACTAGGATGTACTGATGTCAGTATGAAGGTAACATATCCCAACAGTGTCAGAAAATTAATTATCGAGGCAGAAACAAAATGAAGAGCAGAGGGCTATGTGTCAAGATATTAAGCTCCTCATCATTTTTGAGAAGAAGATAGATGTCTGTGTTGACTGGAGCACAGCATTTGTACTGAGTCGTAAGAAGTGAAGTCAAAGGGTTAAGGTTTAGCTAGATTCCAGAGTACACTGAAATCCGAGAGAGTATGGTTTTATTTAGTAGGGCAACAGAGAGACTGCAAATTCACAGTAACATGAAACAGCTTTGGAAAGCCTAGTCACGTCATGATATATGAGATACAAGGTAGAGGGTAGCAGCCATGCAGGGGGCGTTGAGAGACACTGGAGACTGGCTGGGATTGTGGTCATTATTTAGTTGGAGAGGTCATATATGGTATCAATGGGACTAAGAAAGAAAGAGCAGGTCACAAGAAACACAGGTGAGAACTGTAATCGTGTGGCCATGGGGAACAGAGGGGAGGACAGTTCAGTGACGCAAACATCTGAAAGCATACCGGCAAGCAAGCCACATCCCAGTTAGGGATTAGCAGCCACCGCACACTTCTGGTTCAGGTCATGTCCCACAAGATTTATGGACCTCATTTCTTTCCATCGTCACACCAACTCTGAGAGGAATTATCACCCCACTTTACAACGAGGAAGCTTGGACCCAAAGACATTGAGGCCACTGGGTGGAAGAGTTGGGATGTGAACCCATGTCTGTCTAATGCCGTGGCTCTTATTCACTCTGTTGCTTCCCCACTGTCAAGGCTTCAAGAAATAGAAGCAGCCCGCTCTTCACAAGTCCCGACCTAACGCAGCAGCCTCCTATACACCCAAAAGCTACAATTATTTTGCCTTCACCAGTTCACAGTATAATATCAAATACACGATTTCTGATATTTCGTTGTGAATATATATGGCACCTGGGGGTCTCTAAAGTGTCCGAACAGATGTTAGGTATTATTTTTATTATTATGTGGGCGTTTTCCTACAGTGACTAATGTCAGGAAATAGAAAGGGCTCCATTACACAGTGTGTCTTACCTACAGCCCAGCCCAAAGATGAACTTATTAAGGCTTACTGTGAGGTCATTTTCCTTTATACCAAGATAGACAGAACAAATGAAGCATCTGTGTCCACGTGCTTGGGATTCTTACAGAAAGGCCCATCTGCGATTTTGGGTACAGGCTGTAGCACGACCAGATGCTGTGCAAACAACATGCCCTACTTTCTTTAACAACGACAAAGAGAAAAAAGGTTAAAGTGAAACACTCTCAACTAGCTGGTTTGTTTTCCTATAAACTCTACCTACAAAGTATTAGTAATGAGTAAGCACGAAGTGGATCAAAGTAGCCACGTTCTGCCAGGTTCAGATGCCCTCCCCCACCCCAGCCTTGCCCGGTGCTGGCAGATGGTGTCTGGCTGGGCTTTCAGAAGGCACCCAGCTTTTCTAAAGTCCCTTATGTCTCCAATGACAGACTCATAGGCTGCTGGGGCTGAACAGGATCTGAAGAGTTATTTGACAAAGAAGGTAAGTAAGGTCCCAAGAGATGAATGCACAACGTTCTGCATTTTCTGCCCAGTGGTCAATCTCCCAGTTACACCCACTGAACAACATGCTGGAGGCTACAGAACATGGAAGGGGTGGAGAATTTGCCTCTTCCTTCTTCCTTCCCTCCTTGTTCCCCTGCCCAGCTGAAACCCCATGGTCAGATATCTTACGAGGGCCTCAGAGGCTCAGAGTCTGCAGCCTGGGCCAGCCCCTCTAAGAGCATCTCTTTCCAGTGGGGCTTTGCCAAGCGGTCTCGCACAGGCCTTCCAAAGGCATGCTGCTCATCTTACCCTCTCTCAGCATGTCAGAGGGATCCTACACCTTAGAAAACCCGCCTCGGTCTCCCCCGACCCTAAAAAATAAGACCCTATTTTGATTCTGCAACTCCTCCAATTTACCCATCGAACTGCCACCAATGGTAGTTTCTGGAAGTACTCTCTGGAGCAACCCTTTAAAAACGCTGTAGCCTATTAAAGCCTAAACTCACTTGCCAGGCACTTGATGTCCCACCATTACCTGCCCCCATCCTTTCTCGTCTCTCCACATTTTCCCATATGCCCTGTGCTCATCACCAAACAGAACCCCTGTTGTTTCCTGGGCGTAATGAGTGGCTCATGCCACTTCTGATGTCCGGAATACGCCTCGGGGCACCTCCTCTCTTCTCATGTGGAGCTGCCCACCTATTTTCCCAGGCCTGGCTCAAATGTCACTCTTCCTAAAAGAATGGCTCTCTATTACAGCAACAAGCTAATTTCTGTCTTGCGAAGAATACTCATTTATTCTTTATACATTAATTCAACCAATGCTTATTAGTAAAGCACTTGGGCACCAGGTACCCTACTGGGCATACAAAGACACTTGGAATCAGAAATACAAATGATCAACTAGTGGTTATGTGCTTCTGGAGGTACTGTGGCTTCCCTTCTTCCAAGCAGACCATACACTCCCTGATGACAGGGAATGAGCCCTCTTCTTCAGTATCTCCCACAGCACTTAATGCCATCTGTGGACCCGTAAAAACTCTCAAGCTCTCTCAGTCACGGAGTGTAAATGTACCGTAACTTATGTGCTTAATCCTTGAGCAGACTGACATTACTTTTTTTAATATTCCCAATAGCCATTCTGATGCATGCCATGTAGCAGTCTCTCAGTAATTTTGAGGAATGAATGAAGAGAAGGAGGCAAGAAGCAAGCCACCGTGACAACAGGGATGTCTGTCTTGTTCACATCTCTGTCCCTGGGGTCCAGTACAGGGTTTGGCCCATATGGGAAATAACAAACATTTAGCAAATAACCATAGCCTCTGCCCTGGAAGAACTTGTCTCTTTACCTACGGTCAGGTTTCCAGTCTCCTCTCTCAGCACATGGCCAGAGGAAGCTCTTAGGCAAGATTATAAGGAGAAACAGAAGTCCTGGGCCCAATTCCCATAGGAGCAAGGTCTTAGCTTCATGACTCCTTCCCTGGCAGCTGCTCTGTTGGGCAGGTCTTTAGCACCCGATCTTCCAGAGACATCACCTATGCAGAGGCACGGATGAACTGCTTCCAGACTGAGACCCATGAGCAGCTCACAGAAAGGCATAAAGTGACCAGCGCCAACTCCATCTCTTAGCTCCTGGCCAGTGGTACCCCCCCCTCCCCCCACCCCCCCCCCCCCCCCCCCCCCCCCCCCGCCCCACCCATGGCCTTGCCACTCTGGGCCAATGCTTCTGCATTCAGTTATCAATTTGGAAATGAAAAGCAGAAGCTAAAAATAAAGTTCAGTGAAACTGTTCAAGGTCAATGGGATGGAAACCACAAAAGAATTTGTGCCTGAGGGCAAGGCCCATGGTTCTGGGAGATAGCACATAATCAGCACCACACTGGCCAGTGCTTTGTAACCTCTCTTGGGCCCCTTCTCAGAACTGCTCTCGCTGTGTGGCCTGGACCACACAGCTCGGCACCCAGTTTGCCTCTACCTCATGTGGCTTCCAATTCTCTCTTTTTTAAAGCTTTTTTTTTTTTTTTTTTTTAAACTATTTATTTATTTATTTACTGAGAGAAAAACAGAGAAGGGAAGAAGGGGAGAGTGCCGGGAGGGGTACAGAGGGAGGGAAATCCCAAGCAGGCTCTGCACTGTCAGCGCAGAGCCCGATGAAGGGCTCGAACTCACATACTGTGAGATCATGACCGAGCTGACATCAGACGCTCAACCGACTGAGCCATCCAGGCGCCCGGCTTCAAATTCCTTCTAAGGTGAAGTATAGATGCAGTTTCATGTATATAATAAATCTTTCTTTACTGGACAGACTGTTCTCAAGGGAAAAGGGGTCTGGGATCTAAATATAATTTACCATTGTATAGTTAAGAAAAAAAATGTAGTCAGCATTTATAAATTGAGAGATTGCACATTAAAAATCTGACTCTTGCTTTTAAAACTGGAAGATCTAGCAGTCTGGGATCCACTTACTCCACGGGCAACAACCACCCCAGCTGAGCTGTCCCCTCTCAGAAGGACCACGTGTCTGCCAGTTCACAACAGTCCCAGATCACTCCTGTTTTCTGATACTCACATCTGCTTGGCCTGGTGAACACCTGAGTTTGGAAACCATATTTAATGTAGTCAACCCAAGCAAGCGCCTGAATATCATCTCTGACTTCACTCTTTTCCTCACTGTTAGAGCTAACTGATAGAAAGCTCTACTCATCTTTTAAACATTTCTGAAACTCTTAATTTTCCAATTCGCTCCCTCTAGTACTCAGTCTAATAATCTGTTAATGCCACTGGGACTAAATTCCACGGGTCCTATACTTCCTAGCTGTCACTCAGCCTCCTCTCTTTCCTGCCATTTTCAACCCTTCCTTCCACCTACCCCCCGCCCCCCCCCCACCTCTCTCTCCTTCATCCCAGTGATCTGGCAGACCATAACGTAGTCTTGTTCTAAATGCAAGTCTCTGCTTGCTCTGCACATGTTCCAAAGCTGCTGACTGGCTGGAGAAAAACACATAATCATGGTAACTGACAAGTTCTATTTTTTTAAAAAATGTTTATTTGTGTGTGTGTGTGTGTGTGTGTGTGTGTGTGTGAGTGAGAGAGTGAGAGAGTGAGAGTGAGAGAGAGAGAGAGAGAGAGAGAGAGCTCAAGGAGAGACAGAGAGAGAGGGAGACAGATAATCCCAAGCAGGCTCTGCACTGTCAGTGCAGAGCCCGACTCAGGGCTCGAGCTCACAATCCATGAGATCATGACCTGAGTCACCCAGGCGCCACTCGACAAGTTCTATTTTAAATTCATGACCACTGGGGCGCCTGGATGGCTCAGTCGGTTAAGCGTCCGACTTCGGCTCAGGTCACGATCTCGCAGTCCGGGAGTTCGAGCCCCACGTCGGGCTCTGTGCTGACTGCTCAGAGCCTGGAGCCTGTTTCACATTCTGTGTCTCCCTCTCTCTCTGACCCTCCCCCGTTCATGCTCTGTCTCTGTCTCAAAAATAAATAAACGTTAAAAAAAAAAAAAATTCATGACCACTGATCTCGGCAGGGTCCTTAGTTTAGCCTCTGCAACCCGACCACCTTTTCCTCATTCCATGACTCTTCCTCTCTCCTAGGTGACTATTTTGCCATTTCTCCTCTTTATAGAAATCTCCTCCCTACCCATGGCTGCAAAACTGTGCACTCTGTGTTCCACTGAGCAAAGAAGAAGCAACAGAAGGAGAATATCTTCACACTCCCGTTTCCACCTTTACCAACTTTCCTGCATTTAGACATACATTCCATAGTCTGCCATATCTAAAGCAAGTCCTGCCCTTGTAGATACCCCAACAACTTCTCTGACTTCATCAGTCTTCCAGCAACATCCTCTCTCTTAAGTCACCGGATTTTCCCTCGCCACTGGGTCGGACCTGTCTGGAAACCTCATGCTGCCATTTTCTCCATCTTTAAAACCTCTCCCCATCACCTCATATCCTCTTCCAGGTTCTCTTTTACTCGTCTGCTCCCCTTTAAAGGGAAACTCCTCAAGAGATGCCCACACTCATTCTCTTTAAAAGACACAGAACAAGGCTTTTGTCCCTCACTCTGCCAGAACGCTCTACACCAGCTACCCAGGCTCCTCACTGAGCCTAAGATGGGCCAAGCATTGTTCTGTCTTGGAGCCTCTGCCCAGGATGCCCTTCTGCCTGACACACTCTTCCCGGAGATATCTCCACACGGTTCCTACCATCACCTCCCCCAGGCTTCCCTGCCTGCCACCTTCTCACACACTCACCTTCACAGTGCCTAGTCCCCTACCTGTGTTTTATTTTTCCCCACTGTCCTTACTGCCACATGGCATATTCTAAATAAATTTGGTTCTTACCCATCTCTCTCCCCTCTCATTGGCTGTCTCATTATTAAAGTTTTAAATACGATAATGTGTGTGGCTTCTGTTCTGTACGACCTGTGGATGTTTCCAAGATCACAGAATGCTCCCTGGATTATCATTTGAAGCATATAATTTGCACTCTCTAGCAGTTTCCCTTCTGTGGGGAGACCCGTCTGCAACTCTTGGATGAGTGTCTGGGAAGGCTGCTAGGAAGCACTCAAGGGGTGTCATTTGACATGGTCGACACCCGCAGTTGGGTGACAGTCTTCAGACACCTTGCAGTGACGGATTACACATAAACTTGCCACTTACTAAGTCACATGAATAACAAAACTCTATTCAATCAGATGCTTGCCAACAATGTCTTCAAGGTTATTTCCTTTTAAATATTTTTTAAAATGTTTTTATTCTTGAGAGAGAGAGAGAGCACAAGTGGGGGAGGGGCAGAGAGAGAGGGAGACATAGAATCTCAAGCAGGCTCCAGGTTTGAGCAGTCAGCATACAGCCCGACATGGGACTCGAACTCATGGACCACGAGATCACGACCTGAGCCAAAGTGGGACACTTAACCGACTGAGCCATCCAGGTACACCAGTCTTCAAAGTTATTTCTTAATCACTCAAATGCTAAAGTCACTTGGAGACACAGACATAAAATTTCTTTTTACCAAATCACTCAAAGCTGTGGTGAATTGTAATACATTCAAACTACTGTTTGGGTAAAATGGTGCCACCATTTCTTCATCAATTGTCCAGGGAGGGGATAAGTAAAACAAGTCCTGTGTTTTGGGGGGAAAAATGATTCTATCAAATGGTTCTGCTGTTATTTTTAACATTAGAAAGAGAAGAATAGTCATTTTGTAAACCTCACCTAAGGAAATATGCCCAAATCTAGGAAAAACTACAAGCACAAGATACCCAGCATCACAGGTTAGAGCATTTTGCATGACAGTGAAGCACACGATCTTCCCACCACAGTAAAATGATGTGTGCCACTAAATGGAATATTGTATAACAATGGTGGTTAAATATTGATATGGGGGGCACCGGGGTGGCTCAGTCAGTTAAGCATCCAACTTCAGCTCAGGTCATGATCTCATAGTTTGTGAGTTTGAGCCCCACATTGGGCTCTGAGCTGACAGTGAGGAGCCTGCTTAGGATATTCTCTCTCTCTCTCTCTCTCTCTCTCTCTCCCTCTCTCCCTCTCTCCCCCCCCCCCCAACTCACACTGTCTCTATCTCTCTCAAAATAAATAAAGAAACTTTAAAAAAATATATCACTATGGAAAAATGTAGTATCCCAAATGTTCTGCATACTACAGAACAACTTTACATTTTTAGAGACACAGAAAGAGGTCAAGATTTACTGTAATAATTATGTGAGGCTATTTTTTTCTTTTCTCCACGTGCCAAAATTTAGCATATTGCTTTTATAATTTAAATGTAGGGGCACCTGGGTGGCTCAGTCAGTCAAGCATCCAACTTCAGCTCAGGTCATAATCTCGTGCTTTGTGAGTTTGATCCCCACGTTGGGCTTGGGCTCTGTGTCGACAGCTCAGAGTCTGGAGCCTGCTTCAGATTCTGTGTCTCCCTCTCTGTCTCTGCCCCTCCCCTGCTCGTGCTCTGTCTCTCTCTCTGTCTCTCTCCCCCTCAAAAATAAATAACGTTAAAAACATTTTTTAAAAAAAGTATATCTAAATTTTAAAATTAAGAAAAGGCAATTTTGACACATACACGAAAAGGCTCAACTGCGCATGCTGTTTTGTGAACTAGTGGGTCTTGAGACTTGACTCCACATCCTGTGCCAAGTCCCCACTCATTGCTGACTTCCTCTTTCCATAGTTTCAGATAATCTTCTCTACGTGGTAATGTGGTTTTAATTCCCAACTAGTTTAGATTTCTATAAAAGTTACAACTTAAAAATACATACCGAAAAACACAGATACCGAAGGTACAGACACCTGAATCTGTTGCCTCTCTCAGCAGACTGAATTACGTACAAATACCTACCAAAATCGCTTTCTGTGTGAAGAGTCCAAAGAATAGCTATTTCTTTTACTGGCCCATTATGTTTTTAATTATAAAGGAATGATGTACTCATTTTGTAAATGCAAAGACTGACAGTGAGTGTTCACTGTTTCACTAAAAATCCCTCAGTGTATCCAGAGTTATACAAGAAATCGGAATATTTTTGTTAAACTAACTTAAATTCAACCATTTATTCAACAAAATTTACACATCACTAATGAAGATGCCTAGTGCTATATGGAAATGTGTAATAAATACAGAATTCTAGTCCTTGGGGAGCTTGCGGTCTGGAGGAGGGGGAAGATGTTTACACCTGCAAATATCACTCAGTGATTCAAATGGGGATGTGACTCTTATCTTATTTACCTGTGTGTCTTCACCACCAGAGTTTGTGACTCATATCAGATGCTCAATAAATGTTGGCTGAATAGATAATTGAGGGGAAAATGTCACAGGCTATAAAGTGCAACAAAGGAAGGAGAAATTAGTTTGGACTTGGGGCTTGAGAAATAGAAATGGAGATGGAAATGAGAAAAGGCCAAAGACAGGTGGGTGAGAAGGAGAGATTAATGCTGGAATAGTTGGAACCAGTCGGTAAGAACCTGTTTTTCATTCTGTGGGAGATGAAACGCCATTGCAGATCTTTGAACAGGGCAATAAAGTGATACAGGTTATACCTGAAAAAATTAGTCTGACAGTCTACATTTAGGAGAGCAAGTGTGGAAACTGGTTCAGAGACTTTTGCAATAGTCTGTGCAAGAGGAAATCAGGTGCTAAACACAAGAGGTTGAAAGGGGATAGAAAGGAAAATATATTCAGGGTATCTGGCTGCCTGGGCAAGAGCTGCTGCTTTATTTTTAAATTTTTTTTTAATGTTTTTATTTATTTTTGAGACAGGGAGAGACAGAACATGAACAGGGGAGGGTCAGAGAGAGGGAGACACAGAATCTGAAACAGGCTCCAGGCTCTGGGCTGTCAGCACAGAGCCCGACGCGGGGCTCGAACTCACGGACCGCGAGATCATGACCTGAGCCGAAGTCGGCCGTCTAACCGACTGAGGCACCCAGGCACCCCAAGAGCTGCTGCTTTAAATCCCATTTTCTGATTTAGATTCAACCGATATTCTATTAACTCCTTCAGAGATATGCATATATGACACCAAGCTTAGATCCGTCACATGCTCATGGAGCAGTATTATTGCCCCTCACATTATGGATGGAGACAAAGTTTCTGCAGCACACTCAGCAAGAAATTGGGGGGCGGGGGGAGGAGGGAATCAAGCCCTGGTCTCCCGGGTATTCTTTCCGGTCATGACACATGTTCAACCTAATGAGATTTCTCTGCATTCCAGGCTAGAACTGGAATCTAAAGTTCATCATTCCAATGTCAATATATTCTGCAGGAAACACTTTGCTTGTGATGGTCCTAGAAGTCGACTCTGGAAAGTCACCTTTTTCATTTGGATTAGATAATATGCCTCCAATACACCTCTTTCCCTTGTCTTACCCAGTTCTGTATCTCTACAAACCCTGTGTTCAGCCACGCTAGACTCTTAACATTCCTTGCCTCACATATCTGGACCACATTTTCCTTTACACAACTGCTTTTCTGATCTGTAGAATGAAGAAGACAGTACCAAACATCACAGAGACATACAAAACACACACAAAAGTCTCACACGCAGTAGATACCAAAACAATGTGAATTATTACATCTGCCCCCCCCCCCAACATATTTGTTTTTATTTATTTTTGAGAGGGTGAAAGAGAGAGAACAGACACACACACAAGTGAGGGAGAGGGGCTGGGGGAGAGGGAGGGGGAGAGAATCTCAAGCAGGCTCCATGTTCAGTGTGGAGCCCGATCGATGTGAGGCCCAATTCCATGACCCTGGGATCATGACCCAAGCTGAAATCAAGAGTAGGACGCTCAACTGACTGAACCACCTCAGTGGAGCCTCCTCTTATTTGTCTTTTAAAGTTCAGTCCGCATCGACTCCATGGATTGATCCAGGAAGAATTAAATGGCTCCCTCTGTTTGCAATTGGATTTTAGTTTAGTTTTGTTTTTTTTATAGTCTCCTTTATGTTCTGGCTAAAATGCTCATGTCTACTTCTCCAATTAGAAAACGAAGGCACTATCTCATTTACATTTTTATCCTCAATGAGGCTGGAATAGTGTGAAGGATACAGTAGGTCCCAAATAGGTGCTGAATCCATCCATGTATACTTTCATTAGTAAACCGCTAATTAATCTTAAAATGGATTTGTCAGGAAGATGATTAGACAACACACATCACTGGAACAAATGTACCTACTAATGTGTCACATTTAATAAGTCAGTCTCATTCACATACAATTTATCTAAAAAGAAATAATTCCTTCTACAAGACACTTTAAGGTAACATCACAGATTTCACAGGAAAATATTCATTTGTGTTCTAATATCTTTGAAGTGTACAATATCACAGCAAACACCACCATCTCGTCCAGCTTCCTATCCATTCCCTCATCCCTAACAGAATGGTCTGATTGAGCTCATCCAACGTCTATGAATAGCAGATTGCTGGCCAGCACTGGTGCTTAACAAATGTTTCCTTATACTGAGCTTACGTCTGTAACTTCTACACGTTAATTCTAGCTCTGCAATTTATATTACTAAGGTTTCCACCCCAAGAAAACTTATAATTGGAACCACAGTCTTCTAAGCTGCATCCTCACTCCACAGTTCAGACAAAAAGAGAGGGGAAGTACTGAATTTAGAGCAGGAGAAAAGTTTTTATTGCTTACTCTCTTTCAATTCAAGTGATGCAAATGGGTGTCAATGGGCTGTAGATAAATATGCTATAAGAGCAGTAGATAGAGTTGAACAGGCACATGCAGTGGGGTGATACGGAGCAGGGAGGTGCAGACAAGCGCATGTAAAAACCGAGCAAGTCCAACAGCTGTGCTTATTGTACAGCCTAATCCCTTAAGGGCCACATCGCATCGGAGACTTTGATACTTCCATATCCTCCCTCCCTAAGATGACTAAAGTTTCAGACCACACATGATTTTAAGCTAGAGGATATTAATAGTTGACTATTTTCTCATTCTTTCTGCTCTATGTCAAATGGGCCATGGAAACTTTCAGCAGGTTCACTGTATTTCAGATATATTCAAACACAATCTAGAATTTGAAAACGGAAAACAAACAGCACACGATGGCCTAAAGATGGGATCACTACTTGCAGAATGAAACAGTGCCTACCATCTGGGCAAGGTTTTCTCCTTATATTATTTGCTTATCGAGGAGTGTTGCAACATGGTCTTACAGATCAAAAAGGCAGTCTTGGAGAGCAACTGCTGAGCACAGAATATCTGCTGAACACTGATGTTCCAGCCTTGGAGAACAGATCTAAGGGCTAAAAAGTACTGTCATATCATCACCATCTCAGAAAGCCTGAAAGTAGATTTTTTAAGAGGCCACATTCATTGGCTTCTGGGAAGTCTTTAAAAGTGGTATTGTTTAGCCACGGCAAGTATATATATAGCACTGGGTTATTTATTAGTAGACACTACTGAAGATGAGAAAGTTACCAAAGAGTCAGTTAAAAAAAAAAAAAAACTCAAAGTGATCTTATTCTGAATTTTTTTTCACTTTTGGATTTCTACTACTATTATCATCTACAAACAATTGCCAACTTCCCCCTCCCAGCAGGTTCCTGCTGGTTCTGCTCACGGTTCTCTAACAGGGAAGACCATGGTAGGAGATTCTGACATGTCTCAAGATAAAATAGAAACATACCTCCTTTCAAATGTTATGAGGATTTCTTCAACTTAGTCACTAAGAAATGTTCTGCTTCTAATTAAACATACCTAGTTCATTTGTGAAGAGTTTCTGCAAAACAATCTGGCTATCTAGCTATCATCTATGATAGATATATCTATCATCTATCATCTGTCTGCAGTGACCCATCAGTAAAACTCTGACAATACCTTGCTGCCTATGTCACATACTGGATCCATCTGGGTTAACCGTAATGAACCTACTGAAGCACAGCTGGTCTCCAAATTAGAAACAAACTACATTAGTCACATTAGCGTGCAAGTTATCCTGGAATTCAAAATCCACTTTCCTTTAAAAAAAAAAAAAAAAAAAAGGAGGGGTGCCTGGGTGGTTCAGTCAGTTAAGCATCCAACTTTGGCTCAGGTCAGGATCTCGAGGTTCATGGATTCGAGCCCCATGTCGGGTTCTGTGCTGACCGCTCAGAGCCTGGAGCCTACTTCCAATTCTGTGTCTCCCTCTCTCTCTGCCCCACCTTTGCTTATGCCCTGTCTCTCTCTCTCAAAAGTGAATGAACATAAAAAAAAAAAAAAAAAAAAAAAAAAGGAGAGGGGTAAATAATAAGGATTATTTTGCTAACCTAGGCCACAAAAAAACTTATGAAATAATGATAAGGGCAGCAAACACAAAGATTTTACTATGTGCAAGATGCTGTTTAAGCACTTTAACTTCATAACAGTCTTTGAAGGTAGGTACTATCACTATCTCTTTTACAGGTGAGAAAATTGAGGCAAAGAGAAACTAGGTAACCTAACCAAGGTCAAAAAGCTGATTAAGTGGTACAGAGGTAGATCCTGACACAAGTAACTCCTTAAAAATCACAATGGAAAAAATGAAAAGGAAACAATGCATCCTTTCTAGACTTCTTTCCCTGGTCTCCCTCTTCCCAGTGGCCTGAAGGAAACTCTTGCCGGTATTTAATTGACACCTCAAAGCCAATCCCAATCTGAAACCTTTGCTGTAGTCCTGCACAGTCTGATACTGTCGCCACCAGTGAAAGGTGGCTATTTAAATTTAAATTAACTTTTTAAAATCAAATTAATTAAAACCAGATAAAACAAAAATTCCAGTTACTCGATCATATCGCTCACTCTTCAAGTGCTCAATGCCCAAAAGGCAAGTGTTGCTGGCTAGCAGAGCAAATATTTCCACCTTGACAGAAAGTGCTACTGGATAGCTCAGCTGTCTGACAAAGTTTCCTATAATGGGCCAAATAGTAAATATTTTAGGCTTTGCAGGCTGTACGGTCTTTGCAGCAATTACTCAACTCTGCCATTGTAGTGCAAAGCAGCTGTAGACAATACATGAAGAATGAATGTGGCTATGTTCCAGAAATGCAGCCAGCTGTGCCACAGGCCACAGTTTACTATGGATACTACAGGTCACTTTGCCACAGGTTTGCCCTCAAGGTTTGATTTTCTACCATCCTGCAACTTCTCTTAATTAGCAGAGAAAAAACTGCAGCAAGATTCCCCTGCACTCCGTGGAGGGAACCTTGGGTCACATAACTCTCTTTTCTTATCTCATCTCTTTCCCCTCACAAGAGCAAGGGGGCACATCTTCTAACACGGTAGCTCTTAAGAAGCCTAAAATACAGATTTTGGGGCCCCATCTGCAAAGCCGGCTTTAGTGAGTCTGAGGTGGAGCCCAGGAAGGTGCATGTTAAATGAGCCCCACGGATGGGGGGTGGGGGGGAGGGAGTTACTCTGTGCAACACAACATGAAAAATGCTAAGCCTTTGAAACACCAGGTGGGAGAAGGGAGGGAGGGTTAGGAGGTAAATTCCCCTCTAGAAGGTGTAATCCCCAAGCCAAGCAGAGAGAAGCTAGCACTTATACCCAACAGCCCCAGTAAAGTGCAAATGTCAACTGAGGAGATGAGGCACCAAACAGGTCAGCAGGAAAGAGCTCTGGGCAGGAGCAAGCAGGGAGAGTGCAGTTGGTCTGGCAGGGACGGCAGGGGACAAAGCAGCCTTCCTAAAGGACCTCAGGAGTGGACATACTCCCCAGCACGTGGACTCCCACCCTGTCTGCTGTTCCTGGAACCCAGCAGCAGCACAAAGAATTTTCGACTCTTTCTTTACATCTTTTTTTCCTTTATAAATGGATTCATTCAATATTAGCTGTGACCTTGTGCGAATCCCTCAGCTTCCCCCTAAAACGAAACAAAGTATACAGAGGGTTCTTGTGAAAATGAAATCAGTGAGTATGTGCAATGCACTTAGAGCACGCGCTCAGAGTTAAGTGCTCTAGAGGCGTTTGTTAAATGAAAAAATGCCATTTAACATTTAATGATCACCTCCTGCCCGTCAGGTACAGTGTTAGATGCAAAACACAGAAACAAAGAGAACCTCAAATGGAAACACTGCTGGATATGCTATCTGTATAAATAAGGGAGTGCTGTGGGAACACAAGAGATACAATTCTAGAAGTGTGTCGCACCACAATGTGCATATAAACACAACTGCACTGTTCACTGAAAAATGGTTAAGATGGGAAGTTTTAAATTACCTGTTTTTTTGTTCTTTTTTTTAACCACCATAAAAAAAGATCACAAATCAAAATTAAAAGGAGGGCACGAGGAGAAAGGGGAAGAAAAGTTGATGGGGGTAATTTGGGACTGGACAAAAGCAGGAGGGATGCAGAGAGGATGTAAGGGTAGACCCAGTTCCTAAATGGAAGACTGCATTCCTGGATACATTGGGGATGCAGCTCAGAGGTGTCACATGGGAAGCACAGGGTTAGACTAGTTGTTTGAAATGGCATCTTAGTTTGTTCATCATTAAATCTCCAGCAATTACAAGAAACCAAAATACAAAAAACAAAACAAAACAAAACAAACCCCAAACCCCTGAATGTTATTTACTGGGACTTAATATTATCAATCAGAAAATGGGGGCTTTTTTTTTTTTTTTTAAAAGGACATCAAGTACCTGATTCTCCTGTTACAAACTAGTCATTTTGCTTCCAAGAGACTACATTCCACGAAGACTCTTTAGTCACGACTTCCACTGTGGATTTCTGTGGTGGTGTTTTATGACATGTGGTATTATCTTCCTAGGTAAGAATGTGTCATCTTATTGAAAAATAAAAACTGTATTATTACTCCAAAAAACACAGACACAACAACAAAAGCTCAAATGGTGAGTGTGTATGGTAGCCCAGAAGACCCTGGCGGATCGGCTCACCTCCTGAATCCTCCTCAGAACGGTCTCCTCTGCTCCGCCCCCATCGCTAGCCCTGCTCTGCCAGGGTGCCGTCCTCCACCCCACAGCTGCCAGATGCTTCCGTACTTGCGTTTCCTCTGCCTGGAACGTTCGTTCCCTGATACCCTATCTGGCACATACCTTCACTTCCTCCAGGTCTCTGCTCATGTCTTCTGACTAACACCCCCTTCTCCCATTGCTCTGTCTCTTATCCTGCTCTATTTTTCTTATTAGCACTTGCTATAGGATAGATAACTCTTATCGGCTCCATCCACTACATGGTCTCGTTGAGGATAAAAACTCCGTGATGTTCCCTACTGTATCTCTAGCTCTAAAACAGTGCCTGCTGTAGAGTAAATGATCAAAAACTATTTATGACATGAATTGGAGTGTGTATGAAGAACACTTAACAAATCCTTATTGTATTACGGTATTTTGTAAGGGCCAAGTAGTCAAATATTTTGGAGTGTCTCACCTTTAATCACATGCATATTTTTAAACTTTTTTTTAAACTTAAAAAAATTTTGAACATAAAGACTTATTCAAAAAATTTTTTTAAATAGTAAAGCCGGGGGCGCCTGGGTGGCTCAGTCAGCGAAGCGTCTGACTTCGACTCAGGTCATGATCTCACAGTCCGTGAGTTTGAGCCCCACGTCAGGCTCTGTGTTGACAGCTCGGAGCCTGGAGCCTGCTTCGGATTCTGTGTCTCCCTCACTCTCTGCCCCTACTCTGTTCACGCTCTTTCTCGCTCTCAAAAATAAATAAACATTAAAAATTAAAAAAAAAAAAATGGTAAACTCTCTGATATTAAAAAAATCAAATTGCAAGATCTATCAAAAGGATGTTTGTATTTTGCACAAGTCCAAAGATTCTACTTGTCTATTTAACATATAAATCAACATTGTTTATACCTTTATTCAGGTCTCTTGTATATCCTCACAATGTTCTCAAGGGGTAGGGATGGGACAGATATTTCCTCCTACTTAACAATGAGAAAACAGTCCAGAGAAATTTCCTTGTCCACACACACCCAGATCAGCAACAAAGTTGGCAACATGGACACCCTTCCTCTCTCACAAGTTCTACTGAATCATTAGGGCCAACTGATTCCAGTTCCACTTATGAGATATTCCTGTTATAGAAACTGCTGAAATGACAGACAAAGCAGTCTTGGAGCTAAGAATTAAATGGATCTATGAATAAACATGACCACCAACCAGTTCAGCCCCAGCCTTCTCTTCTACCAACCTCCTCACATCTTTGAACTACCACTTAAGGCACTGTCCTTACCTTTACCTAGGAATGGCAATTATACTCTTCAAATGCCAACTTTTGACTACTAAATTAAACGTCTATAATTCAGATTATTGCATACTTTGTCACTACTAGATTCTATGGACACCCCATTGTCAATATATACTGAGTGGAGAAGAAAGCAGGATCCACTGACAAATGGCTACAATGTGACCCCAGTCCTTAGTGAATTTTTTGTTAGGTGATAAAGTCATTGCAGTATAACAATGATCCTTATTACTCTGAAATAATGAGAAACATCCAGGTATAATATCTCTCATTAAAAAAAAATAGTTTATAGGAAAACAAATTCATTACTCAGGAGTCACAGAGTCCAATTCTATCTTGTTACAGATGAGAAAACGGAGACAAATAGTTTCAAAGACTTGTCCAAAGCCACACTACTAGTTTTGGCAAGAGCCAGAGCTAAAACCCTTGTCTCCTGCCTCCCACTTCAGAGTTCTGCATTTACAAGCTTGACAATCCACATACACTGGGATCTTTTCCTCCTAGTTTTTCCTTTTAATGATCTTTTCAGTTTTGTGTAGAGGAAAATTAGTCATTAAACAAAGTACCCACAGACCATTTGATCGTTAAATGCCCCATAAATATTTGAGTGAACTGAACGAATCTGGATATGACTTATCCCCGTAAGAAGCAGAATGCTTAATGCTTAAGACCATCCATTTGTGATTTTTGGTTTCCATAGAGATACATAACATTTACTGCTACATGTGGTCTGGCTTACATCTATGAACAAGCATTTCCTGATGAATGGCAACTCCCACAAGATATAATTTCCCAAATATTTTAGACAGCTGATGAAGAAAAAGCATTCCCCATAGAAAAGATTAACAACCTATTACGTCATTCAGCACTGAAAGGCACTCCAAGTTTGCTATGATATAGCTGAAGCCCTTAGAGATTTGTTTTAGGCACATAAGGGTAGACATCTAGGCTTCATTAACCAGTTTAACAGATGGGATTATAAAATTCAGGATTGAAAAACCATACCATCGATTTGATTCAACAGTCTAAATCAAGATAGTTTCCAATCCTACACAATGACAAGGAGGTCTTTGGTATTTTCATTCTTCAATGATTAGTGTTAGCTTTACAGAAGGGCCCTATTTTATATGATGGTGAGTCCCCTCCTCTACCGTATCCAGCATATCTGCAACATAACAATGCTGTCCGTTCATTCTGGGCATAAACATGAGAAGCCATGGGAAAGAGCCATGAGCTTCAATAACCGCCTGGCTCTTCATTGCTTCCAGCTGCTTGCCGTGGGGCAGGGTGGTGGGGGTGGGGGTGGGTGTTGGAGTTCAGTGTTTCTGTTAAGAACTAAACTTATCAAAAATGTTCCAGGTTAGGTCATTAAAAATACAAGAGCAACCTAAGAATGGCTTATATGAAACGATACATTTAGAAATACATACATTTTCTCCTAGCATCCTCTTCCCAGAGAGCTGTAACACAGAAACTGGTTTTGATCTCTTTCCTATTTTGGAACTTTGTATCAACAACTTTGAGGGGTTGTTGAGTTAGAGCAAAGGGGTCAAATATTTTTCAAAAAGGACAGGTTGAGTCAGTATCTTGATGTTCCCTACATCTCTCTCTCTCTCTCCCCTATATGATTACAGAAGCCTGCACACATTGTTTCTAAGAACATTTCAACAAAATTGCCTTTAGTGAGAACAAGACAACTGTTCACAGTCTGGACAGAATAACTAAATCGTTTGTACTAGATGCCTGGTTGTAATGTGGCTTACAAAAGCCATCTTTATTCCTCTTAGGTTATTAACTATTCCCACCTAAATTCCCAAGACTTTATCCTGATTTCAACTCTAACCCTCTCCCAAACTTACGGAAATTAGGCAAAATAATTAAGAGTTAAATCTCTTAAAAGTAGTCATTCATACAAGTTTGAACAAACACCATAAGCACTTATTATATACCTGGCACCGTGCAGGAGGCAGAGTAGGGCACACTGTAAGGTCACTTCCTGAAAGGGGAAGGGCTGAGTTGGGGAAGGGAACAAAAAACACACCAACACCAACTTCAGGGAAATGCAGTTGTATTGAGTAAGCAGATAGAACACACAGCAAAGTTAAAACAGTGAAATACAGACACTGCTTGGTTTCTCCAAAGGACCGCATAGAGGTAGCCCTTCGCCATCAATAGGATGGACTTTTCATGACAGCTATCATGGTAGTTCTCTCAGAGATGCGGAATGAAGAAACAGAAGGTGGGGGAAGCAGAATAGACTGTGAAAGTCTTTGTACAGAATATGACTGGGTTGGTTCACATCTTGCTTCCTCTGTGACAAACGGGAGAATTAAGTCCTGGTCACCAGAGTAGAAGAACCCCCACAGAGACTAAGGAAAGCATCGACAGCCACCTGCCTGCCTCCACTCCCCCGCCCACCCCTCACTGGGCAGGTTCAGAACTCGTATCTTGGCAATGAAGTGTTGCGACCTGGAATGGATATGCAACATCTCTGAAAGCTGCTAGAACACTCTCTACATTGCATGCAGATAATAAGGCTGCCCTTCACGCACGCAGGGCAACTCGACTCAACGGGCACTTACCATGGCAGTACCATGTCGTTAACGCCATGCTAGTTTCTGTCAGTGGACAATTTACATTTAAACTATAGTACTTGTCCCCAAAGAACTTGCACTTAAGTCAGAGACAGAATATACTCTCGGAAAAGCAAATATGTATAGACCTAAGCCATATTCAAATTTATAAATTCTAAGTTTGAAATTCTGCAGAATATTCCTAGGTAGTGAGGAAGAAATCATTCAAGGGACTGAGCTATATAAACCAGGTCAAGAGAAATAGAATGACCCCAATGATGAATGAAGGTAAAAGCCATAGGTGCCCAAAAGGAAAACTGGAGAAACATAAGATAGCATTTAAAAGCAAACAATCCGAAATGAAGACAAAACATAAAAACAACCCCACAATATTTTCAGTGAAGCTTTACTGTGGAAAAGAGTCACCAAAGGTACGGAAATAAATCTGTCTGCCACCTGTACCAAACCAAACCAGATAGGATAAGTCACCAACATCTTCCAACTGCAAATCACCAGAGCACTTTATAATGAAGGTGATTGACATAAATCATTAACTCTTGAAATGATACTTAAGGTATCTTGTTAGTGGACCTCTTAAGTAGCAGAAAGAAACAAGTGTTAATGAAAAAACAAAAACAAAAAAA
This sequence comes from Panthera pardus, assembly GCF_024362965.1. Lineage (NCBI taxonomy): Eukaryota > Metazoa > Chordata > Mammalia > Carnivora > Felidae > Panthera > Panthera pardus. The sequence goes on from NW_026526666.1 coordinate 30,972,243, forward strand.
AGGAACCCTACTGCTATCAGAGACCTAAGAGTAATTATGCCCTATGTAAATTAATGTAAATGCAAGCAGTCTAAAAACTCTAAGCGTTGAATTCTGTTCAAATGTATTTTAAGTCTAAGAGTAAACATTTCTTATGAGGCGTAAGAGGATATCTTCTGAATATTTGAACCCTCAAAGACCGTTAGGTACAGGTACTTAGAAAAAAAGCACTTCTGTATGTTTTAATTAATCATTAATGAGGCTCCAAATACCAATTCAACCTCAGGTAATCATCTACCCACTTTCTTTAACAAAGTACAAAACAGAAGCTATGCTACACTGTATTACCCATGAGACTACGACCTTTAACCCTAGATATGGGTAAGATAACTCGACCCTGTAAATATAAGACAGCTGCAAGAAAAGGCCAAAGATACTCATCATGCTAACTGCTTGGGGCTCGTACCTTCTAGCAGTGGCAAATGAACTTTCCTTCACTAGCGTTTTATCTGTAAACAACTTACATAACTTTGCAACCTTGAGGCATGAATGAACCAACACAGGAAGTAACTTCACCATCCATCGCTTCAATGCTGTGTTTATGAAATATCTCATCTCAGGAACAGATTTTGAAGCAGAATTGTTAAAGCGCGGTTCTATGCCCAAATGGAAGGTATGGAGTGTCCTACGGAAATTATCTAGATTTAATTCTTCCCAGAAGAACAGAATAGTTCCGTTGAGAATACTACTCGTTTACTTCCAGATTATCAAACTGGACCAATGTTCATCAAGCTGAACTGGGAGGGGTACCCAGTCCCAGGCGGTCACTGCTCTGTCAGCTGTTCTTCCATTATAGCTTAGTCCTGAAGAATCGTACAGCCAAGGAGGGGGCGGATGCTGGGAGCTACAACCATGAAAGCACCTATGACATCAGATTGGATTCCTCTGGGGAGTGGCAGAATGCAAAATGCTTCTCATTTCCTGACAAAATGGTGTTTCTTGAGTTTCCCTTCTAAATGTCCATACCTAAAAGGAAGTTTTGTTTTTTTTTTAATGTTTTTATTTATTTTTGAGAGAGAGAGAGACAGAGCATGAGCAGGGGAGGGGCAGAGAAAGAGAGCGACACAGAATCCGAAGCAGGGTCCAGGCTCCGAGCTGTCACACAGAGCCCGACGCAGGGCCCGAACTCACGAACTGTGAGATCATGACCTGAGCCGAAGTCAGATGCTTAACCAGCTGAACCACCCAGGCGCCCCTGAGGGGTGTCTGGGTGGCTTGGCTGGTTAAGCATCTGACTCTTGATCTCAGCTCAGGTATTGATCTCAGGTTGTGAGTTCAAGCCCTACGTTGGGCTCCATGATAGGAGTGGAGCTTACTAAAAAAAACCTTCAGTGTTCATCAATTTTCTAGAAAAACTAAAAGGCAAGCAAACACAATTTAACTGCTTTTATCTTCTAATTGACTTAAGCACCCAACCAAGCTTAAGAGAACCACTACAGTTCTCAGACCATCAGAGCAGAGCTTGAACCTAAGTCTACCACCGGCTTTGATATCCTTCACCCTGCTTCCTTCCCAATCCTTTAACTCTGCACTGATATGGCACCTACCCTACGTCCCCCAGCTAGAATTGTTGAAGTCCTCTTCAAGTCATCTGTCAACTCTCATATCCAGAAGGTTGCTGAGTCCTAACGGTTTTAGCTTAGAAACTGTTCACCCGGCCTTCTTCTCCCCACTGCCCAAATCCAGGCTTTAACCACAACCAAACTCCCTGCCACCTATTTCTATCTACTGCAGCCTACTGTCTTTAGAAAAGAAAATGGAAATCTAATCATACTTTTCCCCTGCTGGTTCTGGGATCAAGTCCAACCTTCACAAGTGTGCACAAAGCTGCAACGACTACTTCAGGTGCACCATGATCACATACCCTGTGAGGTTCCTGCCACCCTCAACTATACCTACAGTGAGCAGGCCAAGAGAGCAATGACAAAATCCCCATCAAAATAATACGGTGGTGATATTTGCACCAGGTTCTTCTTCTACACCTTTCCCCAATTCCTGTTGCAAAGGCTCCGACGGGGGAGGAGGACTTTTTTTGTACTGAGTACAGTGGCTGAGAGGACGGGCTGGAAGCCTGGACTCCTCCTGGCGTGCCCCTTGAGAGCTGGTGTGATCCTGGACAAGTTACTTATTTGTGCTGAGCCTAAACTTCCTTTTCTGTAACATGGGACTAAGGAGGGCTGACCTCACCTCAAGCGTTGTGTCAATTAAGTGACACAGTGAGTGTCTGGGTATTGATGTGCTTTATATGGGGAGGAATGAAGTGAGGTATGTTTACATAAATAAACCTCACGGACATCACAGAATTCACAAATACTCTTCAAGCACGTGTGATGGGGTGTGCAGCAGTTGTGGGCAAGATGACGCAGATGTTTTTAAAGACACCCGTGTGATCTGAGGAGGCCTGTCAGCTTTTAAGGACTTGATCTAGGGACGCTTTACTTTGCAACCCCTTTTTATTTTTATTTTTTTATTTTATTTTTAATGTTTATTTATTTTTGAGACAGAGAGAGACAGCATGAACAGGGGAGGGTCAGAGAGAGAGGGAGACACAGAATCCGAAACAGGCTCCAGGCTCTGAGCCGTCAGCCCAGAGCCCGATGCGGGGCTCAAACTCACAGACCGTGAGATCATGACCTGAGCCGAAGTCGGACGCTCAACCGACTGAGCCAACCAGGTGCCCCATTGCAACCCCTTTTTAAATGATGTAAAGTTCCCTGGAAGAGATCGGTAGTTTCTGATTCTTACATTTTAGGATCTTAAACTCTTCTGATTTGTCTGCTTCATTACATCTTCTTCAAAACCAGGAATAAAAACTCTGTGCCAGACACCAAGCAGAGTACTGGGGAATATAAAGTTGACTCTTATATTATCCCACTATTAGAAGGTCATTCTTTGGCTTGGTTGTGCTGGTAAATTTAGTACCTTTAAAAGAAATCTCTTACATTTGGGTCCATTATCCACCTTTTCGTGTTTCCTTTGCTTGTCACAGACAAGGATTCTACTTAATAGGTCCCTGAGAATGAGAGACTGCTCAACCCCTTCCACTTAAATTCTAACCCATCAACAGGCAGTCCTGCCAGTCAGGGCAGCTATTTTCTCTCAACCTTCCAATCCCTGAAGTCACAGGGTCAAAATGTGGGTCATAATTTGTACCTTTTAAGAATTCCCAAAGCATGTATTTCTTAAATGTATTAGAATTCCCAAGAACCTAGGAAATCTTCATTTTAAGGGAAAAAATTTTAGTTAAATGTCTTTACATGAAAAGATGTTCTATATCATTAGTCACTAGAGAAACATAAATCACAATGAGATACCACTACACCCCTACTGAGATGGCTATAATCAGGAAGACAGATAATAACAAGTGTTGGCCAGAATGTGGAGAAACTGAGACCTTCATGCACTGCTGCTGGCAATGCAAAATGATGCAATTTATTTTATTTATTTGTTTTTAATATTTATTTATTTTTGAGACAGAGACAGAGCATGAGTGGGGAAGGGGCACAGAAAGGGGGAGACACAGAATCGGAAGCAAGCTCCAGGCTCGGAGCTGTCAGCACAGACCCTGACATGGGGCTCGAACCCACAAACCATGAGATCATGACCTGAGCTGAAGTTGGACGCTTAACCAACTGAGCTACCCAGGCGCCCCTAAATGCAAATGATGCAGTTTAAATGATTAAAGTCTGGCAGTTCCTCCGTATGTTAAATACAGCATTACTACAGGACCTATCAATTCTACTCCCAGGTATATACTAAGAGAAAGGAAAATATAGGCCCCCACAAAAATGTGTACACAAATGTTCATAGCAACATTACACATAACAGCCCAAACGTGGGAAACAACCCAAATGTCTGTCAACCAAGAAGAATGGATAAAATTTGGTATATCATATCTAGTTTCAGTTTTGCAAGATGAGAAAGTTCTGAAAATCTGTTTCACCACAATGTGAACATAATATGGCTGAACTGACACTTAAGGATTTTTATTTTTTTTTTTTTATTTTTTTATTTTTTTTTTGCCATAGGGGAGCCTGGGTGGGTTCGATCAGTTAAGCATCCAAGTCTTGATTTTGGATCAGGTCGTGATCCCAGGGTCATGGGATCAAGCCCCACACTGAGTGTGGAGCCTGCTTAAGATTCTCTCTCTCCCCTTATGCCCCTCTCCCCTGCTCTCTCTCTCTAAATAAAAAAATTTTTTGGCATATCTAGACAATGGAACATTATTTGACAAAAAAAAAAATTGAAATACTGACACTACAACATGGATGAACCTTGAAAACATTATGCTCAGGGAAAGAAACTAATCATAAAGGTAACATACTATATGATTCTACTCATATTAAATGTTCAGAACAGGCAAATCTACAGAGACAGAAAGTAGATTATTGGTTGCCAGGGGCTCGGGGAGAATGGAGAATGACTTGTAATGAATTTCTTTCCTTTTTTTCTTTAGTTTTATTTATTTAAATAATCTCTACATTCAACATGGAGCCTGAACTCACAACCTGAGATAAAGACTCACATGCTCTTCTGACTGAGCCAGCCAGGTGTTCCGAGTCTTTTTTAGGTGATGAAATATTATAAAGTTGATTGTGGTGATGGTTGCACAATTCTGTGAAAGTACTAAACACCATTGTACACTTTAAATAGGCCAATCGTATGTCATGTGAACTATATCTTAATCAAGCTATCAAAAATATGTAAGCAAAAAAGAAAAAACAAAAACAAAAACAAAGGACAATTAAGTGAATTACTTGGTCCTTAGGCTAAAGCCATGACATTCTGTTTAGCTTAATAAAAGGCCTTCAGCTATGCAGTCTATATCAGTAATATTTTTACCAATTTTTCTTTTCAGTGTTAAGTATAAGGATCTGATACACCTCAAGTCCTCACGGCCTTTCCTAGCTGCTTTGCTGTGTTCTTACTATACTCCCTCCTCAACAGGTGCTCCTGAGTGACAGGGCTTCAGGGTTACCTGGGTAACCACAAATCACCTACAGACAACAATAGAGAGCCTTGAGCCCCTCGTGAGACAAGAAAACAAGGTTTCTCAGGCGCCTGGGTGGCTCAGTCGATTAAACATCTGACTCTTGGAGTTGGTTCAGGTCATGATCTCACGGTTTTGTGGGTTCGAGTCCTGTTTCAGGGTCAGAATCTGCTTGGGATTCTCTGTCTCCCTCTCTCTATGCCCCTCCCCCACTTGTGCTGTCTCTCTCAAAATAAATAGAAACTTAAAAAACAAAAACAAAAAACAAGCCTCTCCATTCCTCTCGCCAAGCAGAGGCTTTGTAAGATACAGATATAGTTTAGGAGGCTAGAGAGGTAGAGACCCAAGAGGATGACCCACCGGAGCCAAAACACCTTTGGAAATCCAATGATATGTTTGTGCTTGGTCTGCAGTATGTTATGCGTGCCATAAGCAAGTGTTCTGACATGGGGGTCTAAGGAGCTCTAGAGGACCAGAGACATTCAAGAGTCTGTGACTGCTCCCAAAGAATCTATTTTGTTTTCATTTCACTGTTAATCTAAAAGAAACTGATATAAATACACAACGGGCCATCTGAATCATTCCCCTTACCAATACAGTGCCCAGGTTTGCATTTATCATCACAGTGGTTCCGAGTGATCCCCATCACTAACAGCACTTATAAATACGGTAGCAAGCACACAGGGCAACGATAAAGGCCATTGTTAAGACACTGAACAAGACTTTAATTTCATGACACAATGAAATAACAAACAGTAGAGTATGGTAGTATATTAACTGCTATAGACTAATAAGGAAAGGACAGAGGTAGACTTGATACATAAATGATGCAGTCACACTAAGTGAAAGCCAAATGATATTACATTAATGCTTTCATAATAATGCCTTCAAAATAGCATGAAAGTATTGTAAAACAAAGGGTTTGTTTTTAGTGGTTCAAAAATTACAAAGTGGAGGCAATTGTAAGAAAAAGAGTTACGTTCAAGTTGTTTTCAAAATAGTGTGAATGAGTCATTTCTATTATCTATTGACTTCCTTCAACAGTCTGCCACTGAGCCACATGCTAAAACTTTAAAAATTTTCCACATCTATAAGAACTAAAATCGACAAACATATCCCTGTTCCTGGTTTTAGTAACAGTTGAGGTAGGTATATGCTTGATGTTGATTTCAGTAATTCTACAATGCTAACCTTATCTTTAAATGTACAAGAAATTTACAGCACTAGCAAGAAAATGAGAAATCGTTAAAATCATCAAAATTGTAATTCAAGGACTGCTCACTGACAGATGTGTTCCGATAAGGTCTCACAGTTCTGAGATAGTAAGCAAGGCCTTCAAGTCCATAATGGGCTTCTGAATAACAGATTATACTACAAACAAGTATTCCCTGCATTACTATTATCAAAATCAAAAGACTTATATGCACTAATTATTAGGACCTAAGGAAAACAAGTTTATATTATTTTTTTTTTAAATCAACATAGGTGATTCAGTTTCAGCAAAAAAAGCACTCATCATATGAATATTTTTCATTTAAATTTTAATGGTTTTAAAATATTGTTTGCATTTGTTTGTGACTTTTCAAATGTTTCAATAGTTGCCTGACTGCTATCAGCATAAGGAGTATATATTTTGTGACTATACACATTTAGTGTAAGTAAGGAAAGCGAATTTAAATCATTAAGAGGAATTTACTAAAATCTCCTTGAAAGAAATTCACACGTAAGCAATACTGTATGTAATAACGTGAGCATGATTTGGAACATGTTCATTCATTCAAAGAACATAGCAGATCCTACTGTGTGCAAAGCATGAAGATACAGAGGGGAAAAAAGACAGATCTATCTATGCTCACACGGAGCTTGGAATCTATCAGAAAAGGTAAATAAATGTAGTAAGCGAAATGTTAGGGAGGTACAAGGTACTGCAGAAACAAACATCAGAGGGAGCTAATTTAGTGTAGGGGTTAAAGAGGGCTTCTTGAAGCATATGACATTTAAGGTGAGACGAAAGGAAGAAACAGGAATTAGCTAGATAAAAGTGAAGCAGCAAAGGGAGAAGAACATTCTAGGCATCAGACACATCGAGAAGGCTCACTGTCATGGAAGTGTAGCAGATTCAAGGCACAGAAAGACATTCTCGGGGCTGTGAACAGTGTGTCTGGAGTACAGTCAGGGGGAAGGGAAGGCAATAGCCATGAAATGGAGACTTTCTCATGCAAGGTCTTAAAGTCTTCTTAAGGACTCTGGCTTTTAACTTCTTATGAAGAAGTTCTGAGGACACTGAGAAGTCACTGGAAGATTTTATGCAAGCCACTTACATACTGTGTTTGGTCATGTAAAAGCCCCTAAGACAGTGAGTAGAGAGCACTAGAGGTCAGACACAGGGAGGGGGGCTCGAGGTAGCTTCAGCAGTTCCAGCAAGACTGGGCAGTGGCCACTCTGGAGCTGTGTGTTGAAGAAGTATATGGGAGTTTCAAGGGACAGCAGGAAAAGATTAAGAATTTAAGTTTAAGATTGAATTGAGACTACTTGGCAACTCATTGCAAGTGGCAGGGAAGGAAGAAGGTTATACTAAGAGAAAGGGCCAAGTGGTAACTGGTGGACAGAGGTGTCTTTCCCAAGATGGAGGAAGAATTGCAAATCCTTAGGAGTTGAGGACCACCTGCATTCAAAGACTGCTTTGTACAAGTTGTCTTTAAAAAAGTATTTTGTTTTTCTTGCAATTTCATACCTCTAAATCTATTATGAATAGTTTTTCTTTTTTTAAACAAAAATACTACTGACTTGCATAATCACTCACACCCAGGGGCGGCAATATTCAAAACAACTCTGTGTTCTTTTTGGGAAGTCTTGGTTCAAAGACAAAAATCAGAGAACAGACAAATCTTTTGATCCTTCCTACTGACACGGTGCTTCAATGCAAACCCCAAGCACTACTAAGACCTTTCTTTGATGGGACAAAGGGCAACAGCTCAACATAGGCACTTAGGTTTAAGAGGCTCACTCTACATTTTAAGCCACAGAAAAAGGATTTAAATATCAAAAGAGCTGGGAACTCAAGTTCAAGTGACCAATGCACCTGGCAGAATTTAACCCAGCATTAAACCTCTCCATGCAAATTCACAATTTTCTAGGAACAAACAACTCTGGGAAAATTTTCCCATGACCCACCTCCTCATGAACATTTTTAATATTTCAAAAATGCTTAAAAGCCGGAACGAAGCAATTTTTAAATCTCAAAGGGTCAGAGCAACTGGAATTAGTTTAAGAATGCATTACACATGAAAGACACCAAGGCTCTATAAACAGGGCATCTTCTTCACACCAAAGCACAAGAAAACAAAGGAAGAATGAAACTAACACAGACCGCAGAAAATATCACATGAAAGGAAATCATGTCTGGCCGAGCCTACACCAGAAAAATCTCAAATAAACAGGCTTGGTTTTTATTGGCTTCCTAAAAGCAAGGAGTACAAAAAGAAGAATCACAACCATTTTGAACACCTCGCAAGTAGAATTTTATTAATATTCCCGGTTATTAGGATTCCTAAGGAGACAAACAGAAGCAGAGGATCCAGGGCCACCCACCCTGCCTGGTTGTGCACAGGTTAGCCCCATTACCACTCACTGTAGTGCACAATCTTTTGGGTCTGTCTCTACCTCTTCCTCCAGGGGCCAGAAGTGGGAAGACTACAGATGCCCCTTGAACAACATGGGTTTGAACTTTGTAGATCCAGTTACACCCAATTGGTTCTCAGTAAGTACAGTACTATAAATGTACTTTCTCTTCTTTATGATTTTAATACTTTTTTCCTCTAGCTTACTTTATTGTAAGAATACAGTGTACAATACATCTATAACACAGAGAATATGTGTTAATTGACTATGTTGTCAGTAAGGCTTCCGGTCAAGAGTAGGCTATTAGTAGCTAAGTTGTGGGAAAGTCAACAGTTACACATGGATTTGTTTTAACGTTTATTTATTTAATGTTTATTTATTTTTGAGAGAGAGAGAGAGAGAGAGAGAGAGACAGACAGACAGAATCGGAAGCAGGCTCCAGGCTGTCAGCACAGAGCCCAATGTAGGGCTCGAACTCACAAACCATGAGATCATGACCTGAACAGAAGTTGGATTCTTAACTGACTGAACCAAGCAGGCACCCCATCAGTTACACATGGATCCTTGACCACATAGGGGCTTGTTAAGCCCTTAACCTCCATGTTATTCAACGATCAACTGTATTTTCATGGGTGATCATTTATTTTATTTAATCAACACTTGTGTATTTACTATGTGCCACACACTGTTCTAAATGCTTCACAAATAAGAACCTAGTTAGTCCTCATTAGAACCATATGAGAGAGGCACTATGATTATTCCTGTTTTCCATGCAGAGAAATGAGGCAGGGAAAGGTGATAAAATTTGCCAAAAGTCAAAGTGCTAGTAAGTGATACCTCTGAGATATGAACCCAGTCTTAATCATCAGACTGTAGAGCTACAAAGGTTATTTTAATTTTCTCCTATAGTTCCCATATTTTCTTTAAATGAGGATTTACTGCTTTTATAATAAGGAAAAGCTAAAAGATCATTTCTACTTTGAAATACAAAACAAAAAATAAATAAATAAATACATAAATAAATAAAAACAAGGCCTCAAATACCTCTTCTATGAAATCACAGGAATAAACACCTCATCTGCTGGAAACCAAGGGGTTGGGCCAGATGATCTTCTTTGGATTACCTGCCACAGATCTTCAATTCCACACTCTGCTCCCCCATTACACAGGCAGCACAGGGAACAGAAAGTGTAAAGAAGAATACCAATTAAGAACATGTTGTCTGGAAAACTGACCTGGATCTAGTTCCAGCCTACAAGCTGTATAAACCTAGAACAAGTGGCTTAAGCCCTGTAAGCCTCAATTTTCTGACCTGTACAGCTACACTTGTCTCCTAGAATTAACTCACATAAAACACTTAAAAACAGAAGAGTGCCTAGTATAGAGTAAGAGGTCAAAAAACTATTAAACATAGAGCTAAACTCTCATATTTGCCTATTTAGATCATTCCTGGGCTAGGGCAATCAAATCAACCAAAGATCTCATGAAATAATTAAACATGGGCACAAGAAAGAATCTGAGTCGGAACCAGAAAGGTTTTCATCCATGCCTTACTTAGCTGTCAGCAACAGGACTAACAGGGTAGAGATCATCTCTGAGCCACAAAGAAATGACTTCTAGGTCTACAGGCTATGGTTATGGTGCTGCGTTGGAATGTATGAAATAACTACAATGTTAGGTACCAGGTCTCCAACTTGCCTTTTTCTAATACGAAGAGTTAAGTTTCAAGGAACAAGTTACTTCACCTGATTCTCCATTTCATTGCTTATAAAGAAAACTGAATTGAGTGGCCCCAAAGATTCCTTCCAGCTCTAACAATCTGTATTTCTTTGATGGTATAAACCTGATATCACTCTTTTAGTCATGAAGTCTGTACTGATGAGATCTATCAAATTTCTAAGTGATACCACTCTGTCAAGCAAGTAGATCTTCAAATAGCTTGTAATGAATAAATTTTTTATGTTGCCGGTTTAGTTATCTACAGAGATTCCCCAGTTATCTTGAAAATGTTCTCTTAAAATAATGCTTCTGGCCCTTCTGAACCTATTCTTCTTCTCTCTCAAATACAATATCTGCCATTAGGAGCCTGGCTCCAAAAAAAGAAACTTAGAGGAAAAATTAAATGTTACCAATACAGATTTCTACATTCATAAGCCCTTGTATAGGGAGATTTTTCTCTATCCATATCCAACTGCCATTTAATGCTTTCGTGACCTTAATGATGAAGCAGAAAAAGCTCACAGGAAAGCTAAAGTAGTAATGGATCTTGGCTTCATCAAGGGTTTTATGGCTGTCCCTTGTGCCAAATCCAAAGGACACAGAGGATCCGTAGCTGTTCACTCACTGAGTTGCCCAGGTATCAGACATTGATGGCAATGTTACCCAAGGAGCTCAGGGCATCCCTGGGCACACTGGTGGACCCCAAGGCTTAGGTATAGAGAGTAGGATGAAAAAGGAAGAGAAAAGAATTAAAAGCTCTACAAAATTTAACAGGAGGCCAGAAAGGGAAGAGAGAGAAAGGAAAAGGGACACAGAATGAAAACCTATAGAATCATATTCATTTGGAAGGAATAACTACACCAAAGTACTTTAGGTACATTAAATTCACATGACAAGCCTCACATCATCTTATCCTCATTTTATCCTCATTCTACAGACAAGCAAATGGAAGCTTAGAGATTTTAATTTAAGACTGAATGGTATGTGTGCATGTTGTGACCTCAGAGAACTCACTTTGTGCCCATGGGAGGCGTTGGTCTACTCTGCAGCCATGACTGAGGATGGACAGCCTCTCTGAGGTGCCCTCAGCGCTGGGACCCTGGATAGGACAGGGCAGCTCAGTCCAGCTCTGCATAGCTTTGGAGATTTGTTTTGCATATGAAGCCAAAGTCTGTCGCCCTGCAACCTCGACCTGCCTTTATCCCAGGAAATCAACACATTAGCAGCTATAAGGTTTCCTGTCAAAGCCCCCATCAGTAACTAAAATTTTCTAAATGTCAGAAATTTTTCAAGGAAAATCTCAAAAAACCATATATATATGTATATATATATATACATATACATATATATACATATATATACATATATATACATATATATATGTATATATATATATATATATATATATATATATTTTTTTTTTTAAATAAGACCTGTATGTAAGGTAAGAGTTAAGAGCCTTGGGATTTGTAAACTTACTACAGGAAGGTTGAACATGGGTCTATCTTTGATTAGGTACTTCATAGAGGATGATATACATCTATTTCTATTAAGAAAGGAATCAGAGTTGCCTTAAGTTTTAATGTAAAAGATTTAGTTTAAAATATTACTGACTTGAGATCAGAGAGTACAGAGATTTTATCTCTTCCAGAAAAGCTTACATCGTACATTTCCTTTATCCTGGAATGGTTCAGATAAAAGCCTCCCTTAAGTATGAGATTTGTAAGCTTTCTTTCCCAGTACTGATGAAAGCTTACTTAAAAATGAAAAGCTCATCTAATGTGTGATCTTCAACTTAAACTGCCTGGCATTTAAGTTCCATCCATAAAGTGGGAATACTACTTGGTACACTGTATTTTAGGACTGTTGTAAAAATGTTGCCTTTTGGTCTTACTGTTACTGCCCCCTAAAATATACAAATTACTCATCTAGAATTAAATGCTAAAATAAGCAGGGAAACTTAAACAAATATAGAAAAGATTTCATGTATTTATATATTATATGTATATATTAATTTGGCAACTATATATTTTAATGCTCAGTATTTGTAAAAGGTACTGACAAAATCATTGTTTCAATTTTTGAATTTTCACTTCACTATTTGTAACCACCTCCTGAAGGCACAAAGTGGGAGTTCGCCTCTTTGTGAGAACACTGCTTTAACGTCTCCATCTCATACTGGGCATTTGTGGCACCACAGATCACAAGCTCACACTCCCTTCAAAGAGCAAGTGATCAGGAAACACATAGGGGAATTGTCATGAAATACATGGGTGGTAAGGCAGACCAAAATTAGCGCCTACTGACTCTTCCCTGAGGGTACTTATTAAAGCATTATGGTTTACATTTAGAAAGGCAAAGATAACCTATTATGCTATCAGTTCTTTTGGGGGTAAAAGCTCAGGGTTGCAGATAATCCTCTTTCCCCATATTTAAAATAATGAGGGGATTATTTCTTTCTTCCATTCAGTTCTTAGCCCCAAACCATTTCTCACTTAAGTAATTTTCACAGCTGTACCTGAGAAGCAAAAAAGGCAGATAGAATGTCACAGTGTAGACAGTGACAAGTTAAAAACTGAAGGAACCAATGGCAACTCAGGTCAAAGGCAGCAAAGCCAACACAGGTAAGTTTTAAATAAATGGGCAACATAGAAACAACCACTAGAATTCTCACCATTGTTTCTCCATTAACATTTCCATGTATCAAGTCTCTCACTCAGAAATGAGGTTTTTTTTGTTGTTTTTTTTGTTTTTTTTTAAACATTTATTTATTTTTGAGACAGAGAGAGACAGAGCATGAACGGGGGAGGGGCAGAGAGAGAGGGAGACACAGAATCGGAAGTAGGCTCCAGGCTCTGGGCCATCCCAGAGCCTGACGCGGGGCTCGAACTCACGGACCGCAAGATCGTGACCTGAGCTGAAGTCGGACGCTCAACCGACTGAGCCACCCAGGCGCCCCAGAAATGAGTTTTAAAAAAGAATCAAATTACTTATCCTTAATCCTATACCTAACTGAAGAGTTTACTAATATGGTTTATACTGCAAATGTCAATTCATTTCAAGTTTATCTTAATAAGCATCACAAATCAGAAACTTGACTTCTGACCTCGCTACTTCTTATAAAATACCAAAACATCAAAATAATATACAGGAAATGTATTCAATTCTACCCAGAATCCCTTCAACAGCGATATTTATATTTTTGTATTTCCTTCGAAATCTGTACGTATTTCAGCACAGTTGCAATAATCAATATGTTCTGAATGAATTTTTTACACTTATTTCATAATTTTTCCAACTGTCTTTGTTGGATTCTATTAGCTTTAAACAGAATATGACAACTAGTTCACTTCTTACCTTAAGTGAAATTTCCCAACTCTATTAATAGACTATATTAGAATGGAGACCTATAATTTTCACCTGGAAATACAGACAAAACTGGTTTGCTTTTTTAAAATTCTCTTTCAGAAGACACAAAAAGCCTCACTGGTCTTTTGCTTACTTGGATGCAGCAGGCAAGCAGCAAGAGATAATGATCCCAATTTTAGAGGCTAACGAACTACTACAGTACTTATAAAATTTATGGCTTTCTTGAAAACACCTGGCAGATTAGTTGGTACTAAAACCATTTTTTATTTTATACATATATATTTTTAAGTTTATTTATTTATTTGGGGGGGGGGCAGAGAGAGAGGGACAGAGAGAGAATTCCAAGCAGAATTCCAAGCCGGCTCTGCACTGTCAGTGCAGAACCCAATACAGGGCTCAATCTCACGAACCCTAACAAGATCATGACCTGAGCTTTCAACCAAGAGTCGGATGCTTAACCAAATGAGCCACCCTAGAACCATTTTTTAAACAAATCTACATTTATCTGTTTACACTGAGCCATGCAATTTTTAAGTTTTAATGTGGGTTTGATTTACATGCAAATCCAAATAGGTTGAGAAGATATAATCAACACCGAAAAAACAATGGTTATTTTCTCTACTACGGCAATGAGGGGGAGTTTTCTGAAATAGAGACAGCAATAGCCTCACATTAGTTACAAGCTCTTCACCTACTACTAGAGATACTACCTCTAACAGTCTCTCCCCACCCTGCCCAACACAGGTTTCATACCAGGAAACCAAAGAAAGATTACAAATTTTACAAGGAAAGTTCCACTTCAATCTGCTTTTCAAGTGTTCTTACACTGCTCATTATTTTGTGAAAGACACTTAAGAGGCATAAGGACATTCCATGCAGAGGAAAACTTAATTATGCAGAAACAGAGAAGTATGCTTAACTCTATATTAAGTGAAAACCTTTTTTTACGTCAAACCACATGGTGGATTGATCCCTAAGTCATTCTCACTGTGTAGGCAGAGAAGGTACAGGACAGGAGTGACAACCTTCCCAGTGCAAGGGGAGCAGCAGCAGACCCCTTCCCTTGTTCCTACCAGTGCAGTGATGGGGCTGTGAGGCAGTGTGGTGGTCTCAAGCTGGAAGACAAGAGAGGGTAAAGCACAGAATAGGAAATTTTCAGCTTATTTTGCTGTCATTTGCCCTCTCCTCTCCCTTCGAAAGGAAAAGAGCCTTTTTTCTTTCTGATTATAAAAGCAATACCTACTTGCCATGAAAAGAATCAGATAATACAGAAAACTATAGAAAAGAAAATAAAGGGGGACCTGATTGGCTCAGTCAGTTGAACATCCAACTCTCGATTTCAGCTTGGGTCATGATCCCAGGGTGCTGAGATCAAGACCTAAGTCAGGCTCCACACTGAGTGTGGTGCCTGCTTGAGATTCTCCTTCTGTCCCTCTGCCGCTCTCTCCTGCTCGCATACACTCTTTCTCTCTCTCAAATAAAAAAAAGAGGGGCATCTGGGTGGCTCAGCTGACTAAGTGTCTGACTCCTGATTTTGGTTCAGGTCATCATCTCACAGATTGTGAGTTCGAGCCCCACGTTGGGCTCTGTGCTAACAGCAACGAGCCTGCTTGGGATTCTCTCTTACCCTCTCTCTCCCTGCCCCTCCCTCATTCATGCTCTCTGTGTCTCTCAAATAAATAAGTAAATAAGTAAACATCAAAAAATACTTTAAAAAAAGTAAATACTAACTATAATTCTTCTACCCAAAGATTAACTACTCTTAATGTCTTAGTATATATAATCTTCCAATTTTTTCTATGCATATGCACACAAACATGTTTTTGCTTTTAATAAAAAATTTAGAAAGTGAAATCAATTGTAAACTCTACAGTAATCACCAAAAAAAAAAAAAAATTGTAAAGTATAACTGACATGCTTAAAGAGGAGATAAAATAGAATCATATAAAATGTTCGCTTAAAAACCACAGAAGAAAACGGAGAAAAAGGAAACAAATAGCCACTGCAACAAATAGAAAACAGTTACAAACATGGTAGATATTTAGTCCACTAGATCAATAATCACCTTAAATGTGAATCATGTAAAGACATGAAGTAAATGATACAACTTGGGGTGCCTGGGTGGCTCAGCTGGTTAAATGTCTGACTTCGGCTCAGGTCATGATCTTGCGGTTCATTAGTTAGAGCCCCGTGTTGGTCCGTGCTGACAGCTCGGAGCCTGGAGCCCGCTTCGGATTCTGTGTCTCCCTCTCTCTCTGCCCTCCCCCACTCGCACTTTGTCTCTGTCTCTCGCAAAAATAAATGAACATTAAAAATTTTTTTAAAAAGATACAACTTATCAGATTTTATCTTTAAAAAATAAACCCAAATATATACGGTCTATAAGACACCCAGTGTCAACACAGACCTAGGTTAAAAACAGAGCAAGAGGGGCACCTGGGTGGCTTGGTCGGTTAAGCGGCCGACTTCGGCTCAGGTCACGATCTCACGGTCCTGAGTTTGAGCCCCATGTCGGGCTCTGTGCTGACAGCTCAGAGCCTGGAGCCTGTTTCAGATTCTGTGTCTCCCTCTCTCTCTCTGCTCCTCCCCTGTTCATGCTCTGTCTCTCTCTGTCTCAAAAATAAATAAACGTTAAAAAAAAAAAAAATTTAGGGGCGTCTGGGTGGCTCAGTCAGTTGGGCGTCTGACTTCGGCTCAGGTCACGATCTCGCGGTTTGTGAGTTCAAGCCCCGCGTCAGGCTCTGGGCTGATGGCTCAGAGCCTGGAGCCTGCTTCCGATTCTGTGTCTCCCTCTCTCTCTGCCCCTCCCCCATTCATGCTCTGTCTCTCTCTGTCTCAAAAATAAACAAACATTAAAAAAAAATTTTTTTTTTAAAATAAAATTTAAAAAAAAATTTAAAAAAAACAGCAAGAAAGAGATCAAAGCTGTATGGAGCTTTGAGATCTGTTCTATCTTTTCTTGAAAGACAAATGCAGAAAAAAACTGGTCTATTGAGAAATTCTGTAAAGTTCTCAATGTTTAAGTCATTTTCCCAGTATATATAAGTATTATCCAATATTTCAATTTATTGACCTATTTTATAGGTCTGACCAAATATTGACCTATTTTATAGGATCTGAGGAATACAGAATTGCATATTATTTGAACCCACAAATTAATGGTAAATAAATACTTAACACACTTATTTCTCCCTAATCTTGCTTGTATCTAACAAAAATCTGCCAACCATAACACAACTGATGCCCTTCCTTAAAGATGAGCTCTCATTCCTTGTTTCTGGAAGTAGAGAAATATTAACAAATGTTCTTACTGCTACTTGAGAATGTGTGTGTGTATAATAATTCTGTAGATTCCTTCTTCCATGCAGTTTCATGACCAACGTGAGCTGCTAAGCTTTTATTACTAGCTGAGCTCTGCAATACTTCACTGATCTAGCATGTTTAAGTTCAAGTTTAGATGCTGTATGTTTGCAGAAACTCAGTGGGTTTTTCTCTGATCTTCCTGAATTGAATGCCCAAAAAAGGACATTTTCATTGCTGCATCTCTAGCATGGCCCACACTGACCAAACACACGTTGGAAGTGGACTCCGCTCAACTAGGAAGTGGTCCGGTGATGACAATTTCACATATGCCAATGGAAGTTTCTGAATTCCACATACATATCCTGGTTCCGCATGTTAAAAGGGGAAAAAAGGCAGCATTCAATTTGATTTTCTGAGGTTGGAAAAAAATAACTGAAACTTTCCCATTGTGTGATGATGCTGGAATCTTTGATCTCCACTACTCTAAGTTCACAGTCAGGCTACTTAGTTTATTTTGAGAAAGCAAACCTTTCCTGTTGTTTCTCAGGAAATGGAAGAACACATTTATAGACTATGTTTTAACTTCACGTTTAGACGGTTTTAATTTTTTTGAACTATGTTTCACTTAGATGAATATTTAATTATGTGGCGAAATTAAGACTTTCAGAAAGAAACTAGAACAGTTGCCTGGAGAGAGAATAGTATTCTCAGACTTAAGCTAAAAGGGTGAATTAAAAAAAAAAAAAAAAAGTCTCATGCAAACTGTTACACCCTGTTTCTTCCTGTGAAGAATTTTCCAAGCATTAAGTTGTGTAATAGCTTAATGAAGAAAAAAGGAAATGCCCAAGTTTCTCTCAAATATGTAATAGCATAGAGAAAGATTAGAGACTTAATTTTAAAGAGTGTCCCATTACCTGTTTAGGCTTGTTAAATTATTACAGTAAGTTCTGGAGCTACTCACCTGATCTGGATTCACTTTTCTTTTCTTTTTATTTTTTTTAACGTCTATTTGTTTTTGAGAGAGACAGAGACAGTGTGCAAGCTGGGGAGGGGCAGCGAGAGAGGGAAATACAGAAACTGAAGCAGCTCCTACTGCTCCTGAAACAGGCTCTGTCAGCACAGAGCCCGACGTGGGACTTGAACTCACCAGCCATGAGATCATGACCTGAAGTGAAGTCGGACGCTTAACCGACTGAGCCACCCAGGCACCCCATCACATTTTTTTAAATCTTTTTAAAAAACTTTTAATGTTATTTATTTTTGAGAAAGAGAGAGAGCGCGAGCAGGGGAGGGGCAGTGAGAGAGGGAGACACTGAATCCAAGCAGACTCCAGGCTCTGAGCTGTCAGCGCAGAGCCCGACACGGGGCTTGAACTCACAAACCGTGAGATCATGACCCAAGCTGAAGTCGGACGCTAAACCAACTGAGCCACCCAGGCGCCCTGATCTGGATTCACTTTTTCTTTTTAATCTTTAAAAATTTTTTTTAATGTTTATTTATTTTTGAGAGAGAGAGCGCGAGCAGGGGAGGGACAGTGAGAGAGGGAAACACAGAATCCAAGCAGGCTCCAGGCTCGGAGCTGTCAGCACAGAGCTGGATGTAAGGCTTGAACTCACAAACCATGAGATCATGACCCACGCTGAAGTTGGACGCTCAACCAACTGAGCCATCCAGGCACCCTGATCTCGATTCACTTTTTTTTTTTTTTTTTTTTAACGTTTATTTATTTTTGAGACAGAGAGAGACAGAGCATGAACGGGGGAGGGGCAGAGAGAGAGAGGGAGACACAGCATCGGAAGCAGGCTCCAGGCTCTGAGCCGTCAGCCCAGAGCCGGACGCGGGGCTCGAACTCACGGACCGTGAGATCGTGACCTGAGCTGAGGTCGGACGCTTCGCCGACTGAGCCACCCAGGCGCCCCTCGATTCACTTTTTAATGCTAGCTAGAACTCTAGGGCTTTAAGATGTCATTCCTGTTTGTTTAAGATTTTATTTTTAAGTAATCTCTATGACCCAATGTGGGGCTTGAATTTACAACCCCAAGATCAGGAGTCACATACTCCCCTGAATGAGCCAGCCAGGCACCCTGTCATCCCTGTGCTTAACAGGAATCAGACAGTTTAAACAGCTTTGAAAAGTAAATGTTCATCCAGGGGAAGAACATTCCCAACTGAGCCTTCAGTGATGAAATGCTTCAAACTATTTCTGGTTTCTCTACTAGCAAAAAAATCAAGGTGTAGTGAAGGAGATGGGAAGGAGAAAAGTCTTTTGAGGCAAGATGCTGGAAATAATGCTCACCCTTCTTCGACTGTTGAATTCTCTTCCACAATGCTATCTTTTTGATGAGGAGGGAGAAATACACCCAGTGAAAATAAAATGCAATCATACAAGGGAAAGAAATACCACAGATGACGAATGCAAAGACCTCCTACTGCCTTTACAAAGTGCCCTGTGAGGTCTTGGGGAGCCAAGGTACACACACGCAGCAAACCTACCCTGTCATCGCCCTGCACCACTCACAGCCCCATGCCTCTCTCCTTTCCTGCTGAGCTCCTGGGTGCAGGCCTGCAGTGGATCCCGGGCATGCTATCCAACAGCTGGCCTGTCAACTCCCCAAAGGCACTGGTGAGGGCTGGTATCAGAGGGACTCCTGAATGATAAATGACAGGAACCTAGCTTCTCTTACTCTTCTGGCCACTCATTTTTGTCTAATAACGAACAGGTCTCGCAGATGTTCTGGGACCTACGGGAGACTCGAGGGGACATGAATTGTAATTTTCTCCCCTGAAAGATGAGGACGGCGAGGCTCAGTGAGATTAGTGGACTTCCCCAAGGCCGTTGCCTGTTGATGGGAGAACTCAGACCCCAACTCGGGCTCCCTAACATTCAATCTCTTAGCTCCTTCTGTGCTCCTTTTCCTTCCTTCCCCCTCATCCTTAGGTTCCTTAAATCACCATCTAAACCTAATGTTTCAGGCAAGGCTTTTGGGTTTTATTTTAAAAGGTCAGTCATGGTATTTATCTTACTGTATGAACCAGAAGAAAACCCCACCATCAGCACCTAATGCCAGCTGACAAAACACCAACTGATACATTTACTCATCCTAAATCCGTGAGCTCCTTTCTCCAAGTTTATTGTTACCAAGTCTCAACTATCATCTCCAGGCCCCCACACTCCCAGATTTCATCGGCTCCTACTCTACTAAGAAAACCCAAGCCATCAGGAATGAACTTTCTCAGCTTCCTCCTCTTCCACTAGCACTCATCTATAGTTACACATATCTTCTTCTTTTTTTTAATGTTTATTTATTTTTGAGAGAGAGAGAATGTGTGCATGAGTCAGGGAGGAGCAGAGAGAGAGGAAGAGAGAGAATCTCAAGCAGTCTCCATGCTGACAGAACCCTCCCTCCCGACGTGGGGCTTGATCTCATGAACTGAGATCATGACCTGAGCTGAAATCAAGAGTCAAGTCACTTAACTGAGCCACCCAGGTGCCCTCACAGTCAGATGTATGTTCTCTTCCTCTCCCATCCCAAAGGAATGACTGTCCCTGTTCCCTCTCACGATACCTCCTTTGATCGTGCATACACTCCAGATCATATCTTTTCTGAAGCCTTACTCCATCACTCATTCTCTCTTCTTCTACTTTTGGTTACTCTCTCCGCTTATTCTCAAACAAAATACAAGCTCTGGTCACAATTACACCTGAAAAATATTCCTTCATGGACAAACATGTGCACACACGCTCCAACTGGTGCCTCCCCCTCAGTCCTTCCTCACCCTTGACTTAAGAACTCTTCCAACTACCGAATACCAACTGAATTTCTCATGGCCAAATCCAGGCTCCCACTTTCAGTCTTTGCACTACCTGGCCTTCCCGAGGCCTCCCACAGACCTGAGAGCTTTTCTCTATTTACTACCCGGGTGCTTTGGCCAGTTCCTTACCAGAGCTTCAGAGAACTTATCTTTAAAAGCCAGTAACGGGGCTACCCGGGGGGCTCAGTTGGTTGAGTGTCTGACTTCAGCTCAGGTCATGATCTCATGGTTGGTGAGTTCGAGCCCCGCGTCGGGCTTTGTGCTGACAGTTCAGAGCCTGGAGCCTGCTTCGGATTCTGTGTCTCCTTCTCTCTCTGCCCCTCCCCTGCTCGCACTCTGTCTCTCTCTCCCCAAAATAAATAAACATTAAAAAAATATATTTTTTAAATAAGGTAAATAAAAGCCAGTAACAATGATTTCAGGGGGTTTTATTCAAAGGACCATATGACAATAGACAGAAACAAGACAAAAACCCTAGTGCTCAAGCTTCCCATCGGTTTTGTTTGTACCATTTCCTGATCTTGTTTCGTTCTCCCCTTTTGTCTGTTGGTCTCTGGTCATAGGGCCATCCATCAGTGATCTCAGCTACATTCACAGCTACAGTCATCAGTTCCAGTCACTCCCCAAAGCACATCTCTGGCTGTGACTTCTCTCTAGGGCAAGGCCTCTCAAGATCAACTGAACGTCCCAGGGGCACCCCAACTTGACTCCAAACTGAAGTCACTACTCTCTCTCCAAACTTGCTCCTCTCATACTTTCCATTCTGACTAATGACACCATCAGCGAATTTTCCCAACCAGAAACACCAGGAGCCATCTTTCTTTTCCCTCCCCTCCCACTTTCCATTCAATCAGTAACCAATTCTCTCTCCTAAATGAGTTTCAAACCCATCCTCTCCTTTCCTTTCCCACCATGGTCAACGTAATTCTGGTCCTCACTACTTCCACCTGTGTTGTTTTAATAGTCACTGGACTTCTCCCTGCTTCCTTTTCATGTACCTTAAGACCGTGACTTAAGCATTTATTTCATCTCTGGTCGGGAAAAAACACCACTAACCAGAAATAGCATGTGTAGCCCTGGACATGGCTGGATTAAGAATCGAGGCCAAGATGTACCTCCAGCCCCCTTTCCCCTGCACCATGACCTCTCTGCTCCAGTCACTCATACTCTATGTTCCTCGCACATTGAGCTCATCGGGGCTCCGAACCTGGACTATTTCTTTCGTTTTTTCCCTTCTCTACAGCCTGGTAAGTAATCCTATCCCTCTAATAATCGGCACCAAAATCACCTCCTTCATGAATTCTTCCCTCACAAATAAGAAAGAATAAATCACTGCCTCCTTTGTGCCCGATTCTATTATTATTTATCACAACGTACTGCGGTAAAGTGCCTCACTTTCTAAGTTCCAGTTAATGATTTATGTGTCTATCTTCTGAGGTCGGGCACTGTGTCATATTCACACTATATCTTCAGCATTTAGCACAATGACTGGCACACAGCAGGTAGGAGGAAGAGAGAGAAGGGAAACTAAGATCTAGTAGTCTGGAGCTCAGCAAATGTCTGCTGAATGGATGAAGTAGCTTTGCTGTCAGTTATATTAGAATAATTGAATAAGAGAGGAGGCTGGTAAGACAGGTGGATCTGACAGCTGGTGAGGTGAGCATAAAGGAACCTGAATGAGAAATGGGAAATGTCAGCACAGATGAAGACCTCTCCCGAGTATGTAAGTTCAATCAGGTCAGTAGCTGGGGTTGTTATCATCAAACTTAGGTGAATACCTAATGAATCCTGTTTAAAGCACACTGGGAGAACAACTCCAACAGCCCAAGGGCATGGTCTTATCTGTCTAAGCAGGTTTTAGACTCTAGAACATTCTATATTATAACTTTATTGGACTTTGTGTAAGCTTAGTAAATTTCAGTAGACTGCAACCCTACATCCACAAAGCACCTATAAATAACTCCAAACAAAAGAAAAATAAAATATAGCCTATCACCCATATAATGCTAGACCTGATGGCCAAGAAGAATATCTTTGGTCCAGGCAACCAAAATTTGTCCCCCACAGTAATTTCACATTTACTTACAATAATATAAGCCATGTTATATACAACATGGTTTCATGCCATTTCATCAACTAAGGAAAAAGGACACTATTCTGCATAGGCATGCAAATGTTTGTTTATCAAATCAAGTGATCCAGCATTCAGGGTGACATGTATTAGAGCCTGGAAGAGGGATGAGACCAAGTGATCTGAGAAGAGTGTGGAGCAGAGTAAACTTGGGGAAAACCAAGTCAAAACTGGCAATGTTTTCCCAATAATAAACAGACATCTACAATCAACAGGTTTTCAAGAGTTTTCAGCCATGTATTACAGCATCACAAACGTTCACTCAAAAGCCATACTAGGAATGCACATCCCAGATCTATAAGTACATGCAAAGCACTAAAGAGGAAAGAGAAGCCTTTGAAGTGAGACCTCCCTGCCCTACATAGATAACCAAGTGTGGAAGGGAGCCATGTTGCTAAAAAAATAAAACTGAGAAAGAAATGTAACGTAAGGAATGTTAAATTACGTTACTAAATAATGCTCCCAGTGAAGTAAACACATTTCTAGAAGACGTCTGCAGGTGTTAAGAGTTAACACACACAGAAATAACAGCAAGAAATCTACCTAAAATAATGTATTTTTTGAACTTTATTTTTTTAATGTTTGAGAGAGACAGAGAGAGAGAGCGCATGCATGCGTGTGCACAAACATGAGCAGAGGGGCAGAGAGAGAGGGGGAGAGAGCAGGCTCTGTGATGTCAGTGCAGAGCCCAACGCAGGGTTCAACCCCACAAACCATGAGATCATGACCTGAGCCACCCAGGTGCTCCTATTTTTGAACTTTTAAATTTATATCAATCTTGGTAATATAAATGTACATGTAACAAGACATATTTGAAAGCCATAATAATTTTAAAAGGGTATCAATGACCCAGGAACACACAATTAAGTCACCTAAACAAATGAGAGATCTCAGAAAGAGATCTCTATCAATATACACTTATATGCTAGAGGCAGCACCAACTGTAGAGAAAGAGTAGATTATTTCGGAAACAGTGTTGGTCAAATTGACTCACAACATGACCAGTTTTTAAAAAATAAAAATGTGCATGCTGGTGTGACTCAGTCGGTTCAGTGTCCGACTCTTGATTTTAGCTCAGGTCATGATCCCAGAGTCGTGAGATTGAGCCCTGAATCTGGCTCTACGCTGGGCTTAAGATTCTCTCTCTTCTGGGGTGCCTGGGTGGCTCAGTCGGGTAAGTGTCCGGCTTCGGCTGAGCTCATGATCTCACGGTTTCTGAGTATGAGCCTCACGCCGGGCTCTGTGCTAACAGCTCAGAACCTGGAGCCTGCTTCAGATTCTGTGTCTCCCACTCTCTCTGTCCCTCCCCCATTCATGCTCTCTCTCTCAAAAATAAATAAACATTAAAAAAAAATTTTTTTAAAGATTCTCTCTTCTTCTCCCTCTGCCCCTTCCCTACTTATGCTCTCTCTCATTCACAAATAAATAGTTTCTACCTCATATATTAAATTCCAAATAGTTTAAAAACTCAAGAGTAAACCTATAAAACTTGAATAAAGTGAGGGAAGACTAAACCATGGTATGATCCTAGAACAGGGAAGGATTCCTGAAATGACTCAATCACAGACCACAATAACATTAAAAACGGATGAGTTCTGGGCGCCTGGGTGGCTTGGTCGGTTAAGCGTCCGACTTCGGCTCAGGTCATGATCTCACGGCCCGTGAGTTCGAGCCCCACATCGGGCTCTGTGCTGACCGCTCAGAGCCTGCAGCCTGTTTCAGATTCTGTGTCTCCCTCTCTCTCTGCCCCTCCCCTGTTCATGCTCTGTCTCTCTCTGTCTCAAAAATAAATAAACGTTGAAAAAAAAATTAAAAAAAAAAACAAAAAAACCGATGGGTTCACCTACATTAAAATTAAAGATTTTTGTTGTTGTTAATGAAAGTCACCCTACACAGTTATCAGGCGAGTGACATACTGGGAGAAAGTGTTCACAATACCCAAAGCAGAGAAGGGATTCATTTCTAGAATATACAGGAATGCTAGAAGAATTCTTTCAAAGAACTTATCAGAAAAGGGCAAGAGACCTGATTCACAGAAAAGGGAAATTAAATTAAGCAAAAGGAAGGGATGCTCAACCTCACTTGTAGTCATAAAAAGGCAAAATTAAACTATGAGGTACAAATAACATCTATCAGATTGGCCAACATCAGGAAATTTGTTAATAAAAAAAGAAATCATCATGCAGTATTGGTGGCGATACAAACCTGCCAACAAACTGCAGAGTTCCCAGTAAAACCAATACGCTTACAGCCTAACATCCAGCTGGGCTGCTTGTGGCCAATATTGCCTCAAGACACTCTCACCAACAGAGTCAATATATCTAGGCTTTTTAGGGCAAAAAATGAATACATACTGTGCGAAAGCCAAAAATATTCATAAAAACCTTAACTCTTCCACGTCCCTAATTTCCTAATGCCTTTATATGCTCTGTGGCTGTAACTTAACCCCTGCTGAGAGGGCAAAGTTAAACTTAAGACTAAACGAAGTGTGATCATTTCTCTTCACTAGGGAGGTTAAGGACAGAAAGATGCAGATATGAAGGAGGGACAGTTTTAGCATGGGGAATCAGAAATCTGGATCCCAGTCCAGGGCTTCACTTGTTTCTGTGAATGGGTAAGCTATAATTTCTGCCTGCCTCAGTTTCCTCACCTATAAAACAGGGAGATTATCCACTGTGCACAACACCAGGAGGATTAGAGACAATCCATGTAAAGGTCTAGCACACATGAAGTGTTCATTAAGTAGGAAGTGATTTTTTGTTGTTGTTGTTTAATCAGAAAAAAAGACATTATGCACTAACCTTAATAAGTTTTGGTGCTCGGCCTATCCTGTCTTTAACAGAACACCAAAACCGCAGAAACAGGCATGGAAACCAAAGAGACTGATTCAGTAGGAACTTAGGTGTCCATTTTTTCCACCACAAAATAAGGAAAAATAATATCTCTTTCCATGTACTTATCAAAAACTGTAAAGGTTAAGGTTGAGAAGAAGCTTCTTTTAGCTTCTGGGAAATGAAAATAAGGCTGCTGCTGGTGGTACTTAAACCAGTGGCGATTATGCAACTGGTGTCAGAGTCCTGACTATATTAACGTAAGGAAAAGATATGCACAGAAGTAATGTAGGGAAAATGATCTTACAAGAATTCCAGTTATCCATAACTGAGTACTTCTAAGACCTCAAAGTTGACCATGAAAAACAATTAACCTGGAAACAAAATCAGATTCAAAGTCAGGACTTTACACATCATCTATTTAATGTACAAGAAAGATGGAGATTGGTATCTTGATAATCTGATGGCTAACAGACTGTACATTTAAATCACCATTTCGCCAGCCCTAGCCCGGAGCAGTTGTTTTACTTTGGTCCTGATTTTCCAGCCCATGCACTTCAAGGTGCTGGCAGATTTCAGTGCACTGAACCCACGTCTCACATAGATATATACTCCTACTGTGTAAGTACAAGAAGATTTTATAGGCATTATTTACACTATATATTCAGCTGAGTGACACATAGTACCTCTGTCACTCAAAATTAGCAATCATCAGAAATAAGAAGTAAAACTCTAAGCAAATCAAAATCTTTGAAATCTTTAAGTATTAATAAAAGCTTCCCAATTTGCATGAAGGGTTGAGAACCACTGCTTTAAAGCTTGCAATTTCCAATAGAAGACAATTTTTACTATATAATGGACATGAAAAAACCAGAGGGTTTTGAAAAAATGAAAATGCTAACACAATCAATCTCTACTCTAGCCCTCTCTTGGTCACAAACTTCTCCTTGGCATTTAACATCAAAGCTAGTATGCTTTCATTCCTATTCACAAGCTATTGGAACTGTCCCAGACAGACAGAAATGGCAGTCCATTGTTTATTAAGAAAAAATACATATTTCATTCCTCATTTATAAAAGAAAGACCACTTACTTTTATCTCTTTCCTCTCCCACCTTCTCCCCTTCTGATACTTGGTACAATTCTAAAGAATAGAAGTTATAGATCACTACAGATACTCTGTTGAAGACAAAATAAATATTGCATGCAGCATTTCCCAGTAAAAACGTACTCTCAATTTTATGTTTTTCTTAATGCCGCATAAAATATTAGCTAAAGAAAACCTTAACTTTAAGCATCACAAAGATAAGAAGAAATAAACTTATTTCCATCTGGAGAATACTACAAAATTACTCAACATAGAATTTAAAGCATACATGGATTTGCTATTGTTGTTCTGTAATATGACCTTTTCTTTCTTTTTTATAATCTCTATGCTCAACATAAGGCTCAAACTCACAACCCCAAGATCATGCTCTACTGACTGAGCCAGCCAGTCACCCCTGTGATATGACCTTTACTGTGGGTATCCTGAACTGGGGTGGGAGCTGCAGGGCTATATACGGTGGTAGTACGTTATGTATGGTAGTGGGCTGTAGAGACAGTCCCACACATCATTTTATAATTTATTATTTCTTTTCTGGGACATAAAGTGTTCTAGGGTTAAACCAGAAGTACTGTTTTTCTGTTCTAAAAATCAATCTGACCCTTCAAAAAGAGACAGTTTACTAAGACTTGACATAAAATATCTGTAAATTAAAATATGCCATTAGAATTCTGGCAGCAGAAAACAGATCAGATTGATACAAACACAGCTAAATCTAGTGACTAACACAGAGGAAGTGTAAATGTCAGATGTGGGAACAAAACAAAACAAAACAAAAACCCCTCAGCTCTGGGTAGAGGTTATGGGAAAAGATCCAAAGACGTAGGTAAGGCCAGTCTGGAGTCGGTCATTACCAGCTTGCTGGGAACAGCGAAAGACCACCTGAATCAGCATGGACATCCCTTTCTCAGGCAGCAACTTTCC
The DNA here is from genome assembly GCF_024362965.1 of Panthera pardus. Classification (NCBI taxonomy): domain Eukaryota; kingdom Metazoa; phylum Chordata; class Mammalia; order Carnivora; family Felidae; genus Panthera; species Panthera pardus. The sequence continues at coordinate 31,000,087 of NW_026526666.1, forward strand.
AGATTACAGATGTGCCAAGGACGTGTTCATCAAAAGACGTCCCAGCATCCCCATTTACGTAGTCCCATTTTACAAGTCCCATTTCCGCAGCCTCAGTTTCCTCTCTCCACAAAACAGAGTGAACAAGACCTGTTTCACCAGACTATGAAAGGGAGTAACAAATTATAAATGCGATCTAGAAAATGTGCTCTGTCAACAGAAAATGAAGAGCTCTTAAGATCAATTATCATTATTTCTGGGTTACTACTTAATATTAAATTTTCCTAGGGTGGGAGCAAATCCTGTCTCTAAACAGGGTATGAGTTTGGAGAGTCACAAAGGCTGTTCTATTTTATCTTGAAGCAGAGGGAACTGAAGACACTCCTCAAATAAATTAACGAACTGGAGAGCCAGGAGTATACTTGGGTATAAAAAGAGAGACAAAACACTACGGTTGTACAGGTCTTTCAAGAGTCCCTCTCACTGACTTGTTTTAATCATGTCATGTATCTGGCAAAGAGAAGAGGCCTAAACACGGACATATCACAATGAAATTCAAATTTAAGACATCCAAGTCCATCTATCTAGAGAAAGATGAAATTAATTGCTCAGTTCTCACAGTGTATCTTGGCTATTTACTGCTAACGCAATTATGCCAATTACTGATACTATCGCAACACTCAAAGCAGCTGCTTTCTAAAAGGGATTAAAGTTCTGAGGGACTATTGGAATAATGGGATCACGGAATTAAAATCACTGATGACAGGCGTTAAAAAAGGGAGAGAGAGGGCAGTACAAATTTACCAGGCTACCTGACCACAGAAGATTTTCCTTTCAAAGCAAAATTAGTTATGTAGGGGAATATATTTTATTACAAAAGGTACAAATTAGAATAGCATAGCCAGCATATGACATCACGAATTTAAATCTACAGCGAACGCTGCTCCCTGATGAAGCTTAGCCTCCCCATAAGGTGAAGGAGTTAATAAGTGCACATGGTAGTGGGATTCTACACACTCCCTCCAACGCTGTAGAAAGAGACCCTTCTTGACTTGCCTCCCCTCTAGTCCTCTGCTCACATCCCTTCCTCTAAAATAAGAGTAGGAGGACGCTACTGGCTTTAACATTGTTCAAACATTGCATTTGAGGCCAATCTTGCCATTAAACTGATTCTTCTCAACTATCCAACCTCCGTTAGTGGCTCTCCACCAGACTGGAGTTTCACCAGGTAGATAAATATAGGCAGAGAAACAAGGCCAGGCTTTCATTAGGGAAGAAGTCAATTTGACTTAGTCTGCAGAGACCGGAGCTGCCAGGGAAATGAAGAAGCACTAAGCCTGTGCATGAAACCACCCTCTTCTCGAGCAGTTTGTGCTCTCCGCCTGGGAACATCCGAGATGCAGCAAGACACAGATGTGAAATTATAAACTACTTGGTGAATGCGAGAAGTCATTCTCCATGTTCCTCTGATGGAAAATGGAATATAATGAATAAAGACGTCTGGCTCATACCTTTAAGAGTACCTTCTGTCTGAGCAAGGGAGCCTGGCTGAGAGAAACCACAACTGGAGTTAAGCAGCCAGACACCAGACTAAACACCTCAGAAGTAGCTGTCCCTCATTCCTGGTCGCTACCTTTCCAGCGCATGTCTACATCACTAATTCCCTCTGTTCTGAAAGCCTGGCTCCAACCACCCCCCCAACCCCCCCAAAAAAACAGAAACAAAACAAAACAAACAAACACACCAACAGACAGCAAGGCTCCGCTGAGAAGGTGGGCTTTCGGAAGCCGCGCACCAAGACTCTTGCTCCCCTTTCCACCTTACACCTCGCTCACCGTCTCTCTCTCTCCCTAGGTCCCCACTTCTCACACGCTACCCTTCGTAACATCCAAGCCTCCCAGAGACTTCGGAGCAACAGAGCGCCCCGCGTCGGGCAGCAGTGGCGGGAGGAGGCGGCGGTGAGGGCGGAGAGGGCAGCTGGGGACTCGGGGAAACCTCCCGGGCAAAGGCAGCCCCGCCTGGAAAGCGCCTGCCTAGGCTAAGTAAGCCCGGGCAGGTCCCGCAGGCGTCAGGCAGCCCAAAGCCCTCCCGCCCTCCAGGGGCGGGGGACCAACACGCCCGGGGCAGCAGGCCACAGTTGGGCAGAGACCCCTGGGGACGAAGGCGGGCAGGGGGGTGCCACCAGGCTACCGCGGCACGCGAGTGAGGCTGGGGCGCGGAGCTGGAGAGCAGGCTCGGCGGCACCCAGGGGCGGCAGCCAGTGACAGCCCAGCGCCCGGCCCGCGGGCTCCCCGACCCGGCCCCACGCACCTGGACCAGGCGGCCACCCTGCTCCCTCAGGGCGCTCTCCGGGGACTTGGCTTCCGGGGGGAGGGGGGCGCTCCGCAGGCTGGCACCAGCGGCGACAGAGACTTCACTCCTCCATCCTGGGACCCGGCACGTTACAGACAGCCGTGCACTTCCTGTTTGAAAACACAGGGGAGAGAAAGAGCTAGAGATCCGAGTGTTGGCAGAGTAGAGGGAGGGGCGCAGACCCGCGCGAGGGAGGACACAGGGGGGCTGCGGGTTGCATAACTACCGCCGCCCCCGCCCGCCTCGCCATGGTCCCTCCGGGCGCTGTCCTCTGACCCGCTACACCGGCTTCTGGCGAGGTGGCTCCCCGAGGCCCGGGCCTCCCCCTGCCGGAGGCCTCGCGGCCGGAGCGCTCGCAGCCCTTCCGTTTCCAGCCCCTGCCTCGGTTCTCCCCTCCCCACAAGTACCGAGTCAATGAACTGCACGCTTCCTCCCGAGCGCGCAGAGCGCGGTGCCGCGTGTAGTCTGCCTCCGTTTTCCTTTCCTTTCCTCTCCTCCCCGCCCCCGCCCGTGGAACAAAATCGCCTAGGGGAAGGTGTAAAGACGGGACCCAGCCTTTCCAGGGAGTGGAGGATGGATTTATGCAAAATTGTAAAGCGCATAGCCACATCCCAGTATATTCACTCCAGCTCAGCAACTGAAAGACCCGAGGATGGGAGGAAATTACTTGTCTTGCGCCTGGCTGAGTCAAGAGAGCGTGCACACTGCCGCGAACTTGGGGTGGAGGGGCGGGGAGAGCGTTCCAGGGGGGCTACGGTCTCTAGGCGCACCAACCTCAAGCTCACAGTCCCCTAACATGACGGATACCAATCCCACACAGAAGACAGTGGTATAGTGCGTTCTTTCAATGAACAACTAAGGATTTCTCTGTGCTTATGAAATCAGAAAGCAGTTCCAAAATTCTGAGTTTGGGTTGATTGTGCTACCCTCTGACTTTGGTGAACTTCGGGGTAATGTTTAAAAATTAATAAACAGATGGTTTAAGAATCTGCTATATGCAGAGCATGCCAGCCCTAGGAGTTTGTATGTGCGTTTAGTGCCTGGTTTCTGGACTTCCAGATGTGGATGGCTTCATCTGTACCCTCTCTGTCCTTGCACACAAATTTCTTGGGTTACAAGGTACTTACAGGCCTGTCTTGGATAAACAGCTCCTTTTATCACAAGCTGATGGCTTAAATAAAATTCATTCATGTTTCAAAACTCAACATGGAGAGTAGGGCAATTATTCTATATAAAAAGCCAAATTTTGACTGAAGTAGAAATTGATGGACATTAAGTTCCTACTCTTGGCTAGACAGCATCTCATTTTAATCAGCTCTTAGTTTCAACATTTCCCAACAGATCTATGAATGTCCTATTCTCTTATTCCCAACTGAGGAAATAGGGTCAGAGAAGTTAAGTAACTGTCCTGATGTCTCAGCTAGAAAGTGGTCAAATGGAGAGCTGAATAACAGGTCTTTCCTAAGTATAAAATCTGGGCCATTTCCTCTACACTCTGCTAATTCTCAAAACAATAGTGAATCCTGGGAGACAAATCAAGCCCAGTGACCATCTGTGATCCATTTCTTCATCTCTAAATGATTCTGCAATTTACATGCTATAACCCTGTTCGACTACCTAGGGTCCTTACCCAACTCAATAATATGTACCTTTATTACCCAAGCAGAGGACACAGTGCTCTTCCCCAGTGCCTACGACTGGCTCTTTCAGCCTTTTCAGAATTACTCAATGGCAAAAGTTCAAAAGGTTCTAGGATAGCCACTCTTATGCCAAGGTACAAAGTCTGTGCAAGTTCAGAACCTAATCAGCTGACTAATATTTGTTCCCTGAATTCTTTTCTCTAACTGGGATTTTTTAAGAGGGAAAATAAAACAACATACACATGACCTCAGCTTTGAGTGAAACTGTTGAAATTCTCTCCTTTTCCATTCCTCTCTGCTTCAGCGCTTAGCTCACACTCACCTGTAATAGTGTGCTATTGCCCTCCTGACAAGCCAAGAAATAGAGCACATATAGAAAGGCGATTAAGAATCTTGGCAATGGCAAGACCCCAGGCACTTGCAGAGAGTGAAGGAGAAAGTTTATCCTGTCTCCAGATGAACTGCATCTCACCTGCCCTTGCCTGCCCCCTCCCTAAGGAGCACACTCGGCAGTAGGAACATGCGCAGGTGCACGGCAAGAGCAGTTCAAGAGGGGCAGCGGGGGCTGGGTGGGGGCAGAGATACATCCCCATCCTTCAGGCATGCCCAGTCTAATGAGGGCTTGTCACTACAAACTTCTGAGGGGTCTCAGCATCCTTTTAGGGTCCCGCTGGGCCCTGGCTGCCACCTTTTCCTTCTCCCAGTCCTTTGCCTCCCTAGACTTGTCAATTCTTCATCTCTTTTCAGATCTCTTCATGTCTTTCATCCTTTTTCCCAAAGCACTACCATATCCCCCCCTCCATAAAGTACACGGTGGGAAGGCAACAGAAAGGAAGGCACGTAGCTCAGAACTGTTCTCACTTCTCTCTCATTTAAAAAAAAACTGTCAATGTTACCATGTTTTTGAGGACACAATCTATTTTAAAATACATTTTTGGGGGTTCCTGGGTGGCTCAGTCAGTTAAGCACAACTTTGACCGAGGTCATGATCTCAGGGTTCATGATTTTGAGCCCCATGTGGGTGTCTCTGCTGTCAGTGCAGAGCCTGCTTCAAATCTTCTGTCTCTTCTCTGTCCCTCTCCCACTCGTGTGTGTATTCTCTCTCAAAAATAAACATTAAAATAAAATAAAATAGATACAATACAATACAATACAATACAATACAATACAATACAATACATTTTGGTATCCCTACCTTCATTTCTGTTACTCATTAGGACTCCAAGAGCCTAGAAGGAAAACCTCTGAAGAAAAAGCGAATTCCTAAGAAAATCCAAAGGAAACATGCTTAAATTAACTTGCATGGATCCCAAAGTTTACAATTTGGATAATACATACAACACTCCTATGACTGCATCAGTCCCACACATACTTCCTAAGAGCCACAAGGTCTAAGTACCATATCATACTTTCCCATTTGTTCAGCTATTCTCCTGCACCTTCTGTGTTTCTGTGTTTCATGGAGAAGTGTTTCTACCTTATACCTGTTGAGAAATAAATACACACACACATACACACACGCGCACACACACACACACATACATTATGTATATCACAACCTCCTAGGAAGAGAAAAAATATGCTCCCTAGTAGGTACAAATCATGCCACAAGAGATAAAATTGATTTTGGAAGGATATTGGAAGTTCATTTTGAGAGTCTCCACTCCCTAGGTATGACAGTCCATGGATGAAGATGGCAACATTGTGAAAGCCATTTTGGAAGCTCCAAAGTAAGTGACGAGAGACAGCTTCTCTGAGGACTAAGAGGTGTGGAGGAGGAGATGATAAACTCATGTCTCAAATGATGCTGCTTATCTTCCTTCATCATAAAAAAGAAAGACAAAGACCTTACTTTGGTGGTTAAAAATGTTTGCCACAGATTTCTTTGTACGAGGACTCTTGGTCATTATTACGGCTGGATTTTGCAAACAAGAAAAAGAAAACTGACAAGCTGTCTGGTCACCTAAGAGACGGTCTCTCTCTGTACTCGCAGCCTTCAGTCAGTGTCCTTGTCTGTCTGCACTTCCAGGATGGCACCTGGAACAGGCTTTTCGGTGAAGGACGTCTCTGGCACTCACACTCACCTCCCAGCCTTTGCAGAACCTGGGCCATGGCTTTCAAGGAAGACGTCCTCGGAGCCAACTGGCTGCCTAGACTGGCATCTACCCACAGAGGGGTATGAGCCATTTTCCAGGAGCCAGAGTGTCATTTCCCACAGCAGAAATGTAGTAAAGGGGTACACACCATTTTAAAAAATTCTGCCTGCATGATGGTTTAGGGTCCCTTCTGGGCACAGGGGTTTCCTGGCTTTGAAGGAGCTGAGAAGGAAAGCACTGCTTGGAGCACCCCATGGCAGGACTTCGAAAAGCCAGCCACAGAGGAGAAACACAGGGCCAGGGTGACTATAGACCTGGGCTGGTAGACCTCTCAGCCCAGTGCCCCAGGGTCACAGGCTTCCAATCACACATAGGAACTCACCCAGGCTGCACAGAATTAGGAACTTGACCTGGGGGCCCTCACATGCCCTGCCTCACTGAATTTGCAGAACTGCCTTTACAGGGAAGGGTCGCTAACCCTATGTGAGAAGAAGCAGTGGGGCTCACAGATGTTAAGTCATTTTCTCAAAGCAGCAGGTAATGGAGCTAAAACTCACCCTGGGTCTGTACTTCCTCCTTTTAATTAAAGAGAAACGAGTGGGTGCCTTTTTGGCTGTGGAGTTATAGTTCTGTGCTACACAACTTTTACTCAGAAGACTCTTACTTACTTTTCAAACCCAACTTGTAATGTTCTCTTAGCTGCATCATGTGGCTTCATCACCTTGCCAAATTTTTGTAAAGTGTAAATTGTAAATGTGTATTTTGCAACAGGCCAACTCATTTTAAACCCTGGCAATGCAAGTCCATACAAATTAGGTTACATATGCTCTTGGGCTGTGGCTGAATATTACTTCATGAAATAATAAAGAAGACAGATCTACAGGTCATACTGTGATGATCAAAATTTCAATACATTTTTTCCTAGTCTCCCTCTCATTCTTCAGTTAGTATGGAAATATATAAGTAAAGTAGGCCATCCTGGCTGATGGGCAGTCACTTAAAGAGCATAAGTATGAAAGAATAGCAAGAAACAACATAAGTTTGACTAAATGCAAATACCTATACACAAGTTAAGAGTATTCAAAATGGTTCTGGCACAAACTGTTAGCCGTGGACAGCCGTGGGTTATTTACTGACTGCTGACTGTGATGTGTATTGTGTAGACTAAACACTGCCCTATAAGACATTTTTCTTTGGAAGGCACGTTTTGTCTATTGATCTTCTGTAGTGAGTATTTCTGCTTCCTTATTAAAAAAAATATTTAGGGGCGCCTGGCTGGCTCAGCCAGGCCAGCATGTGACTCTTGATCTTGAGGTTATAAGTCTGAGCCCCACGTTGAGTGTAGAGCTTAGTTAAAAACAGTCTTAAAAAAATTTAATTCTCTTTGTGCATCCATTTAAAAAATAATATATGAAAAATCCAACAACTTAAAAGGATTGCTCCTAACAAGTCAAACAAATAAAACTTACACTACCAACAAAATCGTGTTCTTAAAAAGGATTTAAAAAATACATAAACATCATAAACATCTGTACACATCTGAAGGTACCAAATTATAGGAGCTGAGAGGGAATAATTCACACACATCACTGTTCTAGTGAATATATCAATTCTCAATTATCTATTATAAAGAAATCCTTTTTAATGGGGTGCCTGGGTGGCTCAGTCGGTTACGCTTTAGACTTCAGCTCAGGTCATGATCTCACGGTCCATGAGTTCGAGCCCTGAATTGGGTTCTGTGCTGACAGCTCAGAGCCTGGAGCCTGCTTCAGATTCTGTGTCTCTCTCTCTGCCCCTCCCCTGCTCAGGCTCTGTCTCTCTCTCTCTCAAAAATAAAAACATAAAAAAAATTTTTTAAATGTTTTTAATGTTTATTTTTGAGAGAGACAGAGCACCAGCAGGGGAGGGGCAAAGAGAGAGGAAGACACAGAATCTGAAGCAGGCTCCAGGCTCTGAGCTGTCAGCATCGAGCCTGATGTGGCTCATGACCTGAGCTGAAGTCGGAAGCTTAACTGAGCCACCCAGGTGCCCCTATTATAATGGAATCTTAAAGGAAAAAAAGCAATTTATGAATAACCCTAAGGTGGCAAAATCGGATAGTTTGATTTAGTTTTCTTTCCTTTGCTTGTAATGGAATGGCTAAGGCAAACAGCACACAAGAGTAACAAAATGCCTAGAAAACCCAGAAACGTTATTATAAACTTCTGAAAGATTATTCACCAAGGTTTAAACTAAACCTAACTAAACAAATTTTAGCCACTTACATACACTGACTCAATTATTCCTGATAACAACCCTATGAGGTAGGAATTACCACTACCTCTGTATTACAGATCAGGAAACAGACAAAAAGATAACAATTTGTCCAAAGTAACACTGTTAGCAAATAGCAGAACTCGGGCAGCCTGGCTGGCCACAGAGTCTACTTTTAACCAACACATTTTACTACCAATAAGGTACAATTAGATGGGGCTTGTTTCCAGCATGAAAGTTCATGGGGAGAATAGTCCCATGGGTATGGCACATGAAAGGCTCAGAGTTTTTCCTTTTTGCAGCAAAAAGTGGTTGAAGGGGCTCAGAGATACACAGCCCACTACATGTTGCTAAATAAATGAATACAGGAAAGGAAAGGATATCTGCAGAATGGAAAAGCCAGGGAGAAGAGCTGCTTCCTCGCCTTGAGCAGAATCCTGGACTGCAAGGCTCCAGGACTGCCTGGCTACAGCACAAGTGAGTTAGCAACGGAAGGGAATCCAAGGATCCCTGTGTACTTTGATCTTTCTGAAGCATTTGATACAGTGTGCCATGAAATCAGGATCACTAAATCAACTGAAACTTATGTGGCAACAAGAACCACCCAGGAGTTAAGCAGCTAGAAAGAAAAACACTGGCCAGATCTACTGGTATGGTGAAGAAAAGAACCGTAAGGAACAGTTTTCAAAAGCGACTCAGAAATTACTCACACCGTTCTAATCAAAGGCGCACATAACATTAATTTGGGAGGTGTAAAAAGGGCAAATGAGGGCGAGCCAATGGAGTCCGTTAAATTAACCGAGGGGTGAAGAAAAACAAGGAATTCAGTTTCATTTTTGTGCTCCTTTTAATTTTCAGGGAGGGGCTGGGATGTCCGATGGGTGCTAACCACCTCTAGACCTGAAATGCCAAAGTATAAAGTAAGCAACAGCAAATTGGAGAGGTTTAGGATTTGGGGGCCTTAGGTCTGAACTTTAAAAAGCATGCTCCTATTATTCCACACACCATCAATACAGTTCCATGAGAAATAATATTCCTTTCAACAAGAAGACTTTGTTAGCAAAATTCAAAGAAACGAAGGGGCTCGAAAGCTGAATTTGGAGGTCAGATGAAAAAGTCAGTCAGTGGTGTATGTATAATCTGGCCCCACTACAAATATGCCACACAGGCAGGAGGTCATGAGAATGGTTTGCAGACACCCGGCAGGATAAAGAACAGTAGAGAAGGAAGAGAGAGGAGAGCTAAAACTTGGACTAACATTATTTTTTTAAGCATAAATTATAATTTCAAATTTCTTTAATCTTGAGAAATCGCTTCTCCCTTGGTAGAACTGTTTGCCTTCCCAGCAGAAACTAAACTTTAAACGTCAATAGTTGATTTAGAACTCAAGAAAGGGGAGTAAGAGAGATCTGCAACATTTGGAAAAAAGGCTTCGGTTCAGGCTGGGTCCCAGGAAATGGACAAGTGAGCAGCATTTCGGCCAACTCCTAAGAGACTGAAGTGAACTGTGAGCACCGAGCCACCCTGCCTGAGGCAGTGGACTCCAGAACTCACATCCTGAGAGACTGCGCTGATGAACAGTCACCGAGAAAATCCTACATATTCCATTTCCCTCTAAATAAAAGAAAAAGGGCAAATAGAACACACAGGCATAAAGATTAGAGCCATACTACATTCTAGACATGAATGGGAAAATTTATGTGGAAATGACCCTGTTCTGAGATTATTATTTAAGATTTATAGAGCATATACGACAGATCTTCTCCAAGGTTTGATCACTGGCCCCCTCGCATCGTTTCAAAATTATCCACACAATGACTGTTGGGCTCGGTCCAGCCCCAGTCCCCGATGTTCTAATGGCCACAGGACCTATTCCTGGATCTGGCTGCACTCAGAAGCACCTTTCAAATATAATCCTCCAGGCCAGGCCCCACCCCAGATTTACACCATCAGCATCACTGCTGGGGGTGAGTGCGCCATTCTGTTCATTTAAGGAACTCCCAGTGACCTAAGGTGCAGCCCAGTTGGGGAATCCCTGCTGCAGACATTTACTCCTCTCTTCACGCTACCATCGATGAAGTCAGAGACTAAAGCAAATAAAGTCCCTTCTCGTGAACCTTTAGTGGAATAACCTTCAAAGGCAATGGAACGAAGTCCAAATTCTGTAGCAGGACACTCCAGGCCCTCAGTAACCTGTCCCAAACTGCTTTTCTGCTCTCCTTTTCTCCCACATCTCTCACTCTGTCACAGCATCAATTCCCCCAAACACACCGCATACTTCCTTTGTCATTTCCATACCTCACCACTCCCACCCTGACGGTCCCAGTCTATTGCATCCTTCAAGGTCCTTTCTGAAACCATTCTTCTGTGTGTATGAAATCTTCACTGGTCTTTACAGTCTCGGGGCACCTGGGTGGCTCACTCAGTTAAGCGTCTGACTCTTGGTCAGTCTCTCTTTCCTCCAAGCAAATGTCCAAAAACTTTAGTTCATGCAGGGGTTACAGCATATACTGCATGCACACTGTGCTCAATTATACTACACTGTTCACAAGCCAGTCTCCTCCCTGAAAGCAGGAGGGAAATGTAACTCATGTTTTATTCTGTGGATGAGAGACAGATCCAGGTTCAAAGTTTAGTTCCTCCAGGTACTTACTAGCACTGTAACCCTTGGTATGTTATTTAATCTTTATTTATTTTTGAGAGAGAGACAGAGAGACAGAGCATGAGCAGGGAGGGGCAGAGGCACGGAGACACAGAATCCGAAGCAGGTTTCAGGCTCTGAGCTGTCAGCATGGAGCCCAAAGTTGGGCTTGAACTCACAGACTGTGAGATCATAACCTGAGCCAAAATCGGACGCTTAACTGACTGAGCCACCCAGGTGCCCAGACCCTTGCTAGGTTATTTAAACAGAGTGAGCCTCAATTTTGTAATCTTTGAAATGGAACAGCAACAACAAATGATACCTATCTCCATGACTGAAGTGAGGATAAAACATGAAAAATGTTTGGCTCAATATGGACCACCTAAAAATTCACCAAAATGACACCTGTTTTTATTATTTCTTATTTTTGTTTGTATCCTACTAGAATGTAGCACAAGACACACTGCTCAAAAAGCATTTGCTTTCACCAAAAAAAACAAACAAACAAAAAAAAGCATTTGCTTTCAGAGTAATAGGCAGTGATTTCCTAAAGGCCTCTTTTCCTCACCCAATTCCGTTCCGTTAGGAAGGGCATTTCATAACGTTCCTAGTGACAAGTCATGTCTTATCCCCCTTTCTTTCCTTCAAAAACCAGTGTACGAAATTCTAATGCACAAGCCCCGTCAGTGTCCCTCCTACTCCAGCCTGGCTTTTTGCTTTGAACTACAGTAACTGCCTGCAGCCACAGTGTCGCTGCCCAGAATCGCCCGCTTCACCCTCACAACAAACAGTACTTTGTAGGCAAACTGGAGGCGAGCCCAAAGTAGGAGGGGGAAAAGCCAAGGAAATGGAGTTTGGGCCAGAAACTGAGTCCACACCCATACTATCGTCCACACTAGAACACAGGTAAGGGAAGAACAGGAAAGGGAAGAAGTTCACATCAACACAAACCTTCCCAAGTACTCCTAAGCATCCACCTCACCGCTCACCCATGGAAAATGACTTCCACGGCTCACAAAGGACACACTGGTCCAGTCACTGCCTAACACACACAACTACTGTTGTTGATAAACTACCGTCCTGTATAATAGCACCTTACCCTCACGAAACCAGTCATATTGCCACTATTCACCCCCATCACTCCCAAGGGGATGAAATCCAGGTCCTGTGAAATCCAAGGTCACATGGTCAGTAGAAGAAAGGGCGAGGACCAGAACTCAAGTCCCTAAGCTCCAGACTCATGGACCTCCCACTGCCTTACGTTAAGTGTGAAAAACAATTTTTTTTTTTTTAGGGTTCTCAGAAGCATTCCAAACCCACTAGTTGTAAAGGTAAACGTAAAACAGCTTTTGTGCTCTTAAAAACGATTCTGGTGCCAAGAGTGAGGGTTGTGACAGCAGCAAGGCCCCAACGGCAGCCCCGAGGATGAGCGGTCCAAGATGCTAGAACATGGTTCCAGGAAGATCATCAGCTTTCTGTTCCTGGATGGAAACAGCTCCTGACAACTCTGTTCATTCTGTTTGTGGAGGAGCAATTAGGGAAGGAGTATAATATTCATTCTTTTTTAAAATCCCACCTTGATCCTGAGTTTAAAGCTGAGGTAATGTGGAAAGCAAAAGAGTTTCTAACGCCAATCTGAGGCCCTTGCCGGGAGAGAGGGCAAGAGGCAGTAATGCAATCCTTGAAAGGACGGATCCTGAAGCAGCAAGGGCTTTGGTTCCCATCACTGCCCTGCTACTACCCCCAATACACGCCTGAGCTCCTTGACTGCTGCCCACGGTCACGGGGAAGTGCGTCCACACTGGGGCACTCTGCCCATCGTGAGGGGCAAATGAGCTACTACATGCAAAGTGCTCCAAACAGTGCCAGGTGTGTGTGAGTACTTCATAGATGTTTCCTATTATTATTTCCAGAAGAGAATCGCTAAGATTGTGGTCTTTTCAAAGTGTATTTCATAAGAAGTTTCAAGAAGACTTCTTGTCCCATTTGTTGATCCATGATGCCCCACACCAGCACAAAGATTATTTACAAGTTTCACTTCCTGATAGGATCTTTCTGGGTTCCCATCTGTGGACTGCAGGCACTGGAAGAACAAACAGTGGAATTCGAAGAACTGTTCTTTTTCCCAGCAATAGTGCAAGGAAATCTGCACCCATTCTCTCAATACTACAAACTGGCTTCCATAAGGAGAAAAAACCCCGAAGACCTTCACTGCATTACCCTGATGCGAGGGCACGTTTTTAAAATGCGTCTTCTATTCTGAAAGCAACCAAAGTGTTAAAAATTTAAAGTTTCACCAGCTGAGAAGGACATGGTTCAGCTCACCCAGGGATGACAGTCCTAAGGACTGGAATAGAACCTGCTGATGAATCAAAAGAGTTCTTTCCCAGAAAATGCTGAAATTCCAGGAACAATGTGCTATGCTCGGGATGATTAAGAGAACAATGCTTTTAAAAATCCCCCTCTCAGGCTAGGAGTGTAGCCTCCGCTACCAACAGAGATCCGCTACCAACAGAGATCCGCTAAAGTGTCACCTCTCTGAACCTCTCCACTTTCAGAGAGGGCATTTGTTCGACCTATTCTAGGCGAACGACGGAAGGCTTCTCCCCAGAAGAGCAGATAAACCAGGCGGCAGCGTTAGTGGGGGTCACAGTGCAGGTCTGAGGTCGTGTCCTGCATGGAGGCACCCAGCCGGGGAGAAGGGGCGGCAAGTCAGCCTCCACTGTTCCCCAGCAGCAAGCCCCGACTGGGCAGATGCGGTCGTGCTGTCGCTAACTTCATACGCGGGGGTGTGGGGGCTGCCGCAAGCCACGCTGAGCATGCAAGCCCTCCACAAGCAAAACAAGCTGGAGCCCCGGGGAGCCGCGTGCGAGCTGGGGGGCCACCTCGCTCTGGATCCCAACACAGCCAACTTTCTGCAATGCAAACACTTTCCCGGGTTTCCTTTTTGGTACTGGCTGCTGTGCAGTGTCCTCTTCTGCTTCTACATTCTCCCTTCTCACATGAACCCTTCACCTTCCTTCTCACTCCGGTTCTCCTTTTGCAGAAGCCACAACACAAATTAATGCGCACACACTAGCAATGGCGAAATAATGGCACTCTGCCCACCCACAGAGATCCCACACTACTTCTCAGTATGTATCAGGTCATGATTTTCCCTTTCTTGGGTAAGGACTCTCCTAACCCTGTCTTCCCTATCACCCCCAAATCAATTTTGAGATATAAATAAATGTTCCCCTTCCCTTATCTTTGGGGGGGTAGATGATCTCTTTCTTCACTTCCCAAGTGGTACTCACCCCTCATTCTCTGCTCTTCAGCCCACCTGCCCCCTCAGCCCCCAGCTCTGAATCACTTTTGCCTAGCTCCTTCCCTCCCAAACTACACCGTTCTCCCTGAATCTGTTACTCCTCAAGCAAGACAACCCTTCAAATGCATTCACTTCAAACATACCAAATTTAAAGGGCAGAAACTGTTACCATCATTGAAAGTATGCGGCTTTTGAGTTTTTCTGCTTTATGCGTACATGGCCAGGGAGGGGGGTGGTGGCGGGGGGGGGGGGGGGTGTGCGAAGGAAATCAAGTTTTGATTTGTTTCCACTTAAACTGATTTGCCAAGTGTGCTGTGGTTTTATTCACATCCTATGCTTCTGTTTACCTGGCCCCTTAGGGCTATCCATCTCTAAGGGCCTAAGGTTGCAGGCTGTATCTCAGCCCACAAAGACATTTTGTTTGGTCGGCAGGAAGTTCTTATTTAAAATGTTGAGTTAGCTGATCTTTTAAAATCAGGAGATTTTAAAGTAATAATCCAGATTTTCTGGCTTACGGTGAAAAATCAGAAGATCTGGCAAGACTTGCCCACATTCCCATATGGCCAACAATTGGCTGCTGAACAGATCAGCTAAACAGAGCCCCTTCAGGCAGACCTGCATTTTCCAGTTCAGCCCGGGTCCAGCCCCCTCCCTCCTGACCACCCTACCCTGAGGCTGAAGACCAGCTGCTGCACATCATCTTCCCTGAGGCCTGCTGCAGGCAGTGCTTAGTATTTGCCTGAGACCCGAGGCAGAGCTACCACCCACCCTAATGCTCCCTCTAGTTAGTGCAGAAACTACAGATGCAATTACCCAATTTTGGCTCCATACAGATTTTGCCAGGTACAAATGACTTATAAGGAAAAGAACTTAGAACCAAGAGAAATGGGAAATGCCCCATAATAGAAAAATATTTGAAAAGAACTAGGCTAAAGAGAGAGAAAAGTGTCCCTCCCTCTGCCTTTCCCTCCCTCTCTGTACCTGTGTGTATAGGAAGGGGTGCATTTGTGAAATCTGTGTTAGCGCTGCAGACCATTTCCTAATTTGTACTTTATTAGTGGCCAAATGCTAGTATGAAAAATAAAACCGTGAAAGGAGAGATTCTAGCAGGATGAATTCACTCCGCTGAAATAATTATACTTGATCATAACAAATCTATATTAAGACAATATAAACACAGGATATAGATATTTGGATATTGATTCATGGTCTATTTAGAGGAATACAGATATGATTATTTTTTTAATTGCATATATTTGTGATAGCAGTTGTTCAGCGAGCACTTGGGTATTAACACCTTAATAAATATCAGCTACATCTTGACATATTTGTGTCCAGCTGTTACTGTAAGGCTGATCTCTTTAGGAGAAGGGGGCTTCATGTGTATGTACTATTACAAGTGGCATTCCATCACCAATACTGGTGACAAAACAGAACAGGGCTAGAGAAGTCACCAAAACAAGTGCTTTTAAATTACCCTCTCAATTCTAGGGTAAAGTTTCACTCAAATGGTATTATTTTGGTTGCTATTTTCTAAAACCCTGTGTGCTGGCGAGAATGCTGTCCTAGAAACCAGAAGATGCAGGTGTCACTGGGGCTCAACTCTCTACGGCCTCTGTCCCCACATTTCAGATCTGACCCCTGAATGAGGAGCATGACCTGGACAAGCTGCGAGGTCCCTCTAGACCTCAAAATCCCATTCTCTTTCTTGGCATTTTTTGTTTTTTGGTTTTTTTTTTGGCAAGAATATGAATAGGTATTATAAAATGAATACAAAGAATACAAGAGTAATGAGAACAGTAGATAAGAGAACGGGCTTTGAAATAACAAGGCTAATTTCAAATTCCACTTCCACCATTTCTGTGTGATTTTTTTTACAAATCACATAACCTCTGAAGCCCCAGTTACCTCATCTGTAAGGTAGGATGTAAGTCTACCTTCCACTCAGGATTGCTTCGAGGATGGAATGAGAATGCATGTAAATTTCAGGGCATACATTTGGACAATCAGAAAATGCCTAATTAACAGTTGTTAGTATTAATTTGGGGTAGTCCACACATTGTCCAATTACTTCTTGACCAATTAAGTTAAAAAACAAAACAAAACAAAACAAAACTAGTTACATCTGGTAATAAATTGATTTTAAAAGCTTATTTAGTGGGGTGCATCATGGAGACCATTTTCCAAACAATTTTAATTTTTAAATATCTCTTAAAACTAAGCTTGGAACAATCAGTAAAGAGGATTTTGACTGATGGTATTTCATACACAGTGGGATGGCATGAATGTGTCCTGTCTCCACTGCATGAGATCTGGAGATCTGGTGCTTTCTGGTGATCAACATCCTTCAGAGGGGAGGGTGGTCTTGCGCTTCCTTTCTTCTCCCTCCTTTGTAGAATTTATTGCAGTGTTGGTGATCTGTTGACGCTAAGATTTAGCAATGGAATTTATGGGTTGCTGGGGAGTGAAGCCTTCCTTGGCAGTGTTCCTGACTATTACCAGCAAGCAGAAGAGGAAAGTAAAAAAGGGTTTTAAGAAATGTTCATAATGGCATCTACCATGGATATCTGTGAGCCTTCACAACAGCAGGTGTCAACAGGAGGATATGGACATCTTGAAAACCTCAGCAGTAGTAGTTCCCACACTTAATTTCATAGACCAGTAGAATCTTACAGGAAGGCTGTCATAAAACTGCCAGGGTTTGGGTGACCAAGAGATGACCTTAAAAAAGCGATCATCGCCATCCTTCACAAGAGGAAACAAAATTAACACCTCAAAGTAGGAAGTACCCAAGATTTTTTAAAAAGACCTTTGAAATTGAATAAACTTAGCATTAAAATCAAAACTCAAAAGCTTGCCGCATTGCTTTTACTCTTTTACCCCACAGGCTGGTGCAACTGTCACCATGGAACCTGGAAACAACTGCTCAGGAACAGACTTCAAGTTGGCTCATTATGCCATCCAGTCTGGGGATGAAGCACCTCATGAAAACACCACGGGCCACCCTGTGAACCATCCACTGCCTTGGTCATCACCTTCCAAGGACACAGATGTATCCTTAAAGTTCTTTGTCTTAGTAACTAACTGTGAGCCTGTCAGCCACGAATGTTTCAAAACCTTTTGTCTTCAGTGGGTACCCAGACTTCTGTGTACAAAAGACAGTGAGTGGTTCTGTCTTGGCTCTACACATGGAATCACTTGGGGGGGTGGAGGAGAGCTCGTTTCAACACGAAACTCCCCCCGCCCCCACTCCCCAGAGATTTTGATTCGATAGATGGGGCTTGAGTAACTTTAAAAATATTCCCCAGACTGACTCTGATGATAGCCAGGGTTGAGAAAAACTGGTGCCATATTTTTTTGCCTTCATCCTGAACTTGCGTATTATAAAGCTTTAACGTATACCTCTTCGTGCATTCCTTCTGGCAACAGATATGAACAGAGGACCTGCCATGCATGAGGCAGTAGGAAATCCGTGCAGAACAATACAGATATCTCCCTGCCCTTGCCACACTGACAAGTACTGGACCATGGAGACAAGGAAGCAGGCAACTGAAATACCACATTCAGGTTTGCTGGGATTAGGGGAACAATCAGGTTCTCCTATCCTTATCCTAACGGTTTCATGGGTTTCAATAATATCTCCTTGCAGTCTTCTTTCCAGATACTAAAAATCCCATTATTTTTTATTTTATTTTATTAAGTCCCAATATTTTTATCAAAAAACAGACGGGGAAGGCCCTGTCCTTCTGGAGCTTCCATTCTAGCAGGAATGTCTACATTTTTTAGGTACCATTACATTGGTCGTTCCGGCTCCAGGGTCTTTCCTAAAGACAGGTGCCCATGATTTGAACAAAGCACAGTGAAAAATCAAATAAGTTTTTCTGTTTCGTTTCCAAAATCTTTTGTATGAAGCTTAGCATTTCCTGCCTTTTTTAACCTGCAAGAGCAAGTTGGGACAACACTGTGAAAGTGTTTTTGAAGTCCTTTCCTGGGTTTTGCCAGCAAAACACCCACCCTATGACAGTTCCATAATTTCTAAGTACCTGACCTCATACTGCCCACAGAGAAACTCACCTGCAAATCTGCTGATGACTCATATATCCTAATACGGTTTCCCTGGAGTAAATCCCCATTGGTTACTTATTTCATAATTCAGAAGAGCTTGCTGTCATCTGTAAACTTAGAAATTCCACTGTGTGCTCCTTCTTCTGGATCAATTATGTAAATAAGGCCTGAGGGACCCACTGTTTACACACCTTCAAGCAGAGGAGAAATCTTTATCCTTAGCCTTTATTTGTGGTCTTTAAGGCAGACGAATTCTAATGCCTGCTCTGTCACCTCCTGGGTAAGCTACAGCTAATCACATCACCTCCCCGGGCCTGGATTTCCTCGATTTTATGGATATAAAACTCAAGTGTTGATACCTTCCATCTACAAAATTCTACCTTTCTACTCAAAATGATACATCACATCTTTAATTCCAAGGTGGCTTCAAGTTCGGTATAGCCTTTGAAAGTCTACAAGGACAATACCTAAGGGCTTTCAAATGTTTTCCCTCTCAAGAAATCTCATACCTTCACAAAACATCCCTTCTGCTCTCAGGAATATCTCTCACCTCCAGAGGACATGGAGAGGTTTCCCATGTGGACCAAAACAGAAGTGAGAGCGAACAGACCATCTGGACAGACAACACACCAGCAGGGGACCAGGGCATGATGGATATTCATAACAAAGAGGCTGTACTTGTTAGCTACAAGATCTGGAATTTTGTTCTAACACTCTCAAAACTGTTGGATGGCTACCATCCCAACCAAATCATTTGTTTAAATCTAGTTTATTGGATAGATCTAGAACATTTGAAGAACTTGGCACTAAGTTACTTACGCTTTCTGAACTGCCTGCTTCAAAAGACATCTGAGCGTGGTAATTTCCTAATGTCATTTCAGTGAAGACACGTGAAATCTGGTAAGTATGAAATCACACCAATGACAAGCTAAACCCTAATTCTGGGAAAAGGGCTTGTTTCTAAGCCCTAATCCTCTCTCCTGCCCCAAATGTAAACCTGTCACTAATTAAGTACTTTGAGCATACTAGCAAAAAGAAAAGGAAAAAAAGCTTAGCCCGAGTGGGAACCACGTTCATACGTGGTTTTTTCAATACCAGTTATCCTATTTATGTCCGCACAAATTTCAAAAGCAACTCTGATCTGGTAAGCTTCAGATTTGCACAGAACATTAGAAATTCTCTTCCAGATGTCTAAACAGAATTACAAAGACCCTAGAGGATGGAGTACAGATTTCAGAAGCTTGCAACTGACTCAAATAATTTCAAAAGGGCACCTCAGGTGCAAACATTTGCAAAAGCTAAATGCAATGTAGTCTGACCACAAACAGATTCCTTAGAAGCCCCTGACCTAAGGGCCAATCAACCCCTAGAATTTACCTCCATCACTAAACACCTCAGCTCTCAAATAGGACCAGCAGTGCCAAACTACTGGGTTTCGTGAAGTATTAATACAAGTGACTATAAAGCTTTTGGCAAAGTCATCCTCTACTCCTCTCTCATAGGATTAGAAGGCAGAATCAAGACTTTAAAATCTCAAAAGGCCTGAGACTGGACCAAAATAAATAGGATACCACTGAACAGGGACAAAAACTAAAAACCGTCCACTCAATCTCACCTACACATACAAAAATCTGCCCAATGAATAGGGTCGCAGCAGCTCAACACCATATCTGGATGTTTTGACAGTTTGACTGGACAGAACCTACAGGTGAATCTGTGCTAGGTGCTGTTTTTTAAAAAAGGCAGTTTTGGGGATGCCTGGGTGGCTCAGTCGGTTGAGCGTCCAACTTTGGCTCATGTCATGATCCCACAGTTCGTGAGTTCAAGCCCCACATCGGGCTCTGTGCTGACAGCTCAGAGCCTGGAGCCTGCTTCAGATTCTGTGTCTCCCTCTCTCTCTCCCCCTCCCCCGCTCACACTCTGTCTCTCAAAAATAAATAAACGTTAAAAAAAAAAAAAGGCAGTTTTGTGGGGCACCTGGGTAGCTCAGTCAGTTAAGCATTCCACTCTTGATTTTGGCTCAGGTCATAATCTCACGGCTCATGAGATCAAGATTGAGCCCCGCGTTGGGCTCTGGGCTGACAGCGCAGAGACTGCTTGGGATTCTCTTCCTTACTCTCTCTCTCTGCTCCTCCTCTGTGTGTGCACTCTCTGTCTCTCTCAAAATAAAATAAAAACTTTAAAAAAAAAAGACAGTTGTTTAAATTGCAGTAAGTAGATGTTTATGCCTTGGTCTTAGGAAAAAGCTGTCCTACTATACTCTCTGTTGACCAGGCATACCTCAATTACCGTATTTAATTCCAGATACCGTTACTCTCTATGAGAGATGCTGACAAACTAAAAAGACATCTAGAAACCATGTCCCACACAAGATTGTGAGAAGAGGTTGACTACTTTGCATTGAGAAATGGGGAGAGAGACATCATACCGTCTTTGTGAATTCAAGGGGCTGTCCTCTGGATATGGGAAGTTCCAGAGGCACAGAATCAACGGAACAGTTTCGAGGAGGCAGCCTTCAGCTCAAATAAAAATCACACATGGAATCCAAAGACATAATGACATGTCTTCCTAACTACAGGGTTCCCTGTACTTTCTAGGGGTTATTTAAAAAAAAATTTTTTTTTAATGTTTATTTTTGAGAGAGAGCTAGTGTGAGCAGGGGAAGGGCAGAGAGAGAGAGAGAGAGAGAGAGAGAGAGAGACAGACAGACAGACAGACACAGACAGAAGCTGAAGCAGACTCCAGGCTCTGAGCTATCAGCACAGAGCCTGACAAGGGGCTCCAACTCACAAACCATGAGATCATGACCTGAGCGGAAGTCGGTTGCTTAACCAACTGGCTTCCCTCCAGGGGTGTTTAAACAGAGGCTGTCTAGCAAGTGTAAAATTTACTAAAGAAGTTATACCAGGACCTCTCTCAAATTCCAGTTCTGACTCCAAGATTCCCCACCTACCCAGTATTATACTGCCCTGATTTCTCAAAAATGCCCTTTTCTTCTGATTAGGCTTTGCCCAGATCCTACTCACTTCAGGCTGAGCAGAGCAGAGCAGAGGTCTCCTAGATTGGCCTCCCAAACTTGACGTCCTCGCTCACCAGTCAAGAACCACCTCCTTCAAGGCCCATTCTGAGATGTAACTTTCCTTCACGGTGACCTTAACGTTTGCTGTTAAGGTTGAGCAGGGTTTCTCAACCCTGGCACTACTGACATTTCAGCCGGGATAGTTCTTTGTTGTGGGGGCTGTCCTGAGCATTGCAGGATGGATGTGCAGCAGGATCCCTGGCCTCTTTCCACTAGATGTCAGTAGCACCTGCCTCCCGGCTATGACAAAAAAAAAAAAAAAAAAAAAAAAAAGTTTCCAGACATTGCCAAATGTTTGCTGGGAGGCAAAATCACCCCTTGTTGAGAACCACTCTTCTTGAGGCAAATGATTAGCATCACTGACCTGTGCTTCTTCACGTTTTCCACTAACTAGATCTCCCCTAACTCCATCAGTCTTGTTCTCTGCTCCAGCCAGGCAAACCTATTTACTATATTTGACTTGGGACAAAGCTCACTGCTTCCCCTAAAACATGCTCCTTCCCCCTTCCCCAAAGCACACAATACTTTTATCTGGCTCCAAACACCCTTTCCATTTCAGTATTCCTTGACCTCCTAGAAAAATGCAATCCTTTGCTTCTGGTGGTGTCCTCACTTGTATCTGTCTTACCTGCCCTCTATTTGTGCAAGAATCTTCTCCTTCCTTGTTAGGGAACCACAACACCCACTCTGGTTTTCTGCTTGCTGCTGGCACTCAATAAAGTGACTGGTGTTTCTTAGAATGTCAAGAATCAGCTCCAATTATGTATGAAAAGTACGTGAAATCTCTTACCAACTACCATTTCAAGAGCATGTGTGATCATGAGTACACAGTTGGAACAAAACTTTTGACTTCATCACAGATAGTGCCAATTTACCTGTGTTACTGAGATTGAACCAAGTGTAACTTCCATCATACAGCTACCAAAACAGTTTAGCTACCAGGACATGACAAACACATCAACATTTTGTGAAATTAATTTTAAAAAGCTCATCACAGTATAAAAGTGAAGGGAAAACAGCAAAGTGTTGATCAAGTTTTTGAATTCTGTAAACCTTGGCAAGGAGAAAAAGATATGAACATGGCTCAATACTTTACTGTTGCATCATACACTACTCAACGTGGTAACAGAAGAGACTGGGGGACTGGGTCACCTAAGGACACTTCCCTCTGCAAACTTCTAACGTGTTGAGTTTTAATCAACAAAGTACACACTCACACACCGTCAATAAAAACGAGACAAACCTAAGATAAAATGTTCAAATATGTAAGTAAACCATGCCAATTCAAGATTTGCATTTTCTTTCAGCTCCGTGGATTACCTAATCATTTTACAGGAGACTCCCTAAATAACCTACAGAGACCAAACACTCCAAATCAACTGTGCTGGATCCTTATTTTAACTCATCTCAGGATCTTTTCTCTCTTGCTTTTGCACTTTAACAGGATTTTAATCAACTGATGTGGAATACAAGAGAAGTGACAACTCTAACCCTTTCCTACCTGATGGCAGGGGTTTGGCCAGTATTTATGGACAGTAAAATGAAATGCTGTCTACGGACCTCCTTTACTAGCCATGGATTCTTCCCACAGGTCTGTAAAGAGCGGCGGAGGTGGGGGGGGGGGGGTCCCAGAAGCTTTGGTGGGGAAGGTCTGAATCACTGTCATTCTTGGCACTTGGAAGTGCCCTTTGGTTGTTTATGAGGCAAACAGCCGTCACCATTACTGCAGACAGTAACTCCTCGCCTGTCCAGACTCTTCCAAAGTCCAGCACAGAACACAAAATAGGTGCTCAATAAGAGCGGCCTGAATGGAATTTTATTTTCAAAGCTCAGGAAAGTTTCCAGAAGCCTGCTCTCTTTTTACTCAGTTATCTTTCAAAATATATCCTCACAGATTTGCCCAACAAGAAATATTTTTGAAATTCAAGGAAGAAAAAGGAGGAAATCTGCAAAGCAGGAGCCATGTATGAGCCCAAGTAGCTCAAGTTGGGCCCCACAATTGGCTAGGACTCCCCAGTACTATTCCCCATCTCTCGGCCTACCTCTTGAGCGCTCCCTCCCTCACACCTTTGCGTTGTTTCTGTCCTGAAGCCTCACCTCCCCACCTTCTGCCACACAACCCCCAGCTGCGTACCCACTGGGACCGCAAATCCCACCTCTTCCTCTCCAGCAGGGACCTACCTCTCCTCCCTCGACCTGCGGCAGCTCTCCTTCACTGCGGCTGGCTTTTTAAGAAACACAACACAGAAAACAAAACAAAACAAAACAAAAAAACAGCCCTCCAAAAAAACCAAAAGCCTAATTTGTTTATCCCCACGGGAGACCCCAAATGAGGGGGGACATTAGGAGGAAGGCCTCAATCAACCCTCCAGTAAGCAACTTCCCCCAATCCTCCTTCCCAAGCCCCTGGCCAGGATTCGAGCAGAAGTCCAGTTCCCAAGTGCCCACGCCTTCAAACAAGCTAGAAGCGGATTATACCGGTACCCAACCCGGAGATGGCCCGCGGCGGGCAGGGTGCACCTGCGGGCCCCCGGCTCCCTCCCTCCGGCGCGGGGGGCGGGGCGCGGCCCTCATTCCCCGCCCAGCCCACCCGGCGCGGGAAGCAGGCGAGGGGGAGGCGTTTCACGAGAAGTTAAAGGGCTCACCTTCTGGGCTCCCGGCCAGCAAGGCCAGACACCAAACACCCACCTCCGGGAGGAATCAGCGGAGCCGAAACCGGGACTCCCCGCCCTCCCGACTGCGCGGACGGGGGCGAGGGGAGGGAGCGCGCGCGAGGGGGAGCTGGAGGGAGGCAGTCCACACTCTCCTCTCTCAGGGCCCACCGCCGGCGGCCGAGGCTTCGGCGGCACCCGCCGCTCCAGTTGCCCAGAGCGGCGCAATCTTCCGGGCCCGGGCGGTCGCAGACGGGAACCCAGCGCGGCCCCGCGCGCCGCCCGCGCCCCCTCCCCCCCCCCCCCCCACCGCCCCTCGCTGCCAGTTCCCCGCCGCGGGGCAGGACGCCTGCGCCGGGGGCGCGCGCTTCGGCTCCGGGGCGGCTCCCACCTGCGCGGCCCCGGCCCCGGCGAGGCTAGCACTAACCTTGGGGGGCAGTCGGGGCAGCTTGGCCGCCGAGCCACGGCTTATGCTGAGGCGGGAGGTGGCGGCATCACCTGCGGCGGGCGGCGGCTGCACCGGGACGCGCCGGGGCGGCGAAGGCGCGCGGCGCCCTGGACCCTGCTCCCGAGGCCCCGCCCGCGGCTGCCACCTCGAAGCGCGGCGGAGGAGCCGGGGCACCACGGGCGGCGGCAGCGGCGACGACGGGAGCAGCAGCACATGACTCTGTAACGGGGGGAATTAGACAAAGCGTAACATGGACTCCGGGCCCGTGCAGGCGCTGCAGCTCCGGGACCAACCGCAGCCAGCGAGCGCCGCGACTGGCTCGGCCACAGCCAATGGGGCGGGCCGGGGCCTCCATGTGACGGCGAGCACTTTCCCCTGGCCGCCCTGCCGCGCCCGCGGAGGGTCGGGGCTCTTCCGCAGCGGGCCGAGCTCACTGGAGGGGGCTAGCGGCCAGTTAGGTGGCCCAGGGTCGGGGATTGGTGGCGGGAGGCTGCTGGCCGCCGAACAGGTGCATGGGGCGGGGAAGATCGCTGTCGCCTGAAGACTTACCTGTCAAACGCCTACCTGAGCAGGGCGCGGAGCCAGGCAGACGCTGTCGCCTGGAGGGAGCGGGGCAAGGTCAGCAACCTTCGCCCTTCCTGGGTCTGTCCTTTTGACTAAAACTCTGATATTAAGACATGGGGAGAAATGCAGTGACATGGTAGGGGAGAACTGGCGTAAAAGTCGTTTAAGCAGGCTCTAGTCTAAGGAGCTAAGTACTTGCCTCGGATTCGGGGCACTCACAACTTTATCTTGGCACGAATAGCTTCTCGGCTTCATTTGTTCCGTCTCTGCTATTAAAGATATATTGGAGAGTCGGTTCTTGTTTTAATCCGAGTCTACTCTCTTTTCCCCATTCCTTTTTACCAAAATTATCTTGTGCCTGAAGCCGGCAGGTGAACGGCTGCCCTCTGCTAAGGACTGTCCTGCTAAGGCTGTCCTGTTCCCCAGCCTGATAGTTTTCCCTCTTGTTTTTGTTGTAATATTGAAATGTGTTTCCCCTGTTTCTCATGGGGAGAAGTAAAGCCAGGAGGGATGTTTGGAATTGGTGCTTTATAACAAGTCAAGTGGCTTCAGCCCAATACTTCAATATCTCCTTTTATCTGAATCCACCCATTTCTGTGAACAACGGAAAGTCCCATCTCTGTTAAGGTCTCTCCATGTCAGTGAATGTTCAGTCACCATTAACTCCGCGTCCCCATGTTTCTTGTAAACATGCGGCACAAAATGTGACAGGTACTCGGGTGGATGTGTGTTTAGATATAGGATATAGGCAGGCCTTAGAAAGAGTGGTTTTCTAGGTTTCAGGAAAGGCTTCCGAGAGAAGAGGGTGATTAGAACCGACCCTGGAAAGGGAGCCCTTGTTGATCAGGCCCTGGAAGTGAAGAAGACCAGCCGTGGCAGGGAGGAGCATGAACAGAGGTCCAGAGCACACTCAAGGGACTGTCCTAGATGAATTACCACATGACACTAGATTTTGAACCCTTCTGACCTTCTCTTGCTTTCTCACTTTCCTTGCCCTGTCCCTCATACCAGCAGCCTCTCCTATTCCACACACCCAGCTGAGAAGGAGGTATGTGGGCAGGGGCTGTGCACTAAGCGATTTAATCACAGAACCAGATTTGCTCTTCTGGACGTTAGAACAGTTTTAAAACTGTTAACATCTAGTGGTGTAATAGTTTGATTGAAAACACCCCACTATTGTAACTGATTTGGAATGTTTTGCTGTTTGTAAAAACACTTTGTTCCATGTTTTGATCTTACTGGGGCTTTAAACTATGATTTGAGATTTCAGAGAAATAGGATTTCAAGATTGGTATAAACTAAGAAAAAAATAATACTTAAAATACAGTTAAATATGGAGAAGCAGGCATTCACATACACTTATCAGTACAAATTGGGTAAATCCTTTTGGAGGGCAATTTGGCAATTTTGGAAAAAATACGTATGTGTGTTATTTTTGACCAGATAAGTCCACCTCTAGGAGTTTATACTTCAGGCTTATATATGCAAAAAATATATATTTCAGAAATATTTATACATGTGTCTAAAAATACATGTACAGGTGTTTATTGCATTGTCTGTAATAACAAAAACATGTAATGGTGTACAAGTCTAACAAGCCAGTAGGAAACTTTAAGCAAACTATACTAGATCTGTAAAAGGAAACCAAGTAGCCACTAATATAAAAAAGATAGATCTATTTGTACATGGAAGAACATTCAAAATCTATAAGTGAAAAAAGCAAACTGCAGAACAGTATGGATGCTATGATCTCATTTTTATTTGCATTTTTTCTTGTCTCTAACCATACATGCTATTAAATGTATGCTTAGTGGAAATCTGGAAGCATGTGTAACAAGCAGTTAGCAGTGGTTATCTCTGGCTGTGGGATCATGACGGCCATTCGCTTTCTCTTACAAAGTTCTGTGCATTTGCATTGTTTTTATGTCGAGCACATATTACTTAGATAACAAGAAAAATAATAAAAACATTTTTAAAGGTAAAATTGGTAAGAACTCTCCCAATAACAAACAATGAAAAATCACTGTGATGGTCCGGGATGTAAAAGGATGTCACCTTCCTTTATTCCCCAAGGAAAACAAATGGGAAGGAGACGAAGGACAATAATTGATGTAACATTGGATTCAAAGTTAAGGAATATGACAGAAAAGGAACCTGGGGCTACTCTAGGCATGTCTACAGGGATGAAGTGGGGGAAACAGACTTCAAGAAGTTCTGTTCAACAAGAACTTACAGAGCAGTTACTATCCTTTGCTGAGTTGTTACAGTCAGGAATCCGGTAGCCGTTCAGGCACACGGTAAATCTGTATCTCGCTAATAACAACAACAAGTGCAGTGCTTATGATGGGCCAGGCACTGCCCTAAGTACTGTACATATGTTTGCTTAGTCCTCACAGCAACCCTAGGAGATAGATACTATTCCTAGCCTCATTTTTTAAGACTGGAAGCAAAGGCCTGAGGAGGTTATGAAATTAGCTCAAGTTTACGCAGCCTTTAAGTGGCTCTAGAGGTAAGCACTTACCATATTGTCTAAAAGGACCTTTTAAGATAAAGGCCATTATACATTATTACCTGAGCATCTGTTTTTAGCAAGTATTGTAATTCTAGGTTGATTTGTGCTTACCTAAACTATAGTGTTTGGCATGGTCCTGAGGCACTCAGTAATACCAATGAATGAATGAATAATTGACTTTCCTATGGAGAAGCCTCTAAGCTCCTGGGAGGAGCGAGTTTGCATTGTTCCCCTTTTTATCACCTAGTAGAATGCCCAACATGTGGTAAGCAATATGAATTCCGATAATCTGTAAACATGTTTTTGAAATATTGTACGGGAGTCAAGCTTTATAAATTGATCCTAAATACACTGGGGTAGCTTATGAATATAATAGCATGATGAATTCCTTGTAACATGAAGAAGAGCCGTGGGGCACAGGGCTAAATCTGGATACACCTGCATAACCACACATAAATAAATATAGACTATATTTGCTTGGAAAGTGGCAGTAATGCCAAAGAGCGGAAGGGATACAAAATTGCACATTATTTGAGCCTCTTTTTCTCTCATCTCTCTTGGTTTCTGAAATGGGGAGGAAGATACATACCTCAAGTTATTGTGAGGCCCAGGACTAAATGACATGTGGAAAGGGCTTAGCTAAGTGCCTTATAACATAGGCATTGCTCAGTAAATGTTACCTATTATAAGTGTGTCCATTTATTATAAATGTGACCCGATTTCCAAATCTATTGTGACTATAAACTCTACAGCTAACACAGTGGGCAATGTGGGGGAGCTCATATGCATATCGTGCTTTGAAATGGTAGAGTAGGGGCTCAGTCAAAGCAAATGGACACTCAGTCTCCTCTTCTTCTGTCCCACTTCCACTTTTCCTCTTCTTTTTATTATTTTACATGGGTTAAACCCATTTCACGTAGACTTATTTAAACTCTCAACCTAGGAGGTAGAAAGCAAATTGTCCCCTTTCCTCACAGCTGAGGAAATTGAAATGCTGGAGACTAGATTAGACATGAGCAGGTCGAGGAAGGAGAACAGTGAGGGGTGGAGGAACAGAACTGGGTGGGTGTGTGGGGTAACTCTCCGTAAGAATTGACATAATACGGGGTCCAAAGAGGAAGGGAATTTGCTAGGCTGTTATAATTAGAAATAAGACAGTGAAATCGAAACTAGAAGAACTAAGGGTACATGTCTTACCCACAATGAGGAGAAGTGGACCTATCCCTTCTAAGATAGATTCATAGAGTGAAAAAAAAATTAGGGTTGCCTATCTAGGCACGCCAGTGCTCTTTGGTAGCCCTAGACTGTGTTTTCTTCACTGGGGAAAAATTTTTTTTGAAGCATTTAAAAAAACACCAAATTTAACTAGGTGAGGATTGGTACCCATATCTTCTGCTTTCCTGCCAGCCACCATTAGGGATGGACTCTTCATGTTCTTAGCGAAAGCCAGTTTTTCCGCTCTTGAACCCCATCTCAAATGATAATTCCAGCAAGTCTCCTATATTACTAATTTACCCCTCTCTGCTGGACTATTGCCATCAACATTTTTTAATTTTAATTTTTTTTTAACGTTTATTTATTTATTTTTAAAAAAATTTTTTTTCAGCTTTTTTTTTTTAATTTATTTTTTTTGGGACAGAGAGACACAGAGCATGAACGGGGGAGGGGCAGAGAGAGAGGGAGACACAGAATCGGAAACAGGCTCCAGGCTCTGAGCCATCAGCCCAGAGCCTGACGCGGGGCTCGAACTCACGGACCGTGAGATCGTGACCTGGCTGAAGTCGGACGCTTAACCGACTGCGCCACCCAGGCGCCCCTAACGTTTTTTATTTTTGAGAGAGAGATCAGGGGAGGGACAGAGAAGGGGACAGAAGATCGGAAGCCTGCTCCACACTGACAGTAGAGAGTCCGAAGCGATGCTTGAACCCACGAACCTTCAAACTATGACCTGAGCTGAAGTTGGAGGCTTAGCTGACTGAGCCACCCACGCGTCTGACATTTTTAAAAAATATTATTTCTTCCATCTTAAGGAATAAACTGTCTCTTGACCCTACTATCCCTGCTCCATTTCTCATCTCTCCGTTGCATCTAAACATATTGTTTCCAATTCCTTTCTTCCCATTATCTTTTCCACTCAATCTAATTAGGGTTTTACTCCCAAAGCATCACAGAAACTGATCTGACCAAGATAACCGGCAACTTCTACTTCACTAAATATAGCAGCGAATCCTTAACTGACCTCTCAGCTGCATTAGACTGCTCCCTCCTCTTTGGTAAACTACCTTGTCTGGACTTCCAGGACACCACACTCACTCTCTCCAAGGAGATCATCCACTCTTATGGCTTCGAGTTCCCTTTCTATGGCCAACAACCCGACATATGTGTCTCCAGCATATTTCTCTCTCCTGAGATCCAATTTGCATTTCTTAAAAATTTTTAAATGTTTATTTATTTTGAGAGAGAGAGAGTGCGTTAGTGTGAGTCGGGGAGGGGCAGAGAGAGAAAGAGAGAGAGAATCTCAAACAGCCTCCAAGCTGAGTACAGAGCCCAACACTGAACCAACTGAGCTACCCAGGTGCCCCCCCCCCATTTGCATTTCGAACTACTTTTTTGGTTTTCGCACTTAGACTTCTAACAGATATCCCAACCTCAACAATTTCCAAACCAAACTCCTGATTTCCCCCCAAAACCTGTGCAACCCACACACCTTTCTCCCTTTTAGTAAATGGCAGCTCTGTCCTTCCAATTGCTTGGGTTAAAAGCCTTGGAGTCGGTCATCCTTGGCTCTTCTGTCTTTCTCTCATAACTTATGTTGAAACTGTCTGGAAATCCTTCCAAACATGCACCATATTGTTACGCCTTGGTTCCATCCACCATCATCTCTCTCCTGTATTAACTCATAAGCCACTTAACTAGTCTATGTGCTTCCACTCATGCCCCATCCCTCCCCACAGTTGGTTCTCAAGAGCAGCCAAAGTGAGCCTTTTAACACATAAGACTAATCAACTCATTCCTTGCTCAAACCCTGTGATAGCTCCCTTTTTCATCCAGAGTAAAGGCTTAGTCCTTACAGTGGCTTACAAGGTCCTTGCACAATCTGTATCCCTCCCTCCCAACATCACTTACTCAGGGAAGCATACCCTGACAACCGTATCTAGACTGAAATTTCATGCCTACCCATTCCTCTCACCTTTATTATTTTCCTCTGAGCACTTATCATTGACTTATTATTTTTTTTCGTTTAGTATCTATCTCCCCCTGCTAGAATATAAGCCCTTTAAAGACAGGAAATTTTATCTGTCTTCATTACAGATGTATTCCATGCATTTAGAATAGTGTCTGGCACATAGTAGGTTGTCAATAATTATGTTTTAATGAATGAATGAATGTAGTCCAGATTTCTAATCAGTATAAAGTCAGGAAAACTTTTCATAGGGAGAGATTTTATTTGTATCGTGCCGTTCTCAAAGTATTTGTTAACGAGAAAAGGCATTCGTATTCAGTCTCCAAATCTGGACCTTTTACTAAAATAGCACCTGGCACCTAGGAGCTTGTGTGGCAAAAGAAAAACTTAATGGAAAATATTACCTTTTTTCTAGTCTCCTAGCAAAAAGGGAAAAGGAAAACAATCTGCCCTGAGTTGACAAACAAAATTGCGAACTAAGAATTCCAAAGTTGTCAATCATATTCTTATTAATGAAAATATGTAAGCAACATAACACAACAATGAAAAGAATAAGTAAGGACGAATGATACATTCACTTCCTCGTAACTTACTACTTAACCTTAAGACTATCTTACTGTGTAGTAAAGTTGTTATGAACTCCAATCTGGCTAAAAGAAAAGGTTTAAAGGAAGTGGAGGAACCTAGATGGGACATAAAATAGCAAGTGGACTCTTAATTATAACTTTGCCATTTGAAAGTTGAAATGACATAAAAATCCGGAGGAAAAGCACCGTAAAAAGGAATTGGGCAATACTTTAAAACAAAACAAAACAAAACTGGCTCCCAAAGCAAACTGATTTGTGTGGCCCTTTGAAAAGAGGAAGGAGGAGTAATGGCTGTTTCCAAATGGTGAGTTGAATGTTTAAAAACCCACACGGAACTCACTCTGTTAGGTTGTCTCCTGAAAGCTGTCTTCCTTGGGAAGAGAAGACGAGCACAACCAGAAACCTTAAATGTCAAGCTGAGGCTGAGCAGTGCCTGAGCCGAGGAGAGGAATGCCGAGGACAGGGAGACAAGCCAGCTGTGGGGTTTTCTTACTCATGGGTGAAATCCTAGCATTCTGGGGTTGAAAGAGTAATATGTCTGGGTACTGTCTGAAACTTCATCCAACAGTTCTTCAAAACAGTGTGGTCTAGAGATGATTGGAAAGTAAAGGTGAGCCCGAGAGGTTAGAATCATGGAACTAAAAGGCAGTGTTGCCCTAATGCAAGCCACTTCTTGGGCGCTGCAGACGCACGGAGGAGACAGCAGCCCCGTTTCCTGTTCCTGGGCCTTTGCCCAGCCTAGACATAGCTCCCCGGCCAAAGGGGAGCCCAGGCCATGTGTCTGGATTTATATCTAAATCTAAATACATGAGACTAGGAGATCTTAGACGTCTCAGATTCTGTGATATCCCCTGGAAGTTTATCTCCAGTGCACTAATGAATAGTTCCTCTTGCCACTTTCCTCATTAATGTTTGCCTCCTCTCCCTGAATCTCTATTCTTTTCTCACTTTCGAAATGAGTAATGTTTTCTGCATTAACTGTGTGAGTCTCTTCTCTTTTTGTGCAACAATTGGGTGACAACCTGTAAACCCAAAGCCTACGGATGTGTTGTAACTGCATAGAGTTTTCTTGAAAAATTTTAATTAGGTGCCAATATTCAATAACTGGGAAATGTCACAAAACTACCCAGATTTCCAGCAGTTTGAACAACCAGGCTATCTGGCAAACCTGGAGTAATTCCTGTGTAGCAAAATCCTGCGAGGGCTGAGAAGTTGCTGCTTCAGCTGGTTCTCATTCTGCAGGTCACAAGTGGCCCAGCCACTCCTATGGTTCCGGGTTCTGAGGCAAAGAGGAGCAATTGTCCTTTGTCGTTTTGTGTACACTATTGTGTTTTCTATAACAGAGACATACTTCTTTCCACCATGTTTTAATATTTCCTACAAATGTGCTTCACATTTTCCAGACCCAACCCACATTTTAACTGCCTGTCTGGTGACTTTACGCATTTGAGTCTGTGATCCGTGGTTTGTATTATCGGGCTGGCCTCCCTGGTTTTCAACAACAACAACAACAAAACTTCTAAACGGTGTTCAAAATGAAGTGGTAAGAGCCCTGAACAACCCAAGACATTATATAATTAATATAATTATCAGGTGGTTAAGACTGAGGAGAAACTTCTAACCAAGACTCTGATAATCATACTTCATAAATCATTATAAATAATTTTCATGGAAATTTAGTCCTCAAGCAATTCTGCTAGGTATGTATCATTACCTCCATTTTTACAAATGCAAAAACTGAGGTGCAGAGAGAAGTGAAGGAATTTGCCCACAGCCACCCAGCTAATAAATGCCTAGCCTAGGAACAAGCCCAGAGTTTTCAGGCCAACCGCAAGGCTCCTTATGGCACATTGTAGCTGTTGCATATTGTCCTTGAAAGCCAATGTGCTGTGATTCTGAGAAATCTTTAGAAAGTCCTCTGCCATCAACTCAGTAACATGTTTCAATGCTTTACAGCCCAGCTAGTTAGGAGAAATATTGGAATCATCTTTGACTTATATTCCTCCAACCCCACCTCTAATTGGGTGGATGGTCTTGTCTGTTTTTCCTTTAAAACAACTATTCTACCCAAATGTTTGTCTCCATTCCCTGTATACAATCTTCACCCCAAATCCACTGACTCACTCTTGGATTAAGGTAATGGGCTCCAGCTGAGGCCCTCACACAGCACTCTGTGTCCCTCCAGACCGTATTTACAGGCAAAGAAAGTGGCTTTGTTGTTTTTTTTTTTTTTTTTTTTTTTTTTAATATATGAAATTTACTGTCAAATTGGTTTCCATACAACACCCAGTGCTCATCCCAAAAGGTGCCCTCCTCAATACCCATCACCCACCCTGCCCTCCCTCCCACCCCCCATCAACCCTCAGTTTGTTCTCAGTTTTTAACAGTCTCTTATGCTTTGGCTCTCTCCCACTCTAACCTCTTTTTTTTTTTTTCCTTCCCCTCCCCCATGGGTTTCTGTTTTGTTTCTCAGGATCCACATAAGAGTGAAACCATATGGTATCTGTCTTTCTCTGTATGGCTTATTTCACTTAGCATCACACTCTCCAGCTCCATCCATGTTGCTACAAAAGGCCATATTTCATTTTTTCTCATTGCCACGTAGTATTCCATTGTGTATATAAACCACAATTTCTTTATCCATTCATCAGTTGATGGACATTTAGGCTCTTTCCATAATTTGGCTATTGTTGAGAGTGCCGCTATAAACATTGGGGTACAGGTGCCCCTATGCATCAGTACTCCTGTATCCCTTGGATAAATTCCTAGCAGTGCTATTGCTGGGTCATAGGGTAGGTCTATTTTTAATTTTCTGAGGAACCTCCACACTGCTTTCCAGAGCGGCTGCACCAATTTGCATTCCCACCAACAGTGCAAGAGGGTTCCTGTTTCTCCACATCCTCTCCAGCATCTATAGTCTCCTGATTTCTTCATTTTGGCCACTCTGACTGGCGTGAGGTGGTATCTGAGTGTGGTTTTGATTTGTATTTCCCTGATAAGGAGCGACGTTGAACATCTTTTCATGTGCCTGTTGGCCATCCGGATGTCTTCTTTAGAGAAGTGTCTATTCATGTTTTCTGCCCATTTCTTCACTGGGTTATTTGTTTTTCGGGTGTGGAGTTTGATGAGCTCTTTATAGATTTTGGATACTAGCCCTTTGTCCGATGTGTCATTTGCAAATATCTTTTCCCATTCCGTTGGTTGCCTTTTAGTTTTGTTGGTTGTTTCCTTTGCTGTGCAGAAGCTTTTTATCTTCATAAGGTCCCAGTAATTCACTTTTGCTTTTAATTCCCTTGCCTTTGGGGATGTGCCGAGTAAGAGATTGCTACGGCTGAGGTCAGAGAGGTCTTTTCCTGCTTTCTCCTCTAAGGTTTTGATGGTTTCCTGTCTCACATTCAGGTCCTTTATCCATTTTGAGTTTATTTTTGTGAATGGTGTGAGAAAGTGGTCTAGTTTCAACCTTCTGCATGTTGCTGTCCAGTTCTCCCAGCACCATTTGTTAAAGAGACTGTCTTTTTTCCATTGGATGTTCTTTCCTGCTTTGTCAAAGATGAGTTGGCCATACGTTTGTGGGTCTAGTTCTGGGGTTTCTATTCTATTCCATTGGTCTATGTGTCTGTTTTTATGCCAATACCATGCTGTCTTGATGATGACAGCTTTGTAGTAGAGGCTAAAGTCTGGGATTGTGATGCCTCCTGCTTTGGTCTTCTTCTTCAAAATTACTTTGGCTATTCGGGGCCTTTTGTGGTTCCATATGAATTTTAGGATTGCTTGTTCTAGTTTCGAGAAGAATGCTGGTGCAATTTTGATTGGGATTGCATTGAATGTGTAGATAGCTTTGGGTAGTATTGACATTTTGACAATATTTATTTTTCCAATCCATGAGCAGGGAATGTCTTTCCATTTCTTTATATCTTCTTCAATTACCTGCATAAGCTTTCTATAGTTTTCAGCATACAGATCTTTTACATCTTTGGTTAGATTTATTCCTAGGTATTTTAT
The DNA here is from genome assembly GCF_024362965.1 of Panthera pardus. Taxonomy (NCBI): domain Eukaryota; kingdom Metazoa; phylum Chordata; class Mammalia; order Carnivora; family Felidae; genus Panthera; species Panthera pardus. The sequence goes on from NW_026526666.1 coordinate 31,035,447, forward strand.
GCTTCTTGGTGCAATTGTGAATGGGATCAGTTTCTTCATTTGTCTTTCTGTTGCTTCATTGTTAGTGTATAAGAATGCAACTGATTTCTGCACATTGATTTTGTATCCTGCAACTTTGCTGAATTCATGTATCAGTTCTAGCAGACTTTTGGTGGAGTCTATCGGATTTTCCATGTATAATATCATGTCATCTGCAAAAAGCGAAAGCTTGACTTCATCTTTGCCAATTTTGATGCCTTTGATTTCCTTTTGTTGTCTGATTGCTGATGCTAGAACTTCCAGCACTATATTAAACAACAGCGGTGACAGTGGGCATCCCTGTCGTGTTCCTGATCTCAGGGAAAAAGCTCTCAGTTTTTCCCCGTTGAGGATGATGTTAGATGTGGGCTTTTCATAAACGGCCTTTATGATCTTTAAGTATGTTCCTTCTATCCCGGAAAGTGGCTTTGTAATAGAGCTTCCCAGTTACATTGTCTGTCTCAGAAAGTAGCAGTGGTTTTCTAAACAATTATCTATCAACTACTGGATCTGGTGTTCAAGGTCCATCCTTCTCTTAGCTACAATACTGCTCCCAGTCTCTGCTGTCCTTCTCTATAGGAGAATTATACCTCCCACCCAGTGACCTCAGACTTGGCCATATGACTTGTTTGAACTAATGAAATATAAGTGAAAGTGACAGGTACCACTTCTGAGAAAGAGTTTTAAGAGTCACTGTGGGTTCTCATCTTTTCTCTTTTCCCTCTTCCTTGAAAATGGCAAGGTGCTAGATTAGAACTGCCTCTTCAGCTTGAATCTTGGAATGAAGAAACTGTGGAACAGAGTCCCAATGAGCATGGGGACTGATCCTCGGGCAATGCGGACTTACAGGAGGAGACGGTCCCATCTCCTATTTGTATGAGATGACTTATGACATGAGCAAGAAATCAACTTTTGCTGTCATAGCTACTGAGAGTCTGGCACTGTTTGTCATGGGGATGACCCAGAGAAAGCTGACTGATACAACCTCCACAAGCCATCTGTTTCCTTCAGGCCACACACTGTGCTCTTTTTTCAGGGCTCTGTGCTGGGGTATATGCTGTCCACAGCTTTTCTAGTCCTGCTGAATTAGAGCTGCTTGGACTTATCATTTTGCTTGGTATCAACTAATCCTCAAAGATGTGCTCAGTTAGAGATTGATGGCTCTGCTTATGGTTCTCTAGGTTATGGCGACAGTAAACCTAGAACCTCGTACATTGTCTGTTAGTACACACAACAGAAGGATCAAACAATCTGCCCCTTACTACAAGTGGCTGGGGTACTAATCAAACAGCAGTTCCCTTAAACATCCAACCATTCAGGATTACATACGGGGTTGTAGGCTTCAAAACCTACAACTTCTTTCTTAGAGAGGTATAAATAATATAAGCAGTGATTTGCCCAAGTTAGACATTTTCTATGACTTCTTAAACTCTAGCTCTACCCTGGAGGCTCTTTTGAACACTATGGTATCCCCAATCTAGATAGTGGCATTGGCAGTGGCACTGGTTTGGCCCCACGATGAGACCCTCAGAAGACTGATCCAAAGGTCCCCATCTCACCAAGATCCTGTCTTCTTCATTCCCATTTTTTGCTGTTCTCACTATCTGCCAACATTTGCTAGTCACCCTTCTGCATCTGACCCAGTCTTTAAGACTCACCCTTCTCGTGAAGCCTGGCACTTTTTAGGACACCGGGAGGGAGGGTGGGAGAGTGCCCAGGGAAAGTGATATGTAGCAATTCAGGGGACTGGTTAAACCCCAAGACAGCTGTCTTGGACTGGTCCTCACCGAGGAGGCAAGGGGATGCTCGGAAATTCCAGACGCCAATTAGGATCAGAAGCCAGGGAGAATGGAATTGGGCATCTGGAAGGCAACACTACATGAAGCTGTAGACAGCAGGCAGAATCCTTGCTGAGAGCCAGTGTACATGGGTAGTGTCAACAGTTGGGACGTCAAGTCTGCAAAGGCTGGGCTTGGGCTTCTTTTTTTTTTTATCTTAAAAAAAATTTTTTTTAATGTTTATTTATTTTTGAGATAGAGACGACAGAGTGTGAACAGGGGAGGTGCAGAGAAAGAAGGAGACACAGAATCCAAAGCAGGCTCCAGGCTCCGATCTGTCAGCACAGAGCCCCGACGCAGGGCTCAAACTCATGGACCATGAGATCATGACCTGGGCTGAAGTCAGACGCTCAACTGACTGAGCCACCCAGGCGCCCCTGGGCTTGGGCTTCTTTATGTGGAGCCTAGAGGGGATGGTGTTGTGAAGCAACTCTTCCTTCAGAATCTTCCATAACTACTTTGGTCTCTCAGAGAACACCTCCAGTGCCAAGGAAAGGGAGAACCCCAGGCCACTGGGCCCAGACCCTCCAGGTCTGCCCTCACTCCTGAGCAAGGGTTCTGAGGTCACGACAGGGAAGGCACCTGCTGGGTGTCAGTCTGAGCAGGGGCAACCAGGAAGGAGGAGGGAAGTCCCAGGCTAGGAGTTGGTGAGGGGACTCTGGGCTGAAGGAGTAGGGAATTCAAGGGAAAAAGCAGGAAGGGGTGTGAGGGATTGGGGGAGATGAGAAAGGGGGTCCTCTGTTGAGAGAACAGGCAAAGTAGAACAAGGTGGGTGCAAAATGAGGTCAGGAACACTCTAGAAAAGAGATCTGACTTGACTTTTAAACATTGCTTTGGGGTAATTCTCTTGTGTGTGTGTATTGGAGGGGGTGGGTAAGAACTCACAGTGCTGAGCTGATTCCCACTTCCTGCTACTCTGAACCATTAACTGTATCACATACTGTTTTGTGTTTCCCCTGCTATTTCATGTGTTTCATTTGACTCTTCCAACCAGGACCTAAACTCTGTCTTATGCTTCTTCACTGTCTCTCACTGCCTTGCCCAGTGATGAGCTGATTGATGGTTATTAATTTATGAATCAATACCTATCATCAACTCTTTTCATTATTTGTTCTCCTGCCATTGCCATACATGCATGCATTCAACAAGAATTTCTTTCTTGAATTTTTAAAGTTTTAAAAAAAGTTTATTTATGTGTTTTGAGAGAGGTAGAGACAGCATGAGTGGGGGAGAGGCAGAGAGAGGGAAAGAGAGAGAGAGAGAGAGAGAGAGAGAGAGAGAGAATCCCAAGCAGACACCATGCTGCTAGTGTGGGGCTGACATGGGGCTCACAAATCCGTGCGATCATGACCCAAGCCAAAACTAAGTCGGACGCTCAACCAACTGAGCCATGCAGGCACCCTAACAAGAATTTATTTCTATACATAACACATAATAACAACATTTACTGAGTACTTATTAACTGTGAGCCAAGCATTGTGTGGGGTGCTGAAACACATTCATCAGTAAAGCCTAATCCCAGTACCTGGAGGGAAGGGCAGAGATGCAAATAGAAAAATGATACCCTGCCAGGTGTATCAGGGGAGGCTTCATGGAAGAGGTGATCATTTTGCTGGGTCCCAGAGGATGAATAAGGATTCACTTAGGAGGGCAGGGAAAGTCCCACAGACAATGGGAACGGTATGAGCACAAATGCAGAGCTTAATTCTCCACCTTCATCCTCCCTTGTAATCACAGAAGGGACAAGCCCTCTTCTACCCTAAATTTAATGAGTCCTCGAATGAGGATAAATACACAATTTCTGTTCATATTGTGTATAAACCGAAAGTATTGTCTTTATTCTTTTGCCTTGCTAGCAACCGTGTACGTAAAGACCTCAGCCAATTGCTTTTTAGATGGGGCTTTGCTGAGTTGTAAAGTTCTTGTCAAGAGTCTAACCATGAGGGGCGCCTGGGTGGCTCAGTCGGTTAAGCGTCCGACTTCGGCTCAGGTCACGATATCACGGTCCGCGGGTTTGTGCCCCGCGTCGGGCTCTGGGCTGATGGCTCAGAGCCTGGAGCCTGCTTCCAATTCTGTGTTTCCCTCTCTCTCTGCCCCTCCCCCGTTCATGCTGTGTCTCTCTCTGTCTGAAAAATAAATAAACGTTAAAAAAAAAAAAAGAGTCTAACCATGAGATTCTTTGCCTTTTTCATTATGAGCACTAGATTTGAGTGTCAACTCAAAAGACCTTCTCTTTTCATCTTGGCTGCTTTTGATTAATTAACTGAAGTTGTATATATCATGTATAAGTACCTCACATTCGTTTTGACTGCAAATAACTTCTTTTTTTTATAATAACAAATTTTAAAAAGATTCTTGGTATTTACAAATTTCCCTTTTACTTCCCAGCAACCTAAAAATCTTTTCATTTAGCCAACATGGTCCAACAGCACTTTATCCAGCTCTGAGTAAGCATTTTTATCTTGTGAGTTACCATGGAATGCTTGAAATAACATGGATTCTGAAGAATGGTGCATTATAACACTAACGCAGCTCAAAACGTGGGCTCAGTCAGAAGAGTATCTGACTCTTGATCTCGGGGTTGTAAGTTTGATACCCACATTGGTGTATAGATTACTTTTTAAAAAACCTTAAAAAGAGAGAGAAAGCAGAGCGGGGCGGGGGTGGGGGGGTGGCTATTTACCAGAAGGAAGTTTTTCCTCCAATGAAGTAGAAGTATCTCCCTCTCATCTACAAGACCTTAGACCACTAGCAGCAGTTACAGAGACCGAATTTATGTGCCTCTAACTGCATGCAGAAACTTTGGGCCACAGAGAGCATTTGTACTGAGTCTGTTAAGTGAAGGCATGGCTGAGCCCCAGTGAAGAATGCAAGTGCTATGCCTGGGAAGGTCATCTGCAGACTTTGGAACAAACGCATGGCTGGGTGTGAGCATCAAGGGGAGTGAGGCTGTACTTTCACCCCTGGAAAGGCCTCCGTGATGTTTTACCTTAAAAGTCCAGAAGGCCAATGGCCATGTCCTGACAGCTTTGACCCTGCTGGGGGCAGTCAGTGCTATAATTTGTGACTTGGACCTGTTGCCCTGCAGAACAGCTGAGAACCTTTCCTAGAATCAACTTTGACCCAGGGGGACCCTGGGGTTTGGGTGGATGGACGGTGGACACGTTTATTGCCATCATTTCATATGCCCTGCAAGAACACTAGAGCTCTTTTATTGTTTGTTCTGTGGTTGTTGGTAGGGTGGTGGCGGTGGCGGTGGCAGCAGTGGGGTATGTGTGTATGTGTGTGTCAGTTTGATGTGACAATGAACACAAATTTGAAATCTCACTCCTTCTCCCACTTGCTTCCTATCTGAGGCACAGCTGGCTGGCTGGAAGCACAGAACGGCAGGTGAGAAAACTGAAGGCAGCTTTGGGCAGCCAGGACCATGCAAGGAACTCTTCCCCTCTCCCGCCACTCCCTCCCCCAACCCCCCCCCCCCACCACCACACCTCTGGGTTCTTTTTCTGAACCTCTCATCTAACTCTCTACCTTCTGTTGAGTTCACCAGAACCCCCAGTATGGCATGTTTGTGATGTGGTGCGGAGGCTGCTGTCCCAAAATAAACCCTTGTACCGAGGAGGGAAAGCTGGTTTTAAGAGGCGTGCTAGCCAGCCAAGGCACTTAGCGGTACTTACTGGTTAATGTCTGAAAATTTTCTTTTTCTACAAAAAGCTAAATGGGGCTCATTAAGCTCCTCTGGTGTAATTTTTTTTTTTTTTTTTTTTTTAAAGAAAGGACAAGTTAAAAATAGCCTGAGCACAAGTCTTGGAGACAATGAAAGCTTTGGTTGTTAGGAAGAACTGGTGATGAGGTCCAGGGAGGGTTTCTGCAGCTGAAATTCAAAGCCCAGCAGGAGCCGTGGGACCCCAGCAGGAGGGGGTGGCTGGGGGGGGGTCCTTGACAAAGGCTGTGGGGGGCAAAGCTCCTGTTCCAGTAGGGACTCACATTCAGAGTCAGCGTGATGTTGCTTTTATCAAGCACCTATCAACATATAACACATAAGCTATCAAATGGTTATAACATAAATTCCCGACTCACATCTGCTTGGGATGTCAGGGTCCTGGTAAAATTTCATGAGACAGTTGGGGCTGAAAAACCCAAAGGACTGCTCCAGTTTGAGGCAGCAGATCTTTGAAGAAGACAGCTGTCCTGACTCATCAGGGGGATGATAAGGCCTTGCCTGCTGTGTGCCTAGAGAAAAGAGAAGGCAAGACAAACAGGTACCCAAGTGTGAATACTGCAGGAAGTGGAATTTTATCCACTGGTCCTTCACTAACCATCCCTTGTGCTGAGAGCCAAACCAGGAGGGTTCTGGAGGCAGCAAATTAAGCCCCCGACACCTCCCTCCCCAGGTTTTCAAGTTGGCGAAAGGAAAAGAGAGGGGAGCCATGGAGATGGAAATTAGTCATCAATGAACAGTCTGTAGCCCAGAGCTTTAACAAGGGCCCGTGCCAGCTGGGGACGTGTTGCTTCTGGACTCGGCGGGTGCATTTGTATGTTCCAGGCTCCGAACGCAGGAGCGCTGAGCCAGTTCTTCTCCTCCGACAGCTCCTCCAGGCACCCAGCGATGGTGCCCTGGCCACCAGGTCCCCGTGACTTGGGCCCCTTCTGCCTGCACCAAGGTTAATTTGGATTCACCTTTCCTGCCCTCCCTGTCTCCCAGAGGGAGGAGTGGAGCAGCAGTGGGAAGGAATGTCTAATTCTCTAGGAGGGAGGGAAGATACCCAGTCTCTCCCAAGGTTATGTCCCTCACTGCAGGCGCACCATGTGCACAACATACAGGGTTGACTTAAAAGGTCTTGAGAGTGCTGTCCAGCGGTGACTTTTGGGGCTCAGGCTCTATCCCCTGCCCTCACTGCGGGAGAGCACTAATGAGGTGGTGTGAAAAGGGTGGGTAAAGTGGGCACGGACATTTAGGCAGAGACAGCCACTTGGCAGGGATGTGGTTGGGGCATGCATACAACAGATCGGGACCCTGACTGGGTGGTCTGTGAGTTCTTTGTAACCCCAAGATGTTCTGGCTCCCCAGGTCTGAGGTCTGGGGGTGATGGCTCCTGAGTCTGGGAAGCACAGTGTGGGAGGAGTTGCAAAAGCACTGGGGCTCCTTTCCTGCCTCTGGCTTGTGTCACCAACCCAGGAACCCAGCCCTCCTCCCTATCCGCTGCACTGTCCTCCTAGGGACTCACCTCGACAGCAATCCTTCTGTGGGTCCCACTTCTTGAGTACAATTACAATAAGAATATTAGAAACCGTGTATTGAAGACTTATTATCTGCCAGGCATCTTGCATTATCCCATCTCTTCATCAATCGGCCAGTCCCAGGTTCAAATCCTGGCTGGGCCATTTATTACCAGGTCACTTCAGGCAAATCACATAACCTCTCTGAGCCAGTTTCCCCGAGTAGTAAAATGTGGATAATAAAAGCACTTATCCTGGATAGCTGAGAGGAGCAAGTAAATTAATACATGGGAAGGGCTTAGCAGAGTGCCTGGCACAGTGCTCACTACTGTTAACCACTGCTATTCCATGCCAGGAATATTAGTATTATTGTCACGCCTATGTTACATATAGAGCCCAGTCTCCCTGCGGCCCTGGTGTTCCAGCCTGTGTTCACGGGGCATTAAAGCCTGGCTCTTTTCCGTTATGCTGCACTGCTCTTTAAGACTTCTCTTACATTATGTGGCACTTACAAGACTCAGTCATTTGAGCTCTCCTGAGAGTGGAATAATGTCATCTCTTGTTTCCTATTAATAGTTAAACACACTGGCATATAGATCACAAAATGGTTTTGCTTTAAATATCCCGTCTACAAGTTCAGGCGCCGTGTCTGGCAGAGTACCTGTCACATCTAAGGCACCACTGCATATGTATTGAGTTGAATTGACTTGCATCCATAGGGAAAACGAAGCTGGTAAAGTAACCAGGGCTTCACGGCTCCGCTTGGCCATCTCCTAGGTGCCCCATTTGACTCCCAAGTCATTGCCTCCATGCATCCCAGCCCACTGTGAGTTAAGATGCTTTTTAAAGTTTCTTTTCTCTCTTAGTCATTCTTCTCAGTTTGTTCATGCACTTACCCTACAAATGATCATAAATGTTTACTCTACAAATGAGCATTAGCCTTCTATGCATCAGACCCTGTGCTAGATGCTGACATCTAATCGCGAACCAGAAAACCAAAGTTCCTGCTCTCACAAAGGGATACAGCAAGTATCCAACAGATGAGGTTGGGCTACAGTCACTAAGGAAATACAGAATGATGCGCACACGAGACAGAAAGGTGTGTGTCCCATGTGCCATGCTCTGGTGGGAGAGGTGCGGGGTGCCATGGGAACACATCATAGGAACGTCGCACCCAGACTCTGGCAGCAAGATCATTAGGAGCAGCCTAAACTGAGTGATGGAGGGGAGTGGGAGCTACACGGGTAAGGGCTAGAGGGAGGAAGTTATATTTTAGGCAGAGAGAAGCTCTGGAAAAGTGCTAACCCAATAGGAACCTACTGGGTATGGGGGAGGCAGGGAATAGGGCTTCTGCTCTTGAGAAACAAAACGTATAGAAATGAGGTAACTTGAGGAGCACCTGGGTGTTTCAGTCCGTTAAGCATCTGACTCTTGATTTCAGCTCAGGTCATGATCTCATGGTTCATGGGATCGAGCTCCGCATTGGGCACTATGCTGACGGTGCAGAGCCTGCTTCGGATTTTCTCTCTCCCTCTCTCTCTCTGCCCCCTCCCCACTCTATCTCTCTAAAACTAAATAAATAAACATTTAAAAAAAAGAAATGAGGTAACTTGAGAAAATGTCTGAAGTAACAGCGGCAAATGGCAAATCACATCAGGATGATGTGATATATGAGTGTGAATATATTCAGAGTATTTTGTCAAAATGAAATTCATGAATGATGTACATCAGAGTCACTCAGGATGCTTGTTAAATATGCAAGGACACCATCTCCGATCTGAAGTATCATAACGTCTGGAGGGAGGGCCTGGACATTTGCAAGTTCATCAATCACCCTGGGTGACTCTGGTGCCTTTAAAGGTTTGAGAACCACTGTGAACCAGTATTTATGTATTCAGTACCCATCAAGTCTCAACAAGCCCTAACAATCAGGATGGAAGAGAAATGGCCTAAGGCCCAGATACAGCCTCACAGACTCTGGGACATGGAAGGCATGGTGGTCTCAGAGGTGGATGAAGAAAAGCAAAGATGTTTCTAGCAGGTGAGATTGGAATAATCATAGGGAGTCCAAAAAGACGTGGCATGGAACAGCAAAAATATTGGACTGGCTGGAGTAGAAGGGCAAGGTTGTGCAATTACAGAGTTTTAGCTAAAAACAATTCTAAGAAAGTCTGCAAATGAAGGGCATTTAATTAGATAGGAGGAGGGGTGCCTGGGTGGCGCAGTCGGTTGGGCGTCCGACTTCAGCCAGGTCATGATCTCGTGGTCCGTGAGTTCGAGCCCCACGTCAGGCTCTGGGCTGATGGCTCCGAGCCTGGAGCCTGTTTCCGATTCTGTGTCTCCCTCTCTCTCTGCCCCTCCCCTGTTCATGCTCTGTCTCTCTCTGTCCCAAAAATAAAAAATAAAAAAAATAAAAAAAAAAACAACGTTGAAAAAAAAAATTAAAAAAAAAAATTAGATAGGAGGACATTACATGGTATCCAACAGAAAAAGCCCCAGTGCAATAGAAATACCATTGGAAGGATGGTATCTTAATAGTAAGGTACTTTTGCATTGCATATCTAACTTTGCATTGTCCATGATTGAACGCCTCACTAATTTCACTGAATGTCAATTTCTTCATCTATAAAGGGGAGATAATAATATCTACTTTTCAGAGTTGTGAAGATTGAATGGTATATATGCGAAAAATCAGTCCTATTCTGGACCAAGTTTATATTAAAACAATAACAAAAGCTAAAATCAAACATGCAGACACACACACACACACACACACACACACACACACGCACACACACATACCTTTCCACAACCCATCATGTGGTTTGTGATGTCTGGCCCCATGATAATTGCTGAACCTGCTTACCGATTATTTCCCTTCTTTTTTCCCCTCTGCCTATCTCTAGCTGCTCAGGTGGCTTCCTGGGAGTCTGTGTAGCCAGCCTTCTCCTAGCGCGCCCCCTAGTGCTGGATGCTATAATGACTCATTCAGTCTCCGAAAGGAGGATAACGTTTTCTGATCTTACAAGAAACTGTTCTTTAAAGCTAATATAGCCTACATAAAAATAACATTTTTAGTAGGAATCTACCCATCGTCATCAAGGGAAAATTACTTTGTAATATGTAGCTCTCACAAATGACTGGTTCATAATTTTCTTCTCTAAACAGAATCTTTCAGGAAATACTTTGGGGTTGAAGATAGAACCAAAGACACGAAGGTTCTCCATCCTGAGTCTTCTCCTTCCATGCTTCCAAAGCAACTGAAGAAGTGCTTCCTTCAAATGTTTTTTATTGATTGTTTCACTTATAAGTTTCTTTTGAAAAAGTAGAACTGTCATTACATTGGGAACATTAGCAGTCTGATTTTTGGTGCCAGTTCTGTTGTTGGCTAATTGGGTGACTTTGGCTAAGTAACACTCCTTCTCTGGATCTTGGTTTCTGCAAGAGTAAAGTGAGAGCCAAACTTTCTGTCGTCACTCAGGTCTCTTCTAGCACATGGGCTCTTTGCCTAAATAGAGACTGTGAAGGGAGGACATATCATTCCGGAGAGGCGTCAGAAGACCTACATCCTCATTCCTGTTCCAGTATCTACCACTTCTGGGACTGTGGCCAGCCATTTAACCTGTCCGGACCTTACTTTCCTCTTCTGAAAAGTGGGAGAAAGAACTGCTCTGCCTTATTTACAGTTCTTATAAAACACACAAAAAAGAGCTGTTCACAAAATACGTTGGATACTGTAAAATTCAAGTTTCTAAAATACGGACCCCTTTCTAGTCATCTCTTGTAAACAACATATGGCAGTTAATAACTTTAAGGACAAACACGTCTGAGTTTCAAAGTCACTGGTTAGTAACTCCTGGAACTTTAGGTAAATCTCAACCTCAATTTTATAAACTATAAAGAAAGAGAGGTCAATATCGTTGTGGTCATTAAATAAGAAATCTATGAAAGGGCTGAGTCCGTCCTCTGACCTGCTTCCCCTGGCCTTTGAGGAGAATGATACCACCCTCGTGCGGATTTTGTGCTCAATAGCTCGGAGGCTCCCAGGCAGACTACAAACTGTGACAAATGGTGTGGAGTGTCTCATCTATACAGACTGGATGTGTCACAAATTTACCAACTCAAGAACTGCAGATAGCGTGTTTCAGCCTTCACCTGCAGATCATGAAAAATATGGTGGGGATCCACAGCACGCTCGTAAACTGCATATTGTTACCAGAGTGAAAAGTACAAAAAGATGTCCATTTTGGGAAAAAGAACGAAGATGCCTGGATTAGAAAAAGCCCATACTTCTCAAGTTCCACAAGAATATTCCTTCAGGGAATGCAAAACTGAAAGTGGTTAAACATTAAAAAAAAATGTTTATTTTTTTGAGAGAGAGGGAGAGGAGGGACAGAGAGAGAGCGAGGGAGAGAGAGAGAATCCCAAGCAGGCTCCACACTGTCAGCACAGAGCCTGACACGGGGCTCGATCTTACAAACCATGTGATCATGACTAGAGCCAAAATTGAGAGTTGGATGCTTAACGAACTGAGCCACCCGGTGGCTCTCATTCTCTATCTCTCTCTCTCTCTCTCAAAAAAAAAGTAGTAGGAAAGTGTTCTCATGAAAATATATTTTAATACTTTTTCACTGGAAAAAAAAAAGAAATATATGAAAGGGCTGAACATAATAACTGCTTGCTCTTCTTTTTCTCTAATCAATTTCATTGTAGCATTTAATGGGTAAAGAAGCTAAGAAAGAAAAGTTACATTATTTTTCAGAAGTAGTCAAAGATTTTATTCTGAGGCCATTGAATGGAATTCTTTTTGACCTGGTACATGCTGTACATCTTGAATTCTAGGAACATGTTAACAGGAAAATCATCAGAAGGGCTCAGACTGTAGGAATACAGTTAAGGTGCGTGCTTGGCTGTGAAACTATTCTGGCAATCAACGTGAACAGCCAACTCAGAAATTCAGTATCCTGACGGATTCCAGAAGGCCAGGGATACATGAACAGGATGATTATACAAAATGCTCTCAATCTCTGGATTCTCTGGGCTTGAGACATCTCTACTCAGCTCGACCATGCCGCTCCCAGAGCCGTCACCCGCCCGCCCCAAGTAGGCTTCTACATTCTGCCTACTTAAAGGCAAAACATTAGGACGAGTGGCAGGACAGACACTCCTTATCGCTGGGTCCTTGACCTATATTCCGGTCACCATATTGTGTTCTTCAAAAAATAAAACCAAAGACAAAACGGGAAGCCCAATTAAAGACCACAAACCCCTGTGAGAGCAAACAGCTGTGGGCTCTGGGAGGTACTCCTGGGGCCCAGTTATGATGCTGAAAGTAGGCTTGCTGCCTTTGATTTCCACAACCGTCCCTCCCATCATGGGTAAAGAAGGTTTGCATAAACAGCTGAGGAAAATGCCCCACAAGAGCTGGCTGGCCTTATCTGCCGACAGTATTTGGAGAACTGAAGGAAGTGGTACCCACCACATCGATGAGCCAACGTCACGTCAGCATTATTTCCCCTGGATTTTGAAAAACAATTTTGTTTTCAGGCCGTGTGACTGCAAGGGGAGAGCCCAGGTTGCACAACAAAACTGATGAAAGAGGCTCTGTGTCTCCCTCCCCTTCCTTCCCAGTCCAGGTGCCCGGAGGACAGGGGAGTCCCTCGAGAGGGCAGTGCAGGCACGTGGGCAGACAGGTGTGACAGTCCTGGAGTGGGGAGGCCAGCCGGCTCATTCCTCCCACATTTCTCTTGTTTTAAAAATTAAGACTCCTGCCAGGGATCTATTTAGTGCGATGAGCTTTCATCTTAGAATCAGAGTGACCAGATGGTGGTGTTTTACAGCCACACAGCTATAAAGTCACCTGGGGGGTAGGTGAGCCGAAAGCAACGGCTACGTCTCCCTGAGCGGTCCCCTCCACGAAGGAAATCGGGGCTTCTCTGCACATTGTCCCAGATAAGTCAATCCAAGTAGGCGTGTCTGCTTTCTGTGGTGCCTCTTGCTCTGATTGCAGTGTCCCGTGAGATGTGTTGCCGAAGATGGAGAAAGGCGATTGCCACTGAAAAGGCCCTCATTCTGCGTTTCAGACTCCCTTGTGCATATCATTAGGAAATCAAACACGTTACAGCAATTCAAGGCCCACTAAACTCTTATATCCATGGAATAAGAAAGATGCCCCTTCATGAAACAGCCCATCTTTTCTGCAGAGGCCGACTCAAGTGAGAAAATCTAGATTAAAATCCCAACTCGGGGCACCTGGGTGGCTCGGTGGGTTGAACGTCTGACTTCAGCTCAGGTCATGATCTCACGGTTCGTGAGTTCGAGCACCTCATCAGGCTTGCTGCTGTCAGCGCAGAGCCCGCTTTGGATCCTCTGCCTCCCTCTCTCTCTCCCCCTCCCCATTCAACACACATGCTCTCTCTCTCAAAAATAAATATAACACTAAAAATATAGAATATCCTATTTAAAAAAAACAAAACCCACCTCCTTCACTTATTAGCTCTGTGATTTGGGGCAAATCCTGAAGGCCTGTGAATAGAGAAAGTATAGCCTATGTTCCTTATGGACCTGAAATGGTGGTTATAAGAATAAAATTTAAAACATGATAGGCTTTCTGCAAAGGCTCTGGAAACTAGAAGGGGACCTTAGGAGTGCCTGCCTGCCCCCTGGTTTGCAGCCAGCAAATATTTGTGGAATTGGCTGCTGGAGGGAGATATGTGGGATGTCAGGCACGAAGCAAGCAAAGCTGATGAAGAGATATTTGGAGCTTTATCTTTGCTTACTCTCTTCAATTATTTACTGTGTCCAGACATGAAACTGGCTTCAGTTCCCTTCAGCCACACTGTCCCCACCTAACAGCCATCCACAAAGGGTACACAGACCCGATTCTGTGGCACCATCACGGCAGCCTGGGCCCATCCACCTGTGAGTGACTCTGTACCTCCTAACATGTATTTCCATACAGTTGGAGGCCAGTGCAACAGCCCTTTGTAAACCTAAAGGAAAAAGAATATCCGGATACATGTGAAAACCTCAGGTGCCACTTCTAGGCCATAGTTGGGTTACGTTTGCCATAATCTAGAATTCAACTTTAATATGCATAGCACCAACTAGGGATCTTGTAAAATGTGAATCGGATGCAGACAGCCTGGAGAGGGGTCTGACAGGCAGCTCTCGGGTGGGTTCGCTGCTGGTGGTTTTCAGAGCACACGGAATGGTGAGGCTGTGCTGAATCACCTCTGCGTCACATCCCCGTTGTCACCGGGTGACCCACGGGTGTAAGCCCCACCCCATGACTTCACCCACAACGAATTCGGTGCTCCCTCTCCTCCGGCTGTTTCCCGCTCACTTCCTCTCTCCCAAGCCCTTCTGGAGATCCATCTGGACCACCTATCTTCTTAACTCTTGCTCACATGTGTGGAACCCTGTCTCTCTGAGGTTCTGGCAGATTCCTGTCTGCTCTTCATCACTCACTCCTCACTACGGTCATAGCCCCTCTCTCTGTCTCAAGTCCTGCCATCATTCTGGATGGTGTTCACATCTCCTGGGTGGCCCCAGCCCCTGGCTTCCTTGGTTCTTCGTCTTTATCTTACCTTCCTCTTCACTTAGCCCAGGCACTACTTCCTATGACCACACTCAGGTTCTGGAAGCCACCCCAAACTATTCCATCTCTCAGAAGAGTATTTCAGAAAGGCCACTCTGACCTTAATTCCTACACCTCTCCTCCTTTACTCTTCACCTCTCCTTTCACTGTGGCTCTGAACTTTCAAGCTTTCCCAGACTGAGCCCCGTCTGTTCTCTCTGTGCTCTCTCACCTCCTCCCTTCTTAGGTCAGACCCCTGCTGAAGGCACTCCTGCACAAGTCTCTCCTTCAGAATGTAACTGAAAGCGTAGGAATTAAAGAGCTAATCACAAAGCACACTTATTTCCTCCCTCTCACACACACAATGATTGCCCTTGTAAATCGCCCTGAGGGGAGAGTTTCCCTCGGATGAGACCCTTGGTGGGGCCCGCAGCTTACTGATCCCTCACAGACCATGAAAAGTGCTCTGGTCGCTTTGGGATCTCAGTCTCAGTTAGGCATAATCATGCCCAGCCCAGAGGGATAATACAAACGGGATTAAAGCTGGCCCATTGTGGATAGGAAGCCTACAGTGGGAGAGGGGGGTGTGGGCAGGTTCGTTATGATGCCAGTGCCCCCCTCCCTCCACCAGGTGCAGCCTCTGACCCCTCCAGGATTAGAGGGGAAAGTAGACAGAGGGGGCCAGAAAGGTTCTACTGACTAGTTGATGAAGGGCAGTGGTTGATGCTGTCTGGGATGGGCAAGTGTCCAAGGCGGGTCCTTGGTCCTAGGGGCTGCTCTGTGATTCTTCGGAGACTCAGTGCCCGGGACTGTTTCAGCTATACTACGTATATACTTGAGACTCCCCCCTTTAGCCTCTGGTCACGGGGGTGTTCGACTCTGCCTGTGGGAGGAACTTCAGGAATGGCCCTTTGGGGCAAAGTCCCTTTACGGAGGTTCCAGGCCAATTCCCAGCATCCCCTCCCATGTCTGTGCTCTTGTTTCACAGAAACACGCACCTTTGACCTGCTGTCAGTGGAGAGAACTTACTTCCTGAATCGCACCTTCTACACTGTTGCCACAGGTGGCTTCAGTCACATTCCTGCCCTTTGGATTTCTTAGGCAGGAGGCAGACACCAGTCTAAGCCTCACCTTCAGGGACGCATGTCAATGCTCCAGAAAGTCTCCCTGCAGGCCTCCCACCTCTCCCGCATCGTGGATATTTAGGGTGAACCACACACCATGCACCCACCCCACCCTCCTCCTGCAGGTCCTGGCCTTGCTCTCAGACTCCCCAGCCTCTTTCACAGGTTGGGGTCCCATAGTCAGCTTAGGTCTACAGACCAGTTCTTAGCCTCCCCCTTTGCATGTCCTGCACAGCTGAGCTAGCCAACTCCCTCTGGAACCTGAGAGCACTGGCCACCCATTGTCTTGTCAACAGCAGAATCAAAACCCCACGTTAACACCCCTGACAGCAGTGCCTCTTGTGGTAGCAATGCCACATTTATTCTGTAATTAGTATTTTCTGCCCTTCTAAAAGATGATCTCCACAAAGTCTGAGGCCGTGTCTGTGGCATATACAACACCCGCCACATCATCGAGGGTTTCTGTGAGCGGAGCGTATCGAAGGGCTTCTCTGCAACCCCACCTTCTTGAGCCTCCGCCTGCCCTCCTCTCCCCAGTCAAAGGCCTGCCTGTGCTCACTCTCAGGGTCACCTTTCCTAATTTTCTGCCATGAAGAAGGAAGGGCATGAGCTTCCCCAGGAGCTCAGGGCGGTGGTAGTTGACAGCTAAGCGGAGGCCCGGGGCTCAGTCTACACCCGCCACATCCTGGGCCCCACATCAGCTGGCTGCTCCCCAGGCTCGTGACCACTGTCCCCCCTCCTCTTCGTACTTGTTCCTTAGTCTTCCATCAGTTTCACGCAGTTGAGGCAGACTTTCTATGGGAAGGACCTCACCAAGCCTGATCCATCGACTGACACCTGGGCCTCAGGCAAGGGGGCCCTTCTGCTAGGGCAACAAAGTCTCACAAACGGGGGGGGGGGGTAGGAATTTATTCTCTCAGTTCTGGAATCTAGCAGGCAGACATCAAGGTGTCAGCAGGCACATGCTCCCTCTGAAAGTCCAGGGAAGAATCCTTCCTTGCCTCCTCCTAGCTTTTGGTGGCTGCCGGTGGCCCTGGGCGTCCTTTGGCTTCACTCTAATCTCTGCCTCCGCCATCATATGACCTTCTCTGTGCACACTCCTGTGCCGTCACACGGCCTTCTTTTAAGAATACTAGTTATTGGATTTAGGCCCATTCTCCTCTGGTATGACAACATCATAACTAAATCCACAAAGACCCTATTTTCAAAGAAGGTCATATTCTCAGGCCCTGGTGGATATGGATTTTGTGGGATACTGTTCCACAGAGCGCAGTGAGTATTGGAGCACTAGGAAAATCTGATGAGGTAGGGAATATTATCCTCAGACAAAACAATGGGAGAAGGTCTTTCCCCCCTCAACAGCCTCATCCCCCTTCCAGAGTGGATCTAAGTAATATATATCTTTATTTTAGTTTGCTTTATCTCAGCAGGCAAATACTCTATGAAGAAAAGAAGGTGCATTTGTAACCAGTAGGAGACCCTGTGGCTTCATCGGCTTTGAAGCCTAACTTGTCATCTGAGCATGTCCCAGCCATCCACTGCATGGCATACAGGTCTCCTGAGACCAGCCCAGGACTCTCTCTGACTGTGGCCTTACATACTGTCATAGTCAGAGAAGGAGTGTTTGGGCCACCGAAACATTGTTTTTGACACAGAATGAAAATGTAGCTCTTGCTCCCTAAGCTCCTTTGGTGTTCGAAAAAATATCTGCCTAGATCAAGTTCTTTTCCAGTTATTTGACATAGTAGAGGGTAACACCCCCATCATCCAACTGAGCCTGCCATTCTGACCACCCCCTGCTCCAACTGTCCACAGAGTCCCCACTCTGGGAGGTGAAGGGAGAGCACAGGCTGGGTGCCTACCTCTACTTTCCAGCTTGGGGTGGAGGTGAGAGAGAAGTTGATGGAGCCCTGGGGGGCATGGGCGGTAGCTCTGAAAGTTAGACTGTAAGAGCCCCAAGGGCCGCAACTGGGCCTGTCTTCCTCATAGCGTCTAGTGGCCAGTCTGGCACATAGTGGACACTCATGGAATATCTGGGGAATGAATTATTGGTCACTGGGATGCTGGCTGTCAGTTCAGCCTGTTTCTCTGTGATGATGGTCCTTCTAAGGTCCTGGACTTTGTGAAACACCCACCACTGCTTCCATTGTATTCCGCTGATCAGAGACCAACCCTGATACAATGTGGGAGGGGACTACACAGGGTGTAAATACTGGGGAGCTGGCAACCACAGAGATTAGTTGCCTCTTGTGATCCCTCAATAATAGTGTCATTATTTAGAAATACAAATGAAATGCCATTTTTTCTTATGTTTAGCAGTATTGTTTTTATTTCCCTTACCCTCTCACCCTGTAGGCTTTTATCTGAGTATAGTATGTTATTTTTGTTAGGTTCAGCCTGAATTTCTGCACCAAGAAGACCTCAAACTATAGTAGCTTAAACAAGAGGGGGTAGGCCAACGCAGGATGACCTTGCTCTTTGAGGGCACCGGGAACTCAGGTTCTTTCTATTTATGCTTTTACCCTTAGGGTGCTGACTTCAACTGCATGGTTAAAGCTGGCTCACAAGTAAAAAGAGGGTAGGGAGAGGATGTGGAGAGGTGAAAGCATTCCATGTAAGAATGCGACCTGGATGGCATACATTAATTCTTGTGCCATTGCTTAAGTCCAGTTGGCCAAAGTCACATGGCCATGCCCATGTGCAAGAAAGGCTGGGAAATACAGTCTCCATCTGGCTGCCCATGTGCTCAGCTCAAACTTTTAGGACCAAGAGGCTGAATCATGGGAGATAGTGTTCTCTGTCACCTACGTGACTAGACAGCAAATAAGCAGAGGCCTCATGACGTAGCTCCACCACTAACTAGTGACGAGACTAGATACGAGGTACCTATCGCCTCTCTAGACCTGGGTTTGTATTGTCTGTAAAATGAGCATACGGCACTAAATCAGCAATTTCCAACATACAGGCTTTATACTAAGAGGGAGCTGTGGTGTGAATACAAATAATTTTAGAAAATATTTGAGAATCAAGCATTTTCTATCACTGGAAGAAATAACATGACACATCTTTACATATACTACCAATTTTCAAATGTAGGTGCTGTCATAATGATTAAAATGTGATATTTAAAATTTTACTATGTTTGCAGTTAATTTGATTTCATCAGGTAGTTTTCTTCTGTAAATATCTAGAATCCCAATTACTGTCCTATGGAAGACTGTGAGCTTTTTTAATATTAAGAAAGAATTTTTGGGGGCGCCTGGGTGGCTTAGTCGGTTAAACGTCTGACTTCGGCTCAGTCACGAACTTGCGGTTTGTGAGTTCGAGCCCCACGTGGGGCTCTGTGCTGACAGCTCAGAGCCTGGAGCCTGCTTCAGATTCTGTGTCTCCCTCTCTCTCTGTTCCTCCCTCACTCACACTCTGTCCTCTCTCTCTTTCTCTGTCTCAAAAATAAAAATAAAAAAGATTTAAAAATTTTAAAAAAAAAAAAGGAAAGAATTTTTGTACTTGAGTTCCTGGAACATAATAGATGTTCAGAAAACATTTGTTGTTTGGATTTAATAGATTGCAGGGCACCACTGAATGAGATGAGCTCTTTCATCTCTGCCTACTGTAGAATCTTAAGAATTCTTTACTCTAACTCTGAGGCAATTTTCCAGTTTGAGTTTTACTGTAACCAATCGCTTCTACATAATTAAAACCAGTGCTGGTCCACTGCATCAGTTGCCAAATACTGGGAGACTTTTCCATTTCACATACATATAATAGCCCTGCTCACTTAGTATTCACGTCTTCAAAATCTCTTCCTGGAAATAACCTTCCCCTGTTGTAAAAATGAAGAAGGTGGAACTTACACGCCACCCTTTAAAGGCCCTGTGTTACAAATTCATTCAGAAACACGGATTATGTCTGCTTGTAGTAAGGAGATGAATGTGATGCATCTTCAGTAGGAGCTTCAGTAGACTCAGTAGGGATTTCCACGGCTTTCACCCACCCCGCAAATTTATTATTTTATGCTGTATGATGTTATTAAGTTCTAAAATGTTTACATCACAAATATAAAATAGTGGCTTGTAGGCAAAGGAAGCTCTCGGTGTTCCCTCCTCTACCTCTGAGGTCAATCCCAGGAGGAGAGATGTTTGTATTGATTGGTCCTGTTCCAATCCAATATGCAGGGATATTCTTGGGCCATGCTTTCCACAGTGTGGGACACTGGACGTGGAGCTTAAATAAGACTTCTGTCCTTGGGGATGGTTTTCTTCTGGAGGGAGAAGGAAGAGGGAGAGTCCTGACTACTTTGTTTCATTCCATTCTTTCCTCTTTCCCATTTGTCTGGGTGAGTCCAAAGGGCAGAGCTGAACTGAGTTCAGCTGAGGGCTGGGGCTGACTGCCCAGAGTGGCTCTGCCCTGGGCATCAGTATACCCGTGGGCTCATGTTTTCTTCTTGGCTCTCGTTCATGATTTCCATTGGATTGGTCTTGCCTTACCACCAAGTGTGGGCTTGAGGGGGTGACATTCAGGGGGTGCCTAGACAGGAGGGTCAAGTAGGTTGGGTGATTGGTGTTATTGCCAAGTTCCAGGCCACTTTACTTGGCTCAGCCTTGCCTGCCAGAGTCCAGTGGTATTTGAAGCCAAAGCCCAGGTTTCAAAGCTTTCGTTGTCTCAACACAGTTCATACATATGTAGCTTCTGAAGGGTTAGGGACAACTGCAGGGTTAGGGACTGAAAGGCTCTGATCTTCTCTGCAGGTCATGCATTTTTCTGCTTTTGCAACAATATATCATAAGAGAAGGATTTTACGTATAGAACGTGGAGAATGCACATTAATTCGGACAGTCCTGTGTTCGAGTTTATAATATACAAAATTGCTTTGAAATGTAACAGACTACAAATTCAAAGTTAGAAGGGTAGGGGGCACCTGACTGGCTCAATTGGTAGAGCATGTGACTTCTGACTTCATGGTTGTGGGTTTGAGACCTATGTTGACCGTAGAGATTTTTTTTTTGAAACAGTAGAACAAAAAATAAAGTTAGAAGGCTGGGGTTCAAATCCCACTAACTATGTGATATTGGCTAAGATATGTAGCCTCTGGTTTCTTGGAAGTGTGTGTGTGTGTGTGTGTGCGCACACGTGTGCACGTGTGTGTGCATGCGTGTGTGTATGTGTGATCGTATATATTTTATCAGAGTTAGGAGTAAATGAGCTATAATATCTATCTTATACAAATAGTAATAGGTACTTGGTGAAAACTTACTGAATTTCTATAGTAGTTCAAACATCTTTTACTGGATTTAAGCTTTTGAAATGATTTCTCCTGAGCATTTTCAAAGACTTACTTGTTAAATTCATAGCATTCTTTTAGCTTCAAAGCAAGGGATTAAAAAACTCACATTCCTCAATATGCAGTCTACTATAGGAACCAAAAATTACTTCTTTTATATTCAAAGACTTGTATGACATACAACTGCTTTAAACTGTGGCTTCTGTCATTTAATTAGTCTCATTTAGTTTATTAGAATATGTTAATGCTAGTTAGGTATACTTTACCTAAAGGGATTAAAAACATGTCACAACGAATATTTTACCCATTTTATGCTTTCATTCTGCAAATATATATTAGTTATCCTGATCTAGGTTTTTTCTATTATTCTAATTGAGGGAGATTTTGTTCCACAGCATCAACTTAGTATATAATCATTTTTTTTTTTTTAACAACTTGGCATTTTACTTTGTTCTTGCAATAATGTAATGGCAACATTAAGGGACAGTTAGGCATTTTATCATGGCTCTTGGATGGTTAATGTAAGCTTTTTAAAAGTGTTATATCTGCCCAAAGAAAGCTCTAGTAATTGTGAAGTGTGATGTAGTGAAGTTCTGGTGTTTTGTTTTTAACAGCAATTTGATCCCTGCTTCAACTTGGGAAACAGAGAAGGACAGACATGAATGCTTGAGCTTGGAGAAAGATGGCTGTGGTCATTTGTGGTGACCTATCTTCCTCAAAAAAAAGCTGCACCGGACTCAAGACCCACGAACTTTTCTTGGGCAGGGCTGCTTCAGTAAGCCTCTATTCATGTTAGGTAGGGACTTCCAGAGATAAGCAGGTGTCTGTTGAACACAAGTTCTAAGAAAAAATAAAGTGGGTATTACTTAGGAGAGGTTCATTTGCTGCATTTTTTTTTTTTTTTTAAGGTCCATCGTCAGAACTCAAAGAGGAGGATGCTGGTCCCTGACTGCCTCCTAGTGCCACAGGGAGACCAAAGGACTTCGCAGTTCTGACACCTTTCCCCAGTGGATTTCAAATGAAAGGATCAACATGTATGGCAAAGCCTCATTCTGCACTCCTGCACCCCTCCAGCCAGGGTGAAATGGTCCAGCTCACCTGGTCTTGATTCTTTTTTTTTTTTTTTTTTTAATTTTTTTTTAACGTTTATTTATTTTTGAGACAGAGAGATACAGAGCATGAACAGGGGAGGGGCAGAGAGAGAGGGAGACACAGAATCCGAAGCAGGCTCCAGGCTCTGAGCTGTCAGCACAGAGCCCGGTCTTGATTCTTAATAAAACTCACAGTTACTCAGAAAAACCATGAGTCATGCTAAGCACACTATATAGGTAATCTCATTTAATCTTCAAAACACATCTAAGGGGTAGGCTTTGCTTATTTTCTTTTAAGTTTATTTATTTACTTGGGGCGGGGAGGGGAAGAGAGAGGGAGAGAGAGAGAATCCCAAGCAGGCTCTGCACTTCCAATGCAGAGCCCGATGCAAGGATTGAACTCACAAACCATGAGATCACGACCTGAGCTGAAATCTAGAGTTGGACACTTAACTCGACTGAGCCATTCAGGTGCTCTGGCTTTGCTTATTCTTATCTGAATTTCAAGTATGAGAAAACTGAATCTTAGATTTTGTGATTTGCCCAGGGGCACACAGTTATTGAGTGGGAAAAAGACAATAGCCAAATCTGGGCAGCTGACTTTAGAGCCTGAACTCTGACCGGCACACCGCCCAGATCACATTGCCCGGTGATCACCATGTATCCAGACTGTCTTCAACAGTCCTGGCTTCAAGTATTCTGTCCCTTTGGTCCATGAAGATGCTCTAACTTGTCCACTTGTGTATCCCATTTTCTGGTAATATTTCAAACATAGGTAGCAAGTAAGTACCTACTGAATAGATACTTACATTGTTCTTACTAGTCTAAATGCCCTTTTGAAATCAATTCTTGTCTCAACTGTATAAAATATGTATTACTATATCATCTCCATTTTATACAATGGGAAATAGAAGAACAGAGAGGTTAAGCAACTTGACTGAGGTTGAAGAGCGAATAAATGGTAAATGGCAGTGTTGGGATTCAAACTCAGGACACCTGGCTAGTAACCATTATGCCACATTACCCCTACATTCATGGCATTAGTCACTGGGACATGTATCCCATGCTCAGCACTCAATTAAAGGAAATATAGACATGGACTCTGCTCTTCAGTTGCACGCAGTTGCTATCATAAATAGCTGCTCAGAGAAGGGTAAAGTTCATACAGGCCAGACCTGGCTCTGAAGGGGTGGCAGACACTGCTGATTGCCCGTCTCATCTTTCGTTTCTTCCTCTTGCTTTCTAACCAGATGCCAGTTTTGTTTAGGACAGCATTGAGCCCAATAAGAGGTGGCCATGCAGTCAGGTTCTACCCAGTGAGATGAGCCCCAGTGGGGCTCCCTGGAAAGCTATTACTTTTCTGATACAAAGGCACAGATTCAGCTGACATGGACCTTTGACCCTATGTCCTTGCCCTTTCTTTCATCCTGGGACCTGGACACAATACCCGGGGTGCAGCAGCCATCTTACAACCATGAAGACTAAAGCCAGATGCTAAGGATGGCAGGCAAGGAAGTTAGAAGCAGCCTGGTCCTTGATGATTTCTTTATGCAGCTGTAGCAGTCCTGGACCGCCTACATCTGGACTTCCCGATGTGTGTAGTAAAGCCTCTGGCACAAACAATTGAACAAAATCCTCACTTCTGCAAAAGCCTTCATGGAGGAGAGTTCGACAGCTTTGAAAGAGAAATATTCAGCTTCGCTGGGGGAAAAGAGAAGTGTCCGAGGTAAGGAGTATGTCCGACCCAGTGACAGGGAAGCAAAACCAGGATGGTGGCTTCAGGGGAAGGTGGGGAACCAGAGGGTCTGGGCAGAGCATAGTTAACACATCTCCGTGGTGTCTAAAGAAGAGCGAGAAAAGTAAAAGAGCGGACATCTGAAACAGCACAGAAGGGGCCAAGGCTCGGTGAGAGATGAATCTTGAGCCACATCATGGATTTTGAGCTAAGATTTGGACTTTATGAATATGGAGGTTGGAGGCACTGAAGAGCTTTGGGCAAGAATCCGATGTCCACCAGCCACTACACACGGGGGAGTGTTCTGTCTCTGCAACTGTATCTTCACACAGTCCTCACACAGTTTCGACCATTCTAATATGTGTCAGTCACTGTTCTCAGCTAGGTGAGAGGTCAAGATTCTGTAGATAAACTCAGTTTCTGGGCCCCTTAACAAATATTTCAGAGAAGGGATCCCTTTATCTTGTTTTAAATGATAAAAAGTGAAGTGTTTTGAGAGGGACTGCTTGGACTCAAATTCTGTTGTTGTCTTTTGACATTTCCGTGCCTCAATTTTCTCGGCTGTATTATATAGCCAATAAAAGGACTTGCCACATAGTTTATTTATGAAGGTGAAATGAGACAGCACTGATTCAGTATCCCCGGTCTGATGAATAGCGGTCCTAGCTTTCCATTGTTCAGTCCCCAAATCATGGACTATTCTTGACCCCTCTTCTCTCAGCAGCAAATCCTGCTGGATCTAAGTTGGAAACACATACAGGATCTAATTGCTCTGTATCCCTTTCGCTGCTATCACCTGGTTGTGGCCACCTTCATTTTTGCAGTGGCTACTGGTGCCCATTTTTCCCAGATGTCCTCTTGAGGACAGATGTGCTCATCCCCACCTGCTGGGACTATTGGTTGTTGAAGGCACACAGGTATTTTCCCCATGGGGACTGCCTTGGTTGAAGAGAATTACTTCATTCAAAACTTACATCATTTCCCAAGGGCAACCCCACCGAAGATGGGCTGATGCAAAGATACAAAGACCTGGCCACCTTGCCTGAATGGTCTCCATGCTTATACTCTTAACTCTCTGTAGTTCTTCTCCACATAGTAGACACAACAACTCTGTTAAAACGTAAATTCAATCAAGGGGTGCCTGGGTGGCTCAGTGGGCTGTGTCCAACTCTCAGCTCAGGATAGGATCTTGCACTTCATGAGTTTGAGCTCTGCATTGGGCTCTGCACTGATAGTGGGAAGCCTGCTTGGGATTCTCCCTCTCTCCCTCTCTCTGCCTCTCCCTGCTTGTGCTGTCCCTTTCTCTCTCAAAATAAATAAATAAACACTTCTAAAAAAACCCCATAAATTACATCAAGAAACTCCATAGCTTCCCCCCACTGCATAAAGGTCAAATTCCCAACAGTGACTGAAAGGCTCCTTCATAATCTGCTTAATCACCTTGTCAACACCGCCTCTGCCTCACCTCCTATGATTCTACCCCTTGTTCACTCTACTCCAGTCACTCTGGCATCCTTGCTGTTCTTGGACATGCCAGGCAAACTCCTGCCCCAGGACTATTTTTGTTTGTTTGTTTGTCTGTCTGTTTGTTTGTTTGTTTAAATTTACATCCAAGTTCATTAGCATATAGTGCAATAATGATTTCAGGAGTATAATCCAGTGATTCATCCCCTACATATAATACCCAATGCTCATTCCACCAAGGGTCCTCCTTAATGCCCCTTGTCCATTTAGCCCATGCCCCCACCCTCAACCCCTCTGGCAACCCTCAGTGTGTTCTCTGTATTTAAGAGTCTCTTATAGTTTGGCCCCCTCCCTGATTTTATATTACTTTTGCTTCTCTTCCTTTGTGTTCATCTGTTTTCTATCTTAAGTTCCACATATGCGTGAGGTCATATGATATTTGTCTTTCTCTAATTTCGCTTAGTGTAATACCCTCTAGTTCCATCCATGTTGTTGCAAATCTGCCCTGGGGCTTTTATATTGACTCTTTCCTCTGCTTATAGGCTACCTTTCTAGTGGGGTCCCACCCATTTTTTCTCCTTTTTTTAAAGTAGATATGTATGTATGTATGTATGTATGTATGTATGTATTTATTTATTTTAATGTTCATTTATTTTTGAGAGAGAGAGAGAGAGTTGAGGAGAGGCAGAGAGAGAGGGAGACACAGAATCTGGAGCAGGCTCTAGGCCCTGAGCTGTCACCACAGAATCTGACCAGGGGCCAGAACCCATGAACTGTGAGATCATGACCTGAGCTGAAGTCAGATGCTCAACTGACTGAGCCACCCAGGAGCCCCCTGCCCACTTTCTTTAAAATAGCAATTACCACTTGTCCTACTCTGGTACTTCTCATTCCTCTTACTTGCACTGTTTTCTCTCCAGGCCTGTAACTTTCTAATATACTATATAATTTAACTATTTTGCCATTGTTTTTCTCCTATTAGACCATACCATCTAAAAAAACACGTGTTTGGTTTGCCAGGACAGTGTCTGACAATAATGGTCACTCAATAAATATTTGCTGAATGAGTAAATGACTCTATGCATTTATACACAAATGTATTTAGAATGTGTGTCTGGCACATCGTAAATGCTCAGTGAGTTGTTAGCTAGTGTTTTTGCCAGTAGAGAAGGGCTCATGAGAATCCTGGAGTTTCAGAGGCTGGTTATACAGAGGCTGATCCTGTGATCCTGCAGGAAGAGGAAGACAAGTAGTATCACACACTGATTAGGGCCTTAGTTCCCTTGCTTTTATGGGTGTGAGCCAACCCCTTGGGATGAGCTAAATTCCCTTTAGAACAGATTAAAAGCACAGGTCTGAGTTTTCTCACACGGATCCAGGAAGTGATCAAGGACATGAGAGGAGGGTGTGGGCTGGAGCTCTGTTTGGAACCACAATTTGAGTGCAAGGAACAGAGGTCAGATGTCTGCTCTGGCTCTAGGTGGGGCCTGATCCATCCCGGGGCCTCTCTGGGAAATGGTGAATGTCCAGCGGCTACACTGAGACAGAGTGGCTGGTGGGAGTTTATAGTGATTTTAAACTCTTCAGTTATTGGAAGGACTGCCCTGTTTAGATGGGACTCCTATTAAGGGAGAGCTCAGAGCTCTATCTATTTCCTTGTTCACGAGCCTTATCCTTTTCTGAACTGACTGTGTGGTCAGCCCTGGGTACTAGCCAAATGTGAGATGCCTTCTTTTGGTGGGTTTTGGGGAAAGAGGCTCAGAAATGTACTTTGAAACGAGAAGGAGAAGTGTATATGCATGTAAATGTGTAAGATATTCTGATTCCTGGGGAAATACACACTTGTCCTTAAAAAATACCTATTGAGGTGCCAAGGTGGTTCAGTTGATTGAGTGTCCAACTCTTGATTTTGGCTTGAGTTGTGATCCCAGGGTCGTGGGATCAAGTCCTGTGTCGAGATCCACACTGAGCGTGGAATCTTCTCTGTCCCTCTGCCTCTCTCCACCACTCACATGGTCTCTCTCTCACTCATTTTACTCAATATCAATATAGATTTGTATCTGACCATAGAGCAATATAGCCACTTCTGCCATCTGATGGTTGTGTGAGCACTTTGAAGAAAGAGCTCTTGTATGTGTAAGGTACTTGAAATCGCTCAGTCCTTGACTCCAAAAAGTACAAAATGCCTAAACTGTTAGGAATAGGAGGGGGTTGGTCTTATTTTAAAGATCTTTCAAGACACGGAGCTCCGTCTTTTGCTGCTTGTGCAATCCAAAGTTAGACAATAGCTTGGATGTCTTAGTAGCGTTTAAGCCCAGTTCTGTTTTGATCCCTAATAATGTCAGCACCTCATCAGATCTGTTTACAACAACCCTGGAAATTACATACTTGAAGGATTATGAAGTAACTCCTGTCATTTTTTTTCCCTCTCAAATAAGGTTGATCTCTAATGATTTAATAGTTCTTTTTAAGGAGATGGGTTGGGGGAATTTTCTGAAATCTGTGTGGTTATGTAAATCCTATCAAAGTGCCCCATGACTTCCATGCCTATTGCCATAGCACTTGCCTATACAAGTAGAATTCCTAACTACTGTGCAATTTAACTATCAAAATAAAACTATTCCAAATAGTGAACAAAATGTGACATAGACAATAAAATGCACACGGAGGATTGCTTTTAGTGTTTGCATACCAGATGTCTTTCTTTGTCGTACTTCTGTTAATGCATTCTAGTATCTTGAAAACTTTTGATGTAGCATGTGTTGATGCTCCATGTCTTTTCAGTCTTGTCTCAGGACCCAAGAGGGATTCGACCGGATATGCAACCTCAGGCCCCTATCCTTCCTGTATGAATTTCATCTTGGCTTTGGTGGGCCATTTTATAAATCTCATGTTGAGTAACAGCCAGATTTTCTAAGGTGTGATAGTCCTGCCCAGTGTTGCCTGCTCATCTCACCTGCCCCTCAAACCTTACAGTCCAGGACTGCTCCTTTGATATGGACTGATAACTGATATTTCTAGTTACTTAGGACCTCATATAAATGATTTTTAAAATTTAATTTCTCCAAAAAATTTAATTTTCTCAAACATCAGGTATTACAAGGTTATTTCCACATTTTCACATACTTTTCCGAGAGGAAAAGTCAGTGAACGAATTACAGCCACGTCCTATCATTTCATGCTTTCTCAATTTCACACCTGAATCTGTGTTAACATACACATGTGTCAACTTGCACTTATGTTAAAAAAAACAAACTGCTTTACTGCTCATTATCGTTTTGAATCCTGTTTCTTGGTATCTAAAGTATCTTAGCAACACCTTTGAGCAACAACCATAGTTGTTTCCAAATATTACACCATTCAAGTCATCCTACTTGGTTGCTCATTGATATTTTCCAGGGAACCTATTTTTATATTTTAGGAATATAACAGGAATCTAGAAGCTAATGACTTACTGCCCATATAACAACCCCTCAAGAAAGCTCTTCCGGCCACGGGCACATTTCCAAGACTCCCAGACCATCGTAGGGAGCTTCTATTTGCTGCTGCTGCTCTATCAGCTATTGTTTTTGAGGTTTCCAGACAAGGCAGAGCCTTTTGGAGAGGTAGTTCAGCCCATGTCCTGATGGGAAACATTACCAAGATCACTTACCAATATGAACACTGATTCTCACTATATATCAGAGATTTAATTTTTTTTGATTGAGGGATAACGTAACAGTAAGGCGCACAAATCTGGCATAACCTTGACCGTTATGCATACCCATGCCCTGTGTAGCCGCTGCCTAGATCAAGATATAAACTATTTCCAATATCTCAGAAGACTTTCTTGTCTCCTTGGGCCTCTTCCCAGTTAATACCTTACTCCAGGTGACCATGAAACGGACCTCCCTAACTCCGTGATAAATGGAGCCCTACGGTGGTGTGTGCACTTTTGTGTCTGACTTTTTACTCTTCAGGGTGTCATTGAGAGTCATTCAGGTTTGTACCTATAGCAACACTGCATTCTTTTCATCGCTAGGTCTTCCTCCATGGGCCGATGTTCCACAGTTTTTGTATCCATTCTACTGCTGATGGACACTTGGACTATTTGCATTTTTAGACTATTGTGAATAAAACTAGTTAGAGAATTTTACATATAAAAGAACACTTCACTATATGTGACTTCTGCTATTTGGACAATCCTTTATATGAGGACAGACACAGAGCGGAAAACCAAATAAAAAAGCCTCTGATGATTTTTGTGAGATATTCAGACAGAACCCATCTGCCATCCAAGTTGAGATGAACTGTAAGAGCATAAGCAACAGCAAAAAACAAAACAAAAAAAAGGATAAATTGGACTTCATCAACTTCATGAACATTTGTGGATCAAAGGGTACTATTAAAGAAAGCAAAAAGACAACTTACTGAATGGGAGAAAATATTTGCAAGTTATTTATCTGATAAGGGATTAATATCCAGAATACACAAGGACTTCTAAAATTCAACAACAAAAACTCAAGGGCAAAAATAAATAATTCAAAAAATGAATAAAGCACTTCAATAGATACTTCTCCAAAGAAGATATACAAAGGCCCATAAGCCCTTTTAAAAGATGTGCAATATCATTAGGGGTTAGGGGATGAAAATCAAAACCACACTAAGATACCACTTCACAACTACTAGAATGGCTCTAACTTGATTTTACGAAAGAAAGAAGTGGAAGAGAAGTGTTGATGAGGATGAGGAGAGATTGGAACCCTCAGTGTTGGTGGGAATACGAAATGGTGAAGCTGCTATGGCAAACACTCTGGTAGTTTCTCAAAGGGTCGAGCATAGAACTATCATATGATCCAGCAATTTCACTCCTAGGTATATACCTCAAAGACCTGAAACCTAGGACTCGAACAGATATTTGTGCACCAATGTTCTTAGTGGCATTATTGACAATAGCCAAACACGGAAACAACACAAGTGTCTGTCGAGAGATGAATAGCTGAACAAAATGTGACATATGCATATGATGGAATATTATTCAGCCATAGAAAGGAATATATATATATATATATATATATATATATATATATGTGTGTGTGTGTGTGTGTGTGTGTATGAATGATATATACTACCAAATGGATGAATTTTAAAAACATGCTTAGTGAAATAAGCCAGACATAGAAGGACATCTACTGTGCGATTCCACCTACGAGTTACCTAGAATAGACAAATCCATAGATGCAGAGAGTATAATAGAGGTTAGCAGGGGGTGGGGATAGACAGAAAGGGGGAAGTTATTGTTTCATGAGTAGAGTAGGGAGAAGATTAAGAACTTTTGGGTATAGTTGGTGCTGATGGTTATACAACAGTGTAAATAAAGTTAGTAACACTGAGCTGTACATTTACAAATGGTAAACATAATATTATACTGTGTATATTTTATCACACTAAAAAAATCAACCATAGGTGTAAAACAGTAGTTCTTTGGTATTTACTCATTCAACACATGCTTATTGAATATCTGCAGAAAGCAAGGGCACTTATGGAAACGAAGAATCAAGCATAGTATTCGTTTTCTATTGCTGTGGTAACAAATTGCCACAAATTTATCTGCTTTAAACAACACAAATGTATTACCTTACAGTTCGGTAGATCGGATGTTCAAAATGAGTCTCACTGGGATAAAATCAAGGTATGGCAGGACTGTGTTCCTTCTGAAGGCTCGAGGGGAGAACCTGTTTTCTTTCCTTTTCTGGCTTTTGGGGGCTGCCCCCATTCCTTGGCTCATGGCCGTCTTCCATCTTGAAAGACAAGCAGTTACAACCCTCCTGACTTGCTTCTTTGTAATGTCTCCTCTACCTCCAACCACCCTCCCTTCTTTCACTCATAAGGACCCTTGTGATTACATTTGTCTCACCTGCATGATCCAGGTTAATCTTATCTCTACAACTGATTAGCAACCTTAGTTCCATCTGCAACTTTAGCTCACTTTCTGTGTGGCCTATCACATTCACAGATTGCAGGGATTGGGACATTGTCATCTTTGGGGAGCCATTATTCCACTTACCATACTTAGCTTCCTGACTTCAAAGATAGGTGAAGAGGGACACCTGGGTGGCTCAGTCAGTTAAGCGTCTGATTTTAGCTCAGGCCATGATCTTGCGGTTCCTGAGTTCAAGCCCCACATCGGGCTCTGTGCTGACAGCTTGGACCCTGGAGCCTGCTTCAGATTCTGTGTCTCCCCCTCTCTCTCTGCCCCTCTCCTACTCATGCTCTGTCTCTGTCTCTGTCTCTTAAGAATAAACATTAAAAAAATAAAAAAATAATAAAAACAAAGAGAGGCAGAGAGAAACAACAAAACTAAATTATGAATGGTGCAGCTGAAACATTCTGAGCTCAGGGTAAGAGTATTCAGGTAGAGAGAATTGAGAAATTCAGAGACTAACAAAACCAGTCAAAAAATATATATAAGGGTGCCCTCTATGCCAAGAACTTTGGGAGTCTTGATGCTTCATAGTGTAAGTGAACTAGCTCTGTTCCACATCTGATGGTCAGGCAGGATCACAGAAAAGCAGCTGATCAGTGCATGCCAGAGGGTGATCCAGAGTGCCTGCCCAGTGGCATGATTCCAGCGGGTCAGCTGGGGACGGGACAGCTATGTTGCTGCTGTTTGACGAGGAAGGCTGCCAGGAGCATTAAGTCCCTGCGTGATCTATAGGTGATCTACACAGCACCTGCTAGCAAACTGGAAACCCAGAGAAATGTGAATTCTAGCATTAATTAGCATCAAAAGTGAATGTGAGAGACCTAGAAATGGCAGCCTGGCCTTGAAACTCTCTTACACATAGTGTGGCTACAATTTGGACTACTTATTAGTGTTTGCATTTGCACTGCATTATCAAGAAAATGATCTCGCCGGCTTTTTTATATAAATGGTGCCTGATAAAAAGCAGTGAGACCCACTGTACTTTCCTTTTTTATTACTAAAATTTGTTTTCATGTTTATTTATTTATTTTGAGAGAGAGAGAATCCCAAGCAGGCTCTGCACTGTCAGCACAGAGCTCGATGTGGGCTCGGACTCACAAACTGTGAGATCATGACCTAAGCCAAAACCAAGAGTTCCATGCTTAACTGACTGAGCCCCTCAGGCCCCCCTAGACCCACTGTACTTTCTGATGTGAAAAAATTCAAATAAAATTTTTTTAATGCTTATTATTTTTGAGAGACAGAGAGAGACAGGGTGTGAGTGGGGGAAGGGCAGAGAGAGAGGGAGATACAGAATCCGAAGCAGGCTCCATGCTCTGAGCTGTCAGAAGAGAGCCCGATGCAGGGCTTGAACTCGAACCATGAGATCATGACCTGAGCCAAAGTTGGACGCTTAACCAACTGAGCCACCCAGGTGCCCCTGATGTAAAAATAAATTTAATGACATCTTTGTACCGTTGGTAGCACCAAAAAGCACTTTAGTCCCACAGGGAGCGGGCTGGGAAACGCTGCTCTCCAGGTGTGGGACTGATGAGTTCTTTACATCCAACACACAACAGCATGGAACAGTCTACTACGTGTCCAGGGCATTCAGCAGTGGCCACTACCATATCCCTCCCCAACCTGTGTGATTTGGTTTTGTCCACCATATTTATCACTGAATAAATGAATCCACTGAAGATATAATATGTGCTCAATAAATGTTTAATAAGTGCAGGAAATAGGAATAAATAAATGGCTTCAGGTGCTTAAAATTCTCAACTTGGGCCTACACTGTGGTTCTGAGGGATCACACCTCTCTGATCCCATGTATTTCTTTGCAGTGACCTCATTGTGTGCACGCATTTTTGCTTGGCCAATTTAACGGGCTTGCTTCCAGCCTATGTGAACTCTAACTAGAAAAATGTATTTAAGGATATTAGAAAAAATGTATTTAAAAATTGTCTTATAAAACAAGAGATATTTTCATTAGAATTTTTGCCTTGATCGAAGGAAAACGTTGTTGGACCCTTGCTTGGGTTCTGTCTCTAAGGACACATCCAACCACCAGATACAACTGCCTGCTGAGAGCCCAGAGGTTGGTGCTCCTTTCTCTCTAGTCTCTCTAGTCAGTGACATCAAGAAATAATAACCCCTTTCAGCTGTGTGACTCAAGGTCTGCAGGGTCCAAAGTATGTCACTGTTTACTTGAGAGAATGTCCGGGAGAGCTGCTTGTGGGTCTCTAGACTCATCAAAGATGCCACCCCAGACCAGTAATCCCCTTATAAATGGATATGTGAAGTCCTTAAGATACTAGGTGACCCTATCTTTGTGTAGGCCTTGTATAACCTTTTCTGACTCTCTTTTTTTCTTCTATCTCCTTCCTTCCTTCACCCCTCCCTCCTTTCCATCCATCCTTCCTTCCTTCCTTCCTTCCTCCCTCCCTCCCTCTCTCCCTTCCTTCCTTCCTTCCTTCCTTCCTTCCTTCCTTCCTTCCTTCCTTCCACATATTTATTAATTCTACAAATATTGTTGAACACCTACAATGTGCAAGGGGCTGGTTAGGAACCGAGGATTCAGCTGGGACTAAGACCAAGCAGTCCTTGCTTTCGTGGAGTTTCCATACTAATGAGAGGGTGAGGTAATGAACAAGAGAACAAATTGATTAGTGAAATATCCTCAGATTATAAGTCTTAGAAAGGCTGTGAATAGGGTGCTGTGAAAAAGAATATCATGGGGAAAGTATGTTCTTTCTTAATGCGCAGAAATCTAGGTGTCTGCATGTGTGTGAATGAATCTTTGGGGGGCAGCTCCAAGGGAGAAAGCTTGGCTCAGTCTTTCTGGTAAAAGAGGGAAAAGAAAACCTAAAGTGACGGGGTAACCTATCTTGTGAGGAACTCAGGGAGTAAGGGACGTCCATCTTGCTTATCATAGCATGGCCAATGCATAGCACTGTGCTGGCATACAGAAAAGGCCCCTGAAGTAATTACTGATAGGAAAGTCACCTGATCCTGTAAAGCATACATTTATGGAACCCATTCTTTTTGTTTTTTGTCCCATGTAGAAGAAAATCCAGCAGTCTTGAGTGATAGATAACCTTTCCATACATGGCAAACTTTGGTGGCTTGGGGCAGGACCTCCTGTGAAGGCACTTAGTAAGGGGTGGCAATGAGTTCAGGGATGCAAGGCAAACTTTCTTCATGGCCTCATACAGGAGGTCAGACTGTGGGAGGACACCCCTTGGAGGTATTAAGACTTTGGTGCCAACTGACTGGGTATTTGAGAGAGGATTATCTCTTGGGGCCAGATAGCTATTTCCGAGAAGAAAATGAGCACTCTTGACCCACCCCAGAAGGGTTCATTAGGAAAACACAATACCCATTACAGCATTTACCCTCTAGTAATTTATTTCATTGTGCACACATCAGTTTCCTACTCCAATAGACCATAAGCTTCTCTTGCGGCAGCTTTAAAAATCTGATGGGAAGACGGGACTAAATCTTGTCTTGAAGCTGCATTTCCGTTAGCTTATGTTTTGAGAATACAGGTTTAGATCCATCAAAACAGCCTTTTCACTTTATTCATAAGATCCTGGTGTTAACTGGGTGGTTTTGGGGTGGCTGCTGAAGATTATGGGCAGGCCAAATTCCTCCACACACACCCCTCCCTAAAGACCCCTCCCCCCAGCCTCTTTCTTGTTGATTATTTTAGGCCCCAATGTCCAGCACATAGTAAGCACCTGTGGTATTAAGCATAAAAAACACTAAAATAAAAGAAGTCATCAAAAAAAAAAAAAAAAAAAAGGAAGCTTGGAATACAAGTGTCAATCTTATCTCACAACACCTGGACTTTGAATGTGTTTCCCATCATTTTTAGCATTTCCAATGGGATATAGAACAAGCTGCAACAGCATAATAATACTTGATTCAAAAAATTCATTCTGGGCCTCCTGGGTGGCTCAAGAGATTGAGCGCCCGACCCTCGATTCGGGCTCAGGTCAAGATCTCAGGGTTGTGGGATCGAGCCCTGCATGGGGTTCCGTACTGACAGCACTCAAAGCCTGCTTGGGGTTATCTCTCTCTCTCCTTCTGTCCCTCTCCCCCGACTCGTGCACCTTCTCTCTCTCTCAAAACAAAAAACAAAAAAATCATTTTAATGCTTTCCCAAACAAGGTGTACTGGAGACCACAGAGGAGAGAGTACAGAGGCTTATTATTTTAGAATAGTTCATGTACGGGCTCCTGGGTGGCTCAGCCAGTTAAGTGGCCTACCTTGGCTCAGGTCGTGATTTCGCTGTTCATGAGTTCAAGCCCTATGTCGGGCTCTGTGCTGAGAGCTCAGAGCCTGGAGCCTGCTTCGGATTCTGTGTCTCCCTCTCTCTCTCTGCTCCTCCTCCGCTCATGCTCTGTCTCTGTCTCTCCCTCAAAAATAAATAAACATTAAAATAAATAAAAGAAAAAAGAATAGTGCATGTAAATGCGTGAACGGCAAAGATGTCCTTCGAGCTGGGAGCAGGTCAGACCTTTGTAACTGCTGCCCCTTCCTGCCTCTCCCAACCCAAATGCTTTGACCCCCAAAGCCTCCAAACCTTCTGTCAGGCCAGGTGCAAGAGGTAGAGACTAAAGAGCCCCTAGAGATAAAAGGCTGTCATGAAAGCCCCAATAAGCTTTTCTTCCCCAGGATATGGCATTAGAGAAGCCATCTGAGCTAAAACGATTATCGCTGGGCTGCTGCCAACAGAGAATATTCTATTCCCAGCTTAATAAAAAAAAAAAAAAAAGAAAAAAGAAAGAAAGAAACGAAAATGTAAGTTGAATCCAAATGAAATATAATTCTATTTCCTTTTTATCCAAGTGATTTCAGTGGACAAAGGATAGGAACTCTGCTGAGAGCAAATTAAATGAGTCCTCTGATGCATCACAGTAGCTTTTAGGGCGGTGAGGCCAGTGGCCTGGAGAGGGAGGTAAAGCCACCTTCCCCCCTCAGAATGAAAAGAGAGGGAGGTAAGGGTGAATTAAACCTCCACCCTACTGATATCTCCTCTCCGCACCAGAGGAGTGTTCATCCTCTGAACAATCATTGCTGTAAGCAGTAGGGAGTTACAGAGGGTTCTTGAGTAGGGGAGTGGCAAGACAGAGGTAGCATTTAGGAAGCTGAACTTGTCAGAGTCTCATTAAATATTTGTTGAATGAGTGATTCAGATTAAGAACAAGACAGAGATGCGGATTTGGCCATTTCTGTATATGGATTTCAGTAAAGCTCTCTGAAGAAAGGATTAGAAAATGATGTTCAATCAATGCCACAAGTATAGCTTTAGGTTATTTATAGTTTTCTATTTGCTTATTCTTAAGTTAATGCAGCAAAAGTGTTGACCAGATTTGACTTACGGAACGTGATAAAACACAGCTTTACTTTTGTTCCTCCTGATCCGATGAAGTTTGTTGTCTGTGGTAATCTTTCCCTGCCCTAGATAAATACGATTTACCCAGAGGCAATATACAGTCAGTCCTGTTGTCCTTTTAAGTCACAAACACACTCTAAGGCACCCATTAGAATACCCAGCCCTGGAAATAATTAAAATGATGAATTTTATATAATGTCAAACCTCCCTTTGTCAGACCACACCACTAGTAGCTCGTAGCCCATATTTTTCCTTTATTTCTCTTTTCTTGTTCCTCTTCATTCATTGGGCTCACCCCTAGGGCTGGAACAGAGACAAAGGGAAGACAGGAGCAGAAAACGGTCTTGCTTCTGTTGTATCTGCTATCACTTGGCTTTGTGCCCAGTTAGGCTTGTGTTTAAAGCTGATACTCTCTTGTGGCTCCGGGGTGGCTCAGTTGGTTAAGTGACCTGATTCCTGATTTCAGCTCAGGTCATGATCTCATGGTTCTTGAGATCAAGCCTCAAGTCGAGCTGTGCGCTGGGATTTTCTCTCTCCCTCTTTCTCTGTCCCTCCCTCACTCATGCTCTCCCTCTCAAAATAAATGAACTTAAAAAAAAAAAAAAAAGCCGATACTCTCTTGAGCACCCTTGTAGGGGTCCTCCTGGTGGTTTCTCTGTAGATGTGTTGATACCCCTTCTTTAGCTGGTTGCTCCCAGCCTTCTCGGAGGACCCACTCCCACACTGTTGGAACCCCACCCCCCTGTAGATGGTCTTCTAGGCAGACCCTGAATCAGCCTCGGGAGGGCAGTCCTTGATCCTGTGCACCGTTGTGTCCTGCTGCAGGGGTAGATGAGGTCATTTTCCACACGAAGCTGTTACTTGCCCTGACTCCACCCCCACCCCCCAATACCGCTCACCCCCGCCTCTTCTACCCTGCATATTTTCTGGGGCAGCTTGCCATTCCTCAAACTGCAGGCCACACATATCCGACTCTCAAAGTGGCCATGTTGAAGGGCCCCCGAGACTTGAGCGGGGAGGTTCAGACACCCGCCCCCCACCTCTTATTTCCTCATGGGATATAGGACTTGAAGTTCTCAGTACAAATTTCCCCCATCCCATCTTTCCTCTTTCTTCCCACTGTCCAAAAACTTTTTATATTCTTGAGGTACAAAAGAAGTCCCTGGATAAATGTCCTGAATTTTTGAAGCTCAACCTCAGAATTTTTTTTTTTTTTCTTTTTAAGATTCCTCTTACGGCACTCTGTCTCAGATATACTTTGGTAAGTGAGAGCTAGACTATCAGTCCCCCTGGAGAAACTGAAGAGAGAGTGTTCTATTTAACATCAGGTTACGTTCACTTAACAAATTCTATGTAGGGCATGCTACAAAGTAAGTTCAATTTTTCTCATTTAATTTTCTTGTCCTTTCAAAGCTTGAAGTTAAAAGAACTTCCAAAGTACCCGCACTGGTAAATAACATTTGCAGTCTTTACTAATCGCAGCAGTTGCTCTGGGTTGTATACATTTCACAGTTCAAGAAGACACTCTTTAAGGACATAAATGCAAAATTAGGAATACAGAATTGGTATAAAAACACATATTTACTTAGAATGAGAAAAAAAAATTATAGCAAATCACAAATTTTGAAATGCTGGCTATACTGCAAACATCAAAAACCCAGCAAGATTACATAATGCGTTAATGAATGAATATTCTTAAATACATACCTCTGGAAGTTCTTTTGAATTTTGATATGGTCAGCAATTCTGGATGAATATAAAAGGTATCTGAAAATAAAACATACAGAGGAGTAATTAAATTGCATTAAAAACCCCCTACATTGCATTAAGCTACTTGATCATGTAATCACATTATTCTTAACACTATACGTTGCTTTGTTTATAAATAGGTACAGTGATTTCATTGTTTTGTTGTGCTCCATTGATGGGTAATTTTTCATCCCATTTTGTTTAAAACTGCTGTCCTCTTCAGGATGTGATCCAATATATTGGATTAAAACAAAAATTTTTTTTAACATTTATTCATTTTTGAGAGAGTATGAGTGGGGGAGGGGCAGAGACACTGGGAGATAGAATCTGAGGCAGGCTCCAGGCTCTGAGCTGTCAGCACAGAGCTGGACACAGGGCTTGAACTCACAGACTGAGAGATCATGACCTGAGCCAAAGTCAGATGCTTAACCGACTGAGCCACCCAGGCACCCCCAATATATTGGATTTTTTAAATACGTGACTAAACAAACATAGTCACCATAGAACTGATGTTGCTTTGTGCCCTACAAGCGCAGGAATGCCGGTAAGTTCTATTTTGTGTGAGTTACATAAAAGAATACTGTGGGTTTATAACTGCATACAGTGCTTATTGAGTATACTCCAGGCAGGACAGAACTTTTGTTTTGAATGGGCATGTGTGAGAATCAAATCCTCTGCCTATAATTTTGCATATTTGAAGACTGGCAGAATTTTTCACAGACTAGCTTCTTGCTTCATTATTTTGGAAACTTGTTTCTTCTTCACTATCCACATACTTTCGATGCCCAGTGCAATAGGTCATGTTCATATTGCAATATGACCCCTGGCATTGCTGAAGTGGGCAGTGGGAAGAATGCCAGAAGGCATTCCTGCACCAGAATAGCTAGCAATAACTTAACTAGATGTGAAAGTAAACCACATAAACCTAACCTTCTTAACCTAAACTCCACGGATCTTCAACTCAACTTCCCCTTAGCTGAACCCCAAACACCCCATGGTCTCTCTAACACCAGCCTACAGAAGGGCAAGTATAACAGAGGGTGGGTTGGAGAGGAAAGGGACAGAGGTCCTGATTGTGGCCAATATACTTCTAAGTTTTACAAAAACATATTACCATGTCAACACATTGCTTGGGCCCCAAACAGGGCCTTGAAAGAGGTGTGGGCTCATGAGGGCCCTGGGATGTCATTAACTTATCTGCCCTGCTAAGCGCGAACGAGTCCTGTTTGGGCACACCACCTATTCACAAGACATTTCCATTTACAGTGTTGGCGCATGCGGGCAAATGCAGGTTAGTATGTGCTACCACCAGCATTTGGCAGTTGGCTACCCTCCAACAAATTCAGCAACTGAATAGAGTTTTCCTGTGTTTTAAGTTTCATTCCCTAGCCTCAAGGCATAAGGAACCTCACTGACCTCATTAGTATGTTCACATGCAATTGAAAGGTGTTTGCCTTAGAAAGTAGAGGCAGTTTAGTAAATTGGCACGGAGGAGACTCATGGAAGGACAAGAAAGGGGTGGGTTGTGCTCAGACTTTGGGCAAATTAAAGAGAGCACAATAAGATGTCCGAATGATCAGTTTAAGGATTTTCTTTGTCACACGTGTAGTCTAGAAGGGGGTCGTCACAGGAATGTTTTCAGCGGGAAGTAATAGAATACTCAACTAACAATGGCTTAAGTAACAGGGCTTAAATAATAAAGATAATTACTTCTTAGAACAAAAGCTTTGAAGGTAGGTGAATTGCTAATTCTGATAAGTTGGGGCTATTTGTCCTTTTCTCTATGATTTTCTTGATCAAAAGGTGGTTGCTTCAGCTCCATATATCATTCATCCACAAGGCAGAAAATGGGAGGGGGGGAGGCAGTGAGAGAGTGTGTGCCTTTCTCCTTTTAGAGAGGAAAACAACCCTTTTCTAGCCAGTTTCCTATCAGAATTCCTCTTTAGGTCTCATTGGCCCAAACTGGGCACATGGGTGCCCCTCGGTGTAAGGGGAAATTGGGAAAGTGGGTCTGGCAAAGGGACATGGGAGTTCCATGGCTTAGTCACGCTTCATCACTTTGGGCTGGGCGTATGGCTTCTCTGAACAAAATATGGACTCTATTATTAAGAAGAAAATGGGATGGGGGCCTGAGTGGCTCAGTCAGTTGAGCGTCCGACTCTTGATTTCGACTCTGGTCATGATCTCACAGTTCATGGGATCAAGCCCCAAGCTGGGCTCCATGCTGACAGCACGGAGCCTGCTTGGGATTCTCTCTCTCTCTCCCCCTCTCTGCTCCTCCCCCTACTTGCTCACTGTCTCTCTCTCTCAAAATAAACAAGCTTTCAAAAAAAAAAAAAAAAAAGAAGGAAAAGGGAATGGCTATTGGGAGGCAACTAA
This sequence comes from Panthera pardus, assembly GCF_024362965.1. Lineage (NCBI taxonomy): Eukaryota > Metazoa > Chordata > Mammalia > Carnivora > Felidae > Panthera > Panthera pardus. The sequence goes on from NW_026526666.1 coordinate 31,076,270, forward strand.
TGGCATATATAACGGAAACTTTTGTGTTGAGTATCATAAAACTATCTTTACTTGACAATTACTAAGCTAATGTAAATCAAGGACACACATGAAGACAAACTATCGTTTAGTTAGCCAATATTCTGTGCCAGGATCTGGTGCTAGATGTTAAACGTAAGTTTCCTGCAGTTAGCCTTGCCCTGCAAGATGGATATTATTATCATTATTTTCAGAGAGATTAGATTACCTCCCCATTAGGGAAATAAGTAGCTTCATTTCGATTTTATCATTAAAGCCATTGCCTTTCTTGAACATCAAATAAATCATATGCAATATTCTCTTTTGTTTCAGACTTATCTTGCTCAATATTAGGCCTGTGATTCATTCATGTTGTTAAGGGTACTATCATGTGCCTCTTATTGCTGTGTATTATTCCATGGCTTGAAAATATCACATTTTGTTTATCTACTGCGCTATAGGTTGATATTTCGGTTGTTTGCCGTTCAGAGATATTATGAATAAAATTGCTTTTAACATTCTTAATATGAGTCTTTTGGCATTCCTTTCTGTTGGGTTTACACACAGGAGCAGCATAGGGTATTTTTAGCTTTGGTAGATACTCTTTAAATTTAAAGATTTAAAGATTTTTAAATCTTTAATTAAATCTGGAAGACTTAAATATTTTGAAGTCTTTAAAAGATTTCCAAAGTGGTTGTACCAAGTTACACTCCCACCAGCAATTTGTGAGAGAACCATCTGCCAATGTTTGGTGTTGTTATATAGAAGGTGGTAAGACATATGGAAAAAGAAAAGCTGGGCAAGACAAGGGGGATTGTTGGGGCTGGGAGAAAGTGGAGCAGGTTGAAATTTTAAATACAGTGGTTGAGGGGTGGGTACCTGGGTGGCTCAATCAGTTAAGCATCTGACTCTTGATTTCTACTCGGGTCACGATCTCACAGTTCATGGGTTGAGCCCTACATCGGGTTCCACGCAGACAGTGCAGAGCCTGCTTGGGATTCTCTCTCTCTCTCCGTTTTTCTCTGCCCCTCCCCATTCATGCTCTCTCTTTCTCTCTCTCAAAAATAAATAAATAAACTTAAAAAAATAAATACAGTAATTAACATAGTTTTTTTTTTTTTTTTTAGAAGGTGACATTCCAGCAAAGTCACAAAGAAGGTAAGGGCATGAGCAATGCAGGCATGTGGAAAATGTTGGAGGCAGGGGCCAGGGCCAGTACAAAGGCTGTAAATCGAGGCCCTGTGTGCTGAAGTCAGGGTAACAGGTCAGTGTGGAAGAAGAGCGAGTGAGGGGGAAAGCAACAGAAGATATTATAAGAGGCAAATGGCACCAGATCATGCAGGATCTTTGAGGACACAGGGAGGACTTGGCCTTTCACCCCGAGTGCCAGGGGGAGTCACAACAGTGTTTTGAGCAGATGAGTGACATAATCTGACTTCCATTTTAGAGAGATCATTCTGGTGTCTGGGTTGAGGACAGGTTGTAGGGTGGGAGCAGGGAGAGCAGTTAGTAAGCTACTGCAGGAGGTGACGGTGGCTTTTGGGCCAGGGCGGTGGCAGTGGACATGCTGAGACTGATTAGATGCTGGGTGTATTTTGAAGGTAGAGCAATCATTTTTATTGGCATCACTAGCTTTAATATTAGCAATGCTATGGTAATAATAATAGTTATCATTTTCAATCTCTTACTATGTCCGTACTGTATGTTTTATTATTCTCGTAAACTGAAGCTCAAAGATGTTAGGCAACCTCCCTAAAAACACAGGTTTCATAAGAGATAGACCAGGCATTCTATCTTAGCTCTAGCAGATTTCAAAGTTAATGCTCCTAAAACTGCCTCATCACTAGGTTCTGGTTTCCGTTTTGCCTCTACCCCAGGCAGCGCCTTATACATAACAGGTGATCAATATATTTACATTGAATTCATTGACACCATTCACTTTTCCCTGAACTTTGTTTCTGGATTTTCTTAAAAAATAGGCTTTTACTGTTATATTTACATACTGTAAACTTTACTTTTTGGGTATATAGTTCCATGACTTCTAACATGCATAGATTTACGTGAGCACTACCACAATCAGGATATAGACTATTTCCATTGCTTCTGCCTGCCCCAAATTCTCTCATGCTGCACCTGTGCAGCCAAACCCTCCCCCACCCAATAATTCCTGGAAACCCCTAATCTGTTCTTTACTGATTATAAACATGAGTGTACAGGTTTTTGTGGGAGCGTAAGTGTGCAGTTTTCTGGGATAAAAGCCCAGGCATGTGTTTGCCAGTCCATGTGGTTAATATTTGTTTAACTCTATAAGAAACTACCAAATTGTTTTCTAAAGTGATTACACCATTGTGCAAGTCAACCAGCACCATATGAAAGTAACAATTGCTCTGTGTCTTTGTCAATGCTTTTTGAAATTTACAGTGAAAGTATTTTGGACTCCAGAATATATTTATAGGCTAAATTCCATATTCCATATTTTTTAATGTGTCACATAAATATAGTCTGTGACATTTTCCTCATTGAAGATATTTTACAATACATTAAAATACATCAATATTTCATGAAAAAACCTAGTAGAAAAATTTAGATAATACCTACGATATATGAAATTTCACCCTGGCTATACATTTTTTTAATTTTAAGCATCAGTTTTTAAAAAGTAACATCAAAATGATAAGGATTGCTATATTCTTCATATATCCCATGTCTCATAAATTTGAATTCAACTGCTAGTTCTTTTCCCAACCATATATGTTAATGGTATTTGCTTCTGTTTTTGAATGGTAAGAGTATCCATTTTCTGTTCCTTAGGAGTGATACTTAGGTCTTATTTTTCTGATTCTTCCAGAAAATGCTGCATGTTGCGTTTGAATAGGAATTGAGGGTTCAGAAAGGGGTGGGCAATTACAGATCTCTCTAATTTTAAAAACCTGAGGTATGGGTCCAGCCAAGTGCTCAGCTTGATTTCCAAGATTTCTAAATAAACATGATATAGGCATACTTTACAAAATTTACCACCTGCCCTTTTTGATCCAGATACCTTTCCATTTGGAGACTGTTATTGTGATGTAATTAACACATATAAATAACACAATGTGCTTGCACGACTTCCAATAAGGAAGTCCCTATGAAACAGGCCTAAGCTTTTCTTTTCTTTCAGGGATGTTGTAGAAGTTAGATAATCAAAGGTCATAAGGTAGTGAATGAAAATTTGCTTTAAGGGACAAAAACATGTTACTATTATTATAAAAGATAAGTCACTTCTTAATTAAATGAGTACTAAGTACCTAACATAGTGAAAGTATCACGTAAGATATGTTCATGGAGAATATAAGTATAAAATAGAGCTCTTACCCTCATGTATTTATAATCTAGTTGGCAGAGAAGTAAAATGTTTAAAAAAATTTAGGGGTGCCTGGGTGGCTCAGTCGGTTGAGCGTCCGACTTCAGCTCAGGTCATGGTCTCACAGCTTGTGAGTTCAAGCCCCGCGTCGGGCTTGGTGCTGACAGCTCAGAGCCTGGAGCCTGCTTTGGATTCTATGCTTCTCTCTCTCTCTGCCCCAACCCACTCACATTGTCTCTGTCTCTGTCTCTCTCTCTCTCTCTCTCAAGTAAATAAATAAATAAATAAACATTAAAACAAAATTAAAAAAAATTTTTAAGTATTCCAGTAACACATGAATACATGTTACAAGGCTTTATCTAATTTTTCAGAGTAATTGCACAAACGGTAAAATATCCCACACATTGGTCTATTACATACATATATAAGTTCAAATGGTGCACTCTCACAAAGTATTGGTTTCGTCTCACAGTAGATAATGTGTGAAGTCATAAGCCCACTATTCTTATCTCTGTTCCCTGAGCAGGTGAAGAAATTTGAGCTGGGCTCAGCAGAACATTAGAGAGGAGGGAGACGACATTCCAAGCAAATAAAGTGTCAAGAGCCAAAGTGCAGAGATGGAAAGTGCAAGCATGTGCCTGACCTGTGAGCAAACCCGTTGGCTTGTTAACAGATGAGTAATGATAACAGCAGTCATTAATTGAGCACTGAGTGTGGCAAGCACTGGGCTAAGTCTGATACATGGGCTGCCTCACTAAATCTCAACAACACTGGAAATAAACTGAGGATTCGGAATCTTCCATACAGGCACACAGCTAATAAGTTGTAGACCTGGGGTTCCAACCCAGACGGTCTGATTCTAGTCCTTAACCTCAACATTATACTGTAACACTAAGGCTAGAAAGGAAATTTGAGGACACATTGTAGGGAGCTGAGATGTTTGAACTTTAGCCCAGAGGACTAGGGGTTCTCCATCTTTTCCCCAGCCCTCTACATTTGACTGATAGGATATCTTGAGGAACAGCCCCTTGATAAAAATGGTTCAACATGAGCATGGGCTGGGGAAGAGCATTGACATCTCCAGCCTGTGTGTGGAAATGCTGCTCATTCTGTCCTGAGAGAGTGAGGTGCTTCTCACTCTACCTTTTGTCTCCCTTTTGAGAGTCACCACTATAGATGATGGGGGAAGCCTGGAAGTCTTAAAAAGAGAATGTAGAAGACCCAACAATGAGTGTAAATGAATTTGGCAGCAAGGTCCATAATGGACTGGACACAGAGGTCCAGGCAATGGACCACTGCAGCCCAACTATGCAGATAAGGGAGAGCTAAGGTGGGGCAATGGGGATGGCTGTTGGGAAGGGAAGATTGATAGGACCTGGTTACTAGAAGGATCTAGGGGCAATGGAGTGGAGGAGTTAGTCAATAAAGATTGTATAACTGTAATTTCTTTCCCGTGCCTTCAAGAAGAGCAGACTGGTCCCTACAGCATCCCTGAGCTCTCAAAGTCTATTGTCATATCGGCCATGGCCACTAGAGGGCTGCCCCATCTCGTCTGGAGCCCAGACTGATTCATACGCAGGGAAGACAGTGAGACTGTTTAAAATCCAAGTCCTGCTGGTCCCTGGAACTTCATGAGAGCCTGGGTTTACAACGGTTGATTTTCATTGAGACAGAAGGTTGGAAGGTCTCCCACGCACTGACGATGGCTGGAAGTGGCCTAAGAGGTGGTGATAAGTTACGGAGTGCTGGTGTGGGTGCCCAGGCCGCCAGGGGAACAGGAGGGCAGGAGGAGGAAATCTCAGGTTTGAGGATATCCTGGTCGCGGAAGACAGAGAACTTGCACAGTTGAACCGCAGCCGGAGCGGATGTGTGTGCCCATGTGCGTGAGTGTGGGGATGCATATGGGCGGTACCTGTGTACGAGTGAGTATACGTGTCGATGCATATACGTGCATGCGTGAGAGTGTGGATGGGTGAGTATGCGTGTGCACGTGTGCGGGTGTATACGTGTATGTGTAAACGTGTGCATGCCTGGGAGAGCGTGGCACATGTGGGCAGGCTTCCAAGTGTCTGTGTGTGTCTGCTCCGCAGGGGGGAATGTTCATGTTTGTTGCTTGGCTGCAGCCCAAAAGACAAACAATGAGGTGAATGGAAATGAACTGGAGTCTCTGCTTCAGCAGTGATTAGCTCCCATCAATTCTGACCAAGAGGAGATACAACAGGCACCAAGGAGCAAACACTGGGAAACTCAGAGACCTGGGTTGTGCAGGGGTCTGCAAAGCCACTCGGCAGCGTCCTTGGACAGCAAAGCTCTCCTCTGGAGCCTGGAGCGGGAGACGGGTCATTCCTGCCCTCAGACACAGATCTGTGTGCTATTCCATCCTGGCCAGTGGCTCTTCGGTCTGGCCTTGGTCTTACTAAACATCACTTTACTTTCTGATGGGTGGACAGCTACCTACCTCACCTTCCCCTGGCAGTTTTCTCGTTCTCTTTGTCAGGCTGGCCTCCGTCTCTTCCCAGAGATGAGGTGAGAGCCCTCTTTCCAGCTGCTCAGAGGAGCCCGGCTTCGTGCTGTGTTCGCACTTAGTCATGTTGCCTTGTCCTCAGGCTCCCCTCTTGCCACCTGTCAGGGGTTGGAAGCAGAATAGTGAAGGCAGAAACACAGACTGTCTGGTGGGTTGGTGAGAAGGAGTTGTTCCTTATCTCTAGACCTGTGCACATATTTATGTGTGAGCGAGTGGGAAAGGTGGTGGTAGGGAGGGCATTAGAGGACCCTGGGGCAGGCCTTCAGCCCTCAGAGCTGGGGTCCCTGGCTGTGGGTTCCCCGAGGCCCAGAGACACTGGTTTAGCTGGGGACATGAGTGTCCGCCAACCTGCTAAAGTGCATGCCCTGTCCTCACACAACAGGGTCTTTCCTGGGCTCTCACAATCCCTCATGAGCACGTCTCAGAGGGCGCCAGGCCCCTCAAGCAGCATGGCTATGAGAATTTAAAAAAAGCTCTGCATACCCAGCAGGTTCTCCTTATGCTTGTATACTTGGGTGTGTGGGGAGGGTACTTCATCATTCATTCACATCCTAATAAATCTAGAGTAGTTGCTTCGTAGAAATCACTTATTGGGTGCCTGGGTGGCTCCATTGGTTAAGTGTCTGACTTCGGCTCAGGTTGTGAACTCAATGGTTCGCAGGTTCCAGCCCCGCAATGGGCTCTGTGCTGACAGCTTGGAGCCTGGAGCCTACTTCAGATTCTGTGTCTCCCTCTCTGCCTCTCTCCTGCTCACATTCTGTCTCTCTCTCTTTCTCTCTCAAAAATAAATAAACATTAAAAAAGAAATTGTTCATAACACTTCCAGTTTGTTTTTAGTCTTTAAATAGTTCCTGTTCTCATTTGCCCCCTCAGGGCACAAGTGGCCCAGTCCTGATTTTCTTTCTAATGCAGTTCTTGTTTTATAGTTCACTAGATTGAATAGCTGTGGGAGTTCTCAAGCTTTAATATTAAAAAAAAAAAAAAAAAATCTCCTGAGGAGCTTGTGTTATTTTTTTTCACTGTTAATTTTTAACAGATTTTTTTTTTTTTTTTTATAAATTCTAGGGGCACTTGGGTGGCTCAGTTGGTTAAGTGACCAACTCTTGGTTTTGGCTCAGGTCATGATTTCACTGTTTTGTAAGTTCAAGTCCCACATCAGGCTTCATGCTGGCAGCGCGAGCCTGCTTGGGATTTTCTTTCTCCTCTCTCTCTACCCCTGTCCCACTCACGCTGTCTCTGTCCCTTTCAAAAAAAAATAAACTTAAAAAAAAAAAGTAAATTCTACCCCCAAAGTGGGGCTTGAACTCACAACCCTGAGCTTTGAGATCAAGAGTAGCATGCTCTACCGACTGAACTAGCCAGACATCCTGAGTAGCTTGGTTTAAAGGCAGATTTCTCAGGCCTCGTTTAAATCTATGGAATCAGAATTTCTGGAATGAGACACAGGAATTTGCATTTTACCAATCCCTCCCCCACACCCAAGATCCTAAGTTAGGTGATCCACAGAACACATGCTGTGAACCATGGTGTGGAAGGATGCTTGGATCCATTTTTTTTTAATGTTGAGTTTCCAGAGTTCTTTATATATTCTAGACACAAGGCCCTTGTTGGTTGTGTGATTTGTAAATCTTTCCTCCTAGACTGTAATTTGTTTTTTCATCTTTTTACAGGGACTTTCACAGAGGAAAAGTATTAAATTTTGATAAGGTCCAATTTGATGAGGTCAATTCTGCTGAGCCCTAGGTCCCAAAGATACCTTCCTGTATTCTTTTCTAGAAGTTTTGTAGTTTTATGTTTACATGTAAGTCCATGATCCATTATGAGTTAATTTTTTTTTAATGTTTATTTATTTTTGAGAGAGAGAGACAGACACGAGCAGGGGAAGAGTTGACAAAGAGAGGGACACAGCATCCAAAGCAGGCTCCAGGCTCCGAGCTGTCAGCACAGAGTCTGATGTGGGGCTCTAACTCACAAACCGTGAGACCATGACCTGAGCCAAAGTTGGACACATAACTGACTGAGCCACCCAGGTGCCCTGTGAGTTAGTTTTTATATTAGGTGTGAGGTTTATGTCCAATTTTTCCAGCACTAATTATTGAAAAGGCTGTTTCTCCTCCATTGGATTGCTTTCATTTCTTTATCAGAGTTAGTCAGGGACATATTTGTGTGGCTCTAGATCTGGGTTCTTTATTCTATTCCACTGATCCATGTGCCTATTCTCTCCACCAGCACCATGCTGTCTTGATACGGGAGTTATGCATTAGGCCTTAATGTTGAGAAGAGTGGTTTCTCTCACTTCATTCTAGTTTTTCAACATTGTTTTGGCTATTCTTTTTTTAAGTTTATTTAATTTATTTTGATAGAGAGAGAGCATGTGTGTGAGCGGGGAAGAGGGAGGGAGAGAGAGAGAGAGAGAGAGAGAGAGAGAGAATCCCAGGCAGATGCCATGTTTTCAGCACAGAGTCTGATGGGGGGCTCGATCCCACGAACTGTGAGATCATGAACTGACCCGAAATCAAGAGCTGGATGCTTAACCGACTGAACCACTCAGGTATCCCTGTTTTGGCTATTCTGGGGCCTTTTCCTTTCCAAATAAATTTTGGAATAAACTTGTCAAGGCCTACAAATTAACTTGCTCAGATTTTGATGGGAATTACATTAATACTGACCAGTTTTAGAAAAGGACTGTATTTTTTTTTTTTTTTTCTTGCACCAGAATTTTGGGAGAGCAGGGTTTAACCAAAGCAGTTCTGAAGTCTTACCTTGTTAAATGTTTCTTGTCTGGGATATACTTTTACTTCCAGTCACTACAATCTCTTGTCCGGCTGCAGAGAAGAAACCATGTGGAAAAACTGGGCAGCTACAGTTGGTGCAAGGTTCACCAATAAGCTTTGTTCCAACCTAGAATCCTAGAAATTAAGCATACTCAGTGCTCTAAATTGTCTCTTTAAGGGCACATTGTAGCTTCTTGGAATTCATCTGCTGTCTTTAGGAAAATGGAATAGAGATATCTTAAGAGAAGTAGGTTGAGGGATGCCTGGGTGGCTCAGTTGGTTAAGCTTCCAACTCTTGATTTCTGCTCAGGTCATGATCTCATGGTTCATGGGATTGAGCCCTGAGTTGGGTTCCACACTAACAGCATGGAGCCTACTTGGGCTTCTCTCTCCCTCTCTCTGCCCCTCCCCACCTACTCTCTCTTAAAATAAAGAAGTAAACTTCAAAGAAAGAGAGAGAAGTAGGTTGTACTTCTTGAGTCTGTGAGGTCCAAATGTTTACTTCATTCACTTGATCCTCACCTCTGCTTTGCCAGAGAAGGAAGATTGAATGGACTTGAGGGGTTACTGGGAACACGCATCTCACCAGCACCACCAAGCACTGTTCCAAGGGTGTGAGAAGATGTGGTGACTCAAAAAGAGGATGGTTTTGTGGAAGGTCTTTTTTTTTTTTTTTTAACGTTTTTATTTATTTTTGAGACAGAGAGAGACAGAGCATGAACAGGGGAGGGGCAGAGAGAGAGGGAGACACAGAATCTGAAACAGGCTCCAGGCTCTGAGCTGTCAGCACAGAGCCCGACGCGGGGCTTGAACTCACGGACTGTGAGATCATGACCTGAGCTGAAGTTGGACACTCAACCGACCAAGCCACCCAGGTGCCCCTTGTGGAAGGTCTTTAAACTTAACCTCACACTCTGCAGTGCCTGCTCGTGCGCTCTTCCCATTTCTTATCCTCCCGGGAAGCAGCTGTCAACATGCGATCCTAATGTTCTCGCACCCTTTTCCTCACATCGCTCTTCCCACCGCCCCCCCGCCCCCCCAGTCACACCCTTCAGTTCTCCAATCGGTTATTTGTAGCCAGTGACTCAGATGTTTGGCACGTTAACGTTCATTTCAGTCAACACCAGACGAAGTGAACCCAGTTTCATTTCTATCCTCATCTAAAAGTTGGCCCCAGACTAGTTCACAGAATCTCTGCAGTTTTCCTTGGCTGGTGTAAGCTACGTGTGTCCCTTTAGTGATCTGATTGATACTGGCCTTTGTGGTGGATGTCACATCCAGAGAGCTGCAAGGACACACTTGATAAAAGGGACTACTTACCTGGAATTTACCCTCAGAACACCATAATCTTGACAATGACAGTTTTGTGCACCTCCAGTGCTTTGAGGGGTTCTTATAATTCTGAGTTGTACAGAGGCAATCAAAAGATTTCTTGAGAATGACTAACTCCCCATGTGGAATGAGAACTGTATGCAGTTAAACAGTTAATTGTACCGATAGCATCTAAATGTGGTATTCACACAATAAGCTTCAAGAAGCATCCAGAGTGTCGTAACCTAAAATGCCCCTATCTTAGAGAATTAGCAATACCCTTAGTCGGATCTGGCTAGAGAAATGACTTTACTGAAGCCTTAAAACCTCTTTGCTAAGTTCTCCCCCCGCCCCCAGTTTTCTTTATTCTTTATGCCTTCCCTACCCTCTTATGTCTTCTGCCATGTTACATTGGGATGGTTCCTTCTACATGCAAATGGTAACTGATGTGGTCATTGGGTTCCATGTCCCTCAGTAGTTCCCTCCAGGAACTATGTGAGAGCATACCCAGGGCCTGAGGGCTGGAACACAAAGAAAATGAGGGTGGAGTGTTGCTGAACTAATCCAAGAGCTATATATTCTTTCTGTATTTTTTCCTCGGTCAATGAGAGCACACAGCTGCCTTGCTTAAGGATTACAGAAGCTTGTAAGGCTGGGCTCAGGGCTATGGAAACAGTAATACCCATGGGACTAAGGCATCCATTGTCTGTTCTTTGCTAAACTCACTTCCATCACCAATGCAAACATTACGGTCATCCTCTTTTTCCCCCATCACTTCTGCCGATCACCACCACCTCCCCCCCCCCCCCCCCCCCCCATCACCTCTTCCTAGGCTGGCCAGATGCTTCTGCCATTTGCCGGAGGAAGAGGGATATTTTTTGGTATGCACAGGAGAGCCCTGGTTTCCTAGTTACACTATTCTGTCCTTCCTTGTCCCAAGCTCCTTCTACTAGCTGCAGAGAGCTCTCAGTTCACAGGGGCTGCTGCTTTCAGTGCTTGCTCCCTGAAGGAGCATGCCTAGCTGCTGTTTGGGGGATGGTATCCTCCACTGACATCTGCATGGACTCTGTCTTTGTAGGCTGCAGGGATGTGAGGGATGAGGTTTTTAGAAGAGTGGCTTTTCTGATAGGAAGGGAGAAGCTTCCAGACTGCATCTAACCTAAAACAGGTTTTCCTCTCTGAACAGAAGTCATCGATGCTTCCCGTGTTGCAGTAACAACAACCACGACCCGTCCTAGCTGCTGCTGGGTATGGGTTTGAGTGTTGAATCCCCTTGGGCTCATTAGGGATGTGGGGCTGGGAGAGTGCAGTGGGAGGTGGGGGCCACCCTTTCGCGCTGGCTCCATCTACAGAACGTTTCCCGAAGATCCCTTCCTGCTTCTATAATCTTGGCAGAACAAAGCAGCCACTATTCCTCTTTGCCGAGCCCTGTCTGTGCTCAACACCTCCTGTGCCCTCTCTAATTTCCCTCTTCCTCACGCAATCCAGCTGCCTGTTGAGGCTTCTCTCCCTGTATTTACAGCCATCTAATCAGCTGGTAATTTACTTTCAATCAGTGCCAGATTGTGTTCCTCAGATTCATATCTCTTCTTTCGTTTAGTGAGGAAATGATTGCCTTTCCTTTTTACCATTCGCTTTACATATCAGCTGCCATGTTGTGCTGATGAGTAGTCCCTTCGATAGGAAGGGATAATCCGACATTTCAAGAGTGCATCTGTCCAAAGCTGTCCAGGTTAAGACTTACATCACAGGTAAATTCAAATACGTGGGACTGGGGGAGAGTCTTTCACGGCCAGTCTTATGGTCAGTGTCTCAAGTTCTTGAGTTGTTAGTGGCAAGTGTGGTTTGGCAGAAACTTCTTGTCATTTAATCCCAGCTGGGAATTAATTTTCTGGTAGGCTGCCTGTCAGGACCATCCAGAATGGTTAGGGATGGGGGAAGGGCGGTGCCGGGCTGTGGCCGAAGTCCTATCTCTTAGATTTTAGCTACATGAGGTTGAAGAGGCTGCCTGCTAAAGTTTGAAAAACTGCAGGCCAAGAATAATAACAGATTATTTGTGTGGCTTGTGAGGCTGGTTGAGTCGCGTGGAAGAGAAATTAAATCGGGAAGATGAAGAGAACAGATGAGGGTACAGTCAGAGACTGAATGAAGGACAGATGGGCTGAGGGTCAGTTGAGGTCCACCCACCCACTTTCCCCTCATACGTGTGTTGGGATGCTTTCCTGGATGGGGGCATGTTCTCAAATATGGCTGAGTGGGTAATCTGTCTTACCTCTCTTCTAGGGAAGATTCTCCTGTGGGACAGGATGGGGCTGGAAAACCTTCACTTCTTACCCACCCCTCCAGCTTCTTGCTCTTGAAACCATCATGCCCTTTCTGCCTCTTGAGCCTGAAGATCTCTTCCTCTTCCCAGCCCTGTTAACATTAATAATTATTAACTATAATAAATAATATATTGGTAATATATTAATAAAATATTATCATATTCTTCACATTATATTAACATGTTATTAATAATAATATATTAGTGTATATATATATTTTTTGGTCTTGGTTTTAAATGGAAGCTTCTTCAAGTTGCTTTCTCTACCTGTGAACCCTCCAGACCCAGGTCAGGTGCTCCACCTCTGTGCCCCTAGGACCCTGTACTCATAGGTAATGTGCATCCATGTACCTTTTTGTATTCCTCATTAGATAGTGAGCCTAACATGAAAGCCAGAAGGGATGTGTATAGTACAAGGTCTAGCACATTGTGTCATCCAAATAGTTGCTGAGTTTGGTTATGGAGAAGCAGCCAGGTTGGTACATCTTGTGTCTAGAGGGCAGGGAAGGGCCCTTCATAAGTCAGGTACCAGTCACTAAGAATATTTCCCATGCTGGGCACAAATATTTCCCATACTGGTCCCTTAAAAGACCAGAGTGTGGTTGGAAATTGATGGTAGGGGGTGCTCAAGAAGCAAGAGAGTGATCAGTCAGTTATTGGGAGGATCTGTCTTCAGAGTTTAGTGGCCTAGCCACCAGGCTGGGGTCTAGGGTCAGGGCGCTTCTCAAGGAGAGGACTAACAAGGGCATGAGGGAATAGCAGGCCCCCGGCCTAGACCTGGTCCTGAGAATAGGCACCAGAGGAACACCAGGCAGCACGAGAGCCCTCTGGCTACCAATGGGGGCATTGGATCCTGGCTGAGCTTAGCAGCAGAAGTGGATCCATCAGTTTTCAGATGTGCTAAGGCCCTGGGGCCAGGGAGGGGACTAAACTACACAAAGTCAGTTAAGTCCTTCCTACTTCTCATTCCAGAATTGTCTATAAGGCTTAATAAAAATCAGATTCCTATGCTTCACCTTACAGTTACTGAAATGAAAATATCTGGAGGTTAGGTCTCAAGTCTGAGAATCTTGAGTGGAATAACAATGGGCTCTGATGGAGTGAACTAGAGCAGGCAGAACCAAGGGAAACAAGGCAGCATTCACATTAGAATCAGTGGGCAAACTCTCACATTTTTGTACTAATTCTGACTGTATTAGTTTGCTAGGACAGCTGTAACAAAGTATCACAAAATTGGGTGACTTACACAGCAGAGTTCCAGAGTCTAGAGGTCCAAGGTCAAGATGTCAGCAGGATAGGTTCCCTCTGAAGTCTGGGAGGAAGAATTTGTTCCATGCCTCTCTCTTAGCTTCTGGGAGTTTGCTCCCAATCTTTGGTGTTCATTGGTTTGCAGATGCATCACCCCATCTCTGCTTTCATGTTCATATGGCATTATTCCCATGGGGTGTCTATTTCTGTGTCTAAATTTCTCCTCTTTATTGGAGCTGAAGATATCATTATTATTGGATTATGATCTCCTTTTAACTTGATTACCTCTATAAACACCCTATTTCCAAAAAAGGTTACATCCTGAGGTACTGGGGATTAGGGCTTCAACATATCTTTTTTGGGGGGACATAATTCAACACATAACACTAAGTGGGAGAATTCATTGAGGAATAGTAGAAAGGGAGTAGATTCTCATCAGAGAGTCCAAAATTTTTGACGAAGGACCTCTTGGTTGCTTCTGATATGGTCTCAAAACTCTTAAGATACCATTCAGAAAGTTTCTGTAAAAGAAAAAGAAAAACTCACAGGTATAATCAAAAGATCCAACCATGAGAGATAAATAATTCTCAAAAGTAAAATTCTGATGACATAAGTGAAAGTGATCCTGAAGGAATTATTTTGCCTGCAAAGAGAGCTTTTTGATGAGTTTTCGTCATAAATGGTCACTGGTGGTTAAAGAAGTGTTGGTGGAAGGAGTACAGTCAACAAAGAATATAACCTGTAAAAGGAAGCTAAGAATGAAACACATCTAATAAAAATGCTAAGCGACGGGCGCTTGCATGGCTCAGTCATTTAAGTGTCAGACTCTTGATTTTGGCTCAGGTCATGATCTCACGATTGAGACTGAGCCCCACATCGGGTTCCACACTAAACATGAAGCCTGCTTAAGACTCTCTCTCCCTCCCCTTTCCGCCTGCCCCTCTCTCTTCTGCCATGTTACATTGGAATGGTTGTCATGAGGGGAAGGAATTAGATTTGCTCTGTATGTCATTGAAGAACAGACTTACGGCCAGAGGGAAAAGGATACAGAGAATATTCTTTGTTGTTGTTTTTTTTTTAATGTTTATTGACTTATTTTTGAGAGAGAGATAGAGCATGAGCAGGGGAGGGGCAGAGAGAGACGTACACAAAATCCCAAGCAGACTTCTGGCTGTTAGCGCAGAGCCCTATGTGGTGCTCAAACTCACGAACCATGATATCATGACCTGAGCTGAAACCAAGAATCAGATGCTCAACAGACTGAGCCACCCAGTGCCTCAATACAGAGAATATTCTGGTCACTGATATTTCCTAATGATGCAATGGGCTTCCATGTGAGGCAGTGACCATTTAGGGGAAGACGGATATAAGTTGTCTTCTAGCTCCTGCCAGAGTACTTGGCACAATCATACAAATTTGTGTGAGAATTATGTTAACAATTCCATCATGAAAACTTGTACACACCCATAGGACTTTCTCCAGAGTTACCTCTAATCCACCTGCTCCACATTTCTCATTCATCAGCATCCTGGGTATCTTCTTGTTTGGTTCCATATTCTTTATTCTCCCTCTTGCACTTGAGACTGGAAAACTTATTTGGTCCTCTTTTTCCAGGTCTTAACCTTAACTTCTCATTCAGATGTGACTTTCTTTATCTGTCCTTTGACCCTTCAGACCACAACTTTTGGCAAAAGGTACCACAGTTAATGATCTTTCCTCACCAACAAAACAACACGCAATTAAATTGCTATTCATCTGACCCCATCTGATATAGGAAGGGTATAGAACACTGGAAGACTCCTTGTCAGGTCTGCATAGAAGAATCTTACATTAGGGGAGAGAGGTTGGACTTCGTGACCACTAATGTCCCCTTTTATTTTCAGATGTTATGATTTTCTTATTTATATTTGTCACTGCTCACAGGATGGGCAATAAATAGAAAGTTTTCAGTGGTTCTTTGTCAGTGGTAATGCTCTTTCCAAGAACACCACCATTCAATAGGTCACATATATGTAGAGATGCTTCCGCTCTTTGATATTGCCACCGAACTACCTTCAGCAGGTCATAGGCAGCTCTTGGAGCAGTGGAGATGAACTAATTCTTCCTCATTTACCTTCTTGTCTGGTGTCCTATGAGACCAAAGGGAGCCTATGAAGTACAGCCAGCTACAGAGGAAGAAGGGGTACGGTTTGTCATGGAGCAGTGCCATGCTGATGGCCGTATGGCCAAACCATGGCTTTGGCCTCCTTGGCGCTCTGAGCTAACCAAGATTCAATGCTGTTTGAAGGCTTGTGGGGAGGAAATTACAGCCACAGTTGTGTTGATCCTGAAATGATTCAATTCCGTGGAAAGTAGCAGAAGGCTAGGACCCTGGCCCATAGATATCCATGAAGGGATGGTCTTATTAAAAAGACCTCAAATCTGATCAATCATATCGCTCCACCAATACTCTCCAGCTGCGCCTACAATAATATCCAAACTCCATATCAGTACTTAAATGGTCTGATTTCTGGCCCTGTCTCCAAACTCATCAACTTATTCTAATTGCTACCTCTTGAAAGCAGAAACTACTTCTGTGTCCTGCTCCATCTGCAGTGTTGAGAACAGTACTTGGCATATACTTTAATAACTATTTGTTTCACAAATGGATCTAGACTCTACTTCCAAAGAACTTTACTAAGTTTATATAATGGAGTCTCTCATTACTAAATTCTTAAGAATAATCCCTTTTTAAAAATTCTATCCTCATATCCCCATCATGCTTTGGGGATGAAAAACATTCTTTTGATTAATAATAGGAGAGTTGAAGAAGTGAAGAATAATGTCCTCTCTCGTTCAAACTCCTTGGGGGAATTTGGTTGGGAGAATGGAATTACCCAAGTTGGACTCTGCCCAGCACACCAGGCTTAAGTTATTGGGTAAGAGTACATTAGATAAATGAATTTTGGCAGCTGACAAAATATTCTCTTTATGTGGAAGTGAGTGACCTTGGATTTAGTTTCTTTTAAAGGCTGGCTTTCTCTGGCAGGGGCAAGAGATGATACTTTGAAGGAGCCATCATTTTGCAGTAACAGCAGCAGTACCAGGAAATTTGTGGGTGATTGTAGAGCATCCATTATCTCAGCATCCATTAGGGTAGGAATGCAGTGGACAAATCTGCTTTTCGTTTGCCAGTGTTTAGCCCCTTCGCTTGGAGAATCACCCATGATTATAGCTGAATGTAGTCCAAGATTCATGAGTGCTCTGAATCAGATACCTATGGGCAGAAAGGAAACCATTTATTCATTCCTTTCTTTTTTCTCTGTTTTTCTTCCCCCATTTAATTGTCCCACATTGTCAGTGAATGAGTCAAATGTTCAATATTTTTTTCCCCAGAGACTGCCTTTGGCAAAGCAATGCAGTGTATCATACTGTTTCTAAACTAGTTCATCATGACATTCTGGGATTTCGATAGGACATCTTTTCTGTGTCAAGCTGTCCTAGGATAGCTCATACCCCTTTGCTCACTTTTGACAAGATACGTGGAAGCCAGGGTTATAACATGGCAGGATGAAAGGGAGAAAGTGGGCAGATGAAGGGTGTATGCATTGGGAGGGGAGGGTGCAGACAGCTGAAGGAGTGGTAAAAGTCGTCTTTGTCTGAATAGTCCATATTCCAGCAAGCCCCCAAAGCTGGAAAAGAATTTAAACACTGGAGGGCTTGAGGTAGTTATATTCTCTGCTAGTAAGGTCATAAGTAATCACCTTTATTGTGAATCCAAATAGAGTATATGGTGCCAGTCACTGTGTGATTTGGAGGAAACCACCCCAAAATACCTCCTCCACCAGCTGGTTGAGTGTTTATAAGCTCCACTCACATCCTTTCTTTGTGTGAAAGTCCTATCTCTCAAAGTCCTTGAGAAAATGCTATCTCACCTGCAAGGGGCAGGTCAGTTAACAGGATCAGGGATGGTTTATTTAGTCAGAGACAAATGCAATGTAGGAAGTTTGGAAAGGGGTGGGAGAGGTAGGTCAGCACCAGCAACTGCTCTCACAGTGGAGAGCTCTGGGAAGGCAAGACCAGCAATAAAAGACACTGGTTTGGGGGAACAAGTGAGGTGAGCCACAGAATAGTGGCAACATGTGCGAACTATGAAATATTGCTCACTGCTTCCCTTCAAATCTCACACAAGATCATCTCTTGTGTGCAGTCTAATGGGAACCATGCAGGGAAGGGAATTCTGGGAAATGTAGTTCGGCTTCTCCAAGTTGACACCTATCAAGCCACCATTCCAGGTCAGCTGATTCCATATCCTGTGGCCTTTCCATAACACCATGTTGTCCCTTTCCAAATGGACTTTTAAGTTACTTGTTCAACCTTTAAACCCATGAAAGACATTTTTCCTAGTTCCACCTAGTCTGAGTATTGATACCACAGGCCTAGAGGAGGGCTAGCTAGTGGTTAGGGGGCAACATGCATGAGAAAGACTAGGAGGTTAGCATCTCCTAGAACAGATCCAACAATAGACTAAACTCCAGCTGCAAAGGAAAAGGGTCTCATCTGTGGGGGCGTACGCAGTAGGAGTCAGGCATTTTGCTCTTCATGTACCTCTAGCCCTGCAATACCCCCTCTCACACAGCCACCCCCCCAGGGTCAGTTAGGCAGTTTCTGTCCTGCACAGAGAGGTCCAAACAAGGAGAGGGGAAGGAAATGGCTGAAATAAGCCCTGCTTCTCTCACCAGGCTCAGAGACGCTTCAGCCTTGAGGAATGAAAAGTTTTCCAATGCATGGGCCTGGAGGAGGCAACTTTTATGGTTTGCACAAAGGCACTGGACGTATAGTTGTGCCCCTTGAATCAGTTGCCTGCAGATCACAAGACTTTTCTTTTTTACCTTTGGGAGAGCCAAGCCAGGACAGTCTCCTGGACTTCGCAGACTTCCCACAACTAGTTCAGCTCCTGTCCTCCCTTTCTGGAGCTTGGGTGGATCTCCATTTGAGGGAAGGAGCTGAGATGAAGAAACCAAACAAATACTTGCACACTGGTCATTTCAAGGCATCAAGACAACGGGACCTTCATCATGACTTTGAAGAATTTCTGCTTTCCCTTTTGAGGGTCAGCAGAGCATTTCAATAAGAAAACTGAGCTTGAGGGACGCCTGGGTGGCTCTGTCAGTTAAGCGTCCGACTTTGGCTCAGGTCATGATCTCATGTTTCCTGAGTTCGAGCCCTGCATCAGGTTCTGTGCTGACAGCTAGGAGCCTGGAGCCTGCTTCGGATTCTGTGTCTCCCTCTCTCTCTACCCCTCGCCTGCTCACACTCTGTCTCTCTCTCTCTCAAAAAGAAATAAACATTAAAAAAGAAAAAGAAAAAAAAAACTGAGCTTGCTATAGAAGGATTTGGTGTGTGTGTGTGTGTGTGTGTGTGTGTGTGTGTGTTATAGGAACTGAGGCAATGCAAGTGCATTTTGTTTTGTTTAATTTTTTTAATGTTTATTTATTTTTGAAAGAGAGAGAGTCAGTTGCCCCAATGCAAGTGTATTTTGAAAGAACCAACTTCCCATCAAGATGGAAGGCAGATTGTTGATTGATTTTGGCTTTACATACTCCATGAGCTTGTATAAGGGGAACATGCCTTATCAGGATGCCCTGATATCTACTTAATATCTACTTAAGATGATTCTTTCCTGCTGCCTGTTGCAGCTCAGTTCTGCCTGCTTTAGTACTTCCAAACTTTTGCTCTGATGCCCCTCTGAGCTTCTGCTTTGATCCTCATAGCCTGGTACCCTCCTGGTAATGGTGTTGTGGGGTGGCTAACTGGAGTTGGTTTTTGGACAATTCTTCATGTTTTCTTTTTTAAAACGTTATTGATTTTGAGAGAGAGAGAGAGAGACAGAGACATAGAGCATGAGCAGAGGAGGGACAGAGAGGAAGACACAGAATCCGAAGCAGGCTCCAGGCTCCAAGCTGTCAGTGCAGAACCAACAAGGAGTTAAATAAATCGAAGGGCCACTGTATAAGGATGGTTCATTGTGTCTACACCAGAGAGTCTTTAAAATAATGTACATGTGCACGTTAGCCGGCTGGTGCACCTCTTCTTGACTCTTAGAGCAGAATCTGGTGTGGGCCAACTATACTTCTATAGGCATTATCTGTATAGTTATACAGGCATTAAAAACTTCCAGTATTTCACTTGATGCTTAAAAGGAAATATGAAGGGGTGCCTGGGTGGCTCAGTTGGTTAAGCGTCCTACTTCGGCTCATGGCATAAAAAGATAACGAGAAATTTAAAGGTAAAATGTATGATATGGAGAAGATGGTAAATGCTTTGTAGAAAAGTAAAATGAGGAAGGGTTTTAGGTTGTACTGGTGAGGGTCCAGGAAGGGAGGGTGTGACTCTTCTAGATGAAGATTTCCTGAAGACTGATCCATATGACATCTCTTGGGTCACGTAATATTGTTATCTTCATTTTACAGGTGAAGAAACTGAGGCTTAGGATATAAAAACTATCTTGCAAAAGTTGATCTATTAGCTATTCATATGGTGGAGTCTGTCTCTCCCAGAAGTATTTGCTATGGACTTCTTCCTAGCTGTAGAATGCAAAGCAGTTGTACACAGTTAAGAAATTGTAACATGAGGGATCAGCCAAAGGCATGAAATAGAGAAAAAGTTACATTTCCTATGGCTCCTCTCATCACAATGGCTTAGCCGACCTGCTTACCCACTCTTCCTCTTTTTTTTTTTTTTAATTTTATTTTTTAAAATTTACATCCAAATTAGTTAGCATTTAGTGCAACAATGATTTCAGGAGTAGATTCCTTAATTCCCCTTACCCATTTACCCTATCCCTGCTCCCATAGCCCCTCCAGCAACCTTCTGTTCTCCATATTTAAGAGTCTCTTATGGTTTGTCCCTTCCCTGTTTTTATATTATTTTTGTTTCCCTTCCCTTATGTTCATCTGTTTTGTCTCTCAAAGTCCTCATAGGAGTGAAGTCATATGATATTTGTCTTTCTCTGCCCAGTCTTCTTCTTGAGCTAGGATCAACCTCTGCATGATGCTAGGCAGGGTTCTGTGGCCATAGAATAGGTTTTAAAAAGAAATTTCAGCCAATTAAAAAATTTGTTTTAACATTTATTCATTTTTGAGAGACAGAGAGAGACAGAATGTGAGCAAGGGAGGGGCAGAGAGAGAGGGAGACACAGAAGCTGAAGCAGGCTCCAGGCTCTGTGCTGACAGCTCAGAGCCTGATGCAGGGCTTGAACCCACGAACCGTGAGATCACGACTTGAGCCGAACTCAGACGTTTAACTGAAGAATCCACCCAGGTGCCCTTGGCCAATTTTTAAAAGTTATTGGATTGTTTAGAGCAGTTTTAGGTTCACAGCTAAACTGAGCAGAAAGTACAGAGAGTTCCCATATACCCCCTGCCCCCACACATGTACAGCCTCCCTGACTGTCCACATCCCACCAGACTTTTTATTTACAAGGTTAACTCCTTCCATGTCTTGCTTCTTTCTTGTGAATTAAATCTGGGCTGCAGATTCAAATCATATCACTCCCCAGATGCTGAGTCCCCCATGCATACCTGGACGGCCATATCTGTTGGGGGCTTGCCGCTGTCCCTCATAGATGGACGTACCAGAGCCTGTAGAGGAGGTCAGAAGGCACACAGGGGACACAGACAGGTGGTCGGGTTCCTGTGTGTTTGCAGGCCCATGAGCCGCTGCAGGTCTGAGGTCATGCCTGCTTAGTAGCTCAAGTCACCTTCTCCTCCTGTCCAAGGTTATGATTTCGTTTCTAGGAATTTCTCAGCCCTGGATTTCCCCTTTTGCTTTTTAGTTTCTCATCCTAAGTTGGCTCAGCTTGTCCTCCAGACTTGCCTGAAAACTCCTTATTTAATGTTGAGCCTTGAATAAATTCTCATCTGCCACAGAGTGCTGAGTCACAGTGATGTCACAGACTTCCAGCCTGGTGGGCTTGCCCCGTGGCTGGCAGGAAGCAGCGGCCAGCCAGACACCCACACCTTCGGGCAGAGCCACTTCTGAGAAGCAGTCGGGGTGGAAATGTGTCATCCGCCAGGCGGGTGGGAGAGAGGCATGAGGGTGGGAGTGACATCATGCCTGCTCCTGCTGGATTTGAGGGGAGGTCATGCTTGAGCTTGACTTTTGAGGGAAAAGGAGTTGAAGTCATTGACCAGCTTTCTTTACTTGAGAGTCCGGGGAGGAGGTCACACTGGGGTTTACCTTACTTGAGAGAAGAAACAATGGGATCGTGCTGCGTGTCCCTTACTTGGGGTCCAGGAGTGAGGGGAGAGGGTACAGCTAATTAGAGGCTGGGGAAGTTACAGAGCGTCCTAGCCTCCATGTGGCAGTTTGCCTTCCTCCTTGAAGAGCTTGCTTATCTCTGGGAAAGAGTCTGAGGGGAGGACACCCTCCTGGGCAGCACAAAGCTTGGCTAATTCTGCTGCTCTGCTCAGGACACCCAGGGCCACGCTAGGACTTTCGAGGGCCCTGTTCCCTTTTTTCCATCATGGGCACTTTCCTTCATTAAAGAAAGAATTAAAAATTATATATATTATATATTATATTATATTATATTATATTATGTTATATATTTTTAAAATATTTATATTGGAGAGAGGGAGAGAGAGAGTGAGCAGGGGAGGGCACAGAGAGAGGGAGACACAGAATCTGAAGCAGGCTCTAGGCTCTGAGCTGTCAGCACAGAGCCCCATGTGGGTCTTGAACCCACAAACTGTGAGATCATGACCTGAGCCAAAGTTGGATGCTTAACCGACTGAACCACCCAGGTGCCCCTAAAAATTATAATTTATAACTGTGTTGGTATAAAGATGAATATAATCCAGGCTAGAACCATTATTATATAAGCATTATGATATTCGTTTTCCTTAGAATTTTAAAAGAAATTAAGATTAAAATATTTTTGTGGGCCTCTATTTAAGTAGATAAATTGGCCCTAGGGTCAGGGCTCTCCTCACCTTCAGAAAGGAATCTGCCCCCCTCCCCCACCAATGCCCTCACTTTGCCGATAGGAGATGACCCAGCGGGGAGTGGACTCACAGAAGCCCACAGAACCGCACCAGCCTCCATGTACAGACAGAAGGCGCAGTGAAGAAGCTGGGTGGTCCATCAGGATGCAGGCTTGCTTAAAAGGACTACTTTCAGGGGCGCCTGGGTGGCTCAGTCGGTTGAGCGTCCGACTTCAGCTCAGGTCATGATCTCACAGCCTGTGAGTTCAAGCCCCGCGTTGGGCTTGGTGCTGACAGCTCGAAGCCTGG
This sequence comes from Panthera pardus, assembly GCF_024362965.1. Classification (NCBI taxonomy): domain Eukaryota; kingdom Metazoa; phylum Chordata; class Mammalia; order Carnivora; family Felidae; genus Panthera; species Panthera pardus. The sequence continues at coordinate 31,099,065 of NW_026526666.1, forward strand.
AGCCTGCTTTGGATTCTGTGTCTTCCTCTCTCTCTGCCCCTAACCCACTCGGATTCTGTCTCCGTCTCTCTCAAAAATAAACATTAAAAAAAAACAAAACACAAAACTTTCAGGTAGTTGTAAGAGCTGAGTTATTCATCCAAGAGGAGATACTAGTCATTTCCTCAGGCAAAGGCAGAGATCAGAGGCATGATTTGGAAACAATGTCATAGGTGATCAACCAGTGCAGGGGAAACCATTTAAGGTAGGAGTGATCACATAAATTATCCACATTCATTCACTCATCTCATTCAACAAATATTTATTGAACATCATCTATGTGCTAAGCTCTAGGCCTTGGGGATACTGACAAGTTCTGGCTTCCGTGGAGTTTAAATTAATACTATACACCGTACATTTGAATTCTCCAATGTATCTATTTATAACCACAGGAAAACCGGCAGGGGGTACTTATGAGTCCTGCTGCCCCCTGAGGCAGGATTAGATTTACTAAATTGAGTTCTCAAAAATGTGAAATTGCTCATTCATTTTGCACTGCCTCTGTCCTAGCATCTATTAAACGTAGATGTTTAAAATACACTTAAAAATAGTGTAAGTAGATCTGTCCTTGTTTTTCCTTTCATACTGAGACCCAAAAAATCTCCGGTCCCACCCCACACAGGCTGGGTCACATAATAGTAACTCTGTCAGAATAATCTGCTGAGACCCATAGTTGCCATTTCTGTCATTGACTAACCTCTACCTCCACTTCTAGGCCCAAACCCCAATATCCACCCAAGTCACTTTGAAAATAGAAGATGGCTTTTTCTTCTTTTCCCTCTAAGTATCTGCCAGAACCAGAGGAGATGAAGAAGTCATTGCTAATTAATGAAGTTGCCAAATGTCAAAACAGAAATCATTCCTGTCACTAAACACAACTAGAAGTGAAATGTGTGAGCAGAATTGCCTAGACAGTTCATCAGCTAATCCCAGAAGAGCTGGGAGATTCAGGAGCAGAGGAAGGTTCCTGCTGTGACACTAAGGTATGAGAAGTGACTGGCAGCGGGGGAGGAATCGCACAGCCAGGAAATGGCTTTTTTTGGAAGAAAAATTACCTGAATCATTTCAACATTGAAAAAAAATGTAAACAAACCTTGGCATGGGGAAATATTCTAAACAAAAAAAGTCAATACATACACAGACAATAAGGAAAAGTGTGGTACCTATGATACGGCTTAAATACACAAACTGCAAACTCCAATCCCCTTCCCAAGGACGGAACCACCAGGTCACCCTGCCATTTCTGGACCTTCCACCTGTCCTGAGTGATGAAGTTCACCCCTGAACCGTACCGATGGAGGCTGTGCTCTCTATGGGAGAAATCTATGAGCCTCCAAGACTAGCGAGAGGAGAAGGGAGGATGTAAGGGGGCAGGACTCTCACCCCTCCAGGGAATTATCAGGCAGAGTAGGATACTAGACATTTGTCCAGACTACACAGAGATGTACCAAGCCCTTGGAAGCCACATTGCTGATGCCGACATGTGAGGCTTGGATGGAGTCCACTCTTCCTAGTCTGTATATGTAGTCACCCTCCCTCTCTCCCTCTCTCCCTCTCTCCTTCTCTCCTTCCCTCCCTCCCTCACTTCCTTCCCTCCCTCCCTCCCTTCTTTCTCCTTTCCTTCCTCCTTTCCTTCCTTCCTTCCCTTCCTTCTGTGTAGGAAGTCGTATATTCAGAGTATATAGAACATCATTTAATCTGTTTTAGTTGATAATAAAAATCTTTCTGGAATTTCAGATTCACCATTAGGAATTGTTTTCATCGGATATGACAAATATTGACGTAGAAAGTCTGGAGACTAGTCTGAATTGGCAAAGCCTTAAGAAATATCCTGAAAGTTGGTTATGAGAAATTCTCAATTTACAGTCACTTTCTTGAGAGTTTGCATTCTCTCTTAAAAGTCAAAGGCAGAAGAATTTCTGATTAGCTAAAGTTTCTGGTTGTTTAGTCTCTGGTGGAAGCTTTCCTTGCTCTTGTCCTTTCTTCTTTTCTAGATACATAGGGTTAAAATACTAGGAAGAATTAAAGAGGGGAAAATCCCCCTCCTATTTATATAAACCATCCACATATCTGGCTGCAAAATCATCTTCATATACATAATTATCTCTGGTTGAAACATTTTATCTTGATTAATTAAGGCACTTCAGCTGCTCCCAGCAGCAGGAAAGAGTTTCTGGAAAGGACTCCAAAGTCACTTGGCCTTCTTTAACAGCTCTGCTGTCCACAAGTCTAGACTGGCAAATGCTTACCACCGCTTTATAATTTTTTTATCTCATGGAACAGAAGTGTGGCAGTTACATACTTCAAATTACTTCTGTTATAACTGAACACTACCTACATAATTAAGAACCTCAACCTGAAAAAATCCTTTTCTTTTTTAAATGTCACAGATATTCACTGTAGAAAATTATAAAATACAGAGAAACAAAGTAGAGAATAAAGATCACCTATAATCACACTACTAAGTGATCAATTTCATAATATTTTGGTGAACATCCTTCAAGTATTTTTTCAATCCATATGATTTTTTTAATATTCAACTGAAAGCTTACATTCTAATAGGGATGCTTTTTTTTTGGCCACTAAAAATATATCACACACATTTTGCCCATGCAGTTAAGTATTCATATGGAATAGGACATTTAATGTCTATGTGGTTCTCAGTTGTGTAGATGTGTTATAATTTATTTAATAAATCTATTGGGAATTCCAATTAGATTGTTGTCATTTTTTTTTCACTGTTGTATATAACACAGACATGGACAGCCTTGTGCATAAATCTTTTCAAGAATCCCTAATTACTTCTTTATGGCAAATTCCCAGATATGGAATAGCTCACTGACAGGGCTTAAACATTTTCACGTCTTTTACTAAAAGACTGAAAAATGGATGCATACATTTATTCTCTTAAAGACTTTTGAGACTTTTATCTACATCTTCAACAACATACCATCTTCAAAATAAAGCTTTACTAATTTGGTTGTTGAAAATGGGAATCTCATTTTCATTGAAATGTCTTTGAATACCAGTGAGGTTGAGCACTGTTTTATGCATTTAATTGGCCATTTGTTTGTGGGCTCTGGGGAATGGTCCATCATGCCATGTACTCAATTTCCTACTGTGATGGTTATCATTTACTGATTGGTCTGTGGGTAGCTAATTGTTTGTTCTTTTCCACTGTCAGGCCATTTCTAAAGTTGAATTTTATGGCAATGTTTGTTTTACATGCTTCCTTTCTGTCACCTTTTCTACGACGGTCATGGAAAATGAACACATACTAAAAACTGGCCAAATTACTTTGCTTCCAAATTTGCAAGAAATCTTTCTTCTTCTAAGTCTACTCATGTCATTACTCTGTTTTGAAGTTTTGCAGTGGCTCCTTTTCACCTTTAGAATGAAAATGAAACTTACCAGAAAAAAATGACGTAAAAGATCTAGCAGCAGATCTCACCGCTGTTGTGCTGTTCAATACTGTAGCCAGAGTAGATCTTCCGTGAAGTGTTCTTATCACACACATAGAACAATAATAAATAAGATGGCAGGAGCAAACCCTTGGAGGCGATGGAGGTGTTTAGGGCATAGATGGTGGTGATGATTTCACAGGTATATACTTACCTCCAAACTTATCAAGTTGTATTGATTCTGTACAATTTTTTGGTATGTTAATCATGATGTGGAGAACAAAGGCAAAAGGAAATGTAGTAAAATTAAATTTCCTTAAAACTTGCAGCCCATCGACAAATACTTGGGACAGGCAGAGTAGGACATTCCTCCAGGAACTCCCAACTGTCTTAATGCTTTTCTAAAGGCAAAAAGCAAGCTTAGCTTGATGATAGCCAGGTCTCCAGGATCCTGTAAGGCCTCTCTAGCCCATGAAAATCTTTTGGGAACTTATTTGTCTCTACCCCAACAGAAAAATAGCAGCTATTTCTGCCCTTGGTTCCTATTCCTGTGCCTTAATAAAACCACCTTTTTTGTACCGAAAATATCTCAAGAGTTCTTTCTTGACCATTTGCTCCAGGACCCCACATTAAATCACATCGAAGCATGCCTCAATAAAGTCATGTAAAAAATACAGTAGCCACATGCGGCTATTTAAATTTAAATTAAAAAAAAGAAAGAAAATTAAAATTCAGTTCTCTTGTTCAATAGCCACATGTTATCTTGTGGCTCCTGTTTTGGACAGCAGAGGTATGGAACTTTTCCATCTGGATAGCACTGATCAACAGATTTCACTTTTTCCAGTCCCTGGGTGTGCTCCCTTCTACTTCTCTGAGCTGATGCTTAGAAGGCTCTTCTCCTTTTCTTTGGCTAATTTCCACACATCCTTCAACATACAGCTCAGATGTCACCTGCTCTGGGGAAGTGTCTCCTGACCACTCATGTCTAGAGTCTGGATGGCATGCCCTTCTGTGGCCCACAGAACTCCGGCCACAGCATGCCCACTATTATCAGCCATAGACGTCAGTTCATTGGTCCACGTCCCCTACCAACACGTCGAGGGAAGAATACATGTCTTCAGTTCCATATTCCCCAGGACCCAGCATAGTGTCTGGGAAACAGACAAAGCTTAGTGGACCATATGGACTGCCCACCATTTGCCCCAACCTGTGCAAATGCAATGGGTTATTCTTTAAAATTCTCAAGAATTAAAACACACACACAAAAAAGTATTCAAGGAGCAGCCCATGTTTTAAAGAATAGTACAATGATTAACTATAATAATGAAATACATGGGTGTTCTTTATGAGCTGCCTCACAAAAGATAGTTACAATGGCAATATGGATCCTTTCTCTTGTTAGAGCTATAGACATAGGACCTTTATACTTGAACACATGTGTATCATTGGAACAATTTCAAGTCATGTCCTCTTGAGAATTTTCACCCCAAAATAAAATACTATAAAAACTTAACTGTTATTATTAGCCTTCTAGAGTCTCTCTGGAGTCTTCATCTCATTTTCCTTCTAAAGTTACAGCATGTTGCTGGCAGAGTGTGCATTTTTGAACAGCAGGCCCAGGATACATTTTTCCTTTTAACTAAAAAAAAAAAAAACAAACCAAAAACCAAAAACACAATTAATATGTATTTCTTAGAGGAAAAAAATTAAAAATACTGATACATATAAGGACTTAAGGAGAACTCATTCATATCCTACTACCAAATGACATATTCTGTTTGCATTTGGCATGTAACTTCCCCCAATTTTTAAAATCACAGATATATGTATTTTTATTTCTTGCAAAAGTGAGATCATACTGTACTTTGATTTTTTTCGATTAACACATCATGAATGTTAATGTGGCAATAAACATGCCTGTAACATAATTTTTAATGTCTATCTAGTGTTTTATTCTATAAAGGTACCATTTCAAAAAAATCACTCTGTTTTTTGGAAGCTTGGATTATTTCTGTCTCCCCCCAACCCCCCTTGTTAATAGTGCTGTGATGGATGGTTCTCCTTCTGACTAAATGTTTTCTAGAGATCTGTAGATCTGAATTTCTCCAGTGCAGAAATAAAGAATGCCCTTCCTTTGGGGTTTTAGAGTATGATGGGCAGAGGTGAATATAAACCTGCCCAGGATGACCTAGGAGTAAAGCAACCAAATTAATGGGTCCAGAGTGTTATTTTGAGGTCAGTGAGCCACTGGTAGTGGGTTCCCTAGAAAACAGACTGAGGCAAAACTTACCTGCTCATACTTCTTTGGGAGGTGCAATGGCAGGGTTACAAAAATGAGAGAAAAGGACAATCAAGGCCGGGAAAGAGGAAAGTGAATACTGGTTAATGGGTTGGTCACAGCTTCATGATACAACACAGCCAGTCCCTCGCTAGCATGTGATGCTCTAGCAGGGCATACCAAACAGCTGAGCATAGGGATGGTCCATAGGAGGAACGAAGGGAGCAGAATATATTGCTAGCACCCTGGGGTCTCCTTTCTGTCTTTGGTTCAAGTAAACCCCACGGGGCATGAACTCCCCCCACTTCCAGGTTGAATCACCTGGTCCCTCTGGACAGCAGCTGCCAGCACGATGTGATGCTCAGAGGTGCCATGCTTCCTCTGTGTCTGAAAGCGACTGGAGGAGGGAGGGGCTCCCAGGCTCTGGTCGGGGAGAAGGCAGGTGACCAGAGATGCTCCCACTGTGGCAGGCTCACTGGGGTCCAGCCAGATTCTAAGCCTCACCCTGGGGGGAGGCAAGGGAGTGAGAAATACACTAAGAAACGGTACCAGCAGAGGAGGGGGGACGACCTCGAGCTTTTCAACCTGTAGTTTTCCCTGAAGGCCCATCAAAGGCCTCAGTTTTGAGAAAAAAAGGATTCTATTGAGTGCTGTCCGCAGGATACACCAAGTCCCATTCTCCCCAGGAGGTAGGACAGGAATGCAATGTTGCAAAGAACGGGAAAAGGAAATTAAGTTCTGTGGGCAGGAAAGCTCCACCTTTCCTCTGGGGACAGAAAAAGAGCAAGAGGTCAGATGGGGACACTTGGCTAAGCCGAGCCACGTCCTCTTCCACTTCTCCTGGTCTGGACCATCCAGCCCACATGACTCAAGCAGGCAGCCTGGGCTCGCCCAGGAGTGGGCTTCAAAGAGGGTGGCAGATACAAAGTGTGTACATCCTCGTGTGCCCTGAGATCAACCAATGCTACCTCCAAATGACCAAAACCTAAGGGGCAGGGGCAGAGGAAGGAGGCGAGTTATGTCGTGAGAATTACACTCAGAGTTCAATTGAATTGAGTGGTTTCCTTTATGACTTTCCAAACTCTCAACAGGGCAAATTTCCTGCAATTAGCTGGGCTATTAAAAAAAAATGGCAGCAAAGCAAAGGAAGAAACTAGGGTGTGAAAGAAGAGGAAGAGGCAGGGACAGAGAATGAGTCCTCTGGGTGGTTTCCCTGAGGTGTCCTAATGCCAAGGACAAGTTCAAGCAACACATTGTTCGTGAGTCTCATTATGCACAGCCAAGTTTGCTCTGGGCATTGTCAGTCTGCCGATGCTTGGCTTCTCCTTGCAGCTTTTGGTTTTCTGCAAGACCAGATGGTAGTGTTTTCTTTTTACAAGGATTTGAAAACAGGGAGGAAATTCTCAGATACATGTAGTAGGATTATCCGGGCTTTGAACGTAAAGGAGGATGGGTTGAAATTCTTTGCCCTTTCCCATTGCCTGAAGGATAAGCCCAAGAGCTCCCGGGCTTGGGTGACACGGGCAGGGCGCATGCCAGTGGCTCCACCATGTCTCTTTATCTTCACCTTTCATCAGTGCCATGATTCATGATTCTTCCCTGGCCCTAAGCCCTCCAATGACATTGGGTGGTCTTGCAGGTTTCTGTGCCCTCGCAAAAAGCTCTTTCCCCACAGTCTTCTCATTTTTGCTTGGGGGGTCACATGCGTCAAGACTCAGCTCAGGTTCACTCCCAGAAAGCTTTCCAGTCACCAGGTGAATGTGACTGCACCCTTGCCCTCACGTGTAGCATGAGCTCTTGTGACACATTATTGCTATTGAATACTTGGTTGTCTTTTCCTATTGGATTAGAAAGTGCTTCAAAGCAGGGATCATCTTCATTTTTGATCCCTCAGCACCTAGAAGAGTGTCTGCTACCTGCAGTGGGCTTGGTAAATGTGGTTAGTGGAAAAAGAGCGTGTGTTTCCAGAGTACTGCACTTTCACACTTGCTACACCACTCGTCACGCGGCCCACTGGCACTGCTCACCTGTGACTCTCCTGGGATGCACCGGCTCCTTGAGGCCAAAGCTACAAGCTTACTGCCTCTAAGACAATGCCTAGCGCGTCCAAATACGAGTTGGCTTTTGGAAAATGTACAATACTGTATGGTATTTCTTACATTCCCCAGAACTCAGTCCACAGTCATCATGATACTGGCAAAACTCCTGAGTGCAAGCACTGAGCTGGGCACATTGTATGCATCACACCCTAAGCATCACAACAGTGCTTAAGGGGGGTACCCCCTACCTGCTGCCCATTTTACAGAGGAGGAGACTGTGACTCAAGGAGCTAAGTGATTTTCTCCAATATACACATCCGGACAGTGACACAGGTGAGAGGTCAATTCTGGTTTGAATTCGGATGCTACGAGGCAGCAAGACTTTTGGCTCTAGTCCTTACCCCCTGTATTTCCAACTACCTGTCAGCATTTGAACTCCTGGAGAAAAGGGAATAAGTCATTGCTCCCTAACTCCATCCATGTCTCCTCACAGTCCAGTAACTGCTGCAGGATATAGCTAACCATCCTCTTGGCTGACTATACATATGATTACATAGTCACCTCATTGTATTCTCTTGCTATTAAACCTTAGGTCATATCATAGAGGCCCTGCAAATAGCTATGACTTACAGCTGAGAATACTGGTAGAATTTCAAGAGCACAGATTGTCTTTTATTTATTTTTTTATGTTTATTTACTTATGAGAGAGAGAGAGAGAGCACGAGTGGGAGAGGGGCAGAGAGAGAGGGACACAGAATCTGAAGCAGGCTCCAGGCTCCAAGCTGTCAGCACAGAGCCTGACGCGGGGCTCGAACCCACAAGCAGTGAGATCATGACATGAGCCGAAGTCAGTCGCTTAACCAACCGAGCCACCCAGGTGCCCCATCTTTTCTTTTCTTTTTTTTTTAAGATTGTTTTTATTTTTAAGTAATCTCTACACCCCATGTGGGGCTGGAACTCACCACCCTGAGATCAAGTCTCATGCTCTACCTACTGAACTAGCCAGGCGCTCCAAGCACAGATTGTCTTTACCTTGATTGAGACCAGGACTGGTGATAAACTGTGAAAATAGATTTAAATTTAGCAAGGACAGAATTTGAGGTATTATCAGCATTGGGATACATAACATTTTAGTATTTCCTGAGAGGGGCCAAATATGCATGTTTTTAACATACACAGAGACCAAAGAGTTTATATTCACTGTCCCAAGGTTATGCATCAGGTAAATGGACAGAGAGGATTTGAATTCACGCTGGATTCCGGGGCTTGTGTTGGAAACGTAGGTCAGACCTGGATTATGGTAAACCTTGAAACACAGGCTAAGGTCTACAGACTGTATTAAGAAGACAGCAGAAGGTTTTGAGCAGAGGAAGCAGTAAGATCAGAATTACATTCTGGAAAACCAGTCCAGCAATGGAGAAGAGGAGAAAGCAAGGATGGAGGGACAGCACCCTGTGGAGGCTGTTGCCAATAGTTGTGCTTAGATAAGGTTGCTGTTCTCATATACATGCAACCTGAGATGACAGGACAGGAGGAAATGCCCAGAAGGCTGCTGAAGTGGGATGCAGAGAGCAGTGGTAACCAGGGGCACAGATCTGGGAGCTGCTATAGGAAGGCAGCCGACGTCGCCCTGAAAGTCATGAGGTCACTAAGGGTTCCTGGGAGGACCAAGGGGGACAAAGGGCTGAGGATGAAACTTGGAGATTTGGCACATTCAGAGGGTTGGAGAAAGGCCAGGTAATGTTGAAGAAGACAGGAGACATAGTCAGGTGTAGCCCAGAGCAAGGGCTTGTAGCAAACTGGCTGATGAAAGAATTTAACAGCAGACACCAGCATTCCTTTTAACGGAATTGTGCTGAGAAAATCTTGGACAAGCTGCCAGGGTGGAAGAGATGAGCGAGGAGGTGGATAGAGGAAGGCGGCGGAAGAATAGAGAAAGTTAAACTGCCCAGCTCTGGACGAGGACTTTGAGCTTGGGGGTGGGGCAGAGAAGAGCAGGGGAGGGGTGGGGGTGGTCGAAGAATTCCGTGGACAGGCTGAGGGCTTTTACAACTATGAGGCTGGAAAGTGGCTTGCATGGCTCTCCTGAATGCTCTGCTCTCCCCCCAAACCTCCACTAGAGTCTCCAAAACGCACCCACCCCTGGTGTATGTGTTGGGGGAAGTCAAGGACCAGGGCCGACTCCTCTTTCAGGTCTGGAAGGGGGATCCAACACTTGGAACGGTGAGGTGATGCGCGCAAGACATTCCACAGAAACAGAGGCTCAGAGCCGGTGGCCTGAAACCATAAACATACCGGAAATTTGTCAAGGTTTTGGGGGAGGGCAAGGGGCTGCAAAGGGCGTGGAGTGGAGGGTATAACCAATTTCACCCAAGTCTTAAGACCCATTCCGACTGCAGCTGACCTCCGCGGTACAAGCTTATGACGGAAGGAAGGCATGCCATTGAAGAGTTATTCTTTCCGGATGAACTAAGCACGCTGGTGGATTTTACGAGAGCGAACACGAGCGAGGGGAGCCCGCGGTGCGTGGTTTGACGATGAGTAGGCTGGAGGGAGGGCACCGACCCGAGGCAGCCTTCCACACCCTCGGTTCACATCGGCCCGACGGGGCAGGCTGCCCAGCTGCGAGTCATTAGTTTACACTGTCTGCTGGAGCACATCTCTGGGACTTTTCTGGTCCCTTTGCTCGTGAGTAATTGTTTCCTAGAAAACTTTCCCCAACCCTAAACGTCCCTCCTGAGCTGAAAGGATGCGAGGTAACAACACAAGGCTGTTGCCAAGCAAGGGGTGGGCGGCTCCCTGGGCGGGTGGGTCGGGAGGGGAGGGCAGGGAGCTGGGCTGGGGCGGCAGAGAGGGACGTGGCTAGCGGGTCGCCCCAGGTCTCTCCACTTTTCCACACGGACTCCGATGAGACTTTTCCTCCGATTGCTTTAAGTCACAGACCAGGGATGTGTGCGTGTACACGTGCATCTCCCAGCACCATACGAAATTTTGGCTGACATTGGGAGAGACCTAGGATAGTCAGGAAAGTTTTGTGAAAGCACCTTGCTTTAATCGTCAAAAAGTCGACGGTTAAAAAGAATATTTTTAAGAGCTGTGCAATTTATTTATTTTTGTGAACTCTACTCACAACGTGGGGCTCAAACTCAGGACCCCAAGATCAAGAGTCACATACTCTACCGACAGAGGCAGCCAGGTGCCCCAAAAGTTGATGATTTCTTAAGATGCAATTCCATAAAATGAAATGATGACTTCCTTGCAGTAAATTCATAACAAACTCTGCCAGGCTCTCCCAGCTTGTCCAAAAAAAGAAGAAACAGAGGAAAGGGGTGAAGGAAATATTAGCTGGCTCAGTTTTCGGGTTTTCTTTAATAATCATTGGATCTGCTAAAGGATTGTGTAAAATTTATCAGTGTTATTTGGCTTCTGTGGATCCTGTATTTATTATATACAGTTGCTAGTGAACGTTAGAGTGTCAGCGAGAGGTGGTGCTTAATGGTTGAAGAGACTGGTGTGGATAGTGTCACAGATTGTGATCTTCACAGATGCCACAACATTTTTTGTTCCATGTATTCTTACAATCCTGACACACCTCTTATTGAAAGGTGGGGTGTGTAGTCCCTCTCCCCTACTCCTAAACTGGGCAAGATTTACAACTGCCTCAACCAATAGAATATGGCAGTAGTGATGTCACAAGAGTAAGGTGATACAGCATCCTTTCTGCCTACTAGAATAGTCTCTTCGGAGCCCTAGGGTATCACATAATGCCTCTGATTCCCCTGAAGCTGACAAGCTGTGTGAAGGCTCAGGCTATGTGGAGAGGACCAGCTGAGGTTATAGCCAACAGCCAGAAGCAAATGCCAGAGGTAGGAGTGAAGATGACTCCAGATGATTCTAGCTCCCAGCCATTGAGTCTTCCCAAATGAGATTCCAGACACTGTGGAGCAGAGATATGCTCTGCTATGTTTGATATGTTTTTGCTATGCCCTCCAAATTCCATACCCATGGAATCTGGGAGTACCATGAAAGAGTTGTTTTAACCTACCAAGTTTTGGGATGGCTTGTTACAGGGCAATAGTAATTGGAACAGGTATGAAACCAGGAGCTCTAACTAGTCCCCGAATCCTCCTGAGATACTTTGTTGGAGCATAGAGTTTCTTGGAACACTATTTGAAAACCACTTAACTAACCAATCTTTAAGGGCTCCAAATTCTCTGTTTCTAATAAACCTGGAATATAATAGGTTTATCAAGAAAGTGAAGTATCTTGTCTAGAGTAATGGATTGAATGGTGTCCCCTGCAGTGGCCAAGGACAGGCTGTCCCAAGATGGGCCACTTTGGCATGAAGATTATTTTCAGTTGAAGGGAGTTGAGACCCTGCAGGCTTAAGAGAAAATATTTGCCCCTCCTTTAACTAAATAGAAGAATATAAATTGCGGTCTTTCCCAGAGTAAGGGTTATTAACAGATAAATTTTATCTGAGTGACCTATCTATATGGCAGAGCAAACATCTAATTACTAAACATCTGCTTGTCTTATTGCACTGTGAATGGCATTCCTTCCCTTCAAAGTCCCAGACCTCTATCCTCTTCTCCTTAGTTCATGATGACATACAGATCTCATTTTTCCTGACTGTCTTTGGAGTTTCCAGTCTGTGTATTCCCCATACATATGCAATCAACATTTTTTTTCTCCTAAAAATTTTTTTCTCGTATCAATTTGATTCTTAGGCCAGGGACCTGGAAGAGAACAGGAATTCTTGCTCTTCAACATCCTCAGAATGATAAAGTCCTAAGCATTTGGAAATAGGGTCTTTGCAGATTATCAAGACGAAATTATTAGGATGGGCCCTAATCAGTATGATGGAATCCTTATAAGAAGGGGAAGTTTGAACACAGAGGTAGACACACACAGGGAGGACGCGAAATGAAGATGAAGGCAGACATTCAGGGATCCATCTACAAGTCAAGGATTGCCAAAGATTGCCAACACACCACCAAGAGACAGGAGAGAGGCGTGGAGCAGATTTTCCCTTACAGCCCTTAGCAGCCACCAACGTGGCTAACATCTTGATCTAGAACTGTAAGGCGATATATTTGTCTGTGGAAGCCACCTGTGTGTGGTAGTTTGTTATGGCAGCCCTAAGGAAAGTGTGTGTCCCAGAACCAGTTTGGACAGGGATGATGTCCCTTCACAGCCCCAAGGCTGTCAGTTAATAGCCCTGTCCAAATGTTAGAGTATGATTTTTTAAAAATATTTATTTTGAGAGAGAGAGAGAGAGAGACAGAGCAAACACGGGAGGCGCAGAGAGAGAGGGAGAGAGAGATTCCAAAGCAGGCTCTGCGCTGTCAGCATGGAGCTCCACAGGAGGCTTGAACTCATAAACCATGAGGTCATTACCTGAGCTGAAACCAAGAGTTGGACAATTAACCGACTGAGCCACCCAGGCGCCCCCTAGAGTATGATTTAACAAAATTACTCCGCAAAGACCATATGAAATCAGAAAGGAATCCCAAGAACCTGTGCAATGAAGATTGAAGAAACGTTACAAAAAAAATTTTTTTATAGCAAAATCACTGCTAGAAGTTTCTTATTTTTTTCATAGACTATGGAGGAGATATAAAACATAAAATTTACATGCTACCCCTTTTGTGTCGCTTTTCCCAAGATCTATTATTACCTGATAACTGCTACTAAGACACTTTGTTTTTAATGGTGATGTCTAGATGTAGCTTGAGTTGAAATAAAATAAATTCCTTGAAAGATTAAAAAATTAAAGAGAGAGCCCATTTTCTACTTGTTCCCAAACTTTCTAACAGGAATCCCTAAATCAAAATAATCAGAATGGCCAATTTGGTTTACATTTGGTAATATTACCTTTGCTTCAGGCTGTGTCTTTTATGCAAAATATTTTAACTTTGAAAAAACTGTCATCTATTGTGGGCCCAATCTTATATGTGGTTGTATGTTGCTTTGTTCAAATATGAAATGTAAAGTATAGCCTGCATTCAAAGATTTACACACAAAAATAATTCAGCCTTTCACTTTTTTTACTACTTGGATATTTAGGATAACATTCAAACTTAGATTTAGAAATATGGAGGCCTATGGCCATGTAAGTACCCCCACTGAGTCAAAAATTGCCTTCAGTGACTTTCCTCTTACATACTTCTGCACCCAAACAAATATGCTTATATCTTACTAGCCTGACCAACAGTGAATGAATTTATTTAATTCCAGTGTTTATCTCACTATTCTGTATAAATGAAAGGACCAGAAGATGGGACATTAGAATGTATCAGTGGATAGTCTTTTTCGTATGTACAAATTACACTGAAATCACCAGCTGTGTCTATTCTATTGTATTTCTCTGCTCTTGTGTCCAAAATTTCTCGAGCTCACACACAATCTGATGCCCACATTCACAGGGCCTCTCCCCAACTCAGAATCCTTCCTAGTCTCAATAGTCTTTCTCCAAAGGACTATCAGTTGATCATCAGTAAAATAACGAGTCATAGATGACTATAGAAAAATATGTTAAGTGACAAATTAGCTTCAAAAGTTACCAATCACGGTTTTTTTATGTATAAGTGGTGTATTCACTTTTCCTAAAAAGGGCTTCCATAAGCCTGGTGTGTACGTGGTTAACAAGGGGAGGCATCCTAACCGAGAACCATTCTGATTCCTTTAAGTAACCACGATCATGACCATAAAAGTATTTACTGAAAGCTGGGCTGGACAGCAATTGTACAATCTGATCTGGCAAATGCACAGAAATTGCACCCCAGATTACATATTAATGTGCTAATTGCCCAAATGAAACTCCAGGGGCACCTTAGGTAGATGCAGTGCAGTGAATTAAGGAAGGAAATAATTAGTCACAATTGCAGAAACAGGCTGGACACGCAGTGGAAGGATCCAGGCAGCCTACTTCCTGCAGAGTACAGAGAGCCTGGGCAACACAACATGCAAAACACCAGAGAAATGCAAAAGATAAATATGATTTCTACAATCGATTAAGGGACAAATCTCAATTTTAAATTACAAAAATGTCTTTATTTATTTTCCGTTCCTATGTACTACATAGCCAAATAACACTAAAACATTTTATCGTGAATTTGCACTGTGACAAATCAACTTTCAAGCATTTCCTTGACAATCTTAGAGGTTTACCAGCATTTGACACAATCTGAACACATAGAGACAGTGAGAGAAAACAAGTCGTAGGAAGAACAAACAAACAAACAACAACTGAGTGAGCACATAAGGCATTATGAGTTTCAACCCCAGTAAAGATATTCATTGAAGAGGCAGGATCAGGTGGGAGAGAGACTAGTATTCGGCAGAAAGCCAATTTATACCACGTTAAAAACCATGCAGAGGAACTGTTACTTAACACGGCCAACAAATTAAGCTCTTCAAAGTACCCTTTTTCAAGGTCTTCTGATTTAAAAAAAAAAAAAAAAAATTCCTTGGGGGCGGGAGGACACTCTTTCCTTTCCCCAGAATGAACTTCAGGATGTTAACTTTTGTCAGTGTGTGGCTCTGGGAGAATGGAGTAAGAGTGGACACCTAGTTTGAAAGCTAGTATGAAATTGTATTAGAAGCATGTCACTGAGGCCTAAATCTGAAAAATCAATGGCAGGTCTGGCTGAGACTGTCCAAATTTTCCTACAACGTGTCTGAATAGACAAGAAAAGATGAGAATACCTTACGGACTCTCGAGGCATTCCCCTCACTGCTCACTGCTCTGTTTTGTTCCTTTGTTTTACTAACTTAAGGCTGCTATTGGACCCTACTGTGAATTATTGAGATCCTACCAAAAATGTGAACTGCTTGACCAGCGTGGTCACTTTCAGAATTAATAGAACACGAGTTGAAATTATATTAAAATGTATCTTATGTATTCACTACTAAGTACTGCTGACCATTTTCATAAAGATGGATCATGAATGTTCACTGTTTAAGTAAATACATCATTACTATGGATCAGGTATTTGGCATGAAATTAGAAAGTAAAATAAACTACTTATAAATGGACTTTTAAAAAAAAGAATTAGAAAAATAAACAACAGCAAAACTCTTCTTGGGGGAAATGGTAAGAAGAGATGTAAAGAATTTGTCTTCTCTTTCTTAATATCAGAAATCATAAGATAGCATATTGCAAGAACTTGGGCTTTCCTCATACCAAGTAGCCCAAGAAAGAATCCAGGAGGTTTAAGATGCTCTTTCATGAAGACGGCTTGAGAGGCAAATAAAGTGGAACCTCTGAATGAACAAAATACTCATAGCAGGCATATTTTCCAAGGCTTTCCGAAAACGCAGTGCCTGCTGAACAGGATGCCATGTGAATTGTTCGAACTCTTTACAGTAGCTACATAGGAAATGTAACAGCAGGGAAGAGGTGTGTGAACAGTAAGAAAAAATTTACAATTGTAAGTAACAGGTTTCACTGTATCAAGAACATTTATATTAAAAATGTTGTGTTAAGAACAAAACAAAACAAAAACCTAACACATGAGTAGTTTCTGAGGTGTGGTCTCCTTAGGTGTGAGTTCCATTGGGATATACTTATATGCTCTGTTTCAACCAGACCATCACCAGACAAATAACCTGTTCGATACTTAACCATTAAAACTGACCAAAAAGCATACCCATCATGGGCGTCAAGCAGCCATAGGAGTTATGATTACATATGGTGCTTTTATATTTACATAAGCAGTTTCTCATGAATCCTATAGAGTTTGGAGAAATAGAGCTAGTTTGTTCCTTGTTAGCAAGAGCACTTGTAAAATACAGAAAGGGATTAGGTAAATACCCCTTTTACACTGAGTTGATCCATTAAAGGACTTTAGAAAAGTCAGCAGTTCGTTTACCTGAGTTTCCCATTTAAAGGCTAAACGTAATTGAATACTTTTTGCTTATAAATGTGAACAAAAACTTACAATATTAAGGAGGGCCAGAGTCAGAAAATTGAGACTCAAGATGACATTTGAGACTTTTGAATTTTTATAAAATCTAATAGAAACATCTATGAATTTTCCTTCTTAGTTAAAACATAAAGTCATAGAGCAATACCGATTTACTGGATGTTATTTAGAATTTATGTTTGGGGTCAGCCTGTGACATCATTAAGAAAGCAGGTCAAAGTCTCTTGGAATTGTGAACAAATTATTACAAGTGAGAAAACTACTTATTAGTGCCTTACTTCAGTTATGAACCCATATGAGATTATGAATTAACACCAGATAAACACTTCAGCATAAATATGATTTTTAACCTGAATAGATCCCTTTTGAAGGGTGACATAGAAAATAACTATAAATTTTGTCCAGAAATATAGTGCACCCAGTGTTTTACCAGTAGTTATTTAAGCTTACCTTTCAACAGGGTATTTTTGTTATGCTCGGCCATGGAGAATCTTCCAGGTCTTTTGTTTGCTTAAAACAAAATAGGGCTATGTTTCTAAATACAACACATTGTTCATAATCAGGATCCTAACCATATTCTGGAATTGAATATTTTATCATACAAGAAATATAACCATGTTACTATTTTAAACATAGCATTTCAGTTCCAGTGGGAAATAAATCAGTTATACAAAATCACCATTTGAACACTTTAACACAGAGCAGAAACAGTAAAGCACTTTGGACTATGTGATTTCATTATTAAACAAATGAAAAGCATCTCTTTCCCAAATCCTTCACTCCATGACATCTCATAACATTTAAAACACGATTGAGGTACATGTATCCGTTGAGGAGTTTCTGTAGTTATGTTCTGTATACGACTCGAAGCAGCACTGAGCAAAATCACCAGGACCAACGAGCAAATTCTAAAAGCAGTGTTCTGAAACCCCCAAATCATCTTCCTATTTTCTTGCGCTGTTAAGTCACAAAACTTTCTTAGATCAGACTAGAGTTCCGGAAACAGTCCGTATGAATTTACTACGTAAAACAAAAATCCCGTGATTGGTAATACTGTTCCTGGATTGAGGGCACAAATAGTCTTTTCATTTTCCTGTTCTAACAGAGTAAGAATCAGTGATGGATTTTGCCCAAGATGCATACTATGTTGGTTTAAATACAAAGATAAATAAAAGCTCTGCTGACCATCAAGCAAAAATTATTTGAGTGACATCCGCTTAGCTATTTATTCGCCCCTTTAAAACAAAAGTAAAAGAACCATTTTAGATGAGATGCTTATTTTAAGCCAAAAGAAAGCAGAAAGTTCCTGTGCTTGCATCACTGGCATCTGCAGCAAGGGCAGGATTAAGGGAGCTCCATTTCTGTATATATGGGTATTTTGTGTAACAGGCAGAATCTGAATAGATGACCACCCCACACCGCCCAGGGCAATCAGGGCGCCTGACTACAGTGCGCCAGCCCTTTAACAGAGTGCTTTCGCAGCGATTTTTTTTTTCCATCTGATGTACCCACATATCAAGATATCAGAGATTATTAAATTACTTAAAAACCAGGCTTCTGATTCTGATTTTTAAATTTAATTATCTATTTTAATTAAAATAAATCTAGCTTCTCTAAGGTTGCTCACCAGTACTACATAGCAATATTAAGATTAAAAGGCGAGGGGCGGGGAGGGCCTCTGTGTTTTGCTTTTAAATGATATTTTTGAAACGTCGTTGAAAACGCGGATCAGTTAGATTACAAATGACCAATTCGAGTAAGCCAACCATGGAAGATTATTGTCTTCACTCACAAAATCCTAGCCTAAGGATAACTTTCACTGTCAGGTATATGAAATAACATAATTTAGGGTTCTTTTGGAGGGGAGGAGAAATTTTAAAAACACTCGTCTGTGACAATGCACTTATGTGAATTTACACTCCAGAGAAAAATTTTCTGTAGGATGAAGGACTTGGCCAATGGAGAAGGCAGCTGGTATTACAATAAACTAGCTGAAATTCCTTGGTACATACACAATGAAAACAAAACAAGGACTCTGTACAGGTGTAAACAAGCTAAAAATGACCTTGGCAAAATGACTATTTAAAAAATACCAAAAGCATGCAACTCAAAATTCCCTCCCTTTCACAAGAATGGAAAAAAAAGGAAAAAAACAAAAAAACAAAAAAAACAAAAACAAAACAAAAAACAGATGGAACCACCTGTTCCTGTCAGTAGAAAACAATAATAGATACATTAGGTTCCAGGACAAATAAAACTTTAAAATATTAATGTTGAGAAAATACAATTAAATTTTTATTAAAAAATACATACTCCTTGCTCAATCTCTGTGTACATTTTGTTTTGTGTGAAAGAGAAAAAAAATAAAATAAAATAGGAAAGGCATTAAGACTACCTAATTATTGATACTGTATTTGGTAGAAGCATGTGTCAGTCAAGCTCTAAAGAAAAATAAGTTATTCTGCTTTCATTTGTTCCCGGACATCAGAAGGCAGAGTTTCAAACAGAGCATCTTCGACAACTAACCCAGCTCGCTTCAGAGCCCGGCAGTCGCCCAGTTCAGGCGGGAGAATTTCAAAGTGATTGCCTTTAACGTCTAAGTAGGAAAGAAATAACAAATTTCCAATTTTCGGGGAAAGTACAGATAGGCTGTTTTTCCCAATCTTCAGAGTTTTAAGTTTCTTGCAGAAGTAGAGTTCATCCGGAAGGCTCTCCACTTTGTTACAGGTGATGGAAAAGTACTGTAAACTTTGTAGAACTCCGATTTCAGGTGGGATAAACCGAATGTCATTGTAGGATAAGTCCAAGTATCGGATTTTGTTGCATAGGAAGAGGTGGGAAGGGAGCACCTCTATTTTGTTGTGACTGAAGGCCAGGCGCTCCAGGCTGGTGAGTTTCTTGATATGCTCCGGGATGTAGGTGATGCTGTTGTGCCACAGTTTGAGCACTGTCAACTTTCTCAAGTGCTGGAAGCTAACGATTTCTTCTATAGATTTCAGATTGTTTTCTTTGAGGTCCAATTCCTGGAGGCTGAGCAGACTAAACACGGCATGGGGAATGCGCTCCAGGTCGCAGTGGACCAGCTCTAGCTCCGTCAGATTGGTCATCTTCTTTAAATTGTTGAGCATCACCAGCTTGGTGCCGTCGTTGTGTATGCACATCTTCTGCAGATGGCTGGACACGTCCACCACGGCCTGAGGGATTTTGGAAACGTTGCTTTTGATAGAGAGAATTTTAAGGCTTTTGAGATCCCGCAGAGACTCAAGAGTGACATTTTTGGAAATATCGTGACTTAGAGACCCAACCAGGTAGAGCTCTTCCAGATTCCGGAGCCCATACATCCAGGGCGGCAGCTCTCTCATGTCATCAAACTTGACGCTCAAGACCTTGAGGTTTTCCTTCAGGAAAGAGAGCGCTGCACTGTGGATTTTGACTGAGCACTGGTGCAGCGAGAGCTCTTGGAGATTGTCTAGCTGCGCGATGGTGGCTGGTATCATTACGTTCTTAATGATTTCAAGCTTTAAAGACTGCAACTCTGTGATTTCAAAAACCGTGTCTGGAAGGCCAGAGAGCATGATGAGAGGCAATTCTAGCCGGTTATGGGCATTCGTCTGGAGCTTCTGCCTCAGTTTGTCAGGAGTCCACTCGTTATTTAAGTTCAGCTGCTTTAATTTGTTCTCGCTCACTTCAGATAGGAACACCGCAAATCTCTTGGAATACAGAGGGTCATACTGATCTATCATATGAAGCATAAAAGCAAAGTCATTTTTCACATCGGGAATATCATCGATTCCAGTCTCCTGCCGGACATACTCGAAAGAGTATTCCCGGAGAGAACGATAGAACAGCCAGTATAAGGTGTAAAGGCACGTCAGTCCATAGATACTCACAAAACACAGATAGCAAAAGGACAGTTTTGAGAACAGATGGGCCATGGTATGATTACAAGAAAAGTTTTTATATCCAGTCATGTCCTGAATGTCAACGTTACAGTCCACTGTAAATTGAACTTTGGAAACCAGGGCGCTATTATAGGCAATGATGATCAGGAACTTTATAACCTTAAGTACAGTCTGGCGAACATACATAGCATATAGGATATCACCTTCTTCTACATGCAGCCTGAACTTCTTCACCTTCTCAAATAAGGCCTTTGCCTGCTCACCTTCCTTCTTATCCAGTGCTCCCGCCGTGGACTTGTCGACCACAAACTTCTCGGGAATCGACTTTAGTGACTGAGCGTTGACCAGGCTGCCTTCCGGACCAGACTGGATGGTGTTGGACCTGCTCATGTTGTTCTTCCTGTTGTCCTTTTCTTCGGAATCCTCCCCAGACACTTCAGATAAAGCCCGGGTGGTCCACGGAGAGTCAAAACACTTACCCAGGATCGAGATGAAATGTTCTATTTTGGAGCTGGAGCCAGGGAATTTGAACCAGAAGTTGCTGCAGAGCATGAAGACCAGGGTATGGATGAGCACAAGGTAAGGGAAATACTTGGCATACCAGTGGAGGGCTCGCTCATAACACATCTGGTTTATGAAACTGTACTGCTGAAGGTCCAAATCTGTCTTTAGTCCTTTCATTTCCACAGTGGCAGGGTTAGTAGGAGATGGTTTAGGGGGAGGCAGTGGGGTGGTGCTGGCAACTGCCTGAGAGACATTTGAAATGGAAGAGTGGTTCTGAGAAGGCTGAACCCTTTTTGGAAGGCAGATTATCTTGTCTTGCATGACCTGAAACACAGAAGTAATATTTTCAAATTATATTATTCAAAGAGCTTTGATAATGTCATTAGTGTGGAGAGGGCAGCAATAACATCCAATAAATGTCCATTTCCTTTGCCTGGAGAATACAACGTTCGATTCCGGCACCAGGATTTCATCCTCAGCCCACATGGTGGGAAACTGAAATATCTGACTTTGTTCAGCATGTGTAAGTCATGACATAAAACACAGCGGTTCTGCTAGGACTCAGAACAACTCACAACAAAATAAGTATCTAAAGAATATTTGTGTGTTTTAAAATTTTGCATTTCTTCCCTCACTGGAGCCTGGGAGAATCAATCACTGGGAAGTACATGCCCTTATCAGACTCAATCTTTTCTTAAGTATGATTTATGCCCAACATGGGGCTTGAACTCATGACCCCAACATGAGGAGTCACATGTTCTCCTGACTGAGCCAACTAGTCACCCCTTATCAGGCTCAATCTTGAATCGGATGGCTTCTGAGATGACATAAACTTGTGTATGAGAATTAAAAGGATTGGAAGGAGGGAACGTGGAAGAATTTGTCTTTATCATTTCCCCTTTACTTTCTACCCATATCCCGGACTGCATGCACAGGAGTGCAAATGGTCTTATTACAATGGGAATTTACTAAGCTTTTATGAAAGCCATTTCATCTCTCTGCAGAAAGATATGGAACAATACAGAAGTGTTCCACAGTAAAATAATTAGGTTTAAACTTGCTGGCTTTTTATACAAAATATTACCTCAACAACTTTTATTCCTGTACCGATACTTCAATTCATCGAAAAAAATAGTAAGCCCTAAAAATGTCCAGTAGCCCCAGACATTGAAATTTGGGTAAGAGATAGTGCGTGCATACTTTCTGAATAGGAGGGAATGTAAGGCAGCGTACTCTTTGAATCAACCAGGAGGAATTGTCCCTACGAAGAAGTCTATGTAGGTGGAACTCTTTGAACAACAAGCAAACGGTGTAGAGGGAGAATAACCACCCAAGGAATCGACAGCAATAACATGTGGGATTAATAATGCAGGGAAGATCTATTTGTACTGTAAGATGTCAAATGGCTGGAAAACCATAGCATTCAGTGATTCTGCAACAGCAAAATACTTAGTGATTTTGGTCATAAACAGCAAAGCCTTTTCTATGGATTATAGAAGCAGAAACTGAATCCGTTGCCAGTGAGCTGCTGTGGCATGGGGATGTGACCACGCATTGATGGCATGGGAGATACAGGCCACCGGAGAGAAGTACGAGGTCTGACAATGGAGTGGAGCATCCAGCACTTCGCAGAGCGCCCAGTACAAAGGAGAACACCAGTATGTATTTGCTGAGAAAGTGGGTGAATCCAGAACTGCCACTGGTAGTTCCAGTTCAGAGTTCCGTATGTCTGGGTGTGGCCCATCGCTCTCCGAGGGATGAAGATATGGATGGTGATTATAGTGGGTGACAGCAGAAAACTTCTGCTGTGTTTAATATGCAACTGACCCTATTCTAAGAATGTCACAGGTAATCATTCTTTTCATTGTCACCTTAATCTGATGAGGCAGGTACTCTTATTATTCCTGTTTCACAGATGAGGAGAAAGGCACAGAAAGGCTAAGTCACTCAGGCCACCTGCACCCAGAGCCCACATTCTTATTTTATTTTACTGAATTTCTAGAATTAAACAAAAAAGATACCAATCTGACTTTATTGTAAGTAACAAATTACCTTATGCAAATTATGTTTTGGGAAAAAAAAGGTTACTTCTTCAATACCCTGTGCAGGTAACAGTGAAAGAATGAGGCTAGGGAGAGAGAGGAAGTCTCTCTACAAGAGTTATAAAAGTTCTGTCCTGGGACACCTGGGTGGCTCAATCGGTTAAGCGTCCAACTCTGGCTCAGGTCATGATCTCACAGTTTGTGAGTTGGAGCCCTGCATCAGGCTCTGTGCTGACATCAGGTTCCAGGTGCCTGGAGCCTGCTTCCGATTCTGTGCCTCCCTCTCTCTCTCTGTCCCTCCCCTGCTCATGCTTTGTCTCTCTCTCTCTCGGAAAAATAAATAAACATTAAAAAAAATTTATAAGTTATGTCCTGGGAGATAAAGCAGGGAGCAATTACATATTATGTCAATCAAAAGAAGCAGGGAAGAGGGAAAATGGGTGATGGGCATTGAGGAGGGCACTGCTGGGATGAACAGTGGGTGTTGTATGGAAGCCAATTTGACAATAAATTATACCAAAAAACCCCAAAAAAGCAGCAGGGAAGAATAATAAATGGGTCTGCATTTTACCAGAATTTGGTGGCTACAGAGGTGTGGGAATGGAGTGGTGGTCTTCGAACATTTTTATCACTTACCCAGGTCAGGGAAAAAATTTTGAGTGTGCCCACCCGGTATATTTATTTCTATTCAAAATTATAACCATAAAGTCCTGTCAATTCATATGTGAAATATTAGAAAAGCTTAATTCCCTTCCCTTTAAGCCTAAAATAAATACAGGCATACCTTGAAGATATTGCAGGTTCAGTTCCAGACCACCACAATAAAGCAAATACTGCAACACAGTGAGTCAAATGACATTTTTGGTTTCCCAGTGCATATTTACACTATACTATAGTCTATGAAGAGTGCGAAAGTGTTATGTCAAAAAGATACGAACCATCATCTGAGCTTTCAGCAAGTCATAATCACTGATCACAGATCGCCACAGCAAATAATAATAATAACGGAGAAGTTTGAAACCTTGCACGAATTACAATGTGACACCGAGACCCAAAGCAAGTAAATGTTGGAAAAGTGGCGCCAACAGACTTGCCCAACACAGGATTGCCACAAATCTTCCATTTGTGAAAAACACAGTATTTGCAGAGGACAATCAAGGGAAGTGCAATAAAATGAGGTATGCCTGTCTAAAAGTTTTTGTTTTTATCTCACTTTTCAGTGGAGCATCTTTTGCACTTCTGGGGGGTCAAGCACTCCACCTTGGAAAACCCTGGGATCGAAAATAGGAGGAAGCCTAGAATGCCAGACTATCCTTAAGGAATACAGAAGAGAGACAAGTAAGCAGTTCAGTTTGGGGTCATGTTCTGGATGTTTTCCCATTAGTGGTCTCACTGGACGCTGTAACGGTCTGTGTAGTAAGCAGTAGGTGGGGGCCAGAGCTGAGCAGGGAAAGGGAGCGCTTCCCCGAGGACCTTCCCCAAGAGGGACACATTTGAGCCGGTATGTTAATAAGGCATTGTCAGTGTTGTGATGAAAACACAGGAGAATCCATTTGTGAAAGCAAGACCAGTTAGAAGGTAAAAAGGTGGACACCTTCTTCAGTGCTAACTCCCTGCCAAGCAACCAGCAGACCCCATTACTGTCCCCCTGCCCAGTGCTTCCCCAGGCTTGTTCCTAATGGTGGAAGATGACAGACCTCTGGAGCTTGTGTAGGGTTTTAGGATATGCAGGGCACGAGAGGGTGCGGAGCTAAGGGGGCAAGGGTGGGGTGAAATCCTGCTGTGTTTCCCTCAGCAGGATGGGAGCTCCATCCTCCTGGGGCTACCTATGGTCACACAGCAGGGATACCGTTTTAGATTCTGCACAAAGGTCCCTGACTGGCTAACATCTGCCATGCCAGGGAGGCAGGTCATATTCTCTCCCTTCTACAGAAGAAGAAACCCAACTGAACGGAAGTGACTCGCCCAAGTTCACATAGCTAGGAAATGGTAGTGCAGGAATTTAAACCTGTCTTTTGTTTACAGACTTGTGTTCTTCTAATTCCACACATCTTCCCATCTCACCCAGCTTCTTCTTTGAGGGCGTCACAGAAAACAGCCCAGTTGATCTCCCCAAGTTCCTTTCAGCCTTCTGATGCCCTATTTCTCTTTCAATCTTCACAAAGACAGAATTTTGAAAATGTGCCTACTTATTAAATCCCAGGAGGGTAAGGATGGTGTTCTATTTTTCAGCAGCTGTTAACTATTCAGAAGTGAGCAGAGAGTCAAAAAAATACTGGTGTTCACTTGCTAAGAACAATAGCTGCTGGAGCTGCTGAGAGAACATTTCAAAAGAAGACTCCAGCAGAGACGCAACTCAGAGGAGAATTCCCAAAGAATGTGATGGCAGGTTGCCTAATCCAGGAACCTGGACTGAAAAGGATGAAAAGGAACAGGGCAGGTAAAGGAGTCCAACAGTAAGAGCATGAAGACTGGAATAGTAAAACGGCCACAGGCGAGAGGAAGTTACCCCCGCCGTGTTTAACAGACATAGTATTTGTGAACATTACAGCATTGAGAAGAACTGGAGAAGAATCTATATTTGCAAAGGTACAGTAAAAAAGGGAAAGACAGACAAAAATAAGGCAGCAGCAAAAACAACAAATGGTAAAGGGTGTTTTTGTGGTATCTTTTGTAAAAAAACAGCAGCTTATAAGAACTTAAAATTTTTTGTTTCACCTTTCTTGCTCTTTTGAGAAATTTGCTATTTAAATCTACATACCTCTCTTCTCTTTGCCTTTATCCAGTAATTTAAAGGTTAGAGCACCAAACAAGCCTTACCGAGAGGCTAGAACACAAATTTCAAAGGAATATCAGGGTCTCAGGCTGCTGGTGCAGGACTAAGGGAGAGCACCTGGGGGGTGGGTAGGGAGAAAGCCCTCCACGAAACACTAAGGCTCAGACCATCACCACCAGCTTGTACACACACATCACAATGCAGAGGAAGGCTACCATTTTTATTTAGGAGCAACCCTCAGAATGCCTTTGGAGGAAAAGGGCTTGAGACCAGGAGCTACAATGTGTGTTTGTGAAGGGAAAGAGAGACTGGAGGGGGAAGAAATGGGGTAGGGGAAGAGAAAAAGATTGAAAAAGCAGGATGAGCAAGAGAATCCAACTCAAAATATAGCAAGGTGACAAAGTTACTATGCTAAAGGTGGATATGAGAATAATTCTTGAATAAAATTGTCTATATTAAGGAAAATATCTAAGTTAGCTTGGAAACAAGGAGGAGAGGGACACAGAATGTGATCACTGAGAGCAAAGGTCAGGTGAAGCCATGGCAACAACAATGGCCAACCCTACTTTATCTGGGGATGAACAGGTTTGGAGGTGGGAAGTGGTGAGTCAGCAAAGCAGAGAGGGGCTAGAATCAAACAAAATAGGTCAGGCAACATGGCAGGAGGCTGGAGTATATGCTCATTATTTCTTTTCTTTCTTTTTACATTTAAAAAAAATGTTTATTTATTTTTGAGAGAGACAGACAGAGTGTGAGCAGGGGAGGGGCAGAGAGAGAGGGAGACAGAGAATCTGAAGCAGGCTCCAGGCTCTGAGCTGTCAGTACGGAGCCTGAAACGGGGCTCAAACTCACAGACCACGAGATCCTGACCTGAGCCGAAGTCAGGAGCTTAACTGACTGAGCCACCCAGGTGCCCCATATTTCTATTTTGAGATATAAATACCTTTCAATCTTCCCTGAAACTTTGGTATAATCTGCTACAGACAGACAGACACACACACACACACACACACACACACACACACACACACACACACAGCTTTTGTGAGTAAATTTTGTAAAAACCACAACAAAAAGGAAGATTTCATGCCTGGATCCAAACTGTATAGATGGGGAGAATTTGCCAGGGATGGTAATAGTCTATCATCTAAACTGTTTCCATGGAAGTAGGAATGAGAACCATAAGAACCAAATCCTTCCAGGAGTCTGTAGAACTTGGAGAGGGTCATGGGGCTATGGACTGCAATTTGATCCATTAGGCTCTGGATCCCAAGGAGCAGCTGATATCTAGGTGATAAAAATGTATACTATGACCCTCAAGGTCTTGCAATTAAAGAACCTGGAGGAATAAAACTATTCATGCAAAAGTCTTCCATCACTGTGATATCTAGGAAATAGTTCTGGAAAAGAAACCTAAAGGTTTCAGAAGTGGGCTCAGTGAAATTTGGATTCATACATTCCCACTGGTAAATTATTTTGAGATAACACAACAGCTGTTTTTGGTAGGGGGAAGGAACTCAGTGTGTTTTCAAGAGAAATAAAGTAAACATTCAGGCCGCCTTAGGAAAGGAAACAACCCATCTAAACCATGCCTGACATGCTGCTCATATCTAAGAAAAGAATCAAATATTTAACATTGTAATTGTCAAATTTATATCCACAAAGAGTGGAATTAAGTGGAATATTAAGTGGAATATGTTGAAATACTTTATCATCTATTGAAATGCCCTGCATGGTCAATGGAAATTGGGGCCTTTTAATAGTAATTTTCACTATTTTAAATCATTACTGTTCATTCCTCCATCTTTGATTGTATGCTATACCTTTGATAATAGCAATTTGATTCCCAGTACTTTGTTAGGATTATAGCATCTACTGGATAATGTAAAAATAAGATCTACTTAACTTACACAATTTCTAGAAAAGCAATGCAGTACAAAGCAGAACCCACCTGTGGTAACAAGTTGAAAAAGTATCATATTGGCATGAATGAGACACCAAAAGAGCTGAGGGTAAAAGCAAAACAGAACAAAACAAAACCACTTAGCTTCAGAGAAGCTGCTTGAAATAACAAAGAGCAACATGAAGAAGGGCCAGCTTATCTATTACATGCCACAGATATAAATGGCATTGATGTCAGTGGGGTAGGGCAGACAGAACATGAAAGTGGAGTGTTGCATGCGTGCCCTCAGGAGAGGTCAGCCATCTTGGAGTATCTACTTATGCCAGATATTATGTGAGGAATATAAGAACAAGAAGTCCTTCAAGGTTGGGGCGCCCGGGTGGCTCAGTTGGTTAAGCATCTGACTTCAGCTCGGGTCATGATCTCACAGTTCACGAGTTTGAGCCCTGTATCAGGCTCTGTGCTGACAGCTTTGGATTCTGTGTCCCCCTCTCTCTCTACCTCTCCCCTGCTCACACTCAGTGGCTCTCTCTTAAAAATAAATAAACATTAAAAAAAAAAAAGAACCCCTTCAAGATCAAGCACAGCAGAAAGACAACTAATCAGTAATTGGTGTGGTAAGTGCTCAATCTCATGCTTGTCTTTCACGATGAACTTTAAAATCAACTTGTCTAGATCCAGAAAACAACAACACCTTGGTGGCATTTTTATTGGGACTAAATTACATTTATAAATTAATTTAAGAAGAACTGACATCTTCATGGCATTGATTCTCCTCCTTCATGGTGTGTTTTCATTTGTTTTCATCCAATTTTATGCCTTTCAGGAGTGTTTTACAGCTTTCTTCACATAGATGTTGGATACTTAATGTCAAGTTATGCCTAAATCGTTTTATTATTCACTATCATAAATCTTTCTAATAATTTTTTTAACACTTTTTTTCTGGGAGAGAGAACATGAGAGAGCGTGTGAGTAAGTGGGACAGGGGCAAAGGGAGAGGGAGAGAAAGAGAGAGACTCTTAATCAGGCTCTATGCTCAGCATGGAGCTCTACGCTGGGCTCAATCCCATGAACTGCGAGATCATGACCTCAGCCGAAATCAAGAGTTGGATGGATGCTTACAAACTGAGATACACAGGCGCCCCATGAATACTTATGTTTAACACAGAAGGTAGAGTCCTCCTTTCTCCCTTTCTACCCTTGTGCCATTCCTTAGTAAGCCCTGCTAAGTCTGGTGTACACTCTTCCAGATCTATATCTGTGTATTTGCATATATATGACATATAAACACATGGGATCTTACTATACAGACTGTTCATGCACCTCGAGCTTTTCACTTTCATTATACGTCCTGAAGACCTTAACACATTGGCACATAGGGCTCTACCTCATTTTAAGGACCACCAGAATTCATAGTGTGGATATGCTATAATTTAAAAACATTCCAATGACCACATGCACTTAGGCAATTTTTCTATTGAAACCAATGCCAGCGTTAAAAAATTATGTGCCATCTGACTTTACACGGCATTCTGTAAAACAGGACAGAGAAGTTGTGGGCAGTTGCCGGGGGTTCCCTGCAGAGTTTCAGCACAGGGGAATTCCTTAGGGTGTTGGGATTCCTCTGTATCCTGCCTGTGGTGGTGACTACAAGAATTTACACACCTTTTAAAACTCACATATGTATCTTGTTCTGATAAAGAGTGCATTCTTGAAGATGGCAATGCTAAATGTGTCTAATATTGACAGTGTCCCACCAGCTTTTCTTTTTTAATATTATTCTTTAATCTACTTTGCACCCCTGTCTGTGATTTTATTTTTTGGGTATGTCTTTTATGGATTAAAAAAAAATCCAAACAAATCATTTCTCTCTTTTTACAAGTGAATTAAATCCATTAATTATTTTGCTCACTCATATTTGTATATTTACTGGTCTTTGGATTTATTTCTGCCTTCCCTTGCACTGTTAACATTTTCCACATCTCTTATTTGCCATCCTGCCTCAGCTGGGTTAGTAAGGTGTAGACTGTATTTCTAGAAAGATACTACCTATAATTTCTTAGAATATACACTTTTAAATTTTTCACTATTGCAATCCCACTCCAAGCACGTTTTAACTACCCACTGAACTATTGCATTTTGTTATTGTTGGGGTTTTACTTTTCTTCTGAAACACACATTTTAAAAAATGACCTAGAGGTGATTGTGTTTATTTACATATTTATTAAGTCATGTGCTCACCAGTTTTCTTAGATCCTGTATCTTCTCTCTGGGTTCATTTTCCTTTTAGTTGAAGTATATCCCTTAATAATTGTTTTAATAAAGGTCTGTGGATAGAAAACTCATATACTTGTATGTCAGAACATGTCCCTATTGCTTTCATTCTTTTTTTTTAATGTTTGTTTATTTTTGAGAGACAGTGTGCATGAGCTAGCGGGGGAGTGGCAGAGAGAGAGGGAGTCAGAGGATCCAAAGTAGGCTCTGCACTGTCAGCAGAGAGCCTCATGTGGGTCTCAAACTCACAAACTGTGAGATCATGACCTGAGCCGAAGTTAGATGCTTAACTGACTGAGCCACCCAGGTGACTCTATTGCTTTCATTCTTGAATAGTTTCGTAAGTTATAAAATTCTCTGTTGGCAGTAATTCCCCTTCAGCACATTAAAATACTATTCCATCTTCTTCTGGCCTGTATTTTCACTGCTGGGAAGTCTGCTGTCACTCTGCATTTGTCCTTTAGTGGGCAATCTCCTTCTCGATGATAACTTTTAAGATTTTACCTTTAATACCAGGCCTTCTACAATTTCACTTTCATTTTGAACGTGTGTGGATTAATCCTGCTCAATATCTATAGCTAAGGACTCAACTTTCTTCAATTTTGGAAAATTTCAGCAAAATCTCTTTAAATATGACTTCCACACTTGCTCCATCATTTCTTCCATTTTTTCCTGTAATTCCTATTAGAGGTATGTTAGAGTCTCTCAATCGATCACCCATGGGTGTGTGTGTGTGCTTTTTAATCTCTGCCTCTCTCTGCTGGGATCTGGGTAAACTCAGAATGCTTATCTAATTCATTACTTCTTTCTGCAGCTGAGTACAGTCTTATTTTTCATATTTTTAAGCTCAGTGACTTTTTTCCTCCCAAAACTTCTAAATTAAAAAAATATATATTTATTTTGATGGGGCACCTGGGTGGCTCAGTCGATTAAGCATCTGACTTGGTTCAGGTTATGATCTCCCTGTTCATGAGTTTGAGCCCCATGTCAGGCTCTGTGCTGACAGCTCACAGCCCGGAGTCTACTTCAGATTCTGTGTCTGTCTCTTTCTCTCCACACCTCCCCTGCTTGTGCCCTCTCTTTCTCAAAAATAAATAAGCATTTAAAAAAAATTATTTTGAGAGAGAGAGTGTGAGAGTGAGTGGGGGAGGGGGAGAGAGAGAATCCTAAGCAGGCTATGCTGCCAGTGCAGGGCCCAATGTGGGGCTGCATCCCGAGAACCATGAGGTCATGACCTGAGCCCAGCAGTTGGATGCTTGACCAACTGAGTCACCCAGGCTCAAAATTTCTAAATGTTTTATAGCCATTTGCTCTTATGTCATATGTACCCATTTTTTAATTGTTATATCTTTATCTCTTTGACCACTGTAAGTATATTTATTTGAACTTCACTGTTTGTTTCAAAATTTAGTTTCATCTCAGGTGAACCAGTATTCCAAAGGCTAATTTTGCTGAGAGCCTTTTCTTAGCATAGTTTTCTTCCTGTGCTCTGGGTGGTAGGCTGGTTGGGAGATGAAACTGTTTCCCACCATCTCTTGTGCGCTCTTTTGCGGTTCCCTGCACCCAACCCCCAGCCCCCCAACCCGCCATTAGGTCTTATCACGGTATTTTGACGTTCCGCTGTAATGTCAGGATCCTATGGATCCGGTCAGGATACAGCAGGCAGGCTGGCTCAGCTCCCAGCTGGAGGCACAGTTTCCTCAGAAGTGTCGGTCCGCCATCCAGTTACTCGCCATTCTTTTCAGCTTCCTTTTGGGAGTGGGGGCCTTTGGCTTCAAACAGTGACCAGGCTCCAGTCTCTTATCTTGCTCGGTGCATTTTTAGCTCCCCTTGCTGGCAGGAGCTGAGCCCCTGGCTGCTACTGCCTGCTTTTGGCTAACAGCCTGGCAGCTGCTTCAGCCTCACTCAGTATTCTGTTCCTGCTCCACACAAATGTTGGTCTTGTTTTTGAGTCCATGTATGCATTTTTGTTATCTCTTTTTACACTTTATCATGGCTATACACACTCAACAGAGGGAATGTTTTGAAGTATAACACTTGCTTTAGTATCTTTTCCAGAAGGAAAAGAGTGTATGTGCATTCTAATATAAAAATTTAGTCTTAAGACTAACATTATGAAGAACCACATTGCTCGGGTAGTGCCAAACAAGGCACATCTATGATGCCAAATTCCTCTCCCCACCAAAAAAAAAAAAAGGCTGACTTACTTTATACATCTCCCACTGTCACAGCATACGAGAGTACTTATTTTCCTACAACCTCAACAATTAAGTACATTACTCTTTTTCTTTGTACTATAACCCAAAAATTATTTCTCTGGTTTAGACTTTAAGTCGTAGTTATGACTATGTTATCACTGAAAGAAGTGAGAACATTTGATGCATGTGATAAAAAGGCAGGTGTCTTTCCAATATGCTAACTTATGATCCAGACATATTCTTTAGATTGTGGCTGATTCTTCCTTCCTTCATTTGCTTTTCCTCCATCTTTTTTCTTTTCTTTCCTTTCCTTTTCTTTCTTTCTTTCTTCCTTCCTTTCTTTCTTCCTTCCTTTCTTTCCTTTCTCTCTCTTCTTTCTTTTCTTTCTTCTTTATTTCTCTTTTCTTTTTCCCTTTCTCTTTGTTTTTAAATGTTTATTTAAAGAGGGGGGGAGGGGCAGAGAGAGTGAGACAGAGGATCCAAAGCAGACTCCACTATGACAGCCCAGAGCCTGATGGGGCTCCAACTCATTAACCATGAGATCATGATCTGAGCTGAAGTCAGAGGCTTAACCGACTGAGCCACCCAGGCACCCCTGTGGTTGACTCTTTAAAGAGATAGTGCTTTAACTGGGTTATGCTCTAGTTAGTTAGCCGGCAGCCACAGAAAGGCAGATGAGCCAATATAAAAGTGATTAACTTTATCCTCTCTCCGCTCCGTAGGTTCAAATACAGTTGATTCCAAAGGGTTCTACCCTGCAGCTAATCATCAAAATTCCTCCCATTCTGACAGACCAAAACAATCTCTGGTAACCCAAGAATGACCTTGCAAGAAACAGATCCTAAAGACCTATTCCTCAGACTTGTTCAGAGATACTAGGATAGAACAGTTTTAGTTTTATCAACTAAAACTTCTTGAATATCTACTCTATGCTAAGTATCACAGGGAAATCAAGGAGACATAACCAAGGTTTGCTCTTCTAAAAGTAGTTATAATCCAAAGGGAGTGACATAAAGAGTCATATAAAAAGTCAAGCAGGGGTGCAAATAAGGCAGGATCTACAGCAAATGAACGGTGTGGTAAGTACAATGAACACTCAGGCTTGGCGTCAGCGGGGAAGGCTTCATGGGGTTGGAGCACCTCCATCTGCCCCTCAAAGCTACTGGACATGGTGGTTACAGGAGGGTCAAGTCAGAACCTCGTGGTTGCAGAGGCAGGAATAAAGGATTGCACTTCGGAAGGGGAAGAGAAAAGATGACAAAGGTCGAGTGCAGCTCTTCCTCTCTGAGGCACACTACCTCCTCCTTGGAGAAGGGATGGAGAACCAAGGGAAGGAAATGAATTTTCACGTCTCTAAGTCATCAGTGAGCGCACACACTTACTCCCCCAGAAACAAGGTGCTAGAAAATAAAGAAAACACCTATTCTCAAGAGATGCAATATTTGCCTCTGTCAGTGACAGGATTCACTCTGAAAATGCAGATTTTGTTTCAGGGCTAACTACTGAAAATATTTTCGGTACACACAAATCTTGGTGAGAAAGAAAAGGAACTGAAAAGGTGGAAAAGATGGTTCTCAAGGGGGGAACATCTAAATGCTTTCTTTCTCAGCAAATGCCTTGTTCACAAGCCCAGAACGTGTGTATGTGGGGCGGTGATCGCGGCAGCACAGACACAGGCACCCCTGAGCGCCACAGGCAGCAACGCTCTCACCAGCACAAACCAGGTCCCGGTCTCCAGGGGAGTTGGGGATGTGTGGCTGCTGCAAGGGTGTGAGGTTCCCGGCCTGCTGTGCGCAGGGCACTGGCCTTCTCTTCAAGGATGGCGTTTAAGACTTCTATCGTGGACAGGAAATAATACCCTGTGTATGGAGGAAGTATACACCCAGATAGTAAGAGGAAAAAGAGGGGAAAAAAAAATCCCAACAACACCAGCCTTAAGCAAATTGCCCAGTTTTAAGGTGTTTATTAAAAACACAAAAGGGTCGAGCGAAATGCCTGTTTTTATCGGTTGCTCATTTTCTCAATAACCACAGGAAAAGGAAAAGGGAAAAAAAGGTCATCCTCTGGCACCTCTGAGGCATAGTTGAATTTATTTTATTTGAGAATAACTCCAAGGGATCAGAGGGATGAGTGATTAAAATTTGGATATCTGAGTTTATGAATTCTCTCGGTGGTAAGGTACAGCAATAGTACACTTGCTAAAGGGTTCATCTGTACACGAGTGAATCCCTGACAGCAAGTACATCTTCTCAAGTTAAGCATTATCAGAAATGTCTAAGCTTGAGGGAATTAAGTGCCACTAGTCTGGTGGAAGAATTAACCACTGAAAAAGTTAAAGCCTCATTTCTTGAGTCATTACTATACAGAACAAGGGTATACAGTTAAACAGAACTGGAAGTCTTTCAAGCCCTGGTTTTCCCCCATCATAGCACCTAAGGAAACCTGGCATAATTGTTTATTATCATTTTACCTCCTAGACCAAGAAGCTCTTTAAAAGTGGGCTCCATCCTTATTAACACTGCCTGGCACAAATTAGGTACGTAATAAATATGAGGCAAGTAGACAAACACATGTTCTCACCTAAGGAAAACAAACTACAATGGCAAGCACACGCATTTATAAGATCAGATGCCAGTGAGCATCAGGAAATACTTGGCTGCTAGCTACTTTCCTCTGAGATGAAACAATTCATTTCACACATCTTCCAAATTGCCAGGTGATATCTGCCTAGTGATTCATAAAGCTGGAGCTAAGTGCTTACTCATTTAAGATACACAAAGAAGGGGCCAAGATTTGCGAGGCACTATCCCTTTATTCCCAAATGAAAAAGAAACCATCACGCCTCCATTAGGATCATGTATACATTCGACACTTCACTTAACAAAGGTGATTCTCTTACCACTGTAAATACAGACATACTGACTTTTTGAGGGAAGGATGACTATATACTATCAATGTTATATATTTTTAAACCATTGATTAGCCTGAGACTTTCCAGCCATCAAGGATGCTCTCAATTTCTGTATCCTAGTTGTATTTACCTTGTGTTTTCTTTTCCCTCTTTGAGGTCAGCTGCTCTAGGATACAAAAGGAATTAGAAAAGAAAATTCAAAAATGAAGGAGTGGGTCCGATTCAAAACTGCTTTCATTTTGCTTCATGGCATTTTCCCATAAGCCAAGTGGACTAGTGCATTATTTGATCCACTGCAATTCAAGATTTAAGTGGAAAGTATTCATTTTAAAGCCAAAACCATGTGAGAAGATTTAGTGAATATAAAAAAACTGTGGATAAACATTAGGAACTTACAGTTAATGATTCATAATGGAGACTGTTTCAGTTGCTTGAGAAATTTAAAATATTTATAATTATGCTCTTGAAATAATGAAGGGAAAGCTCTTTTTAAAGCAATCTCCAGGGACTGAAATCCTAGTTCTGTACTCAACATGACTTATCCCTGGACACACTGCAGTTCTCTGATAAACTGTGAGCTGAAGGAAGAGGAGAGAAACTGGGGCGGGGGGGGGGGGGGTCCAAAGAGAAACAAATCCTCTGGATGGTCCACACAATGTACAACCAGTATAAAGATGCAGAATTCTAAACAATGGAAGCATCCACACACAAACAAAAAACTGTTTTACTAAACAAAAACTAATTTACTCTAATAATCAAAGAATAAATTGCTCATCAAATGAACGATGTCAAGGCTGTGGTCAATCTATGGGAGGGAACTGATGGTATAGTTTACGAGAGAATGCCTGTGCCTTGTTGTGACATCCTGGAAGGCTTGCCGGAAAGGCAAAAGTCAAGGCAAGTGTTACTCATTTAGGTGTGTTGGATAGTAAGGAAAAAATTTTTTTTTAATCATCATGCTTTTTGGAAGCTAACCTATCTGGACTCCAGAAATATCATTAATTTGGATAAGAAAGGTTCCATACATTCCAGGCAAATGGATCTTTTACCATATAGGATGAATCTCAGTGATGGGTCTTTTTCTGACTTATCTAGGTGGTTGACCTCGGGGTAGAACTCAAGATTCTCCTTTGTTCCTCCTTCCTTCTTTCTAGGAGAAATGGGGTTAGTAGAGATAGCTGCATTCAAGGAAAAGTAGTGAATCTTGGTGCTCATAAGGGGTGAAGGCTCTGAGTTCAAGTGGCATGAGCTCTCAAGATGAGTTCTTCTGGACTCTCTTTAGAGCTTCCCTTGGGGGTCACCACTTTGAAGTCTCTCTTCTTTCTTGAAGCTGATGTGATATGATGGCTCTGGAACTGCCTCTGTTGGAAGCGGACCATCTCCTCGGAGGGCCTGGGGAGGATAGCTCAGACAAGTTCTCCCCCTGGCTTTAGGGAGAATCGACAATCAATCTCCTACCTCCACTGTCCCGATCTCAGTGTCTTCCTTGCCCTTTCCAACTCTGGACAGGCAGGGATTAAAGTGCAGGGAAAGAGGATAAGGCAGCTTCTTG
This sequence comes from Panthera pardus, assembly GCF_024362965.1. Taxonomy (NCBI): domain Eukaryota; kingdom Metazoa; phylum Chordata; class Mammalia; order Carnivora; family Felidae; genus Panthera; species Panthera pardus. Next base: position 31,135,814 of record NW_026526666.1, read on the forward strand.
AGCTGCCCTCCCCCTCCTCCTACCCCAGATCACATAGCCTTCAGTGGTTAGGCAAAGGAAGGCCTTGTGACTTATCTGAGGTCTGGCTTAGCTCACCAGGAGATTGATATAGTGAGTTTGGGGACAGAGTGGGGCTTTTATCAAATGTTCTTTTATTACATGTTCTTTTTTTTTCTTTTATCAAATGTTCTTTTGCCTGGTCTTGTCTTCTGTCCATATAGCTCCTGTAGGGTCCTCTGGGAGAGGGAAGAATTGAGAATTTGGTCCTTTCTCTTAGACCTTTCTCAATCTGTTTGCCAGAGACCCAACTAATCACACCTAGGGCTGAAGGAAATGCACCAGATGAAGGCATTTGAAGTCTACAGTTAAAGAGACTAAAAAGAATACATTTCTATTTTACCACCATTTTTTTCACAATAAACTGTGAAATGGAAATGATGCCAATTGAATAAAACTGAGGCTCATTGAATAAAACTGAGGCTCAGAAAAACCATGTGTTTCACCTAAAAACCTATGGGAGAGTTCATGTTTTCCGTTGAAATGGTGATGTAATTGATGGCCTGTTTATTAAACAGAAGATTTGTGGTTAATGGTGCAGAATTTTTTGTTTTGTTTTAGTGTTTACTTATTTATTTTGAGAGAGAGAGGGAGAGAGAGAGAGTGAGCAGGGGAGAGGCAGAAAGGGAGAGAGAGAATCACAAGCAGGTCCCTTGCTCTCAGTGCAGAGCCCGGTTCAGGGCTCGATCTCACACACCGTGAGATAATGAACTGAGCCGAAGTCAAGAGTTGGACGCTCAACCCACTGAGCCACACAGGTGCCCTGATAGTGCAGAATTTATAAAAATATAAAACTAAATGACTAACCAGTATGATCATGCACAAAAGTGAACTAGAAGGATATGTTTCTACCATATTTCCTCATTTTGCCGTAGGCATTTCTGAGCCCAACATCTCACACCCACATTTTAATTTTTTTCCCTCTTTTTTTAAAATTAGGTTTTAATTTTAATTCCTGTTAATATACAGTGTTATATTAGTTTCAGGCATACAATATAGTGTTTCAACAATTCCATACATCACCCACAGTAACTACATTTTAAAAGTTAACATAGGGGCACCTGGGTGGTTCAGTCGGTTAAGTGTCCGACTCTTGATTATGGTTCGTGGGACTGAGCCCCAGATCAGGTTCTGCTCTGACAGCGTGGGGCCTGCTTGGAATTCTCTCTCTCTGTCTCTCTGTCTCTGTCTCTCTCTCTACCTCTCTCTCTCCCCCCAAAAAAACGAAAAAAAAAAAAACAACAAAAAAAAAACTTTAAAAAGTTAACATCAATATCGCAAAACATAAGCTAACATATTTGAACTTAAAGTTACACAGCTTTAGCTTAAGGTATCAGTGCAAAGAATCTCACCAGCTCTTACAGACTAATATATTTTGAGTAGGGAGACACAGCTCAATTTAAAAATAGCTGACCCTAATTTGCCAGTTAGCAAAGTTTACTTCTTAGAGAAAGCTAATGTTTAGAACTTGCTATTATTACCTGATGAAAACTCACTATGCATATTGAAAAGCCTTTACTCCTTTATTCTTTAGGAAGAAGAAGTGCTGTTAAATAAAAAATCTAAGAGTCTTTATTTGCTATAATCTTCGAAGGAAACATATAATTAAATTTTACTTTGCCTCACAAGTCTTATTTTCTGTAACACAGCATAATACTTTCTTCCCCCAGGAATATAATTTAAATCATCCTATATAGAATGTAGACAAACTTGATTTCCCCAGGTAGACTTAACTGTTTTTCCTGCTTTGTAGTCATTGTAATAACTGGTCGTTGAAATATGACCATATAGCATGCACGCATACACACACACGCACATGCACACACACTGCAGCAATTATCTTGCGTTTTAGAAGGATGTACGTGAATGTTTATCTTTGCAAAAGTTTAAACACCTTCAGAGTCAAGAGCAAGTTTTGTGTTGTCAGAACTTAGCATGTAACACAGCACAGCAAACAAAACGGTAGAATGAAAGTCTGTTATTTTGCTTCTTCAACTATTCCTTAAGGAGACGGAGCCTTAATTATTTTGTATCCCCCATAGTACCTAACACAGTCCCGGGCACCTAGTCAACAGCCAGTACTGATTTACTTGCAGTTTCATGGCAAAAATTTCACTGAACAAAACACTTCTCCCTATCACCACATATACTCAAATAGGAACTAGGTATTAATCTGTCAAGGATGTTATAGAAGAGATTTCTATATTGGATGGGAACTTATATTAACTCACCTCTAAATTCTCCTCTAATTCTGAAATTCTATTTTTATTTTTTAGAGAAACTTAATTAGTGTGGGACTACAAACTTCAAAGAACAGAATAAACCGATATCATGGAAGTATCACCGTTACTCAAGAACCAGTAAATGTTAATTTTTAAAACCCCCTGAAAGACTAACGTATACTAAAGAGTTAATGAATATAAAAAACCCCTCAAAAGTCCATTTGAAAACTGGTTGTTTAGAATGAAGAAACCATTTTCCCACAAAACAACATGGAGGTTTTTAGACTCTTAGGGAAGCTCATAAAATCCAATCCCTGGGTAGAAGGTCAAGTATTAATATTTTTTGGAACTTAATCACTGCTCATAATATGGTTTACTTTGGGATGCTGGCAGTATACTTCTCTGTACAACATCTGAATAAATGGGCAATTGTCTAGATAAGAAAAACCTGGTTTTCACCATGACAGTCAACTACAATTGTATTAAAAAACCACCACACATGCCAAACATAACAAATTTTCAGTCTGTAAAATATACTCCATTGGTCTCACTGGATTGACTCTATAACTTGCTCTGCTGAGGTGCCTCAATTTCTATAAATTTCTTTGCTCTAACAGCATGCTATTTTTTTCTATACAAATTTTGACTCTAGTTTTCTAACACATGAAGCCACATAACCACCTATAAGTCAGGGTGTGTTGATCTCTTTCTAGCCCATTATTGCAAAACATCCTCAAAGGACTTTTTCCCCCCAAGTTTGTTGCTCAGACACAGAGCCAGTCTTACTTCTTTGTCACTGGGTTTATGCTAATTATTCTAAGGATTGTGCTCCCCAGTCTTACCCAGTTCTAGAAGGCTGTGGTTACTCTCTGATATTACTAAAGGAAAATTATTTGCTACTGGCTTCTTTTTCTACTTTTGGGGGAAGATCTGATTTTTATCACCTCCTTATTAATTACCCCACACAAAACTTTCCTCTGTCAGTTTTTGGTTCAGTTTTAAATTGCAAGTTCATATAATTGTTTTTATTATTATGACAGTCACTGAGTCCTTAGAGCTGCTGAAGCATATTAATGCATCCACTCAACACATTTCTTGAGTGCATGTCAAGTCTAAGACATGCAGGTGGGCAGCACAAAGATGAATTAGACACGCACCCTGCCTTTTAGCAACTTGAAGTCTTTTAGTAACTTGAAGTAGGCGTGATGAGATATGCTCTTGACATTTTCTGCCACACACTGTGGCTGAAGTGTCAACAAAGGGTCATGCTAATTGCTTTAGCAGTTCATAAGGTCCTAGCTTCCAAATGCTGTAGGATTAAATTCTTTGTCTTACCTCTGATGTCGGAGTCAACTTAAATCTGGAAGCGTCAACCTAAGACATGCTATTCGCAGGAGCACGGTGCTCCAAGGCATTAGTGGTAATGCTCACTTTAGGTTAATAGTGATGTCAAGCCTTATAAAGAGGATCCAAGCAAGAAAAACTGCAAGAGACCATACTCCCTGTTCTCTCTCTGTACCTGGAACACTGTCCTCCTCTGTTTCCTGTCTGGCATTTTCTTCCTATAGATACCTACACACCTCCTTCTTTCAGTTCCTTTAATTCTGCTCAAATGGCACCTTTTCAGAGAGGACTTCCTTGACCACCCTATTTAGAGTAGGACACTTGTCACTCTCCTAACATGGCTTTACTTTTCACAATTCACTTATATCTAATGTTGCACTTTAAATTTTTCATTTTTTTTGCCAGGGACTTGTCATGTTTTATCACCACCTAACCTCACTGCTTGGCACTATTTATTATATGTAGAGAACAAAGGAACATTGTTTGCATGACACATGGATTCTTGAGCCATTCACTTTCTGGAAGGGCATCTCTAAGAAGAGAAAACTCACTACTTTGCATGACATTTTCAGAAAGTTCTTGACTTTTTGAGAGTCTGAGTTTGTACTCAGCCCAAATCGTCTTTCCTAAAACTTCTGCTATTGGTTCTATTTGGTGTTCTAGGACACACGGAATGGTTTAAGCCATTTCAACTTTCCACAAGGCAGCCCTTCAGGTGTCTGCTGTCTATTCTCATGTTCCCTTCAATCTTCTCAACTTTAGGCTCAGTGTACTTCCATCAGGCCTCAGACAGGGGCCGTGGGTTCCTCTCTTGTACTGGTCACAGTCTCTGAAGTTACGGTGTGAAACACCCACAAGTGAGTATAGTTATCTCTGTGATTCAAAGGTCTCAGCTCCTTCCCACGGCTGTTGGATGCTCACTGTACCTTAGCACATGGCAAAACATGTCTCATCTACTCTTCCTTGCTCACTCACCCCTTCATTCCGCAGGATGGGTTCTGGTGAGCACTCACACCTGCCTGTTACTGCTCTCGGTCATGGGGATATAGGATAAATCTGACAGATGAGGCATGGTCTTATGGAATTTATGTTACTAGGCAGTTCTTCCAACTAGATTTTTGCTTTTGAAACAAAAGGATGATAAATCTTAGAGTTAGTGATTCTTCTATTTGTAAAACTTGGAGTTAAGAAATTTCCAGCTTATGAAATCCAATAGAAATATTTGTACAGAGACTTAGAAGTTTATAACTGAAAGAAAGAAAAAGGATGAGATTTAAATGGAGCACCTGACTCATATTCTATAAAGAACATTTGAATAAATTAGTTTATATAGTTGGGGTGGGCTGAATGTGTGTGCGCACGCGCACGTGTATGCGTGTGTGTGTGTGTGTGTGTGTGTGTGTGTGTGTGTGTTAGGGAGAGGGGAACCTCAAGGGCAGAGGCTTGAATTACCCATATTCTTCAGTGCACAGTATATTATCAGTTCACGCAAAGCCCCTTTCTTCCTCCCTCCTCTCTCCCCTCTTCTTCCCCCTCCATCTCTTTCTTTATTCCTCTGTGCCATTCTAGTCCCCCCCCCCCCCATGTGAGCACTTGTCATATAAATTTTGGTATAAGTTTATCAAATTTCTCAAAAAATCAAGCTGGAATTTTATTAATATTGCTTTTATTTCATAAAATAATTCATGGGGACTGGACCTCTTTGTAATATCAATTCTGTGCTAAGGGCATATAATATCTTCCCCTTAATTAAAATTGTCTCTTATGTCATTTACTAGACATTTTAAAGTTTTCTGTGAAGTTACCATGTATCCTTTGTTAGCTTAATTCCTACATACATGATAGGTTTGGTGCTATTTTGAATGGTATCTTATTTTTTTGTTAAATCTTCTAGTTGGGAGTGTTTTATTACATATTTTAAAAAGTGAGCACAAAACAATAATACTGGGTAATTTTTTTTAACTATACAAAGGCTAAATGTTCCCAAACAGAAATTTTAAATATAACAAAAATGTAAGAGTTTATAAAGAAAACATTACCACAGAGGGAGAAGGCACAGCAAGCACTCTTTAAACAGAGGACTCCAGATATAAACTAGAAATTTCCTAGCCTTACAATTAAAATGCCGTCCCAGTGGTAGTCAAATCTTTTGATCTCAGGGCCCTTGTGTGGCTGAGATGACCCACATGTCATCAGTGTGGTGTCCTCAGTGAAATGGAAGAAGGGGACTTGAAGAGGAACCAAGTGAGGGCAGGGGAGGGCTAGTCAGTGTTTGGCTGGGAGGATTAGAGGACTGAGGAGGGTCTCCAAGTTCAGGACCCTGATTAGAAATACAAGATCATGCCCTCCATATCAGAGCAAACCTACTCAACAGAGACCTTTAAACATAGGTCTTGGTGAATTACAATCCAGGCTCAACAACAGAGACTAAATCTCCTTTGCTTCTTATAGAAAGAAAAAAAAACCCACAAAAAATCCTAAAGCCTATCAGTGCTGTGCTATTGAGGGAAAAGGTGTATTATTAAACAATCAATAGGCAACACGATCATAACAATCAATAATAGTGAGATAAAGGGAAATGTTCCTCCTTCACTGACTAGTATTGGACGGCATTAGACGATCTAAGAAAAGCATTTAGATTCATACCCCATGTTAAACCCAAGAGGATGAGGTGAAAGGCACTCATATATTATTCTGGTGGCCAGGGATTCACTGCATATTCAGTTGTCAAGGTGAAAGATGACAAGAGTCATGTTCTAGGGAAGATCAAAAGTATCAGTCTGAATAAACCATCATAACAAGGAAGTCCTAACTAAGGCATATTTTTGTTACTTAGATGTAACAGGGACTTTGAAATAGTGCTTCTCTTACAGGACCCACCACCATCTTACAGAGATGGGAAAGGGTCCTCTTTAAAATTATTTTTGCCACCTAATGATTTCTGTTTATATTCCCCAAAGACTCAGAGCAGAATGATGACATGAGGGTACAAAGAAACTTCATAAAACATGATCTTAGATGAGGGTTTCATTTCGAGCCTACCCATTAGTGCCATCTGCTCTTTCACCAGGACTCTGAATTTCACCAAACCCAACAGGCTAAGAATTTCTGAGTCTCCATTTTTAAATTCAAATTTGACAAAAGAAAAAGATCAACTAGAAATCCAGACAGTATGGGACAGAGAATGGGGGAAGGAGACAGAAGCCAGAACTCAGGGCACATTATTAAAGTGAACTCTTTTGAAATCATTCTGGAGTCTACAATTTTTACCACTTGTACTTTCCTGGGAACTGCCTGTGAGCATTTTCACCTGAAGGCCATTGTCGTGCAAATGACATGGACAGCTGTAACTCAGAGAGGTGGAACTTACCTTCAATATGTACCAAAAAATCAAGGTGGGACTCAATTCCCACCAATAAGCCAGATGTCCCAAACTCTTCTCCAGTGTAACTCTGCTGGCCGGACTGCTCCTGGGGATTGGGTTAAGTCCCCGAGGATTTTTTTTGTAGGTGCTTTCAAGTCATTGAAATCATTCTCTTGGCTTTTTTTTCTTTCCTAATTTAGAAAGCAGGAAATGTCTTTCTTGTGTAACAGTCACAAAGCAGTCCCCTTGGGCTTCCAGGGGGCTTGTTTCTTCCAGTTCCTGTTTCTGGTTTCTAACTACTAACTCTATATTTGGAACAGCCTGCCTGGGGGCTGTTTTGGATTTGGTCATAATAAGATAACCTGGAGTCACTGAGCAGAGATCTAAAGCAATCTTATTTTTCCAGGAAGCAATGTGTTGACCTTTCAGGATTTGTTCCATTTTATTGAGTGTGTTGAGTTTTTGAATAGCGTTGTTTATAGCAAAAAGTTGGGTGTTTACACTACTGGTCCTTAAGGGTGTATGACTATACAGGAATAGGATATGCACAGTCTCCCGGTTCACAATGAGTTTACATTTGCTTCTTATGTGGACGGATGTAATCTAAGGAATGCTCTTTATACATTCTCTTATTCCATGGCAGCCTTGAAAATAGCTACTTGCTTGGAAATGGACAAATATTTGTCAGAAGAGTAAGACCAGAGTGTTGACGACAATCCTTTTACATCAGGGCAAAAAAGAATGAACACTGATAACAACTTATTGATAGATAACAACTTCTTCCTTTCCCCAATAGTTTCAAAATGCATAGTGTTAAACCTATATGAACACAATATTATAGGAATAAACAGATAATCAACTTGCCACTTGACAAAGCCATTTGAAGAGTCAAAGAGACTCTTACCACCACTGAGCACTCTTGTAACCCTACCTTTGATTTTTTGCTTTGTCATGTTTTTGAACCATAAGAGTAACTTGTTTTGTAAATAAGATCGGAAAGAATTATCACACTTTCATTTTACAAAGGGAAACCCAAGGCATAAAAACACATTTTATGATAAGATTTTATGATTATTTAAATTATTGCCTTGGGAATGGGAAATTTGAGCTTCACAGAGAACCTTTTGTTTATGAAGTTATCAGTCATCAAGTCAATTTCAGAGGATTATGATATCAGAACTAAAATAAGAGTGCAAATTCTCCCCCTAAAGAATATTACTTTCATGTGTAATATGGATATATGAGATGGTTTTACTTTAATTTATACCTTATTTTATTTCTTGTTTCTTTAATGTTTACTATAGGTTAAAAGTTATTCTTTCTTATAGTACGTGTACAGTGAATCATCTTTTAGAAAATCTAAAATGTAATTCAGGAAATTCCTTCTTTTTCTAACTTTCTATTTTCCCTTTTGGTCATTTTGCCTTTGTTTTTATACTTAAGATCCTGTTTCACAAGCCAAAATTTGGCCATATGATCTGTGCAGTTGTAATGCTTCCATACCATTCCAGAGCAGTGTGCACAGCGTTCGTGAAAGACCCATTCTGGAGAATCAACAGCAGTTTGGAAAATCCACTGTATCCCTCTTGGCTTTGGGACAAGTCACCTAACCTTTCAGATAAAAATTCTCATCTGAAAAATGGGACTAATTTACTTTTACAGTTTCATTCTGGGAGCTAAAATACATGCAGATTCTAGAACAGGTTCCCTTATCACGGTTACTCAATGCAGATGCGATTAGCATTGGAGATACGACAATTCCTCTGCTATGCAGGAATGTCCCACCCACCATGAGACGCCCTCTATAACGCCATTGATACTCATCAATGAGGGCTTTGTGAAATGATCATACTAAATCTTTTGTTTGTGCTGATTTTTCCTTCCACTCCTTTAAATATATATATATATATATATATATATATATATATGTATATGTATATGTATATATACACACACACACGCACACACACACATACACACACACATATATGTGTATATATATATTAATACACATATACACACATATGTACATATGTGTGTATATATACATATATATATTAGTTTTGTATATTTATTCATTGAGACTGAGTTCAATTTTCATTTCCTCAAGTTCCTAACTTCCAGCAGCTGATATGACACCATGTTTAATGCTCTTGAAGTCTATCACCATTGAGGTGCTTACATGCTGAGTGGCATTGCTTATGGATTTCTATGGTCTTTTGACTACTAGCAATCTGAGGTCAGGGGCTGTATTATATTTCTCTTTCAGTGTCTAGCACTCTACACAATGCCTGACATATTGTGGGTACTTGGGGATGTTGTTGAATCAAATGGTCCACCTCCTACGAATTCTGAGACTGGTAACCTTCATATTCTGACACAATCTTCCTTTGAGGCATTTCACATTGTTTAGAGCCTTGACTTCTCAGACTATACTTCCCATATCTAGATAACTGGGGTCGGTTTTCTTCTAAAGACTATGAGAATGAAACAGGCCTGTGTGTGAAGGGACCAGGTTAGGTCAGTATCTGATATGCGGTGATGCTGGGTGGGGTGCTAGGTGGGGAGTTCCAAGAGCTACAGCACAGCAGAAAGATGCAACAGGGCTGTGCTCCAGGAACAGGATTCTGACCATGACACAGGAACAGGTGCTCCAGTTGTGCTTGAACTCACTTGTCCCTTCTGAACTTGCTATGGGTGCACTTCTTAAAGGATGTTCACTGTAGATATTTTCATCGGTTCTTGCTCTTGTTTTCATTTTGTTCCAGGTTAACTACTAGTTTTTATGGATAGTCTGTGTGGTTTCTCTTTTCTGCATTTCATCCTGCCATGGGATATGCCAACAAGAGAAACGATTCCAGGCCCTGCCATGGTAATAAAGTAAAACAGACACAGAGTCCTCCTGCTGATCTATGTCACCTCCCTCTGTGACTTCCCAAACTGGCCATTCTAAATATTTGCCCTTCTCCTCAAGGACCCTACTCCAGGCCTCCTTTCTTGCCACATCCTATGGCCTCCTGCACCCTCACAAGCTCTCTTCAGATGTGTTGCTTTCTACCTCACAGAAGCTATTAGGTGCAAACTCTCATCTTTCTGTGCCTCGCCCCTGCCCCTCCAACCAAATGCATCTGTAGCCATCATTCCCATTGTGGTGGAAGATGCCCCCTCCCCCCAAATCAAGGGTTGTCCTGCCACTGGATCCTGGATCCATCACCTCCTCCTCTGTGAAGATGACCATCCTTCACTTACCCTGAGCTCCTTCCTGAGTCTTCTATCCAACTTCTGACTTAACAGGTCTACTTGGATATCTAACATATAACTCAAACTTATGCTCAAAAACAAACTTTTTCCAGTTGTTCAGGCCTAAAAATTTTAGTCATGATTTTTTTTCCCTCATACATCACATTCAATCTTTCAGCCAATCTTACAGCTTTTCCTTAAAAATATATCCAGAACCACTGCTTCAATCCCGGTGCAAGCCATCTGATTCATGTCTTGCCTGGATTTTATTGCACTAGCCTTCTTCTTCTTCTTTTTAATGATTTTTAAAATTTTTATTATTTATTTTTTTATTTTTTAGAGAGAGAGCATGTGAGTGAGGGAGAGGGGCAGAGGGAGAGAGAGAATTGTTTTTCAATGTTTATTTATTTTTGTGAGAGAGAGAGAGGTAGAGAGGGATGGGCAGAGAGAGATGGAGACACAGAATCCAAAGCAAGCTCCAGGCTCTGAGCTGTCAGCATGGAGCCTGATGTGAAGCTCGAACTCATGAACAGTGAGATCACGACCTGAGCTGCAGTCCAAGGCTCAACCGACTGAGCCACCACGTGCCCGAGAGACAGAATCCTAAGCAGGTTCCACACACAGTGCAGAGCCTGACATGGGGCTCAATCCAACGACCCTTGGCTCATGACCAGAGCCGAAATCAAGAGTTGGAGGTTCAACCGACTGAGCCACCCAGGTGCCCCTGCACTAGCCTTCTGAAATTAGCCTTCTAAACCTCCCTGCTTCTATCCTTGCCCCCTCTACTGTATTCTTAACAACTAGAGTGGTCTTGTTGAAATACAAGTTAGATAATGACACTCCTCTGCCTGAACCTCAAAACATGTTCCATCTCACTCAGAGCAAGGCCCAAACCTTTCCAGGGACCTACAAAGCCCTGTGTGATCTGCAACTATTGCCTCTCAGGCCTTATTCTTCTACTCTGTGCCTAGCTCACTCTGCTCTAGCCCACTGGCCTGGCTTTCTTCAGCATGCCAGGGACATCCCTGCTTCAGGCTTATAACATCACCAGGGGTCCTTCCAGGTGTATCTCAACATTCGGACTTTAAGATTATCCTAACACTCATCTGGCACCAGAATCACTTAGAAAGATCCAGGATTAAAATCACAGCTTGCCAGCAATGTGGCATCAGGCTTTCTACCTTTGGAGGAACCCTCTTAACTGTCTGTGTGGGATCCACACCCTGCCCAGGACCTCGTCTCTCCCCAGGCCCCTCCTCTCCAGATCATCTCAGGCACAAGGAAAAGAGATCCACTGGACATGGGGGTCTGCATTTACCCTGGCTTAAAAGGCTTATTATGCTCCAAAGAGACTAATCTCTGGTGTAACTCAATAGATACACTTTCTGTGTGTCAAGGGACATGCCCTATTATAGGTGTCACCACAATCACAGAAGTCCGGTGGTGTGGCTTCCTACCAGGCATTTATCATTCTTTCAGTCCAGATGCAGTTGACCAAACAGTAGTCATTTATATCACAAGCAACGTTGCCTAGTAACACAGCTAACATTCTACTTTTATCAGGTCTCCAGGGAAACAGAGCTAGAAAGCTGAAGAAGTCAAATGTCAAGTTCTCCTGGAGAAGGGCAAGGAGTCTGTGAACACTCTGTCCATGTGTCTTTTGCTTTTGCTGTTCCCTCTGCCGGGGAGGCTCCTCCCTGGACATCTGCACGGTCTGCTCCCACACTTCCTTCATCAGAAGTCACCTTCTCAGTGAAGGCTTCCTACGTGAGAATTGCAACTCCTAATATCACCTGCTGACACCGTCCACGTATGCTGTATTTTCTTTTTCATTGTCCTTATTACCTTCTAATATATATAATTTATGAGCTGGTTTTGCTTATTTTGTTTTCCCATAGAATTTAAAGTCTATATGGCTGGGGTATTTGTCTTTTTTCTCCTGCACTGATAATTCTTAGCACCTAGGACAGTGCCTGGAACACAGTAGGTTCTTCAACAACTACTTGTTTTATTTATAAATGAATGTATGTCTTTTCTGTCTTTCAAATTCTGAATTTTCACTGGTATCCTTTTTTGGGGGGTAGAGAGAGGCCAAATGTTTTCAGCCTACAAATACAAAGGGGCATGGTGTTAGAGATTAACACGCAGGCCAAACTGCCTGGGTCTCAGTAAAGGTTTTGCCACTCACCTTGGAGGTTTCCCTAATCTCTCAGTGCCTTTGTTGTCTCTCTGTAAGTGGGGATAATAATAGTACCGATATCTCACTGTTGCCATGAGGATGAAATGAGTTAAAATATGTGTCAAGTATTCAGAAGAGTACCTGTCACTTAGGAAGCATTATGTGTTAACCATTATTAAAATCAAATTTTAAAAGGCCTTTGTTTCCACTCTGCACCACTTCTAGATATTTCCCTTTCTTCCAAGTTTTTCTTCCTCTCAGCTGATCGACTGACGCCAGTCTTTAATTTCCATTCACTTTTCCAACCACTCGAACTATGATTTCGAACGAGCCGGGTGCTACTTGTTTCTCCTTAGTCCGTGAGTGAGTTGTATGCCTGCCATCGTTGACCACACGTGTCTTGCCACTCCCTCCTGGGTTCCACCTCTCCATACGGCTGCCCCTTCTCAGTCTCCCTCAAAGGCACCCCTTTTTCCTTTGCTCACACTTTGGTATTCCTGACGTCATCTCTCTCTCCACATTCTCCCTGGTGACTCCATTCACAGGCATGGCTTCAACTCTCACGCTGATGACACCCAGTGAGTGCCAGCCCTACTGACAGTTTCCCAAAGGTGTCATGTTCTTCCTCACACCCATGACTTCAAGCTTTCTGTCTCCTTCCTGGCATCTTTTTCTACCCCTGGCTCCGTCTCCCTTAATACAGTTGGTTCTCCAAGTTTTAATACAACCATCACCTTTTCTCTCATTCCCAAGCCACGGGCCCCTCCTCTGCACTCTCTTAGTGCTTTATGGATGCCCCTATCATAGTAGAACACTTGAAGGCCAGTTTATTTAGTTTTATACAAATATATATACATATATGAAAGTGCAGTGAATATGTTTTGGGCTCCCTTCCATGACTACAAACACCATACACAAGTAGAGCAGGACAACTAGTATTTACATGGCTGAAAATCATACCACCAGCTCTTTTTAAAGGTTTCAACAGCTTAGTGTCTTGCTCTGGCTCCCATTTTGATGTGAGTCTAGGCACCTACCTGCAGAGTACATCCGAACACACCGATCATCAGCATAGCTACCGAAAGGTAGTCGGTAAACACATCCCACCATGGTTTCAGCACACGGAAGGCAGGCTGCTGCTCAGAGAACTGCCGGAATTCTGTCACCGGAATCATGTTTCTGAGAAAGGAAAGGCTGTGAATTAATTTCTCTTCACGTACAACACACCACATTAACAGCATTTGACGTGCTGCTTCAACCCATGAGAAGCAGTGACCTGAATTAGTCCAGGAGTTGTCAAGGCACCTTGGTGTTTTATGAAGCCATTGAATAATGCCACTGGTAGAGGAAATAAGCCCCACACGGAAATGGCAAATACTTGACTATTATCCCATAAGTGGGTTGCCTTTGGCTCCGCATGACCAGAAAGACCATGGCCAGAGCAGACCATTATTTCCTGGACCCTCCCTTCCCCTAAACAAAACATGAAGATGCCAGAAAGAACAGAGCCCAGCCTTTGAAACGCTTCTGTTATTTATCTTCGCATCCTGGGTTGCTGCTTTAAACTATTTTAAATGTAATCTCAGCATTGGTTTGTGTTAATTATTTACTAGTCTCTATTTGTAAAGCATTTACTTGCCCCCTGGGAAGGTAGACTGCTTTGCCACCTGGCCCTGGTCTTGTAAGATGGAAGGACCTCATTGGCTGTGGTTGTGGTTGTGGTAGGGGGAGGGGATGGTTTGCAAAGGACTTCACTCTTTCTTGCTTCCCATTTTTTGTCCCCGTGCTTTGTAAAACATTCCTTTCTTTTCTTTCTTTTTTTTTTTTTTTACTGTTTATTTATTTCTGAGAGAGAGAGAGCACGAGTAGGGAGGGACAGAGAGAGGGAGAGAGAGAATCCCAAGCAGGCTCTGCGATGTTAGCACAGAGCCCCATGTGGGGCTTGATCTCACGAACCCACAAGATCATGACCTGAGCCGAAATCAAGAGTCAGACGTTCAACCAACTGAGCCACCCAGGCATCCTGTGCCTGTGCTTTTGACTTGATTTCTTTTTCTCTATTTTCTGTATTCTGCATATTTCACCATGAACCTCACATTTATCCTGATTTTCTGCTCTGAGAAATGAGTTGTCCTTGGAAACGCCTATCTCTATCTCAACGACAGAAGATAAATGAGTAGGATGCAACTGAGGCTCCAGGAAAAAGGAGAAAGAGACACATCCTTCTTAGACTGTGTTGTCCTTTCTCATGGCTCAGTCCCACTGCCTTTCCTATGGTCCGGGACTTGAAGTTCATCAGCCTGCTATGTGAGAAGGAATGTTCTGTTCTTATGGCAATAAGGGCAGCCAGTGTGGGACAAAAAGAAAATTTCTCTCCCTTTTGCCACCTTTGGATCCAAGAATCTAGCTCTCTGCACCTGTCCTTATTACTCAGTCCTAATTACAGAGCAAGAGCAAGGCTGCGTTTTGCTGCTTATTCTCCCAAGCCTTGTTTATTTTGTGGATCTTCCCTTCCCTCATACTGAATTGAGGGCTGTACAATAAACAGCCCAAAGCCAAGCCAAGCCTCCTCTTTGAGTTCACAGGTGGTTATCTTTGGAAACGATTTTAATTATCCATTCTGTCTTGTTGCTTTAGCTGACTTCCTAAAGCGGCAATCTGTCTTGCTTCTAGGCTTATTCCTTAACACAGTGTTGAAAATTTCAACTGCCTGCTGCCACTCTCATCTGTGACCTGCCTACTTGACATCCGTGCAGCATTTGACACGATTTTCTCATTTTATCAAAACACGACTTCCCTAACTTCATTCTGTTACTACCACTAGGCTGCAAGCTTCTTGAAGGAAGAACCTATATGCTATGCACGTGTGTTCTCAAAACATACGTTGCAGGCAAGCCATACAAGCTAAATTAAGAACTTTGCAGATTCCTAGTGTCCTTGACATTTCAGACTAGTTCATATTTCCTAACACTTCATGACCGCTTTGCTTCCCAGTGAGTCATTACAACCTCACTGCCCCAAGTGCTTCCTACTCACGGTTGGGCCAGTGACAGTCACAGAGGCTCTAACTCATCTTAACTTCCGAGTTCTGCTTCCAAAGCAGGCTCTGCGATGTTAGCACAGAGCCCTATGTGGGGCTTGATCTCACAAACACACAAGATCATGACCTGAGCCAAAATCAAGTCAGACGCTCAACCGGCTGAGCCACATTGTCTCATTCCATTTTGCATTCCCATCACTGACCACAGCACCTGGCAAACAGGAGCTGGGCCTGAACAACTGCTGTTGAGTAAGTGAATGACTGAATTCAGATGCTTGTTCATGGAGCTCTGCTCACCCAAATGAGATTGGAGGTGACCCCAGCCAGCTGCAGTGACAGTGCTAACGAGGGCAGTATACCTGTGTGCTAGTCCACATTCTTTGACAGATTTGGTGGTTGTTTCCTTCATGGTGAGTTCCTGTACACCTTTGAAGGAACTGGGCTTATTCTTTGAAGTGAGGACCAATCTCAGGAATAAAATGCACCAATGTAAAGCAGTGGCTTTCAAATGTTTTGATCTCAGGTCACTTTCACCCTCTAAAATGTAGAAGGACCTCAAAGAGCATTTTTTTAAATTTATTTTTTATTTTTTTAATGCTTATTTATTTTTGAGACAGAGGGAGACAGAACATGAGTTGGGGAGGGGCATAGAGAGAGGGAGACACAGAATCTGAAACAGGCTCCGGGCTCTGAGCTATCAGCACAGAGCCCGACACGGGGCTCGAACCCACGAACCGTGAGATCATGACCTGAGCCGAAGTCGGACGCTCAACCGACTGAGCCACCCAGGCGCCCCAGGGAGCATTTTTTTATGTGGATCACACCACTTAATATTTACTGTATTAGAAATTTAAACCAAGAAAGTTTAAATATATATACTAAGTTAAAAATAAACCCATTACATGTTGATTATAACTAGTCTCCAAAACAGTAACAAAAAAAAAAAAAGAAAAAAAAAAAGAAAGAGAGATAGAGAGAGAGAGAGAAGCATGGCTTTCCACTTTTGTAAATCTCTTTAACATTTGGCTTAATGGAAGATAGCTAGATTATCGCATCTGCTTCTACATTCTGTCTGTTGCAATGTTATTTTGATCGAAATTTATGAATCCAATAGATAGGCAGTTGGAAAATAGAGTATCTTAACAGCCTTTTCATATAATTGTGGATATTAACTTTTGATATCAAACTGACCTAGTTAGTTGCAATATGGAATCTGAAAACTATATCAACAAACTTTTCAAACTTCATGATATGTTGGTATTTGGTTATCTGGAAAATATTGGATTGCTGAGTTATGCAGATCTTCCAAATGTTGACAAATTATGTAAAAAAAAATCACATTCATTAATATCATTACTGCTTTCATGAGAAAAGTTTTAAGGAATGGGATTTTTTCCAAAATTCTAATCACCACCTGAAAGTTTGAAGTTTGTGGTAGCAAATGGTATCAGATGTTTTCCTTAAAGCATTAGGCTCACTTCATTCATTTCAAGAAAATATCTTCCACAGGCTAAAGTCTGAGTAATCAGTTGTTTTATTCAAGTAAAAGTGACATAATACGATAAAGGAGCTAACTCAACTTTCAACTCAAATGAGGACTTTTCCTTGAGACAACTGCTGTACTGTGGAATGTACCAGAAATGCTTTATGTATTCTTCTCCTTCATCATACAGCACATTAATACAGTGTGTAGCTAAGGCTTATGAGTTATTTAAATAATTTTAATGCATCAATGAGGAGACTAAATAAAACTGGCATTTAAGTTGTAAGTGTATGCTAATGAAGAATGTAATCACCACAGCACAGTCTGATACCTCTATCTTGGTTCGTGCTAAGGTGCATTACCCACCACTGCTTTGGCACCATAAGCGAAAAAGGCAAAAATAAAAAATAAAAAAATAAAAATAAATCTGAGCATGACAAAATAGTTTTGACCTTGTGGACTCCCGGTTTAGGCCACCAGGGTTCCATCAACCACACTTTGAGAAGCACTGAGGTAGAGGCTCACTGTTCTTTCATCGACAGCTCTTGTTGAGAAAGCAAAGCATAGGCACTCAGAAAAGGCCATGTTCTCTGAGTCCTTGGCTACATTGCCTTCACAGGCATTAGTCTTTTTAATGTGGAAAATAAAGACAAACTAAGGAATCTAAGAAACTTAAATAGTATGTACTGCCTCCCCATACTGGCACAACCTAACTAAGATGGGTTTTTAGAGAAGCTGACGGCCAAGATGACACAGCCCTTTTGTTAGAGCTCTTAACACACTTCACCGCTTTTGGGTAAGTGTATGTATGTGTCCATGTTTATGGCCAGGCCATATATGCGTGTACACACATACTCCACATGAATGTACATACACAGATCCACCCTACACACACAGAGACTTTATTATTTTAACATATCACAGGGCTCATCCTTGTAATTATTTTTGACGCAACAAAAGGGTGGGGATAAAGAAGTTGATTAAACAACTCCAAAAACTAAAGAGAGAGCAGATGGACCTTGTGCTTGCTGATTGAAAACAAAAATTTATTTTGTATTCTTCTTTCAAAAATTTCAGCAGCTCTGAAGACCTGCATTATCAGTGGCTACCCTGGATTTCTCTTTCATTACTATTGTAGCTTCCAATGGATTTGTTACCATTTCAAGAGTTACTGTTTCAAGCTCAGGGAGTCACCACTGAATCAACTGCTTGGGTTTAAATATAGTCTTTTCCCCTAGAGATCAATCAGCATAATTTTATTTCTATTTAACTTTTTTCTATTTTGGAATTTTGTCCAACTTTGATTTCCAACTTATTATGTAAGAGCTTAGTTTACCTAATTAAAAAATGCCTTTGGAAATATGGCATTGCATTTCAATCATGAGATTCTGGAGTCCTAATTAAAATTATATAAATTCTACATTATGTTATAGAGCTGCCTCTGTGCCCTTTTGCAGAAATCCACGTGCATTTCCTTTATTAGAAATATTTATTTCCGAAAGTCATTTTAATGGCTTTATAAAATTTACTTCTCAGAACATCATATGATATAATCCTCTGGTAAAGAATATTGGTAAAGTTAGTTGCAAACCCAGAGTTTCTTTCTTTCATTTATTTGGCTCTTCCTGAACAATCTGTCCTCCTCCCTCTCAGGAGAGTTTTATTATTTTCTCCAGAATTAATTACACAGAACAAATTCTGCTCTATTAACCCTTGGCTCTAAGAATATGAAACCTACTCTATTTGATTCAAACCTGATTGCTAACACTGCTCTCCAATGCCTATCAGTTGGATACAGCCAACATTTGCTTTGTTCCACAGTTTTTTGGCAGTTGGAAAATGGCATTACCTTTAGACAGACATCATTCAAGGGAACAAGAGCCAATTCCAAATTACAGTAATGTGGGAGTGAACCATTACAAAAATGAATTTAAAAGTTCAATAATTCCTGGGGCGCCTGGGTGGCTCAGTCGGTTGAGTGTCTGACTTCAGCTCAGGTCATGATCTCATAGTTCATGAGTTCAAGCCCTGCATCGGGCTCTGTGCTGACAGCTCAGAGCCTGGAGCCTGCTTCAGATTCTGTGTTTCCTCTCTCTTTCCCTTCCCCACTCATGCTCTGTCTCTGTCTCTCAAAAATGAATAAATGTTAAAAAAAAAGTTAAAAAAAATAAAAGTTCAATAACTTCTGAGCACATGCAATATGGATTCTACAGAGAAGAAATCCACATATATGCTTCATCTATGTTGCTAAACCTATCTAATGGCCAATGCTCAGGCCTCACCTATTTGCTCTACGAGCATATAAGCAGCATGGGCATAATCTGACCATCCTTTACTTGACTTTCAAGACGCCATAGCTGTTAGGTTTTCCTCCTCCTTCCCTGGCTGTTCCTTCTTTAACCCTTTTGCTGTTTCTTCCTCTTCTCCTTGACCTCTGACTTTGGAGTGCTCAGGGCTTAGTCTTTGGACCTCTTCTTTTCCCAAAGTCATTCATCCTCTGGCGATCACATCTAGTCACAGTGCTTTAGTTTTTTTAAATTTTTTAAATGTTTACTTTATTTTTGAGAGAGAGAGACAGAACATGAGTGGGGAAGGGGCAGAGAGAGAGCAGGAGACACAGAATCCGAAGCAGGCTCCAGGCTCTGAGCTGTCAGCACAGAGCCCAATGTGGGGCTCGAACCCACGAACTGTGAGATCATGACCTGAGCCAAAGTTGGACACTTAACTGATGGAGCCACACAAGGTGCCCCTAGTCACACTGCTTTAAACAGCATCCAAACTAAACACAAATTCAAACCTGAATCCAGACTCATGGACCCAACTGTCTACTTGACATCTCCATCTGGATATTCACCAGACACATTAAATGCGGTATGTCCCAAACCAGCTCCAGGTCCCTTCCCTTATTCCTATTTCCCCCAACCCCACACAGCCCTATTTTTCTTGTAACTTTCCTATCTCTAGGAAATATGGCAACTCCATCTTTCCAGTTGCTTAGGCCAAAAACCTTGGAGTCATCCTTGATTCTTCTTTGTCTCTTATATCCTACATCCAATCTACCAAAACATATTGTGCTCCTTTATGGTCTGTCTCCTACCAGAATATGTTTCATGAGGGCAGGTACTTTCTTTTCAGTTCTACTCTATACATTGACGTATCTCAACTATTTAGAAAATAATGCTTGACATATAGTAGGCACTCAGTATTTGCTGAGTAAATAGTGGATACATGGTAATTTTAATGAAGAAAGGGAAATACAATTGCCTTTAGCTTTAGAAATAATCACTGTAAAGGCAAAGGGTGTCTCTGGATAATGCTATGGGAGAAAGATCCCATGGTGCAAGGCCAGGACATCAGCTGGTGTCCTGAGGCTACTGTGGAAAAGGAGTGCAAGTGAGGAAGAGCACAGAAATACTTTGATTTATTTAGGGATTCTTCTCAGCTGTACCCAAAGGTTCCATAAATCAAAATAAAGTCCTCAAGATATGCTCAAAACAACAATCATCAAAATAAAACAAACTGCTTTTCTTCTAGCAGTGCAAAGATGGAAATAAAAAACGAGAAAATGCCAAATTTTCCAATTCCTAAAAATGATACCCTTCTCTCTTGGGAGAACGTGACTCTAGATTGTATTTTATTCTGTAGTTGTGGCACACATGACAAAATATCTCTAGAAAAGTCCACAACCAAGATCATAATTACATGGTTCTATAGAAATATATCTAATTAAAAGGAAGTAAGAAATGAGTTATAAAATTTTAGAACCTGAATGGCACTTCAGAGGTCATCTCATCCATAACTCTCATTTTAAGAGTGAAAAACTTGAGTTGACAGATTAGGTGACTCATGCCCAAGGAACATGGCCAAGGGTGAGCCATGACTTCTAACCAAACCTTACCCCATATAGCTCCTAGTTAAAACTACATCATGATGACTCAAATGCAAAACAATTAAAATATACTAGGAAACAAACAGTTTAAGTAGAAGTTCTCTGTATTCAACTTCTCTTTTCATATCCCTATTTGATAGCAGGAAATTTCTAAAAACCTATTATTAATACATTTAAATGATTCTTGAACTCTACTGCCCTTACAGCCCCATAAAGCAAGAACTTTGCAGTCAGAAGGAATCGAAAGAGGCAAGTGAAACTTGGAACCCAGTGGATACTTCCGTATTATTAACTCCTTGCATATTTCCACAATGTCATACATTAAATTAATGGCCCAATCACATTATTTCAAAAATATTCAAATTGAGCTTGCCCTTTTTTCTAAGGGTGGTAGTGGTGGTGGGAAGCAAAAATTACTCCTACCTAGCAATTCTCATTCTTAAAGAGAAGATATCATATCTTCTCTTCCTCATTATACCTTTCACATATTAAAGAAAAATCCCTTTAATCATTGTACTTCAGGCCATACATCTCAAGGACTTTGCTTCACATGATAGTTTCCACAGTTACCTATACTGTAGCCAGAAGCTTTTGAATCCACTAAAAATTTAGTATATATGATGATCAACAGCAGATTTTTTTTCTCTCACAAGCACAGATTACCTTCATTTACTTATGCACTTGCTGTAGAATAATGAAAGTGTAAAATATGTCAGGTCCTATGCTAGGGGAATGCAAGTGAACAAAACAGAGGACAAGGTACCTGTCTTCACCCACATGGACTCTCATGGGAGAATGCGTATTAAAGAAATTCCTATAAAAGCATGAATTGTAATTGATCTGCTTTGTAAATGTGACTGATTAGTGTTCCCTGTGCCAGTGGTGCATTTAAAGAGGTTATTTCTGTTTCACTGAAGCTGGAGTGTATATCTTGTTTATCTCTGTGTCTTCTAGAAAACAACACAATGCCTTAGAGTGGACCTTCAATTCCTATTTGGTAAATCAAACCAGGTCCCCATATACCAGCATACTCAAAGATACACACACCCATTCAAGCATTTTGTAGTAAAGACCAAATTCTTTCTTCTATTATTATCCTGTTATAAAGTTTGACATTGCAATAAATGACTATTACCATTAACTATTCACATTATAAATAGTGATTATTCAAAGAACATGCACTATGAAGAGAGTGAGAAGAAGAAAAGAGTCAGGAATAATTTATAATTTCAAAGTTAAGGATCATTGAAATTTTAATGCACAACGTTCTGTCACTGGTGCTAAAGAGGATGTGTCGATCGATAATGATTTCTTAGGTTTAGCTTGTATCCAATGGCCAACTTTTGTGACTCCCTTATCAGAACATTGCTCTATTAAGAAACAAGAGACAGAAAACAGATCCAAACATAATAGTCTTGTTTATGATATAATGGTTTGGAATAGTGCCCTCCTAAATCTTAGTGAGATCTCAAAAGAAGGCTTTGCTTTCTTTGGGATTTTCTGTCCAAGAGCTTCAGCTTCATCTATATGACACTAATAATAATTTAAGGTTTATTATGTGCATTTCAAGTAAATTTGGATTCAGAAACATTTTCTAAAATGAGACTAACTTGTGATCTAACAGTCTCAAAAAGCGATCATAAAGGATATCAAGGCCTTACTCATCTCTGTCATTCAGAATTTACTAAAAGTCTCTCCAAGAAACATGGCTCCAGCTCCCTGCATCCCACTGGCATTCTTGGTCACCTCTGTTTCATGTCATTTCTCTCTCCCTTAAACCAGAAACAGTCTTGCAGGAGGCACACTGTACATGTCAGCCTCCACCCCTTCCCTCACAGGATTCTAAACCCTTGAGAAGACTGCGTGTTTCCCCTCCAACTCTTGATATCATTTATATGTGATTGAGAAAAGATTTCAGTTCATCTTATCAGTCCTGACATCCAAAAACTAAGTCTAGGATTCAACTGAGCAAATCCATAATAACTGTTTTGAACACTATCTTCTTCCTTCAATGGACAAAAAGAAATTTATTTCCAGTCCAGTTTTACTCCCTGAGCCAAGAAAGCACAAAATAGTTCTAAGCAGCAGAAGCACCATGAACATACGGTGCAGGTCAGAGAGTCCAGACAAAATGCATGTAGGATCAGTGGTAGGTCTACCTGGAAGGCAACTTTCTTTCTAACAAAAGGAAAGCAAGGAGAGGATGGTGAAGAAGACAGGATGGCTCCTGCCCTTCAGAACATTAAAGCTGAAGGTTCCTACTTAGTTTTCACTTTTTGGAGTTTAAAGTAGTCTGAAAAGGCAGAGGCCATCTTCCATTTCGTATTGTTAGCTCCAGGCCCCAAAATGCTCCATAGTTTTGAGTTAAATTCTTAGCAATCCTATGGGGGAAAGTTGCCTTGTCTGTTCCAATAGGCAGTTTGGCTGTTTTACAAATACTTTTCATAAACATAGATTGATACTTTTATTTTTTTTATTTTATTTTTTCAATATATGAAATTTATTGTCAAATTGGTTTCCATACAACACCCAGTGCTCATCCCAAAAGGTGCCCTCCTCAATACTCATCACCCACCCTCTCCTCCCTCCCACCCCCCATCAACCCTCAGTTTGTTCTCAGTTTTTAAGAGTCTCTTATGCTTTGGCTCTCTCCCACTCTAACCTCTTTTTTTTTTTTTTCTTCCCCTCCCCCATGGGTTTCTGTTAAGTTTCTCAGGATCCACATAAGAGTGAAAACATATGGTATCTGTCTTTCTCTGTATGGCTTATTTCACTTATTATATTTCATTATATTCACTTATATTCACTTATTATATTATTCACTTACTATATTTCATTCTTTCTCATTGCCACGTAGTATTCCATTGTGTATATAAACCACAATTTCTTTATCCATTTATCAGTTGATGGACATTTAGGCTCTTTCCATAATTTGGCTATTGTTGAAAGTGCTGCTATAAATATTGGGGTACAAGTGCCCCTATGCATCAGTACTCCTGTATCCCTTGGGTAAATTCCTAGCAGTGCTATTGCTGGGTCATAGGGTAGGTCTATTTTTAATTTTTTGAGGAACCTCCACACTGTTTTGCAGAGTGGCTGCACAAGTTTGCATTCCCACCAACAGTGCAAGAGGGTTCCTGTTTCCCCACATCCTCTCCAGCATCTATAGTCTCCTGATTTGTTCATATTGGCCACCCTGACTGGCGTGAGGTGATATCTGAGTGTGGTTTTGATTTGTATTTCTCTGATGAGGAGCGACGTTGAGCATCTTTTCACGTGCCTGTTGGCCATCCGGATGTCTTCTTTAGAGAGATTGATACTTTTAAAAACAGTCAGCAAAAGTGCAACAGGCAGCTGAAAAACTTATTATGAAAACTTTCCCACTAAGCTTGCTTGCTTTTTTTCTTTTTTTTCTTTTCTTTTCTTTCCTTCCTTCCTCCCTTCCTTCCTCTTTCTTTTCTTTTCTTTCTTTCCTTTCTCTCTCTTTCTCTTTCTTTCCTCCCTCCCTCCCTCCCTCCTTTCTTTCTTCTTTCTTTCTTCTTTCTTTCTTTCTTTCTTTCTTTCTTTCTTTCTTTCTTTCTTTCTTTCTTTCTTTCTTTCTTTCTTTCTTTCTTTCTTTCATGGTAAGATTTAAAAGTTCCAGCTATGTTAAATCTAACAACTAGGAAACAAAGTAACACTGCTCAGGAAACAAAAGATTGGGACTTAAAGTGAGAGACTGAAAGACTAATAGATTTGTAGTATGAATATTTTTATGGCCTTTTTTATTAAGCTCATCTTTGCAAGAATCTACCATTTAAAATCTCTCTTTATAAAAAATGTTTATTTATTTAGAGAGACAGCATAAGGGAGCAGCAGAAAGGGAGGGAGGGAAAGAGAGAGAATCCCAAGCAGACTCCATGCTAATGTGGGGCTCAAACTCATGAACCATGAGATCATGACCTGAGCTGAAATCAAGAGTTGGACACTTAACTGAATGAGCCACCAAGGCACCCCTAAAATTTCTCTTTTAAGAGAAGATTTTACAACAGTAAAAAAAACATTAACTGTTAATCCTCTTAGGGGCTTTTCAAAAAGGTTGTTTTGAAAAAGTCAGCTCTTGGTTTGTCTTTCCTGTTGGATGTGCTCAGTAAAATCCACGATGGAATGAAATCCAGGCCCTCCAGCCACCAGGAAGAAACAATTCTACATAAAGAAATTAACAACCACCATACTTTTGTCAGAATATTAAAATGGATGTGAATACACCTAAAATTTGAATATTAGGTTTTTGTTCATCCAACCAATAAATATTTAATGCAAGGCTTTTTGCCTATAGGAAAAATATTTGTTGGGTTTGGCTCTAAATTTAACATATTGATTTAATGGCCTATCTTTTCCAAGTTAGACATTACAGGACTTCCCTCTTTCAACTCTTATTTTCTCAAAGCAAAGCTAAATAAAATCTAACACGATGATATTCAATACTAGAGGCTCACATTTTAGAAACTGAAGGAGGGAATAAAAGTTTCTTTATATGAAGGCTCTAGGAGAACATGGTCAAAGGCTACTTGCCTCTCGGACCTAGAATGTGCCAAAAATTTAAATGAAAGAAATGCTTGGAAAATATGAATCAACTTGTTAAAGTACATCTGTTTCTGAAGATAATAGTCTTTAGTTAAAAAATGAAAACAAAAAACTACCCCCCCCCCCAACACACTACCAGAAAGAAATAGTGAAATGAGGTGGTATACATTGCATGATTACAAAGGTCAAGTGATCTGTGTGGCTCTCGAAAAGTCACTATGAAGGAGATTCAAGCAATAGCAGGGCCTTGTGGTGTTAATCCTAAAGCTGGAATGTTCTTCCAACCCCCCTTGCTTTGCAGATTCCTATGCATCCTGCAGACCTCGGCTCTAGCACCATGAGCCAACCCTGATCTCCCTGACTGGGTCAAATCCAGCCCGCAGGCTCTTGGAGCACCCTGGACTTCTGTCATAGACTCCATTTTCCACTCATTTGCATGGTTCTTGGATTAATGTTGGTCTCTATTGTTTTCCCATCACCTAACAGTCTTCGGCATGTCATAGGTGCTCAGTATAGAGTCATCAAATAAATGAATAATTAAAAAGAAAGTTATAATACCAGTCTAAGTGTGAGACCTAGACTTATTCATTTGAATACTTTGTCAGCAAAAAGAAAATGGTGGTGTGGGGGCAGGGGGGTGGGAGGAATAGAACCCATTAGCCAACTTGGAATAAGACCCAAAGCAGTGCCCTCTTTGTAGACAAACTATAGTATTTTGAAAATCGTTTGCTTGCAGTTGCTAATTTTAGAAAGAAAGATGGCTTGGGGCCAAGGAAGTCTTCCTGAGAAAACTATCTCAAAGACATTGAGAGCCCTGCCAAATGCGTTTTCAAAAATGGCAGAAAGACCTAGAAAACAAGACCCTGAAGCCCCACAATCTGTCAACTTGCAGGGTGCCATTTAGTTACCTAAAGTTGCTTGGCAGTTTTATCAGCAGGATGAAAAGGTGGACTAGGGATGCTTGGAAGGAATAAAATTAGTTCAGTGGTTGTTGAATTGGGAGGTTTTATGTAGTGATCACCAACATTAAAAAAATGAGAAGCTGTGTAGAAAGGTCACAGAAATTTACCTAAAACCTTAGATTTAGTTGGAAAGAGCAAGGAAGAAACAAGAAAAAACTTACATTTAAAAGTCAAACATTTCAAAGCTGACAGACCGTCAGAAGTTCTGAAGTAGGGGCGCCTGGGTGGGTCAGTTGGTTGAGTGTCCAACTTTGGCTCAGGTTGTGGTCTCACAGTCCATGAGTTTGAGCTCTGCGTTGGGCTGTGTGCTGACAGCTCAGAGCCTGGAGCCTGCTTCAGGTTCTGTGTTTCCCTCTCTCTCTCTGCCCCTACCCTGCTCGCTTGCTGTCTCTCTCACAAAAAAAAAAAAACAACAACAAAAAACAAAAAACAAAAAACAAAAGTTCTGAAGTAAAGTGGGACTTAGAAATGGGTGGATGATCTTTTAGGTGGCTCAGGTCCAGGGGAAAATCAAGGTTTATGGAACAACAACTGTGGGGATTTGTTTGTTTTCGTTCCTTCTGTAATGTTTGATCCTATTTTCAGATGACCCCTGTTAAAAACTTAACAGACTAATGTTTTAGGAACCTAATAAATGGCTACATAGACATAAATTTAAATTGTTTGGGCAAAAACAAAATAAATATCCATTTCAACAAAGAAACAGAAATTGGTAGAAAGATAGGTTGGTTCATTTCTATGCCAGTCCTTAGATACAAACAGAGTCTGTGTTGGGATACTTGTAGTCAAAGAGGTAGAATTTGGGGAAGTGAGGTGGAAAAAGCCATACCATTGTGATTCGCCCTTGGTCTTTCCCCTCTAGAAACTGAGAGAGGGATGAATTATCATTGGAGATACCTACTTCAGAAGCACAGTTTCTCAAGGCTGGATGTAGTGTCTTTGAAAGCTTTAAATCCCTAGCACCTATCACAGTGCCTGGCAGCTTTATTCATTCTTTCTGCAAGTCCTAGAGTAGCTTTAAACTGCGAAGTACTGGGGCGCCTGGGTGGCTCGGTCAGTTAAGCATCCAACTTCGGCTCAGGTCATGATCTCATGGCTTGAGCCTCACGTCGGGCTCTGTGCTGACAGCTCACAGCCTAGAGTCTGCTTTGGATTCTGTGTTTCCTTCTCTCTGCTTCTCCCCAGCTCATGCTCTCTCTCTCCCTCTCAAAAATAAGTAAACTGCAAGGTATTGAGCTCACTGATGTGGACATACCAGTGAGTAAGCCAGATACAACCCCTGTCCTTATGAATCTTACATTATGGTGGAGAGACAGACAGAAGTAATGACATACAACCGCTTCATCGCAGTTGTGATAGTCTGATGAAGTGGACGTTTAGGACACTGATATTTACTGAGGTACCTGAGCTACTGGGGGCTTGGGAAGTGGTGCCTGCACAGAAAGATGAAGTGCAGGTAGGGACAGTCATCTAGGTAAAGTTGGAGGCCAGGGCCAGAACATTTCAGGCACAACATAAGGTCTATAATATGACGGCTCTCTGTTCCCAATTCAAGGTGTATCATTTTGCCTTCCATCACTCACCAGAAATGATTTGTTTCTGTTTATTTTGAACCAGGTTAGAGCTGATATTTTCCGTGTCTGAAGACACAGGGTAAGGGTAGCCTGAGCTGGTCCAGATTCTGAGGCCAAGTGGGCAACTGAAATGCCAAAAGGCACCAAGACTCACCAAGTCTTTTTCTAAAGTGTACATAAAAATTCACCCAAAGCAACCTTTTTGTAGAGGAAGGTAGACCTTCTCAGCTTCACCTTGTACCTTGCTGCTGAACTGCCTTCTAAACACATGAACCAACCCACCACTGGATCTCTTGAATCATCCTCCACACAATGCCTTCACTCTCTTGTTAACTGTCTAACGATGCCCCAAAGTTCTGGTATTGAATTCACCAAATTCTCACCACAAATAGCAAACATTCTTCTAGAATCTCAGTAGGCCAGTCATGACCAGTGAGGGGGCTGCTGAGTAACTTCCTGGAACTGAGCACAGGTGGCAAGCATGAAAGCCTAGGGCTGCTCTTGTCTCCTGCACCTGTCCAAACATGTGCCAGCCTGCAGTGTAGTCACCTCACTCAAAACCCATCTAAGCTAAGCGTGCACTCTACCACTGGGCTACACCCCCTCCCTTCAAAATCCATCTAGAATTCCCCCTCAGGAGCTGACTTCCAAGTTACACACAAGAAATTCAGTCTTTGGTCAGAGGATAGTCTCCTATGGTCTACTTATTTCCTCCTTTTCTTCTTTCCCTTGAATATATCCTCCTCCTTTCCTTTTCTTTCTTCCCCCTCCCCTTGATCTCTCTTCCTTCCCTCCCTCTTTCAACATTTGCTATCCAACTATTATGTGTCAAGAACTAGGGATAAAATACAAAAAGAAGCTATAGTCAAATGTGTGGGCAACAGATCTGTTAAACAAGGAGATTCAAAATACGGTATCTTTCCTCTTTGCTCCTCAGCTTTTTGTATGATTTCAAACCCAAATGGCTTGTGAGCCAGACCAGCACTGGGAATGATGCATGCCAACTAGCCATTTAACTCGGGCATGTACTTTGCCAAGAGGCTTTCCAGACGACAGATATAAAACCAAACAGGAGATTGCCCTGGGATGAGGTAAAAATGAAAACAGAAATAAACAGGTGCCTTAACTTTCACAATCTGAAGTTAGAAACAGAATAGATTGGGACAGATTTTTTTGATGAATCCCTTGCTATACCAACTCTTACAACTTGCTACTCAAAACCTAAGACCCAAATAAATTTGGATAAGAGATACTATTTGTTCAATATTTTCATCCACCATGTCTTTTTAAAATTGAGATATAATTGACATATAACATTGTATTAGTTTTAGGTGTATAACATGATTTGATATATGTGTCTATATTGTGAAATGATTGTCCAAGGAAGTTTAGTTAATATCCACTAACCACATGGAGTTACACTTTTTTTCTTGTGGTGAGGACTTTTAAGATCTATTCTTTTAGCAAGTTTAAAATATACAATACAGTATTGTTAACAGTATTGTTATAGTTCCCATGCTGTACATTACATCTCCAGGACTTAATTATTTTATAACTGGAAGTTTGACTCCCTTCACACATTTTGCCCACCCCTGCCTCTGATAACCACCCATCTCTTCTCTGTATCTACAAGTTTTGTTTTGTTTTAGATTCCACATGTAAGTGAGATCACACAGTATTTGTGTTGCTCTGTCTCACTTAGTTCACTAGCATAATGCCCCAAGGTCCATGCACGTTGTTGCAAATAGCAGGATTTCCTTCTTTTTATGGAAAAATAATATTCCATTGTATGCATATATGCACCACATTTGCTTTATCCACTGATCCAGCCACAGACATTTAGGTTGTTTCAACGTTTTGGCTATTGTAACAATGCTGCAATGTACATGGGGGTGTAGGTATCTTTTCGAGTTAGTATTTTTGTTTCCTTCAGATAAATACCCAGAAGTGGAATTGCTGGATCATATGGTAGTTCTATTTTTAATTTTTTCATGAACCTCACAGTTTTCCACAGTGCCTATATCAATTTACGTTCCTACCAATAGTGCACAAAGGTTCCCCTTTCTCTATATTCTCTCCACCACTTGTTATTTCTTGTTTTAATAATAACTGTTATAACAAGTGTTTTGATAATAATTATTATAACAAGTGATAGATAACAAGAGGTGATATCTCACTGTGGTTTTGGTTTGCATTTCTCTGATGATTAGTGATGCTGAGCATCTTTTCATGTACTTGTTGGCCATTTGTACCTTTTCTTTGGAAAAAAGAACTATTCAGACCATCTGCCCATTTTTAATAGAACTGCTTTATTTTCCTATTGAATTATATGAGTTCTTTACATATTTTGGATATTAACCCCTTATCAGATATATGATTTACAAATATTTTCTTCTATTCCATAGGTTGTCTTTTAATTTTGTTGATGGTTTCCTTTCTTATATAGAAGTTTTTAGTATGAGGTAGTCTCCACTTGTTTATGCTTTTGGTGTCAAATTCAAAAAACCCTTGCCAAGACTGATGTCAAGGAGCTTATCTCCCTTCTTCTAGGAGTGTATGGTTTCAGGTCTTACATTCAAGCCTTTAACTCATTTTGAGTTTATTTTTGTGTGTGGTATAAGATGGTGGTCCAGTTTCATTCTTTTGTATGTCACTGTCCAGTTTTCCCAACACTATTTATTGAAGAAACTGTCTTTTCCCATTGTACATTCATCCATTATTGCTTAAACTGGCTTTTTTTTTGTCCTCTGGTGAGAAGGTCCATAGCTCCTTTCTAATCCTCAGTGGGATTTGTAATTCCCCCAAATACTTAACTACTATACCAACAGGACCTCATCTATCATGGCTACAAAAAAGCAGAAAACATCTGTGTAAAGAAAGTAGCTGCGGGAATTAAACTAGAAAAAAAGTAAGAACATGAATGAGTCAGCATGAGGGTATAACAGCTTTAAAGGCATCAACTTCAAAGAGAAAATGAAATTATTTGGGTTGCCCTAGTAACACCAAGATAAAACGTGGAAGTGAAAATGCAAGATTTAACATTAAGAAAACCTCCTTCAGCACTGAGGTCTCTCACTCATGGAATGAGCTTTACCATGGCAACAGGCAAAAAACATGTAAACAGATTAAAGAAAGAGAATATCCAAGGGAGTAGAACCATAGTAATCAGGACTAAGCTAATCTAATAAACATTCTGTACCTTTCTTTTCTTTAACTCCCAGAATTAACTCTCAAAGGGTCTACAGGGATCAAATGAGACTTTCTTCAGTGACCTGTGATCTTAAATGACTTTAGAAGTTCAGCTATATGTATGATCTCCAACCCACTTACTTTTCTGCAAACGATATGGAACCTCCACACATTCTGGAGCTCTGGTTTTATTATAGGAAAAGACAAACATAAAATAGGTTACATTCTGCATGCCCAACGTCTACTTTTTTGGAGGTGATCCATCCCTGGTGATTAAGCCAAGAACAGATAGTCATATTAATGTAGTACTAGAGTTTTAAAGTATTGCTTTAGAATTACAGTGATTAGGGGCACAGCACTCAAGTCCAAGTGCCTGAGTGTGAATCTTGGTTCGGCCACTTGGGATCAGGATAACAACGGTCAGGGTGCTTAATCTTTGTTTTTTCTTTTAAAAAAAAATTTTTTTTTAACCTTTATTCATTTTTGAGAGACAGAGTGTGAGTGAGGGAGGGGGCAGAGAGCGGGAGACACAGAATCCAAAGCAGGCTCCAGGCTCCGAGCTGTCAGCACAGAGCCTGATGCGGGGCTTGAACTCACGGATCAAGAGATCCTGACCTGAGCTGAAGTTGAACACTTAACTGACTGAGCCACCCACGTGCCCGTTTCTTCTTTAAAATGGAGAATAGGATAGTATCTTCCTTCATAGGATGGCGGGGAGGAGTGTGTAAGAGGTAATTGTAGCAAACAGTAACTGCAGAGCTATAGCACTGCTACTAATTCGAGCAATAAAGCGAACAACCAAATTGGTAAGTGCGATCGGGAGTTTTACTACTCAAAATAAGAACTCCTTGGTGTTTGGCGCCTTGGTTCTAACTCAAGGTATCACACTAAAAAATAATTCTTTATAAAAACAGAAGAAACAGAACTTTGAATCATTTCAAGTAAAAGTAAAGTACTTTCAAAGTAAAAGTACAATAACATTGAACACTTAATATTATTGTGTCTATTAACCACCAGGCATTAAATGTGTTATCTGTGGACCTTCCACATTATACCCATGAGGTAGTATTATCTTTGCTCTACAGACGAGGAAGTGTGCAAAGAGAGATCAAATAATTTCTCAAAAGTTACACAGGCTGTGAATGGCATAGCAAAACTTCCCATTCAGGTCAAATTCCAGTGCCCAAG
Organism: Panthera pardus; assembly: GCF_024362965.1. Taxonomy (NCBI): domain Eukaryota; kingdom Metazoa; phylum Chordata; class Mammalia; order Carnivora; family Felidae; genus Panthera; species Panthera pardus. Next base: position 31,168,111 of record NW_026526666.1, read on the forward strand.
CTCATTCCACTTCATGAGAGAAATTATTTCAGTCTCTAACAACTTCCTTTATGGGAAATTCGTCTTGTCATCCACTGGCAACAACACCTATTTGAGGCATTAGGTATCTGAGGACTGAATTCAGGACAATCATATTTGTGATGTGCACACTCTGGCCTAAAATCTGGCACTGAGAGAGAAATCCACTCTGAAGTCAGATCTCCTTAGACGTTAGAAAGGACTCAGCTTCTCTCCAAAAAGGTGTAACTGGTAAGAGACTTACCAGTCTATCATAAACAGCTAGGAAAGACATAATTTTACCAGAGCCACAGAAAGCTTTTAATGTTTTACTTTTGACTATACCTACTTTTCATTTGACACTAACCCCTTGGTTTGAAAATGCAGTCCTCAACTTTATACTGTTCCAAACTCTTTCAGGGGGAATCTCCATGTTATTTCCAGGAACTCAGAGCAGCAAAATAGCAAGAACCTTCTGTACTGAAAACTTGAATACTGGGAAATGTATACCAAATGAAAATAGAAGGACAGCGGCTACTTACTTCCTTTTCATTGTTCTTTTTCAAATTAATTTGGTCAACACACTTAACTACTCTTAGATATTAACCATCACTTGCCCCTATAAAATTATCAGGATTTCCCTTCCCTGATGTTCCAGCAAAGTGTATTTGCTCTACTGCAGTAAGCCCACAAAGAGAATTGGCTTTTCTTTTTTCTTTTCAAATTTTTTTTTTTTAACGTTTAGTCATTTTTGAGAGACAGAGAGAGACAAAGCATAAGGGGGGGAGAAGCAGAGAGACAGACACACAGGATCTGAAGCAGATTCCAGGCTCTGGGCTGTCAGCTCAGAGCCCGACCACAGGGCTCAAATCCACAAACTATGAGATCAACTACGAGCTGAAGTCAGATGCTTAACCGACTGAGCCACTCAGGTGCCCCTCTTTTTTTTTTTTTTTTAATTTTTTTAAGTTTATTTATTTATTTTGAGAGAGAGAGGCACTGAGAGAGAGGGAGAGAGAGAATCCCAAGCAGGCCCTGCACTGTCAGCATGCAGCCTGATGCAGAGCGTGAACTCATGAACTGTGAGGTCATGACCTGAGCCAAAAATCGAGAGTCGGATGCTTAACGGACTAACTCACCCAGGTGCCCTGAGAATTGGTTTTTCTAAAACAAAATGGTTCCAATATTCACTGTCTTTTAAAAATTATGACTCTGGATTTCTGGCTTCCCCATTCAGGTCCACAAAGTTTCCAGAGGCAGGGGACAGAAACTACCTCAGGTGAACTTCACGTGAACATTGTCGTGGGTACCTAAAGTCCAGCTAATGTTCGATGTTGAGACACATGCATACATAGTGGACCACTCTGAAGTTCCAGCTCTCCTAGGGTCTCATCTGGCTTATGATGCGCTTTCATATCAACCTGCCCTCCAGGGCTCACATTCCCTTAGCTTCAATTTTCTCCATAAACACCAAACACTGTCCTGTGGACACTGCTATTACTGCTCTGCTTTCTACGTTACCCCAATTCCTTTGTCCCAACTTTCCAAGTCTCCTCGTTTTCTAGTTTTCTCCAGTATAAGTAATCCTGATCAATCTGATTGGTCGGATATGGGGTTTCAGTGAGAGGGAGATGACACCAAGGTTTTTGACTTGAGAAAGAATGGAACTGCCATTTGCTAGGGGAGAGGGAAGCCACAGCAAGAGCGGGTCTGGGGAGGGGGCGATGAGCTTGGTTAGAGATGTGTTAAATCTGAGCCCACTATCGGACATCCAATGGGGCTCCATTAACAGCTGGATACATGAGGCTCAAGTTAGGAAGATCTGGGCTGGTGATACAAATGTGGTAGTTATCACATGACAGGAAGTGGGTAAAGCCACAGGGCAGGATGAAGTCACTTAGGAAGTGCATGGAGAGAAGAAAACTACCTAAAGACTTCCAGTAGCAAGGAGCATTTTCCCACCAGATGTGGGACTGAGTCACTCACTTCCTTAGGTTTCTGTGCAAATGTCCTATTATCAGATGCCTTCTCTGGTCACCCTATTTAAAATACTAATCCTAACTGGCTACTGCCAGTAGCACAGCAGCCCAGCACTCCCGTTTTCATTCTAAGTTACTTTTCTCAACAGCATTATCTTTGTCAGATGCACTACACTGTATTCACTTGTTTCCTTGTGTTATTGTCTGTCTCCCCATTTATAAGCTCAGTTCCATAATAAACAGGAGCTTTGTCTTGTTCATTCCTGTCTCCCAGTGTGCAAAACAGTGCCTGGAACATAAAAAGTACTCAATAAATAAAGACGAGTGTATGCTTATTCTGAAATTCTTCCAGTTGTTAAAAATGGGTAACAGAAATAGTTCCGTGAATACCAGAATTTAGAGTTAAGTGCACTTCGTTTTGGGGAAGAGAACCACCAGATTTCTTTTGCAGCACTCTGCATTTTCTCATGCTATCTGCTCTCTGCTTAGGGGCACAGGGGAAGCATAGAAGGCATCAAAGGCCCACTGAGAGATTGATTAGTAGGCTAAAGAGCAAAATCTTCTTTTTCTGCTTTGTTGAGGGAGTTGGGAGAAGACAGGAGTGGAAAAAGAGGTGTTCTTGGCCTGATTTATTTTGAACCTTGGGTTCCTTTATAAAAATATTAGTATTATGTTTGGGGCGCCTGGGTGGCTCAGTCGGTTGAGCATCTGACTTCAGCTCAGGTCATGATCTCACAGTCTGTGAGTTTGAGCCCCACATCGGGCTCTGTGCTGACAGCTTGGAGCCTGGAGCCTGCTTCAGATTCTGTGTCTCCCTCTGTCTCTGCCCCTCCCCTGCTCATGCTCTCTCTCTGTCTCAAAAATAAATAAAAACATTTAAAAAAATTAAAAAAAAAATAGTATTATGTTCTTTCCTCTACTCCTATTTCCTGCCTAAGCTACCTTCCAGGGACTCAGGTAAAGGCCACAAAGAAGGGAAGAAAAGTACCAGCCGTACAATAGTGATCATTGATAATTTGGGTCAAAATACTCAGTGGCAAATGACAGCAATGCACAAGCAAAGGAAAATGTGGGAAGTTATGGTAGATCAGAAGTAGAAAAAATCAGCAATGCTGGTGTCCTTTAAAAAACCAACAGGATACTGAATTTGGTGTATTCAGGAGCCAGAAAGTTAAACTTTTTAAATATTATAAAAAAATTTTTTTTAATGCGTATTCATTTTTGAGAGACAGAGAGAATAGAACATGAGCAGGGGAGGGGCAGAGAGAGAGGGAGACAGAATTCAAAGCAGGCCCCAGGCTCTGCACTGTCAGTACAGAGCTCAACGCAGGGCTCTAACTCGCTGACTGCGAGATCATGATCTGAGCCAAAGTCAGACACTCAACCAACTGAGCCACCCAAGTGCCCTGAAAGTTAAACTTTAAAAAAAAAAAAAAAAAAAAAAAAAAAAAATTATTTATTTTTATTTTTGTTTTTTAAACTTTTTTAGAGAAAGAGAGAGCATGCTCATACACAAGTGGGGGAGGGGCAGAGGGAGCGAGAGAATCTTAAGCAGACTCCATGCTCAGCACAGAGTCAATGTGGGATCATGACCTGAGCCAAAATCAAGAGTCGGACCCTCAACCGAAAGAGCCACCCAGACACCCCTAAACTTTTCTGTAACTAGAATTACTCGGGTCTCTTCCTGGGGTTTAAGACTCTTTTAAGAGGAATGTGGAAAAACATTAGACACTTATTTGAGAGCCACAAATTCTACCTTCAAAAGTACATCCAGATTCAATTGTTTCTGACTCAGCTCTACTGCCATTATCCTGGTCCGAGCCATCATGATCTCTCAACTAGATTATCCCAATAGTCTCATAACTGGTCTCCCTGCTTCTACCACTGAGCCATACAGATTAGTCTCAATGGAGCAGCCAGATGATCCTATTAGAATGTCGGGTTTCTCCTCTGCTTAAAACCCTCTAAGAATTCCATTTCACTTAGAGAAAAAAGAAGTCAATATCTTTACAAAAAGCCTATAAGGTCCCCTGCCATCTGCACCCCTCCCACTTCCAATACCAGTATCAGAGCCCTCTCTCCTTGACTCTCGCTTTGCTCCAGCAGCACTGGTCCTTCTTGCAGCTTCTTGAACGTCCCAGGTTAACTCCTGCCTCAGGGACTTTGCATTTGTAGTACTCTCTACCTGGAATTCTCCTCTTGGTGATATCTGCCTGGCTCAGTCCCTGGCCTTCTTTAGGCCCTGCTGAAACTTACCTAGATTCCAACCAGTTTTCATCATCTCTGTCACTACCACTCTGGTCCAAGCCTTCACCAGCTCTTGCTTGGATAACACAGCAAAGCCAATTTAGTATCACAAGCCAGGCCCAACCCCAGCACTCCGTGCCTCCTGTCCTGCCTTATTTTTCTTTATAGCATTTAGCCCCTCTGAACATACTACATATTTTTGTTAATTATGTGTTTCTCTTCTGTTTCCCCCCACTTGAACATAAGTCCCACGAGGGCAGGAATTTTTGCCTGATTTGGACACTATTTTGTCTGTAACGTCTAGGAGAGTGTCTGGCCCATATTTGTCACTCAAGAGATATTTGCTGAATGAAAAAGTAGTGGAAACAGAACCTATACAGAAATATTACATGAACAGAGATAAACAAAGGAATTAATGAGTCTAACAGATGAGTCAAGAACCTGGAAGCATATGGACAGACTGAGGTACCAAATACAACAATGCTTCACCTCTGTGTATAAAAACAGACTTCACACTGCTTATATGAGACGTTTAGGGCAGACCAGAAGAACCTGTTATTAAATGATTGAACAGAAGGCTCTAGAACAAAACTTGTCAGTTGGTCATGCCATGGAGATGTGAAAATAGGTAAGACTCTCTGGAAGCAGAATGCTAGTGGAGAAAGCCCTCTGTTGCTCCACTTAGATAGAGCCTAAGGTCTGAGCCAATGTCACTTACTGAAACAGCAGAAAACGTTATGTGTTTCCAAAAGGAAAACACATGGACTGATATGAAATTGGAAACTGCCAATAGGAAACTCTGTTCACAGAATCCGGGCTGAGCCAGTCTTGTGAAACATTGTATTAGAACATCTTGGGGAAAACAAAACCCTGGGTAGGTAGAGCAGTGGCTCTCAATGTTGGCTGCACATTGGAATCAGCTAGAAAGCATTAAAAATACTAACACTTGGGTCCAAGTAAGTCAGTATATCTGGAGTGAGATCCAGGCACGAAGTTTCTCAGGTGATTCTAATAGCTGAGTAGCTGAGGCTGAGACCTATCTCTCTAGAAACGTCTTTTTTTTTAATTTAATTTTTTAAATGTTTATTTAGTTTTGAGAGAGAGAGAGAGAGAGAGCGAGCAGGGGAGGGACAGAGAGAGAGGAAGACACAGACTCCGAAGCAGGCTCCAGGCTCTGAGATGTCAGCCCAGAGCCTGACGTGGGGTTCGAACTCATGAACCCATGAGATCATGACATGAGCTGAAGTCAAACACTTAACTGACTGAGCCACCAGGTGCCCCTAGAAAACATCTTGATTCCTCTTCTTGGGATAAAACGTAAACCGAAGCATCAGATGAAATCTTAAAGAAAAATCAGAACTTTCTCTGGGCCTATCAAGGCAGAATTCACTTAAAATGACTTCAGTACTCTATGAATTTATATTTTATAGCTGTAAGGAATAAGTTAATCACGTCCTTAGCTACTACATACCTCAGACCCTCTCTCTCCCTGGATCACCACATCAAGACAGACAGGCTTTCCCTGCAGCCCCCTTCCCATGAGAAATACATGCTACTGGATTTGCAAGGGTCTTAGACCATAAGGGCAGTGTCCTATTTTGGAAGCCTGTGGCTGAGTATTTTCATACGCAGTCCAAGATCAACACCTTCCCTACCTGCTCTGCTCACTCCTTCACTCCCCTTCCTGGGTTATTTATACACCCATCTATCTCCCCTCCCAACTATAAATCCTGCATGGGCAGAGTGTAGCTCATCTTGGCACACCTCGCCTCTGACCTGGTTGTCTGAGCAGTAATGGTTTTACATGACAAGAAGGCAATGATTTGCCTCTCCAGAACATTCTCTGAATGTAGACGATACTTCTAAACTGTAAATAGAACTGCAATCTATTTTTATTTTATAGGTGTTTTACTTTAGAATAACGGTGAGTACTGATCTTACCTGGCAAAGATCTCTGTATGTATAAAGGAAAACTCCACTTCCAACATAATATGAGCTAAGGTTTACTGTGCACCTAGACAGTGTCTGGCACTTCACATGTGACATATTATTTAATCCCCAAACATTCCGAAGCTCTAGGTACCATTAGCTTGCTCTTACAGATGAAACTGAGTCTTTGGAAGGTTAAATATCCTGCCTGGCGTCACACAGTGGTAAGCAGAGAAGCCTCAATACAACCTAGGGAATCTGTTTTTAGAGCCAGTTTTTCAAAGTCACTAAACCTAACATTCCATGGACAACAGAAACAATAGAATTGAAAGTTGAATTCCTTCTAGATTTAATTTTGGAAATGTTAGCAAGAAAGGGTGTTTTCCTCTATAGAAAGATTTCTTTAAAAATGGTAGTGATATCACTTAAAATTTCCTATTAACTTACATTATAATGTCAGAGATTTTTTAAAATTTATAATATACTCAAGGTGTAATATCTCCTCTGTGTATTATATTAGTGTGTGTTTTCTTTTAATTTCTCTTTGCTTTTCCATTGGCAGTGGCTCCTAACTCCCTGCCTTTAAAACTCTTAGCTCTTCTGTCTCTTGGTCAAACACTTAACTTTAAAGAATTTAAAGGGTAAAATCTACTTCATCCAACAGCTAAGTCAGAGTATGGATAGTCCATTTTCCTGTTAGAAAAGTGCCCATTTTCAGCATACTGCATATCTGTATTTTTAATAAACATCGTTCATCTTGATAATGAATAATATACAGGTTCAATTTTTATATCCACAGCTTGGTTTTAGAAAGACAATGGGGATTTCTTTAATCCTGTTCATAGGTGACTCTAATATAAAAACAGTGATGGTGCTTAGGTATAATCTTTTTTTTTTTTTTTTTAAAGAGAGTGAGAGATCAGAGGAGGGGCAGAGGGGGAGAGAGAGAGAACCTTAAGCAGGCTTCATGCCCAGTGCAAAGCTCAATCCAGGGCTCAACCTCACGGCCCTGAGATCATGACGTGAGCCGAAATCAAGAGTCCGACACTTAACTGACTGAGACACCCAGGAACCCCTAGGTAGAATCTTTTTAAAGGTGAGGACATAGCTGTCTATTTTTAAAACACTGTGTTCCTCCACCTTCCTCACTTCCACTAAATAAATTCTTGCTGTGAGATGGTGGATGGCTGTTTTAATACATCACGGAGGTTACAAATTTTCTAACTTTTTAGATTATATTCTAAAAACAAATATATTTTACAATAGGCTTCATTCCAGGTTTCCAAGCAAACACACCCAAATAGATTAATATATCAGACCCTTAGACTGTTCTCCAATGCTATACACTGCTTATGATGTCACACAAATAATTTTGATTCAGTTTGAATATGTCAACAGGAAGAGGTCTGGCAGAAACATAAAAATTCTAAGCAAACTAATTCGGAGACTTGGGCAATTCCATTACCAGAAATGTTAGTTAAACCAAACAGTAGTGTGGCCAAAGAACATCAAGGAACACCACTGTTCTCAAGATTTGTGGTTCCCTCATATAAGGGATCTATTCTGCTTGTATTTGGATATGGCACAAGGGGGCTTTCGGAAAAGCATAGCATATTTCGATTAAAAAAAACCTCTCAACACAGCTGGGTAAACGTAAACATGCTCTCAGGCATATGCTTACATTCCTGAGATTCACCATAAATATATTTGACCTTCACACTGATAACACGCCTTACTGTCTCACCTACATTTCTGGTTTTGTGTATAAAATATTCTAGGGGTGCCTGGGTGGCTCAGTTGTTTGAGTGTCCGACTCTTGATTTCGACTCAGGTCAGGATCCCAGGGTAGTGAGATCAAGCCTTGAGTCAGGCTCCCCACGGAACATGGAGCCTGCTTGAGATTCTCTTTCCCTTTGCCCACACCTCCTGCTTATGCGCGTGCAAGCACTCTCTCTCTAATTAAAAAATAAAAATTAAAAAAAATTCTAATGTGATATGGTCCTTTGCGCATGGCTCCAGTTTGGGTGTCAAATTTTCTTCTCTTCTATAGCAGACTAGACCCCCTAAAATTTTCTGCAGAGGCATGCGGTCATATTAAGCATCTTCCTTCTAAACCACAATGGCCACTGCTTACTGAGCCCACTAGCATCCTCAGGTGGACATATAAAGATATGATATGCTCCTACTCAGGACACCGGCATGATTTTAATAGTATTTTAATATAAAGTTTAAAGGTAGTTTCTATAAATTTCCTTCTCAGTGAAGTGATTACAGTTGCTGTGCACATCTAGGGTGATATAAAGTTCTTATTCCAAAACAATATATGCCCACAATAAAACTAATAAAAATATTCCTGTTATTACCTTATATGTATATATTACCTCTTTGAACATCTACATTCCCAGAACTCTAAGTTTAGTAATAAACAACCACGTTAATCTAAAAAATAAAAGTCATCTCTACTTTCATTTTGTTCAACATGATGTACTGGTTACAATGCACATTTTACAGCTAGAAATTCATAGTGGGTTTGAAATCTAGCTCTGTGCCAACCTCTTTAAATTATGTGCACTTAGAAAAGTGCCTGGCAGTAAATATGACAATTATCAACCTCATTATTTAATTAAGAAAATATTAGCTAGGCTTCTCTCTTGGGAAGATTCTGGATCCTCAAAAATCCTATTTACTCTGTTTCTTTATATCTAATGTTCATAGAATGTGCCTAAAAAGTACTCCCAAATTGTGGTGACCTCTTTAAAACATTTGCTAATTTTTTCCCTTGCCTCGAGATTGGCCGGTTTCTGTGGCACCTGGGTGGCTCAGTCAGTTGGGCGTCCGACTTCGGCTCAGGTCATGATCTCAGTTTGTGGGTTCTAGCCCCACATCCGGCTCTGTGCTGATGGCTCAGAGCCTGGGGCCTGCTTTGGATTCTGTATCTCCCTCTTTCTGCTCCTCCCCTGCTCATGCTCTGTCTCTCTCTGTCTCTCAAAAATAAATGTTAAAAAAAAAAAAGGCCAGTTTTTTCAAATCAACCATCTCTAATTCCATTTGTTATCTGTCCTTGTTGTATGATATAGTGAAACAAAACCCCATGAAAATGCCAACCTGCCCCAGTTCTTGAAGTAGCTATCTGCAAACGCAGAGGTCTCAGGTGTACAAATCTGCTAGATCCTCCATAGACTATGTGGCTTCTAGACCTTAGCACCTAGCATCTCTGGAGTATGACACAGAGTTTTAGGAAACTCTTGAGTTTAAGAAGATCTTAATGATAATGATAAGGTCAACTGAGTGACTGAACTTAAGAACAAAGGCCCATCCCTACCCCATACCTTCAGGTAGTTACACCTGCTAGTGTGAAGAACACAGCACTTTGGAAAGGCTGTTTGTCTGAGTGCTCTCATCTATGAACACAGCTGCCTTTCTGAGGTCTACAGCATGGTCAGCAGCTGTGCTTCTATGTTCCTTGTGCCTTCGGCTATAAGATAGCAGTACCATTGTGGGAGAGATCACTTATTGCCTTCCAATATCTAGTCTCTCCTTTTTACATAAATAGAGAATACCTGTTCCAACCTCCTTGCAGGCAGGGGTGACCATGTGTCTTAGTTCTAGCCAGTGAAATATAAAGAGAAAAAATAGTCAATTCTGAGTTGTGTCCTTAAAAGCAAGGAGTTTACCCTTAACATATCCCCCTCCCCTCTTCTAAGCTGGGATGAAGGTTTAGTATTCAGGATCTTCAACCATGCCAATGAGGGATACACGATAGCAAGAGTGGAACATCAAGACATGTGGAGGATGAACTCTTGACATCATAGATCCACATGACTGTGTTCCTACTATGAGAGAGAATGTCCTTTCTTGTTTGTCACTATTAGGGATGGAGGAGGCAGAGATTTTGACAGTACTTGCATTCATAACTTAACTCTTTAGTTGCATGTGACACTGCTCACACTGGAGGAGGTGAACGCATGCCAGCTAGGGAGTGTGAGAAGTCATAGGTTCCACATGGCATATTTTCCAGGCACACAGGCTTCACTCAAAAGATTAACAATTTTTTTTACATTTATTTATTTTTGATAAACAGAGAGAGACAGAGCAAAAGTGGGGGAGGGGCAGAGAGAGAGAAGGAGACACAGAATTGGAAGCAGGTTCCAGGCTCCAAGGTGTCAGCACAGAGCCCGACGTGGGGCTCAAACTCACAAACCGTGACCTGAACTGAAGTCGGACGCTTAACCGACTAAGCCACCCAGGTGCCCCTCTACTCAAAGATTTTGGATGAAAAGAAAATGTCACATTGAAACCAACAAGGGTGTGGTTTAATGTGCATTTTAGAGTTAAAATACAAGATAATAAATGAAATTTGGTGCTTCAAACAATGCTTCTGGCTCTACTCCAGATTTATGAAACGAGCTGAAAGTCTGAAAGTCTGATTTCTGAAAAATCTCTTCTATCCCGAGGGAGGCTCTGATGGACAGTATGAAGAGCATTACTTGTAGAAAGAACATTAGACTGGACGTTCAAGGTTCTAGACCAAACTCTACTCCTGACTATACTGTATTAGACCAGTCCTAGTGCCCTGGTGCTTGTTACAATAATAAAACAGAACCACATGCCTATATGTTAAGCCAATACACACTATTAAACACACACACACACACACACACACACACACACACACACACAGACTAATGGGTTGCATGAGGGATAAAGATGATGTAAACATGATCTTGAAAGGCAGTGAGATGTGAGGTATTGTAATCCTGGCACAATGACGTCTAACTGGAAGCCTTCCAGAAAAGGGCTGCTTACATCTTAACACCTATTATGAAGCTCTTTGGTAGAAAAATTCTACAACTTACGCAGTACTCCTAAACAGCTTTCTATGCTTCATTATTAAATATGAACACACCATTACAGATTACCAGCCATCTCTGGGGAATGCCTCCAACCTGAAAGACAGATCTAAACACATAATCAAGAGTGAATGAACACACAGAAAAACCAAAAGCAGGAGAAACACACAAAGCAGATTGTAACAGATCACATTTAAAAGACTCCAACCTATATTTAATATTCTCAGAGCACTAGCAGAAGATACTGTGTCCATAAACACATCAGTAGAAACTTGGAAATTAAAAATAAGATAATAAAAAAGTCAATCTAAGGGTTAGATTGCAACTGGAGGAAATTCACTGTAAATTCAAAAAGGCAAAGGGAAGAAAAAACAGAAATATAGATTCCAGATCTGATAGCTGAAAACAGAAATCTTATTTGTAAAGAGTCTGATAGCTGAAAATGGAAATCTTATTTGTAAAGAGTAAAAAGATAAATGAGCAGGGAATTATTGCAAGAAAATTTCCCCAAACTGCAGGATATGAGACTCAATATTTAAAAAGGCTGACTAAAGTGTCCAGCACAATGAATGCATATAAATACCTGTGCCATCAAGAGATTTCAGAACTTTAGGCATAAAGAGAAGATCCTAAAAGCTTCTGTGAGAGAGGAGGTTAGAGGGTACATACAAAGAAACAAAATTCAAATCAGCATAAGAATTTTCAGTAACAACACTGAACACCAGAAGATAATGGTTAAAAAAAAAAAAACTTTAGAATTCTTAGTGAAATAGTTTTTTGTTGTTGTTTTGAATGCAGGGCTCGAACTCATGACCCTGAGATCAAGACCTGAGCTGAGATCAAGAGTCCGATGCTTAACTGACTGAGCTACCTGGTGCCCTCAAAAGTAATTGTTAATTTAGAATTCAGTATCCAGCGAAACTAACTTTCAATTCTGAGAGAATAAATAATAGATTTTAGACTCTGAAATGTTCAGAAAACTTACACTCACATGTGCAATTTAAGAAATAAAACATGTACATAGGGGGAGAAGGGGAAAAGAGAGAAGCAAACCATAAGACTCTTAATTATAAAGAACAAATGCAGGGTTGATGGAGGGAGGTGGGGGTGGGATGGGCTAGATGGGTGACGGGTGGGTTTTAAGGAGGCACTTGTGAAAAGCACTGGGTGTTGTATGTAAGTCACTAAATTTTACTCCTGAAACCAATATTATCCTATATGTTAACTAACTAGAATTTAAATAATAACTTGAAACAAAAAAAGTACAGAGGGATGTAAAGGCAATTAAAAAATCCCTCTCTTAAATCCCAGCTTTAGATATTCAGCTGCAGACTTGACATTTACCATTGAGTGTTTAATAGGCATTTCAAAATCAATCAGTCCAACAATCCTTCATTTCACCCCCAAATCTGCTCTTCCCACATCTTCTACATTTCAGTTCCTCTGGTCCAAAACCTTGAATTCTGACTTTATTCTCTCAAATCCAGGTCTATTGTGTCTGCAAACCTACCGGTCCCACCTTTACAGTATCTCCAGAATAGGAACATTTCTCATTACACTTATTGCTAGGACCTGGGCCACCAGCAGATCTCGTGTGGTTTACTGCAACAGCTTCCTAATAGTCTCCGTGCTTACCTGCTTGCCTCCTATAACCTAGTCTCTTCTCTGCCTCTGTTTCTCAAAGTGTGCCTTTTCAGGAAATCAGTAAGTTCAAAGAATACTACACATTACCTGCTTTTTTAATTCTCATTTTCTCATGAGTATACAAGGGAGTTTTCTAGAAGCTACATGACATGTGATAGTGAACAGACTGAATGTCAGACACTGAGGAAATTGTAAAAATGTAAACACTGTCATTTTCTCTTTTTTGGGTGAAAATATAGTTATTTTCATTAGAAAATGTTCTCTGTGTTAACATGTAGTGGCTTTATTAATGTTATTTTAAAATAAAAACTTAGTTTTAAATTCCTAATATGGTAAATATCTACAGATATAAACCACACAAAGCTCTTTGTCTTTATATAATTTTTTAACTATATAAAAATTTCAATAATTTTTAAAATTTTTTTCCACTTTTTAATTAAGCTTTTAAATTCCAATATAGTTAACATACAGTGTTATATTAATTTAAGGTGTACAATATAGCAATTCAACAATTCTATACATTATTCAGTGCTCATCATGAAAAGTGTAGTCTTTAATCCCCATCACCTATTTCACCCATCCCCCCATCCACTTCCCCTCTGATAACCATCAGTTTGTTCTCTAGAGTTAAGAGTTAAGAGAAATCTGTGCTTTTAACAATCCATACCCTTCATATGTTTGGTAGCTACTGATGAAGAGGACAGAACCCTGGCCTATGAGCTTGGAGTCCTGGATTCCTATCAGGGTCTCCATGATTTGCTTCATAACTTCATTTTATTTTTTAAAATTTACATCCAAATTAGTCAGCATATAGTGCAACAATGATTTCAGGAGTAGATTCCTTAGTGCCCCTTACCCATTTAGCCCATCCTCCCTCCCACACCCCCTCCAGAAACCCTGTTTGTTCTCCATATTTATGAGTCTCTTCTGTGTTGTCCCCCTCCCTGTTTTTATATTAGTTTCCCTTCCCTTATGTTCATCTGTTTTGTCTCTTAGAGTCCTCATATGAGTGAAGTCATATGATATTTGTCTTTCTCTAATTTCACTTAGCTTAATACCCTCTAGTTCCATCCACGTAGTTGCAAATGGCAAGATTTCATTCTTTTTGATTGCAGAGTAATACTCCAGTGTGTGTGTGTGTGTGTGTGTGTGTGTGTGCGTGTGTGTGTGTATACACATACCACATTTTCTTTATCCATTCATCCATCCACCGATGGACATTTGGGCTCTTTCCATACTTTGGCTATTGTTGATAGTGCTGCTATAAACATGGGGGTGCATGTGTCCCTTTGAAAGAGTACACCTGTATCCCTTGGATAAATACCTAGTAGTGCAATTGCTGGGTCGTAGGGTAGTTCTATTTTTAGTTTTTTTGAGGAACCCCCATACTGTTTTCCAGAGTGGCTGCACCAGCTTGCATTCCCAAATAATATTTTAAGAGTGAAAGGCCCTGAGGCCAAAAAATTAGCTAAGGGCTTCTCTACACTGCCACCAGAGTGATCCTTTTAAAAGTCAAGTCGGATTTTGACCCTCATTTCCTCACAATCCTCTAACGGTTCCTCATTTCACCTGAGTAGAAGTGGACAAAAATAAAATCTTTTAAAAAAAGGGGGGGGGGGGGCGGCTGCTGGGGCATCTAGGTGGCTCAGTGGGTTGAGTGTCATGACTTTGGCTCAGGTTGGGATCACATGGTTCCTGAGTTTGAGCCCCACATCGGGCTGGCTGCTGTTTGTCTGCGCAAAGCCCACTTTGGATCCTCTGTCCCCCTCACCCTTTCCCTCCCCTTCTTGCATTCTCCCAAAAATAAATATTTTAAAAAGGGGAGGGTTCTTCGCTGGCTCAGTCGGTGGAGCATGTGACTCTTGATCTCTGGGTTGTGAGTTCAAGCCCTACACTGGGTGTAGAGATTACTTAAAAATAAATTTTTTTTTTTTTTTTTTTTTTTTTAGAAGAAGTGGACAAGATACTCCACGAGCCTACAACATCCTCGTTTAACAACTACTACTCTCCCCCTTGCTCAGTGCCCTCCTCTCACTTTGGCCTTCTCACTGTTCCTCCATCATGCCAAGGATACACCTTTGTACCTGCTGTTCCCTCTGCCTAGATTGCTCTTTCCTCAGATGTGGATGGCTCCGTCCCCGAGTCCAGGTCTTCGCCTTCCGAGCCATATTTTTAATTGTTTCCCTTTCTGGATAATTCAATACGTGCAAATATTCCTTGTCCCCCTGTGGTAGTACTGTCCCTTACCTTTGCCATGCACGTATTTGTTTATCTTACCTCCTCTGCCACAGAGTAAGTCTTCAGGGATAATGGCTGGTTTTTAATCTCCTCAAAGGATAGCAGGTCTGGTGGTTTGCACCCAATATAGTCTTAAATGAAAAATACATGATCTCAAGGGATTATCTGGCTAACCCTTCAGGCAAGACCATATTCAACCCATGACAGAGAGCCCCAATGCTACTCTATTTTTAAAGTATCTTAAAGACCCAACCTTTATGAAAATTCGTGTAAAGGCTGATGTCTTGATGTCATCCTCATTCCGCAGATTAAATTTTTACCTCTTTTGAGAAGAGATGTATAATCACTCTTCACACTCACTTGGAGACCCCTTTATACCCTTGGAAGTAATTGTAACATTTCTCCTCATCCTCTTAATCTGAGCTGAAACATCCCAATTCTTTTCATTTTTTCCACATAGATTCAGTTTTTCAATGTTTTAATTTAATCCTCTTTGTGATGGTCTTCTGACTTCCTTCCAAATTTTTCATCTTCCTGCTTATTTGTGTAGTCCTAAATTAAACCGTAAGAGCTAGTGTGGCGTCAGAGGTTCCTAGAGTCTGCTTTTCTTTTACTGCATCCTGGGTATGCTTTTAAAATATACAATACATTGCCTTGTAAAAGAAAAATTGTTCCTAATCTGTTTGTCTGATATAACTTGCAACCTCCTCCCAGAAAGAAATGTGCTCTCGATACAATGCTTAAGTAGTTGAGTCTCATGAACTTTAATGACATTAAGACTTGTTCTGGGAAATCAGTTACCACCCACACAGTTGACCGGCTGTCAACCACGTTTAGTAGCCTTTAACCAATATTATTTTCTTCTGATGTTGAATCTAATGCTTTTCTAACCATTCTTTTCTCCCATAAAATGTCCCTACCAAGAGCAAATCTTTAAATTAGCCTACAAGGGAGCTTTTCCCTTTCAAGAAGTTTGTTACATACTAACAATGAAGTCGGGGGTTTTTTTGTTTTGTTTTGTTTTTGTTTTTAGTAAATGAAGATATAAGTAATCTTGTTCTATAAAGGGAGAGACAATAAATATTTAGGCTTTTCAGGTCACATATAATCTGTGTTGCATATTCTTTTTAAAAAATTTTAAACAACCTTCCAAAACGTAGAAACTAATTTCAGCAAGTGAGCCAGATAAAAACAGGTTGCAGACCTCAAACTACATGGGTCACAGTTTGCCAATTCCTAGTGGAATGGTTCTTGAAGTTTCAATGGAGACTCAAAAGAAGCAGAGCTGTGGGCAGCCTCTGGATCAAGGACCCTCAAGTCATGTTTGCCAATGAGATCCTGTATGTTTCTCTTCCTGAGCCTTGGAGTTTTTGCTGCAATTTAAGCACTTCAATGTGAAAGTCTAAAGGCCATCGGAAAGGAATCTCACCCTCCGAGACTTAGATAACTTGTCATCCAAGTTGAGAGCCTGGAGAGCAGTTTGGGCCCTAAGAATTGGCTGCACTTGGGGCTGAAGTTAAAATAGAACTCCTCCCCAGAATGAGGTTAGAGAGGTATACTGACACAAAGGATTCCCTAGAAGAGAAGTCAAGGGTAGAACCCAAAGTTTCTGTTTCATGTTTGAAGTTTAAGGATTTCTATGGCCAGTGTTTTGTGTTTGACACACTCCATGGCTGAATGTCTGTTGTTTTACTAAGAACAATCAAAGCCCTTAGAAAGAAAGTTGAGGATGAGCAAACGTATGCATTGTTAAGAAACAAAGTATCCAAAACTTAGAAATGAGACAAAGGGAAGGCAGTACACTCTTTCAAGGTAATATTAAAGAACTGTTTAACTGGCTCACCCAAAGGTTATTTAGGGAATATAGCTTTCTTTGACTTGCTAATTATTGCTGATTCAATTCCAGACTTGTAGATTTTTGTCCAGTAGGAAACAAACAAACAAACACTGGTGTGTGTGTGTGTGTGTGTGTGTGTGTGTGTGTGTGTGTGTGTGTGTTTTAATAGCCCTGAAGGACTCTACCTAATTTTTGTATCTAACTGAGAAATGTTATTCTAACATTCTTTTTTCAGATAGTTCCTTGAACGCTCTTTGAACCAGCTGGCTTCTTTATTAAGAACCTGAATAATTCCTCGACATGTTCATTCTATATTAAGAGTCATGTTCAACTTTTTGAAAATTATCCTTTGACAACATTCACAGAAGCCTTAAGTTATTTTGTGTCTTGGTTGCAGTGGGTTTGTGCATATATTTACATTTGTCTAAAAGTTAAAATTGCATGTAGGAATTTATTCAGGGGTTTTCTGTTCATTTGCCTGTATCTGGAAGTGGTTATTTATAGTGTTCTGCTTTTATGGTGAGTGAGTCCTTTAGGCCCCTATGAGGCATTAGCTTCCCACTTGCTCAGAACATCTCTAAGAATGAAGGTTCAGTGGTTGCAGGAGTTCGTCTTTTGTGTGTTAGGAGAATACCTGTTTAAACAAATAGATTCACTTTGAAAGGAAGGGAAAAGGGAAATCTGTCTGGGTGATTTCACAAGGGTGTGAAGAGAAAAGGTTAGGGGAAATTTCTGCCAGGTCTTGGTCTGACAGTGAATTAAAAGAATAGTACTAAGTAGACTGAACGGGTCCAATTTACCAAGATAGTCTCTCCATCACCATCCCATGCAAAAGAGCAGTGCCTGAAAAAAATGTTAACCAATGAGAGGTATTTTACTTTCATAGGTGACTTTCCCTCTTTCCAGAGAGAAACTAACAAGACTGTAGACTTTCAACTGAACGGAGTTCACATTTTTTAGGCAGAAGCTAATAAACACTTACATACTTCTAGACTAAGGGAATATGAAAAATATCCCCCTCCACCCTACAATAAAAAGAGGAAAAAAATGCACAAAAGGGAAGTTTGGCGTTAATGGGTGGTGTCCCGGTCACTAAGGATAAGGAACCAGAAAATATACAAATAATTATGTAGTCAGTCTTCAGCAGCCTTTTCATATTTCTTAACCAGAACTGTTATTCCAAAATTTAAAGAGATTTTAGTTGCACTTTACTAGTGCTTTGCAAACTGTGGCTGAATTATATTAAAATTCAAAATTCAGTGGATACTTCTGATGATGAATACTTAGACAAATTAAACTATCTTGTTAATTTTCATTAAAGAGCCAGTTAAATGCCTCAGCCCTGATTTTATTCTAATTTGGGATATGATGCAAAAATTATACTCATTTACATCAAACTCATTTACATCAAAATTTTAAACACACAGTTGCATACAACCCAACAATTCTATTTCTACATGCATCTATCCAACAGAGAAATGAAAACCTATGTCCACACAGAAACTTGTATACGAACATTCATAGGAGTATTTCTCAGAGCAACCTAAATGTCTAGCAACTGATAAATGGATAAAGAAAATATGGTATATCTATACAATATTGTTTGGCAGTACAAAGGCAAGGACTACTGATAGATATTACAACATGGATAAACCTCAAATGTATGCTAAATGAAAGAAGACACTCACAAAAGATCACATATTGTAGGATACCATTTACATGAAATGTGTGCACAATAGGCAAATCTATAGATATAGAAAACAGATTGGTGTCTTTCGACAGCTCAGGAGGAAGAGAAGTGGGAGGGTACAGTGGGGAGTGATAGCCAATAGGTACAGGTTTCTTTTGGGAGTGATGAAAATGTTGTAAAATTAGATTATACTGAAGAATTCCGTAACTGTACTTAAAAACCACTGAATTGTATACTTTAAGCAAGTATTATAGTATACAACATATCTCAATAAAGTTGTTAAAATGTATTTTAGCTTACGCATGATTGATATGTTCTCTGATAAGATGTATATTTAATTGGAAGTTACTAAATTCCTTGTATTTATCTCACAGATCAGATCATTATTTACACTAAAAGTTTAAGTGCTTGTAGATATGTTCAAAATTGAATTATAACCATTCAATGGTATAACCATTCATACAACCATTATAACTATTTCTCTAATGATGGTTGTAAATTTTAGGCAATGCTACAATAATGTGAAACAATGGATGTTGTATTTCTTTGATATATATATATTTTTTAAATTTTTTTTAATGTTTATTTATTTTTGTGCGAGAGGCAGAGTGCGAGTAGGGGAGGGGCATAGAGAGGGAGACACAGAATCTGAAGCAGGCTGCAGGCTGCAGGCTCTGAGCTGCATGAGATCGAGCACGAAGCCTACCTGGGATTGTCTCTCTCTGCCCCTTCCCTGTGCACACACATGTGCATACATGTGCTCTCTCTCAAAATAAACGAACATTAAACCAATTAGATAATGAATAATCTTTGACAAAGTACTATCATGTGATAATTTAAATTTACATATCATATATACAAACATAATTTATTCTTCATAACATTCAAATAATGATTATAAACACTGTTTTATAACACGTTTTATAAAGTTAATTTTATCTCAAAAAGTAAAGTTTCCCATTTTAAATACTGTCATCCCCAGCGCTTAGCTTATGCGATTTATATGATAAATAACATATACTGAGATACAATTACTTTTTCAAAGAGCTTAATAGATAACTGATAACTGAGAAAGAAAAAAAATTATTATTATTTAAAGTTTATTTATGAGGGGAGGGGAGACAGAGTGAGAGAGAAAGAATTGCAAGCAAGCTCCATGCTCAATCATGAGATCATGACTTGAGCCGAAATCAAGAGTTGAACGCTTAACTGACTGAGCCACCCAGGTGCCCCGAAAGAAAAATTAGTTTTGAGATGACCTTTTCTCACTATGAGGCTGTAAAATCATTTGCTTACATATCCTACCCGGATAGCAAGTTATTTTTTTCTTCACCCAGCCCCATGTATTATTTCAAAAGCGGCAATTAGCTTTTTTGCTTTTGTACTGCTTTTTGGTATTCCTAAATTATAAATAACTGAAAGCAAACAAGCGGAGTAATAAGAGATTCCTGGCCTCTAGAGATATTAAAATTCTGACATGTTGTATAACTTTCCGATTTAGTTGTTAGTAAATACGACTACCAACAATATGGCTTCTCTTGTCACTGAGCATCTGTATTCTTATATGACATTTTATAATTGTTCTTTTAAGATTATGTTCCAAATTTGAAGCAATAAAGATTTTTTATACTCAGGACATATGTGATACACACTAGACAGTACCCAGGTGGCATCAACGGTTTGCTCTCTCTCCTACAAGCCAGATTATGGCATTCATAAGTAATAGAGATGCTAGCAATCATTAGCTTTAATTGATTTGCTCCCTAAATCCTTAATTAGGTCAACAGTAGGCTGCTCTGTTTATTGCAATCACATTATGGGGAAAGCTATCAAGCAGAAAAAAAAGTCAATAGGTAAGATGTTATTTAAAAAAAAATTATTTTAGAGACAGAGAGAGCATGAGTCAGGGAGAGGGAGAGAGAAAGAATCTCAAGCAGGCTCCACGCTCAGCATGAAGCTCAACACAGGACTTGATCCCACAACTCTAGGATCATGACCTGAGCACAAATCAAGAGTCAGAAGCTCAACCGACTAAACCACCCAGGCGTCCTGATAGGTAAAATGTTATTAATGTGACTATAATGTTAGGTACACTCTCAGGACAAGTAAAATCATCTACATGTTTACGTACAAGGGTTGACTGAAATAGTGACTGACAACATATTTACTTCTAAGCTTTTTTGGTAAATTTTGAATACCTGCAATTCAGTTAGAGATTAGTGGGGCACTTATTGTTAGTTGCTGCTTTGTAGATTCCTTAGATTATGGAATCTTCTCTTCTTTTTTTATTTTTTTGAGAGAAAGAGAGCATGAGCAGGGGTGGGGGAGAGGGAGACAGAGAGAATCCCAAGCAGGCTCTGCACTGTCATGCAGAGCCTGACGCTGGGCTTGAACTCATGAACCATGAGATCATGACCTGAGCTGACGTCAAGAGTCAGACACAACCAACTGAGCCACCCAGGTGCCTCTGGAATCCTAATTTCTAATCACAAAGTTTATAGGGAGAGATATTTTTGCTACATCCTTTCTAATCTTTTATGTCTTTAATTTTTTCATCACTATTGCATTTGCTAGCCTCCTGTATAATGTGGAGTGGGGATAAGACTTATGCTTGGAAACCAGCTACCCAGTGACCCAGTTAATTGCTGACTGTAAGTCAAGAGTCTAGTAACCTTTAACGCACATTTTGTATTTGGTCTCACAATTGTATCTGACCATCCATTACTTTTATAAAATGGCCTTAATAAGAATGAATTTTCAAGCTGACATACCAGAAACCTTTTTTCTTATATGTCAGACTAAAATAAAACGTTAACAAATACACTATTCTAAATACTGGTGATACAGAAATGAACATACCCAAACAAAACTCTGGCATATTCGTATGGTAGGCTCGTTTATTGTTCTTCAAGATATAATCGTATGCTTTCCTTAAGTATATTTTATTGCTTATTTTTGACTATTTCCTTTTATTTTATTTTAATTTTGCCAAGCTCATTTCCAATCCTTGCTTCAACACCAAGCTACTCTATTCACCATGGAGCCATTTAAAGAAATATCAGATACATGTTTTCTGTTATGCCATCCAGATTCGTAGATAAAATGCCTAAGCCCTCAACTCCGATTCAAAGCCTAGACATACCTCCGGCTAGCTCCTCAACTTTAACCACTCTCTGATTACACAGATCCACATAGCTTTGCATTAACTACAAAGTTGTGTATGCTGGACAGTATTTCCTAACTTTGCTGATAATAACATTATCCTGGGCCTAAGGTCAAGGGAAATAATACAAATTAGCCTGATGGTGTTTTCCTAATGAAGCTATTCTCACAGTTATTTTGAAAAAATCAAGGTGTTATTAGATTAATCCTCTATAATATTTTTTTCCAGAAGTTGGATTATATTTTTCCTGTTTCAAAAAAAAACCCAAACCATATTTAAAGTGGCTTCAATTGTCTAAGCCTCAACAGTATTTAAGAAAGACTACTTAATTTGTATTGATGCGACAAGGTCTTCAAATACACAGAATGAACTCATAGGACTCATGACCTTTCATATATTTAGCTTATTTAGTGACATTTGTCCAGGATTTATTTTGGAGTCCTGACTTCATATTTTGCTCCTAATTTCCAATCACACATAGAATTATTTCCATATACATATTTCATGGCCCTAAGAAGGATAACTTCTAGTTACACTATCAAATTTCATAATCAGAATTTAAAGCAATAGAAAGGGGAAAAGATACATCCCCAGCTGGTAGGTTAGAAATGTTCCTGTCACATATACCATATACTTATCCCGTGACTATATCTTGAGCAGCTATGTCTCAGGCACTGTGCAGGTGCTGTGGATACAGACATGCACAAGGCAGATATGGCCTCTGCCCTGAGGGAGGCTTCAGTGCAGCTCCAAAAATCAAGAGAAAAGATGCTGAAAAATAAATATATTACTGGAGGTTTGAGGGTGAAGGAAAGGAAAAAGAACACTATAGTCAAAGCAAAAGCTACAGGTGATGAGGATGAGTTGTTTGAGGGGAAGGGAGCGTACAGAGCCGATGAGCTCCAGATGCTGAAAGAAGTCAATATACAAAGAAGCCAAGCTCCTCTAATGCTCGTGGCTTCTGAGACTGAACACCAGAAGCCCAGGCTATGATCCCCAGGGAACTGGAGCAAGGAGCAGAACACGAGAAAGCCAAGAATGACTTCAGAGCCCCACTCTCCCATGAGATCATGACCTGAGCTGAAATCAAGAGTCGGACGCTTAACCGACTGAATCACCCAGGTGCCCTCAACTGAGAAAGGATTTGCAATGGGAGGTATATGGGCTCAGGAAGGAGGCAGCATTTAGGCTGGGCCTTGAAGAAAATACAGCTAGTAGAGATCTGGTCAAGGGTGAGGTATGTGGTAGGAAGATACTGGGATTGTCATGGTGCCTTGAGTGATAAGCAAGGCTGAGAAATCAGGAGAGGCAGAAAACAGGAAAGTGTGTTTGCCAAAAATTACAAATTCCAACTCACTGAAATATGGCTAGTGAAGTTCTAAAAAAAAATATGCAGAATGGAGCAAAGAAAAAACTGTGTTAGGTGAGCAAATGTTTTTAAGTCAGGACTACAAAAAAAGGATGTGATTCAAAAGTTAAAGATGCTAAACACTTGATTAGATATTTGTATAGTTGAAGAATGAATCACTGATAGCAATGACTAATCACTAGGTGCATGTAAAATATACATGGAGTTAAATACAGCAGAAATTTCAATCAGTGCTAGGATACAGGGGTGTTAATCCTTACCACTTACTGAACACCTACCAGGTGACAGGAGCTGTCCTTTATATGGATTGTTACACTTAGTTCACAAAATAATCCAACTAAGCAGGTTTTATTAACCTCATTATACATAAGGAACCTGGGGCTCAGAAAAGTTCCACGGCATGAATTAGTTTACACTCCTCCTTGATAGCAGAGCCAAATTTTTGGCCAGCTTTTCCCATCTTGAGGCCATGCTCTTTCCCCCATGCCAATCTACACTGATTTATATTTTAAGAAAAATTAAGTGGATTCAAGGATACTTCCATAGTAATGTCACCCTCATTGGTTATGGGTGCATTTCATATAGCGATCTAGGGCTGGAGATACAGCCTGCACTTCAGGGATGGAATATAAAAACTTGAGAGTGTATTGCAGCCTATCTGAGAACATCATTGTCAAGTGGATGAGAACAGCTGATGAAAAAGAGTAAAATGTTTCCTTAAGTTCTTAATCAGTCATGCAATAGAGATCAATGGCAAGAACACAGGTTTGAGAAACAGAAGGCCCTGGATTCCAAATTTGAAGTCTACTCTATACTAGTTACATGGAAAACCATAGACAGGTGATTTTACTTCTTTAATCTCAGTTTCCTCATATAGTCATTACGGCAAATTAACAGTAAATTTATGTAGAAATAAGAAAGGCCGCTTTGGATAATAAAAAAGTACATCATTAAGGCTAAGGAGAGTTGGCCTCATTCAGGCATTAAGTTAGCTCTCTGGTCTTGGGCAAGTCACAAACTCTCTTCTGTAAAATGTAGACAGTCACCATCTCCCTAAACATTTGTTGTAAGAATCTGAGTATAGTGTATGTTAGGTACCTAGAGCAGCTACACTATAGCAATGTACCATATTAAATCATTAACACAATGCGTGGAAAAATATGTATAACTTTCCGCCCTATTTGCTTCTAAACTTGGGCTATATTATAATGTTATTGGTGACTGTAACTTAAAAATGCTACAGACTATTGGAAAATCATAAAAACAACTCGGTAAAAATTGGGCACCTCAGGAATTTTTAAAAATTGCTAACTTCGTATTGTTTTAAAAAGAAACTTCACATAAGTGGAAAATCATTCAGTCTTTTCCCTTACACTCTCTAATAAGCCCTCCCCCCACAAAAGCATTCCCTTCTAAAACATGCCATTAAACAAAGTACTTAGTCAATCTGGGAAATAAGAGAATAGTACTGTTAACAAAGACTTTGATAATTTTGTTAGTAAGAAATCGTTAAACGTGCTTGCTATCTCTGATACCATTGTTAAATGGTAGGACTGATCTGTGGTCAATCCATCATGTGAACCATCAAAAAATATCCATTCTTGAAAAGCTGGTCCCACCCCTCAAAAACAAACTGACCTCAAGACAGGATTTAAATGAATCACTCCAAAGTAAATCGGGGTTACACTCTTGGTCTTCATTATTTGAGCAAGTCAGAAGAAATGCAAATACTAGATTAGAGTTGTATACATCTGTGTCCACACATCCAGCACATGGTTTATCGATCTGAGCAAATTTGGGGAAGTTCAACTTACATTTTGGGTTTACAAAAATAATTAAAAAATGAAGAAAAAAATGTATACACACATAAGGGT
Source organism: Panthera pardus (assembly GCF_024362965.1). Classification (NCBI taxonomy): domain Eukaryota; kingdom Metazoa; phylum Chordata; class Mammalia; order Carnivora; family Felidae; genus Panthera; species Panthera pardus. The sequence continues at coordinate 31,192,928 of NW_026526666.1, forward strand.
GATTTTGCAGTGTTGTGCTAAACAAGAGGGTTACCATCACTTTGCCTCCTGTCCCATCTAGATGCCATTTTCCTGACTTGTCCATGAAGTAGCCTCATGGATGCCTTAGGACACCACTCCATACCTGTCTGGAAATGTGCCCATTGGTTGAGGCTCCATTTCTTACATTATAAGAGGTATGTGACTAATTCCTCCTCCATAAAGCTGCGACCAATAAGGTCACTCAAGCCTCCCCTTGTCCAGCATTTGCACTCCCACAAAGATTCTTATTTTTTTTACTTTAAGGAGGATGGGGACTTGCAGGTGTTTTTCTAACTGGTTTGCCGAGTTTCAGATGCTTAAAAAGAATCTGAAACCAAGTGAAGTTTGGTCTTCACACTTTGAAATATCCGTCCTGGGACGTGGGCTGGGTGTCTGTGGTTATTCAGAGCTAGGTAAGGTGTGAGCTTTTGAAGGAACTATAATCTGATGCACACCGGCAGGCGTAAGGTGGGGGAGGAAAGAACTGTCTGAGCAGCAAAGAAAGGAATTGGAGTCTACAGAGCACATCCTAAGGTTCCGGTGTTGCTAACTCCATCCCTAACCACCTCTCTGCTGGGAGGGGAAGGACCGGCGACCCTGGCTTGGGTCTCAACCGCCGGCCTAGACACCTGGCCCTCCGGATCCGGCTAAACCCTCTCTCCCCTCCGGTCCCGCAAAGGGGCAGGCGCCGCGCTCTCGTTCGCGTTGGACACCATCAGACTGCTCTCCCTGAAAGTGCTAACTTCAGGGGCTTGGGGAGAGCAGACCAGAAGGGCCAGGCTGTGGGGTCTCCGGAGGTTTTCAGGTAGGGAAGAAGGACGACCGCCCCGGTGGTGGCCGCCTTTCCTCCTCGTCCTCCACCCCCGGTGCCCCCACCCCCCACCAAGTCCGCAGGACCTGCGGCGGCCGCTCTGTGCTCGGCGCCAGGCTGGGGTCCCCGGCCCCGCCGCTGGGGCTGGCGTGGGATGGGTGGGGTAGGGGCTGGCGGGTCCCCGAGCCCTGGCAGCGGGTGGCTCCAAGGACCACACAGTGGGCAGGCGACCACATATTCTGCGCGCCCGAGAGCGGGAGCAGTCAGGGACGCGAGCGAGGCGGGGCGAGCGGTGGCTCCCGCGCACCTAGCGGACCGAGCCCCCCGGTCCTCGGCGGGCCGCCCCTCTCCATCCCTCCGCGGTCCCCGCCCTTACCTCTGGGCGCGAGGGTGCCGGCGGGGAGGGCGCTGGGGAGCGGCGAGCGGTCTCCCGGTCGGACTCAGCGGCGGCCAGCGGCAGCGGGGTCGTCGGCGGGGCCGCTGCTCGGGGCGAGTGGCGCCCGGAGCACTGCGGCCGCGGCCACGGCGGCGTCTTCCTCCTCGTCCTGTTCGCGGGCTCCGAGCCGGGACGCAGCTACCGCCCCAGCCCCGCAGCCCTCCTCCCCTCCGCCTCCCCGGCCGCGGACGGAGCCGCCTCCAGCGCCGCCCCGCGCGCAGCCGGGCCAGCGGCAGCCAGCGCCGCCCAGCGCCCGGCCCCGGGGTCGCCGCCGCCGCCGCCCGCCGCCGCCCGCCCCGCGGTCCCAGCCCCGCTGTGACGCAGGCCGCCGTGCCCGGGAACTTCCTCCCCTGCGGAGACCACCCCGCGCCGGGACTGGTCGGCAAGGCTGCCGCCGGCCGCCGGAGGCTTTCTTCTCCAAGTGGGAAACGAACCCTCCCGCGCTCTCCCGCGGGGCCGCTCCGGCCTCCGAGGCGGCCACCTGGCGGCCTCTGCCCGGGGAGCGGGCTGCGTCTAATACCTCCCCCATCGCTAACTGGGCGCGGGAAACCGAGGCTCTTCTGCGCTCTGTGGCCACTCCACTGCTGCAGCTCCTCCCCTGGGTGTTAGAGGGGAGCAGCTACCACTAAAAATAGCCCTTCTGGCAACTCCCCTACTAGACTGGGGTCTGGGTAGGGATAATCCCTCCTCCTCGTCTCCCGCCCCTCGTGACAACAGAAGGACCCCATAAGAACACAAGAATGGGAAGGGGCGCACTGAGGGAGACGGAGGAGAAAGGTTAAAGCCCGTATCCGTGCACCATGAAGCCCACGAGCCCCAGGACACCCGGCTCCTCTCCAGCAGGAACCCCCATGTTCCTGGACACTGACAGCTGGGCTCCCCTGTCTCTCAGCAGTAGGTTCTAGGGACGCTGAAATTGAGCGCTCCGCCTACAATTGTGAGCTGTGTATAGAAGAGTTGACGGTGCTCGTCAAAACCACCTGTTGTTTAAAGAGTATAGGGGAGGGGTTCTCCCTTACTGATTGATCTGAAGCATGTTTTTCTTCTCGTTCTCCTCCCACCCAATTTCAGGATTGAAAAGCAAAGTCTGTCTTCTTAGAAGTTGACAACTATCTGTATGGAAAATCTTCTGCCCAGTGAAAAATGTACAGACAAGATTACTAAGTTATATAAAGTCTCCAGGGATGCGTTAGTAATATCAGTTATTCTAAGAGTACCTAAAATTAACCCATTGCTCTGTCCTGGCAGTCAGGAAAAGGCTGATGTTTCTAATTGTCTTTCAGTAGTTGATTTGTTCTTACACAGGAAGGCTTAAGAGAGCAGGTATTTCCTTTTACCCCATTTCTATTTCCAAGTCAAAATGAAAAGAAAATTTGTCCAGAAGCTGTTCTCTTAGCTTTTAACTATTTTCCCCCTACTTGCTTGGAGAACTATCACACTTTTTCCAGCTCTTGTACTGTTGTGGAAGTCAACCTTAAACCCTTGTAGGCTTTAGATGACTCTAACAACAGTCTTAATTCACCTAAATCAACACAAAAGTCTAGGAGAAAGGGTGGGGCCTTTCTCCTAGATAACAGGTGGAAAAATTCCTGAAAAGTTCCTCTGGAAAAGGCACAGTTGACTGTGGCAAATTGCTAAAATTGTGAGCACCTTGCAAACTACCAGATATTATCTGAGGTAGTTCCGCCTCTTAAATAGCTTACCTGGATTTAAATACTCAATGAGGCGAGTACTCTAAGGGCACAAACCTCCCATCCAGGGCTTCATTCTGCAAGTGCTTTCTGAGCATCTCTGTCCTCCTGTACCATTGTCACCCTGACCTCAAGCTTAGGAATCCCTGAAACGCTCCCTCATTACCCAGTGGCAAGGAACTACTCCACTCTAGACGTTGGACTGGGGTGCACCAGGAATAAATCCCTACTCTTCCTGTGGGAGTTATTGCTAATTTTATATTTTTCCATCATCGGCAATATGGGTATGGGTGCTGTGTGAATTAGATAACATGCTTAAAGCAGCAAGAACAGTGCCAAGCACTTTATAAATATGCAATAAACGGTAGCTGCTATCAATGGTAGCTTACAATAAATATGTGCTTACTGTACTCTTCATAGACCTGAAATCAGAAGGATGAGGAAGAGCAACAAGATTTGGAGATGGGACATGAACCCTGCAAGTTGAGGCTCCTGCCTCCCCCAGATGCTTAACTACAATACTTTTGTCTGCTACCTGCTTTTTAATAGGGTGCATTGGGTAGGTCTACATGCAGTGATGTGATTCACATGCACTCTGAAGTCTGAGAGGCACTAGTCTGCAAACCACTATGTTATCCTGCTTAGGTCACCTTTTCTTATTTTAGAACACAAACTCTAAGTCTGGTCACTTGCCTCAGTCAGCCTAACTCAAATCAACATCCACACTCACCAAGCCCTAGGAAAAACACCAGGTGAATCCATAATCAGCCAACTCCTGTGAGTGCTGGACCTTGAGGGTCTCAAAGAAGTACAGTAGACCCCATGATCTGTGGGGAATATGCTCCCATACACCCAGTGGGTGGCTGAAACTGCAGATAGTGCCAAACCCTCTATATAGTATGTTTTTTTCCTAAACATACATACCTATAATAAAGTTTTATTTATAAATTAGGCACAGTAAGAAATCAACAAAAATTAATAAAATAGAACACTTACAACAATATACTGTAATAAAGTTATATAAATATGGTCTCTCTCTCTCTCTCTCTCAAAATATCACATTGTATTGAACTCCCCCTTCTTCGTCTTGTGATGATGTGAGTTAATAAAATACCTACATGATGAGATGAAGTGAGGTGAGTGATGTAGGCATCATGGACGTAATGTTAGGCTGCTATTAACTTCTGACAAATTGTCAGGAGGGTCATATCCTTCTGGACCACAGTATGGGTATCTGAAACCATAGAAAGCAAAACCTCCCTTAAGGGGAGACTACTGTATAAGGCTCATTCCCTGACTTCAAGGTGTTGACAGAGCTTGAGAGAGGGAATCTGGCAGCACACGAATCCGAATAAACCATTTTGAACTAAATGTGATTGAATCTCAGAGAAAAGAGAGGGCACTGCGGCCCGGGCGAACCATATATACAGAGCCACCCCCTTGACCTTTCATTTACCCGATTCTTTATAGACCAAAATTTGACATTCTCAATGGGCTTTCAGGGTGAGTTCCCACACTTGGACTCCAGATAGTTACAACTTGATCCTGTACTGGTTGGCAATAGGGAGCTGAAGTAGATCTTTCTGGGCAGTGCAGAACCATGGTAAGGGAGTTAGAATGATACAGACCTGGGTTCACGTCCTGGGTCTACTCTTTACCATCTCTGATCCTGAACTTCTTAATCTTTGAACCCAGTTTCTCCACCCATCTATTAGAACAGCAATACCTACTTCTCTTAAGGTTCTAGTGACAGAATATCTGCAACCCCTCTAGTGGGTTGTATGGAAGTGGTTTATATTGTTTTGTTGTTAGCTACAAGAAAATGCAGGCTGGGCTATCGCATTCCTTGAAAGCTTATTTCAAAAGTCATTTTCTCTGTGAAACCTCTGCAGGCTCCGGGCAAGGGTAATGCTCCCTTCCCTGCGCTCACACAGCACTTACCATGGTGTGCTGCCGTTTATCTCTTTACAGCTTTGTTTCACCACCTTGTCTTTATTCATCCCTACGTCAACACCTAGCACAGAGCTTCCCATTAAATGTTGAATGTGTTTTCTAAAGTTTCTATTTTTTGTACTGGTTCTGACTTTCAGTATACAGTAATTTGTATTAAACTTCAGGCCCTAGGGGTGCCTGGGTGGCTCAGTCGGTAAGGCATCCGACTTTGGCTCAGGTCATGATCTCGCAATTCGTGGGTTCGAGCCCTGCATCTGGCTCTGTGCTGAGAGCTCAGGGTCTGGAGCCTGCTTCGGATTCTGTCTCCTTCTCTCTCTCTCTACCCCTCCCCACCTTGTGCTCTGTCTCTCTCAAAAATAAACATTAAAATTTTTGTTTTATTTAAAAAAACTCCAAAACTTCAGCTTCTAAAATGTGAATCCTTGGGACTCCTGGGTGGCTCATTCGGATAAGCATCTGACTTCGGCTCAGGTTATGATCTCACGGTCCGTGAGTTCAAGGCCCACGCTGGGCTCTGTGCTGACAGCTCAGAGCCTGGAGCCTGCTTCGGTTTCTGTTGTCTCCCTCTCTCTCTGCCCCTCCCCCCACACACTCTGTTTCTCTCTCTCAAAAATAAATACACATTAAAAAAAATTTTTTTTAATGTGAATCCTTTAGCACATAGAGTTTATATTGAAATTATGTATTATACATATGTATCTGCTTAAACCTTGATTTTTCAATGCTGGGTTTGTTCTTGAAAACCAACCTGCTATGCTTGCTTTATTTTATATTTGATGTTAGTTGATTCTGCCTAGTAATAGTGAAAGTAAAATCTAAATTCTAAACCAAAACCACCAGCAGCGTTTTACCCAGCATTCTCTACCCACCCTATACACATCTGCTCCCCAGATCCTTTCTGAGCTGTTGTGGGAAGGTCCTGAGCTAACAGAATACTTTAAGTTTCAGCTCTTAACACTGTTGCAACCATTAGCACTTTCTGAATTAATAGCTGCCAGATAAAATCACCTTTAGCAACAGTTTTGAAATCCTTGTCTCTATGCCATTAAAAATGCTAAGACAGGAGAATAAAACCTCCCCTAGAAAATGTCGTGTGAGCAGGAAGTTGCCCAAGAGGTAATGTGGTCAAATGTGGTCTTAACCCTAAAATGGCAGTTGAAATTGTGCCAGGGGAGAGTGTGGTGGTGCTGAAGACCTAAAAATAGGATACTACACAACTTTGGGCAGAATTTTTATAAAATCAGTCTTGTTTATTTACCCCCCTGCAGCTCTCCCCAACACACACAGACGCATAAGATTGAAGCGGTTAGCCCCACTAATCTGTGATATACTTTGGAAATGGTAATAATAAATAAGCACTTACTAGGTACATATGGTGTGCTAAGTACTAGCTTTCTATTCATTGTCTGATTTTTTTTACCCTCGCTTTCCAGGCAGTATTATTTTCTCCTGTGAAGAGAAGACAACTGAGGCACATTTTATTTTATTTTATTTTATTTATTTATTTTTTTAACGTTTATTTATTTTTGAGACAGAGAGAGACAGAGCATGAACGGGGGAGGGTCAGAGAGAGGGAGACACAGAATCCGAGACAGGCTCCAGGCTCTGAGCTGTCAGCACAGAGCCCGACGCGGGGCTCGAACTCACGGACCGCGAGATCGTGACCTGAGCCGAAGTGGGCCGCTCAACCGACTGAGCCACCCAGGCACCCCCTGAGGCACATTTTAAACAAGTAACTAATCAAAGGTCATATGACCATTGAGTGGAAGAATTAGGATTTAGACCCAGGCAAGTCTAATTTCAGAGTTCTCTTGCTTAAGCACTACTCAGTCATATGGAAAATGAATATTTATTTTTAAGTTGAATCCATCAAGTATATTCAGTAAGGTCCTTTTTCAGTAGTTTTTGCAATTGCATTAGTTTGTGCTTTTCCCAATAACATGCTCACATCCCAAATGTGTCTTCATGAGGCGATTTTATAGCTTCCTCTTTAATTGAAAAGCATTTTATGACTGAAAGCAAACTTCTTAATGAAAGCTCATAAAGTGTCTGTAGCTCTGAGTTTACACAATATGAAATATACCAGAGAAACTCATTCTTAGAATTATTGTTCAGGGTGCCCGGGTAGCTCAGTTGGTTGAGTGTCCGACTTTGGCTCAGGTCATGGTCTTACGGTTTGTGAGTTCAAGTCCTGCGTCGGGCTCTGTGCTGACAGCTCAGAGCCTGGAGCCTGCTTTGGATTCTGTGTCTCCCTCTCTCTCTGCTCCTCCCCCACTCATGCTCTGTCTCTCTCTGTCTCTCAGAAATAAATAAATGTCAAAAAATTAAAAAAAAAGAATTATTGTTCATATGGGCCAATGATAAGTAACTTTCACATGCTACATATATAGCTTAAAGCAAAAAATGACTTTGACATTCTCAAGAGCGGCTTTTATTTTTTGTACCTAAATATCACTGTTATAATAATATTACTAAGTAATATTTTCCTGTCACTATTAAGCATGTACAGCCACTGCTCTAAGAACTTTATATGTGTTAAGTCATTAATTAAATCTGGAAATGACTAGCTGTAGCTATGAAGTGAATTATTCTAAAGATAATGAAACATTCTTAAGGGGCTTTATTTATTTATTTATTTTTATTTATTTATTTATTAAATTTATTAAAACAAAACAAAACATTAAGATATACCTCCTAAGGAAGGTAACTCAATTTTCCTAGGACTCAAAATTTCCAGTTTGTTAACATTGTATCTTATTATGCATATGGAATGTACCATAAAATGTTTCAGATCACAGTTTAAACATTGATTTGTTTCCAATTTCGGTGACATCAGCCTTGACAAAGCCCTTAATTTCAAGCCTACGGAATTGCTTCTTCCCTTTGACTATGAAGCTGAAGCCGCTGTCTCTCTGAGGCATGGATATCTGATGGCTCAAGAAACCCTACCAGGGAGGTGAAATTGAAGATTCTCTTGTTACTGACATGAACATGACTCTCTTTGGAAAACTGTCATGGAAGATGCTTTGTTTACTCAGAAAATGCTATAACCACGCCCAGATGATCTCTTCTTAAAGCTACCACCCATATTGATGCATGATGCATTTTCTTGAATTCATTTATTAATTCTCTGATTTTACTCATGTTGTTTATTTGTTGTTTAACAAAACAAAACAAAACAAAACACCAAGAAAGCCTGGTATCCTTCTCAGTATCAATGATAGCAGTCATCAATGGACAATTTTATTGCTATTAGTGAAAAGAGCATAAACTGGGATTAATGACACCTGGATTCCAGGTGTGGTTCTGCCACTGACTAACTTTGTGATTTGGGACAAGTCTCTTAATATCTTTGCATCATCTGTCTCATCTGCAAGAAGGGATTGGAATAGATGATTTCTTAGGACTTACTCAGTGCTAAAACTTTTCACATTGATCTTAAAACGATACATATTTATCCTCCCTAGATTTTAGTCAGTGATGAATATAATCGCCAACATCTAATAAAAGAAGCAGGAAGGTACCCATTGCTGCTATCCATAGGAAATCTGCCTAGAGCATGTCTGACCCATCAGGGAACATCTTCCCAAAGCACCTTTGTCTTTCAGCGTCCGTGGCCAGTGAGCTAGGGTCATTCCTCCACAGAGGCATTTGCAAGCAGCTTTCCTTGGAACTCTCCCCTTGGAGTATCCTGAGAAATAGGGGTCTGTGATCAAATCCCTTGAAGAATACTATATCTCTTTTGGAGATTCACAACACATGTTAACATGTTTAGAAATCTGAGAAGTCCCAAGTTAAAAAGACTTGTTGAACTTTGCTGAGCCTAGCATTTCTCTAACTTTATTTGACAATGGAACTGTTTTCCTTTGTCACAACTACCAACATTCCAGGAAGACTGTAATCTCTCATAACAGAATATTTGAATTGCTATTTTAGAGTTAAAGACTGCAGAGCCTTCATATACCCTTTTTTCTTTGGAAAGAGCAGGAAATCATCAGCCCTATTAATTCACTTAATGACTACCAAGATAAACCCTCTTGGTAGACATTTTCTGTAGCTATTTCCCTTGCAAACATCAGCTGGAATAGAGTATCTGTCATCTTTAATAGAACAAAGAGCACCCATTCTCACTGGTAATAGTGTAGCCTTATTCCTTTACACTGAGGAATATTTCCTTGCTTTTCTTTCTTTCTTTCTTTCTTTCTTTCTTTCTTTCTTTCTTTCTTTCTTTGAGAGAGTGTGATCAGGGGAGAGGGGCAAAGGAGGAAGATGAGGACAGAGAGAGAGAGAGAGAGAGAATCTTAAGCTAGCTTGACGCTCAACTTGGATCTCTATGTGGGGTTCAATCCCACGACCCTGGGATCATGACCTGAGCCAAAACTGAGTCAGACGCTCTACCTTTACATATTCCTATTAGCTTCTGGGTTCTTTGGCAACCTTTCAGAAATGTGAAACTGGTGTAAGACAAACATACATTCTGAGTACTCAAAGTGCTAGCATAAAATAATTTATTTATTAAGAACTGTTGCAAGACAATTCTCTATGGGTCTCTAGTAATTCTGCACATCTTATAAGCAAGGCACTGACTGCTTTTTCTTCCAGACTTAAATTCAAGGGTACTTGTAGAGTGAACAGCCTTTGAAGATAGAGGAAATGTCACCCTCTGGAGCAAAAGGCAAGCATACCTATTGTCCAGTATAATAAAGACACTTTCTCTTCAGAGCAAGAGGCAGGCATGCTTACACTCATTAGAAAACGTGCACATCCCCTAAGCTCATGGTTCCTCTCCTATAACACAACCTGTCATTACTATGTTAGGAACTCCAGGAACTGACACAAAAATGTGAATACTCTGGCTGCTGCTTTTGCTGAGTAATAAACTTTTATCTGATCCAGGGGTTTCCTGTCTTCTACCGCCCTCCAAGAAACCATGGCAGGCTAATTTCTTTGAGCTTACAAGGGATCAAGTCTCAGATCCTTCACAATTCTGACAATAACTGGCTTTTTCCTCCCTGTGAATTGGACATTGGCAGAATAACTTTATATCCTTAGGTGTTCTCCCTCCCTGAATCATCCCTGGTCTTGTGACTATTCTCTCCTCTGAATGCTTCTCTAAGCCTGTTGTAGCATTTACAGTTATCCATCCTTGTTTCTGAGGAACGTTCGGCAGAGGGCTATTAGAAGTGATGCGCTGTGATTATGGAATTTCAAAGAAAGGCACCATGAATTCTGTCCAGCATGAGAACATTTCATTAAAATGATTAGAAAATATTTTGCAGTCTAGCTTGTTTTTTAAAAGAAATTTAAAAGTTAATCCTCTATGAAAAGGAAATGCCATCTTATAGTAAACAATGGACATGTATCTGGGGGTGAGGTGGGGTCGGGGAAACTTCTGAGGTAATCGCACTGATTGCTCCCAAAAGCAATGTGGAAAGAGGCTTGAGTTCAGATAAGATAAATTTCTTCATGTGACCAAGGGGAGGATCGTTTTAACCACAACATGAAAACCACTGTGGCCTTATTTAGGAGACCGAAAACATCCAGATTTCTTGAACATCCCCAATATTCTTCAGCTTCTAAAATGCTTCTGACAACAGTCTGATCTGATGTCATGTCACATGAACTGTTGATTTCACTGGCTAAACCATGACTCAAAATTATGCTTTCTGTAACAATGCTTCTGATAAACTGCTTTGAAACACATAATTTCTGACTGAAAGTGTTTTTAGGGACTTTGGGAACCCAATCTGGAAATCCTACGTGGTAATCTGATAACTTGCTACAGTGATTTGAAAGCCACAAATAGGGTAGTAAATTAAGCTTTGTTGAGCACTCCATGCCAGGCATGGTTTAAGAATATCACATGTATTATTTCACTAATCCATGTGACGACACTATGAAGTAGGTACTCTCAATGTCCCCATTTCACAGATGGGGAGGCTGAGCCACAGATAGGTAATGTCACTTGCCTAAGGTCATGCTGCTGGTAAGCAGCAATAAGTAGAGCCAAGAAGGAATTCAGGGAACCCGACTCTAAAACCTATGCTCCCTTTCTGCTTTATAATAGCAGTTTTGTTTTTTTTTTAAACTGCTAGAAAATGTGATTTTTTTCTAGAATGCTTAAAAGAAATCAACATCACTTTTCTTACTTCTTTGGATTTTGATCTCTAGATTGTTATCTTCCTACTTATAATGCTCTTCATCATTTTTCTGTGAAGAATATATCTCAGGACCATTAAGGGTGAATTACGTCCATCATCAGCCCATGTCGACAGAGAAGGGAGATACAATGTAGCCCGTTTTGAGAAGGGAGATGTTGCAGTTAAGCCACCATAAGATCTTGTGTGTAAGGTTTTGATTTGTCTTGAACTCCTAACATAAGATGCATTTGAAAAATCTTCTAATAATCTAAAACAAATCCACAATAGATGTCGAGTGTTTCTCTTTATGTTTGTATCCAGAGAAGGAGGTAAAAGCAACAATATTTTGAAGTGATGTTATCAGTTCTTTGCTGGGACAAACTTAAGTCTCTCATGATCGGGAGTGGTAATACCAGCCCTCAAGTCACCCACAGTTGCCACAGTCCCCAGAGGGGCACATTGTGACCCTGTCTAGACCAACAGTCACATCACAATGCTTTTCAGACTGGTCCCTCATCCTCTCCAGTCTCCCAGGGAGCATGGGAGGTAGGAAGACAAGGGAATTTCTGAATGCTTGAAGGGGAAAGGACTATCTTTCTCAGAATGGTGAGGAAATAATTTACTATAGAGCATTTGTTGATCGCTGCCCAGGCTCTGACACCCCAAAAGATTTCTGAAAACCAGCGACAGCAAAGTTCACATAAAAGTCTCTGCAAGGTTACATCTGTTCAGTGTTCTGAAGACGAGTGATATGGTACAAATTTCAGATGCAAGAGCAAAACACACCTCTTCGTGCCCCGTCACCATTTCCACAGGCAAATGAGGGAGTCAGCATGGTCTTGGCCGAACAACTTTTGTGCAGACTGGTGAGTACTTTTCTCTCGTCCTGTTAAGGCCTTGAAGAGCCAAGAGGTGAGTGGAGATTCCTGCCTGTCTGCTCCTCACATCTAGAGTGAATCTAGAGGTTCCAGAGAAGTCAACACAAATCCATCTTCTGATCTTTCTGGGATCCCACATGGCTGCACGGAATTGTTTTAACTCCTTAACTAAAAGGATTTGGATTTACCTTCATTTTAACTGGCACTGCTCTTTAAAAAACGTATATGGTGGAATTCTTACAGACCCAACTTTTCAGGCAAAATCACTTTCCTAAATGTTGCACTTGTTGACGCTGAGGGGACCCGCAAATTTGCACATGCCTTCAGTGGCTTTACAGCTCTTTACCACCTCCTCTGTTTTGTACATATCTTTCCAGCACCTTCTCATTTCTCTCTCACTTCCCTCCAAATTACATCAGTCTTTAAATGTCCTGTCCGAACCCTTTTTCCTTAAGCTTCTCTAACACTTTCTTTTCTGAAAACTCTTATAGTAATTAACCATGTTTTTCCTGCCATAGCTGTGAAAACTTGGATAAGTTGCTTAGCCTCTCTGAGCTTCAGTTGCTTCATAAATAAGTGAGCATAACTATAGTACTTGATATGTGTTGTGAGGATTAGGCATTTTTTTTTCTTTCTTTTTTTTTTTTTTTTTTAATCTTCCAGTAGCCAGTTCTGCGCTGGGCACATTAGTCCTTGAAATAAAATCTTTCTGTTTGTTTGACTGCTGTTTGGGGTACCTAGAAGAACCTTCAGGAAAGCCACAAAACCCAAAGTTAAGGAAGACTGGAGAGAAACTTGTTTCACCCTCCTCAGCACTGACCACCCCCAACCACTTTGGGTACAGCTCCATCCTCAAATGGCTAAAAAAAACAACATAGAAATTAAATTATACTATAGTTTCTAAATATCTGTGCCTCCCCCTTAGAAACATTTGTCTATGATTTTTAATATAGAAGGGAACAGATCTAATGTAAATTCAGTCTATAATGGCAGACTCTCTGGAATCTGTGAAGAAGACATTTTTGATCCACAGAAAACATACAATGTCTTTCTAGAAGTTTCCTCAAGGACAGAAGAAAGAACGATGGAGCAGGAGTGAACTTCTACAGCAAACTGATCATTCCTCCTCCTTGTTTCCTTTCTCTCCCCGTTTCCTTTCTTGGGTCGGCCAGTCAGGCACCCCAACCCCAAGGCCTTCATCTGTCACCCAAAACAGAACAGCACCTCCTTCCCAGAGGCTGCCTTTTCTCACACGAGGGGACACAGGATCTGAAAACCATGCATTTCCTTCCCTCACTTCTACTCCCAGCCTAATTTCCTCCTCTGTCCCTCCAGTTCCAGGCTGGATTTACAGGCCTTACCTGAGGCGGGGAGGGGAGCCTACCTCAGTCCCCCAGCCTAGATCTGGAGGAGATACCACTGCATGCTGCTGCCTGGTGAGGAGCCTACAGGAAGCAGCCTGCGCCTCTTTTTTTTTTTTTTTTTTTTCATTAATTGTTTTAAATTTACATCCAAGTTAGTTAGCATGTAGTGCAATAATTATTTCAGGAGTAGAATCCAGTGATTCACCCCTTACATATAACACCCAGTGCTCATCCCAACAAGGGTCCTTCTTAATGCCTCTTGTCTAATTATCCTATCCCCCCGCTAAAAACCTTCCAGCAACCCTCAGTTTTTCTTTATTTAAGAGTCTCTGATGGTTTGTCCCGCTCCCTGTTTTTATATTATTTTTGCTTCCCTTCCATTATGCTCATCCATTTTGTATCTTAAATTCCACATGTGAGTGAACTTATATATTTGTCTTTCCCTGACTAATTTCACTTAGCATTATACACTCTAGTTCCATCCACGTTGTTGCAAATGGCAATATTTCATTTTTTTGATCACCAAGTAATACTCATATATATATATATATATATATATATATATATATATACATATATATATATATATATGACACATCTTCTTTATCCATTCATCTTTCGATGGACATTTGGGTGCTCTCCGTAGTTTGGTGATTGTCCATAGCACTGCTATCAACATTGGGGTGCACGTTCCCCTTCAAAACAGCACTCCTGTATCCTTCGGATAAATACTTAGTAGTGCAATTACTGGGTCATAGGGTAGTTCTTTTTTTAATTTTTTGAGGAACCTCCAGACTGTTTTCCAGAGGGGCTGCACCAGTTTGCATTTCCACCAGCAGTGCAAAAGGGTTCCTCTTTCCGAGGATTAGGTGATTTAATACATGTCTTAGAACTGCCTGACATATCATAAATGTGCATTGTGTCAATTTTTATTAATATTAAACAGATAATGACATCTTCTCTTTTTTTGACACTTGGAATTTTTTTGTTTCCCACATGGTTGAGGTTCAAAAATTATTTTTTAACTTAATTATTTTAATATTAAGTTAAAGGAGGAGTGTTTCCTTCAAATTAAAAAAAAATAGATAAACATGAGGAAGTGCCAGTTGCCAGTTTTCTTAAAAGTCAACATCTTGCAGCTTGATATATAATTTCTTTTAAAAAGTAAGCCTACTAAGTGCTTCTTGCAGGAATAAAGTATATATGTTCTTTTTTTACTCTTTCCTTTCTATTTCAATTTAACATATCACCCATGATACATGAAATAATCATTTCTTCCCCCAATTGAAACCCATGAAATTATTTTCTTGAGAATCTTATGTAAAATATCCAGCCTGTTGCAGAACTTCTGCTGATGTGACTGATTCAGTGTCTTAACATTATGGAAAAAAGAGTACACACAGATTTTGAAATAGTGCTTTTATTGTTTACCGAAATCTGCATGACTGAAGAAATAACCAGTTTTAACACATCAGTGTTACAGGTTCTCTCTGCCCCATGATTTATACAGGGGATCATCCCAACAGTCCCCCAGCTGCTTCATGAATTTGTGATCTACAAGGGGAGGGAGGGCCTTGTACTCAAAAGAGAACACATTTCAAAAGTCTGTTTGAAGAGTAAAAACTGACAATGTTCATTTTAAAGCAGAAATAGGTCAGCCATTCGAAGACAAGAGAAGGCAACATTTTTGTTCAGAAGAATAATAGAAATATGGCATTAAAAATCAGGACAGAGGTGCTGAAGCTTGCTCAGGAGGTAAAATATTAAGATCTTTCTGTCAGTTTTTAATGTTCAGAACACAAAGCTCTGTTCATCGCAAAGAAGCCAGTTTGTTTATCAAGATTACTTGGATTTCTTTAGCAAGTAGTTTAACTCTTCCCATAGTTTTCTCTGGTCATCATGTTGTATTTTGTAATGAAGACAAAATGGAGAGCACTGGTGGAAAGACAGACTGCTCGCAGCTTGGCCTGCCTTCTAGCCTCTCACAACCAGGATTTGCTTTCTGCTTGCGCTGGACGGAGGTACCCATGACAGAGTTATCTGAGGAGAAGACCTGTTCTGGGTGAGCCCACGTTGCCCTGGAATTACATGGCCGAGGGGTGGGCACCAGGGACCAGACCGAGATTGGGTTTCAAGCCAAGATACTGGATTCTCCTGGTTAAGATACAGAACTCTGCATGTGTAACAGTGAAAATGGCATACACTGCATTAACGTCCCATGACTTGAAGGCATGACAATTCAGAACATACATGAATTTGTGGCACATGGAAAAGTGGCACAGAACAAGGAGATGTGTGATTTTCTAAAAGTAGGAACGCATTCATTCTTTCTCACCAAACCAGGTACATTCTAAGCAGTTATCGAGGTTGAAAATCTCCAAGAATGAAAGAGACTATGTCACTGAGTTTCCAGCATAGCCCTGGTGACATAGCAGCACGTTCTATCATGGCCAGGATTGACTCTGTCACGGTTTTGGTCTTGACACACAATGGGAGGAAGCATGACTTCATTTTATCATGTTGATAAATTATAAATTATAAAATTCTTTATAATGACCTCCATGCTAGTTTATTGGTCCTGGCTTTGCCCCTTTGGGGTGGAAACTTGAAAATGCTCAAGATAGTAAAGTGTTGCCACGCACACAAGTCACGACAGTTGCATCACCACAGAAGGTGTAACAGATGTGTGATGAAATTGGACCATCACTGTCCTTGGGTCAACAACTGTTTGGTTACCAAAGTCATGCCTTGTTCACCCTGCATCTCCTTTTAACACCGCTGGGTTGCATTCATGCTGCCTTCATTTTTGTTATGACTGTGTTTACATGGCTTTACAATTGGCTCTCCTTTGGGTGGAACACGGTAAAGACTGAGGAAGGCAGCCCGGAGAGACCCCCTTCCAATTATTCCCTTTGAATTAGTGGCACTTGTAGGCAGCTTGTTTGCCTTGGGATTAGCTTTGGGAACAACCATAGCTGTTGGGATGTCGTTTTGTAGCCAGATGAAAATAATTCTCAGAAACAAAACTTCTATTGAATCACGGACTGAAGAAAAGGCTAAAACATCGAATTCAATATTACTGACTAGATGAGGTCTCTGTTTTACCATATGAAATAGGAAGTAGATGGAAGAACTTTAAACAGGTATTTACATGGTCAGGGGTCCCTGAAGGAGATGGGCTAGAGTGGCCAATAAGAGGAGGCTGTCACCAGTACAACAGAACAATTAAAACAAAAAGCAAATAAAGGAATCAGAAGGGTTCAGTGTAAAGCAATAGAAGATTATAGTGGTACCTGCTGTCTTCTGAATAAAGGAATTGAAACCTTCATGAGCCACCTGCACTGAAGAGCCTTAAATAAGGCTACAGAAAGGGGAGTTCATTTTAGCCCTGATTGTATGGAGATAAAATTCTTGATGATTCCTTTATCGAAGGTGTTTCAAGAGTAAGAATCTGGTTTTCTAGAAACTGTGTAGAGAAGAGTCCATGTGATGCTGAAACAGATCAACCCCCAGAGGACGAGAAGAGAAATAGATAGCCACAGTTAAAGTAAAATTATTCTTTAGGTCCTCTCCAATACTTGAAAATTGTACATATTACTAAAGAATTATGCAATGAACCTGCTCTGGTCAAGGTGTTCTTTTTCTCAAAGGTGCCCTAGAGCAATGATCTAAATTACCATTTTGAAATGGAGAAACCATTCTGCTTATGCCTTTGAATTCCTGCCCCTCTTTGCCCCCTCTTCCTTTCCCCAAAAGGAAAAACACTTCATCCAAGTAAGTCAATTGCATTTTCTCTAGGATTATTTTTATGTGCTGCACACTATGGACCACACCTGCAGATATAGTGATGCTTTTATCCTGTTTCCACCTCAGTTTTCCCCTCATTTCTTACATAATATTCTAGATACTATAGAACTTAATATGTCAGATTTGATATAAGCCTAAATCTTATTACCCATCTTTTAATAATGCAGATTTTGTCAAATCACATAAAGATTAATAGATGTTCTATAAAAATGAAAACAAAAAAAGTTACATGACAAGTTGAAATCTTCCTTCAAAACCTCTCTCAAATGTCCCCCAGATTTTCCATTTCCACTTGTGCTCCCCCACGTTAGCTCTCATCGCTTTATGGCTACACAAGGGTGACTGCCTCCTTCCTAGTCTCCCATTTCCTGTCTTCACTTCAGCCAGACCACCTTCCATGCAATTGTCTAAATTATCTTCCAAAAGTACAGCTCTCAGCATGTATATTATTTATGGCCCATAGTAGCTGCTCAAGAAATCACTTGATCTCCCACTGCCCAAAGGAAAAAACTTCAACTCGAAGCCCTTATGTTTTGTAAATAATCATGAGAGATTATTATATAATAAAGAATATATTTGGTCTTTGTCCCTGGTTCCTGGTACACAGAGCCCTTGGAATTTCCCAAGTGATAGAAGTGTCTTTGTTAAGCTAATGAGATGACTCATGTGGGCCTTTAGAAAGCTTCAGGATGCGGGCTGGACATCAGAAAGGCCAGCCCTGCTATTAGAGTGTTGGATTTTGGCCCAAATTGACCTGGAGGGGAGGGCAGGTTGGGGGAACTAGGAACTGGGGAGGAGAGAAATTAAGATCAATCTTGTCTTCATAATGAAACTCCAGTAAAAACAGTGACATCAAGGCTCATTGGAGCTTCCCAGTTGGTGAACTCATAGAAGTGCCCAGAGGGTAGACACAGTCTCGCCCCATGGAGAGAGGGCACAGAAGCTGAGTTCTGTCCTAAGCTCTCTTCAAAAACAACTGTAATCATAATTTTGCACTTTCTTGAGTTCTGTGAGTCATTCTTGTGAATTATCAAACCTGAGGGAGTCATGGAACCTCCAGATTTGTAGCCAGCTGGACCGATGAGTGGTTGGCCTTGGGAATCCCTGGGGGCTTGTGACTAGCATCTGAAGGGAGGGCGGTCCTGTGGAGAACTTTGCACTCAACTTGTGGAGCCTGTGCCAAGTCTAGATAGTATCAGTATCAGGACTGGGTTGGGTGGAAACAGAATAGAGACGGCATTCAGTAGCTATTACTGGAATCTACAGAAATAGAGCATGTTACCAGAGTATGATTTGGGATATCGTGGCTGTAATGGAAAGATTGATTTAAAAGCTTCCCCAGGACCACAAAATGGTACTACTGCTTCCTATGGTCTGGCTTACACAGAACCTGTTAGGTTGGCCCCGTGCTAAGAAATCATGCCTGTGAGTCATTTGAAGACAGAGGAGTCAAAATATTTTGATGAGCTTAGGGCAAGACATTTGAAATGCATTATGACCTGTGGTCTTAATTCCATGGGGTCCTACCGGTGGTTTATTTGGGCAGAAGACAACCTAAGTGTCCTCCACGTAGCCTCTCCGAGAAACATTCTACCTAAGCAAGACAGCCAAGCCTGGCTGAGCAGTTATAAGTAAATCAGTATGTGAAGAGTTGGAGACCCCTGCACTGTCGACAACCTTGGTAGCACTTCTGAGAAGAATCAAGCTGCTGGTGCTGGTGATGGTGGTTATGGCAAGAGAGAGGTCACCGTCTGCTTGTTGCTCACCAAGCTGTCTGTTTCCAATGTTGGCAGTAAAACCCAGCAACAGAGGGTAAGAAAAGAGAAGTCCCCAGGCGCTGCACAGCCCCTGCCTATCAGACCCCGTGTGAGTGCTTTTACTTGACTTAGCTGATTTTGTCCTCCCCCGTGGAGGGGGTGGAGGTATTATCATCCCACTTTACAGAGACTCAAACTGGCTACAAGTGCTGTGAGCTCTCACAGCTAGTAAGTTGGAGAAGAGGCGTGAGCATTCAGGGCTGTCTGAATCCAAATTTAAACTCTACATTCTCCATCACTGCTGATGAGCCAGCTTTGGGCCTCACCCTGACATGCCCGAGTTACACTCTGGGTTAGGAAAGCCGAGAAAGGTTATCTTTTCCCTCTCAACTTAGTATAGAGTAAGCTCCTGAACCAATTTTCCCCAGACAAGCCAGAGATTGCCAGTGGCAAGACAACATGGGACTCTTTTGCAGCCTTTTTTTCTCAGCAGTGTCTCATTTAGGCAAATTGGTGCTAATTCTGGGGCAGACGGGAACAAGTAACCATCACGGCCTCCTGGAGACTTCTTTGGTGCCGCCACCCAGGGCATACGTGGCTGTGTTTACAGAGAGCCCCTTCCACTCCCCTGAATTAGCTCCATCTAGTTGCAAGTAGGAAACAGTGACTCTTCCAGCAAGAATCCTTGATGGTGCGTCCTTCTGACCACCAGAAGATTCCCTAGAGGGTTCACCATGCGCTGAGACCACACTGGGAGGTTGAGGCTGGGGGACCTGCATTATTAAGCATCTGTTTGTCATTAGTAGGTGCCTTTTCTTGCACGGTTGGCCAGGCCCTGACACCGCAGGGCCTGGAAATACAGTGCCAGGCTGTGGTGGTGGACGTTCAAAGGACACTTGGACAAGACGTGCTGACCTTGGCAGTCTCACGCAGCCACCAGCACAGCGGGCAGCCTGGGACAGTGTCTCACCTGTAGGCTGGGGCCTGGGCTGAAGACAGAGTGCAGCCACTCACCAGGGAACGCCTTGAGCTGAACACACTCTCTCTCTCATCTCTGAAGGTTTCACAGCAGTTGATTTCCCATGGAAACAAGCAGAAATCTGTTTTAATCATCTGGCATTTTTAGTTTCCTCATTTGTATGAGAACCTGGAGATACAGACATATGGTACATTCATTACCCCAGAAAGCTACAGCTGAAAGAAAAATAGTTAAAGCCAGTCTTAAAGCTGGAAAGCTTCAGCATATACCTTCACATTACTTTCCTTAATCTCACAGATTGTCAAAAATGCTGCCAAAATAGTTGTTTCTGTTTCAGCTCAGCGCTTCCAGCAAAATCCACATTTGAACCTCAGTGTGTGCTTCTTCCAAGGCACAGCTGCCCCTCTTACCTCCTGACCCAGACGGAGAGAGTAGACTGAGCGCAGGTGGAAAATCCCAGGCCTGACCTTGCCCTCACTAATCCTGTGACCTTGGGCTACAACTGAGCTTCTCTGGGCCTCGTTTTCCTCATCTGAAAATGTCATTCAGTCACCTGGCAAGTACTTGTTGAGCATCTATTTTGTGGCAGGCACTGTTCAAAGAACTGGGAAGATAGTGATAAATAAAATAGGATCCCCACTTTTGTGGAGTTTAAATTCTTTGTGGGGGGAGATAAATGAGTAGAGGACACAGTATGGTAGTCGGCAGTAGGGTCATGGGAAAAAACAGAACAGGGAAGGGAGTATTTGTGCAGAACAATTGCAGGTGTGAAACACGCTGGTCAAGGAAGTCCTCAGTAGAGAGGAGGCAGTGGAGGAGAGGTCTGAAGGACGTTATGAAGGTGTTCTGGGTGGATGGCAGAGGAAGAGTATTTTGTGGGGAGGCCCTGAAGCTGGAGACTGCCTCTGTTTTTGAGAAATAGCAAGAAGTCCAAAAATGGCTCAAATCTGCGTGTGGGGGCTTTGAAAGCCACCAAAGAGGATTTGCCAGCGGGTGCTCTCAGAGGGTTTTGAGCAGAGGAGAAACGATCTAAGATGTGTTACGGTAACTCTGGCTGCTATGTGGAGAGCACACTGAGGGGGGACAAAGTCGGGCCGCCGTTGCCGTAACTGAAGGGAGGCCCCATGATGGATTGGACCAGGGCAATTGGCATTTGGTGGTGAGAAGTGCTTGAAGCGTAGCTATACGTTACTTTGAAGGGAGAGCTGCCAAGGCTGGCAGATTACATGTGGGTGTGAAATAGGAGAGCGAAGGCCAACTCCCCAGTTTTTTAGCCTGGCTGCCGGAAAGAGTGGAGTGTTGATCTTCTGAGACTGAGAATAGCGTAAGGGGAAACAGGTGGGGAGGGATGGCACCTCGGGAACTCAGTTTGGGGCACGTGAAGTTTGAGACACCAGTTGGAAATCCAAACAGACACAACGAAAACATGTGACTCAGCAAACAGTAGAACTTATCAGATGAACTCGATCTAAAAGAATGATAGCTTTTGTCTTCAAGAAAAATCAGAGTAACCTCTGGTGATGCCATGTGGTGAGAAACCAAGATGACTGAGAAGTAAATCATTTTGAGAAGTAAAGTTTCTGTGCTTTCCTAGCCTGGACACTATTATCATTATTATCTCCTTGCAGTTAATTACCTAATGCGGGATTGCAAAGTTCACAAATTTAAAGGTAAAGAAAGGTCTGGTCACTGGAACATACAATACAGAAAGCACACATCCACCCACCCATTTTGGGGAAAGTTACACAGCGCTATAGTCTGAATGTTTGTATCCACACCCCTCCCCAAATTGATAGGTTGAAATCTTAATCCATCAATGTGATGGTATTAGGAGGTGGGGCCTTTGGAAGGTGATTAGGTCATGAGGGTGGAGCCCTCTCACATGGGATTAATGCCCTTGTAAAAGAGATCCCAAGATGGGGCGCCTGGGTGGCTCAGTCGGTTAAGCGGCCGACTTCGGCTCAGGTCATGATCTCGCGGTCTGTGAGTTCGAGCCCCACGTCGGGCTCTGTGCTGACAGCTCAGAGCCTGGAGCCTGTTTCAGACTCTGTGTCTCCCTCTCTCTGACCCTCCCCCGTTCATGCTCTGTCTCTCTCTGTCTCAAAAATAAATAAACGTTAAAAAAAAAAAAAAGAGATCCCAAGAGCTTCCTGCTCCTTCCACCAGGTGGGAACATAGCAAGAAGTCAGGAGTCTGCAACCCAGAAGAGGGCCCTCACTAGAACCTAATCATGCTGGCACCAGATCTTGGGTTTTCCAGTCCCCACAACTGTAATAAAAAATTGTTTGGTGCGTAGAAACCACCGCGTCTATGGTATTTGGTTACAGTAGCCCCAAAAGACTGAGACATACAGGCCAGAGTTAGAAGAAGGGTATTTATGACTAAGGGTGCAGAGAAGAACTCAGTGCCTATGCTCATTTTGGTGGCAAGAAGCTTTCTGGCTCCCAGATAGAGAAGGCTGTGAAGCTGGAGTTGAGCTGAATAGTGGAAATGATAATATCTAGCTTGCAAGGTTGCCCAGGGCCTGGCTCATAGTAGGACTCAATGAATCTTAGTTCACTTGCTTTTAAGGACAAGAATTCTGTACTATGAATCTTTGTACTCTTAGCAGGTACATAATAAATGTACTTATTTCTAGATTCGAATGTAGCCACCTTCGATATTAATATGTTTATGTTATATATTACTAATAATGTATATTAATATTTCTAAGGTACTAGAGACTTAAGGCAAAGTTAAGACTTCAATCGAGAGCAGTGCTCCCAAGTACAAATATAATGCAAGCTACATAGTTAATTTTATGTTTTCTAGTATACATTTTAAAAAATGAAAAGCAATAAAATGGATTTTAATGGTATTATTTAACCCAAAGTATTATCCTTTCCACAAGTAATCCACATAAAAATATTGACGTATCTTATTCTGTTTTTAACTAATTCTTAGAAATCCAGTGTGCATCTTATACTTCAACTAAATAACTCAATTAACATCTCAATTAAAACTAGCTGCAATCCAAGAGCTTAATAGCCACACAAGGCTAGTGACTATCATACTGGACAGTGTGGTTCTGGCGGCAAAAGGGAGGTACTTTTTTCTCTTGCTTTATGTTTTTATGTGCCTGACATTCAACTACAGAAACATGGTGTGTTTTCAGTCAGTCAGGCTCAGATATTACTTGTTCCTTTGTTTTATATAGCAGGCAGTTATGTGGTCGCTATTTTTATACACAATGGAAACAGAGGATCTCAGACTGTCTATGCACTAGGAATGGAACATGGCATCTCCACTTCACCTGTTCTTATCTCCCTTGGGTAGAAACAAAACAGAAGAAAACCCACAAAGGAAAGATCCAATAGCAAAACTTGTGCTTGTGTGGGTGGTCATCCTGATGGCTGCACTTTAAAATGTTACCTTCCTCTGATTTTATGCTAAGAATCTTTATGATAGAAAAAGCATAAAAATGGTGGTGGTAGAGGGGGTCACAAATCACTTCGAACTGGTGGCAGGAGATCTTCTGAGAAATGACACTCATAGGAAATAAAAACAAAGGAAAAACTGTCTTGCTAAACGTAGAACTCTTAGTCACAGAATAACTGGGACACATTTCAGTTCATCTAAATAACTTCGTGTAGTTTTGCAGACTCAGTCGTATCTCTAACTTACAAAATTCCTCCCTGATGCCAGAATCTTAGTGTTCGTACTGAGCAGAGAGAGTTACTGCAAGCAATATTGTTCTAAGCACTTTAAATGCATTGATGTGCTCAATCCTTCTAAGTCTTATGCCCCTTATAATAAACCTGTAACAGATTTGAATCTCAGCTCTGTCACTTGCTAGCTAGGAAACTTTCTGAGATTTAGTTTTCTATTATGTAATTAGGTTTTCGTGAAAATTAACTCGAAATGTGTGAAATGTACATTGCACGGTGCTTGACACTTGGTAAGATCTCCATAAACATTGCTACCGTTATTGGTGACAAATGGTTACCTTACAAATCTTAAGGAACTTAAGGAACTTGCAAATATTCTATGGCAAGGAGTCCACAGGGTTAGAATCTCTTCTTCTGGCTATTAAGGCTATTAACAGTGGCTTTCAGTTTTAAGAGCCACAATTTCCCTTGTTCATATACTAGAAAGTTTTGGAGGGTATACTCCAAAATTGTTTGTGGGGTATGTAAATCAAGAATGTATTCCAACATCACAAATATTTTTTAAAAGGTTTTATTTCTAAGTAATTTCTCTATTACCTCATGTGGGGTTTGAACTCACAACCCCTAGATCAAGAGTTGCATGTTCCACCGACTGGGCCAGCCAGGGGCTCCCCAACATCACTAACAATTTTTAAAGTGATTTTTGAATAGCTGACATGTGGACATGATGCAAACTTAAAAGAAAATGCAAAAAGATACGCAGAGAAAAGGCACTCACAGGAAATAAAACCAAAGGAAAAACTGTCTTGACAAACGTGGAGCTCTTAGTCACAGAATAAATGGTACGTTAACTTTTTCAACCATAGATAACTTAGTCCCTCATTGCTGGGATGGACCTGTCCCAGGAAGTCATGTCTGATGTTGGGGAGAATTTTTAATCATTGATGGTTGTTTTAAGGTGTCACTGTCATTAGGATCTGGCCACATTTGAGCAACAAGCGGGCAGTCAGGAAATGGTTCTCAGGCAGTTTATTCATCTGGGGCTTTATGAAGCCACCTGGAGTTTCAGATGAATCAATTTGTGGAGTGCATAATTAGATGCTTATAGAGGTTTTAGAGTGACCTTAGCAAGATGATAAGCATAAAAAGAGCAATTAGGAAAAGTAATATTTTGTAAACATCATGGACATAAGGCATTAATCTAAGAAATTGTGAAGAATGATGGAATATTCATTAACTAAAGGTTCAGTAATTTTCAAAGTGATAGAGCAGATCTAAGGAAGTAAAACCTTACATTAATTTTGGCAAAACAGAAGCGACAGTACAGTTTCATTTTTTAACGAGATTGATTACGAAGTACAAAAATGGAGTCATTGTAGGCAACTCTTTTTATAACGTGTTCAGTTGAGCTGGTACAGATATGACTGGGGAAAGGTTGAAGCAGGTATGGGAACACCTGGTTGTAATAACCCAATAGGTAACATTTATAGGCTTGTGGGTATAATCAATAGTAGCATTTGGGATGAAAGAGAAATTAGTTATAGGCAAGACCCAGGTGTCTCTGACACGGTGAACATACCAGAGTTTTTTGGTGACAGGTCTAACAGTCAGAGAGGTTTCTTCTTTTTACAGTAGACTGAGAAATGTGGATAAGAATATCGTTTCTCTAAGAGAAAGAGGAGGGGGGAAACAAACAAATAAGGTAGAAGCAACAGTGAAAAAATGGTATACAGGCCTGGTGGGCTCATCCTGGGAAAGCTGTCTCTTTCGGCTTTCATGTGCTTCAATTCCTGGAATTTTTATTTTTAGGTCATCAGTTGGTATGTATAGGTCTGTTCAGGATTTGGTGTTTTGTTTTGTTTTTTAGATGTGAAATGTGAATCTAGGAGTCTATTTCTTGGAATTTTCTGGCACAAGGATTGGTTAAATTGTACTTGTTGGGAGTCTTGCCAATGAGACCGAATGGAGTCTTTTTGGAGATGTCTTTTCTAATAGACGAAATCTACAGGTTGTAAGGTTCGTGATGTTTAATGTTTTCATTCCCCAAGAGCACACTGTGAAAAGGTTGCTCAACTAAAGTGTTGTTATTTTTAATAGAAGCAATTAGGCCCTTACCACGGTGAAGTATATTGTCTTTTGTCAACTGTGGATCAAAGAAACAGAGGCTATGAGTATTGGGTGTCCTGTTACAAGAACAGATTCCTATTGAGCTTATGCAAATACATACCTTGTCATGACAAATAAGAATATTTAACAAGAGTTTTTGAACTCTTTTTCTCTGGGAGAAAAAGATAAATGTTTTAACCTTTGTTGTAAAGACAATGTACCAAATTGTGGTAAGTTACAGATAGCTGAAAGGAGAGGGGAAAGGGGGGTCCTTTAAACCTGGAAAACAAAACATCAAGAAATCAGTTTTTATTAGAGTTTTAGGAATTTTATATACTTTCTACAACATTTATAATATCTATTTATACAAATACAACATAAAGAAGGCTTTGTATTTCTTTTTATTTGACATGTAATTGGGCATATCAAATAATCCTAATTAATGTAATATTTTTCTTTTTATAAGGAGAGGGAACAGATCTTTTGAAAAATTTCAGACCCTCTAGAATTGTCAGTTACTTTTAGGTCAAAAAGACTTTATTTAGAATGCGATTTGGGGAAGTTTGTCAGAAAGGTTTTGAACATTTGACCAAATAGGATCATAAGATTATTGTAAAGCAATATATATTTTTTAATTTTTTAATGTTTTATTTATTTTTGAGACAGAGAGAAACAGAGCATGAGCAGGGGAGAGGCAGAGAGAGAGGGAGACACAGAATCCGAAGCAGGCTCCAGGCCCTGAGCTGTCATGTCAGCACAGAACCCAACGCAGGGCTCAAACTTACAAACTGTGAGATCATGACCTGAGCCAAAGTCGGATGCTTAACCGACTGAGCCACCCGGGCACCCCTATTGTAAAGCAATCTTTAAGTATTTTTTTGACCAAAGTGACAATAAAAGATTTCAAAGGCAAATACAAAGGATTGCATAGTTGGAAGCAAAACTTGACTCTCTTAATACCAGAAAACTTGGTTTACTTGAATAATCAAAGATCTGGTGAAGACAAAACATAGAATCTTTGTTTTGTAGATATATTACACGAAAGGTAAAGAAAGGTCTTTGTTCATAATTTTTTATTAAGGGCAGTTATTATTCCCATAATTTAAGGAAATGTTATCCTTTTTACAGAGAAAAATTGAATTCTAATGTAGCAGTGTATTTTTGATATTAACATTTTCCCTTTTTAAAATTTAAATAAATCCATTCAAATCTTAGCTTGACTATAAAATTTCCTTTTGAATATTCCTTTCTATAAGCCTTCTACAACTTTTTAGATGTATTTAGGTTTTGTCTTATTGTTTTCCTTTTTTATTTTGAAACAATCATTTTACTTTAGGACACAGTTACTTTCTTTTTTAAAATCTTTTTGGCAGTTTCAACTTTGTTAGTTTAAGTGGTTTTTTGTTTGTTTTTGTTTTGTTTTGAGAGAGTGATCTAGAGTGTGTGTGATGGGAGAGAGGGACAGAGGGAGAGAAAGAGAAAGAGAGAATCCTAATCTTAATCCTAATCTTCCATGCTGAGGTGGAGCCTGAGGTGGGGCTTGATCCCATGACCTGAGCTGAAATTAAGTCAGACTGTCAACCGACTGAGCCACCCAGGCGCCCCTCAAGTGGTTTTTTTTTTTTTTTTATTTCCAAAACTTATAAAGTTTATCTAGAAAAGAAATGATATAAGGCAGTTGTTAACAGAGTAATTGCAGACTTACTCTTAGAGGATGGTGTAATTCCTTATGCATTGCGTTAAATGAATATAAATTCCTTCTATACAGTATCATGAAAGTAATGAGAGGCCTGAGCAAATTGAAACTTAAAAGCTTAAGTTACGGGAAACTGAAACCTAACCAAGCTTAACTAGCTTGTTCCGCTTCTGTACAATTGCTTGGCGCGCCCATGTATTCCTGATCAATCATTTTTGTCTGGCACATCCGTATATTCCTGATCAACCATTGTTACTTGGCACATCCGTGTACTCCTGATCAATCATTGTTGCCTGGCACATCCGTGTATTCCTGATCAATCATTGTGATACCCGTACCCCCGGTTGTGGTCTGACCTAAAGGCAGGAACCAATCGAATACTGTTAAGTGTCCAACTTTAAACACCAACCAATCGCAGCTCTGTAACTGTGGAAAATTCCTGATTTCCCCATGACTTGTTTGTACCTGTCTATAAAAGGGGTGTAAAAACCTCTCTCAGGACCTCTCGGCGTCACCGGCAACGAGGGCGCAGAGGTCCAGGTTCAAACCTGCAATAAATGACCCTTGCTGCTTAGCTTTGACTCTGGACTCTGGTGGTTCGTTTTTGGGGGTCTCTTAGACTCTGGGCGTTTCAGTAAACCATACACTTCTAGGGAAATTACAGTGTGAGAGTTATTTGTCAGCAGACTCATCCTGCCTTTGCTCCGCTAGAATGGGAATGATAAAACAGGCAAGGACAATAGGAGCCCCATATCATTGCTGAGGAGGGTTGTTCTGAATTAGGCAGAAGAAAGATTAGAAAGGTAGGACAACTCCCTAAACTGATGGCAGAGCTGTATTTATAAGGGAAACCACCACCAGAATTCCCAGCCTTGCAAGTAGTTGTAAGAAATGGGGGAAGTTTATTAATTTTTTTAAATGTTTTTATTTTTGAGACAGAGAGAGACAGAGCATGAGCAGGAGAGGGGCAGAGAGGGAGACACAGAATCTGAAGTAGGCCCCAGGCTCCAAGCTGTAAGCACATAGCCTGACACGGGGCTCAAACTCTCAGACTGTGAGATCATGACCTGAGCTGAAGTCGGACACTTAACCCACTGAGCCACCCAGGCACCCTGGGGGAAGTTCTTTTAAACAGATTGCTGCCTGGCTGAAAATTTGAAAAGACAAGGCAACAAAGTATAAACCCATCAAAGAGTGATTACAGCTTGGTCTTGAGGAGTTACCACTATATCTATAGGATAGAAAGGTGGTTGTTTTGATATTGGCCTTTTCACCTGGCCACATAGACCTTCTGTTGCTCAATTTACCGGGATATTAAGAGCAGTGGCTTTTAAACATGTTGGATCATTTCACAGTAGGAAATATAGTGTATATTAGGTCCCAGTACATACACTTATAACACCACGAAAGTGACTAAAATAAGAGTTTAATAAATAGACACATATTTTCTATTTTCAGTCTACTCCATGCATGCATTTTTTCATTTTATGAAATTATTCTTTCTCATAATATTTTAAAATTTAAATTAAAAAGCCAAAAGCAGATCAACTCATGTTTAGCATTTGATGTTTATCTTATTTGGAAAGATGATTTAGAAAGCCAATGAATATCCATTATTTAGTTTAACTTAATATAAACTTTGATCTTATTTATAATTATTTAAATTACTTGTCTTTAGTCATTATACTTGGATTAGCTATTACACAGCTAATCATCATTTTAAGTTATTTGTTTTTTTCGCTGTTGACAAATTGTGCATGATAGAGATAAATGAGCTTATTTGATTAGTAAATCCAGGTAAAAAAAAAGTTGTTTATCTCATTATATTTAACACCGATAATTCTGAAGACAGGATTAAACCAAGAAACTTGAATTAGCTTTTGTTTAGCAAAGGTTATTTTAGATTATATGAACTTGAAAAAAAATTGCATTAGTTTTTTTTATACTTCTGAGAAATTTAAGAATACTTAATTTATAAGCACTTGACTTTTCTCAAGCCAATTAAATAGAGATCTTTTACAGACTAATTCTGGCAATACCAACCAGAGGTAGAACAATATCACACATCTCTAACATATACATATAAGCAAACAGAGGCAAAGACCTTATGCTTCTTATTTTTTTGTTTTGTTTTGAATTTTAGCCATGTCTCAGGTATGAAACTCAAAAAGAATAGTTGGATCCAAATTATGGTTTTGGCAGATGGACAAAAAACGTTAGAGTTATTGGCATAGATGGCCCAAGTCTTTTACTAAAGACTTTTGTATTATTTGTATGTTATAAGGATCCTTATAGAACTGTTTTTGAAGCCATTTGTGTCTTTTAGAAGCTTCTGTACATCAATCAAGGAGCACATTCTATTGTCTCTCAGAAGTTTGGATTCCTCTCTTCTAAGGGTCCCTTTAAGGTGAATTTATCTAAGTTAAAGTTTCCCCAGCATGGCTTTCACTTACAAGCATATGAATACGTTGGTAGAAATCAGAATAACCAGGATTGTAAATCTGAATGACCAAATTGTTATTATTTATTTTTTTAGCCAACTCTAGAGGGTCTTCAAGGGTATTAGGCAATTCTTTAGTAATAGCTCACAATTTAGCTGTAGTCCAAGGGTGATAAGAAACAGAGGGAATTCCTGATCCCCCTTCATTAGGTTTTATCTCAAAGTGTGCTTGAATGATTGGAGGATTCAGGGGCGGGCTTCAAGCTTGTTATAGGCGAGAAGCTCAGCTAAATTGGGGTATATGGGTGGGGGGTGGGGGAAAGAAGGCAGAGAAGTAGTAGTGACAGAGGTTGGTTCAGAAGCTCCAGAGAGCTTTTCTAGTTTGGATAGCCTCTGAGAAAGGTCAACCAACGAGGGAGATTCAGAGCCGGGGGGGGGGGGGGGGGGGGGGGGGGGGGGGGGGGAGGGGAGGGGGAGGGGGGAGGGGGTGCTCACCACAGGCACTCGGGCTGTGGGGAGACAACAGAGCACAGAGGGTTCAAGCAGGTACCTTGCTGGTCCAACATCAGCACAGGAGGTGAGACGCTATTACCTCAGATCCCACTTCTTCAGACACCAGAAATGCCAACCAAGAAAAGAAGCTGAGCTACAATAAAAACAAAAGCATTTATTTGGGGTTCAGAATTACAATTCAGGGGAACACAGATTTGGGCAGCAACCCAAATAGTGCCTCCCTCACCCCCCTCCCCACCTCCGCCAAAGATTTAAAAGACAAAAAGGAATGCCTGCATATATTGTTTAGAAAAATTAGAAAAATTTTTGATTGACAAAATAAAAAAAAAATTTTTTTGATTGGTGTTGGTGCATAAAACCAATCTTGGCTGAATATACCTAGTCACTAAGGCTATCACCAAGCAAAGTCTCTTACGTAGGAAGTTGCAGGTGTTCAGGCTAAGTCTTTGGAATATTTGCACTTTGGCCCAGTTCAAAAATTCAGGGTTTTACCAGGTGAAAACATGCATATGGCCCATCTCCTTAATGACCTTCTGGCTTAATTTAAAAACCCCTTGACATAACTGACCCCATTTCATTTCATCGTTCACATGATTCATGTGATCTTCTGTGAATATCCAGACTTATACACACACACACACACACACACGCTTTCAATACTCAATTAGCATCATATTCAATAGGAGTATATTGTTTTTTTTTTGTTTTTTTTGTTTTTTTTTTTTAATTTTTTTTTAACGTTTATTTATTTTTGAGACAGAGAGAGACAGAGCATGAACAGGGGAGGAGCAGAGAGAGAGGGAGACACAGAATCTGAAACAGGCTCCAGGCTCTGAGCTGTCAGCACAGAGCCCGATGCGGGGCTCGAACTCACGGACCGTGAGATCATGACCTGAGCCGAAGTCAGACGCTTAACCGACCGAGCCACCCAGGCGCCCCTGGAGTATATTGTTTTAACTGAGATACTCCAAAGTCATAGCATTTATAAGACTTGGGGCAGGAGTTTTAATTTAGAAGTTAGAAGTGTTCCCCCAGGACAGTCTCTTGCAGGCTCACCATAGCTATTGGCGCTATTAGCAATTGCCTTACCAAAGGTCCCAGGGAAATGTCAATTAAGGAGTGAGAAGTGGGTGAGAAGAGAGTTCAGAGAAAGGAAGGGGAAACTGATGACCTATCCAGTGTCAGATATGACTCTAAGAATTTTCAGGGTACTGTTTTATTTAATTTTCCCAACCACCTGGGGAGATGATTATTATTCTTTCCCATTTTGCAGATGAGAAAACTGAGATGTAGAAAACTGAGTGACTTGTCCAAAGTAAAACAGCTAGAAAGTTTTGGAGGCAAGATTCAAACTCAAGTCTGGCTGATTCAAAGTCCCAAGCCCAATGACTTCCACCCTACTGGAAAGACAAAGGCGAGCAGGTACCCAGGAGGGTGGAGAGTGGCTGAACTGCCAGTTGTTTTTAAATGCTCTAGGAAGGGTGGGAGGTGAAATCTGAAACAAACAAACAAACAACAAACAAACAAAACCCCACAAAAAATAAACAATTACAACCTCAAAACCAAACCCAATAGCAGAAACCACAGACGACAACCCTTCTCTGTCTCAGCACCTCTTCAGACATGTGGGCTCTTTACCAGGCCACATTTAAATGTTCACAGGGGTGAGGTCTAAGACAAACATACAGAATGGTGACATTTTGTTGGGAAAGTAGACCTTCTACTTTTACGCCTTAGTCCATCCCCAGAATCCTCACTTTTGTGGCTAAGCGGAAGTCAGTTGTAATCACTTAAGCATACAACTAAGATTTCTGTAAATCAAAATTCCTGAGAAAACAAAACAAAACAAAAACTAGATATGTTCTTCGGTTCTGGTAGTGTTATTGTCACAATCAGTTTGGGCTGCTTTAACAGAATACCATAGACTGAGTGGCTTAAACAATACACATTTCTCACAGTTCGAGAGGCTGGCAGCCCAAGATCAAGGTATCACCGATTTGGTTCTTGGTGAGGGCTCTCTTCCTGGCTTATAGACAGCCGACTTCTTGCCATCACAAGACACACAGAGAGAGCACTCTGGACTCTTCCTCTCATTCTGTTTCAAGTTTTTATTTATTTAAGTAATCTCTACATCCAACGTAGGACTTGAACTCACAACCCGACATCAAGGGTCACAGACTCCTCCAACTGAGTCAGTCAGGCGCCCCTCTTCCTCTTCCTATAAGGACACTGATCCCATCATGGGGGCTCCACCCTCGTGACCTCACCTAATGACCTTGCAGGTCCCCACCTCCTAATACCATCACATTGGAGGTTAGAGTTTCCACATTTGCACTGGGGGTGGGGGCACAAACATTCAGTTCATGATACTAACAATAACAAATAAGTCCATACACACAGAGTTCAGCAGCTGGCCAAGTACATGCACATAAATCACTTCATTTGCACCTCATGATTGTTACAGGTGAGTTACCTAGTCTCCCTGTTTTACAGATGAGGAAGCTGAGTTGAGAAAGATTCAGTGATTTCCCCAAGGTCACACACCTAGTAAGTGGCAGCAGTGGAGTGCAAATTCAGGGCTTCTCATTTCAAATCCCGTGTTCTTTCAGCTGCAGCAGGAACCAGGCCATTCCGCCCCTGGTATGAACAACAGTGGTAACAAAGCAGAAACAAGAACTGATGTTTATTTCGAGCCAGTCTCTTTGAAAACATTATCTCCTAGGGTAGGTATTATTACTTTCTCTATTTTACATCCCTGAAAAAACTTACAATTGTCAGGTTTAAGCCTTTTCCAGATCATACAGCTACTATGTGGCAGAACAAGTATTTGAACTGCGTCTGGCTGAATCGAGAGATTATGTTCTTAAACCTTCTGCTCTTTGAAATGCTCTCTAGAAAAACTCTTTCCCCATTTTGCAGATGAGAAATGCTCTTTGGAAAATGCTCTTTGGTATGTAAGATGAAAATCTTCTGTCAGACATACTTATTGAGATCTTAGTAGAAATGGATTTCTTGTCCTTTTAGAAGCACTAGCATCCTACAATGTACTCTATTGAAAGCCCTATTTTCTAGGCACTGCAGATGGAGGACAGATGTTTCTTTATGCTCTGAAAGGTCCACTCTATGTAGCTGACCATAATGAGATTGTATCTTGTTCTGCATGTTTCCGAAAAATGGCATTGGACAGATTATTCCAAATGAAAGCCCAATCAAAGGAGTTACTGCATAGATTTGAGGAAAATAACAGGATGTTATTCAGTGGTGTGGGTGGGAACTTTTCATGTCAGAGGTCATTCTGAACCACACACACATTTTGAGATGTGTTCTACCCTCAGATTCAGCCTGAAGTCCGAGCACTACACATATGTCTGGTTGAGATCGATGTGTGTGTGTGTCGGGGGGAGGGTCACAGGTTTGGGGACTGCTGCTGGACTTGATTTCAGTATGATACAGAATTACAGGTAGAATGAAGTCCCTAAGGCCATGGAGAGGGAGTGGAAACTTGGACTTAGGTATGACTATTCAGATAAAGATACTCTCTGTCAGTTACGTTGTTGCCTGGGTATATTTTAAAGGCCTATTTGGGAAGAATAGTTAGACCCCTAAGATAATATTTCACAGGCTTGTTGTATTATGGGATCATGATTGCAGCCCACAAGAAGGTTTTTAGGGCCAATACACCAATACGCTTGCATTTTGGCCAAGCTGATTTCCAGGCGAGAAAGTCCGTTGGATTCTATGGAGAATCATAGCAGACTGAAATTGGCCTTACAATCACCTAGCTCAATGTCTTTCATTTTATGAGGAGGAAACCAAAGTGGACCCAGAGAGGGTTAGTTACATTCTGGAGTCTAACTTAACACAGCTGAGAGAGCATTCCCCAAAGTCCTGATGGACAAAAGTTCAAGGTAGTGGTTGCAGATTTGGTTGTGTTTTTGCATAGCATCTAAGAGCACAAACTCTGTGAAGTCAGATGTGCTGAAGCCGATTCCTTTGCTTACTAGCTCTGTGTGCTTTGGTAAGACATCTAACTTCCTTGAGCCTTAGTTTTCCCATCTGTAGAATGGGCACAAGATGTTCATGCTTTAATTTCACCATACCTATTATACCTTCAGGTAATTGTACCCACTGTTCTACTCCCTCCTGCTATTTCTTTGCCCTCAAGCCTTGAATGATTCCTCTTCATTTTCATGGTCTGTCCACAAAGGTTCCCCCTTGTAGTTTCTGGCACATACACTTGCTGTTAGGCATTCTGGCTGACCCAGTGGCCCCATGACATAGTCTGCCAATGTCTGGCTTTCTGCCTTTTACTCATTCTCTCTCTGCAACATGCCGGGCACTCTGCTGGTTGAAAGGGCATAAAAAAATGAACAAGATGTGGTTTTGGTCATCAGTTTAGTGAGGAGGAAATCTATAAATAAGCTTCACTACATAGTTATTAAGAATAAAAACACCTAACTCCAACTTTGGAGAAGGAAGGTGGTCAGGGAAGGTGTTGGAGACAAAATGATACTTCATCTTAGTCTTAAAGCATGAATGGAGGTTTGACCAATACACAGATAGATGATAGGTAGAGAGATGATACATAATATTCCATATTTCTATGGAAGGAAGGAACTTCCGACTGAAAGAACAGCATGGACAAAGACATGGAAGTTTAGAAAGGCCTGGCAAAGAGGACTGCCATGCAGTTCCATATGGTGGGCTTGCTGGAATGCATGTGGGAAGTCCAGCACTGCCCAGAGGATTTGGATGCTGGCCAAAAAGCCACAAAAAAACATTGGGGTCAGGTCACATCACTGCTTTGTTAAGTCCCACAGGGCCCAAAAGGGCAAGAACATTAACATTTGCACTGAGTCACATGTAAATGACAGTGTTTGCTGTACTGAGGCTGGGGGCACCCTTCTATGCTGCGTGAGAGTGAAAAGTCAACATGGTTACATTTCTGTGACTGACATTCTGGCCATGTGGCATTGGATTTCATTTTTTCAAGATTCTTCTATTTAGTTACAAGAGATAGGCCTTTTCCTTTAAATCACACTGCCTGGCTATGGGAGGGCAGGTAAGGATGTGACTGTGGTACGAAGGAGACTGCCCTGCTCTCGGCAGCGCCCTGAGTGGTGATGGGTAAGTCTTGTTACCAATGGACAACCCTGCATGCCATCCTTTGCACTGTGACTTGGCTACCTGATTGCCTCCAGGGAGATGTAGGTGCTGCCAAGGGCCTGGCCTGTTTTTTCAGCCATCTCTTGGCTGTCCCTCCTCTCATATGAGGCCAGAAAAAGAGGGAGGAAATAAAGGGCCCCAGTGCTCTTGGTGGGCCTGGTTCTCCTTTTTCTGGTCCAGCAGACTTTTCTCATTTGGAAGAGAACATCGCCTTCACATGGCAGCCAGTTGGATGGGAAGATACTAATGGAAAATCTCAAAGCTGGGAGCTGAGACTTCCAGTGGATGTGGATGCTGTCCACACCAGTTTTACAATCGAGTCAGGCACACGGACATTAAACAAATAGTAGTTACCAAAGTGACGGATACTTCAAAGTAGAGTGCCAGTTGCCATGAGAACGCACGACAGGGGAACCTGAACGGGGACCTGGTCAGGGAGGTACTACACTGAGGAAGTGACCGTTTACCCCAAGAACTGGGATGAACAGGAGTAACTAGGCAAAGCGAGAAAGGAAGAAACTTCTAGGCAAAGAGAAATACATATGCAAGACTGAGGTGGGAAAGGGCAAGTTTTAAAAGATTTTCTACCACATTTGGAGGAAAAGTCATTAGAGCTAACCAGTAGTGAGCACCACCAGGGTCAGACAAGATGCTAAGCATTTTATACAACCTCATGGAATCCTCCTAAAACCGTATTGCCACGAGGGTGGGGCCCTGTTTGTCTCATCCCCGTCATCTCACTGTATCCTCAATACCTAAGGCAGCAGCTGGTTAGAAGCAAACACTTAATATCTGTAGGATAGAATGTAAATTTTATAGAAGAGGAAACTGAGGCTCAGAGAGATAAGGCTATTCAAGTGTTACGGTAGAGATGAGACTCCAATCCCACCTGAAGGGTGGAGCTGAGTGCCTTCCCAGTGGCTGGCACACAGTCTGGCTCTGTGTAGGGCAAAGATCTTGCTTTCTCTTCTTCTAGACACAAGAGAGCCCGAGTGTAGGGCTGGGCACCAGGGCACAGAGGAGGTGCACAGCACACAGCTCCAGGGCAGCTCACCATGTGTCAGGTGAGCCTGAAGGGCATACAGTCTGCCATGGCAGCTGGCACCCAGTTGGATTTGTACCCTAAGTGCAGGGAGAAGCGGACATGTCTCAGTCCACCTAAGACTGGGGTGTGTGTCTCTCCCACTGGAAGCCTGTTTGCCGCTCAGACACTTAGACCCAGAGCCCCAAGCAACAGAAACCTGAGAACTGAAAACTTGGAGGCATCCATCAGCCCCAAGTCAAACTCTGGGCTCAATGTCAGCGGTGATGGATCAGCTTCAGATTTCAAGGTTTGGTGTTAAAGCCCAAGGGGGTCAAGAACCTCACGGGTCACCTTTTTACCTGCACAACCTCAGGACATTTCTCATTATTGGGATCTGTAACCTGAGCACGATGAAGGCCCTCATGGGAATGTCCCATCTGCCCTGACCTAGATAGTTCCTCTTCATCATACACCCAGCTCTCCTGATGTGGAGGCATGGCAGAACAGCCCTGGAAAATAATCCCATCCTCCTCCACTTGCTATTATGCTGTAGGTTCTTTGGTGAGAAAAAGTCATAAAACTGAGTCGTTTCAAAAACTCAAAATAAATGTATGATGTGCTCGAACTCTTAAGAAAATTACTTAACATCAGCCCACTCACTGAGCATTTTATGTAGATGAGAATATTAGAATTGCAGGCGCCCTAGAGAACACCTCAGTTCACCCTCCTATTAGGCTCAGTTAGGCCAGGCCCTTGAGCATGCTGACATATGCAGATCATGCTGGAAATGACATGGCAAGGGTAGATGCTGAATTCCAGAAGTCACAAGGACCCCATACTCTCTCCCCTGATGAGCTGGCCTCTAGCATCCTGAGCACCACTAAATTCCCTGAGTCACGGCTCCCCCTGCAAGAGATGCATGTTAATTTCCTGCAGGCCTTCTAGTCACAGGCTTAGCCAGGGCCTTTGCTGCTTATCCAAGGCAGCACCCAAGCCATCTGGCTCATTTCCAGCCTTGCAAAAAAATTCTCTATGGGCACTCTTTTCTAAGCTGGAGGAATTAGACTCACCACCAGAAGAAAAAGGGAAGAGGGCCAATTTCTTTCATCTTCTAGAAGAATAGAAAAACAACGAATGCGATTGCACAAAGTTATTTGGTAAGTCATGTTCCCTTCCTCAGCAGAGCTCCGTGGTGGGTGGGGCACAGGCAGCATCCAAGAGCTGCAGTCCCACTGTGTGAATGGAGACAGCTGATCCGGGTGACTCACAGTGGGCCTGATGTGCCACTTGCCTTAAAAGGCAGGCATTTTGAAGCAAATGCCAAGGAAATCTGTGCTTCAAGGAGTGGGTTCTTCGCTTGGGTTCAGGCTTTTTCCATGCTTAACAGCGCATTCAGCCAAAAGGCAAGCCAGGGAGGGACACACCATCAGCTTGGGGTGAGGAACACAGCTTTTTATCTGGATCATGGCACGAATTCAGTAAGGGCAGCAGAACCCGCTCCTCCAAATGTCTAAATCAGCAGAATGAATTTAGAACGAATTTAGCCTGAACTGTGATTTGTAGTCTTTTTGCAAGTCTAAAATGCCTGCCAGCATTTCCCTATCATAAATCAGGACTCTCAGGGAGCTAAACTGCAGTTCTGTAGTAAAACCCAAACTCACTTCGAGCCTCATCTGTACCTCAAAACGAAAACCAAAATGTTAACAACTCTTTTTTTTCTTTTTTTTTAACAAGATGAGGGTCTTTATCCAACATCTCCCACAGGATTCAAAATTCAGAATGGTACCATAGTTTAGGTTAGGACATTTAAATAAAAACTGCATTTTCAAAAAAACCCATCAAGTTTAAAAATACATTAGCCCTTTGGATGAAATTTTGTATTTACACCAAAGGGTGTTTAAAACTGTGTTTGTGCATATGTGTGTGTCTGTGTGCAGATTACCTTTTTCCCAGAATATTCAGAGTCTGCACATCATAAAGGGCAGAAAACCGTATGAGATGCCGAATTAGCTGTCCTCACAACCCCATCACTTACTTGCCATAGGACCTTCACAGTGTGCATGATACAAGAAGTGGAGATTTAGTGCCACAGAGTCCCCAGTTCAAAACCTGGCTCTGCCACCAACCATACAGCCTCATGTATGACAAATAAGTTGTTTGACTTGCCTGGACCGATTTCTTTTTCTATAAATGGAGATAATGCCTGCCTTAATATGTTTTAAGCCTTAAAGTTTACGAAGTCTCCGGCAGACGCTCAATAATGGTAACGCTTGAGGATGTCTCTTTCAGAGCCTCGTTTTCTTATAAGTGAAATGGGGACAGGAGCCTAAAGTGCTTTGCGTCCAGTAATGCACTGTGCACAGGAGGGATTGTTCTTGAGACGTAAGATGCAGCTGAAATGAATGCGGCTCGTTAGGGAATGCACAGGACTGGGGTTAGGGAGGAGGCCTGCATGCTAATCTTGGCACTTCTACTCTTGGGTTAAATATAGATTAGCTGTGCTTCTGAGAGCCAGCCGGCGCGAGTGCAGAGAGTATTCAACAGGGGGGACATGCAGATAGGTGCCAGCTCCCTCTGACGGTGGGTCTGTGATCTTGAAAAAGCCAGTTAGGCTTTCCTCTACAGAAAAGTCTACATGGTTCCTTCCGATTGGAAAGTTCTAAAATTCTAGGATTGCATTCGGGAATGAGGGAGCAAATAAAATGGACAGGAAGTGACTCACTGGCTCAGGAGAGGACAAACTAGGACAGATATGGAGCAGGAGGAGGTACTGGGCTAAAAGCAATGGGAAGAGACCAGTGAGCTCTGAAAACCGGAGTCCTCTGTGAGTCTTCAAACTCCAAGGTGGGGGAGAGGGGAGGAAGGGCTGAGGTTAAGTATTCTTTACCTCCACCTCTGTAGAAATAGGCTTTGCAGACCTGTGAGTTGAATAGGATTCCTCTTCTGAACAGTCATGAGACCTTGGCAAATGTTACACTTTTCAAGTTGGTTTTCTCATCTGTAAAATAGGAATAGCACACCAAAAGTTGTTGGCTGGATTGAGCCGGTGCACATGAACAAGCTTGTAGAGCACCTGGCGTGTGGCAGGTGTTCAGTGACATTACTGTTGCATTCCATTATGCTATTCCCCCTTCGGTGATGGGCACCAAGCTGAAGGATCTGGGACAAATGATTAGATTTTTATCTTTTCTCAATTTGAAATCATGAATGAGGCTCCTGATGGATCATTCTGCCCAGGTATCACAAGCCCGGTAAGTTTTCCTCAAGCCTCTTCGAGCAGACTGAATCAATTCTCCTTCACTTGGCTACTTCTTCAGCCTTTCCCTTTTCACAGATCAATTGCTGGATACTGGCTCTATTATGACAAGGGTTACAGAACTGTTCTCTTCCCTCCATAATGATCTAAGTAGTTTCTCTGGGAAGCACTACTGAGACACTAAGACAAGGATGGGAATTCCAGTCCAGTTCAGGCAAAGACTAGAAGGAGGCTCCCCTCACAGGGGTGGCATTCGGTCTTCCTGGGGTTTAAATATTTGCCTGGGGCACTAATTTACATGGACCGCCAAATGTCACTGAAAGAATTAGGGGACCAGTCAACTCAGGTTTCTATTTGTAATTCTTTAGGTTCACCAGCCTAAGGGATATAAATTGGTCCTACTGCCATTCAGTATATTGAAGAAGTCTCTTATTTGGAATTTGAAATTGTGACAAGAAACCCCATTCTAGGAAGGAAGCATCTTGATAAGTGAAAGGGATTTATTTTGGTGAGTACAAGCTAAAATGTCATCCTTAGTATGACTTAATACTCTCAAAGATGGGATTTAGTAACGGGTGAGGATATGGAACTTGGGAGGACGTAATTAGGAAAATGCTAAATAGCACAAGCAGAGAGGGGTGGGGAGGGAGAGGACGGGGGCCAGGAGAGGGGATATTTCTGTACTTCCAAGGGAACAAAGAGGTGAGCCCCAGTGGCTGGCTGGTCTGCTCCCGAGTCCCGGGAGAAGAGACTCAGAGCAGCAATGCTATGAGCAGAGAGCTCTCATTTGCCAGATAGCTCCTGCCCCCAGCTGTCTCTAGCTCATTCTTGGGAGTTTTGTTTTGGGAGAAATGAATAATTAGACAGTTGAACCAAAAGTTCATGATTTTTACTAATAGGAGACCAAGTCCCCTATCTCTACCAAATGCATATTAAATAAATACTCAAAGCATATTTTTAAAGCGGGTGCCAAATTCTTACCTGCCCAGGGCACCCACATGTCTGGTCCTGGTGCCGGGTGCTACATGAGGCTTTCTGAGAACATCTCATTTGAAATGGAGTTACTGAGCTTCAATGGGGGCCATGGAATTCTCAAGATCTTGGGAGCTGCATTTGATCAAGGCAAGGCAAGGAGAAATGGAGTAACAGGGGAGGAAGTAGATGCTGGTCAACTTCTATTTGAAGTTATTTGATTTATTCTCATCTCAGCGGCAGAGGGAGGCAGAGAGTAAAAAATGGTGTGGGTCAAGCCCTACACAAACAAACAAGAGGCATGTGTAAAAAGGCATACAAAATTTAAGGTATTTATTATGAGAAAGAATTTGAAAAGCTTCTGAGTAGCACACAGGCAGTTCTCTAGAATCATTGGTATTTAGGAGGGAAGACTCATAATTCTAGTCTAGAGGATGATGAGACCACACAGGATGAAAAGACGTTTGTTATTTAAAAAAGACTACGTATTTTTTAAAAATGACTTTTTTCTGATCCTCCTTTGGCTTACAGATCTGTTTTCTTCTGTAAACATGGGGCTTGAATTCAAGGTGCAACGCTGTGCCTTTGGAGAAACCGCTTTTCTCTAGACCTCAGAGAGGAGAGGGACTGAGCCTGCAGCTCTCAGGAGAAGGGGAGAGAGCCCACAAAGGCATGGGTGGGCGCAGCCTCTCCCGTGCCATCAGGCCTTCACTGCATTCTGGAAAAACCACTCTGTAGTGTGGAAGGGAATGCCAGAGAATGTGAAGCCACACTTAAGCATGCTTGGGGGGCCTGGTCAGTGCCCAGTAGGCTGTCAGCACAGGACCCCAGCGTCCCAGGGCTCCTAGAAGTCCCTGAATGCCTGCTGACGCCTTACATCACACACTGGCTTCCTCTCCTCCGTGTCTCT
Organism: Panthera pardus; assembly: GCF_024362965.1. NCBI lineage: Eukaryota > Metazoa > Chordata > Mammalia > Carnivora > Felidae > Panthera > Panthera pardus. The sequence goes on from NW_026526666.1 coordinate 31,234,495, forward strand.
CCCATTCCTCAAGCGCTTCCAGGTGGGTGAATGCCTCCCTTGAAGTACTTCATTTCCAGGGAAAAATGTGGCCATCTGGTTTCAGCAGTCATTTTCCTTCATAATCTGGTTCAGTATATGTCGAGTTCTGTCTTCCAGCAGAGGAAAGACTTTTATCAGGCATCTAATGTGTTCCTGAAAGTGTGTGCGTAGGGTGGGTGGGCCGGGGGCGGCAGGTAGGAGTTTGAGAGAAAGAGAAACAGAAAGTCTTGTATCCAAAAGGTCAAACTATCATGTGCTTATTTTACCCAAGAATTCCATTTTTCCTCTTTTACTAAACCTCAAAATTTCACCTCGCAGTTCTCTACTTTTTATTTTTCTGGTCCACTGTTCAGCGTTAGTACTAAACTAACAGTAAATGGAGAGATGAGAGCTGAGAGGGGGAGACCTGGATTGCTTTGTGAGCATGGGTCCCCAAGGATGAGCACCATTGGAAAGAGGGACCTATTTAGGATTGTGACAGATTTCACCCCTCCCTGCCTCCTGCCCCAACATATTATATTCTAGAATCAATCCGGCTCTTTTCAGGGGCTGGTTATTTTGTGAGCGTTGTAGCATATTTTGAAAACTCCTACTCTTGTTAGGAGATTCACACGTAAATCTAAAATCCATCATCTGGTGAACAATATAACAGTACAGCTGCACAGGGACAAATTAGTACAGTGAACTTCTTCCAACATTTAATCTGTTTTTATTTGCCATTTGTTATAAAAACGGAATCTTTATTTTACACAAAAGCTACTTTAAAACAGGAAAGTTTACCAAAAACCACTGAATCTCAGGCAAAGGGATTCACCACCAAAATGCAGATTTACTACATGGTAAACCTGAGGGCCAAAAACATTCAACTCACAACATGATCTTATATTTTCTAATAATTCATTACCAGAAGCGAAACCCGAGCATGTACGTGTTTGAGAAAATACGTGACAAAGATAAAATAATAAATGCTAGCTTTCACCGTGAAGCTAACCTAAGCAAAATGTTTCCACCTGAGATTGGCCCGTTATTTCACTCAGAGTGAAACATTTGAAGAGCTTTAAAAATATTTCAAACATAAATATTTAGGCTTATACACAACACATATGCACAAACATATCCATTCTAATTCTATGCCCCTTTGTATTTTTTTAAATTGCACCATCTCTGTTAGAGATAATATATAACATGCAGGAGACATTCGTAATTGTTTTTCTCAGCCATGGGGTATTCTACAAGTCAAATGCAAAGCTGAAATATGAATGAAGGTCAACTGGAAGCCATCTCAACTCAGTACGTTAACTCATATATTCTGCATTAATGCTTTAGTGTTGATGAAATTGTTCATATATATATATATATATATATATATATATATATATATATAACGTTGAAGAGAACGTAGTCCATTACCAAAGGTACTGAGGAGATAGTTCCCAGTGGATGTAGAAGTGATGGATCAGGAACAAGAGGAAACCAATTAAATAGGACCGCAGGTTTTCACTGCTTTCACATTCGACTGAACGTAAGATATAATTATATCCAGGGCATTTCCAACAGTCATTAGTTTATCCCATTTCATGTATATAATGTCTTCATAATTCAAGTGAGGATACAAAATAGCTCCTCCCCTCCCACTGGCCTTCCTCTTGTTTCCAGAAAGAAATAAACACAGATTTTGATGCAATATACAGTTCTGGGAAACCAAGTGGACTTACAGTTATATTCTCATGCTTTTGGTAGGCATGAGAGATCATTGATTGAATCAGCTCTAAATACTGCAGGGATGGGTAAAGTGGGGCTTCTATATTAGGCATCATTATAGGCCTTGGCTTCCCCCCAAATAAATACACGCTCAAGTATGACTCCAAGTTCTGTAGCACAAATATATTCTGTTATGTGCAAGTGCTGACCAAATTTAAGGAGGTGAGTGAGTGGAGAAGGACAACAACATACCTATGCAGTTAGGACAATACGAAGAGAAAATGTAAAGATGGAAGGAGGGTTTTATTGGAAATACAAGGAAATAATGCTATAAATCCACAGAACAACTGTTTGATTATTTTAATGGTTTCTGAACCCGTCAGTATGCAATATTTTAAACATACAAAATTTACATCATGAAACACATGAAGAACAGAAACAAATTATTGTCACTCTCAAACAATAAAATTATGCAGATAACTCACTGCAGCTTACCATAGCACAGTGGTAAGCTTACCACACAAACTGGAGCTACGCCACAGTGCTGAGAGCCTACGGATCTCTACTTACCCTGTTTAACACAAACATTTGTTAAGGGACAGTGAAATACGGTGACATCCCGGGAGAAAAATTAAGACTGAGGATGAAGAATGAAAACACACATCTATGTGCCACACAGACATATCCTTATGTAGGTTAGGAAAAGAACACTATACCTCACCAGGAGTGCTAAAAACTGCTCTGGTGTGTGTGTCCCTATGTGTGCACAAGCTTAGCTATGTGCGTCTGGGTAGGTCTGTAAATAAAATGAACCTATGCCATTGCTAGCATAAGCCATCGACTTTGTTCTGAATAACATCCACATTGACTTTTTGGAACATGCACTGTGCATTCTTGGAAGTCAAATGCCAACTAAAGTCTCATAATGGGACAAACTGCATTTTCCTCATTGAAAAGCCTCTGAAATGAATTTGAACACTTGCAAAATGAACACCTGTTCCAACAGTGCAGTAAAGGTGACATCAAACACCACGTCCTCATGTGTCAAGTGGTGGCTTCCCAGTTCATTCCATCAGTGCTGTGTGAATTGAAAAGCTACCTCAACACTGGTACGTAGGATTAAACAGAAATCTAAAAACTATAGCATCAAACAACAAAGCGTGCACCAGTAACTGTACCCCAGTGTTTGGAAAGCAGCTTACAATATTGATCATTGACCCTGATAGTAATGTGCTTCCAGAAATTGAAAGAAGCGATGAGGAAGATTTAGTCAATGACTTTTGCAGGAGAAGTTATATGTAGTTTGTGAGAGTGATAGCCAATCTGAAATTTGCTTCGAAAACTCTTCTTTATGGAGGAGGGTGGGATTTTTCATATTATGGCTAATTATATGGCCAAAACCATTTAGATACCTCTTTGTGTATCATATTCACAGCCAAAACTTAAGACAAATTCTATCCAACTTTGGAATTAGTACGCCTGACAATTTGAGTGTGAAACATTAAAATGGCCATTAACTTACGTTAAAAAAAAAGAAAACAAAAAACCCTAGATACAGTCAGAATCTGTTTTCTAAAGTCCTAGATGAAAGAAAGTTTCGTCAGTTAGGCCTGGGTCCCTGAGAACTTGAATGTTCTGACTAAAGGCAAGTTTTGGTAGGAATTAACATTTTTACACTGCTCTGTCTCATTCAGAATAAAAATAACCTTTTAGGCAGCTTCTGGCGTTAATAGATTTATATAATATTATTCAAATTACATTTGATGCAGACAATTCTTTTTTTCTGAGCTGCAGTTCAGGGCTGTGTGGCGGGTGAGGGGGGCTGCAGATTTTGCTACAATTTCAAGACTCATCTTCATCTTCCTGGAACAGGCAAAGCAAGACACAACATACCATACATCACAGTTCCATGTTTACAGTACTCTTTATCCATAGTGTTTTCCAGTTTTGTCTGGGTGCAGTTAGTAGGTTACTTCATCATTAACACCCCAAATGAGACAGGCATCATCATGCCTAGACCCGCTGGAGAAAAACACAGTAAAACTGTACATTTTCCCAAAAATGAGTCACTTGATTTTATTCATTTTACAATATGCATGATAATAAAAGGCTAAACACAAAGCTCTTTATAAAAAAAAGAGCAAAATGTATTCCAGGAAAGTCAGACAAAGGCATGAGATGAATTTCAGTTAAATGGATCTACTTTGTGAGCTCTGAGAGTTCTTCTTAAATACTGAATAGAGGCCGAGTGTTTTACATTATAATCATATCTAGAGATCATGCAGCTGGAGAAGAAAAGTATTTTGCTTTAAGTCTTAATTTCTCCAAGTGTTTTGAAGTCAGTTTTAAGGAGTCAAATCTGTACCTCTCCCCTCCATCACAGTTTTTGAAGTAATTAAGAATTGTACCCGTACAATAGCACAGCAACTAGGGAAGAGAGAGGTAGATGATGTGGCCATCCTCTTATAAGGAAACCCCCAAATATTTTAGGGCATGAAACACAAGGCTTTTGTTATCCAAAAGTAATGAGTTGCAGAGTACAAAAACATTCTGGAGCAGAATGCACACAAGTAGGAGACGCATAAGTAGCCCAAACCAAGCACATTAATAGTAAATTCTTAAAGAAATGCATGTGTTCTCTGTACCTTACAAAAATTATTCTCACAGATTTTGAATCCAAGATTATACAATAGAAAATATTTATATGCTTTACATTTAATATAAAAATTATTAGCAAATAAAAAAGGCTTTGATGATACACAAGAAGAAATTTTAGAGAATACATGAATTTTTAGGAGGCCCTGAGGAGGACATGCCCTAAGCACCCTGTCCTTTTCTATGCAAGGGCCAAAGGCAAGCACTTTCTCAGGGTTCACCACAGTTTTGTTTTTTGTTTTTTTTAGGGCTCACAGTTGTTGAGAGAAAACAAGATGGAGTAAGACTCGAGCAAGCTGGGACAGGAAGTAAAAATCAAGCCAAGAAGGAATTCTGCCAAGCACAATGCACACCCTGCCTAAAAATATTTAAGAATAAATCAAAGACAGTGTGGAGTGTACACCAAGGACATTTATATTGATGAATTTATGGGCGAGGTGATAAATACCAAAACAGGAAGTCAGTTAAAACAAGTGTGCAAATAAGTAAGTAATGGGGAATTGGGGAGGGAGATGAAAGAATGCTTAAGCTTCAAGGTAAAAACTGCAAGGGAGAGACTCAGGAATTTCATGTCCCCCATGCCACCCTCCAAGTGTACTTCTCACATCTTAATAAGTTAAAAGTCAATGATTCACAAAACTTTTAGTTCAGTGTTAACACTTTTTACCTGTTTAATGTAGGGCTAGACACTGAGTTGCTTTAAAGACATCTGGTTATAGTTAGTCATAATTGTTACCCATTTTTCATCGTTATAACTTAGGAAATTTTAGCTGTCGTTTAAAGCCCTGGGGCAAACATTTAAAAGGTATTTCCCCTTTTCGGTCAACATTTATCTAAGCACGTCTGCAAGCGTTCTGTTACAGGGAGAGGAAGAGTGTTGAGCAAATTCTCCTCGACAATCAGACAGCTCCGTTTTAGGGACTGACACCCTTCTAGTTCAGGAGGGAGTGTTTCCAGGTAATTACCAATGAGCTCCAGATGAGTAAGGTTCGACAGCTCACCCACGTGAGGGGACAAACTCATCAGGCTATTTTTCCCCAAAAGTAAACACTGCAGCTTTTTGCACTGAAACAGCCCATCTGGTAGCATCTCAATCTGGAAAGGGAAAAAAAGAAGCCAGTGAAACTGGTTTTCCATGGCCTATGATAATGCATTTATTTATTTATACCCCTACCTTTCCCCAGAAACACTTCTAGACATTTACAGGGATACATAGAACAATGACGATACATTCGAAGTAGATGGAAAAGATAAAGGAAAAGTAAGAACATCCTGCCATGAAGTCAGCACTGAGACCTACCGTGAACTTCCAAACCCTTGCTGTACACATGGGTGGGCAAAAGACTTGATTCTAAGCATTCTAACAAGCAGTCTCAAATAAAATCTAATTAGTCACATACTCATTGTCCCTAAGGAAAAAAAACCCAACAACAGTATTTCAGGAAAATCGTAATTATTCTTGGGGCGGAGTTACTGTGTAATGTAATGAGCAACATCCTCAAAAACATCGTGAGTACAGACACAAGGCTCTTTCTCAGGGTTTCAGACTACAGACTGAAAACTTTATTCTGTTAAAAGAAAAAAGTCAACAGAAGCAGAAACAGGAAGATATGATCATATATCATTTCATGCACATTTCTTTCCCCTCTATATACACACTCGTGAATATTTACCCTTCTTCCTGCTCTCTGGCAGTTTCAATTAAATCATGCAACACAAAGAAGTAATTTAAAATATGATAAACAGCCCGAAATTAGGTCAACTCCTACAGCTGTTCAAAGGAGCTGCTCCCCCTCGTGGTGGGTAGGTTGCACGTGAATTTCTAAGGGAGCCCCATTGCATACGTGAAAGATAGTTTATTGGAAAAGACATCCAGAGAAGAGCTGAGAGTAAGCATTCTCAATTCTTGGCATGCCAACCAGGCAGCGCTGGACAGCACACGCTGCAATCTACAATACTCCACATATTTATGTACCTGTGGATGGGGCATCTTTTCAACTATGAAGTAATGCAGGCTCCTTGGATCAGGAAGTGGCTTTGTTAGACAAGGGATGAAAGGGGCACTCAGGAGCTCAGTCTGCTCCTGTGTTGGGCTAACATAGCCCCACCAAGCCAGCCCTCTGCTGGAATTTCCAGGACCATCCAAAACTATCTCCTTAGAAGGATAAATACTCTCTACACAAACTAAAAAATGGTCAAACTGCATTCAAACCTGCTCATTATATTGGAAATTACCCTCTCTTCCATTCCCCACACATACACTCAATGCTGGATATCCTAGAAAACAGATCGAATGATCACCATTGCTAAGAATGGCATTCAATATAACTCATCATTGTATATCAAAATACTAGGTATAAGCAAAGGAAAGATATCTTCCCTCCTATTTCACTCCCCTTTCAAGAATGCAGATGTAAACCCCCACATCCGTGGATTTCAATGTAGACATGTAGCAGAGGGATAAGTGACAGGGGAAATGTAGCCCCTTTCTAATGCAACCTCTTCTGGTCTTATACCTGCAGCTCAGAAGTAGGGTCAGCGATGGATAAGTAGAGGAAACAATCTGTCCTCTGCAATGTGCTCAGAGTTGAGAGTGTCCATTGGTGTCTAAACAATGACTTAGGCAAACCAGTTGAATAGAGGGTAGGCTTGGCTCATTTGTATTCAGTAAATGCATGCAGAGATCCTCCTTTTGTGCCAGGCTCCCAGTTAGGTCTTGGGGTTAAAGTGCTGAGAAGACAGATGAGTCTTTAAGGACCTTGGTCTAATGCAGGGTTTTTCAACCTACAACATTGACAATTTGGGTGGGATAATTCCTTTTGTGGGGGGTACCCTGTGTATTATACACTGTTTAGCAGCATCCCGGGCCTCTGCCTACTAGATGCCAGGACTATGCCCCTCCTCAGCCATGATAATAAAAAATGTCTTCAGACAAAGTCTCTTGTGGGGCAAAGTGCCCCCATTTGAGCAGCACTGGACTAATAGGTAGGAAATACTAGACAACTTTGTGAATAATTAGTCTCTGCTGGGAAGGAGTGTCCTGCTCAGGGCTGTATCAGGGACTCCCCCATCTCCCTTCTTCAGTCAGCTTCCAGATCCCCAGCAAGTACCTTGTTTTGTTGGATTCCTTTCCACTGAATAAATACCCTGAAGCCATTGCCATCACTGTCCTGCCTGGCTATCAGCACACTACCATGTTCTCACCAAATCTTCTTTCAAATTTCTGAATCTGTGGGGCACCTGGGTGGCTCGGTTAAGCATTGGACTCTTCAAGACTGGCTCAGGTCATGATCTTGCTGTCGTGATCTCACAGTTGTGAGATCGAGCCTTGCGGCTGGCTCTGGGTTGAGCATGGAGCCTGCTTGGGATTTACTCTCTGTCCCTCCCCCGCTCACCCTCTCTCTCAAAAGAAACACACATTCAAATCTCTAAATTTGTCATTTTTAGTGACTTCTCAGCCCTCAAAGACTGGAGGAGGATTTCACAATGCGATGGGAGTGAGCTACTGGGCCAGGCCCTCATCAGAGGCCCCTCAGCTGTGCTGCTGTCATGAAAGTGAGTCAAGAGCTGTGGTTAGTGGTGCTGCTTCCTGAGTGCCAAGTGTCCACCTCAGGGACTTTCTCTCAGAGTCAGCGTCCAACTGAGGCACAACACCCTTATTCACCTGCCTGACTTGAATTATGTTAAAGGAGGCTGGGGAGCTGTGTTAGAGACTCAAGACTTTCTTTCAATTAAGCAATTTTATACTGAAAAAAAAAATCTACTTACAAACCTTTAAAAACAGTTTGCCCTGAAACTTACAAAAACACCAAAAATATTTTTCCTGGGCCAATTCATTTTATATAAAATGTTAGATAGCCTTTCTTTATACTGAATTCATGTAACATGCTCTTTACTAGACAATATACACAAGCCAAAAATGAAAAAATTACCCTAATGGACTACTGATTTCTTTTATAAGATCATAAGAAATGTTTTCAGGGTATCAGGGAGATGATAAACTTCATAAACAGAATGTTTTTATAGAACTATAATACACACACACACACACAGCTATGAAATCAACTGAAAAAAAGACAGAAATGAATAGCTACATCCTAGAATTCTCCAGCAACAAAGTATCTTTAACACAATGTAGTAGAGCCCCCAGAACATCCAGGGAAGGAAGGCCCTCCTCCTGTGTCTATTGTGGACACGGACAATGAGTACTCCCCTGTTTCCAGAGGCTGAGACCTTATTTCAGAATCCATCTCAATGTCAGATCCCACCCCCCCCCCCCCCCGTTTTTTTCCCTGGCCATTGACACATCATCTCAGAACATGCTAACCAAATCCATAAAATCCAATTGTTTCAGGAAACAGAAATGAAATATTTCCATTTCTAAGGAGTGATGTCAAAAAGAGTACTACCGCATAAACGATTTTCTGAAGGAATTTCTACTGCCAGCCAGAAGTCTTTGCACTAAGAAAAGACATGCATTAAATTCACAAATGTCGAAATTGGAAGACCTAGGTGTAAATTGGAGTGTTTTTTAAGATTTGAGCGAAACTATGAAGTCCTCCTTTTCCTTGCTTCTCCATCACCTTCGGTACCATCATAATGCAATCACACTTTGGCATTGGGTTAGAGGTAGACGCTGCCTCCCCTTCTCCCATCCCCCGTGCCCACACAGCACTGCTTCCCACGTAACAGCATTTGGTCTGATGCACCTGTGATGCGCCAGAGCGGGCGCTGGAACACCTGCCTTCCACCCTAGGTCCATCACTAGGAGCTTCAGACTTCAGGAACATCATCCTGAGCGTCAGTTTCAGTTTCGGTAAAATGAGGGTAGTAACTAGAGCAGAGGTTGGAGAAGTTTCTCTCTACATGAGCAGGCCAGTAAATATTTTAGGCTTTGTGTTAAAAGGCAAAACTGAAAATATAATGTAGATACTTTTACAACAAGACAGAAAAAATTTCATACATTTTTCAGTGATTAAATTCAAAATATAATAACTGAGTATAAATTTTTTGTAGTATAGGCCCCTGAATGAGAGAAATGGAACTTATTCATATGGACAAATTATATGAGATTTGCATTTCATATAATTTTCATGTGAGACAAAATGTTATTTAAAAAAAATTTCCCCCAACCATTCAAAAATTTTAAAAACCATACGTAGGTCAAGGCTATATAAAAATTCAAAAAGCAGGGGTGCGTGGGTGGCACAGCTGGTTAAGCGTCTGACTCTTTTGTTTTTTAATGTTTATTTTTGAAGGAGAGAGAGACAGAGCATGAGTGGGGGAGGGGCAGAGAAGGAGGGAGACACAGAATCCAAAACAGGGGCTCCAGGCTCTGAGCTGTCAGCACAGAGACCAAAATGGGCCTCAAACCCACAAACCATGAGATCATGACCTGAGCCAAAGTCAGCGGCTTAACTGACTGAGCCACCCAGGCACCCTGTGTCTGACTCTTGATCTTGGCTCAGGTCATGATCTCACAGTTCGTGAGTTTGAGCCCTGTGTCTGCCTTTGCGCTGATAGTGTGGAGCCTGCTAAGGATTCTGTCTCTTCTTCTCTCTGCCTCTCCCCCTGCTTGTGCTCTCTTTCTCTCTCAAAATAAATAGATAAACTTAAAAAAAAATTAAAAAGCATTCTTAGCTCAAGCGGTGGGTGGGTTTTGGTCCCAGGCTGTAATTTGCCGATTCGGTGGCCCATGGTGTTCCTCTAAGATATAAATCTTCATTTCTTGTGTTTAATTTATATTCCTACTTCTAAATCATAACTGATTAAGCCTTTTTATGGGGTTTTATTTCTTGATTGTACTCTCCCAACTCTTCTAAATGCTGCAGTCAGAGCCTCTTTTGAAGGAACTAGTTCAAGTCTGACCCCAGCTACTATCCAATGAACTCAAACTTGAACTTGACTCGCAAACTTAAAAGCATTCTCCATTCTGACGCACCTTCTAAATGCTCTCATCTCTTATTGCATCTGAGCCTGCCTGTTGTAATCCTCTGCACATGACCTCTGTCCTTTTACATTTCCCCAACCCCTCGTCCTCAGGAACACTCCTCTCAAGAGTTACTGTAAAAAAGAACATCTTGGGGCGCCTGGCTGATTCAGTCAGTAGAGCATGCACTCTTGATCTTGGGGTTGAAGTTTGAGCCCTACACTGGGTGTAGAGATTACTTCAAAATAAAATCTTGGGATGCCTGAGTGTCTCAGATGGTTAAGTATCTGACTCCTGATTTCGGCTCAGGTCATGATCTCATGGTTCACAGGTTTGAGCTGCACATTAGGCTGTGCCCTGGCCGGGTGGAGCCTACTTTGGATTCCTTTCTCTCTCTCTCTCTCTCTCTCTCTGCCTCGCCCCTGCTTGTGCTCCCTCCTTCTCTCTCAAAAGAAATAAATTAAAAAATAAAAAAAAAAACCTAAAATATTTAAGAGTATCTTGCTCAAATACGTTTGGTAAACGTTGCATGTCATGTCTCTCTTAGAGAAGCACAATGCATATTCAAATACTAAAGGCTCTGAGGAATCCTGCAGCAAAAAATATGACAAAAAGAAGTGTTTAGTGTTCTGTGTGGTAACACTGATTACTACCTTGTGGAAGAAACTCTAGAGTGCCCTCTCTGGGAATGTCTGTCATTTGGGGGATGCCCAGTATCTTCAATGTCTGGAGAATTCCCTACCTTATCTTGGTGGGAAGCAGAGTCCACTTCCCACTGGGGGGACTGACAACACCAGATTCTAGTGTTCCCAGCTCCCTTACAGCTTGAGTGTGGGTGGGCGTTCATAAGCTCTCAGACTTGGACTTTAAATTGGGGCTACTGTCACAAAGCAGCAGAAACCATGAAGAACCTATTTTGTGGGAGGGCAAGGGGTGCATTAGCAGCAGCATCTAATTTTCAGGGGCAATGCTGTGCCCAGTGCTGGTATGGTCAACGGCAGGGTATCCTCACCATTTTGCTTTTGTGCTATAATTTTGGCCTTTTGGCTATCTGACTCTATGCTTGATTGCTTTCCAAGCTCAATTATTCAGACTTTTCAGTGATAATATGACATTTCAATAAATGTCTTTTCTACTAAACCACAGAGAGTATTTGTTGCCTCCATCCATGAACCTGGTATACTCCCCAACTTTTTAGAAGAGTATTTTAAAACCTCTTCCTTCAGGAATCTTTACTAACTTCTATTCCAAATGGAGAGATCAACTACATTTCTGAGACTATGCATACCTAAATATTTATGCATCCAATTTGATGTTTTATTTTCTAATTTTAATAAATATTTTGGTCTACCTCATAGAATCTTAAGAATTTCAAAGTTAGAAGGAAACTTGAAACTGAAGCATGAATCCCTGATTCCCTTTAACAATATTCCTACCAAATAGTTGACGACCCATATCTGGACAGTTTTATTCATAAGAAAACCAGGGCACCTGGGTTGCTCAGTTGGTTAAGCATCTGAGTCTTGGTTTCAGGTCAGGTCATGACCTTATGGTTCATGAGATTGAGCCCCTCATTGGACTCTGTGCTGACAGTGCAGAGCCTGCTTGGGATTCCTTCTCTCTCTATTTCTGCTCCTCCCCCGCTCATTCTCTCTCTCTCTCTCTGTCTCTCTGTCTCTCTTAAAATAAACAAATAAACTTAGAAAAAAAGAAGAAAATAAAAATCATTTCTCCCTTCTCAAAGGTTCAATTTTTGGACAAGATTTCGGGAAACATGAGAAATCTTTTCCTGCTTGTCTTGGTTCAAACACTCATGGTTACTTGCAAGAAGATTTCTTTTCTATTAAGTGTTCCAAATATTTAAAGACCAATAGCGTGGACTATTCTTTTCCCTTCCCTCCCCAATACTTCCTATTATTAGGCTGTTCCATCAGAGAACTTTTCATCTCTCTGGCTGCTGTCTTCTGAGTGAGTTTCACTTTCTCCATATCCTGATTAAATAAGTCTCTTCAGAGTTCTGAGGACAGTGTCCTTCAACCAAAGGTGTCATCGTCATTGCTATGGCTCTGGGATGCTTAGCAATTGCTGATTATCAGACTTCTTTAAAAAAAAAAATTTTTTTTTTAAGAGAGAGAGAGAGAGAGAGTGAGTGAGTGGGGAAGGGTCAGAGAGAGAGACACAGAATCTGAAGCAGGCTCCAGGCTCTGAGCTGTCAGCACAGAGCCCAATGCGGGGCTTGAACTCATGAGATCATGACCTGAGCTAAAGTTGGATGCTTACCTGACTGAGCCACCCAGGTGCCCCTGCTTATTAGACTTCTGAGACAACCCAGCCTAAGATATCATTCTACTTTGGCCATAAACTGCCTTCACCATAGGACTTTACATGTCAACCAAGTATCCTCCCTAACTCAAAATAAAATGTGTCTGATACTCGCACCTAGTTTCTCTTTCACATATGGTCAAGAAGTCAATAAACTTGGTGTCAAAAGTACCAATGGTCTTAAGGTTTTATTACATTAAATTAGGAAAAAACATTAACCTGCCTATACATTTAAGTAATTCATGGCCAGCTAACAATTTAATCAGCTTCAACTTTCAAAAATTCATGTAGTGATATAACTATACAACAACTAGTGGAACCATTGCCTTTCAAAATAATTATTAATAATTTTTTAATTTTTGATTTAACAATGGAAAAGTATAACCAAAATATTAATATTAATCTACTGCATAATTAAACAACACTAATGATAAATCTCTAGACCTGTAGTTTTCAAAGTATGGTCACCACACCAGCAGCATCAGCTTCATCTGGGATTTTGTAGAAATGCAAACTCTTGGACCCTACACACCAAACCTGCTGAATCAGAAACTCTGGGAGTGGGGTCCAGCAATCGGTGTTTTAACAAGCCCTTCAGGTAATTCTGATGAACACTGCTAATCTAGATCAACCCTCAAGGAGTTTTACAGCCTCCTAATCCTTTAAGTCCTTAAGATTTCTCAGGGGCGCCTGGGTGGTTCAGTCAGTGGAGCATCTGACTCCTGGTTTCAGCTCAGGTTATGATCTCATGGTTCGTGAGTTCGAGCTTGCTTGGAATCCTCTCTCTCCCTCTCTCTCTGCCCCTCTCCTTCTCACTCTCTCTCTCAAAATAAACTTAAAAAAAAAAAAAAAGACCTGAAGATTTCTCATTTATTTTAGAATGGGCTCTAGCTTCTTGCATATATGAGTCAAATCAATTTTCTAAAAACTGGCATGAATTTTGCTCTCATTCCTCAACTTTTTGGTGTTTTTCCAATCCATGGTTTTTGAAAATAATGTCTGGTGATTAATATGTTTATTAGCCAACAGCATGCTCATAGCTATATTTAGCATGAAATACGAATTACAAAAAGTCTAAGAGATAGTACATTTTGGGTGGGGTAGAAGGAAGTAGTTCCCATTTTCTACTACTAGAAGACCACTTTCATCTTTTGGCAGACCTGATTTCTGAAAGATTATTTTTCTTCTTCCCATAGGGGCATTACCATCACTCTCTTGCCCTTTTGGCTAGCATGATTTTTTTTTTTTTTCTTTTTCTTCCTCCTTCACATTTTAACCTAGGAAACTAGTCATTTATTTTGTTTTTTCTTGTTTCAGTGAAGTCAAGTTTTCCTTAACTTGGCTTTACTGTTGCAAATTATGGTTCATTTTTAAAGTATGGATGCTGGAAAAAGCTTCTAAGAAGCCCTAGTGTTGCATTATAGAACCAGGCCTTTCATTTTGAATTGTCTTTCTAGACATGCATGTAGATTTCCAGTTTTTCTTACTGCATCACAAAAAGGATTTATGAATAATTCATGATCCCAGTATTTTTAACAAAAAGTTCTTCTCCTGTGACAGATTTGGAAAGCTAAAAACTTTTATGAAGCTTCCTAAATACTTAAGATCTTTCCAGAATGAAAAGTAAGCTCTGTTACAATTAGTTTAAAATACTTCAGCTGTGATGTTTATGTGAAAAATGGGGACAGAGAATAAAGAGAACATTCGTTGAGCATTACTATGTGCTAGGAACTGGTGCTTTAACTAGATAAATATAAATATAAATATAAATATAAATATAAATATAAATATGATTTTTTCTTCTATAAAATTTCCATCACAACTTATCAGTTAGATTAAAAACTGATGCTCAGTGTTTTGGTAATTTGCCCACGGTCACATATCTGGTAAGTGGCAGACAGGCCAGGCTCAGAGGATGCTTAGTATGACTACAAGTCCATTTTCTTTACCCGCATTATACGCTACAACAACAGACGCTCAAAACACCAGCTAAATGAAGGCAAGAACAGATATACTTACATTGTTGTTGGTCACAGCAAAGTACTGCAAATTACTCAGATACTGGATTTCTTCTGGAATGAAGGTCAGATGGTTATAGCTTAGATCCAAATAATGTAGTTTGGTGCATAGGAAAAGCTGTAGGGGCAGATTCTCAATATTATTATGGTTCAAAGAGAGCTGCTCTAGATTAGATAGTGCCCCAATCTGGGCAGGAATATAAGCAATGTTATTGTGCCACAACTTTAAGCAGGAAAGGTTCTGGAGATGCTGAAAGCTAATGATCTCTTCCACGGTTTTAAGGTTATTTTCTTTTAGGTCTAACTCATGCAAATTGTTCAGACTGAAAATGGAGTGTGGGATGCGTTCCAGGTCACAGCTGATAAGCTCTAGGCTTTTCAGATTGACCATCTTTTTCAAGTTGTTCAACACAACCAGCTTGCTTCCCTCATTATCAAGGGATAACTTCTGCAGAGAAGGCAGGAGGTCTGTAATGACTTGAGGGATCCGGGAGAGGCTGCTCTTCAAGTAGAGGGTCCTCAGGTTTTTTAAGTCCTGAAAGCCCTCCAATTGCATGGTACTCAACTGCTCAGGTAGAACACAGCCCGACAGATAAAGTTCTTTGAGATTCTTCAGGTGAAATACCCAGCGTGGGATCTTCCCCATTTCAGTAAATTTCAGGCGGAGGATTTTTAAATTCTCCTCCAGAAAGCCCAGCGCTGGATGGTCTACCACCAGGGACGAATGGTACACATGAAGCTCCTTGAGGTTGACCAGCTGCGAGACTGTGGAGGGCAGCTTGACCTCCGGGATAAGCTCCAGGCTGAGCACTTCGATTTCTGTCAGCTCAAAGACGTTGTCTGGAAGACCATTTAGCATAAAAAGGTGCAGTTCTACCTTGTCCTGGGAATTTTTCACAAGCTTACTTTTCAGTTTCTCAACCGTCCATTCGTTATTGAGGTTGATCTGTTTTAGTTTGTTCTCACTGACCTCCGAGAGGAATATGGAGAAGCGTTTGGAATAAAGAGGATCATATTGATCGGCCAGATGGAGGATGAAGGCGAAGTCATTCTTGACGTCAGGGATATCGCTGTAGTTGCTTTTCTCTCTCAACGCCTCAAAGGAATATTGCTTCAGAGAACTCCTCAGCATCCACCACAAGCTGTAAGAGGAGGTGAGACCGTAAAGTATAACCAAAATGACATAAAATGAAGCCAGGACCTTAAATATTTCTGCCAAGGAGTAGACACACTGGTAGCGCTTGTATCCTGTAAAAGCCTGCACGTCAATGGAACAGTCGATTTCCAGAGTGATGTAGGTTAGGAAATATGGAACATAAGTTATGATGAGGATGAACAAGATGACTTTCACTATGATCTGCTTCAGATACACTCTATAAATGATGTCCTTCTGCTCCACGTGCATGCGGAACCTTTTCACTTTTTCAAAGATGGCTTTGGCCTGTTCGCCCTCCTTCTTGTCCAGGACGCTAGAAGTTGGGCTTTCGATGCTGGCCGACTCCAAGCCAGGCTGTGGGTAGGGCAATGACTGCTTGCTGGAATCGATGTCGGCTGAACACCCTGAGGACGAAAGCAGAACCTTGGACTTGGAGAGCGTCAGGGGCCTCACTGACTGCTCGGCCACTGTTTCGGACAGGGCACGCGTGGTCCACGGGGAGTCGAAGCACTTGTGAAGGATGGCCACAAAATGCTCGAGCCTGGAACTGGTACTCGGGTAGTGAAGCCAAAAGTTGCTGCAGGCTGCAAAGATGAGTGTGTGCAAGAGCACCAGGTAAGGGAAAAACTTGGCGAACCAATGGAGCTGTTTCTCGTAACAGACAGCATCGATGTAGGAGTACTGCTGTCGGTGGAGGTCATTCTGGATTCTCAGGGGAAGCGGGAGCGGCGTCCCAGGATCAGAGGATGTGTTTGCGCTGGCTTTCAGGAGGTCCCAAGGCACGGCACAGTGATTGTCAAATTCCACCTTACATGGAAGACAGCACAGAACCCTGCTCTGTGTAAGCTGGAGAGCTCCGGCCAGCACGGCCACCAGCAGCATGATCAGGGTAATGTAATACCAGAAGACGTCCCACCATGGTTTTAGGATGTGATAAGATGACTGGGCGTCTGCTAAACATTTCAGCTCTGTTAGCGTAATCATGACTTTCCCTTGTAGGAGTACGGAAACTGGGAGAGGAAAATAAAAGAAAAACCACTGAAGCGAGTATCCAAAATAAGCATTTAACTCTAATGCTTGTAGGTACCCAAGTAGGATCTAGCTCAGGGACAAAATCTGGGAGGCAGGGCTGATCAAAGGATATAAATGTCTTCTGGTTTCATTTGAAACCTTAGGCCATCCCAACTGTGCACTATAAAGTCCTTCAGATGAGACACCATTTAGTGATAGCCAGACTGGATCTATAAAGGTATTTAGCGCAGATTGTGAAGCAACTATCTAGTTTCCTACTGGATCTTGACTCCATCCCAAGCTATTAAAAACCAGAAGCCATATTTTATGCCTTCCAAATGGTCTGAGTAAGCTCTTTTCCACATCCTGTCCCACACCTGGCGCATCAGTTACAGCCTAAGAGTTGTGTTTCAACCACCATGGGGAAGCTCTTTTGAGCAAGCACTGCTTTACGTAGTTATCCCTTAGGATTAGAGGGATCTACCAGTTCTACATTCAAAACAAACTGTAAGTTAATGCATTATCTCCTTTCCCCCCAAGCTCTTGCTTTGTAACTTAAGTTCATGTCCAACTTAGAGTATTTAAAAGCTGATGAAGCAACACTAGTGGCTGAACACGGGATAGGGAAGAAAAACTCAGAACATGCTACTATGGGAGGATTCTCACTCGTGGTTAAGTTTTGATGGCAAATAACTAATAGGATAAATAAGTAAGAGTATACTCTATTATTAAATTATTTTTTGCCTCAGAAAAACAAGAGGTAGATTTTCCATTTTCACATTAAAAAGTATTCAGGCAGTGTTCCTTACAGAAATGATTTATGTAACGTTCAACCTTATATAAATCAATTGTTTAAAAAATTGCTAATTAGTAAAATCCGGACAACCTATAAAATGGCACAGAGTACGAGAAATAAAAGGAAACATTTGGGTCTAATAACATATCTAGTAAGAAAAAAGAAGAAAAAAATCACAGCAGCATGGTTTTTTAATGGATAAAGAGAATGAACCAAATCATCTCTAAGGACACCGCCAGCCTCAAAGTTTATGGCTGAATTTGTCCCCTTAAAGGTCCTGAAAGTTAAATTCATTTAAGACATGAGACTGAAATTGCAAAAGAATATAAACACAAATAGAGATAAGGGTATTCAGACAGCGGTTATTCATTCAACAAAGAACACAAGTCAACATTGATCAAAATAAAGTACTTTAAATATTTACACTTACTGGATGAAAAAAAAAAATGAATCCAATAAGTTGACTGTGCTTCAATCAGGAGGCCGACACCTTTTGAAATTTCTTAGACACACCATCTCTGTGTTTGTCTTCATTCTGTGAGAAAGCACAGATATCTTATAATAGCTGCAGTATTTCAAACAAAATTGGAAACACTGTCTTCAGAGACCCTCTCCATCATAAGACACGATATGGCAAATAGATTTTCATAGATCAGTTTACTTTTCACACTAGAGGACATTTTGGCAAGGTATATATAGACAGGACCCCACCCATATGAGATCATACTCAGCCCCTGAATTCCTTTAGGTTACAGAGAAGTTTCCACAGAAACTTAGATGTTAATGTATTTTAAAATGCCATATTTACAACACTTAGATGAACACTTAGCTTTTCCAAGCAGCCTACATATGTTAATTTCTCTCATTCAGTCCTCATACACAGTTGGTCTTATTTGCATTTATCAGATGGCCTGTCAAACCATGTAGTTTCTGCATCCTAATTTAAAACCACACATCTCTCCAAATAAGACTCGGTGCTCTTCAAATTTAGCCTACTGATTTCATTAGAAATAATCACAAGTTAATAACTTTTGAAGACACGGCTCAGAAATTTGCTGAAATTCTCTGAAGTTATGATATTATTAAATGTAGCTACCCTTTATATTAGCTTTTTTTAAACTTGTAGGTTAATAAAAGCCATTCTTAGCATCTACTTCAAACAATCACTTGCAATAATTTAAATTACATATACATCGATCAGTTTGAAATATGAGGATATTCTAAAACATATAAAAATTTTAATTTGGTATGAAAATTGCCTATGGAACTTCTGAAGAGCTGCTGGGAATGTTTATATAGTTGCCCCAAAGATATAATCCTTTTTGGGTTTATCAAGTACTTGAAACCCAGCTCAGTGTACTAACCCCAAATTGCATTCAAGATATTTTTAGTAATACTCTTGTAATCTCGTCATTTTCAAAGATCAAAAAGTTGGGCATGTCTGAAATTTACTTTGGATTTACCAATCCATGTGCAAAGCCTACTTTATAACTGCCATCCCGTATCAAATTATTTTGCAGGCCAGAAAGCAGAGTTAGTGTGTACGACAATCTAGCTGTGACTAATTCATATTTAGATACGACCAATGGAGTATGAGTTTCTCATTCACAATTCATTTTTAAAAGGCTTACAACATATGATACACACCTGCATTTATGTGCAGCAAGCATGATAAAATATTTGAGGTGTGAAACATTTTACATATTCTTCCATTGCACTGGGTCTGTAATATATCCGGAAAGAATATATTACATAATTCCAGAGTGCTTCTCAGCCACTCCGATATTTATTATACAACACAGTTTCCTTTAAATATTGTAAACACATTTTCTACTTTAAACACAGTATTTCTATGAAACAGAGTCACAAACCTCCAACTATAGTACTATTTTAAAACACATATTTTAAAATAATCAATATGAGAAACTACTATAACTAATCCATTAGAGAACCACAACAAACTACAGGTTTACTATATTTATACTAATTTAAATTTATTAGTAAAGAATTTTTTCCTGTTTGCCTTTTTAAGAACTATAAATTTTCCCTCTAATCTCCTAACTCGGATTTTCACTGAGGGGTTCCTTGTCAATAAGAGCAAATAAAAATACACTGTTTAAAATCTAATATCTGTCTTTCTACTTTCAAAGCACTTTCATTTACGTTAATTTGTTTCATATAATAAACCATTAGATATATTATTACTCTTCACATTTTAAAACATGGAAATAAAGCAGGCCCAGAGGAGTTATCCTGTCCAAAGCGACAAAACTGGCAAGAAATAGTTCCAGTTAGAATGGAGGTCTTCAGACTCAAATCTCAAGCCTCGTCCACACTGGAAACAAGATCACATTATCATTAAATCCAATTAACTGTGCCACTCAGTTCTCTCAAAGGTTAAAGAAATCGCTAAATATTTATCTTTTCCCCAATTGCAGTAGACTAAATATTTTGTCCCCCTAAAATACATATTTTGAAATCCTAACCCCCAAAGTGATAGTATTAGGAGGTGAAGCCTTAGGTCATGAGGGTGGGATTAGTGCCTTTATAAAATGGACCCCACAGGGCTCTCTTGCCCCTTCCACCATTTGAGGACACAGCAAGAAGGTGGCGCCTATTAACTAGGAAGTAAGATCTCATTAGAATCTGCCAGTGCCTAGGTGCACCTGGATGCACCGTTGGTTAAACGGCCAACTTCAGCTCAGGTCATGATCTCACAGTCTGTGGGTTCAAGCCCTGCATCGGGCTCTGTGCTGACAGCTCAGAGCCTGGAGCTGCTCTGGATTCTGTCTCCCTTTCTCTCTGCCCCTCCCTCCCTCATGCTCTGTCTCTCTCTCTCTCTCTCAAAAATGAATAAACATTAAAAAAAACAAACAAACAAACAAAAAAAACAAAACATCTGCCAGAGCAGTGCCTTGATCTTGAACTTCCCAGTCTCTAGGAACTGAGAAATAAATATGTCTGCTGTTTAGGTCACCCAGTCCATGGTAATTTGTTGTAGCAGCCCGAACAGACTAAGACATCAATTTACCCCAACAATTGCATTGTAACTTGGTTCTATTTTAGTCTTTTGAAAAACAAAAGATATAAATGTACAGTTTCCTGCAATGTCCCCTATAACATAATATATAATCTACTTTCTCAGCTGAACTTTTTCTACCAAACATTTTCCACTGAACTAAGATTCAATGTATAAATAGATAGCATCCAAATCTAATGATGTATGAAAGGTCTCAAGCATTCCTATATATTAAATGATGTTAACTTTTTCTAACGAAAGTTTTTAACTGGAGAGCTAGAGCATAGCTGTCCTTTGTCATTACAAAATTTAATACTGTTTGTGTGTCTAGGAAATTTTTTCCAGACCATATTTTTGCAAACAATGAGGATTCAATCTAAATCAGATCTCTATTTCTAATATACAAATGCACTAAATCAGTTCAAAGACACAATGTTAAGAGTAAAGGATTTTGTGGTCCTAATCCCATTCCTTTAGCTTTTAAACCTCATTAAGAAATCATAAAAGCTTTTCAAAGCACATGAATTCATTTGACAATCTCACCCCAAAGTCTCTAGGATTGAAACAAAAACACTCAAGTTAGGCATCTTGTCTTCCCACTAGTCCTTATTTTACTTTGAAAGCTTTTCCAAAATAACCAGTGAAAAAATAAACAAATGATGATCAGATGGTATTTAGAGTCATTCTATGCAGAGAACTGGACACTACTTCAAAGATCTCTGTCTCTGACCCCAGGCAGGATATAACCAAACAATTCAAAATAGGGTTTCTCTCTGCTCTAACTGCAAATTGACTTAGAGATTGCCTTATATCCCTTCAAAATGTTTAGTACTACTTCTCAACAAGAGGTTTCTTGGGTCTAATGTATATCCAACTGAAGTTTAAATTCACCTCTTGGAGCTCTCTCTCTGGGAAATAGTGTGTCAGTACCCCTGATAATTTGTTCCATTTCTTCAGACTAAATAGCCCCTTGAACCGTTCTTCAGAGATCTGATGATTGTTCAGCATTTCTCAAGTACTTAAATGATCACTAGCAAGACACATGATATGCCAGCTTATGTCCCTTACCAGTTGCTTCAGATCTTGTCAGTGGAGTAATTTTCAAGTGACAAACACCCTTTCCAAATTTAGTTGTAGTTTTGAGACTTCCTAGAAGGAATTAAGATTTACATAGTAAAGTGTATCTTCAACATTAATGCTCATAAAAATCACTGGAGAGAGTATTAAATCGCAGAGTGGTAGGTCCCACCCTCAGAGTTTCTGATTCATTAGGTCTGAAGTAGTCCTCAAGAATGTGTCTAACAAATTTCTAGTTAATGTCGATGCTTCCAGTAGGTAGAGTAACCATTTTTTGAGAATCTAAGACAGTGGTTTTCAGTTTGGGCTTCACATTAGAACAACCTGGAGCAGTTTAAAAAACCTCAAATCCAGGGGCACTTGGGTGGCTCAGTCGGTTGAGCATCTGACTCCTGATTTCAGCTCAGGTCATGATCCCAGGGTGGTGGGATTGAGTCCTGGCGGGAGGTGGGGGGGTGGGGGGGAGTCCATTCTGAGTGTGAAGCTGGCTTGAGGTTCTGTCTCTGTCTTTCTCCCTCTGCCCTTCTCCCCCACTTGCGTGCACTCTCTCTGTAAAACAAAAACAAAAACTCAAATCCAAGCCCTTCTCCTATGATTGGTCAAGCAATTCAACTGGTCTAGCTGAGACCAGTACTTTTTGTTTGTTTGTTTTCTCCAAATTTCCCCAGGAGGAGAAAGCTCACAAGACAGACTGACAATGAAATATCTGGGGAAAGTACTGTCCTTTTAACCCTTCCTGGAAGTTTCACTAGGTATCTAGAGTGCCTCCCCCTCTCTGCAGACTACGAGTAACAGCTACCAGCAACTCCACAAACTCTTCAGAGACCTGAGACCCCAGGTGTGCGAAGCAGTAGGTCAGAGAGTCATTGAGCTATAGAGATTTGCAGGGTGGATTTGAAGAGGAAGCAGAAAGAACAAAACCCAGCCAAAAGGTATTTAAATTGCGTAGGCTGGAAGCAATGAGGGAAAATTTTGCAATGCACTGGAAAGAAAGCAATGAATGAAATAGTCACTGTAAATGAAAATTCAACACCATTTAGTAACATCAAACAGAGGGGTCCATGGAGAAGCAGGAGTCAAATGGATTCACATTTTGAGTCTATGGTATTACAGTATCCTCCACAGTTTCTAGCATGTGGTGTACGACAAATATTTGTACAATAAAAAATTGAACATATCAGAAGGCAGGAAATAATATGGTCAGATGTTAGGCAGGGTATATCTAAGGTAATTGGGCATTTCCTGAGACAGACTAGAACACAGCCACATGTAGACAGGAAGGATTTGGGCTAACTCTTCTGCATATTCTAAAGCCAAACAGCTTAAAAAAACAATAGTGTTTTATTTCTCATGATTCTGTGGGTGGTTCTTTCACTTCATGGTACTGGCTGGCACAAAGTGGCTGGAAGGTCCAGAATGTTCTCATTCATCAGGCGGGTAGCTGGAGCTGCCTGCTGGCTGGCACTTCCAGTGAGACTCCTCATGGCTGTTTCAGGGTCCTCACATAGACGGTGGTTGGGTTCCAAGATGGCGCATCCCAAGCACAAAGGTGAAAAATTGCAGTTCTTTTATGGCCTGGCTCTCAAAGCTACGGTGTCACATCCACTCCATTCTATCAGCCAAAGGAGCCATAGATCCAGCCCAGATTCCAGGGAATGGGAAACGTCACTTCTCAATGGGAGGGGTGGCAAAGGATGGGCAGCTCTGCTTAACCTTCCCTGGTCTCTCTGCCCACAAACGTTGTGAAGTCCTCCTACATGCAAAGCACACTCACCCTCTTCCAAGCCCCTAAAAATTTCGTCCAACTCTGGTATCGAGTTCAGGCTTGAAGTCCAGGATCTTGTCGTCTAAATTAAGTAGAGGAGGCTGTGGGACAACATTCTTAAGGTCCTTGGAAGCCCTGTTATCTAGTTAAGAAGCCCCAGGAGGCACAGACTTACATCTTTTTGAAGTCATAATATAGGGTCTTGCCGCTATGCCTTTGCTTTCATTTGTACCTTGAGATTAAGTTTTATTGGCAGTATTGCTCTGGATCTGTTCTTTCCACCTGAGGCCATTTCTTACTTTGAGTACCTTTTCATTGAGTCGAGAAGCAGGGAATGAGAAACAGTTTTATTTACAACCCTAGAAAATTCTGGATTGGAAACACATCCTCTAAAGTCTACTTAAAATCTGGACAGTTTCTTCTTTAATTCATCTCTCTTTTGCAATACTTTGGTCATGAGTGGTTAAAAAAGTCATTTGACGCTTCCAACATTCTGCTAGAAAATCCCCTAAGCTGGATATACAAATCCATTGGGTTCATTTTCCATCTTCCGTGTTATTGGACATACAAGTCTTGTCAGTTTTCCTGTCAGTATGAAACAAGGGTACTGTTTTATATCCTCAAAAAGCGATTTCTTCATCGCCCTACCAGCTACCATTAATAGTTGTCTTACTTCCCTTCAGACCTTCACTGTCACCTGGTCTCAAAGCTAATGCCAGATGTTTTGTTACGGCAGCACCTCACTTCTGGGTACAAATTTTTGTTTTAGTTCTTTACTGCTATGCCAAAAAAAAAAAAAAAAAAAAAAATCCGAAACTTCGTGGCTAAAACAACCATTTATCATTTCTCATGATTCTGTGGGATGATGAAGCAGTTCTGTTCACAAGGTGTTGACTGGAATGCTGGGAGGGCTGTAAGTTCTAAAACACCTCAGTCACAGGACTGGCATTTGGGTTGTCTGCTGGTCTACAGCTCAGCTTAGGCTAATGACCAGAGGCCCGGCCACTACTCCATATGGCTGTTCAGGCTGTCCCACAGCAAGGCAGCTAAGTTCTAAGGAACACTGCAAGCACACAATAGCAGAAGCTACACACTTCCTTAAATTCCAGCCTTAGAAATAACTCCACACCATCTCTGCTATGTTTGAGTGCTCAAAAAGGGTAACAGGACCAGCCCAGATTTTTAAAGGGAAGGGTAACAGACCCCAACTGGAACATTTACAGACATCTTTAATTCACCATAGGAACTCGAGAATATTTAAGTAGTAGATACGCCATAGAAGTGAATTAACTCTTTGAGAGAAAGAATTGAATGAATGAAGAACAAAATCTCTTTCCTAGATAATAAATCCCATGAGGAAGAACTCTCAGACCAAGAGGAACAAAGGGGGAGAAAGAAGCTGGGTCAGTGAGATAAAAGAAACGCGGTGTTTCTGGAGCACAGAAATTCAAGGAAAGAGTCTGACAACATGGTTGATAACAAAGAGAAACCAAAGGAAAAATGTGCTGCGTAACTAGCATTCTGCAGCTTCTTACCAAAAGCTGTACAGTGGCAATGGGTCTCTGAAACAATCGTAAATAATATTCTAAATCCTAGGAAAATTAATCATCTGAAGCCCCAGAAGACACTTGCTGAATATGACAACACCATGGTAATAACTCTAGAACTCCTTATTAAATCTGAGTTGTTCTGAACTTAAAAAACAAGTAACAATAACAATAAATAATAACTAACAACAATAAACAAAAAACAGTAACTCTAGAACTCCTTATTAAATCTGAGTTGTTCTGAACTTAAAAAAGTAAAACGTGGTTTTACTTTTCCTTGTTTCTAACAGTTACAGAACACACAATTCATTTAACGTAGATGGCGACTGTCCTTTCAGGAAAAGACATCTCAATTCTTTGATGAGTTCAGTAAGCTACCAAATTCTCTAGAATCCATTTAAAATGAAAGAAGTTGCAGTCACATTATAATATTAACACTAGCACATAAGCCACCAGTGGCTACATAATTCTTAGGATGTGTAAACAGAAGGCAACCTCAGACCTTTCTCCACCATCTTCATTGTTAATAAAAATGTCTTCTTGCCTCCCCCTCCCACCACCCACAGTAAACAAGCAATTTGGCTCTTGTGAATCTACACGCTCTCCTTCCGAATGTCTGGCTGATAGCTGAGATCACCATTACAATTGCTTCTCCACTGGTTACTTACTTTCACAAGAGCAGAGTCACATGGGCTATTTAATCCAGGAGGAAACCATGGAGATCAGAGTGCAACTCTTTACACATAAGAAACCTAAAGTTTAGAGGTGTTTAAGTTGCTTCTCCAGGGCATGGAATTATGGTCACATTTCCTAATTTCAAAAGAGCTGGGAGGTTGAGAGCATTGATTCTGGCCACCTGTCCTAATTAATAATAGGCTCTTCCTAACAAAATAAACAGGGTTTCATAACATGAATTTGCAAATGGAGTCCAGAATTTCTTTGTTATATATATATTTTTAACTATAAATCAAAATGATTTTTTTTTTTTTTTTTGCTTTGGGACAAACCAGTATGCTCTAGAAATGCTAAAAATATGATTAAGCCACTAGTCTTAACCCTTTCTCTAAATTTAACATTTATATGCACTCAATTATGGAGGCTAGGACTACAAAAGCATACCGAGAAAATATGAGACCTTGTTTCTGCTTTCATGGGATTTACAGTCCTATTGTGGACAGAAGACACGCATAGTTGAAAGTCAGCACCACCATGTCATGCTGTCACCAGTATCAAATGGGTGGGATGACGGCTAAACCTAGTACGTACTACATCTGATTCTATATAAAGAAAATACCCAAAGAGAATGGGTGAAATATCTTAACAGCAGCATTTCTCAAAGAGAGGTCAGGATTTTAGTCTGTAGAATGCCTATTATGTGTCCAGGGGAGTTCAGAGGGTTCAGGAAATATAGATATGCAAGACAGAAAGATCCCTGCTCTCAGAGACCTTACTGAGGAAAAAGGGAGGAGAGGCAACCAAACAGACAACCATAATAAAATCAGAAATGCCATGAAGAATATAGAACTCCTTTATTTATTTTTAAAGCATTTTTAAATGTTTGTTTATTTTTGAGAGACAGAGAGAGACAGAGGATATGAAGGGGGCTCTGCGCTGACAGCAGTGAACCCGAGCCCGATGTGGGGCTCAAACTCATGAACCGTGAGATTGTGACCTGAGGGTCATGACGTTGGACGCTCAACTGACTGAGCTGCCCAGGTGCTCCTAGAGCTCCTTTAGAGTGGGCAGACAGGGAAGGCCTCTTTAGACCTGAATGGAGCCAGCCATGCAATGATATTGGGGAAGATCATTTATTGGGGAAGATCATTCCAAGTAGAAGGAGGAAGAAGCTTATGAATGGGTGATCAGAAAGGAGGCCCCAGGCTGGAATGTCAGGAACCTGGGGAAAGCAGAAGAGTGAGAGGGCCTGCAAACAATACACAGAGTTTGGATAAGAAACAGCCCAGGAGTGATGGGAAAGACACTGAAGAGCCTTAAGTAGAGAAGTAGCTGATCTCATGTTAGCTTTTAAAAATTCACAGTCAACTCAGCGGATCAGCAGGGCTATGTGGATATACTGAAGACATCAAAGGATCTATACCTTCATCTATAAAAAGAAGGGTGTTCACAATACATTGGAGGACAGAGGCACTGTCCTCACCACTCCTTAACCTAGATTATATATGTTCAGAGCTGGGCAATACACTTTTCAAGATATCTGTCATATTCACAATACTAGAGAGTCATGCTACTTAATACAGTGTACAAATTCATCGGTCATTACGTCAAAGTCAAAACCTCTGCCACAGAACTAATTTAAGATTAATTTGCCACAATTATAAAAGATAAGTGATGTTTCTAGGAAGGAACAGAGAATAGGACTTTTTTATTTTTGACTTACGTAATTTGGGAAAGCATGGCTATCGTTTACTTATGGAAACATGGCAAATTGATTCCATGCATAAAAAACACTACCTTGAACAAAACCTAGAAAACTATAGACATGGAGTTACAGAGTCTAAGCCTGTCATTGACATTAAATTCCTCAGATCTTTAAGGTTTAAAAAAATGACAAATATCAAACATACACACATATATTTTGCAACATACAAGACCAATGAAGGATAGCAAGATGACATTTTACCAAAATGTACAGAGATTTAATTGTTTATTAACTGGCTGAAAAACGTAAAAAAGATTTTATTCAAAATGTCGGTCGAAATAACAATCTCTTTTTACATACTAAGTATTCAGTATTTGCCCCAAGCTACCAATGTTAAGAGTAATTATCTTTACCACGTGTTCACAATTCAGAACGTTAGTCTTACCCTATGAATGGTGGTCAACTGGAAACTCTGCAATTAGTTTCTATTTGAAAAATTCCTAAAGAGAAATCATAAACATATTGTTACATTTTACCCATCAGACTGCAAGACAAGTTATCCGCTCATGCAGCTCTAAGATTTCCAACATCTATAATAACTTTATGAAACATACAAAAAGTAACTAAAAAAGTGAGCGTTGTTAAAGAGATCACCTTCTGATCTCTTGCAAAGGTTATCAACTAATACCCAGGGAGTGACCCAGGGACTAGCACAAGTTACAATTTAATGTCATCACCACAGCAATTTACAAGGCATAAAATATGAACATTAAATGTTTACTTGAGAATGAGATAAGCATTATATCTCAGGTACCACTCACTTTATAAATAATAGAAAAATCCCATTGAAAAAACCCATTGAAAATATCCATGTTTCTTATAGAAAAAAGAGGAAACATGGTGGGGTGGGGGGAGCCAATATTTGGGATAGTTTCTCCAGTTTTTGTTGCCACCGTTTTTGTTTTTTTGTTGTTGTTTGCTGGCCTGCTAGTTTTACACAAACTATGCCATTGTAAAATTCAATGGCACAACATTTTTGCCTCCTATTATTTATCATAGGCTTTCTCAGTGTTGTCACAGTTTCTCTAAACAGCATTTTAAAAAAAGATTTTATTTTGAAGTCATCTCTATTCTCAATGTGGGGCTTGATCTCACAACCCCAAGATCAAGAGTCACATGCTCTTACCGAATGAGCCAGGCATGTCCCTGAACATCATTTTTGTTTTTGCTTTTATAATAAAGTTTATTTATTTATAAATTTTTAAGCTTATTCATTTATTTTGAGAAAGTGTGAGTGGAGGAAGGGCAGAGAGAGAGAGAGAGAGAGAGAAGGAGAGAGAGAAGAGAGAATCCCAAGCAGGCTGCACAGAGCCTGATGCAGGGCTTAAACCCATGAACCGTGAGATCATTCATGACCTGAGCTGAAGTCAGACACCCAACAGACTGAGCCACGCAGGTGGCCCCTATTTATTTTGAGAGACAGACAGCATTCAGGGGAGAAGCAGAGAGAGAGAGAGGTCTGTGGTGACAGGGAGACTCAATCTTAATCTCACGAACCTTGAGATCATGACCTGAGCCAAAATCAAGAGTCAGACACTTAACTGACTGAACCACCCAAGGAGCCCAACATCATTTTTCTTAGGAGTGTAATAGTACCTATGTATGTCATAGTTAAAAAAAATATTTCCTTACTGAATCTTGGATTTTCCCTTTTTCCCCCTTTACTAATAATACTGCAAATATCCCTGTACTCTGTTCATATAATTTCCTTTGCATAGATCTCTAAAAGTGAGAGTAATGGGCCAGAGGGCATAAACATTTTAAGGCTTCTGATATATAACAACAAATTGTTTCTCAAGAAATACACTGATTTTCTTTTCTATAAACAATATATGAGTAGCACCCTCACCAGATGTGGTCATCATCATTAAAAAAACAAAAACAAAAAAACCAAAAACACAAAACTGTGCTAATTCCATTCTAAGTTATTTTATTGTTTCTTTATTTTGCATTTCTTGACGGAGTGGAGGTGAATGCTTTTCAACATGTTTTATTAACAAATTTCATTAACATTTATTTACCTACACCAGAGGAGTATTTTGCTGAGAAGACGGAAATGGAATGACAGCTCTTACAATGACAGCTTGTCATCTCCGAGTGAAGTCACTGCAGCCAAGTAAAAAAACAACAGAATGTAGCTCCGTTTCTGTACCCAGGCTAAAACCAAATCACTCAAACTAATTTTAGAAACTACAGCAAAAGTTATCGCCTTTCTTCCTCCTCAGCCCCAAACAAAAGCACCAGTTAGAAAAATGAAATGTGAAAATACTAAATGACAATGCTTGTTCTAACAGAATAAATAGTCCACATTAGGCAGCTTAAAAACAGGCAGGACTCTGATTGCCAGAGTAACGCTGACCGACCCGTGCTGACATGGGCTGTGGGGTCAGTGGCTCCTCCAGCTTGCGAGGCTAATGGGTGTTATAAAACTGGCATCACCTACCCCCTCAAAAACATTTTCTCTCCCCAGTGGCAGGACACGAGACGTGTTCACTTTCACTTACAAAGGCAATTCCAAAATAATCTCAAAACACGTATTCTGGAAGATTAGGAGAGGACACACAACACTAAGAATTGCCTTTCTCAAATAAGAGCTCCCTCTGGGAGGTTCCTAGTGAGGGACATATAAGGGAATACCCGCCCCTCCCCCCCAAGGACTGGAGATTAAAGAACAATAGGGGACAATCAACTATGACAGAAAAACAGGAGGCCCCCAGCCTTTTACTTTGAAAGCAGAGAAGTCTGGATGCTCTGATTTCCTTCTGGTCACTAGAGATAGGGGAGACTGACAAAACGAACTCCTTTGTAGTTAAGCAAAGAACGGTTATAAAACTTTGGGATCTGAAAATTGGCTTTCCATTTGGGCACATTTGTGTTTTAGGTATGGCTAAATAAAATCTTTCCCTTTAAGGTTTAGCAAGAAGTCAAAAATCTCTGCATAGTAACCCGATCTCATTTTGTAAGTCAGATATGGCAAGAGTCACTGCAATATCACACTTATTCATCCTGCCTTGGGCCATTCCGTAAGTTTAAGGCTTTAGGTTATATAATAGCCTATTTCATCAGTTTGAAAAGTTCAAACTATGAATACCAGATGTACTTAAAAGAGGGACATTTCCTTTCACCATCTGTCCTATCCTGATCACCTCCATGAATCACTTCCATGAGCCACCTTGACCTCCATCTGTGTTCCTATGACACTAACAGTTCTCTCCCACTGTTTTATCGTATACAATAAGCTATTGCCTCAAGTTCCTTGAGTGCTGGGACAGCATCTTATTATCTATATCTCCAGGACTGCTCTCGGTATCTCTTTTCAGTGCTAGATTAAAAGCCTGCATGTTACGGCAGCTTGCATGTACAGATTCATCAGCAGGGTGTTGAAAACATCTCTGGAAACTTAACTAGATTAAATAAGAATAGTATCCACCAGAACTTTTCTCAGGGATTGTACAGAGTGTGGTTGCAAGGAAAAAGAAGGGGTCTGCTATTTTACTTCTGGTCAGTTGAGATCCTAGGAACTTGAGGGGTTCTTTGGCTACCCTTTCCCTCTCACACAGGGCTTGGCTTTTCCTCTTAAAAAATGTTGTGAATAAATATATAAAGAATAACAGTCTGAAGTGGCATCAAATCATTAGCCTGCCCAGGGTAACAAATTATTAGCTTATCTCTTGTTACCCCATGTTTCAGTCTTGCCCCTATTCCCACCATAAATATTTAGTATATAATTACTGAGTGAACAAATAATACTAGGCCAGGTCTTACCACCCAGTTAGGAACCAAGTACAGAGGAAGAGGCCCAGCTCTGTGAATGGTCCGTGAACCCAACCACACACACGATGAGTCTCAAAGGGTGAGAAAGCAAAGCAGAGGGAGGGGACAGACCTCTGGCATTTCCATCACCCCATGATACATCCAGAGATTCAGAAGCAGAGGCTAAGCCTTCACTCTTCAGGAAGAAAGGAAAAAAATTTACACCTGCCAATTTCACCACCAAACATGACATCTCACAAACCTGAACGGAGAACCGCTGTCAATTTACCATGACTGGCTGCATTATAATGATGGTGAGTCATTTTGAATCAGTGATGGGTCACTGGATAAATGCCACAGCATTCCTAAATGGCTTTAATATCTTATCAAATTATGATTTCACAATTCTTTTATACAAATGAAAAGTACAATGCAACAGGAATAATACCAAGACCAGTGGAAGTATCGAGTTTTCACCCCAACAAGGATGGCGTGTATCATGCTGTTTTGTGCCTACCTGCCCTTCCCACCCATCCCCAAGACCATAGGCCCTGGGAAGGCAAGAATATTTCTCATCTCCTCAGGGTCTGCCAGATCTTAGATGCTCTGTAAGTATTGTAATTCCACAATTCCTGTGAGCTATGACCAAGCTCAAAATACTGTATGTCTTTTGGATGGTTTCAGTCTCATAAAATTGGTAACTTCTCATAGGGATCACTGTAAAGAATGTTACATCCATTACCACATATTCTTAACCCAATGATAAATATCAATTGCCATGCACTGCAAATCACCCTGGTATTTAGATCAAATTCACTTCTGACCCTAAAATTAATCCTAAAAGGGTTAATGTTCACCAAGTACTAAATGACCGTTAAACACAAAAGATGTTTAAAATGAATGCTGCTATCCACTCTCCCCCCACTCAGAAAAGTACTCAAAACATTCCTCAGGCTTCTTCAGCATTTAGGGAGTACTGATAGTTCTATTACACTGCCATTAAACTGCATCACAAAGAGCTGGTTAGATGCCTTTCAGCCTCTCCCTTTGAGCTTTTTGAAGAGTGCAGTGTCCTGGGCAGGACCTAACACACGAGAGATTCTTAGTAATAACTAGCTGTTGAATTAAGAGGTAGGAAATGGAAAAGGGGAGGCTACCATTACCGTGTATTCAGTGAGGGAGGTATTATGATCTTAGCTCTAAAGGTGAGAAAGTTGAGGACTGGAGAAATGAAGAAACTTGCTCAAGCTCACACAGCGAACCCCAAATTCACACCAACCAGCGCTATGAGCCATCTGCTACACCGCCTCTCCAATGAACTATATAAAAAGGAGTTTTATATAGAACGTGGCATCTCTCTGTAAAAAAAAAAAAAAAAATCGCAATCTATCTTTTAGAGGAACCAAAAGACACAATCTAAAAATCCGATCTCTGCAGGTTTCCCAGCTCATTACTCAGTACTCCATCCCCATACAGAATCAACAAACGCTCCCTCCATCCTGCCTGCCTCTATTATGTAATTAATTAAGACTGACATGCCAGATAGCCAGAGCAAGGGTGCACCCTGCAGGCACAGCTTCTTACAAAGAAACATTCCCCCATCAATTTTATGACAAGAGGAATAACTAACTGAAGTTGAATCTGTATTTAAATGATATTTTATGAGGCTTTTCTTCCTGGCTTTCCTATTAAAATGCAGTTCCAAGAAATTAATACCATATCCCCTACAGATGACATTCCTTCTGAATTACTTAATAAAGAAGTATCACATGCCTTCAGTATGTTTGTTACTTTCTAGTATGTTAGTGCCTTTGTTAGGCCTAATTCTTATTATAAAACTCTCATGAATGTTTGAGAGACCTGGAAGGGAGCTGCAGCAGAATGGTTAAGGTCAGATCCATCTTTGACTTGGTCATTTACCACCTGCTTGATCTTAGATAAGCTAAGTATCAATTTTCTCATCTATAAAATAGGGACAATGGAGTTATTTTAAGAATTAAATGAGATAACCATAAATCAAATGCTTAGCACAGCAGCAGGTACAAAGTAAGCACTCAAAAGTGGTAATTTATTAACAGTGTAGCAGCTTTATCCAAAATTAATCTTTTAAAGATTGGCTTTAAAGTCTTATCCTGTAAAGAGAAACCAGACTGGATGTTAGGGGGTTTCGTTCTCCACCTAAATGAGTGATTTGCATGTTGGATTTTGCAATATATCACATGACTCCAGTTATTAGAAAGTGTTGTGAAATATAAATGTAACTTACCTCAATTATTTAATATATGGCCCAGAGGGAAGACAAAACAATACATGCTGATACAAAAGTAAGTTAGCCTGGGCAAGGAACCCCCACTTTTTGATGCAGTGCCTGTCTTTCGAGTCAAGATTCATGCTGCAGGCAAGTCAGATAGAGCCAGTGTCACCCAAGCAAAGGCCATGTTTTAAAATCCATAGTTGCACAACAATGTGCATGAACTTACTGTCACAGAACTATACACTTAAAAATGGTTAACAATGTACATCTTATGTCATGTATATTTTACCACAAAGAACCTATAACCATGTAAAACATAAAAACTGTTCTGACTGCTTTAAATTAACAAAATGGATTATGCAAATTAAATATAGTGGGGGGGGGGGCGCCTGGGTGGCACAGTCGGTTAAGCGTCCGACTTCAGCCAGGTCACGATCTTGCGGTCCGTGAGTCCGTGAGTTCGAGCCCCGCGTCAGGCTCTGGGCTGATGGCTCGGAGCCTGGAGCCTGTTTCCGATTCTGTGTCTCCCTCTCTCTCTGCCCCTCCCCCGCTCATGCTGTGTCTCTCTCTGTCCCAAAAATAAATAAAAAAATAAATAAATAAATATAGTGTGGGCCCCAATGTCCTAGAAGGCACACCAATACAAAGTGTCTACTGTGTCAAATTTGCTTTAGCCATAATCCATAGATTATAATAAATACTATTTAATTATCAATTTTGTTTGTTACCTTGAATTAGGATTTGGCTGTGTGAGAGAATATGATCCTACTAATTTGTCCAGAAAAGGCATAGATTTTCTTTTATCCTAGATAAATAGCCATATATGAAGCTAACACATTCAAAAATCTTCCAGTGACTATCTAGGTAAGCATGCCTATGAGATCTTTTTTCCCCCTAAACTAATCATTGAAGCACCCATATGTTTACAAAAATCACCAATAACTTTAGATGGGTTTGAAAAGTACTTGAGCCTCTTATTAATCTTCTTTTATTAAGAGGTCAATCTAGCAGAAGGTGTCAACAAGGATAGCCTAATGTGAAGGAGGGCTGGGGAGAGAGGCAGATGGGGGTTTGGAGGGTCAGGGTGGGAGTTGGGGTGGAGGGAGAGGTTGGTGGTAATGTGGAGAGACTGTATCTGTGTTGGGAAGTAGTTAAAGAAGAGTAATCATAACAATTTGCTTTAGTGATAGCAGACATATGTACTGGGCACTTACACTCATCAATCAATCAGTTCCTGAGACTCTCATAATTATGAACTCATTTTTGTACAGTTGCCTTGTTACTTCCTTGGGCTCTGGATATGTGGGATGGAAATGACCATCTAAGGCCCAAGAGGACAGAGGTAATGATCCATATCAAATGAGAGCTAATTTAATAAGAGAAATCATTGCTCTGCCTCTCTGTATGGGGTATACTGCAGGAGGATGAGGGAATGCAGGAATGAGACTGGATATTTAAATAAAGGAAAGTAACCATCACAGTGGCATAGGGAAGAATCAAGACCACAAGGCAGTATGGCTTATCAGAAAACCCCTGACTAGGTGTCAGGAGACCCAGT
This sequence comes from Panthera pardus, assembly GCF_024362965.1. Classification (NCBI taxonomy): domain Eukaryota; kingdom Metazoa; phylum Chordata; class Mammalia; order Carnivora; family Felidae; genus Panthera; species Panthera pardus. Next base: position 31,269,517 of record NW_026526666.1, read on the forward strand.
TTCTACTTCCTGCTTTCCATTGATCTGACAGTATAAGTTAAGTAAGTTACTTTACCTCATTTGACCTGACTTTACTTACTTGTCACGTTGGAGGAAAACCCAAATGATAGATAGACCCTCCACTTCCAGTATTCCACTGTCCTCTGAGTTAATTAATTGCAGTCAGAGTTGGGGGACACCTAATCTGAAAAGACGCCTCTGGAGTGGTGAAAACTGAGGTCTTTAAAAGAAAACAGTGACAGCACCAGAGAAAACATGAACTCAAAGACCAACAGTGTAGGTTTTCTTAGAAAGAGAGCAATGAATGGTCTACAATTGGCAACTAATAAATCAGTCTTGCTAAAAAGAGAGTAAAAGTGGTTCATAGCAAGAAAAGAAAGTCATTGGGTCAAGCATATTAATAAAAGCACTGATTTTAATTGAAGGTAGAGAGGTAACTGGAAACCATGCAAGGGTCCTAATACAACCCCTTCCCTTAAGCACCGGAGTTCACCATGATTTGGTCCTTGTGCCATATATGTGTTCCTCGGGTGACATCCCCTGCTTGAAAGCATCATCTACCACCTCTGTATATGTGACCCCCAAAACCATATGGTGAACCCTGCTTCCTAGCTCAGAGCCTAAAAATCATCTCCCTAACACCTTCCTGGCTATTCACTGAGATGTGTGGGAACAACTCGCACTCAACACATCCCAAACTAAATCCACCATTTCTGCTCACACCCACACCAAACCTGCTCTTCTTGGATCCCTGAATATTGGTAGCAACATTCAGCCTGACAGGTGAATGATGCTGAAGGTTGGTAGTAATATCAAGAGCTCAGGAATCTACCCCAAAACCTTCTTTCCCTCTATTGCCTCAAATCTACAAGTTCTTTTCTTAAACTAGCCCCTTCTGCATTCCTGCTACCACTGTCTTGGGTAAAGCCCATCGAATCTTTGGTGAAGACAACTGAATGTCTTCCTCTCTTGACCTCCTTGGTCCCATTTCCAAATTGCAGCCAAAGAGCTCTTTCTAAAACATATCACCTCCTGATTTTTTTTTGTTATTATAAAGATAAAATAATATCACAAGGAGGGGTTGGGAGGCCTGACAATGGAATGTGATGGGAACAAGTGTTATCCAGCTTCTCTTGGTGTTTTATTGGCTCTTGCTGTTTCCTTCCCAGGAATGCCAGGGCTTGACTCCAAAAGACTGGGCAGACTGGGTCACATATTCGGTGATCATCACTCATTTGAGAATAGCTGGACTCGGAAGAAAGGGTGCTTCACCCTGTGGCTCACTGTGGGCACTCACTCAACCTGACAAGTTAGCTATGGCTCTCCTAACTCCAGCTCACGCTGCCTGTGTCGAGGATTCTGATACACTTTGGACTAGCGCTGTGAGGAGAAGGGATTTTTAAAGCTTCTAGCTCTGTTCCTATCTACATGTTACCGGTGTCTATGCTCCCAGATACTGAGCATTTTTACAGAAGTTTGCTTCTCCCTGGACAGCAGCAGTCATTGCCATGGTAGTCAATTCTGGGAATACAGAGTGATTGCTCCCTCTGTACGTTTTCTGGAGCAGCTTTACGTAAGTGCAAACTGTCCAACTTTTGTTTATTTTTATACCTCTTGTTGCCCCAACCCTGGGACCTTGTTGCTGATCAAGTGAAACCTCACTTCTCCATTCCCACCACAAGCAAGAATGAGAGGCAGGGGCTGTTTTGCATGGCTGTAGTGTGGAAAGTGTGCACTATGAGTCCCTGGCCTGCCTCCACCACCATCTACATGGGCTTAGCAAATCAACGCACCCAATCTGGCCTTCCAGGCCTCCCTTGTACAGTATGGACAATCATACAGGCCCCATGGGTCAATGCTGGTGTTAAAATAAGTATTGTGGAAGTACTTTGGAGTCATTAAAGTGGTACATAAATGTAAAGGTGAACTCTTACAAAGAAAGCCAGTGGTTTTTTTTTGTCGGTAAGATATTTAAAAGAGGATGCCTTTGGCCTTGGAATATTATCTTAAATTGAAACAAAACAACCCATGAAGTGAACTTTTCTTATACCACTTTGGTTCCAAGGAAACAAAACAATGAGAATTACAAGGTCACTGACACCTCCTAACATTGAAGTCCCACTACCAAAGTCAAAGGAATATTTCCGAAAGGCCCAGGGGTCCAGGTAGAAATTTGTGGCCCAAACACAGAATTGCACAGTGAGAAGACAACAAGTAGAAAATTCTTTCCCAAGGCAACCTTGCAAAAATGGACTGATAATGGACCATTTATATTCTGTCAGTTGGAGAAAGAAGACAACGTTAACACCCACAACCTCTGGCTCACAATGCCAATGAAGTGCAGCCATGCCTACCTACGTATAACCCAGAGAAGGCCTTTTACAACATTCCAGTCAGCTGACACTGCTTATCTCTTCCCTGGAAGAAGGTGTGGAAGACTGAAGCATCCAGCAAGGGCATTAACAGAGAGAGAGGTCAGTTTTGAAAGAACAAGCCCTCCTGGTGTCTATGTTTCAGGTAAAAAGTCCACTTTCACCTTGGTGTTAAATTAATGCTTCATGTGTGCAACTTGGATAATGGCTGCTGGTAGTCAAAATCACTGGTTTCCACTTGATCCTCTGCCAGAGCAGAAAAATGTCTGGTTCACATTTAGAGTAAACATGGCGAGATGTCTTTTTTCTGACATTGTATGGGTGTCCTACTGTGCGGTCCTATTCTGACACTACCTCGAGATAGCGTGAGACTGTACAGGTTTAAGGGTTCAGTCCCACAAGACTGCCCCCATGTCAGACCCAGTCACAAGTCCCAGGACCCAGACAACCCACACTTCTGTCTGACTTTGTAATAGATCCAAGGGTTCCCGTAACCTGCTCCTTAAGTTTGGCAATTCATTTGAACGACTCACAGAAATCAGGAAAACACAAAGCAGTAGGTTTATTACTAAAGGATACAACTCAGGAACATCAAATGGAAGAGATGCACACCGCATGGTATTTGGTGGTAGTCTCGGTGGGGGAAGGGGAGGTGGTGGGTGTGGAGCTTCTATGTCCAATCTGAAGTGCCACCCTCCCAAGCACCAATCGGGAAGCTCCCCAAACCCTGTCATTTAGGGGTGTTTATGGACGTTTCGTTACGTAGACATGGTTGACCTGTGTAAATCACTGGTCACTGGCAATGAAACATCTCCAACCCCTCTCCCCTCCCTGCTCCCCCAAGGTCGGATTTAAAGTTCCAATCCTTGGGGCTCCAGGGTGGCTCAGTCAGTGTATGACTTTGGCTCAGGTCATGACCTTGTCGCTCTGGAGTTCGAGCCCCACATCGGGCTCTGTGCTGACAGCTCAGAGCCTGGAGCCTGCTTGAGATTCTGTGTCTCCCTCTCTCTCTGCCCCTCCCCTGCTCGTGCTCTGTCTCCCTCTCCCTCTCAAAAAAACAAAAAACAAAAAACAAAAAACAAAACGTTAAAAAAAAAAGTTCCAACCCTCTAATCACAAGGCTGGTTCCCCTGGTGACCAGCCCCCAACCTGAAATTCTCCAGGGACCCAGAGTCACCTCATTAGCATAAACTCAGGTATGGCTAAGAAGGGCTCATTATGAGTAACAAAAGGCGCTCCTATCAGGAAATTTCAAGGGTTTTAGCTCTGTGCCAGGAGCAAAGACCAAATACATATGGTACCACTGGTAGCACAGCACTGCCTAAGAACAGTGTCACAGGAGGGCTAATTCCTATTCAAAATAGTTGCAATTTGGAAGAGTGCAAAGCAGCACACTTAGAAGGTCAAATTCACCTTCAAGGCCCAAATAGCAGTCATTAAGCCACGGACTTCCTGAGTCAATGACTTACAGACTTTCTTCCTAAGGGAAGCCTTCCCTGCTCACTCTGACCAGGCCTGTCACAACGAGCTCTTTTAGTTTTCTCTCCCTTGCTTTCATAGTGCTGGTCACACATCTTCATGCAATTGTTCAAATAAAATTGTTCAAAATAAAAAGTTTATTTCTCTCCCACTAAACTATAAGGTCTATGAGGTCTGGTCTACATGTATCATGCTCATCACTGTATGGCCCTGTATTCGTACAGGCAGAAGCTGCTATTAAACATTAAGTGAACGGAGAAAAGAGTTAAAATTAGACCTCCTTGCTTGGAGCAAAGACCACAACAACTTCCTACAACCACCGCATCATCTTCAATTCTCCAAATTCCACTTGACATGCAGAAGCCCCTGAGACATTTAGCAGATTCAAGACCTATCGGCAGAGAAGAGAGGTTTAGCTCAGCCATGGCATTAAGTATAATTTCAGGCAGCTCAGGGCATACTGAAGTGATAAAGCAAGGTCAGGCTTCTAAAGGAACCCACAAATAACTACTAGGAATCAGGGAGAATGCCCCACATTGCAAAGGTGACAGGCGGAGTTTCTGCACACAGGTTTGGCTTTGGGCTTCAGAGGCCAGCAGGATTCTGAGGCTTCATTTGATGTTAGCAAAGGAGAGGAACCTGGGAATTTTAGAGTTTTGATGGCTTCTCAGGAGACAGAAGTCACATTCCCCATCTGGAAGTTTAACACATGACTTCTAAATCAGGGTGGGGCTTTGTCTGGCTCAGTGACAAATTCAGCTGCACAAGAAGCATAATCTCCGGGTTAGTGACCTAAATTTCTCCTTTGTACACAGCAAATGAATCTTCGGTCATTTCTTAGCAACCAAACTTGAAAGGCAGAAAGACTGTGCCAAGAAAGCTAATGGTGTGTTTTTTTTCCCGTGTCCTTTTTTTCCCCCCTTACCACCCACAAGAAATAATATTTTTCCGTTTATATTTGACAACACCATCTGTTTTGATTGTGGAAAGTCTTACCCATTCAAGGAAGCCAGCAACTTAGCTGCTGCTAGCTGAACAGATGTAGAAGTAAAGAGGACCCTATATACCACCAACTTGTGTCATGGCCAGAGATGGGACCTTAACAGAGAGTGTGATAGGATGCCCTATCCTGCATCCACTCTTACACTAGGTGTCCTCAACAATCGTGACCTATTTTCGACAAAGGTGCAAAGCATCAGCCCAAATGTTGAAGGGAATAGAAGGGTGTCGAACACAGACCTGACCTTTGAGAGGAGCTCATGCTTTAGTGAAATAAAGCATGAATACAAGAAAGCTCAACTGGATTACATCTTAGGGCATCTTAGTGGCATCTTAGGGTAATATACACCAAAGGAATAATACTTACGGCAGAGGAGTTATGAGTGGATCACGAAAGATGCATAGGATTTATGTATGCATAAATCTTATCCTTCGGGATAAGAGGTAGAAGGGGTAAGAATAATAGAGCACATATTTTATATGGAGGAATGAAGGAACAAATAAAGAAGGTAGGAGGATTCTGAGGTGAATTTTAGGAGTTAGTGAAGAGACATATACAGATGGAATAGAATTTTTGAGACAGAAATAACAGACATAAGTAGATTAGGGTCAAATAGTAAAGAAAGTCTCCAATGTCAGGCTAAGAACTTTTCAAGACACAGCTCAGGCCTGAGAAATTATTGTTTTAGGGTCACTTTTATTAGTTTAATTTTACTTTTAGAATTAATAACAAAATATTTTTATGAGAGCAGAAAGTAATTTGCATTTGATCATATAACCAGTAGGGAACCCTTGATGGTGTCTGAATAGGGGAATGATGGAAAAAATACATTTAAGGGCATGTTAGTATATATTAGAGAAATTAATCTGAAAGCATCAGGAGAATTCATTGCAGGGGGTTTGACAACAAGAGCAGGAGCCCTAATTCTATATTAAGGTATATATCAGATCACCTCATTAAACATAAATGAGCTGCAAAACTAAAATCTCAAGCAGAAAAATAGTTATGCTTAAAAAAATTAAATTTTCAGATTAGCCAGTCAAATGGTACACCTGGACAGAACAATTAGATTTTGAGGGAGCAGCCTTTTCTGCTTAATTGGTGTTTTCAAAAGAGAAATTGATTTGATTAGTTTTTTGTTTTGTTTTGTTTTACACTAGACAGTACCTGAATACTTTGATGAAATCAGAAGTTTTGGGGTAAAAATATCACTTTTAGAATTAATAGCCCACCACTTGATGCAATGCTGTAACACACACAGCCTTTTTAAAAACACAACACAAAATGGTGCCAGATGGACCAGTGGCCATGTTTAACATGCCATAAGCAGGCCATCAGTTTAAGAATATACCAGACTCTTCTTCTGGAAAAATCCTTAGGCATTATGTCACTCACGACGCAATCAAGCCTCTGCTTAAAATCAAGTTACAATTACTCTAATTATGGGCCAACATTTCATTTGTTTCTCAACTGGTGCCTAATCAAACAGTTCTGTAGACGACTTCACCACAAGGTAACTTAATTAACTTCAGCACCAAAGGTTTTTCTTTTTTCTTTTTTTTTTTTTTTCCTACAGTTTTCTTTGGGCAACCGATTTACCAGTTCAGGCGTCAGAAATCTTGGTTCTAAAAAACTACTACATGAACTAAATCAAAATCAAACCCAAATGCTTTCATCCATTGCAAAACAATATGCTTCTCCCATAAACGCTTTATTTAAATATTTCCCAGCAACAACAGACTGGTGTGGACAAACCAGGAAGTGAAACCAAGTATGATCACATTGTGAAAGCTGAGTAAAATGAAAGAATATACTGGAATTAGCTGAGGCACTATTAAAATTTCATTTAAAAGTCCATCCCTCTGGAAACTTCAATTTAATTAAAGCAGTAATAAGAGGAATTTCAAAAGCATAAGTCTTCATTTTGTTGTTTGGCAATTTTCCCAAACTGCTATGCAAATGTCTTGTCCTGTAGCCAGGCTAGATCATCTGAAATGTGAGCACTCACTCAGCCCGCCTGGTGAGTGGAGAACACGGTTAAGCTAGCATTTTCCATGTCACTAAATCTACTCTGAAACAAAACAATCACAAATCCTTAATGACTTGCTTTGGAGAAATGTGCCATTTGGTTCTAATGTGACAAGCAAATCGCACTTCTAATTGTTTTGCTGGGGTCACTATCGTTCCCTTTATCCTACTGTAAATTAGGAATTCCCTGAAAATAGGGACTATATTTTACTGTTTGATTCATTTTCTTTTTAGTTTAAAACATTTTTTAATTTAGAAAGAGAGAGAGCATGTGAGGAAGGGAGAGAGGTAGGGAGAGAGAGAGAATCTCAGGCAAGTTCCATTCTCAGCGTGGAGCCTGACACGGAACTCAATCTCACGACCCTGGGATCACAACCTGTCAAAATCAAGAGTCAGGTGTTCAACAGACTGAGCCACCCAGGCACCCCTTGATCAGTTTGTTTTTTTAAATGAGTACTAAGACTCAGTGACCCAGACATAGTAAGAGTATAAGTATCTAATGGTTCTTCTTATTGTCCAAGGATAGTGTTTTCCAACAAGAGTTGTCACGGTTTGTATTTTTCTTCGAGTGGTGGACACTAAGCAGAATCATAACTCCTCGCACGACTACCGTATCTCTTGTTCTTAGGAAATTGCCTGTGGGAGATGGGTTAGAAGATAGCCATGCAAAAATGAATTCTGGTTTGCTGATTATTATTTATTCTTATTAATTTTAAGTAGGATTTGAGTAAATGATAATATTATAATGCAATATTATTATGGACACTTTTTAGCGATTTAAATACATCAGGTAGTTCCTGGAAATACCTATGACTTTATCAAGTGATCAGGCACCCCCATCACCACACAAACACCTTTCAAATGTACCAGTGCTACTCTGCAGACAAAGCAGACACACTCCTGCTACATGTCAGAATGAAATTTAAAAGGAAAGAAAAATGTGGATAATTACAAGCAGTAACAGACAAATCCACTGGCATGTATATGTGGGCATATAAACATACTGTGTGTGTATACATGCATAACAGTAGGAAAATTATGTGCATGGTGAACTCAATAAACATTTGACAGCCTACTCTGTGCAAGAACTGTTATTCTTAAGAAAGTGAGGCAACTCTAACTATTAGGTATTTACCCAAAGAATATAGAAATACTAATTCAAAGGGATCCAAGCACCTCAATACTTAGAGCGGCATTATCTACAATAGCAAAATTATGGAAACAGCCCAAGTGTCCATCAACTGATGGACATGTTTTTTATGGATTCATGAAAAAGAATTAAATCTTGCCATTTGGAACCGTGAATAGAGCTAGAGACTATATGCTAAGTGAAATAAGTCAGTCTGAGAAAGACAAATACCATATGATTTCACTCATACGTGGAACTGAAGAAATAAAACTAACAGTCATAGGGGGAAAAAAGAGAAAGGCAAACCAAGAAAGCCACTCTTAACTATAGAGAACAAATTGATGGTTACAAGAAGGGAGGTGGTTGGGGGGATTGGTTAAATAGGTGATGGAAATTAAGGAGTGCACTTGTTGTGATGAACACTGGGTGATGTACAGAATTGATGACTCACTATACTGTACACTTGAAACTAATATTACACTGTATGTTAACTGGAATTTAAATAAAAACTTTAGAAAGTGGGAAAAAAAGAAAGCGAGGCAATTCTACTGTTGTGGTATGAAAAGGTTGCAGAGACTGCCTGGGAGTTGAATCCTGAGTTTGTCAGTGGGCCCATGAAAGAAGTCAGTATTGAAGCAGGCCAGTTCCCTAGATGGGCTCTTTCTCTCAGGTCACCTTGTTTTCTTCCTGTTACTCTCTCATTCCCTGTATCAAATACTATTCTTTCCTTTAGCACCTGGAACTTTACACTTTTATTCAGCGGATTCTCCCGACACGGGAAATTTTACTAAACATTTGCTGTGGTGTGAGACAAACAAGACAAAAAGGAATAATAATTCTGTCAATGAGAATTCATTTTATTTTGTATTTCATCTTATATCTACCCTTAAAACACGCATAAAAGTTAGGAAGATGGGAAATATACACTAAGTGATCAGGCAACAAGAAAATATATTATCAAGAATTAAACAATACAGTTGAAACACAGTATGATTGAAATGAGATACAGCTGCATAATGCTTTAAAGTTTAGGGAGCATTTTTTCCCCATAAGTCATTCAAATCATTTGCTTGGCTTTATAGCAGCCCAGAGAGGAAAAAACAAGCAGCCTAAGCCACATTTTGTGAACAAGAGCTTGATCCCATAACTGATACCAAACATCGTGTTCTTCTCACCATCCAAAGCTTGTACAAAGCTTTGCCTTGTACCAAGGTCAACAAAGTCATAGTTCAGGGACTAAAGAAAGCAGCCTGGGCCTGTAGGGATATGCAGGAGCTGGATCAGAAAGCACTCTAGTCACAGTAGAGCAAGAACAGAAAGGTCTTGAGATAAGAAGAGCAATGAGGTAGCAGGTCCCCTGAGGAGAGACTATTCCTAGTCAGAGGGAGATGACTTCACAAATAAGTGACCTAGTGAGACTTTTAGTGTTAAGATTCCAGAATGAAGAGGATGGCTTCACTCGACTCACAAAAGAGAACCATGAGAGATTCTAAAACAGAATGCCAGCCATGTTTCAGGAAGACTAACCTGGTGGGGCATGGGAGATAAATGGGGCAGGAGAAGAGAGACGGAATGAAGGCAAGAGAACCAGGTAGGATCCTACAGTAGTAATTAAAAAAAATTTTTTTTAATGTTTATTTATTTTTGACAGAGAGAGAGAGAGAGAGAGAGAGACAGAGCATGAGCGGGGGAGGGGCAGAGAGAGTGGGAGACACAGAATCCGAAGCAGGCTCCAGGCTCTGAGCTGTTAGCACAGAGCCCAAGGCGGCGTCGAACTCACAGACCGGGAGATCATGACCTGAGCTGAAGTTGGACACTCAACCGACTGAGCCACCCAGGCTCCCCCTACAGTAGTAATTTAATAATTAAGTAGCAAAGACCCAAATAGGAGAGTGTCAGTGAAAATGACCAGGGATGAGGCAATTTAAGTAGCATTATGAGGGAAAACCTGGTAAGTACTGGCTGTTGGGAGAGATGGGGAAAAGAAAGAAGAATAAAGCTCGACTGCTAAAAGGCTTTATCATAAAGTGTTAGTTAATATGCCAACATTCACTGGAAGACCAGTGAGCAATCTCGTGAATTTTGCTCTTTAGCTTTAAATCAAGGATAATTTGTTAACCTAGGGTTTCATACCTTTATAAAGGGTTTGGCATAGCTAAGTTTTGACTCAGTATTGCTCTCAAGAGTGAACCCAGTAGGAAAGCTGATGAAGGTGAGATGAAGGACATAAAGAGGCTGGGCACCATCAAAGCCTCATTGTTGGAGGCGTTCCATTGTCTTCCTGATGATGAACTACTAACTCTCTCACAAAATATGTAAGTGTATCTATTTCATTTTACTTTAGTTTAAAAAAAAAAAAAGCTGCTACTCTACCATGGTACTTCAACTCTCATTTGTGCTTTAAACTTACTGGTTGTAAAACAGTGAATACATTTGGTTTATCAACAGAATTAATAGTAACATGAAGGAATTTCAGATGTGCTGTGTTTTGTATTTTTATAACTCTCAATCTTCTCTTTGCTAGCTTTGATAGAGTTGGAAAATGTATCCTTGGGGAATCTAATTCTGGAGAATATTTCCTGTTTGTTTTTCTCTAATTTATCTCTGTTTGATGTGCTATATAATTATTTAGTCTATTGTCTGGATCTACCCACTAGGCAGTAAGCTCTGAGAACACAGGGCTTTTACCTGTAGGGTGCACCGATGTATGCCCAGCACTTAGCACAGATAGTAGAGCTTAATAAATAATAGCTGAGTGAATCAGTCATAGTCCTGTGATAGTGATACTTCAAGAATTTAACATGTGTTTTTCCTTAGTAATCATGTCTCATCTGCATGCTTCAACTTAATCTTGAACCATGGTTTCCATTTATAGACTCTGAAGAAATTCTTTCAGGACCTATACTGTGATGGGACCACGCAGGGCACGGAACGTTATGGTTGCAAAGGAATTAACATGGGGAAAATTGCAGCCAGGTCTCAGTTTCTCCCAGGTTCTCCTGGGATTCCTCTGTCTAGCTCCGTCTTAGGAGGGTGAGTCCTGATTCTTGTTCTACCCGTGCAACTCTCACTTCTGGTTTCCTGCTCTCGATTCCTGTTTCAGTCTAGGTTTCCTTCTGGTATTCTGACCCAGGTTACCTGAGTTTGACATCTGTTGTTTTCATTGCTTGACACTTTGATTTTTTTTTTTTTTTTTTGTGGTTAAACCTACAGAACAGTCTAAGTTTGTATTTCTACACAGACCAGACTCACATAAGTTAAAATTACAAAATAGATATTATAGACTACATTCTCAAGGTTCTTACTGTCCTTTCCTGTCCCCATTATAAAGCCAAATAATATCCTCAACATGCTGATGATGGGACAATCAAAGTGACTACTTGCATTCCCTTATTCAACATAATTTTTTTTTTTTTTCTGGGCAACTGGATTTAGTTAGGATGAATTATTACACAAAGACAAGAAGAAACTATCACCATAATCTAAGTTCCTATTAAGAATGAAATGGGGGGGGGGGCGCCTCAGTGGCTCAGTCAGTTATGTGCCCAACTTCAGCCCGGATCATGATTTCGCAGTTCATGGGTGTGAGTCCCACATCGGGCTCTGTGCTGACGGCATGGAGCTTGCTTCAGATTCTGTGCCTCCCTCTCTCTCTGCCCCTCCCCTGCTTGCATTCTGTCTTTCTCTCTCAAAAATAAACAAAGAATGAAAATGAAAAAAGAATGAAATGAAAGGGACTTCAAACATAGGGAAAGAGAGATCTATTCTATGTAATTTGTGCTATACATTTTCCATTTGGTGTCTAGATACGTGTTAGGAAAAAATACCGTGTTTGTGTACTCTTCGTGAAATGCAGTCAGTACATAACCTACACTCTGCTTCTTAAGCCACTGGATTGGATCTAATTTAATTCATAGGCCAACAATTCTAAACACATCACATGTATCAGCAAGGCAATGTTTAGAAAGGCTCTTGTCATCTGCACAGAAGACAATTCACTTGACAGCACTCCTTTCTTGAGCAATGACTCAAATCAGCTAGACTGAAAATAAATCTAAAGGGTACACAGCTGTCATGTAATCTCAAGTAGCCCTCTGAGCAATAACTTGATTCATTTTTTCCCTATTTGTACAACTGGTTCTGCAAACAGGATTGCAATCCGACAAATGCATTTTTCTCCCACTTTGAAGAGAGAGCTTTTCAGTGTCCTAGGGAGGGTTCTTCTGGATTCCTCCATCCTTATGGGTATGGCAAACTGCACATAGTGATCTCTTGATTTTATTTAACAAGAAACAGACATTTAAAGTCAATGGTGTAAGGGTGCTTGGGTGGCTCAGTGGGTTAAGCTTCTGACTTCAACTCAGGTCATAATCTCACGGTTGGTGAGTTTGAGCCCTGTATTGGGCCCTGTGCTGACAGCTCAGAGCCTGGAGCCTGCTTCGGATTCTGGGTCTTCCTCTCTCTCTGCTCTTCTCCCGCTTGTGCTCTGTCTCTCTCTGTCTCTCAAAAATAAATAAACATTAAACAAAAAAAAGTCAATGGTCTATGTGAACCGGTTACAAATAGGGCTCTATAGAGTATAATACTTTATTAAAGAGATGTTGGCATCAAAGTTTGAAGTACCGACAGGTACTAGACTATCTACTGGGTATAGGCAACTTATTTATATTCATTGTAGCATTCCTTAATGGTTAACTTTTTGTTATGGGAAATTTTAAACATACATAAAAGAAAGAGAGGAGTGTAAGGAAGCCCATGTGCCCATCACTCTGATACAACAATCAAAATACCCAGCCCCACTGGATTACCTAAAATAAATTCTAGATATCATATTTTATCTGACTTATTTTAGAACATATCTCTAAAAGGTTTAAAGTCTTTAAAAATCTTTAAAACACAGAACCAAAATACTATAATCATACCCAATGGTGTGCAGGTAGATATTCAACAACCAGTTCTCTGAGGAGGGAAAAAAGGTCCTGATTTACAGTCTTTGCTAACTTGCATGGCAAAACTGTTTCCACCATGGCCAATTTCAACCTACTAACATGATGGCGCTGAACGTGGGACTGAGAAGAAATGTGTAGCCACCGTTATATAGTACTTCCACTATGCAGACACCTGACACATAAGTAACCTTAGGAGCATGGATAACAGCAAATTATAGTAAAATAATTAGGAAGTGATCAGTTTTGAGTATCACTTTTATTTTAATACTTTAAGTTTGTATAATTTAATTATTTAATGGATGTGTTTAACAGTTGGCTTGGAAAGTTCCTGAAAATACAACAATCAGCTCTTGTCCACTCTAGCATGCCAGTGAATCACATCCAAATAATTAACAATTCCTTAATATTACCAACTATCCAAATTTCTATGATATGTCCTTCCTCTTTTTCCTCAGCAGTAGAGTAATATTTTAAACAGGAGGAAGGAGGAACTTTGCTTCAGAAAGCTAACTAAAGTGTCTGGATTTCCAAATGGTTCAGAGCCACTGTGTATAACCCACTTGGCTGTTAAAGTCTATTTCCAGGAGATTAAGTTAGTTTCTGTCACACACAAGTCCCTTCATATTACTGGGGAATCATGGTAACGATTTTATTTCCCTTCAACTGCCCATTCTTAGGCCCACAAGAGACAGAGTTTGGGAAGGAGGAGAGGGACTTGGCAGAAGGGAAAGTAAGTCCCTAACCAGGTAGACAACCTTAAGTTAATGAAGTGTTCTGCCAGGAAGATTCCCAAGAAGATGTGAGATGCTTTTCTGCACCTGAGACGACCCACCATGGAAACTTGGGTTTGTAAAAAGTCCTCTTTAAATGTGCTTCCCAGAACGCAATATGCCACATCAGATGTGGTGGGGCCTACCCGGATGTAAGTGCGGTTGTGGCCATCCTTCCATCTTTGATAAGGATGCCAGACTGCACTCCAACTCTGCCTTAGCCTCACGGTAAGTAAGACTCTAGTCCAGTCAATGAACCAGTGTCTACCAGTACTCACCCAGGCTCTACAGGGTACAGTCTCCAACACCCTCTCTTAACCAAATCTCATCCCCACCTCCTTTCCAACAACATTTCACACTATGCCTTTGAACAAACCCTTTTATTCCAGGAGCACAATTCCAAACACACACAAAAGTATAAATAATAGTATATGGAAGCTCCATGTATCCTTCACCCAGCTTCAACAATTCTCAATTCATGTCACACTCACGCTCAGGATTATCTTGAGGCATCCTGGACATACCCTTTCATCCACAATTATTTCAGAATTACATGCATTCTTTCCTGCACACCTCTGCTCAGACATTTCCTCCCCACCCATCTTTCTAAATTCTATGTCATCCTGCAAGGCTCAGCTCAGGTCTCACCTCCTACGTTGCTTCCACTGAACTTGTCACTTAGTCATGTCACCTTGGGACATCGCTCTTACTGCTATCCTGTTGTTCCTTATTAAATGGTTCACTTACAATGTCCTTAGCCTGGGAAGCAGGAAGCTTCTCTCACTACACATATAGAGCAATAATAAATGCTTAGTAGGGAAAGAACTAAAGAATAATATTTTGGTTTTATAAAGGGTGTGAAAATGTGGCCCAACAATTTTACATAGTATATTGACCAAATTCCTTACATGAGAAATGTGTCATGCACAGACCAGGGTATGTTGGCACAGTATGACAGGGCAGAAATAACACTGGACATGGTGTTAAAAGGCCCGAGTCCTTGTCCTTGCCCTTCTGTTTGTGTGTTATTTTGGGTTTGAGTGATTTTCAGAGCCCATCCATATAATAGGAATTAACTGCAGCCAATCTCCCCTTTTCCCTCACCAGATTGTCAGAATCAGATGCTATTACACATGTAAAAAATACCTTTGTAATTGATAGAGCATGTTGTTGATACATATCATTACCTGTAGATACAGAAATGTTTGGCCATATGACCCAACAACAAGGAAAACTATTGCTTCACATCCTGAATGCAGGAGGAAAATTTACACTCCAAACAGGGAAAGTGAGAATATGATAGCATAGAGATCAGATGGGATTCAGAACCAACAAAATTAACCCTGGGAGGAATATAAGAGCATATCTTTTCTTTCTGAGACTTCAGAAACCACTGCCTTGCAATTAAACCACAAAAACTGAAGGAGCCCTAGAAACAGATTGCAAAGGAAGCAAGATATATTGTCAACTATTAAAAAAAAATCCTGTTACATGAAATAATTAAATGGAAAGGCAAAATTCACCATCTGATTCCCTCCAAACAAAACTGTAGAATTATCCAACAAAGTTGTTGTCATTCTAAGCTTATGCTCTCCGAGGACATTTTCAAAGCCTCTGGCTTCTCAATTTTGTAGTCTGCTTTGCCAAAGAATAACCATTAATATCAAACTGCAAGCATTTATCATATCACACCAAAGACTACTTAAATTACAGTGGAACTGAGGTCTTGTGTTCTCCCAGAAGAAAAGAGGATAGATGGCTTTATCAAGAAAACACTGTTCTACACACCACACTACAAGCTGCACTAGTGTCCTGGGAGAGATGTGCAGCCTAGCTGAGCTGTCCATTGGAATTTTAATATTGTAAGTTTTCTTGCAAATACATGAAAATTACAATGGTTGGGGAAAAGGCTTAGATTTTATAAAACTAAATAATTTGGGCCAAGGTAGGAAAAAAAAAGAGTTTTTCAATTTGAGACATTAATGCAATTTAGCAATAGTCAGTGAAAACAACAGCTGCTAAACCTGGTAAATCCAAATGAAATTATTAGGTTAAGATCACAGAATTACGCAGCGGGCATTTCAAAATTCCTAGCACATGGACGACAAGGGCACCAAAGCAGAATCGCATTAGGAAAGGAAACATTTTGTTTAAAGAGAAGTTTTTATAAGACTTCACCATGTGTAATATCTCTGAGGACTTCACTAGAGAGGAAAAACACAAGAATCAAAAGGGGAAACCAGAACACAAGAACTTTCTTCTCCTGCTCCTTCTCCCCCTGCACATATCAGGTAACCCTTGTGTATCCTTACATCTCACTCTCCATAAACACACACACTCCAAGAGATTATTCAAATGATGGTCTGTTTTCCAAAAACAAGATTATTAGAATAAACTTTCTCGCATATAGGAAACTACCAATCACTGATTCCGTTACCTTCATGCACAAGAGGAAAAAAAAAAAAAAAACCCTACAAAGGAATTTTAGGACCTCTAACAAAGATTTTTATAACATCTAGACTCGTGTTACTTCGAGTAACTCGTGTTACTATGATGATCAATTTGCATGAAAGATTTTTCAAGGTTAAAAAGTCTACCTATTTCCAAATAGCCATTAAAAATGTGAGACCATAGTTTTTTTGTTTTGTTTTTTTTTTTTTTTTTTTTTTTTTGGCTTGTCCATTTGCTGAATAATTCAAGATTGAATTTTGGACAATGTTAAGATTGAAGAAGTCTCAGGCTATAACAAAAACTCAGAGGCTTTTCTGATCTGGTCCTGGGACAGCTCTACTTTCTCCTAATTTGTCTACAGTGTGCCTCTTCAATCCATAATTATACAAGCCTAATTTGTCAGCATTAAGCAATATGACTGCACTTTAAAAATGACCAGGAAAAAGTCCATTTAGGCCTAGTTAACTGAAATGACAAATTATAAATTATCCAAAGAATCAGGCAGAACTCGCCCTGCTAGTTCCTCCGAGGCATGTAAGACAAAGCAAGCCCAGTGTGGGAATACATTGGCCCTAAGGAACCGATGTGAGGCTGAAGCAGTTGAATGTGTGCAGTTTATTATAAGAGTCACGGAAGCCGGTGCTCATCAGAACACAATCATATGCTAAATCTTCTTCTAAACCCTTTATGTCAATTATTTAATGCTTCCAACGACTCCGTGAGATGATCTTTACTGCACAGATGAGGCAACTGAGGCAGTTGTGATTTACCTAAGTCTGCACAACTGGTAAACTCTTAGAAGCAAAACTAGCATGAATGGGAGTAATCTTCCAAGAGACCTGTGAAAGGAAAAGCAGCTTACCCCAGTGGCCCGAACAAAAGATGAAACGTGCATTCGTTCATGCACTCCTTCATTCGGTACTAAGTGTAGTAGTAAGAGTCTGAGCAAAACAAATGAGCAGAGTGAACTCGAATCCTGCCCACCATCTGCCTGGACTGTAGCCAAGCTACACAATCTGTCAGAATGCCAGCTTCTTAATTGCCAAAATAGAAATCACTCTACCTGGCCTACTTTCTACCTTCACATTGATGATACCATCAAAAGCAATGGAAACTCCCTCTGCCTCAGAGGTATCAGAGAACAGTCTCCCACAAAGGAGTAAACTCCTTACAAAGACAAGCTCTGTTCTCCCCAGGCCATGAAACACACCTAGTGTGCCCAGGTTTTTCTGGCCCTCTGGAAGACGAGGAGGTGTCCCGCGCGGAATGATCGCTTGGTGTCAGAGGACCTCTCCTGTGCCCAGAGTCATGATTCTTCCCACAGAACAAACGTTACTTCCTTCTCCCAAGTCTCATTTCCAGTCACAGGATATCCATGCTATCTTAGTCCATTGGGGCTGCTATCACAAACTACCATAGATGGGGGTGGGAGGGGCTTCGTCAACAAACATTGATTTCTCACACTTCTAGAGGCTGAGAAGTCCAATATCAAGATGCCAGAAGATTCGGTGCATGGTAAGAACTCACTCTTGGTTCACAGACAAATATGTTCTCTATCATGACCTCTCCACCATGTCCTCATGATAGGAGTGGCAAGGCAGCTCTCTGGATTCTCTTATGAGGGCTCCACCCTCATGGCCTCATCACCTCCCAAAGGCCCCACTTCCTAACACCATCCCCTTGGGGGGGTTAGATTTCAACATATGAATTTGGGTGTGGGGGGCACAAGTGATCCTATAGCAGAGGTTATGATTTTTAAAGTTCTGCTAATATAATGTATATTCACCAGTAATCTGAAATTTGAGGATTTGGGGGACCCAGTAAGTAATCAGGAGAGAACTTAATCCATTCCTTCTATGAAAAATGGTTGAAACATTAGGAGTAGTAAGTCAAACTAGTAAAACTTCAGTAACCACAACTTGTCTTAAGTAATTGCCAAAGGATCCTTGTGACAAAAGGAAATGGGACCATTTAATCTTATGACTTCTTTCTCAAATTTCTTTGCTATTAGTCTCCTCTCTTCCATTCTACTGCTCTACTTGGTCTCCCAAGATGATCTCTCTAACACATCCTCCATACAGCTGCTGGCATTACTTCTCTAAACAAATCTGATGTCACCTTTGGTTTCAAACCCTTGTGTCTCCTCCTGATTAAGCTGTGTCATGACTAAGCTGTGTGCTCTTTACAGGGTTAAAAGTGCATCTTCAAGCCGACCCCAGGCAGAGGCTGAGCCAGAGTCAGCACTGAGTGTCCCAACTCCCACTCCAGGGCTGTCTTCAATTCCACAAAGGGGGAAAGCTGGCTTTGGTGGGGAGGGGTACACTGTGTAGGTATTTAAGAAACTCATAGAGCCTGAGGTGCCTCTCAGCATATTTTCACATCAGCACAAAAGCCCTTATGGCAGGTGACAAAATAGGAAAAATACAGGTCTATAAGGGAGAAAAAAAAAAAAAAAAAAAAAAAAAAAAAAGGAGTCACACAGCCAAAGAAATAAGAAGTTGCAGCTAGAAGGAACTTCAGGCCACAGTGCCGTAGGTACGGTGAACACTGAACTTCCTTAGCTCCAAAAATGTGTTCATGTCCAGGGACTCTATATGTAAAACACTGTGCTAAATGATTTTACCCTGTACATGTCCCTTAAATATAAAAATGCTAGAAAAGAAAAACTTAAAAAATAACAATAAACTTAAAAATAATTGTCCAGGAGGCCTGTGTTAAGCATCCGACTCTTGATTTTGGCTCAGGTCATGATCTCACAGCTCGTAGGATCAAGCCCTGCATCAGGCTCCATGCTAACAGTGCAGAGCCTGCTTAGAATTCATTCTCTCCTGCTCTCTGCCCCTCCCCTGTTCATGCTCT
Organism: Panthera pardus; assembly: GCF_024362965.1. Taxonomy (NCBI): domain Eukaryota; kingdom Metazoa; phylum Chordata; class Mammalia; order Carnivora; family Felidae; genus Panthera; species Panthera pardus. The sequence continues at coordinate 31,288,554 of NW_026526666.1, forward strand.
CTCTCTTAAACATTAAAAGAATAAAAAATAAAAATAATTGTCCAGAAGATGGAATTGAGTAACTGGAATATTTTATTTAATCTTTGGGTAATTCATTAAGGCATCTAAGAATATGATACTTAAGATGTAATATGTAAAAGAATAAACATCCATGTAGAAGGTTAAAAAATACCTATGGGGAGGCACCTGGCTGGCTCAGTCGTACAGTGTGTGACTCTTGATCCTCATGGTTGTGAGTTTGAGGCACATAGGTTACTTTTAAAAAATGTAAAAAATACCTATGGGCATCTTCTCCAAGATCTTAAGGGAAACATTCATTTATACAATATCTAGAACATATTTAATTGTAATTCTAAAGCAAGCACACAATAAGCACACATTAGTAGTTTAACCACTTATTTTAAAGAAAGTCAATGGATGGGATCAAACACTGCAAGCTGTTGGTAGTAATCTAGATGGTAATTTAAAATAAAAAAAACCAAAAACTAAGTACTTTGAAGGGAGGAAAATCTAAACTGGCAGATCTTCTCTACTGAAATATTCAGTTGAACAATGAAAAATCAAGCAATAGGATTAATGACTGGTTAACCTTAAAACCAGCTCAAGATTCCCTCTCATGTAATACGCTTTGGCAGAAATATTTGTCTTTTGCAGTGGATTGAGTCTGTGGCACTAATTTCTATACTGCACTAATTTCTGTACTGCATCTTCTCTGCAGGCCTCCATTTCTCTTCCTGCACTTTGAAGACTCAAAGAAGGTCTGGTGAAGTATTGAAGACTCATGGAAGGTCTGGTGAAGTACAGAACAACAGGAATATGGGAGCCTAAATCAGCTGTAACCCCAGGTATCCGCCCCCCCCCCCCAATTGAGCTGGTCCAGTTCTGCCAACAATAAAGAACAAGCCATGTCTGAAAAAACCTAGATCCCTTTTTAGCATTGTAAACCATGTAGGAGATGCTTATTACATCTGTTTTGTTCTCTATTTCTATGGTGCCTATCACCATAGTAACAAGGCACACAGATGGAAAAGTAGGCTAGGCATACCCAAAAATGGGGGTGGGGATGGGAAAAAGGGGGAAAGGGCCTTTCACTGATTAAGAGAGAAAAGGCTCAAGTTTCTTCTATCTGGGCTGTCAGTACAATATTAATGGGCAAGCTAACTGAAAAAAAGTAGGTTTTGTCTTTAAGAGAGTCACAGTAGAAAACAGCCTAACAATTTAATAAGTACCAATATTTACAGGAGATAGACTTGCTAGGCTTCTGAGGTTTTAAAATCAGATACATTTTATTAGAAAATCTTATGTGCAAATCAAAGTTTTTATCAGTCTCCAATTTTGGAAATCATGTGCTCATTTCACAGAGCGGATGATTACTATTAAAATCTTTTGGTTATTTTGTAATACTAAAAGTTGAGACATCTGTTAAGGAAGTGTGGCTGAGAAGATAAGTTGATACAATGAATACTTTCCTGAAAGTGACAAGTGTATCTTCCAAGTTTTTGTATAAAATGTCCCAAAAGGAAATCACTGGGTGGGGAGTAGGGGTGACTGTTGTTTCATCTTAGGGACTCACTGCCCCTGTTGAAATTGGCACAAGGCCTTTCCCATATGCAGCCCTCCTGCTTTCTGCAGGTTCAGAGACCTTCAAAGGCATTATCTGTGCCTATATGCTCTTTAAAGCCATGATGAGCCAAAGTTTCATCTGTAAGAAAACTTCCTATTCTAAGATCTTTTTCCTTTCCTGCTGCCAGTTTGAGTCCTTCCTAGGACACATTTGAGATACTTAAGATGTTATTTATGTTGTTATTGGTCAGGAAATAAGAAAAGAAGCCACACTAGCTACATAAATTACTTGTTTTACTACAAAGGTTTTTTAGTACATAGGTTTTACTCTATGTAAAAAAAAAAATGGTGCATATACAAAAAAAAAAGGGCAGGAGATGTTTTATAGACTATGATTGTTTTAGAAAATTTAACACTCTAGCAACACAGATTTTAGTGGAAAAAGCAACATGCAACTTTGTGGGAATCTTAGGTCCTTGACTCAGCCACTAACTGTGACACTGTGGACAATTTTTACTTTGCTTTTCTTAGACTAAATGTCTTATTAGTAAAAAAAGAAAGGACTAAAGTAGACCAGGGATATGAACTTGAGGGGAATCTAAGGATGATCTCAAGGCATGTTAAAATGTTATGCATGAGTGTGTGTGTATTATTCTGGGAAAGAGCCTCAAGGATATCTATAACATAAAATTAAAAACCAATAGATACTCTGTAAGGTCTTTTCCACGTGACTCTAGAATACCATGACTTGAGTCAACCCACCCAAATGAAGTCAAGGCTTTGAACTCAGACTCAGGTGAGCACAATGTTCAGGTCTTCTCAAGTCCCCACCCAGGGATCACCCTATCTAAACCCCACACCAACCACCCCTTTGCCCTTTACAATTGCTTTATTTTTCTCATAGCATTTAGCACATGACATTTTATCTTGCATCTGCTTATTATCTATACTCCCTCCTCTAGGATGTATGCTCCATGAAAAAGGGTTTTTTCTCTTTTCACTGTTGGATTTATTCCCAGTGCCTGGCACAATGCCTAGCAACTATTAAGTGCTCAGAAAAAAAAAAAAAAAAAAAAAAAAAAAAACCCAAATGAATTATTATTTTTTTAATCCATAAAATAAAGTATGTCAGAAAAAAACCTCAAATATATTCTTTTTCTCTTTTTTAAGTCTGGGGGCCTGCTAAGAGCCATGCACTCTACCAAGTATGTTGCAAGCATATCTATTTTACTTCATCGTTAAGGCAAGTCTTCCAATCCTTAGAGCCTTTTATAAAGTAACACATCTGGGAAAAGGAGCCAGGCGCTATATTTGTGGAAAAAGCTGCCTCATCAGGTACGAGATATGCCACTAACTTGTGGGATTTGTTTAGACAAGCGACTATTCCCTAACGAACTCCGTTTCTACATTTATAATATGCAGATGATATCTGCCCCACCTACTGCAAGTCAGCAGGAGAATAAATGCTTTAGTGTGTGAAAAGTGAGGTACACACATATATATAATAAGTAATGTGGTGGGGGTTCCTGTAAAGTGCTTCAGCAGAGATCTGCTATAAGCTTTTGGGTAAGAGAGCAGGGGATACCCTGTAAAGGAAAAAAAAAATGTCCCAAATGTAGCCTGGGACCAATATTTTTTGCATGCTATAATTCACAACCTCCTCCTGGGAAGAAATTTACATGCTTGATAAAACTCTGAAAACCACTTTTTCTCCACAAAGAGATTGAGACTTATTCTTAGGATTGAGGCACCCACTGACCCAGCTCACTACCAGCCAAGTGTCTCGTGATTTTTTGTAATTTCTACTTTTTAGTCTAACAATGGGTCTAAAAAATTATGTTCTGGGAGAGTTTGTGTATTCTTAGAATGAATGATGGCGATTAAGTCACTTTGGTATCAAATTAGCTTCCATCAGATATATAGAAAGCAGTAATGTGCTCTAACCATTCTGTTTCCCTATTGAATGTTCCTGCCCACCACAAGGAAATCTTTAGATTGGCCTATTAGGGACCCTTTAATTTGAATGAAAAGTTTCCTGTAGCACCCAGTTGATCTTTAAAGAGGGCATGAGGTTTGGGAGTCCTTATTTTTGGAGAGAGGGGTACTCTGGTAGATTCTATTTCTAGATCATCAATTAATCCTTGTCTAAAAGTATGTGCTTCAAAACACCAGATGTCCTCTTGATTCTTTCCAGCCATCTCCTTTTTTTCCTTTTCACATTTATCTTTTCCCACATTCTAAAAGAAAGGCAAATCTTTCACTTTCCAGGAGTCTGCTTACAGTCCATTCCTGTGGGATGTAAAAATCTGTAGGACCCAAGCAGATTTGGAACTACCTGTAAGATTACAGATACTATGAAAGTGAAGGACTTTCATGACTGAAAAACAAGTCCTTTTGGAGTTAAGGGAAAGTTCCCATTTCTTTGCTTCAAATGCAAGACCAAGACCTAATCAATAGACAGTAGAAACTGAATGCAATAGAATAGAAAAACCAAAAATCATTTTTTGTGACCAATCACTGGATAACTTTTGGCATGTAACTCAGGAGTTTAAAAAATAGAGTAGAATTATACTGCCTTCACCCCAATACACTTATTTATGTAGCAATATTTCTTAAATACCACATCAAAAAAAGAAATACTTGATTTGATTATACAGGTTATCTTACTCTGACAATAAGTAATATTTATGTATAAACTATTTTTAAAACCATGCAACTCATTGAGAGATAATTTTCCCCAAATTTTACCTATACCTAAAACTGAGTCATCAACATTCTACTTGTTCTGATCAATTGTGTACTAGTAAAAATATAACAATTCAATCCGAAACAAATTATATTAAACAGAGCCTATTGCCACAAGAACTTAAAAAAAAAAAAAAAGATATATAAAGCCACCTGGGTGGCTAAGTCAGTTGAGTGTCTGAATCCTGTTTTTAAATGTTTGTTTATTTTAAGAGACAGTGAGTGAGTACAAGCAGGGCAGAGGGGCAGAGAAAGGGAGAGAGAGAATCCCAAGCAGGCTCCACACTCAGCATGGAGCCCAATGCTCCCATGGATCCCACAACTCTGGGATCATAACCTGAGCTGAAATTAAGAGTCAGACACTCAACTGACTGAGCCACGCAGGCACCCCAAGCTTCCAACTCTTGATTTCAGCTCAGGTCATGATCTCACGGTTCGTGAGATGGAGCCCTGCATCGGGCTCTACGCTGTGTGGAGCCTGCTTAGGATTCTCTCTTTCCAACCTTCCCCCAACCTTCTCTCAAAAATAAAGAAACATTTAAAAAAGAACAACAACAACAAAAGATATATAGTATGTGTATGTGTGCGTCACAAGAGTTTGAAAAGTAATCAGTGGAAGATTTCCAACATAAGAATTTTAATTGTGATTAGGTTATATAGGAAAAGAGAAATGAAATGAGTTCCATGAGGGAAACAACTATGTAAAATTCCTGACACCTGGAAGAGCTTGTTGGTATGTTTTTTAAATGGATGTTATAGTAGATATGAAATCACATTGGCATTTAATTTAGCTTCCATTAGGTACATTACAAAGAATATTTTTTTAAAGAAATCAATACTTATAATATCAGAAATGTCATCTTTCACAGCTATTTAAAATTATGATAGGGTGCCTGGGTGGCTCAGTCGGTTAAGCATCCGACTTCACCTCAAGTCACGATCTCGCGGTCTGTGAGTTCAAGTTCCATGCTGGGCTCTGTGCTGACAGCTCAGAGCCTGGAGCCTGCTTCAGATTTCTATCTCCTTCTCTCTCTGCCCCTCCCCTGCTCATGCTCTATCTCTCTCTGTCTCTCAAAAATAAGTAAAACATTAAAAAAATTTTTCTTTAATTAAAAAAATTTAAAAGTGATAAAAAAATTTTAGATATTAACTTAAAGTTTTAAGGTGTATGAGGAAAGCACATAGTTTTTCAAAATCCTCTTAGGGGTACCAGAAAAAATACATTCAGAGACACTACTCTAAACTGCCTCTAAGCCAAGAGCTTGTGTTGACTAAAATTTTGACTTCTAATAGAAAGACAAAACCAGGATTATTTCAGAAAAGTGCAAAATCTGTCTCAAGCATCCACTGCAAATTACCAAATCCGTTAACTCTGAATATAGTAAATATTCAATAAACACTAGCTCATTGGCAAAATATTCTGGCCATTAAACTGATACCTATTAACAGCATATATACAATATTTATATATGTATATACATATATGTATATATATGTATATACAATAGGTATATATACAATACCTTCAAGGAGATCTTTCAAATTTGGGTCAAATACTATTCAAAAGTATGCTACCCAAACAAATCCCAGGACTAAGTAATAAGCACATGGAGTTTTATTCCTAACTCTTTTCTGGACATCCATTTACATGCCAAGTGTGATGTCTAGCCCAGGAAATAAGCAAAATAATCCTTATAAAGGAGCACCTGGAAGGTGACATAAGTATTCTCTGGCTTAAGTATCATAACAGGGGTACAAGACTCAGAGGCAGCAGAGAGGAGGGGAATGTGGAGCTCTCATGAGTGGCAGGCAGACAGAGAGTGTCTGGAATGGTCTTTCAGAACAGGTATGCTTGAACTGATCCTTGAAAGATGGGCAAGTGTTTGACAAGAGGATACCAGCACCCCAGGTAAAGGGAAGGAACAAAGACACGGAGTACAGCCATCTGGCTACCTCATGCCTTCCTCCCTACACTGCAAATAGTTTGGGATGGCTGGTATGGGAGTGTGACTGTGCACACCGTCCATGGTGCATGCACTGGTGATTTAGAAACGACAGGGTAGCCAGAGGTGAAGCTGGAAAGCTATGGAAGCAGACAAAGGAAGACTTTATTATATGGTTCACCAAGGCACTTGGACTTGATCCTGTGGCAAAGCAAGTCATTAAAGGGTTATTAAATTGGGCAGTCATGGTGTGAGATTTGCCTTTCAGAATGATTACTTTCCTGCAGAGTGGACAACAAATTTGCGGGGTGGAGGATACAGAAGACTAGAAACTGAACTACCAGTTGGAAGACAATTAGCAGTTGTCCTGGAAAAGACTCAAGGCAATAAGGGGGCCGTGGAAGAAGGTACAAATGGGAAAAACCTGAAAGACGTACGTGTCCCTTGGACAAACTGACTACAAATGGTACAAAGAGCAGTTGAAGGGAATGAGGCAAGGAGAAGCCCAGAATGACCTCTAGGTTTCTGCGGGTTATGTAATTGGGTAAATAGTATTGCTATTTACAAAAATATGGACTCTAAAGACAGATAACAAGTTTTGGGGGAAAAGAAAGTATCTTCAGTACACTGACTCAGGTCCCTCATTTGTTCTATGAGGCAGGCAGCACAGGCACTATTATCCCCAATCTATGCTCAAAGGGGTAAAATATTTTGCCCCATATCACATGCAGCAGTTTGGAAAGCTTACTGTATACTAGGCTCAAGAGCCGGTAAACAAGGGAGACAAGACCCATACTTTCAACAGAACTTGTATTCTTTTGGGGGTGAGGGGAGTAGAAGACAAATAAGCAAGCAAACAATAAACCAAGATCTGAAAGACTATTATGGGGTAGGTGTGGGGGGCATGGGTACTCGATCTGAGGGGGCCAGGGAAAGTATCTCTGAAGTCCCATTGGAGCTGACCTTTCATTGAGGAGAAGTATTCATACAAATCATAAGTATTCAGACAAATCATAAGGGAAGAACATTTCCAGACAGAGAACAGCAATTGAGAAGTCCCTGAGGTAGGAGCGTGGTTGGTGGGCCACTGAGGGAGGAATTCCAAATACGAGGGCAAGTGTGGAGTGAGAGGAAGTCCCAGTTCCAAGGGTATTCCTGGGAGGGTGAAGGTGAAAGGCATGTGGCCCCTTAGGGCAGCACTGGCGTAGCATACCCTCTCTCAGGGAAGCCTGCAAACCTGACCACTGTGCACAACACTGGCGTCTGAGAAACTGCATCATGACTCAAATGCTTTTGGAAGACAAGTCATTCCTCAGTGAGGACTGCCTATTTCGGCATTGAAATGGGGCCAGGAACAAACTCATTTAGTTTTGCCTAGAGAGATGAGCTTTAAAAATCTTTAGACAAGCAGAATTCATCTTATATTTATCCACTCAGAGTGAGAAACAATGTGCAGTACAACGGCAGGTGGCTCTGCCCCCAAGGCTCGGTCATGCCATAACACACTACACGGAAGCAGAGCCTCCCTGCTCACCCTCCAAGGTTGTCAGTGGGATTGGAAAGGCAACATTTCCCCTAAAGAATCCCCAATTAGCTCAGCTGGAGGGCAAAGAAAAGTGGTGCCCCCACTGCCAATGTGCTGAGCTGGGTTGTCGTGTACATAAACCTAAAAGCCTTGGAGGTACTGGATGTTGGGGTTGCCTACTGGTCCAGAGATAGGCCACCCTAGGCACAGCAGTCTAGCCAGCTCTCTGGAACACTCTGCCCATGCCTCCCATCCTGTGGTCATTTTCCACTGCTGCTTCATGGGCTAACTAGTCCTCTGCCAAGTCTTTCTAATCGCCCCCATTCAGCCAAATGGCTTTAAATTCCACTTGCTAAGGGTGATGCAGATCAACCCTCTGACCCTCTCTGAAAAGATCCTCCTTTATAGCCAACTTTCTCAGATGCATCTGCTTGGTGTATCCAAAAAAGTATCTGTATTTAAAGTTTGCCAACATAGCATGAATAAATTATAGAAGAACTAAATTATTTCTGAATTATGTAGCCCCTTTCAGGGTATCACATTGAGAAATTATATATTATACGCGCTTATTTGAAAGATGGCTCCACGCATTATGAAATGCCTTCTTTGGAGTGGTGTTGGAAACCTGTGACACATTATGACCCACGCCTAGGGGATGGTGACAGATCATCATCTCATGTCTGCACTCATTTCCAACCACACTCCCACACCATCTCTTTACTTCAGATCCCTGGCCAATTTTTTTCTTCCTAAAGTCACCATTCAACCTCTGACCATAGAACATGTGCTTCCGTATAGCACCTGTACTTCTCCTTAACGGCTTTTGTAGTGGCAATTTTTAAAAATTTAATTGTAGCAATAGATTCATCTGTCCCCCCCAGTAACCCCTCTATGGGGGCAGAGGCCATGTCCATTTTTCTTACCTTCTGTCCCCAGAACACGGCACAGTGTCTGGCACACAGAAGCTGTTTGTTAAATAGTTGCTGAAAAAAAAAATACTATGAAATGAACTCATTGGTGGATACGTTTCAGCTTCTGAGAGCAGATCAGCCAAAAATCATTCAAATCAAAGTTGAAGAAGCTTAAGGCTGAGCTATTCTGTTTTTGATAAAAAAAATACAGGAAAGACTTTGCTATTTGGATTTAAACTGATTTTGGAGACAGTTCTCAAAAAGTCTGAGTAACAATTTAACAACACGTATTTGGATATGTAGGAAGATGAACAATTTTAAACTGGTTTATGTTTTTAAATAACGAATAAGAGTTCATTTTCAGAAAGGTTCCCCAGATTAGGTCAAATTTTTTAAAAAGTTAGACTTACTTTATCAGGCAGTTTTTTAGGCACTCTAATTTTTTTTTTTTTTAACGTTTATTTATTTTTGAGACAGAGAGAGACAGAGCATGAACAGGGAAGGGTCAGAGAGAGAGGAGGACACAGAAGCTGAAATAAGCTCCAGGCTCTGAGCTGTCAGCACAGAGCCCGACGCGTGGCTCAAACTCACAGACCACGAGATCATGACCTGAGCCAAAGTCGGACGCTTAACCAACTGAGCCACCCAGGTGCCCCATAGGCACTCTAATCCTCCTATCTGATTCTTACCCCCGGATGAGGAAATTGAAGGTGCAAGAGGCTAAGGTTGCATACAGAGTAAGTGGCAGAGACAGGATTCACATCCAGGTCTATTTGATTACAAGAGCTATGTTTTCAATCTAAGCCATGGGCTAAGCTAAGAAGTAAATGCTGACACTAAATAATAATGCATTGCACCCTCCCATGACAAGGTAAGAGAGTGTGGTCTGATACTACCAACTGGGGCAAATACTTACATATTTTAAAAAAATAGGATTTGGATGCCAATGATGTGGTCACAGGGAAACTAGACAGTTCATGACTCCAAAGGAATAAGGAGAATTATGAACTATCATTTACTGAATGCTTGTTTTATGCCAGATACTGTATTAGATGCTTTAACACTAGTATTTCCTTTAATTCTAAGAATCCTACAAAATGGGTAATAGCCAAGAAAAAAAGAGATGTAGAATAACTGTGATGTTTGGCTACCGTAATGTTCCTTCCCTCCTTCTTCCTAAGGATGTGAACCTCCCACATTAAAAAAAAAAAAATTTAACGTTTATTTATTTTTGAGAGACAGAGACAGAGCACAAGCAAGGGAGGGGCAGAGAGAGAGAGGGAAACATGGAATCTGAAGCAGGCTCCAAGGTCTGAGAGCCTGACACAGGGCTCTAACCCATGAACCACAAGATCATGACCTGAGTTGAAGTCGGATGCTTAACCGAATGAGCTACCCAGGCACCTCGAACCTCCTCCATTTTAGTGGGGCACAAGGTTGTCAGGAATAAGGATGATATTCTCCAGTCTCTGTTCCAGATTGGTGAGGTCATGTCACTGAGTTCTGGCCAGTAAGCTGTAACAAGAAGTGAATGACAGCTTCCAGGAAATTTCTGTAAGAGACCATCGTCTCTTGCCTTTCCCCTGTTTTCCTACCTTCCTTCTTTCCTCCTTTCTGCTACTTGGAATCTGCACATGATGGCTGAGGTTTCATCTAGGACCATGAGGTTGAGGGCCTCTCCTGATGTATGCTAGATCTACAAGGTGGAACCAGCCTATGTCTCAGGCAACTGTAAAAACATTATACCAGCCCTGGATTGTCTCTTCATAAAGTTCTGTGTTTGTTTAAAATGTTTTTAAAGAGAAACATTTTGTTTAAACAACTGCTCTTTTCAGTCTCTGTAACTGGTAGTTAATCTAATCCAGCAACTGGTTCATCAGGCCCCTCAGTCTGCAAAGTCCATGCTCTTAGGTAGAAGTTGAAGAATTCCTATTTATAATTTGCAATAGATTTGAGAAGGGGGGGCAGTGTAAAAATGCTGAGAGGGAATTTGACAGAAGAAAAGAAATAAGGTTCAAATACGCTCTCAAATCTACACAACTGAGACATGATCAAAAGGAATATGCTACTCAATAATATAGAATTTAGTCTCCTTTAGAGACGGGCGGAGGGAGTGCTCAGTCACCTGCACAGAGCTAGAAATAGAAGAGAAATAGAGGCTGTGCAGCTGGTAGCTTCTGAGAAAGATGCTGTCGGCTAAGGAGTAAGCAGTGTAGAATGGAGCCCTGGACATGGCCACAGGATGAGACAGACAAGAAGAAAGAATACAAGCAACTCTGAAACTGAAGAAGCAGGAGATGAAGCTTGAAGATACACAGTCTGGAAAGGGATAAGCAGAATCATATGACCCATATCAAAGACAGCAGAAAGGCTAAAAAGGCAAAAGGAAAGGTCAAGGATGAAACTCTGACAACTCATTTTTATTCATTTCTTTTACACAGGTTCACAACAGCATTGAAGAAATGAATTTAACTTGTGTTGCAATTGAGTAGAATCCTAAATGTGAGGACCTCATAGAATAGGGAGTTTGCTATTACTCTTTGCTCAGTTTCTAAGTGAAGAGCAGTGGTAAGAACTCAGCAGATAGATTCAATGATTGGAGTTAGGCTTCATTTTATTTAAGATCAATCTTCATGATTTAGAAAAGAAAAATAAGTGGTTATGTCGGCCAAAGTCATTATATTAAACATCAGAAAAAAAAAAAAAAAACAACCCTAACTCGTTATAAAGGTATGTAGGAAGTTTAGAGAATATAGATGGGACGTGGCACCTGGATGGCTCAGTCGGTTAAGCATCCGACTTCAGCTCAGGTCATGATCTCACAGTTCATGAGTTTGAGCCCCACGTCAAGTCTGTGCTGACAGCTCAGAGCCTGGAGCCTGCTTCAGATTCTTTGTCTCCCTGTCTCTCTGCCCCTCCCCCATTTGTGCTCTGTCTCTCTCAAAAATAAACAAACATTAAAAAAAAAAAAAAAAAAAAGAGGGGCGCCTGGGTGGCTCAGTCGGTTGAGTGTCCGACTTCGGCTCAGGTCATGATCTCACGGTCCGTGAGTTTGAGCCCCGCGTCGGGCTCTGTGCTGACAGCTCAGAGCCTGGAGCCTGTTTCAGATTCTGTGTCTCCCTCTCTCTCTGCTCCTGCCCTGTTCATGCTGTCTCTCTCTGTCTCAAAAATAAATAAACGTTAAAAAAAATAAAGAAAACAAAAGAAAATATAGATGGGAAATAAAATGAAAGTAGCCAATAACAATTAAAAAAAAGGCAAGAATAGGAAAACACACACAACAGAAATTAGAATGCATTTTACAACTGCTCGAAAAAATTCTATGATATAACTTGATCTCCCAAATTCCTTTTGAGTGGTCACAGGTCTGAATTGCTTCGCAGCATTCAGGATTCTCTAAGTGGGGAAACAGGGAGGGACATGCTTTGCAGAAGGCAACGCAAAACATTCCACCAAGTCTGGAGTAACATGACAGGTTCAGCATGCATTCATTTCTGATAATATCAGTGTATGCTAGACGGGTGGTAGAAAGGAGAAACAAAAGTAAAATTTGGAAATTCAACTTGAGAGACACCAAATGAAAATCAAGGATTAGATTAAACTGGCTATTTTTGATATGGGTGGTAAAAAAAAATTAGAAAGGCACATAAAAATACTCAGATACCATTAATAAGAATTTGAAAAAAATTTTAAAGTTGTTTACAAATGAAGATTTTGGCTAAAGCAAGAATATTTAATATTTTTATGTTTTTGTTTTGTTTTGTTTTGTTTTAAATAGGCTCCACACCCAATGTGGGGCTTGAACTCGCAACCCTGAGATCAAGAGTTGCTTGCTCTACCAATTGAGCCAGGCAGGTACCCCAAGAACCTTTTAAATATTAAAATATTTGCCCTTTTCAACTTTGAGAGGATAAAACATAGTATCACAAGTTTCAGGCCACTGCAAGAAAATACCCACCCAGTCTAAAAAAACTTGGAGGGGGGTGTCTGGGTGGCTCAGTCAGTTAGACATCGGACTTTGGCTCAGGTCTCGATTTCGTGGTTTGTTAGTTCGGGCCCTGCATCAGGCTCTACTGACAGCTGATTGCCCAGAGCCTGCTTTGGATCCTCTCTCTCCCTCTCTCTGCCCCTCCCCCTGCCTCAAAAAATAAACATTAAAATAAATAAATAAATAAAAAACCCCTAGAGGGATAGTGTACTACTATTTAGTGCTAAAAAGAAATGAGCTGTCAAGCCATGAAAAGATCTGGAGGATGCTTAAATCCATAATACTAAGTGCAAGAAGCCAATCTGAAATGGCTACAGACTGTATGATTCCAATTATGACATTCTGGAAAAGGCAAAAAAAAAACTCCAGAGACAGTAAAAATGTCAGTGGTTGTTAGCAGAGGAGGGAGGGATGAATAGGTGGGGCACAGAGGATTTTTAGGGCAGTGCTGTTGTGACACAGTATCATAGTCTGATATTATAGTCGTGGATACATGTTACTGAACACTAATGTAAACTATGGACTTTGGGTGATAATGATGTGTCAGTGTAGCCTCACTGATTATAACAAATGTACCTCTGGTGGGGGATGTCCACAATGTAGCAGGCTATGCATGAGTGGGGGGAAGGGAGTTTAAGGGAAACCTCTGCACTTTACTCTCAATTTTGCTATGAACCTAAAACTGCTCTAAAAAATAAAGTCTATTAAAAAAAAAAAAACTTGGAGGATCTGGTATCTGTTCCAAGTTACGTTGATTAGGGCCCTTTCCATTTTAATTAATATTGGTGCTTTCACTCTAAGAATCCTTAGAAGCAGTGGGGAACCATCTTAGAAAAACAAATCTTGACAAGTAGTCAAATGAAATCACTCCAAATGTGAAAATATACATGTGAGGCTGGACATGTTGGAACACCTTTCCAGTTGAAGAAAAAACAAGTTTTGGTAATTTTAGTAAATTTTTTGACAAGTTTAGTAAATTTAATTCTAACATGTACATTTTAATTTGTTTTCTGCTATAATAAAAACATTTTAAGGGGAGAGTAGGTATAAGAAAAGTGCCATGACTCAACTGTACAATCAGTGACAAACTTTGCCCCGTTTATTACCTGAACTGAAAGTAATATCAGACATGTTAGGGCTTACATTCTTAGATCACACAGGCCCAATTACTTGGGGGATTAGCTGTCATTTTACATTCTCTTCAAGAGTGGAGCTGCTGACTAGGAAAGCCAGGGGAAAAAGAAAGTCACCTTGGCACCCACAACTCAAAGGAGCATTCTGGGTTCTCAGGAGGTGACACCTGAACACATGGAGGGTACTGGAATCGTTAAATAATTCTACTGCAGTGTGACTTCTCTCGTGTGCTTACACCCTACACTTAGGTTTAAGAGACATGCCATTTAATCTTCTCCTAGAAAGCAGGGAACAAATTGACTATTTCAAGCTGGCTACATATTTGCCATTTAAAATCGTCATACTGTTATCTTCTCACAGAGCTTTACAAACAGTTTTTAGGCAAGGCAAATGTATTCAAGAAAGTTCGGGCATAGGTTTTTGTTTTAAATTTAGGTTTGTCTTTTTCTTGGGAAGGGAAAGGGAGCTGCAGAGAGAGACTTGCTATCACAAAGAAAAGTCTTCCACAAATGTCATCTGACTCAAGGCAACCTATGGACTTTGGGAAGTCAGCTGGGAACACAGAGTAATGAGCGAACACCGAGCCTCCTGCGTCTGACCTCTCAGCACCTGCTCCACTGTAGCCTAGAAAAAGGAAACTCTTGGCTTTTCCACATGGGTAGAGGTTGCCCCCACCCCCACCCCCGCCCCCTTCAAGCAAACGGACACCAACACCAGCATCAAACTGTAGGCGAACAATGAGTATCCAACGAGTTTGTCAAAAAACAGCGCCAGGGCAAGGGGGCAAAGGAGAGCGACCAGACGCGGGGTGCTCACTCAGGACGCCCTCGGGAGAGGTCTGTTCACTCCAGCCTGGGAAACCAGAACCCTGTTCCCGCACCACCCCGAGGACTTACACTCAGGTGCGGCGCCGACACCGCCGCGGTGGAGAGGGGACCGCCTCGTCGTGGCCGCCCACTCCTCTTGCCCCGAATGACCCCGGCACCCGGGAGAGGTTGTCTCGGGGGGTTCGCTCCCTTTTTCCCGGAAACATGGGAGCAGCGGAGCGGCCACTGGTGTGTGGCCGCGCCACCTGCCTGCAGGCCCGGCTCGCAGGTGAGGCGCGGGCAGGTAACCGCACCTGCTCGACAACCCCACCTGCTGCGTCCCCTCGCCCCCGTCCTCCGCCTCCACCAGCGGGGTGGGCTCGGCTCCTCCTCCGGGAGCGGGGGGCGCCCCGCTCCGACCTACCTGCGCGACCCCGGCCCCCGGCGCCCGCGCTCCGCGCCGCGTGCGCCCCGCGCCGCTCCGGGCGCGCCGGCGGCGGCCCCGCGCCGGCACTTTCTCGGCTGACGGCTGCTGCGGGCTCAGCGGGAAGCCCCAGCGCTGCCGGGCTCGCCGCCTCCGAGCGGCTCCATTGTGACGCGGCGCGTTCCGCCGGCCAATCGGCGCGCGGCGGCGCGAACCGCTGACTAAGTTCGCGTGTGGAGGAGGAGGGGACTGGGCGGAGGCGGGAGGCGGAGGCGGCGGCCGCGGCGCTGCGCGGCGGCGGTGGTGGCCGAGGCGGAGGGGGAAGAGGTGGCGAGGGGGAAGAGGCAGCGGCCGCTCCCGGAGCTGCCCCTGCCGTGAAATGTGCAGCAGCCTTGGCCCGAGCGTGTGCCGGGCTTCGGGACCGCGGGGGCCGGTGGCTCGCCGCTCGCCGGTGGAAACAAAGCGCGGCTGCCGTCGCCCGGAGCGCGCCATGTGGCCGCCCCGGGCCGCTGGCCACTGCCTCCGGCCGGCCGGCAGCAGCACCCCGCCCCTCCCCCAGCTACACGACTCGCGGGGGGCTGGACAGAGCGGGGACTCTTTTCCAGACACGCGAGGGACAGGGGCTTAGGGCCGTCTGCGGGGCGCGCCGTGCAAGACTTTGGAAGTACAGTATTTATGTAGCGCCCCCCCCCCCCCGCCGCCCTGCCTTTTCACGTGGGCACCCTGAGTAACTTGTTATTTACATAATGTGTCGGGCCCTGAGGGAAGGCTCAGGTGGACCACGTGGAACCTATCTCTGACACACACAAGTCCCTTTACTTTTCTTTACTCTAAGGGCTTAGGCCACAGGCCCGAGCCCCTGTGCCAAACCAAGCGGCTTAAATTAGGATTCTGGGACTCCAATACCATCCCCCTCTCTCAGAGGTCCTTATCCTGGGGGCGAAGAGGCAACTGGGTGGAGGGGCCGCACTTTACTCATCACCAGCGTCTTGCCGCTAATAAACCGCAGGACCACCCCATCTACTGCCCTACTCGGGTCCCTCTGCAGTTGGGGCCCCGCGTTTGAAAAGTGACAATGTGCCTTACAGGACAAACAAAAAATCCAAACCCAGGAATCCAAGGGACGTGATAACGTTGTCATCTTCACTCAGCCCCCACTCTCATCCCCACCCCAGATTCATCTCAGTCCATTTGCACAGACTAACCTCTTCAACACAATGATTCAATTACATTAGGCAGCATTTATATCCCTGAGTTGCCATGGCAACCACATTCTCATTAAAAAAAAAAAAATGTTTGTAGAGGGACCTCCCAAAGGAATAAAATGAAGACTGTAAAAGACTCAGCATCTGGGGGCATATCTGATGGGTTTGGGTAAGTAAGAATGAAGAAATGGCACAACCGAGTTCTAGGAGAGCACGTTGTGTTCCACAGACTGTTCAGGTTAGGACTACAATTCAAATTACTCTGAAAGGGATTAAGAGGGCTGTCTTTCGGGCACTGTGCTATTCTTTCCTTGTCCATTCCATTCTGGGTTGGCATCCGTGTTTCTTCTTGGGTCTTGGAGGAAAGGTTGAAAGAGCATTCCTGCATTTGGTCATTCATTTTATTGAGTCTATGGGTGAGATACTGTGTATGTACAGATCAATTAAGCCAGTTAGGTTTAGGTTTGCTGCTCAAACAGCTTACTATCTTCAGAAGAAGATTAAAAAAATATACAGAATTAAATATGAAACAAGGAAAAAAGTGAGTGCTGTAAGCGATACTGATGATAAAACCATGAGATAAAAATTGAAAATGTCTGTGGCACCTGGGTGGCTCAGGTGGTTAAGCATCCGTCTCTTGATTTTGGCTCAGGCCGTGATCTCACAGTTAGTGGGATTGAGCCCCACGTTGGGCTCTTGCACTAACACCACTGAGCCTGCTTGGGATTCTCTCTTCCTCCCTCTGCCCCTCCCCCACTCTCATGCACAACCTCTTGTGTTCGCACACCCATGCACACTCTCAAAATAAACTTAAATATTGAAAATGTCTAATTTTCCATGTGTTTCTTTGAATGTTTGGAAAGGAATATTCTCTTCCCGTGCAAATCCATGGACAAATAATCCATCTTCTATTACAGCAATATCACTACCTGTGTGGACTGGGAGTAATTGCTTAACATCCTTGGGAGTCAGTCTCTTCAGGTATAAAATAAAAGATTGTAAACTAGATGATGTGTTAAGATTCCAATTCCAATGATAGGATGAATAAAAAAAGTGACCTCATGCTTGGTAACCCAAGGTACCATTAGCAAGAAGTTAAAGTGATCAAGTGTATTAAGACTGCATTAGCCCTGGATTAATCTCTGATATGTAGCTTATAAATATGTTTATTTTAATCTAATTCTCATGAACAAAGCCACCCTCCATGATGACAACATTTATTACTGAATAATGGGCTTCCGAATTTGTGATATTGCTTCTAGAAATCCTTTTCTGAAACTGTAGCAATCAATGAATGTTTCTTTTGTTTCTTCTTCCTCCTGTGATGCTTCATATAAGCTCCTGCTTGCATTACAGCTAGAAGAAAGATGAATAACTTCTAATGCTGTTTTCAGAGAACTTTAATGCTATGTACATTCTATGAGACCATAAAGAAGAGAAAGTATTTAGTAACTGGAAACTATTGGCATCCCAGGGTAGGCTTTATAATGAGAAACACAAATACTGTTTGGCTTTTTATGCCTATACCCACTTTTACCACTACATTGTAATCTCTTTCAAAACAGGACCTGTGGAGTCTTAGAATAGTTCAGTCCTTACAGGATTATAGGAGTATCTGAAATTCTCTAAGGGACACTCTAAGTTATTTTGATAAAAAAAAAATTAAAAGACAGTGACTATTTCCACAGCCAGATTAATCGAGGTCTAAAATATTGGCAGGTCACTTCACGGCTGATTCTCTGAAAAAAAAAAAAAAAAAAAATCTCTGAGTAACATCAGCGTAAGCTATGCTCCATGTGGCTGCCTTGATAAGAGTTTCATTTCTCTGAGTCTTGAGAAAATTTTTATGATTAATGGAAGAAAGAATATTATCCAATATTAACAGTTCTTTTCCAATTCTGTATTCTAAAAATTATTTATGATAATGAAAAATCCTCTTTCTCTAAATTAATTAAACATTGAATGTCTAGAGTGTAAAAAAGAAAGCACTGGGGATTTGACAGAGGTGAGGAGGGATATCAAGATAAATATAATTAGTCATTTTCTTAAAGATATGTACTAAAGTGTGGAAGGTATATCCAGATAGTATACAGCATCTTAAAGAGGAGGGTTGGTGGGCCATGTAGGGTTGAGGGAGAATCACACTGAACATGGGTCTCAGGAAGTTCGGCTAGCTTTAAAATTCTAAACTGGATTATTACTTTTAAATATTGTCTCAGCATCATAGTTCAAGTTTTTTAGTTCTACCGAGATGTCAGTTCAGAAGAAAAGAACAGAAATTAGAAGTCATTCACAGTTTTGCATTCTCAGAAAGTTTGTCAGAATCCCCCTGGCTCAGCTATATATGGTTGAGCACGTTGTCATTGATCAAGAATTTTTATTTTTGGCCAACACTTCACCATGTTTTCCTGACCTTTTCAATCTACTGGTTTCAGAGCTTTCACATGAGTTTTCCTTGGGCCTGGGGAAAATTCTGAGAATAACCCCTGAGGATGAGCTCAGTGGTAGGGATTCTGAGGACAGGATGAGTAGGACATTGCGCCTGTGTTTAGAATAAAGTAGCTTGATCTAGAAATCCAAACTGCAATTGTGCAAGGCTGCTGTGCACTTCAGTGTGAGTTGATCCCTTATCACAGTCCCAGTCTAGAATATTCATGACCAGTTACTTTGTTTTCCACCCACCATGCTGATTGCCCCCTCTGCCACCCCTTCCTTATGAGAAAGGTGCCATGAAGGTGACCTCCTAGCTTCTTCTCTGAAGGAAAAACACCAATTCCTGCAGCAGGATGCCCGGCATCCCCAGCTGATCTGTCTTCTGGGAAGTTGTCCAAATATTTCTTTGAAAGTTTCTCATGCATCCCATTTAAAGAATATATACTGTCATCTGGGTCACATATTGGAATCCACCATAGAGCAGCCAGCCAGTTATTGACTTTGTCCCTTTCTTATCCATAAAAAGGAGGTGACTTCTAAGAAAATATTTGCAAATGAAGCCAGGCTGGAAGCCTAGAATTAAAGCAGAGCTGGTACTCCTCAGCTCCTGCAAAGTGGTCTTCAAAAGCTCTGATGAATTCTGCTAGTGACTGAGACAGTGCTTGCTAGGATCCCTACAACGATTCAATATGTGATCCATGAACCATGTTGGAATCTGAACAAGAGGTATCCTGGTAGTGTTAAAGTGGCTGGTTTCTAAGGTTCCCCATAGTAAGCCCTTCCATTTATTTGGTGGGGAGTAACCCAAGTCTAACAGCAGCCACACCCTGATTTCTCCCCTTATTTACCCCTCAGCAGCTGTGTGTACGTGTGTGTGTATGCATGCAGGCATGTGCATTTCTTGGCCTAATATTAGGTCATCTGTTAATTATAATATACATTGAGTACTGCAACTTTAAGGGTAGGGACTAATATAGTTCTGTGGTTTATCAATGATAAAAAAAATTACTTATAAAAGAACAGGATTCAGAACATTTTAGAGCTGGAGAAGAAAGAAATATGTGCCAGAAAGAACACAGGACTTGGAGTCTCGGGTTCTATTGGTGGCTCTTATGGCCATGTGACCTAGGTCACACCCCTAACAGTCTAGGGAGGAGTTTCTATTTTACAAGGTGTTTAATATATCTATCCTGGACTATATAAGAAAAGAAGTCTCATACTTCATTTCACTCACTCATTTATCATCCAACAAACATTTATTCTATGCAAAATAGTGTACCTGCTTCTGGGGATACACTGGTCCATATGATGGATGTGACTTTTTTCTTCCTGAGATCCACATTCTCTAGTCCTTCCTCCAGAGAATCTTAGGCTGAGTGTAATAAATCAATGAGGACTAACTAACCAAACTCCAGTCTGTCCCCACAACACCCTTCTCTTTGGCTTTGTCTCCTGAATCCTGCATATCTAAATGCAAACACACTTTCCAATTACCTACTTAGTCTTCTGCTGACATATCTTGGCAAACCTCTTTGCATCCAATTCACTCTCTCCACCAAACTATAATAGTTTTCAGAGCATGTAAAAGCAAAAGGACACTTGAGAAATGTAAAGTTTTTAAAACAAACAAACAAAAAAATAGAGGCGAGTATGTAGCCAGATATGTGAGCAAACCACAGGGCCCGGTAGACCCTCCTAACACAGGATTTTGACCTGGCTCAGAACCTATGACTCAATTATCCCGTATAGTAGCCGAATATAACTTGGCTACCTTATGAAAAAGGACAGCAAAATAATAAACCGGATGTTCTTTTTTCATTACAAAACCAAGGGGCCAAGGTAGTAGGGCTTACACTGATAGAGGGGAAGGCAGGTTAAAGTAGGAAAAACTTCTCAGAGAAATTAAGACTGATGAGTGACTTAAAGCACTCAGGGCTTCAAAGGAAACCTGTTGTTTTAGTGAGTAGAATAGCTTCTAGCAGCTGACAAAGGCCTGTGTAGGTGGAAGAGTTACACACAGCTTGAATTCAAGTAGAAATGAGAGGGGAGCATCCTGAAGGATGAAAACAGGTATATAGGTGGGTGGAAATTTTACAATTTTATCTTTATCTTTGAATGAACTTGACTGTCGAACAAAATTCCTGGACTTATTTATCAATTGGATAAACAGATATAATCTTTTGCTCTTCAGGGTCTTCTAGGACAAAAAGATGTGTGCATTCTGAGTAAATAACAATCATAATGCAAATAGTTTCTATTCGTAAACTACTTTAGAGTTCATGCAAATCACCCAATGTATTATAGTCATTTCTAAACAATATGCTTTTTACCTCTATACTCTGTATACCTAATAGTGCTATCATCTATTAACAGTTCCTAGCCTTGCTGAGTTACTCTGCTAAACTTCCTGCAGCCCAGCCACCATTCAGAGGCCCAGTGGGTTGAAAGATGACAATGGCTTAAAGGCAGATCCCTAACATCCTCTGAAGGAAGACTGTGACACTGTGGACCTCAGGAGGATGAGGGCCCCATCCATCACATGTACTAGTGTATCCCCAGAAACTGGTACAGTGTTTTGCACGTGGTAGGCACAGAATAAATATTTGTCAAATGATAAATGAAGAGATGCAATAATATGCAATCTGAGATTTCTGAAATGCACATATTGTCTGTCCTGTATATTTCAGGGTTATCTCAGGATTTAACCCCTAGCTCTGTTTCCTTCATGTCCCACAGTTTAACATGTTCTTACTAGACTGAAGAATCAACAAATTTAAAGACTGGGATTGAGAAGTGCAAAGGAATACATGGGGATGATTTGACAAGACAAGTGAATACTGTACAAGTAGCAACATTTGTTGAAGTTAGCTAAAAATTGCTTATTACAAGATCACTTATATTCTCATGGCTGTGGATGTCTTCAGTTCCTCTTTCTTGATAACATATACATCCACACTGGCATTGGGCCATTTTTTTCTAACTTGAGTGTCTTGCGGTGTTGAAATTTAATAATATCTTGAGATTTCTTTGATAATTTTTGACCAGAGGATTGGGTTTGGAGATGCCAGAAACTATGATGATTAGCATAAAAGACAGCATATAAGATATATGACTCATGTAAAAACATGAGTCAGCAAATCATGACTACTTTTACAAATAGCTACCTAAATTTAACATAGTGACTAAAAGCATGGATTCTGTAGCAAGGCTACTTGGATTCAAATGTTGGTTGGCTTTGCCCTTATGAGCTGTTTGAGTTTTGTTATTACTTAATTTCTCTGTTCCTTAGTTTTCTACTTGAAAAATGGGTTG
This sequence comes from Panthera pardus, assembly GCF_024362965.1. Classification (NCBI taxonomy): domain Eukaryota; kingdom Metazoa; phylum Chordata; class Mammalia; order Carnivora; family Felidae; genus Panthera; species Panthera pardus. The sequence goes on from NW_026526666.1 coordinate 31,310,543, forward strand.
TGGTAAGGTTTAAATGAATAATATGGTAGAATAGTTCCAGAAACATATTAATTTACCTCTTATCATGATCTTTGGCAAGTCACTTACCCATTTTGAGCTAAGAGTTTCCGTGCACAAAATGAGAGGTCTTGAGTAGATTATCCCTAATGCCCTGAATCTATTGTTTTCAAATAAGACAGCTAGTCTATGTGTTTTTCTACATATATCTGTGTGGTTAGAGATGAAGTGAGTAGTTAGTAAATGCTTTCCTTGATTGATGGAAGAAGTGGTTACTGGGAGATTGGGCCAAGCTTCTTCACTGTTCTCTAAATTCCTTGAAAGAGGAAATATATTGTTTCTTCTTTGGTATCCCGAGGCCTAACATGGTACCTGGGGATAGTGGGCACTCAATAAACTGCTAATTAATGTGGAAGAAATGCCCTTGTGTTTTATGTTCCCAGATGTGTGGGAAACAGAAATGGTGGTAACTGTTTCCTAAGACTTTTCGCATTTTTTAACACTACTTACACAAAGTATTCAAATGCCATGAGTGCTCTCCACTGGATATATTCATAGTGCAAGGATTCAGTTGATAAGTTTTTGAAGCAGATACTGATTTGAGTTCAGAAGTCCTGGATTTTAGACTTAGGATATGGCAGATAGACATATTTTGCTGTTTCAAGTACATATTTGGTGTTATGGCACTAAGGATGATATGATATGATTAGCACTCTAATTTCTTTGCTTTCTGTTTCTGACCTTTCTTCAGAGCATTTGTATCTATACATTTGTACGAATTTTGTATTCTTTCTCATTCATTGTAAATAAAAAGAGAGGGACAGCAGTAATTAAAATATCAATGTTGAGAAAGCAAAAAGACAACCCAGAGAATGGTAGAAAATATTTATAAATCATATATCTGATAAGGGACTTGTAAAAAATACAAGAAACCCAATTTTAAAATGAGCAAAATATTTGAATTGACATTTCTAAAAAAAAATACACGAATGGACAATAAGCAAATGAAAAGATACTCAACATCATTAGTCATTAGAAAAATGCAAATCAAAACCACAAGGAGATACTACTTTGAATGCATTAGGATGATTCAAATAAAAAGAGTGACAAGTCTCAGTGAGGATGTGGAGATATTGGAACCCTTATAACATTGCTGATGGGATTGTAAAATGGTATGCAAACCTTGGAAGACAGCCTGAAAGCTTCTCAAAATGTTGAGCATAGAATAACTAGCAATTCTACTCCTAGGAATATCCTCAAGATAATTGAAAACATATCACCACACAAAAACCTATACATGGATGTTCATAGCTATATTATTCATAATAACCAAAAGGTAGAAAGAGCCCAAAATATCCATCATCTGATGAATGGATAAAGAAATTATGGTGTATCCATATAATTGAATATTTCTTAGCCATAAAAAGTAATGAAGTATTGATATGTGCTACAACATAGTTGAACCTCAGAAACACTCCCAGTGAAAGGAACCAGTCACAAAAGACCACATATCACATGATTCCATTTATATGAAATATCCAGAATAGGCAAATCCATACACACTAAAGAAGTGTGTCAGGGGTTCGGGAGAAGGGTCGGAAAACAACTGCTAATGGGTACAGGGTTTATTTTGGGGTGATGAAATGTACTAATACTAGATAGTGATAATGATTACACAACTCTGCATAATACTAAACGACACCTTAAAAAGGTGAATTTTGTGGTGAACCTCAATATAATTGCTATTAAACAAAATCAATGTCCTCTAAATACATCCAGTTGCAATAACCATAGGATAAAATTTCAGGCTTTCTTGGATTTTTTTAAACCTGTACTTTGCCATATAAAGATCTCCTAGAGAGCTAAGCCTGTCAAGTGATTTCTGTTTTGTTTTGTTTTGTTTTCAACTAAAGAATAAACTGAAGTTGTGTTTGTATAATGCCAAAATTACTGATTAAGAAGAAAAAAAAAGCAATTCAGTTATTTTGGTTTGATTGAATTTAAACTTTTTACCTTCTAGTTTGCAAACTATCCGGTGTGTTCATTTTTTTAAATAAAATGTATAAAAGAATGAATTCTGTATCAAGTACTCCCCAAACTGTGCATTTGGACTTATAATAAATGCTGGCTAGGGCTTAAAAAATGATATGGAATGTTTTATGTATATATATTTCTCTCTTTATTTTTGTCAGTTTTATTTTATTATTTTTTTAGCGTTTATTTGCGTACTTTTGAGAGAGAGAGAGAGCACAAGTGGGGGAGGGACAAGAGAGAGAGGGAGACCCAGAAACTGAAGAAGGCTCCAGGCTCTGAGCTGTCAGCACAGAGCCTGATGCGGGGCTTGAACTCATAAACTATGAGATCGTGACTTGAGCTGAAGTTGGACGCTTAACCAGCTGAGACATCCAGGTGCCCCTTCATTTTTGTCAGTTTTAATTTCATATCTTTGATATTGTTGTTAGGTGCATATATGTTTATAATTGTTATATCTTCCTGAAGGATTAATAGTTTCACCATTCTAAAATGTCCCTCCAGGTTTATTGTTATTTGCATGATGTATCTTTTTTTCATCCTTTTACTTTCAACCTATTCATAATTTGGCAACAAACTGTATCTCCTGTAGACAGTATGTAGTTGAGTCCTGTTGTTTTTTGTTTTTTATTTAAACCCAGTCTGACAATCTCTGCCTTCAATGGAATTATTTGGTCAATTCACATTTGTTATTAATATAGTTGGATACACTTGCCATGTTGTTTTCCATATGCCTCAAGTCTTGTTTATTTATTTCTCCTTTACTGCTTACTTTTGCATTAACTGAACGCTTCCTAATGTTGCATTTTAATTTCTTTAACGATTTTATTGCTATATAGTTATTTCCTTAGTAATTGCTTTACGGCTTACCATATACATCTTAATATATTAAAAACAGCTCAGAATTATATTAACAATTCCAGCGAGATGTAGAAGCATCATTCCCATATAGTTCTGTTCTCTTTGCTATGTTGTTGTGGTATCATTATATAATAATATACTTTATGTATATATACATATATACATATATATGTATATATACATATATATAACATATACATGTTATAAACCCAATAATAAATTGTTATAATTATTACATTTATGGCTTTTAAAGAAGCTGAGAGAAGAAAGAACAAGTATATAATTTATAGCTTCTGTTATATTAACCATCTTATTTATCATTTTAGGTTTTCTATATTTGTTCCTGTGTACTCAAGATAATATTTTGAGTCAATTTGTAGCCCAATACAGCTTTGTTCCCCCCACCTCCTTGTCCTCCTTGTTATGGGCAAATACATTACGTTTCTGAAAGTTACAGGCCCAACAATACAATTACAGACATATTGCTTTATGCTCTTTAAATCAGTTAAGAGAATAATGGATAAGAACTAAGCATTTATCCTCTGATAGTTGCATAATGACCTTTACCAGTGTTCTTTGCTTCTGTTGTATGTGGATTCAGATTACTTTCTGGTGTTACTTGCTTTCAACCTGTTGAATTTGCTTTAGTACTTCTTGTAAGGCAGATCTGCTAGCAATAGGTTCTCTTGGTTTTCATTCATCCAAATGTCTTTCGTTTCACCTTCATTTTTGAATAACAGTTTTGCTAGATATAGGATTCTTGGTTGACAGTTTTTTAAATTTGAGGACTTTGAATATGTTATACCATTGCCTTCAGACATCCATTGTTTCTGACAAGAAGTTGACTCTTAATTAAGAATTTCCTTATAAGTGAGTAATCCTTTTTCTCTTGCTGTTCTCAAGGTTTTCTTTGGCCTTTCTACTCTGATGTATCTATTTATAGATCTCTTTGAGTTTATCTTTCTTACAGCTTTTTGTACTCCCCAGATGTGTAGATTTGTATTTTTCAGTAAATTTGGGAAGTTTTCAGCCATTAATTTTTCAATTTTTTCTGCTTCATTCTGTCTCTGTTCTCCTTCCAGTACTGCCATAACATATATTTTGGTGTGCTTAATACTATCCTACATTTCTCTGAAGCTCTGTTCATTTTTATTCATCCTTTTTTTCTCTCTGTTCTTTGGACTGTGTAATTTCTATTGATTATTTTTGAGTTCTCTACTTCTTTCTTCTGCCAGTTCAAATTTTCTATTCAGTGTGTCTAGTGAATTTTAAAATTTCAGTTATTGCATTTTTCAACTTCAGAATTTCCATTTGGTTCTTTTCATAATTTCTATCTCTTCATTAATGTTTTCTACATGATGTTACATTGTCGTCATACTTTCTTTCTAAAAGCATGGTTCCCTTTAGTTCTTTAAACATATTTATAATGGCTTCTTTCAGGTCTTTGTGGTAAATCTGACATCTGGTCTCTCTCTTCTTTTTATTATTTAAAATTCAAGTTAGTTAACATATAGTGTAGTATCGGTTTCAAGAGTAGAATTTCGTGATTCATCACTTACATATGACATGCAGTGCTCACCTCCACATGCCCTCCCTAATGCCCATCACCCATTTTGCCCATTCTTTCACCTACCTCCCCTCCAGTGACCCTCAGTTTGTTTCTATATAAACAATGTCTTATGGTTTGCCTCTCTCTCTGTTTTTATTTTATTTTTTCTTCCCTTCCCCAATATTCGTGTGTTTTGTTTCTTAAATTCCACATATGAGTGAGATTATATATTTGTCTTTCTCTGACTGACTTATTTCACTTAGCATAATACACTCTAGTTCCATACATGTTGTTGCAAATGGCAAGATTTCATTCTTTGTGATTGTTGAGTAATATTCCAGTGTGTGTGTGTGTGTGTGTGTGTGTGTGTGTGTGTAGCACATCTTCTTCTTTTTTTTTTTTTAACGTTTATTTATTTTTGAGACAGAGGGAGACAGAGCATGAACAGGGGAGGGTCAGAGAGAGAGAGGGAGACACAGAATCTGAAACAGGCTCCAGGCTCTGAGCTGTCAGCACAGAGCCCGACGCGGGGCTTGAACTCATGAACCGCGAGACCATGCCCTGAGCCGAAGTCGGACACTTAACCGACTGAGCCACCCAGGTGCCCCATAGCACATCTTCTTTATTCATTCATCAGTCAATGGAAATTTGGACTCTTTCCATAATTTGGCTATTGTTTATAGTGCTGCTATAGATATTGGGGTGCATGTACCCATTTGAATCAGCATTTTTGTATTCTTTGGATAAATACTTAGTAGTGTAATTGCTGGGTCATAGGGTAGTTCTATTCTTAACTTTTTGAGGAAATTCCATTCTGTTTTCCAGAGTGGCTGCACCAGTTTGCATTTCCACCAGCAGTGCAAAAGTATTCTCCTTTTGGGGCACCTCAGTCCTTAGTTGGTTGAGGACTTTGGTTCAGGTCATGATCTCATGGTTTGTGAGTTCGAGCCCCACATTGGGCTCTTTGCTGTCAGCACAGAGCCTGCTTCAGATCCTCTGTCCCCCCCACCTCTTTCTGACCCTCCTCTGCTTGTACTCTCTCTCTCAAAAGCAAATAAACATTAAGAAGAACGTATTCTCCTTTCTTTACATCCTCACAAACACCTGTTGTTTCTTGTGTTGTTAACTTTAGCCATTCTGACAAGTGTGAGGTAGTATCTCCTTGTGGTTTTGATTTGCATTTCCCTGCTGATGGGTGATGTTGAGCATCTTTTCATCTATGTTTTCCTGTTTATTTTGTATGTCTCATACTTTTTGGAAACAGAATATTTTAGATCATGTATTATAGCAACTTTGCATACTGGCTTCACCTCTCCCCTCCTCTGGGATTTGTTGTTGTTGGCTGGTTGACTTGATTAGAGACTGGTTAGATTACTTTAATGAAGTCTCTTCCCCACCTCTCCCCTCCACCCTGTTACACACACACACACACACACACACACACACATCCATGCACGCACGCACGCACGAGCACACACACACAAACACACACACACACACACACACACAATGAAGCCTCTGATGTTTGACATGGGTCCATCCTTGGATATGCTCACAGTCACTGTGGGAGGACAGTAGTATTGGGAGGCTCTCTGTCTGGTTACCTGCCCATGTAGCTCCACTAATTGCTGGTTGATTGCTGCATTGTTTGTAATAATGCTCAGGGGAATACATTGCCTCACACATTAATATAATCAAATGTGGGCTCCTTTGAAGGGATAGTTCCTGACATCAGTGTTTGAGGTTTATTCAGACTTGAGGAAATCTCTTCCAACTGTTTATTTTTCTCCAGCAACTCTTTGGTTCACTGTGTAGCCTGTATCTTTCACGAATCTCTCAATCTCCCCCCAATTGTCTTTCACCAAAACCTCTACTGTTTTTGAAAGCACCCTTAGGCTTGAACTTCATATCCTGTTGCAAATGAAATTGGTTTCTTTAGGGAGAGATCTTGAGCTTTTGGTTCTATGGCCTGCTTTTCCTCCCCGGCAAAATTTTTGAACCACACCTCTGATGCTGAGAGAAGAAACAATATCTCACTTCTCCCTAAGGGAAACCCCAGCTTAAAGAATTGAGAACTCAGTGGATGTAGGGGCAACAGCCCCAGTGTCCCTGGCTTGTCTCCTGTGGCATGGTACCCCCTGCCCTATGAGTTGAGGCAAGGGCACCTGGGACCTCAGTGTTCTACTGTACCCAAGATAGAGACTTTATCCCATGAGTGGGAGCTGGGTGGAAGGATGGAGTCTCCTCCTCTTGGCTGCATTTGCCCAGAACTTTGCCTCAGCAACTAGTTAGAAGTAGCAACCAGTAGTTAGTAGTTAATACTGGTGTCTTATCCCTCCCAGGGAAATGGCCTTCCAATTAGAAGCTGGGGGAATTCAGAGCCTTGTGTTCTTGTCCGTACTAGTCCAGAGTGGAGTTCTCGTCTCAGGAACTGGAAATAAGGAGGGAGGGTATGGAGTTTGGTTCAAATACCACAGGCTCTTGAAGCTTTATGGAGTTTCAGTAAATAGTCTTGAGTAAATGTTTCCTCATTTGCTGTATGCCCATAGGACCATTTCCATTTTTATATGCCCATGGAGTTAAGCATTTTTTAAATTGTTATTTTAAAAATAATTTCATTAGTTATGCTGAGGAGTGACCCTGAGCTGCATGCTGTCATGCCAGAAGTGGAACCAAGAAAGGGACTCTTTGATCCAGTATAGATTAGCATTGTCTTTAGCTGAGTGCTTGAAATATCTTTGGTTGCTAGTGAAAGGCCTAAGATCTATTTGCATTAATGATAATAATAATAATAATTGCTTAGGCTAGTATTTCAGAAGCAAGGCCTAAGATGGGCATTCCTGTAGGTGGTTTGTTGAGGGAGTCCTCTTAGAAGAAAACATTTAAAGAAGTGGTGACATGGGGGTACATAAGTCCCCAAGCATCTCTTGAGGGAGATGCTGTAACCCTATACCAGCCAATATGCATTGCATCTAGGGATGTCCTAGTAAAGAGATTCAGAGTGCAGTTCAACAGTGGTAAAGAAGAGTTCAAGAAGTGGACAAAATAGAAATTGTTGGAGAAGTGAATAAAGTATGCCAAAGATGGCCAATGGGGCTAAAACAGACTCTGGTCTCTAGCTTAGAGACCCTTCCTCCGGGTTCTTCTTCCTTTGTTTGCTGTGCACGCAAAAACCCCCACAGATATGGAAGCTGATGACTATAAATTACCCTCCCCACTTGCATTCTGGGCTCAGACCTTTGGATAAACAGTCTCCTCTGAGCTCTCCGGTGTAAAATAAATCTCCAATCCACCAAGATCTGTGAGTGCTGCTTGGTTTTTCCGCCAGCATTCCAGCCTGGTTCCATAACATACTTGGTTCCCTGACCGGGAAACCCAACCACTCTGGCCCATTGTTGCCACCTGTTTGGGAGAACAGCGAAGCAGTGACTGAGCGAGGGATCGCAAGGGAGAAGGCACGCCCTGCCTGAATTTTGGCAGTCTCCTTCTCGGTTGCCTCAGGCTGGCCCTGCTCCGTGTTCCCACTGGACTCAAAGAGACCTGGTAGGTGAAGACCTGGACCCGACGTTGGAACCGGTAAGGCTGGGGCCCCAAAGAAGTCAGGCCCACCCAAAAGGGTGGAAGGGGGACCTGATCAATCCCTGGAGGCCTTAATAGGTCTCACAGGTAGAAAATTTTGTAGGAGGGAATGTAATAGACTCTGGTGTGTGTGTGTGTGTGTGTGTGTGTGTGTGTGTGTGTGAATGTGTGGCTCAGCCAGGCTTGCCAGTCGAATTTGAGTTTGTGGCTCCATGGACGGGCACCTTTAAGGTCACCAAAAGTCTACAGAGTCTGAATGGGCTCTCCTCTGTCATAATGAGAGTATAAGGTCTAGGCCGGTATCCGATCAGATTCTGATCTCAAGTCACAAAGCTGAGTCCACTACGGCCAAACCTCACCTAAAATTTCCCTCGGGAATGCGACCAGAGGAGTATCTGATTGGTCCTTTCATCCGAGAGGATACCCTCCCTTTGTCTGTCTTTGCCACACTGAACATGACAAAGAAATTAATAATGGGATCAAAACAGAGTAAGCTTATGATTTTAGAAGTCATGCTCAAAATTTTAAAAAGGGATTTTCAGGCGATTACAGGATGAAAATGACACCCAGGAAGTTAAGGACCTTTTGGGAACTAGAATGGCCCGTATTCTATGTAAGATGGCCCCTTAGATGGTCAAATGGTGCAGCAGGTTTGGCTAATAGTCACTGGGAACCCAGGCCACCCTGATCAATTTCCATACATCGACTCCTGGCTTGAAATTGCCCGAAATCCCCTGCCTCGGGTGCAATTCATCATTAGCAAACAGAGCCAGGCAAAGGTTTCAGCCACTTTATCCAGAGGCTCATCCAGGGAGCCAAAGAAGCAACCCACTGCTCCTCTAAGATTTAAAGGAGATGTGGAGGAAGATATTGTCTTTCCACCTCTTTATGACTTGCCAAGCTCCCTCCCCACTGCCCCTGAAACTCCTCCCCGCTGCTCCTGAAACTCCTCCCCCATCTGTCTCTCTGGCGTGGCCAAAGTAGGTGCTGTAATTGGTGCCGCCCATCTTCCCAGCCCTCTCGGACCGGAGAACCCTCCCCACAGGGGCCAGCAGCCAGACTGAGCCCCAGACTCAGACATAACACTCTCCAAATGCCTGTAAAGGAGACGAGAGAGCCTGAAAGACAGAATGAGGATGGAATAGTCCAGCCCAGCCATTCCATGATGTATTATCAACCTTTCTCTACAACTGACCTCCTCAGTTGGAAACACAACACTCCATCATACTCTGAAAAGCCACAAGCAATGGTCAACCTGATGGAGTCCCTCTTCCAGACCCACTGACTGACTTGGGAAGATTGTCAACAGTTACTCCGTACTCTGTTTAATACAGAAGAAAAAGAAGAAGAATGAGAGAAACACGACAGTACCTAGAAGATCACTCACCTCCAGGGATTAATGACTCTGCTGTCTAGGCTCAAGCTGCCATGCCTGAAGAACGCCCAACATGGGATTTCACCACAGAAGAAGGACAGGCCCACATCTGATGATACCAGGAAGCCCTCCTTCAGGGAGTCTGAGCTGGAACCAAAAAGCCCATGAACATGACTAAAATATCATCAGTCACGCAGCACCCTGGGGAGTCTCTTGGAGATTACTATGAAAGATTATGTGAAGCATACCATGTATATACCCTGTTTGAGCCTGAAGCACCAGAAAGTCAACAGATGGTAAATACCTCTTTTGTGGCACAGGCTGCCCCAGTTATCAGAAGAAAACTCCAGAAGTTGGAGGGCTTTGCTGGGATGAATATCACTCAGCTGATTGAGGTCGCCAATAGTTTCATGAACAGAGAAGTCACAGACTAAAAAAGAAGGCCACCCTTCTCGCAGCAGCACTAAAAGAAACAGACGCTGCAAAGACGGGAAGACCCCAACTACCCAAAGGGGGGAAAGCCCAGAGTCCCCTTAGCAAGGGAGCAATGTGCATACTGCAAAGAGAAGGGACACTGGAAGAATGAATGTCCAAATTGGAAGGGGCCCTCAAAACCCAGCCGATATCAGGAGGAACCTCGAGGTGAGAACCTTGTTGGTCTGGCTGGGGTAGAATTGGACTGAGGGGGACCGGGCTCTTTCTCTCTTTGCCCCCATGAGCCCACAGTCGAAATGAAGGTAGGGAGCTGAACAATAACTTTAATGGTTGACATTGGGGCTGAATACTCCATGTTACTTCCTGGTGGGCACCCTTAAGCCAAAAGACGGCAACCATACTTGGGACTACTGGGACATGGGCAATGCAGCAGCCCTTCTGTCAAGCTCGACAATATGAACTTAGGGGCCACAATATGAACTTGGGGGTCTGGCATGAGTTCCTCTACTTACATGACTGCCTGATTCCTCTCTTGGGCCTGGATCTGCTCTCCAAACTTGGGGCCCAGATAACCTTTGAACCCACTGGACATACTAGCCTCCAATTAAACCCAAGGCAGAAGGAAACCCTGGTCTTGGCGATTACCCTGCCAAGGGAAGAAGAATGGAGACTGTTCTGTGCCCAGGCCTTACCCTGTAGCCCGTCAGCATTCAGTCTTACATTCCCCTCCATATGGGCTGAAGATAACCCACCTGGACTAGCTTGGAGTCGGGCCCCCATCATTGTTGACCTGATCCCTGGAGCCCAACCTCAGAGACAAGGCAGTAACCCCTTCCACTCGAGGCTAGAATGGGTATACAAGAGCATCTGACCAAGCTCAGAGAAGCAGGTATTCTAATTGAATGCCAATGGGCTTGGAATACCCCACTCTTGCCAGTCAAGAAGCCAGGAGGAGGATACCGACCAGTACAGGATTTGAGGCCCATTAACAAAGTGACTGTTTCCTTACACCCGGTGGTTCCAAACCCATATACTCTCCTCAGCCAAATTCTGGGGTCAGCCAGATGGTTTACATGCCTCGACCTAAAGGCTGCTTTCTTCTGCCTCCGCCTGGCTCCTCAAAGTCAACCATTGTTTGCCTTTGAATGGACTGAGCCCATTATAGGGCACCAGATGCAGCTGACCTGGACATGACTTCCCCAAGGTTTCAAGAACTCGCCCACTCTTTTTGGGGAAGCACTAGCTACAGACCTCACCGACTTTCTGAGGGAAACCACAGGGTGTGTCCTCCTCCAATATGTAGATGACCTTCTCCTTGCCAGCGACACCCAAGAAGACTGTATGAAAAGTACCAAGGCCCTTCTGCAGCTCCTGTCCTACTCGGGGTACCGGGCCTCTTGGAAAAAGGCACAGATTTGTTAGCAGCAGGTCTGATACTTAGGCTTCCTCCTCACAAAAGGAAAAAGAGAACTAGGACCGGAAAGGAAGAAAGTTATCACCACACTGCCACAGCCCCAAACAAAACAAGGCTTGTGTGAAGTTTTAGGGGCCACAGGATTCTGTCGCATTTGGGTTCCCAGATTCTCAGCCATAGTGATGCCCCTCTATGACCTGTTGGGAGGGCCAGACCGGGAGCCCTTGCATGGACTAAGGAGGCAAGGGCCGCTTTCACAGAAATAAAGTTGGCTCTGGGACGAGCCCCAGCCCTGGGTTTGCCTGACATAGAAAGGCCCTTTAAGCTCTTCGTACATGAAAAGGACAAAATAGCCCTTGGAGTGCTCACTCAAAGCATGGGGCCTTGGCAATGGCCAGTGGCCTACCTGTCAAAAAAAACTTGATCATGTGGCTTCAGGATGGCCACTGTGCCTCAGAGCGCTGGCAGCCACAGTCCTGCTCATCAAGGAGGCAGACAAACTCACGCCGGGACAAACACTTAATGTTAAGGTCCCACACGCGGTCATGTCCCTCGTGGGCACCCAAGGACATCATTTCCTCTCCAATTCTTCGCTGACACAATACCAAGGCCTTATCTATGAAAACCCAAGGGTCACTCTTGAAACAGTAAGAACACTAAACCCGGCCACCTTCCTTCCCATGGAGGAGGGAGAACCCGACCATGACTGTTCCAAAGTAGTGGATGAAGTCCACACCAGCCACCTGGACCTCCAAGACCAGCCTATAACAAGCCAGGAGATCACCCTGTTCAGCAATGGGAGCAGCTATTTACAAGAGGACAGTGGAAGAGCAGGATACATGCTAACCACAACTTCCAAAGTTCTAGAAGCCAAGGCTTTGCCGGAAGGATGGTCGGCACAACGAGCTGAACTGTATGCCTTAACCCGAGCCCTCATCCTTGGCAAAAGTAAACAAGTTACCATCTACACTGATTCCCAGTATGCCTTCGCTACTGTGCATGTACACAGGGCCATCCATAAAGAAAGACGCCTCCTTACTGCTGCAGGGAAAACTATCAAAAACAAGAAAGAAATACTAAAGCTTCTTGAGGCCATGTGGCTGCCAAACAAGGTAGCTATCCTACACTGTAAGGGACATCAGAAAGGAGACGACCCCATAACTCAAGGAAATCACCTGGCCAACAAAACAGCCAGAGTGGCCGCCTGTGGTGACCCAGGCAAAACTCCTACCTACACTATGACTCTTGTGCCCCAGAGGGAAGCCTCCCCGCCCCTGTACACAAACAAAGAAAGAAGTTGGGCCTCGACAGAAGGGGGCACACTAAGCAAAGAGGGATGGTGGGTCATGCCAAATGGGCACATCTTTGTCCCATCGTCTATGGGAAAACACCTAGTGAAGGAATATCACCAACTCACGCACCTAGGGAAAACTGCACTAGTTTGCCAGCTGCCGGCATTATGCCAAGCTGTCAGTGAACAAAGTGTAACGTGTGCCAAAAATAATGCTTAGTCTGCCCCACGGTCCCCGCCTGGTATGCAAAGGATGGGGGCCGCCCCTTTCGAAGACTTAGAGGTGGACTTTACTGACATACAACCAAATAAAGGATTCAGGTGCCTTCTTGTAATAATCTGCACATATTCGGGGTGGATCAGAGCATTCCCAACCAGAACGGAACGAAGTCTCGAGGTGGCCAAAGCTCTTCTATGGGAGATTGTGCCTCAGTTTGGTCTACTCTTAACCATACACAGTGCTAACAGACCTGCATTTGTGGCAGACATTATATAAACCCTGACAAAGTCCCTCAACATTACCTGGAAATTGCACACTTCTTACCAACCCAGAGCTCAGGGAAAGGAGAGTGGTTGAATCGCACCCTCAAGGAAACCCTGGCTAAGTTCCACCAGGAGACAAATCTCCCATGGCCAGATTTACTACTGCTGGCCCTCCTGTGTGTCCGATGCATGCCTGGGGCACTGGGATTCTCCCCTTTTGAGTTATTATACGGGCAACCCTCCTGCCCCATGTTTAGGAAAACTCCCAGGAGACCTACACCAGATTGGAGACAAGGGAATAAGAGAACAGCTCCAGACCTTGGGGCAGTCCTAAATAAGTTACAGAGATACACCACAGAAAGGGCCCCAATTTCCTTAGGGATCTCCATTCACCCTTTCAGCCAGGAGACTCTGTGTGGGTCAAAGATTGGAAGAAGGAACCCCTTAGACCACAGTGGACTGGGCCTCATACTGTTATTCTAACAACTCCTACAGCCCCTAAAGTTTCAGGTATCACCCCATGGGTCCATCACTCCAGAGTTAAGAAGGCCAACTCTGAAGAACCCACAACCTGGCAAAATGATCCAGATCCAGTCAACCCACTTAAACTGACCCCCAAAAGGGAAACTGGTCCCTGAGAAACTGGTCCCTGGACCAGGGAAACAGGTCCAGCCCTGCTCCAGCCACACCTTGGAAGCTGGCTGGCCTGTGCATGGCAGAAGCTTGAGGAATCAACGTGTGAGCCTAGCCCAGGGGTTTGGATGCAACTCTGCCAGCCCTTGCCCCTTACTGGTGCCATAGCCCTGACCTTACTTCTTACTGTTGGGCTGATAGAGACTGCACCAACAAGCTGGACATGGGACAAAAGATGCATGCTGGGTCTCACATACCTCCCATGGATGGGAGGATTATTAAGTATTGCCTATATATTATGATAACCTCTCTCACCCTCACAACTGCTGCTTACCCACTTTGCCCCCAGTATTGTTATATGACACTAAGGGGGTCAAGGGCGTTCAGCGCCTTCACCTCCCTCCACAAAGATTGCTACAAGGGAAAAACACCCACTCTCTGTCAGTCACTCGGTGCCCCAAGGACTAAGTATTGGACCATAGAGATAACCCAAAATGTCAGGAACCCATGTCAAAACAAGGGCCTCCAGAGGGAAGCGAGCTTGCTACACTTACCTTCCTCAATGGGGGATCTCGGACGGGGGAGGGGTGCAAGACAGGGCCCTTCAAAAAGTTATAATGGATACCCAGGATAGGGTAATACAAGCCATAAAGGTGACCACTCCCCCGGCAGCCTACCAAGGTTTGAACCTTTCAGCCCTCAATCAGATGCTTACCAATTCCCCACTCCGGCGTTGGGCCACACTACTCTACAAGTCCTCTATAAAATAGATAATCACACCCAAACCTACTGGATGTGCCTGCCCCTCAGCCAGAGAGCTTACTTAGCCACTCCCATCCCTTTGGCCTGGGAAGCTCCTGAAAATCTCAAAACCAACACCTCTGTCTTAATTGGACACCTGGGCACTGGGGTCTGTCTCACAAATGCCGACAATCTAATCTGTACAGTCCCTGAGGGTATGAACGGTGCCTCTCTATGCAGAAGAAATATAACCTTAAAGAGGAATGCAACCCTGTGTTCAACCCCTGGGGTGTTCTATTGTGTTCTAATTTAGAACTTAGAGGTCCAGTTGGCCTCTAAGCATCAGTAGGCCAACTGGACTCAGATATGTTATTCCATCTTCTTAACCCCAGAGATATCCGTATACACTGAAGATGAGCTCCTAACAGTCTTTAGCCCCAAGTCCTGGGCTAAACGGGCAGTCCTGCTATCTGTTCTGATAGGAGCGGGAATTGTGACTGGAATAGGAACTGGAATAGGGGGCACAGGTTCATCCGTAGGACTATACCATAGACTATTTCAAGAGATAAATGAAGACATGGAACAGGTGGCAGGTTCTCTGGTAACCTTACAAAACCAAACAAACTCTCTGGCGGCAGTGACCCTCCAAAATAGGCGAGCCCTCGACCTCCTCACTTCAGAAGAAGGGGGGACTTGCATCTTTCTGGGGGAGGAATGGTGCTATTTTGTAAACTAGTCAGGAATAGTTACAATTAAGGTTAAGGAACTCAAGGAAAGAATTCAATGTAGACAACAGGAAAGTATCAATCAATGGAAAGGATGGGATCTCTCCGATTGGGCATCCTGGCTTCCTGCCCTGGTGGGGGCCCCTCCTCTCCATAATTTTTCTTGTATCCATCAGCCCCTGTATACTGAATGCCGTGGTACCTTTTATTGAAAACACTGTTGCTCGCCAAACTACTGCACGTATCTTAGCCGTCCGGGAGTATCAACCTGTAAAACTGAAAGGTGATGCCTACCAAAAAAATTTTTTTAAAGGCATCAAAGGGGGGAATGTTGGAGAAGAGAATAAAGTATGCCAAAGATGGCCGATGGGGCTAAAACAGACTCTGGTCTCTAGCTTAGAGACCTCTCTGTGTTCTTCTTCCTTTGTTTGCTGTGCACGCGAAAACCCCACAGATATGGAAGCTGACAACTATAAATTTCCCTTCCCACTTGTATTCTGGGCTCAGACCTTTGGAGAAACAGTCTCCTCTGAGCCCGCCAGCATCAAATAAATCTCCGATCCACCAAGATCTCCGAATGCCACTTGGTTTTTCCACCAGCATTCCAGCCTGGTTCCATAACAAAATGACAGAATAAAATAAAGAAAATAGAGAGAAGAATAAAAAAAAGCAAAAAAGCAGGGGTATGCATGGGAGTGTCAGGGCAGGACCCACAATTTCCCCAGTGATCATTCAGGAGTACAAAGGCCCTCGGCTTTGGCCTGAGCCTTCTGAGGTCAGCCTTGTCAGAGCCCAACAATGTTGTAATCTCTTAGTTAATATCATCGAAGGAGTGACAATTTGGGGAACCTTGCCCATGGACCCATTTTCCACTCAATATGCTTACATCATTTGGTTTAGCAAGGAGTAGAGCTATTTCTCTAAAGCAAGAGCCCTGCATGGCAAATATTTTCTTCAGGTTCATTGGCAGTGGAGAGACTTCAAGAGGTACTACATGCTTTGCCCCACCACCAAGCCCCATTGTAGTTCAAGTGCTAAATAGTTAGGTGCTGTATGAACATCAATTTAGATAGCACCCTGCAGCAATCTCTTCAGAAGCTGCTATAGTTTTGTAAATACAGTATGCATGAACCTGGTCTCTCTTTAGTAAGTGACCATGTGATATTTCTTAATAAGAACAAAGTGAAGGAGGGTTGACAGACTAAACCTACTCATTGTTAGGTGTGATAAATGCTATCTTCCTCTACTGAAGATGTTTAATGAAGTAGATTATAGAAACCATTTCAAACCTTTTTTTTTTTTTTTTTTTTTTTTAAGATTAGGTGAAAGAGAAATTACCATCCAGTAAGAATAAAATTCCAATGAAATGGTAAGTTAGGTATCTAACTAAACCCATGTATGTCAGGGAACATGTAGTGGGGAGTTAGAAATCACTTTTTCTTGTCTTGTTATTTTAAAATACATTAGCAGGGGCACCTGGGTGGCTCAGTTGGTTAAGCCTCCTACTCTTGATTTCACCTCAGTGCATTATCTCATGGTTCATGAGATTGAGCCCCACATGTGGCTCTGTGCTGACAGCGTGAAACCTGCTTGGGGTTCTCTGTCTCCCTCTATCTGCCCCTCCCCCATATCAAAAATAAATAAATAAACATTAAAAAAGTAAAATACATTAGCAGATAAGTAACCCTCTCCATAGCACTCATGACTCCAAATAGTGTGCCATTCGAATACCACAGATATATTTAAAAATGGTGATTTTAATCACAAAACAGCAACTGTCCTATTCTCCTAAAACAGATGTTATGATTTCAGACCCAGAAAAACCAGTGCAATCTGACAAGTTAATAACTCCAATAACAAAATCACAAAGACCTCATTGACATATGAATATTGGGGGAGTTATAACAAAGACATTTGGGAGAAATTTAGATATATTCAAATGGAATATTTTTTAAACTTTCCTTTAACATATTACCAAGATTGGTAATATGATTGAATCATATTTTGAGTATCTTGGGTTTCACATTGTTTAAATTTGTCATGCCAGAATATTTGTTTAGCAGATGGCATTTCAATGTTTTTTTAAGGTTGCTTACAGCAGTTTCTAGTAGAACTTAAAACTAAATTGTCCTTAGGAAATGATTCCTTATCTCTACCCATTGGAATAAAATCAGAACTCATAGCTGGATTAAACAGAACCTGTGAAGCAATGCTACAAATGATTGATATGTGTTGCTAAATGACCATTACTAATGTTTAGTTCCTTACAAAATCAGACTGATCCATCATTCACTGTTATTTTTGTTATCATTTTGATTTTATTCTGTAATTAGAACAATGGGCAGCATGTTAAGACCATAACAATATATTAAGACAATAATCTATACTTTGCCTACATCATTTTTCAGTATTTCTGTTATGTCTTAATTGTGTTCCATGGCAGTGAATTTTTATCTTCAGGGGCTCTTTAATGCCCACAACTCCAAAGTCAACTGTGACTGGAGGGGATAAGACCCTCTCCACGCCTTCAATCTTATTTTTCCTCTTGCTAACCCTTGGGATTCTGCTCCATTAAATCAATTCAAGAAGTGTCACTGGTTGATAATAGCTTAATATTCGCTAAAGTCAACAACCACAAAAAGTCATTAAACATCTACTATATCCTAGATGGAGTCTGTGCTTATATTTCATGTTATAACACACACACACACACACACACACACACACACACCCCAGGCAATTCTCCATGGAAGACTGAAATGTAACAATAACCTCATGATTCTGAATAAACCAAATATTACTAGCTTCCTGATGACACTATATTTTTATCTAGGAAATATAATAAACATTATACTCTTTTTCAAAGTCTACTGACATTGATGAATAAATATGTAATTATTGCCTTACAAAGAACTAAGAAGAGCTGTATCCCATTTTAGGCCAGGTATTCATAGAGGAGACAGAAACCCAGAATTATAAAACAGACTGATTAGGGGTGGTTATTTATTCTAAGCAAGGATACTTTACAGCATTCTTTTAAAGTGTAAACTCTGATTTAAACATTATTTTTATTTTTTAAATATTTATTTATTTTTCAGAGAGAGAGAGACAGACAGACAGAGCATGAGTGGGGAAGGGGCAGAGAGAGAGGGAGACACAGAATCCAAAGCAGGCTCCAGGCTCTGAGCTGTCAACACAGAGCCCAACGTGGGGCTCAAACCCACGAATTGTGAGATCATGACCTGAGCTGAAGTCGGAGGCTTAACTGACTGATCCACCCAGGTGCCCCTTAAACATTATTTTTAATAATTACATTTGAAAAATTCAATTTGTGTACTAACTTTAGGGATATACCTGTTAGCATTACAGCTACAAAGATTTAAATGTTTGAGCTACTTCCTGAAAAATACATCCATTTGGACTGAGTGCTAAATGTAGGTCAAATTACTTTTAAATTTTTTTTTATTTTAGAGAGAGAAAGAGAGCATGAAAGTGAGAGAGAGGGGCAGAGGGGGATGGAGGGGGAGAGACAGAGAGAGAGAATGAGAGAGAGAGAATATCTTAAGCAGGCTTCATGCTGAGTGCAGAGCTGCCACGGGGCTTGATCCCTTGACCCTGGGATCACGACCTGAGATGCAACCAAGAGTCAGATTATACTTTTTAAAATTACTTTTTAAAATTTAAAAACATTGTATTTGATTCTCTTGGAACATTGGGCATAGAGAAGAAGAAAGCAAAGGTAACTAATATTTATTTAATACTCTATTTTTCTAGATTTTATTAAAAAATTTTTTTTAAGTTTATTTATTTTTGAAAGAGAGAGAGAGAGAGAGAGAGGGCATGAGCAGGGAAGGGCAGAAAGAGAGGGAGAGAGAGAATCCTAAGTAGACTGACCATGCAGAGCCCTATGTAGGTCTGGAACACACTAACCACAGGATCATGACCTGAGCCCAAACCAAGCTTAACCAACTGAGTCGCCCAAGTGCTCCAATGTTTCCAGGCTGTTGCTGAGTGCTCTCTCTCTCTCTCTGTCCCATTTAGCATCAGAACAGTTGAGGTGAGTGTTCCTATCCTTATTGTGTAGATCAGGAAGAGACCCACAAATAACCATGGTTATACAGCTAGTAAGGACTGGAAAGAAATTTACAGTCAGGTCCACTGGACTTCAAGGTGCATGCCTCTTTAAAAAAAAAGAAAAAAAAACATTTTGTAAACAATAAAAAATACAACTGAGAACCCCCCCCCCCTTGATTTTGAAAAGAAATAATAAGTATTTTTTGAGTATCAAGGGCCAGATTGTTACACTCCAACTACATGTAAAACAACTTTTCTAGTTAGCTAGCATTAAGCCCTTGCAAATTATGGGTTTAGCCGCTTGAAAAAACAATGAAAATTTACCATGCATGAAGAAAACAATTCATTGGACCAATTATAGCCTACTGGCATATTAAATGCTCAGTTTTTATGAGTAAGCCATGCCAAATATAGGATCATTTTAGCTGTTGAAATCTGTCTTTATGTAAATAGATATCTGCTCTCATTGGTGCCATACCCAGCAATACAGATGGGCTATTTGTTGCACGGTGCCAGCCTGTAGAAAGATCTTAGAGTATCACAGATTGGTCTGCTGTTTGAGTTGGAATTGAACCAACCAGCATATGATGATTCCAGTCATCTATGATGATAGTCAGTTCTCTTCACGAGCATTCATTTTTGCTTTGGGGATTCAGCTCTCACACAAAGGGTGGGGATTCAGCCGTCACACAAAGGGTGCATCCCTGAAAGTATCTGGTTTCCCTTTTCCATATCACTGGCCTTGGGTATTTTATTAATGGGCGTCATTTACTAGTTTACTAGTTTCAGATATTCTTAAATGCCATCAGTATACATAATTCTTTGTTCCTTCTTTATAAAAAGATCACAGGATTGGGGCGTCTGGGTGGCTCAGTCTGTTGGGCGGCCGACTTCGGCTCAGGTCACGATCTCGCGGTCCATGAGTTCGAGCCCTGCGTCAGGCTCTGTGCTGACAGCTCAGAGCCTGGAGCCTGTTTCAGATTCTGTGTCTCCCTCTCGCTGACCCTCCCCTGTTCATGCTCTGTCTCTCTCTGCCTCAAAAATAAATAAAACGTTAAACAAAAAAATTAAAAAGATCACAGGATTAAAAGTCTTTAGCTTATTATGATGTTGTAGTTTATTTCATTCTTTGTATGGAGTGAGCACAGCCAATCTCTCAGAATGTGATGAAAACGGTTTGCTGTGTGACTAAGCATTTTTCTTGTATGACTTGATTCTATAGTGACTTTCCTTTAATCCACCCTGCCTACTCTGGGAACTCACTCTGGTGTTTCTCTCAGAATTTTCAAATCTTTTGGAAGTAACAGATGTCACATCTATGCCACTTCAGAACTTCCATGTGTCCATATTCAAGTTAGGCTGTTTGCTACCCTTTTACCACTATGTGAATATGGACCATGAGGTTACTCAAGCAACTGAGGAACCTAGGCTATGAAATTACCAGTTTATCCTTTTCTTCACCCACCCTACCTCCAGGGAAAAGCTTGGAAAAATACTCATTAGACATTTGGAAGTTCTGAAATGGAACAGATGTGACGTGTTACTCTGAATGGGTCCTATACGCTAAAGAAAAGCAGAACATTCTATATGACATCCCGGTGTGGCAGCAGTACTGGACTCCTCCTCAGATCCTGCAAAATCTAGAAGCCCCAATGAGACACAGAGGATGATACAACTTTGGGGGGGCACTTCAGATATCACCACATATGCTGCCCTCTTTTATATAAGCAACTATATTCTGGGTCTTGACATGGAGTCACTAGGATTTATTTATTCCTCGTTTTACTCCTTCATTCACTCAACAAATATTTATCGCTTACCTGTTGTGTGCCAGGAGCTATGCATATAGCTTAGAATCCTCTTCTCGGCATCATGGTGGTTTTTCCCCTCCTCTCTCCACACATCATCAAGGCATCATTCAGTATTTGCCAAGCATTTGTGTTGTGCTAGGCACTGTGGTGGTTATTTTCATAAATACCTCTCATCAACATCTTAATCTTGCATGATCGATGCTAATATTCCCATTTTATAACTGAGGAAACAGAAACTCAGAAAATAATAGTTGATCTTCTCAAAGTCTGAGGTGGAGCCTGGCTGCTGGGGGCCTTAGTTCTCTTCAGCTCCAAACTCAGCCATGCCACACATTCTTTCTCATTAGGTTGTAGAAAACCCTCCTGGACAGTGAGTTATAACGTGCTTGACGTGCCAGACCAACAGCTTCCTGGAGCACTTTGGACAATTCCAGCGCTTGTCCAAGCAGGGCTAAGGCCGGGCTTCCTTCCCTCTCCAGGGTTTTGGGAACTCGAGGTTCTTCTTTTTCTCTTGTGTCTCCTGACAAATGTTGTCCAGTAGCAGACTCAATTTTTTTTTTTCTTTATAGCTTTTTTTACCTGTGTGAGAAAATTTGTTCTCACTTGTCTTTCCTCTTCCCAAAATGCACTTAGCCTTCTTCTATTCAAGGTTTAAATTTCTCCGTGTCATTGCCTGGATCACTTGGATGCCTTCTTTCCCTGTTGAATATGTATGCATTAAATTATCAATTTTCCTAGAAACTTCTACATGATTGAGTCCAGTCTGGCTTTTTCTGCTTAAGGGCAATTAATATTGGGCAATTTACCTAACCAGTATGTGCCTCAGTTTCCTCATTTGTAAAAGACAATAGTACCTGCTTCATAGAGTGTTGTAAGAACCAAATAAAAAATACAGTAGTCACACAGTGACTAGAACTTAATAAGATATTAATAGATGTTAGCTCATTCTTATCAAGATTCAGTAGAGCATGTCAATTACTTCCATTGGAAACAGGCTCATTTGAACAGATAGAACCAGACAGTAAACCCACCCATGGGGGAGCTGGACCCTGATGAATATGCTTAGCCACATGTTTAGGTTTTTGGGGAAGTACACTTTCCAAAAACTACAGCTGGGTTCAGTTAGGCCAATAGTTGGCGACAGAACCAACATCGAAGTAGCAGGGAGTCCTGGGATTTGAGCAAGATACAACAATGAAGACTTGAGGAAGATTTATCAAGGGCTATAAAGGCTCACCTCCCTGGGCTGCTTTCTAGGACAGACCTTCAATCCTTCAGACACGAGCTTTAGAAGAAGTCCTGGAAAAGAAAAGGAATATGGGCAAGGAATGAAGATGGGCAGAAGTCAACTGTAAGCCCAGGAGGTAGATGCCAGAACCTGGGAAATCAGTGAGGGCTCAGATATCAGAGGTGGTACCTACCACCAGAGTCAGATTCAGAACACAAGGAGCAACATGTAGCTCTCGGATGCGGGGCTGGAGTTGTCCTGGACCAAGCCTAGGGACCCACGTAGCCAGGGGAGACCTGGATCCAGATTCAGTGATTCTGGGTGGGGAGAAATATAGAAGTGAGGGACCAGGCTGAGCTGGATCCTTTATAAGTCTATTATATTAGTCTATACTAGATTTATAAACTCTGAGAGTTTAGATACTTATGCATATGTAGGTGTCTGGATGTGGTGCTTAATTAATATCTTATTCTGCTACTACTATGAAGGGTTGTAGAGATAATGAAAAATAGACATGAAGATGATTTTTAAGCCATTTTAAAAAAAAGGTTTTTAAATGTAAGGCATTGTGGCCATTATTTATAATCACACTTTTTTATGATAGCAATGCAATTTTCCATTAAAATTTCTTTCATAATTCAGCCTGAATAATATTTCCATTATAGTAAATATAACAGGTATATCGAATAAGCATGGTTTGAGGAATGTAATAAGAAAAGCAATTTTATTTTTGTCTCCTGCTGTCACTTCAAAATATATTCAATGAGATAAGTGTTTTCCCTGCTGCTAGATGAAAGCTCAAGGGGGCTTAATGACAGAAGGTCCCATCGTTGCTTTAACTTTCAAAACAGAGCTTGATTCAGAAATTAGTATGTCTGGTCCAAATTTTAGTTTTCATTTAAAGGTAAGACTTCCTCGCCCTCTCCCTCCCCCTTCTTTCCCTAGCTGCTTCCTAGCCACCTTGGCAGGGAGGGACTGTAGATTGCTTTTCCCACCTAGGCAGCCTCAGGTCTCCCCTGAACATTACACTATAAAGCACAGAGGGAGAGACAAGGCAAAAGGGACCAGAAAATTCCTACTTCACAGGTACGTTCGTTCTGTCTTTTTCCTCTCTGCGTGGCTGATGTTTTCATCAGAGAGGAAAAGTCACCTGCTGAGCCCATCTGACCTCAACTCCCATGGGGTGCAATGCTCCTCATTCTGCTGGTGACAGGCACTCCTTCTTAGTTTCTAGATCTCCAGCAGCCCAGCCCAAGCACAGACTCTGTGAGGACCTCTTGCCCTCTGGCCAAAGTCATGGTTGAACAGGCAATATCCCCCTAAAAACATTGCCGGGATGGGCTCTCATTCATTCTCTGTTGATGAGCCAACAGCAGCAAATCTAGTAGTGTTCCCTGTCCTGACCGTCAGGCCAGTGGCCACTGCATCCCACCATAGTGTCAGGCTTGGGTCCCATGCCAGCCCGGCGAGCATGGGTTAGGTCTCTCAGGGGCTCCATATAAACATTTCCTCACCTGATTTGAAGAAGGACAAAAATCTTTTCTTTTTTTTTTTTAAAGTTTATTTATTTATTTTGAGAGAGAGAGAGAGTGAGCGAGCACGAGCCAGGGAGGGGCAGACAGAGAGAGGGAGAAAGACAGTCACAAGCAGGCTGTGCACTGTCAGCGCAGAGCCTGACATGGGGCTCGAACTCAGGAACTGTGGGATCATGACCTCAGCTGAAATCAAGAGTCAGATGCTTAACCAACTAAGCTACCCAGGAGTCCCCAAAACTCTTTTCAATAGGTGAAATTTGTTTATGATTCCACCCTTCCAGTCTACCCTCAACATTCTGTATCATCCAATTAGGTGAGGGGTTTTAAAAGTGCTGTAACTGGTTCTCCTGATTTTATTTGAAAATGTATATATGGTCTGACATCTCATTTTGGCATCACATATCTATTGTAAAAGGTGTTTAAGTAACACTACTTCAACTTCCTGTCAGCCCTCACCCCCTGCCTTATCAAGACTCTGAGGCATCCATTAATAGCTACTTCAAGGCACTTTGGGCTCGTTGTTCTCCTCAGTGCCCACTGTCCAGGTCCTAAGCCACTCTCACATTTTAGATTTTTGTTCTGGCAGCACCCCACTTCCAGATACCAAGACCTATAGTAGTTATCTACTGTGTAATAAGTGACTCCCCAATATAACAATTTTAAACAACAAATATTGGGGGACCTGGTGGTTCAGTCAGTTGATTGTTGGACTCCTGGTTTTGGCTCAGGTCATGATCTCATGGTTTGTGAGTTTGGGCCCCGAATCGGGTTCTGTGCTGACAGCATGGAGCCTGCTTGGGATTTTCTCTCTCCCTCTCTCTCTGCCCCTCCCCTTCTTGCTCTCTCTTTCAAAATAAATAAATAAACGTAAGAAATTTTAAAACAACAAATATTGATTGTCTTACAGTTTCTGAGGGTCAGGAAACTTGGAGCTGGTGGTTCTTTTTGAGGATTTCTCACATAGTTGTACTGAATTGTCAGCTGGGCTGCAGGCTATGGAGGCTTGGCTGGGTTGGGGTTCCATTTCTAAGCTCGCTCCCCTGGATGCTGGCAAGAAGCTTGAGTTCCTCCTTACATGGGCCTCTCCACAGGGCTGTACGTGACGTGGTTTCTCCGCAAGTCAGTGAGCCAGGACAGAAGAAGCACATTCCCAATGAGAAAGCTGCAGATTTTTTACACTCGAATCTCAGAAGTGAATACCTTCACATCTGTTCTACCCAAATCATTAGACATTAGTCCTTAAAATTAACATACACTCAAGGGGAAAGGAATTAAGCTTTACTTCTTGAAGGGAGGAGATTCAAAGAACTTGCAGGCATATGTTCAAAACCACTGCAGGCAACATGCTGACTGAAGAAGACAGTTTTAGATAGTTTTAACTTCTTTGTTTCCCCGTTGTCTGATTTAAGATGTAAAACATCTAACCCCACCCTCTAAAAAAAAAGACTTAATATTAGTTATATGAAGGCATTAAAGAAATTGATTACTAAATGTCACAATCTAGCTTAGGCAAAGAGAAAAGGAAAAAGAAATCTTGTGTGTGCGGTTTAGAAAGCATTGACATCAGTGAATTGAGTACATTCTTGCATCAGCAGTGAAAATGGACAACTCCTACTGCTAGCTTTATCTGGTAGCTTCTTTCTTTCATATTTGTGGCTAAATAATATGTGGTCAAAGGGTTTTCATCACCTGCCTTGTCATTATAAGTACTTCCTCTTTGTTGACTTCTAGTTAACTTTGAACTATCAATGCATTACAACCTGAATACGTTTTCTATAGACAAATTCTATGAATTTGAAAAAGATATAAAAATTATATAAAAACTATAATTAAATATTATTACAGATATGGTGTAGAGATGGTATATTTGTTCATTCCTTAGAGAGGTACAGAATTGTTATAGAACCTTGTCAGTTGTAATTTTCATTTGCATTTTTTATTCTCTTACATAGATGCAGAGCAGGGTAGTGTTAATCCAATAAATAGGTAACATTTAATGGCCAAAAAGGTTGGAATGGTTCTAGAACAGTTCTGTTGTCAAACATTGTTTTGGTAAGAACTGGAATTCACTAGAATTGAGGATAGGAGAAAGGAACGTATTCCAGTATTCTCTAAGATATTCACATGGGCTGTTTAAAATGCATACTCAACATCGGGTCCCAAAAAAGGAAGAGGGCTATTTATCAAGTAGAGTCAACAAACAGGAAGAGTACTGTCATTGATTGCTTATTTTTCTTTTTTAAAAACATGTTTGTTTATTTATTTATTTTGAGAGAGAGAGTGAGCAGAGGGAGGGGCAAACAGAAAGGAGAAGAGAGAATCCCAAGCTGTCAGTGCAGAACTTGATGTGGGGCTCAATCTCACAAACCACAAGATCACGACCTGAGCTGAAATCAAGAGCTGGATGCTTAATTGAGTGAGCCACCCAGGGGCTCCGATTACCTATTTTCCTTTATTTACCCTCCTCGGTCCAGGACAGCAAATGGTACAGGATTTGTAATGGTTGCAGCTAGTGATGAGATGATGTTAGTATTTCTCTTATAGTTTATGGCCACAGATTTCAACGCCTGGGAATGAGCTATTCTGCACCTCACAACGCCCTCTTGTGGCCAAAATTCAATCATCTTAAAGAATTTCTCTGCTTCTCAAAGATCCTTCTTCCAAGTTACACCAGAAATAAAAGATTGTTTCTCACTGTTACTCCTACAACCAACTCATTAGAAGTGGGAACCTAGTTATTATAGGTTCACATGCTTTATGTGTTCAACAGTTGTAGGACTCAAGACATTGTTGTCATCATTGACTGGTTGTATTGTTAGTATTGTTTTCTTGTACCTGGATTTCATAAAAGAAATCAAGCTTTATTCTCTTTTTTTCCTTAATTGATGATACTTATAAGCAGAAATTTAAGAAATCACTATATATGTATGTTGACAAAATCATAATCTTATAAGAAATAATAACATTAACAAAAATCTCAATAGTTGTCACGAATCATTCCATTATCACGATATTTTGATATATATGGAACAACCTACAGCTATCAGAAGTAAATAATGTCATTAGAAAAGTAATGATGTCCGATGGTGATTTGAAATAGTAAAGAGGAATTTCCTAAGTGTCAAAGTTAAAATTCTGTAATGTGCTCATTTACTAAGAAGTTTCTATGATCATCATAGAAAATGTTATATGTCATTAACATTTTGTCAAATAAAAATTTTTTATCAAGCCATACTTTCACTGAAGAATTATAATAAATAAAAATAAAGGAATACTTTGTCTCATATTTTCCCATATTTCCAGCTTTTAATTAAAGAAGGTAGAATTAAGTATTGACTTAATTCAGAAAAGTGAACAAACTATAAGGTTCAACTCAATAAACTATCACAAAATAAACTCAGCTGTGTAATTACCATCCAGGTCAAAAAAACAGAGTATTATCTTCATTTGCTTCCAGTCAATGCTTCCTTCCTTCCTTCCTTCCCAGGAATATACATTATCCTGACTTCTAGCATCACTTTTGCTGTTTGATGACTTTATATGAAAGGAGTCACACAGCATGTACTCTTTAGTGTTTGGCTTCTTTTGTTCAATATTGTATTTGCATGAGTCATCTATATTGGGATGAGCTACAGTTCTTCAGTTAAAATTTTTTTTAATGTTTATTTTTTTCTGAGACAGAGAGAGACAGAGCATGAGTGGGGGAGAGGCAGAGAGAGAGGGAGACACAGAATCAGAAGCTGAGCTGTCAGCACAGAGCCTGACGCGGGGCTCGAACTCACAA